>NC_138341.1:37300000-38500000 GCF_046562875.1 Panthera onca
TATATATATATATATACCACCTCTTCTTTATCCATTCATTCATCAATGGACATTTGGACTCTTTCCATACTTCGGCTATTGTCGATAGTGCTGCTATAAACATTGGGTACATATGCCCCTTTGAAATAGCATACCTGTATCCCTTGGATAAATACCTAGTAGTGCAATTGCTGGGTCGTAGGGTAGTTCTATTTTTAATTTTTTGAGGAACCTCCATACTGTTTTCCAGAGTGGCTGGACCAGTTTGCATTCCCACCAGCAGTGCAAAAGAGATCCTCTTTGTCCGCATCCTTGCCAACATCTGTTGTTGCCCGAGTTGTTAATGTTAGCCATTCTGACAGGTGTGAGGTGGTGTCTCGTGGTTTTGGTTTGTATTTTCCTGGTGATGAGTGAAGTTGAGCATTTTTTCATATGTCGGTAGGCCACCTGGATGTCTTCTCTGGAGAAGTGTCTATTCATGTCTTTTTGCCCATTTCTTCACTGGATTATTTGTTTTTGGGTGTTGCGTTTGACAGTTCTTTATAGATTTTGGGTACTAACCCTCTATCTGATATGTCGTTTGCAAATATCTTCTCCCATTCCGTCAGTTGCCTTTTAGTTTTGTTGATTGTTTCCTTCACTGTGCAGAAGCTTTTTATTTTGATGAGGTCCCAATAGTTTATTTTTGCGTTTGTTTCCCTTGCCTCTGGAGACGTGTTGAGTAAGAAGTTGCTGTGGCTGAGGTCAAAGAACCTGGTGTAAGAAAGTGGTCCAGGTTCATTCTTCTGCATGTCGCTGTCCACTTTTCCCAGCACCACTTGCTGAAGAGACTGTCTTTATATGATTGGATATTCTTTCCTGTTTTGTCAAAGATTAGTTGACCATACGTTTGTGGGTCCACTTCTGGGTTCTCTATTTTGTTCCACTGATCTGTCTGTTTTTTGTGCCAGTAACATACTGTCTTGATAATTACAGCTTTGAAATACAGCTTAAAGTCTGCAGGAGAATTAATTTTTAAGGTACAAAAACACATCCCTAAATTAGGACTGGCTTGTGACCAGGAGTTTGGAAAGTCAGGTACTTGTCAGCCTGGCTCCTCCTGGGCTAGTGGCCATGAAGGACATACAAGCATGAGATGGGTCATTTTTGCTGTCAGGTATAGCACCTTGGCCCATGGGTCCCTGGACAACCTGGGCACTACAGGCCTTGCAAAGTCTTCACCCTTTTTTTTTTTAATTTTTAAAAAAAGTTTTATTTATTTTTTGACAGAGACACAGGCAGAGCATGAGTGGGGTATGGGCAGAGAGAGAGGCAGACACAAAATCTGAAGCAGACTCCAGGCTCTGAGCCATCAGCACGACACGGGGCTTGAACTCACCAACCACCAACTGAGCCACCCCAGCACCCAAATCTTCACCCATTTTTAAGCACTAACTAAAATTGGTATAAAATAATGCCATAATAAGTATACAGCCTAGCCATCCTAAAATGGTACCTTTCCATGATGTAGGCTTTGCTTTGAGTGTTCATTTCATTAAAATGGTAAGGGTAGCAATAACACTGTTTACCGAGTGCCCACAATGACCCAGAGACTTTGCGGACATTATCTTACTTAAAACCTATACCATGGGGCACCTGGGTGGCTCAGTCGGTTGAGTGTCTGACTTCAGCTCAGGTCATGATCTCACAGTTTGTGAGTGGATTCCATTGTGTAATGGTTAGCATTCTGGACTCTGATCTCACGGTTTGTGGGTTCGAGCCCCGCGTCAGGCTCTGTGCTGACAGCTCAGAGCTTGGAGCCTGCTTCGGATTCTGTGTCTCCCTCTCTTTCTGCCCCTCCCCCGCCCATGCTCTGTCTCTCTTTCTCTGTCAAAAATAAATAAAAATTAAAAAAAAAACCTACACCAGCACTGCAGGTGCTCACAGAGTGCTCACAGCCCATGAGTGGCAAAATCAGAATTCAAACCCAGAAAGCTCTGATGCCAAAGGCAGTGCTCAGAACCATCTGCTCTTCTGTGTCTCAGAAGAGACATTGCTTATGGGAGCAGGTAGTTGAACATGTTTGGATTATCCACTGAAAACATGAATGCATTCTGCCTTGTACTTCCTCAAACAGTAGGGTCAGAAATTGTTCTTAGTTTCATAAGCGTCTGGTCTTACTAGCCAAAAACATGTTAACCTGACATAGGTCACTCGTGCCAGTTCAACTTGAAGCAGTGAATTCTAAAGAATTTTGTGTGTTGACAACCAGATGTTTTTAATGCCAAATGGAATTAGTTTCTGTGTTTTTATTGCCTCCCACTCTTGTCTAACAGCTGTTCCTTCTCTGAAAAGTGAAAACATTCTATTATCCCCAAAATAGCCTCCACCCTCACCCCACCAACTCCAGCTTTTCTTAATTCTTGCCCACTTTATTTGTAAACCTCCCAAGGGCTGGTAAGTGTTAGGAATTCTTGTGTCTACAAAGTCCTCACCAGGGGTATCCTTTTTTTTTTTTTAAGCATATATTTCACAGACCATAATATTCGCCCATTTAAAGTGTATAATGTTTTTTTAGTATGTTCACCGAGGTGTGCAACCATCACCACTGTCTAATTGTGTCTATATTCATAAAAAGATGTTGGTCTGTAGTTTTCTTGTGTTAGCTCTTTCTGGTTTTGGTATCAGGGTGGCACTAGCCTTATAAAATCAGTTGGGAGGGGTTCTCTTCTCTTCTATTTCTTGGAAGAATTTGTGGAAGATTGATGTTAATTCTTTAAATATTTGGTAGAAATCACCCGTGAAGCTATCTGATCCCCAGCTTTTCTTTGTGGGTAGTTTTTAAAATACTGCCTCAATCTTTTTACTTAGTACAGATCTGTCTAGATTTTCTATTTCTTCTTGAGTCAGTTTTAGTAGTTTGTGTCTTTCTAAGAATGTGTCCACTTCCTCTGAGTTCTCTAATTCATTGGTGTACAATTATTTATAATATTCCATTACAAGCTTTTTTTCTTCTGAGGATAGTAGTAATGTTCCCTCTTTTATTCCTGATTTTAATAATTTGAGTCTTTCCTCCCTTCTGTTTGCTTTGGGTTGTTTGCTATTTATTTATTTATTTATTTATTTATTTATTTATTTATTTATTTTAAGTTCCTTAAAGTAGAAGGCTAGATGATTTTATATATACTATATATTTCCTTCTAAGCACTGTGTTAGCTGCATTCCATAGGTTTTGGTATTTGGGCGCTTTTTTTTCCCCATTCATCTCAAATTTTTTGGTCATTTTCCTTGTGATTTCTTTTTTTTTCTTCCTCTTCTTGGTTATTCAGGAGTGTATTGTTTAATTTTCACATAGTTGTGAATTTCTCAAATTTTCTTCCTTTGTTTCCAATATTATCCCATTGCGTTTGGAGGATATACTTAAATGATTTCCATCCTTTTAAATTTACTGAGGCTTGTGTTTAATGGCCTAGCATTAGTTCTGTCCTGGAGAACATTTCAGGTGCACATGAGGGGAAGTTATATTCAGCTGTGGTTGGGTAGAGTGTTCCATATGTCTAGGTCCGGTAGATCTAGTTAGTTTATTGTTTTGTTCACTTCTTCTGTTTCCTTGTTGATCTTCCGCCCAGTGGTTCTATCTGTTATTGGAAGTGAGGAATTGGGGTCTCAACTACTGTTTTTGAATTGTCTGTTAGCCCCTTCAATCCCATCAGTTTTCGCTTCATGTATTTCAGGGCTCTGTTGTTAGGAACACCCAGGGCCTGTTTCCTTCTATACATGTAGATGAAACTGAAGCACGGACCAGCTCTTTTTAAAACTGCTGCTGAGCTGTATGAAGAGTTTAAGACCTGAGGCTCTTGCCCATGGTTACCCTCAGGGAGACTTTGAGGACCAGTACTGCCCCCACCTTGAGAGAACAGGTCTCCAGATGGAGGTGAGATAGAGTATGGCAGTAGGAAGATCTGAAAACACCAGCTCACTCCTGAAGGTAGAAGATCACACACAAGCTTCACTTGCTTTCTCTCCTTTTGCCTTGGCTTTGGGAAGCCATAGCATGAGTGAAAAATCATCCAGTGATTGGCAAATGGCAGGCCTTCCTTGCCCATCTTGGATCCTGTGGTGCCAGATGTGGTTATTCTGTCTTTGCCCCACCAGCTAGCTCCACCTCCCTTTACCCATTCTCCTTTCCATCTCTGGTAGGGTTACCAGATTTAGCAAATAAGAATACAGTTATTTTACAAGTTAAATTACAGGAGTAATTTTGTGACACACCTGTACAACTCATTACTTGCTGTTTATCTCAAATTCAGACGTAACTGGCTGTCCTCTGTCTTCTCTGACCAGTCCTAGCAGAGTTAGTCAGGACCGGCTCTGGAAGTTATCCTTTTATATGCTGCAGATTAACAATGTATTCCCACTTTTGAAGGAACCAAGCCTAATTTTGTAGCAGGTCCCCAGTCCGTTACAATTTTAAACTCTGACTTGGTAGCAAATGAATGTTTTGGACACGATTCAGATCCACGCGCTAGCAGGACACACCCTCCCACTTCCTTTGGCCCTGATGTTAGTTCCTTTCTTCACCCATTTTTGGGCTGCATACTCCATTTCTATTTTTAACTCTCCCACGTACTTCTTGCTATTTCGTGCTCTCCTGTCCCCTAGGACCCACTGGGAAGGACGGTTATAGAAACCCCGTCTTCTTCCAGCAGTGTGTGCTCAAAGAGCGTCCCTGTGCCTGGAAATGCTCCACATGTTGCTCCGGAAATGGGGCAGGGGTGGAGAGCCAAAGGTTCCCTCCACCTCAGTTTCAGGGATTGGTCACCAGGAAGTAGGTGCATACTCGAAAGCGTAGAAACAAAAAGTAAGTTCTGCCAACAGCCACCACCGAGATAAGCACGTAGCTCTTTGTTTCTCCTCTGGAGGCTCCTCAGGCCAACTGGTGCTTTCTTGTCACCCAGTGGAGCCTGTGGGTCTGAGTCTGAGGTGAGACTTGGCCCCAACACCACCCTCTTGGTATCCACTAGGGGATTTAGAATTCTAAAATGTTTGTGGCCCCTTGGCCTAAATTTCAACACACGTATCCTGAAATAATGGCATTGTGTATCCACACCCAATGACTACCAGCATGTTATTATCAGGAATACATGGAGGGTTTAAGACTTTTTTCCTCCATTCTTGTGTTTTAGATATCGTTTTCTATTTTCCGATTTTATGAGTACTACATATTGTAGAAATTTTGAAAAACGTAGTGAAGGGGCGCCTGGATGGCTCAGTTGGTTGAGCGTCAGACTTTGGCTCGGGACATGATCTTGCGGTTCGTGGGTTCGAGCCCCGCGTCGGGCTCTGTGCTGACAGCTCAGAGCCCGGAGCCTGCTTCGGATTCTGTGTCTCCCCCTCTCTCTCTGCCCCTCCCCTGCTCGTGTTCTGTCTCTTTCTCTCAATAATAAATAAATGTTAAAAAAAAAAATGAAAAAGGAAAATAAATGTGAAGACCATTTTAGGTATTTAAGAAAGAAAGAAAGAAAGAAAGAAAGAAAGAAAGAAAGAAAGAAAAACGTAGTGAAAAAAGAAGCTCTCCCTTATCTGCACTCCCAGGCAGGAGGCATGCTTAAGAAAAAAAGGTAGAAGTTTGGCCCAGGATTAGATTTTTGCTTGTGTGTACAGAGAACATGGATGTGGAGAGATTGGTAGAGCTTATGGAGGGGAGGTTGAAAAGAAAGAACTCAGAGGAAAGAGCTGAGATGTTTTAACAAGATTTGGAGAAAAGTTTGGCGGGTGAGGTGCAAATGACTCCTCCCTATATCTGCTCACCAAATGATGTCAGAAAATCTACCTTCTCTGTCTGTGTTTGGAGTTGAATTTATACTGGGATGGGAGCAGGGGTAAGAAAAAAGGACACACTAGAATTTACCTCAAAGCAAGAGCAGAGGTCGAAATGACAGAGAACCACCTCAGTTCTTATTTCATATTATTTATCTTACTTTGTATTCTCATGATCATTTAGTTGCTCTGTTACCTGCTACAGTGAAAACACTTATTTTAGGCATTTTCCTCAGGTCCTCAGTGGCCGCTCCAGTGGCATGAGTAACACACAGTAATGCTGGGGGGGAAATTAGTGTGTGGCCCGAAAGGAAGCAGGTACTTCCCCCCCCAGGGGAGAGGAAGGGCCACGTGCACCGAATACATGAGTGCCCTGTGTCTGACATTCCCCTCACCTTACTAACGCCTGGTCCACATTTTTACTCTTCCTTTAGGTCAAGGAAGTTGATCCGCTGAGTAATGGCTCAGTCATGGTCTTTAACACCTCTGCTTCACCACATCTGTATCAAATCGAGCAGCTGCGAGCTCTGGCTAATTACAACATTGGTGTATCCTGCATGAATGAAATTGGCTGGTCCGCAATGAGCCCTTGGATTCTGGCCAGCACGACCGAAGGAGGTAATCCCTGGAGCTCAGAATAAATATTGCCCCTAATGGCATGTGATTAAACAAATCCTTCCCGGGGTGGCCTGATGGAGAAGTTTAAACTTTGCTTTGTTTGGTCTTTGTCCCTGGAGGAGAATTTTATTTGAGGTAGCCAATGAAAATGGGGGGGGGGGGGGGGGAAGAGAGGGAAAAAAAAAAGAAAATAGGAAAGAAGATTTTCCCTCTGTTTAGTGACAAAACTTACACTTAATGTGTATAGGTAATATTTTCTTTTACACAGGGAGGCATTAATAGCACACTTTATGACATGTTATTTTAAGATATAATAATATAAAAAGTACTAATCATAGAAATTTGATTTCTTAAATCAAATTTAAGAAATAATGAACACACACACAAAAAAAGAAATAATGAATGTGAAGATGGTTAATATTTACCAAACACCACGTTCCAGGCACCACATTAGGTGCTTTGCATGGATTATTTTATTAGATCCTCATTGAAGCCCTATGAACTAGGTTCTCTCTATGCTGTCTTGCTCATAGCAAACTTTATTTATATCTTTAAACTTTAAGGAATTTTCTGTGTGCTATTTCTGATTTCTGAGATTTTTTTTTATCTTCTGTGAATATTGGAATGGATATTGTATTTCTTTTAAATTCAAATCCACAGTTTCTATTCCTTCCCAACAGAGCTCTAGATCAGTAGAACCTCTTTCCTCCCCTTACCTCTGGCCTCATTGAGTCAGTGCCCTAGTCTTCATACAAACTGTGGGACAGGTCAGGATCAGAAATCTTTAGGGTGTAAGCCTTGCACAAATGAAACTCTAGTGCCAAAATTGTAAAATATCTTCTCTCAAATGATAAACAAAAGCCTTTGAGAACAATTTCATATGCTGTGTCTCATTTTTATCCAGTTCAAAAATACCTTTCTGACTTTTTCGTGGTTTTTTTTTTTTTTTTGTCATTTTATTTATTTATTTATTTATTTATTTATTTATTTTGTTTTTTATGAATATAATTTATTGTCAAATTGGGTCACATACAACACCCAGTGCTCATCCCAACAAGTGCCCTCCTCAGTGCTCATCACCCATATTTCCTCTCCCCCACCCCATCTGACTTCTTCTTTGACCCATTAGTCATTTAGGTGTGTAGCTTAGTTTCCAAATATTTTGGAGTTTTCCAAAAATCTTTGTATGACTGATCTCTGATTTCAGTCTATTGGTGCCCAAGAACATAATCTGTATCACTCAAATACTTTTAAATATATTGAGATTCTTTTAATGGCCCAGAACATGGTCTTTCCTGATAAATGTTTGGTGTGCACTTGGAAAGAATGTGTATTCTGCTCTCATTATAAGGAGTATTCTATAAATGTCAACTTGGTTGAATTGGTTGATTATATTCTTACTGCTTTTCTGCCTACTTCTATCAATTATTTAGAGAGAGGCATCGAAATCCATAGTTATAATTTTGGGTTTATCCATTTCCTTTTGTAGTTCTAACCAGTTTTGCTTCAAATATTTCAGAGGTTATTTTGTACATAAATGTTTAAGATTACTATGCTCTCCTAAATAATTGACCACCTTCCCATTATGAGATTGTTTTCTTTATCTTTGATAGTACTATTTTTTGTGAGCTCTACTTTGATATTAATATAGCCACTTTAAATGCTTTCTTTTGAATATGTGATATATCTTTGATTCCTCCTTATTTTTAACTTACTTATATTTTCTAATTTAATGGGCAGTGACCTAAGTGTTTTGGTTTGGATACCCCTAAGAGTCAAAATTGGTTTCCTTTCCTCTGGGACCACTTACTTTCTTTAGTAAAGTAGTCTCCTGTTTCCTGCCTCAGGAATGTAAACATGGCTGCCAATATCACGTGGGGAGGAGGACTGAGGTGGAGTCCTCCTCATTCAGTGTACAAACTTACACTTGTTTCCCCAGTTGTCCATCTGCCCCCTCATTGTGTCTTCATCCTGTCCCAAGACCAGAGGCTTTTCAATTTGGAGAACAGGGCATCCTGTCTCCTGTTTTTGTTTTTGCTTTTGTTTTTGTTTTTGTTTTTGTTTCTGTTTTTGTTTTGAGGGAGTACCTAGCAGGTGTGTGGGAATAAGTTAGAGGGATCTTGAGGACTAGCTACTTCCTGATCGCTTTCAATCTTCCAGTTTTAGTACCTGGGTGCACAGCTTCTGAGCCTGTCCATGGTCCTTTGGGGAGAATAGGCTTGTTGAATTAATCATGCCTTCTTCATTTCTTTTTCAGCTTTTGAGTATATGTTGACATTTCTTTTCCACTATCGACTCTGCTTTATCTTATGGGTTAATATTGTTTTAAATTCCTTACTGTCATTTTAGAGGGGCTTCAGGAAAAGCAGACATAAAGACATGTTGAGTTGGCCATGTTTATCCATAAATTCTACAATATATTTGAAACTATACGATTCAGTTCATAGCACAGCTGTAGCTGTATGACGTTTCCTAAGCTGAAATTCATTCTAATTGCTCCTAGAATCAGCAGAAATGAAGGTTAGAATACCCTTTTGTTTTCTTTTTAGGCATATCAGAAATAAATAATTTGATCTTCCAGAAATACAACTATAATCAATGGTTTGGTATATATTATTGCAATTGTTTTTATTCTTTCTATACATAAAACATTTTTTTTATTTCTAAAATGGATAGGTGGCACATGCCTTTTTGCAATTTGATTTTTCCCTCCATTAAATATTTTTTCATATCAGTACCCGTGATCTACCTAATTCTTTCCAGTGGCTGGGTAGGAAGTATTTCATCGGAAAATGTATCAAAATGTATTATGTCATAATTATTGACTGAGCATTACATTTATTCCTTTTATTCACTATTATGCCTCAATGAATATAATACCACCTATAGGAGAATTTTTTAGATTAAATTTCTGGAAATAAAATATTTGGTCAAAGAGCGTATTATTTTCAGTTTGTATAGATATAGTCAAGTTCCTCACTCCCAAAAAATAATCTAGTAATGACCTTAACCTGTTCCCAAATTATTTTGTGTGTGTGACACACACACACACACACACACACACACACACACACATACATATACATATACATATACATATAACACAAACATACTTTTTTTCCAAAGTATTATAACTTTTATCCTCGTATCCTTGTGAGAGATAACAGACATTTTGACATAAGTGGGAATGTGACTTAAGCAGAATTTTCCTATAAACCAGATAGTGAAAACCAGGGTTAAATTCTACATTTTGACATCTAGCAATTAG
The DNA here is from genome assembly GCF_046562875.1 of Panthera onca. Classification (NCBI taxonomy): domain Eukaryota; kingdom Metazoa; phylum Chordata; class Mammalia; order Carnivora; family Felidae; genus Panthera; species Panthera onca. The sequence goes on from NC_138341.1 coordinate 37,309,665, forward strand.
CATTTGACCCTCTGGTCTTCAATAATAATGAGATGTCTTATGTATACACGTATATGTATATGTATATGTATATGTATATGTATATGTATATGTATATGTATATGTATATGTATACACATATATATATATATGTACATGTACATTTTTAAAGACTTATTGTCTGATTAACTCTGTTCAGACCATCAGTAACCTGCCTTTGGACTTTAAAATGGTGGCTTCCCTTTGAGCTCTGCCGTGTTCCCTGCCTGGTACGTCTCACCCGACACAGGACTGATCTCCAGTCAGTCTGGTTGCCCTTCCATCCCACAGGCGTCTAGTGGAAAACCCTGTTCAAGTTGTATCTGCTTTGCTTCCCCAGGAGGAGTCCGTGAGTGCCACTCACCTCCTTCCCTGCCTTTCCTCATCTTCGTGATTTTAGTTTAGGAAGTGCTTGCTTTTAAAAACTCATGTAGTATTTCAGGGCACCTGGGTGGCTCAATCAGTTGGGAGTCCGACTTTGGCTCGGGCCATGATCTCATAGTTCATGGGTTTGAGCCCCACGTCAGGCTCTGTGCTGACAGCTCAGAGCCTGGAGCCTGCTTTGGACCCTCTGTCTCCCTTTCTCTCTGCTCCTTCGCTGCTCATGCTCTGTCTTTGTCTTTCTCTCTCTCTCAAAAATAAATATTAAAAAAAAAAAATCCAGGTAGTATTTCAGTGCTCCTTAATTGAAAAAAGGGTGAAAATCTGCTATTAATCTCAACCTCATTTGAATGCTTTCCACAGAACACTGGAAAACCAAACATTCAGAAACTGAGAATAAGCCTCTATGTGCTTTTCTCTGTGGTTCTTCATCATTGTCTCTTTTTCCTTTTGTAGCCCCTTCAGTAGCACCTTTGAACGTCACTGTGTTTCTGAATGAATCTAGTCATAAGGTGGATGTCAGATGGATCAAGCCTCCAATTAAGCGGCAGGATGGGGACCTGGTGGGTTACCGGATATCTCACGTGTGGCAGAATGCAGAGACTTCCGTAAGTCTGAACTCCGAAAAAGTGCACTTGTCTCCTTAGATTTGCTCATTTATACTGTGTTAGAAGCTTTCTTTTTAAAGTGTATTTATTTTTGAGAGAGGGAATGGGGCAGAGAGAGGCAGACAGAGAATCCCAAGCAGAGTCTGATGTGGGGCTTGAACTGATGACCTGTGAGATCATGACCTGAGCCAAAATCAAGAGTTGGACACTTGACTGACTAAGCCACCCAGGTGCCCCTAGAAGCTTTTGTTTTGTCGTGAGAAGACAACAGATTTTTTTTTTATTAAAAAAATTTTGTTTAACATTTATTTATTTTTAAGAGAGAGAGAAACAGAGTGCAGGCAGGGGAGGGGCAGAGAGAGAGAGGGAGACGCAGAATCTGAAGCAGGCTGTAGGCTCTGAGCTGTCAGCACAGCACAGAGCCTGACACGGGGCTCAAACTCACGAACTGTGAGATCATGACCTGAGCTGAAGTCGGAAGCTTAACCGACTGAGCCACCCAGGTACCCCGACAACAAACTATTATTATTGAATGAGGTCCCTTTCACTGGGATGTGAAGAATATAGTAAAAACTAGAGATGACTGAATAGTTAACAAAATTCCAAGGAATCTTTGGGGCTTTTCTCGCTCACTCACCTATTCGTTTATGCATTCGGTAAATAGGTGAACTCCTCTCTGTCACCACTTGATTCGTGCCTTCTGGGAACTTGGGCTCTTGTAGGAAGATAGTTGAGAACTACCCAGATAACCAGAGCAGAAGGTCCAGAAGCTATATGGCTTAGCAGTCCAACAATTCATAGCCTCTTGGAAATTCCAGAGGATGCTTTTCTGAAGATTATCAGGGAAGAACCCCAGCCTCATAGAGAATGAAAAGGGGTAACCAGACTCCAGAGGACAGGGCTAAGCCAGCAACAGGTTGCCTTAACACAGCTCCACAGGAGTAGGGGTGATGCCCGAGTGTGGATGGGTAGGCAGCTACCAGACAGGTCTCCTTCCCACTTGAGAAGATGGTTGAGGTGACACTGACTTCTTTGTGACGTAGAGCTTCCTACGGAAAGGCAGATGTACTGGTTTCATCATCAGGACTGTCTCTTTACTGCCATCATGCAAAGCACGCTGTTTTGTGTTGTTACATTCCTGATCGACCTAGCCCTGGGAACAGATCAGATTTTAGCATCCTCATGGCATTTGTTGGGGGTGCCACGTGACAGCAGTACAGCTTCTTGGCAGGAGAGAGGGACAGAGTCCACAGCTGCCCCCATTGACGACATCCAATCTTTGCTTCAGTCGTCGTCAGCTTCATGACATCCAGCTCTTATGCAACTGCTGTTGTTTCCAAAAGGACAGGTGGGATTTATGCTTTGTCTTTTCCTGCCTCAGTTTACCTATCAGGACACTGACTCTTGGAAGCGGTAGGTGATGGAAGTAGAGGAAAAAGAAGAGAGTTTGGAAGTGCATGAGTTTTTGTGCCTCAGAGTGATGATAGGGTGTTGTTTGTACAAGGCACAACCCTGCTTAGGAGCGTTGTCCTACGATAAAAGCCTCTCGTTTCTTGGTCTTTTGTCCCAAGGCACCCGTGCAGGGTCCTTATTAACTGCGTTTCCACACCGGCTAAATCAGGGGAATCAAATGCCTGTCTTAGAGGCAAGCCCCTTTCACCATGGTGAATCGTGAACAGCCCCTGAAGGTGCAATAATTGTGTTCCGGTTCAGTAAGGATTTTATTTTTCTCTGGTTGGCAGAAGATTGTAATTATCAGCAGACACTTGAGAGGTCTAAACAGACAACACCCCAGTTTGTTTAAAGAGTTCAGGTCATCCTTTCGACTTCTTCTGGCGTGGGTGAAAGCTGCCTCTCCGGAGGGGACCTGAGCTGAGGCGTGCTGAAGGGCAAGAGTGGCGAAAGCCTCATGGATGACGCAGCTGGAGAGCCTCACGCACTAAATGCCACCAGCGCTCCGCTGCACTGTGCATTTTGGTTGCCTTTTGTTCGGCATGGTCCCCTCTGCAGTGAGAACAATACTGCCACAGTGAGAGCTGTGACCTTTCCAGTCATTACCTCCTTGGTGCTGCTGGATCATCCTAGTGAGAACCTCATTTGCATTGTACTCATGCCGCACTTTGTGCATCATGAGGGTCTCGTGACAACAAAAGACTTGGCGGCTTGCTTTCCTTAGGATAACCATTCTCAGATGTAGCCATGCTTCAAGCTCATCGTGGGCTGCAACCAGAGGCAAGTAAAAACGCTGGAGAAGGGGCGCCTGGGTGGCGCAGTCGGTTGGGTGTCCGACTTCAGCCAGGTCACGATCTTGCGGTCCGTGAGTTCGAGCCCCGCGTCAGGCTCTGGGCTGATGGCTCAGAGCCTGGAGCTTGTTTCCGATTCTGTGTCTCCCTCTCTCTCTGCCCCTCCCCCGTTCATGCTCTGTCTCTCTCTGTCCCAAAAATAAATAAACGTTGAAAAAAAAAAAAAAAAACGCTGGAGAAAAGCTGACCCGGGGAGGATCCTAAAACCCCTGCCCAAAGTGAAGTTTTCAGTGACCTCCGTACGCATCACCTCTGTTTCCTGAACTCCCTTCTTTTCAGAAGGGCAAGAGTTAGATACAACTTCATCTCTCAAAGTTGTTCTTTCATTTCCATTTTTAGGAAACTGATACTAAAGGTATACCTTCTTTACGCAAGACAACGGAATTGGATATTTTTGAAAGCTATTCCCAGGAGTTACTCTCATAAGGGTGGGTTTTTTGTATGCGGCTTCAGAACTTTCTTGGAAGTGATCTTTGGGTGGGCTATTCTTTATACCTTTATTATCCCCGCATGCTATATCGCTTTCAGACTAAAATACTCCTGACAGTTACTGTACACACATTTACTATATCTTGATGAAGATATCGACCTTTTTTTGTTCTTTTTTTTTTTTTTTTTTTTTTTATATCCCTTGCATTTCCTAATCCAAGCTCAAAATCCAAAAGTCAGGAGAAAGTGCAATCTATTCTCCTTGAAGTTGGGGCCATGTCTCGCTCATCTTTGTACCGTCTGAACAGAGGACCTTGAACTTACTTTCTAGGCATTTATGGGGCTTGATGCATGGGCCTGACTGACATCCATACTGGCTGGAGAGTTTCACTCTGTGATGAGACAGGCTTTTGATGAGTGTGGACTAGTGTTCCCCATCTATTCCCGTTCCCAGAAGTTGTCAGTAGACCTTCCATGAGAGAGGAATTCAATGAGCAAATAAGTTTATAAAATATCACATAGTATACTCCTCTCTGGAAGATCAATAAGGTTTATTGGTAAGCTCAAGCCTCTTTGACATTTTACAGTAAATAAGTCTGTTTCACTTTGACCCAGAATGGCCCACATGTCCAACAGATATAACTCATTGTTATATGTGTTATTTATACAAAACTCATTATTATAGGATTGTAGTTCTAATGCTGGTTTAATTGTATTTGGAAGGGCTAGAGATGTTAAATCAGAAGGCAGTTTCATTATGGGCAGATTATTTTGGGCCTAGAGACAACAGGACATGTAGAAATAACTTCTTTAAAGACCTAGAGAAGCCACAGTACCTTCAAGGATTCCTTCCTCAGGCCTAGACCACTGCGTCCTAACAAGCTTGGATTCGGGCATGAGCGCACTGGCTCTTCCTTTCCTTATTGCTCCCTCTCGCTCACTCTCAAAGGAGGGCAGGGCATCTGAAGCAGGTGTCATGTTAAAGTATGAGAAATGGGCGAGGTCCTTGTGGGATAGGTCAGCCAGGGGTCTGGAACACTGCCGAAACCCAAGAATTAATCAAGGGTGATATGCACAGCTTGGAGGAGAAACCTACAATGGACGTAAATCGCATGAACTAGTCAAATAAACTTCTTGGTGTGAGGCATTTAGGCAGCCTTGGTTATTTTCTCTCCTGTGCCAGGACTTGAAAGACACTACAAGGTCACTTCTGTAAGAGGACCTTGCATTTATAGGGAAAGACGATCCAAATATGGCACCTTATAGGTAGAGGAATATAGGAATAATAATAACCACCATTGATTACTTACAGTGTGCCAGACTGTGTGCTTCATGTTGTGCGTGTAGGAATTCATTGAACCCTTACAAAAACATCATGAGACATTAAAAAGAGAGAGAAAGAGAGAGAGAGAAAGGTATTACTTTCAACGTTTACTTGAGGAAACTGAAGCTCAGAGATGCTGAGTAACTTACCAGAGTCACAAAGCTTGGAATTGGCAGCACTGGGGTAGGAACCCAGGCCAGACTGACATCCAGAGCTGTGCTTTTCAGAGCCCACTACCCCTTCCCAGATTCCTTTGGCTTTCGTGATACAGTGTCTCTCACTCAAATTCCACACTGTGGCCTCTTAGCAAAAGGAAGTAAGAACAGGACACGTTTGAAGAGTAAGATGTGAGTTTTGCATTGACAAATGCAAAATGAGTCCTGTGAATGTGAAGCCTGTTGAACAAGCCACCTTTGTTGGCGTAGCATGACAGAAGCTCTTATCTGGTGGTGCTTCCCCCGTTGACTGTTACTGTTCTTCGAGGCAATAAAATGGGCCTTATTCGTAATTACATAAATTATAGGGCTGTGAATTCTGACAGAGTTGAAGATCTTAACACCTTTCAGTGATTAGCAACAAATGCCACTGCAGTTGTGCTGACCTTAGTGCCTCACAAGAGAAAAAAAGAAACCGTTTCCAAAGACATGCTATTACTTTCCCTAGCAGGCAGGGTCTACATGTATGTTATCAGATGTCATATTGTAAATCTGATTTCATTACCTGAAAATGCTCTTAGATTTTAAGTCCTCGAGGCTACGGGCCTTTGTTGGTGAAGATGAAAACTCACAGAGTGAGAAATTGCAGTTCACCCGTGGCGTGTGCCCCAGAACCAGACCACCTCATGCCAGGGAAACGGCCTCACCTTCTATGCTCTGCACCTGACCGTGAGAGAGAGAATACACACCTGGGTGGCTCCTACATGGGTCTGGTTTTAAATGGATTTCTTTGTCAAATTTCAAAATCAAAATGAAAATAAATATTTGGGGATATAGATATGGTCGGTCCTACGTTTGCTTACGTATTTGGCATCAAAAGAATTTGGATCAATTGCATCGATTTTTAGAAACAGGGATCATCTTTATCATCTAAGGCAATTCCTAGAGAAAACGGTTATGCTCCACTGAAATAGTTATCATGTATCTTTCTAATCACTACTTCAGCATTTATTATAGCTCCACCCCTAAAATGGGAAAATTCTTTATGTATTTCCAAAACATGTTACCTGTAAGCGGTGGCTGCCATCGTTTTCGTACTTCAAGATTCGGAAAAATGACAACAGTAACCAGGATGATTGCCATTGTTGATGCACTTAAGGAACAGGAGGTGGAAATTTCAAAGTTCCTTCTCTGGGTTTTCACAGTGACTTATTATAGGCCCTAAGCGAATAGATCTTATCAACTACTGTTATGTTTGTTTCCAAAAGGATGATTTTGTGTTAGGATTTCTCTTCTTCTAGGAATTTAATTCATTCGCAATTTATGCATGTCCTCTAACTTAGAGGTAATTCTCACAAATGATATATTATACATATCTTTTAATTTTTTAAAATGTTTTATTTATTTTTGAGAGAGAGAGAGAAACAGAGCATGAGTGGGCGAGGGGTATAGAGAGAGGGAGACACAGAATCGGAAGCAGGCTCCAGGCTCTGAGCTGTCAGCACAGAGCTCGATGAGCGGGGCTTGAACTCATGAACTGCAAGATCATGACCTGAGCCGAAGTCGGACGCCCAACAGACTGAGCCACCCAGACGCCCCATGATATATTGTATTTGAGTCCTGGCAGATGAAAAGCGTGAAGCTAGAAGCAGACCCAAAAGCTGTTGTCAGGCAGGACATCTTTTGTACGTTCAGGAGCTGTTAGGTAGTAAATTGTGAAGCAGACATGTTATTTCTCAGTGGCCAGCCGGACTCACTGCAGGGCTCCATGACTGTGTGGGTTCGAACCATAGAGTTGCTCTGCTTGATGAGTTCCTGTCCCCCACCCAAATTAAATAGAGAACGACCAACTAACCCATAATCAAAACTGGGTTTGCCATAAATAAAATGCTCTATTTCTAAAAAAGATATTGCCTGAATACCCCCCAAATTGTTAATTATTATTTTGTTTACTTAATTGATAAAAAAAAAATCTGTGACAAATCTCCTTAGCATACAGTCCAGTGGGGTGGAAAAACCAGAACATTTTAAAGCCATATTTTCCCCTTTTATCCCTTGTCTAAGATTATTTCTGAGTCCTGATGGTCACTGCTTGTTTACATTTAGGAAGTCTGTGGGTGGCTGACCCAGGTTCCCCCTTGGTCACCAATGACTGGCCTGCCCTCTCCGTAAGGGCTGAGCTGGCCCCACCCTGCCCCACTGTTAGAAGGAATCAGCATGACACCAAGTGACCAGGAATAAAGTTACCAACCCAAACCAGGCGCCTGCTCGTCAGTGATCTGTGATATCTGTGTGCCACCTGCGTGGTGTGACATGTCTCTTTCTGTCTGTGAAATCAGGTCTCCAAACTGCAGAGATTAAAGACGTGTTTCTGGGGTGCCCGGAGAGCCCACTCAGTTAAGCTTCCTCCTCTTGATTTCAGCTCAGATCATGATCTCACGGTTGTGGGGCCGAGCCCCGCATTGGGCTCTGTGCTGACAGTGCAGAGCCTGCTTGGGATTCTCTCTCTCCTTCTCTCTCTCTCTCTGCTCTTCCCCCTCCCTCCCTCTCAAAATAAATAGTCCGAAGGCTGAAATGAGGTCCTAAAACAGTCTTTTTAAAAAAATAATTATTTATTTTGAGAGGGAGGTTTGGAAACAAAGGGAAAAGTGTTATATAAACACTGAGTTCTGGGGTTTTTTTGTTTTGTTTTGTTGTTTTGTTTTGTTTTGTTTTGTTTTGTTTTGTTTTCAAAAATCACTTACTCCTGGGGCACCTGGGTGGCTCAGTTGTTTAAACATCTGACTTCAGCTCAGGTCATGTTCTCGAGGTCCATGAGTTCGAGCCCCGCGTCGGGCTCCGTACTGACAGCTTGGATTCTGGAGCCTGCTTCAGATTCTGTGTGTGTGTGTGTGTCTGTCTCTCTCTCTGCCCCTCCTCCACTCACACTCTGTCTCTCAAAAATGAATAAATGTTAAAAAAAATTTTTTTTAAATCACTTTCTCCTGTGTTTTAATGGCACATGGTGCATGGCAGTGGTTATAAAACAAAATAAGTAAAAGTGAAACCAGATTTTTGGAAATTGAGAAAATTGTGCATGTGTCACACTAGAGGGGAAAAAAAAAACATGCCAGTGCCCTCCTCAAGGTAGATTTTAGTCAAAATTCTTATAATTGTAAAGAAAAGGAGCCCATGCATGCTGGTTCAGGGGAAGTTGGCAGGTGGTCAATGTCAAGGTATAGTTTGGCTCTTGGGCATTGTACTGTGGGAGTTCTGAGGGCAGGGGTCTCCCAGAGCCAGGCTTGCTCTTGCCCTCTGGCTGCCTCTGCTACATGCTCCCTCTCTTCCAGAGACATCTTCACTGACCATTCTGAGTGCCATGCCTTCACAGACTCACTTGGGCAAGGCCCTAAGGCCAGAGGTTGCAGCCAGCCCGTTCAACATCCCTGCCCACCCTTGGGTTCCGTTAGCTGTGCGCTGAGTAAGGAAGGGATGCGGTAGAGACACAGCCTGTGCCCCCTGGGAGGCGGGTGGGATGACTTCCCTCAGAAGGAATTGTGGGCGAGCAGGCGACGTGCCCCTGGCAGCTCACTGTTTCATCCCCTTTCCCTCCTTCTCTGTTCCCAGAAAGAGCTGTCTGAAGAAGTTGGCCAGAACGGCAGCCATGCTCAGATTTCTGTTCAAGTCCACAACGCCACATGTACGGTGAGGATTGCTGCCATCACAAAAGGGGGAGTCGGGCCGTTCAGCGACCCAGTGAAAATGTTCATCCCTGCGCACGGTGAGAGTCAGGTTCCTTATCGTCTGATAGAATGTGCCAGTCCAGGCAATGCAGAGTGCCAGAGAGTAACCTGTGGGATGGGTCTCTGGTTTAAGAATGAAAGACAAAGACCAGAAGGAATTTTTGCTCTGAGAAAGGTAGTTGATATGTTAACACACATCACAGAGCACTGATACCTGTGAGTCCTCCCACTGCCATTACTATTGGTGGTACTGAGTTACTGGAAAGATCAGTCCTTCCAGAATAGCAAATTTGACTTGACTTACTGAATTTAGTTTAAATGACGTATACGTGACTGAATGTTGGAGAGCTGTAGTATGGCTAGTCTTTAGGTCTGTGTAATGGGCGCTGTTTGTTTATGTGCTAGTGTTTGTTTTGTGTGTTTTAAGCAGTAAAGCTTACCACGTTATTACTCACTCAAGCCTTGGTGCCATGCTTCGTGATTGATCGGCACAAAACATAAAGTGTTTCCTATTAAAGCTCTCCTTACACAGCATTGGGCTCACTGAGCTAAATGCTCAGCCCTGCATGCTGTCTTCTTTATGTTGTTGGAGTATCCTTTGGCAAGGAGCCACTGTGGTGTCCCATGTGGCCCTAAATGCTGTCCATGCTTCCATAGACCAGTGGAGCCTTTGTTCTGACTCTCACTGCCCTGGGTTGTTTGATATTAAACTGCTGTCGTAGACTGCATGCACAGGCATCTGTATCAGTACGATTTTTGCATTTACAAGGTCTTGCCAGATATGGTCTTTGTATCCATAGCAAATAGGACTTGTAAGTAGACCATCGAGTTCCTGTCTGTTCCAGTGACCCCCAAACATGCTGAACTGGAGCCATATTACAGTTCCTGTAGCCCTCGGCTCTGTATCTGGGGAACATTAGTAACTGGTGATGGCAAGCAAGACGTGTCTACCTGGTTGAAATTCTGAGACCATGAGATTCTGATGCTAAGGGCACAGGTCAAAAAAACATCAGAGTTTGGGAAGACAGGGCTTTCATCTTTATATATAATAAACTCTCCACCATTTTAAAATGCTGTGCTATGCTGGCAGTCCTTGCTTTTTTGCACAATCCCAACATGCATACTTTTCAGCTGCCACAGTTTGGTTACATAACACTAGTTCCCCAATGACATGGTCTGAATTTGAGTTACCGTCATGTGTTACTGTGAGTAATTGCATGAAGTGTAAACTTTGCCGCCAGTGGTCCGGTCCACAAACCACTACCTAAATAACAGATGTTCATCGATGCCCATGACGGGTCTTGTTGCTTGTTTCAAAGTTCTCGGTAGTTGGACACGCACTTCCATTATTCAGATCACATGCATCTAGCAAGACCCATAGCTGCGTTGCCTCCTTATCTCCCAGGGACACAGCCACATGACACTTCCTAAAAATAAGTAATTGAGGGGCATGTGGGTGGCTCAGTCGGTTGAGCATCCACCTCTCGATCTCAGCTCAGGTCTTGATCTCAGGGTGGTGAGTTCAAGCCCTGTGTTGGGCTCTGCGCTGGGCGTGAAGCCTACTTAAAAAATAAATCAATAAATAAAAATAAGTAATTGAAAGAGGGAGTTGGTGAACAAAGGCGAAGTGCAGAAAAGAAAGGAAGAGTGATAGTGTTGGAAGAGAAATTTGAATTGAATGTGGAGTTACGGAAGAAACAGCTGATATGGGAAGGCAGATATTGCCACCATTGGTTAGACCCGCTATGCAGCCACGGAACAACGGTGAATGAATGAATGAATGAATGAATGAATGAGTTCACATAAAGGAACTCTCAGAGATAGCTCACAACGTGGAAAGCACAGGGGATAAAATGTTGGGGATGAATCCAGACCCGGAGAGGAGGAGGAAAATTCTCCACAGCACAGAAAATATATTCTCTCCATATCATAAGTTATGTGACCAGAAGACAGTACCATTCAAACTCCTCTTGAGACGTTTTTTACAAAGACATACAATCTTTTATTTCTCAATATTTCTCAATGTTTTTGAATTACAGTGTATCAGATAAACACTAGTTTTACCTTTTTTTTTAATTCCTTATACATTCATAACTGATATGAAAAGCGTCACCCATTGATTGTTAAGATCACTTTGCGTGGTCTCAGCTTGCACCATCAGAGTGAGGACCGTCTGTGTATGTAGATCACAGAATATAAAAGGATTAGGTTCTAGAGCTTTTGACTGTCTTCTTCCCTATTACAAGCTAATGTTTCTTATGTGTTTCGGATCCCAAAGAGATGTTTTCAATTGGGTCTGTTGGTATTTTACTAGGTTGGGTAGATTTTGCCCCCTCGTCAACCCCGGCACCTGGCAACACAGATCCTGTGCTCATCATCCTTGGTTGCTTTTGCGGAGTTGTTTTGATTGGGTCAATTTTATATATTTCTCTGGTCATCAGAAAAAGAGTCCAGGAGACGAAGTTTGGGTAAGTTTCCCAGTTTAAACTGTTCTGCCCCGTGTTACCCTGTGCTTCTCATGCCAAGTAATAATGCCTCTCGTGCTGGCCCAGCTCCTCACATTGTACCTGGCTGGGTGCCCCGTCTTATGCACATCCTGGGGACAGGCAGCTTCCTTAGTTAGGCCAATGCTGCAGAGGCAGCCAGCAGTGAAAGCCAGCCTTGAAAGGGCTCATTTACAGAGAAGAGCATCCATAGGCCTTCAGTACTCAAACTTCGTTGCTGTAAAGTGAGGATTTTTGTTAGAACTCTTAAAAATAATCCTAATTGTTAAAAAAAAAATGAGGGGGCGCCTGGGTGGCTCAGTCGGTTGAGCGGCCGACTTCGGCTCAGGTCATGATCTTACGGTCCGTGAGTTCGAGCCCCACGTCGGGCTCTGTGCTGACAGCTCAGAGCCTGGAGCCTGCTTCGGATTCTGTGTCTCCCTCTCTCTGACCCTCCCCCATTCATGCTTTGTCTCTCTCTGTCTCAAAAATAAATAAACATTAAAAAAAAAATTTAAAAAAAAAAAAAAATGAGGGGCGCCTCAGTCAGTTAAGTGACTGACTCTTGATTTTGGCTCAAGTCATGATCTCATGGTTCCTGAGTTCGAGTCCTGCATCGGGCTCTGCGCTGACAGCATGGAGCCTGCTTGGGATTCTCTGTCTCCCTCTCTTTCTGCCCCTACCCTGTGTGCTGTCTCTCTTTCTCTCTCCCTCTCTCCCTCCCTCTCTCTCTCTCTCTCAAAAATAAGTAAATAAACATTTAAAAAAATGAAATGTATGTATAGATAAAAATACTAGAAGGAAATTCACCAAAGCATTAGCAATTCTGAACAGTATAAGTGTGGATGATTCTGTGTTTTCCTTTTTTTTTTTTTTTACTGTATTTTATACATTTTTTCTAATAGAGAAAAGCTTTGTATTTTCACATTCAAGTGTAAAAGAAGATCTTGTTCTAATTTTTCTATACATCTGACTTTTATAACCAAACAGTAGTTAAATATCAACAAAAACGGGAAGGCGTGTTAAGGCAACTTATGATAAGAAAGCTATGTGTAAATTTGTTTCTGGAACTCAGTTTTCTACTCCAGTGACTCTGCAGCGCGTTTGGGTTTCTGTGAAACCCAGTTTATCACTCATGGGGTAGAGGAGGTACTTTGTAAGATGCGGGTTGTTGACAGCCTGGAATAGGACAGAGTGATGGAAGGTGAATGACTGCGTTTTGGCAGGAGCTGAGCAACCTTTATTCATTGCTGAGTCTTAGGAATGCTACTGGAACATTCCACTCCACTCCAAAACTTTTCACTGTCATGGAGAAGAAGCTTGAGAGCAGAGGCTACCCTGCCCATTTTTTGTGTCCATCCTAGTCCTAAGGGTCGGGTACCTACAGTACTTACTAACTCTATCCTTATAATTATTATATCTCAGTATGTAAATTCTAAGAATGCCTATTTTGAAGAAATGACAAAATCTGACCCAAATCCTGAACATATGCTTGACCGAAATGCATCCCAGAGTCTAGATGTGGTTTGTAGGCTCTGCAGAAGTTGTAAGAGTAGCACGATAATATGTATTGAGAGCCTTCTAGGTGATAGCCTGGGGTACAACGCTGAACAAAAGCAGGTACTATTTGCCCTCAGGGGTGCTCACAGTTCATGGAGAATCAAGCAATAATCACACAAGTGATTACACATAAGTATAAAATGGCAACTGTGTAAATCCTATATAAAGGGACATGTAAGAGTGTATAACAGGAGAATTTGACTGCATTAGGAAAGTCGGGAAAGGCCTCCCTGCAGAGGTGATACCTAAGCTAAAATCTGAAGAAAGAGCAGGTATTAATTAGGTAAAAGACAAAAGGAAGAGCATTGCAGCCAGAAGGCACAGTACATGCAAAGGCCCTGTGGTGGTAGTGGCCTGGCATACAGAGGGGAAGGCACTGGACTGGAAGATGTGACACCTGGGTTCTAGCATTAATTTTGTCACTTGGATGTGACACAGTTATTTTTCTCCCTTTCCTTTTTGGAAACAAGTCAACAAGCGGAGCCCACACAGGTGAGGAGTTATGCTTCCTACACCCTTCAGGGCAGAGTGTCTACATAAAATATTTGGAATTCTTCTGCATAGATTTGTCTCTTCACCTCATTTAACTATTCAGTCATACATATCAGTATGGACTCATGGACATTCACTTTATACTTTGGATTAGAATCCAGTACTACTTTATTCGCTTGCCCAGGTTGTTACAGCTTTGGCCATTGGGAGCTTCTCAGTTGTTTTGTGTTCTCTCTCTCTTTGTTTTTTTAAATGTTTATTTTTGAGACGGAAAGGCAGAGAGAGAGAGGGAGAGAGAGAATCTCAAGCAGGCTCCATGTGAGGCTTGAACTCACGAATCAGGAGATCATGCCCTAAGCGGAAACCGAGAGTCAGATACTCAACCAGCTGAGCCACCCGGGAGCCCCATGTGTTCTGTTCTCAGTGGTATATTGCCAAGTAAGCCTAAAACAGAGCTAAGGAAAGAAGTCCATTTCTCCCAGTGGGAGGGGTCTTTGCAGTCAAAGAGGCCTTTCAACAAGCAACAGCTTGGTTACATCCTTGTGGAATCAGCATCTGCCCCAGCAGCCCTTTCCTAATAGCGGGAGATGTCTTTATTTTTATTCGCCCAGGAACGCCTTCACAGAGGAGGATTCGGAGTTAGTCGTCAATTATATAGCAAAGAAGTCCTTCTGTCGGCGAGCCGTTGAACTCACCTGTAAGTTAATTTTCATCTTCCCTAAAGTAGTTAGAGCAAAGAAAGAACAGCAGATTAATTGATAGATTTCTAACAAAAGGCAAAGGAGTCAAAGGAGTTATTTTTAACATGCAAAATGTCTTCAGAAACCGGCAAGCAGATAGATAGTGAGACATTGCCATGTGCTTTCCTGCTGGCTGGTGTACTGGAAATCTGGAAGTGGACCTGAGGTAAAGCGGCCTGTGTTAAAGACTCCTAACACCAAGAAATGCGGAAGGAAGAAGGAACTCACCACAGTGATAGGAGGAGATGTGGTTAGAGGTCAGGGATTTAAAGAAAAACAGCAAAGCAATTGACATAATTTCTGAGCTTATTTCCTGCTTTTTTGTGGCAACGGGCTCAGAGAACAATTTGCCAACATACTTGACAACAATTACGGTTTGAGTTTTGCTGATTCGGAGTGGAGCCTTCCAGTTTGAAGAGCGAGAATACACAGATGGCTGTGTTCTTGAAGAATTCAGAAACCATGTACAAAGTACATGCAAATATCAAGTTCAAGCTTCAGGATGTTTGCCAAAACAAGAGCACCAAAACAGATATAAGAATGATAGAATGCAGGGTGCCAAGAAACAAAAACTCACTCAAGGTACAATGTTACTGATTTCTTTACGTTTCTGATCTACAAGTTTTGACCTTTAGAGATCTGTTCTTGCATTAAAAAAAATTCTCCATTTAGACCCGTTCTTTCCTTTATTAGAGGACCATCTGGGTAAAAACAAAATTTTTTTTCTTTAAGAGCTAATGTATCTTTTCTAATTATCCACATTTTTTTTTTCTTTCAAAGGCTTGCTCATCATAACTATGGCACAAACTGCATCATTTGCCAAAATGTTATTGAATTGGTTAATTCCTCTTATTGATAATGCTTATGGTCAATGCTGCATGCTGACACCTTGTTATAGAAGATCTTCTCCACTTGCCCCCACGTACTCAATTTAGCACGTTCTATGTCATATTAATGAGGTTCCAGATGCCATAGGCAGAATAGGAGGGAGCCTGTTCTCTTAGTGTTTCCTGCGGTTTCTGCACTTCCTTCCCTGGCCTAGGACAGGGGAGGGAACCCAATAGCTGTTTGGTATCCTATAGTTAGCGATAAAATAGCAAGTACTCCACTAGAAAGCAAGAAAGTTCCTAGCGACTCTCTTCCTTACTCCTTTAAATCAAGGGCAACCCCCACCCGCCACGTGAATCTGCTGGCTGCTGCACCATGGGAAGAGAAATATGGTTCTGATTTTTATAAGCCTTCAGAATTAATCTTGCCCTGAACGATTCATTTTACTCACGTAAATCATAGTAGCATCACCGTGTGATGTTTTATTTACCGACATTGTGCGGGAAGAGCCATGGGTACAAAAGGAAGAAAACATTTAACTCTTTGATAGGACCATCTGTATCATTTCAATTCTGTTCGAGCGAAAGGGAGCAGACTGGCAACTCTTACACGTACTTCGTCACTCTCTTACAGTGCACAGCTTGGGAGTCAGCGAGGAACTGCAGAATAAACTAGAAGATGTCGTGATTGACAGGAATCTATTAATTCTTGGGAAAATCCTGGGTGAAGGTAAGCAGTTCATTTCTTTTAAAATGTGAGGTTAGCATAACAGACTCTTAGATACAGAGAACAAACTGAGGGTTGATGGAGGTGGGGGAGAGGGGAGAGTGGGTGATGAGTGCTGAGGAGGGCACTTACTGGGATGAGCACTGGGTGTTGGATGGAAGCCCGTGTGACAATAAATTATGTTAAAAAATAAATAAAATAAAATGTGAGGTTAGAAAGGAAGCAGTTTACAGTAATGTCTTAAATGTGTATTTATTGGGGCGCCTGGGTGGCTCAGTCAGTTGGGCATCCGACTTTGGCTCAGGTCATGATCTCGCGGTCTGTGAGTTCGAGCCCCGTGTCGGGCTCTGTGCTGACAGCTCAGAGCCTGGAGCCTGTTTCAGATTCTGTGTCTCCCTCTCTCTCTGACCTTCCCCCATTCATGCTCTGTCTCTCTGTCTCAAAAATGAATAAACGTTAAAAAAAATTTTTTTAATGTGTATTTATTATGTAAAATACCATTTTGTGACTTCCAGTTACAATACAAGTAGTTCTGTTTTATAATTTATTACAATGAAAAAGTAAATGGTGGTTTTTGCCACTCAGATTTCGCATATGGAAAGGGCCTCTACGGTGTCTTACACGTACCATAATCCCTTGAAAAATATTAATTCCCTTCCTTCATTTGAAAAGCAATTATTTGTTCGGTTTCCTATATGCTTTAAGTACCTCTGGTTCTAAGGTTTACTGTTTGGGGCACCTTCCTAATTAGTTCCATAAGAACAAAAGTGAAAACGCGTATAGGTTTTGTCAAATTGATGTTAGGATGAATGATAATGGTATGAAGAATTTCTACTTTATACATTTCAGTAACATTTCCCGTGTTGTTCTGTAAGTTTCTTGGATCAGTTCTAATGCTTAATAAAATGATGAGCTGAGCCGAGCCTGAGCCAACCAAGCTTGTGACAAATAGGAGGCTAGTGCATGTCCTGCGTCCCTGGTGTGTGAGCGTGGGTGGCCCCGGCAGGCTCTGCCCGGCTGCCGCGTGTGGGTCACTCTCAGGCCACCTAAAAACAGCAGCCCAGGAACTGTAGCATTTTTTATGGTCAGGGGAGATTTTGCAAACTCTATGGAGATGTTGTTCTTCTTTACAGGAGAGTTTGGGTCTGTGATGGAAGGAAATCTTAAGCAGCAAGATGGGACCTCTCAGAAAGTGGCAGTGAAGACCATGAAATGTGAGTTATCATGCATTAAACCCATCCCCCTGGGGCTGGGTAGTTGCTTCAGTAATCTGGTGCTCTGTACGGCCAGTGATGGAGTTCATGTGTCGTGATCTCGGTCACTGATGGGTCAGAAGACCACCCAGAACACTGTGTGGTTACAGACAGAAAGTGAATGTAATGAGGTCCTTATAAGTGCATTATACATTCCTTACCCTCAAGGTAGTTACATTTGTAATTTTTACCATACCTCCCTCTCTGTCTCTTTCTCTCTGTCTCAAACGGTCTCTCCCTCTCCCCTCTCTCTCACCTAGTAGAGTGAATGTCTCCAAAGTAAAATATGAATTCCCGAGACAGAGCTGATCTGGCGGCAGCCTCTGACCCCAGGAGTTGGTCTGGCTGATCTGGCCAGCTTGGTGGGGTCACTTCCTCACTTGAGGATGCTTGCATATTCCTCAGGAAGTTGCGGGCTGCCTGGAAGGTACATTTCCCAGAGAGAGGAGACATATTCGTTGGTCAAAGGCATATGAAGAGCAGTGAGCCGTGATCACAGGCTGGAACTTCTAAGCAAGCTGAGAAGAGAGTTTGCAGCTGGGTCAGAAAGGGCCTCATAAGTCATCACAAGGAATCTGCTTTTATCCCACAAGTTGCAGAGCCACTAGTAAGAGTCTTAAGCAAATGAGGAACAAAAGCAGATTTCATTCTAGAAAGTTCACTCTGGTGGCAGTGTGGAGGAGAATGAATTACAACGTTGACAAAAGTAAAGACAAATGCTGACTAGGGCACTCCTGAATCTGTGCAAATGACTGTCTAGATAAGGAAACTAGGCTCAGAGACATGGCGACTTGTTGAAGTCAGATAGCTTAAAAAGGGGAAGATTGTGCTGGATCTTTTCTATCACCAAGCACTGACCAGGCTGCAGTGGCAGAGCATGATAGCATGTGCCCTCCTGCCCTTCTCCAGGAAGTGCATTTCCAGGGCCTGGGGGACACAGGATTGTGGTTTAAGTTTTATTCTTCACGTGTCAGCTGGGCACCCATAAAATAGACCGTGATTGTCTGGCATTTTATCTACAGTTGTTTTCATGATTCATATGGAGAGAGATGATTTGATGCTTCGTTTGTCAATGTTTTCAACATTGCTTTCTCATTTACCCTTGTATATATTCAATATTGTTTTTTTTTTTTCAACGTTTTTTTTTTTTTTTATTTATTTTTGGGACAGAGAGAGACAGAGCATGAACGGGGGAGGGGCAGAGAGAGAGGGAGACACAGAATCGGAAACAGGCTCCAGGCTCCGAGCCATCAGCCCAGAGCCTGACGCGGGGCTCGAACTCACAGACCGCGAGATCGTGACCTGGCTGAAGTCGGATGCTTAACCGACTGCGCCACCCAGGCGCCCCTCAATATTGTTTTTGATCAAGGAGTAAAATTGGTTTCTTCCTAAAATTTAAATTCACTTTTACTGGGAATTAAAACATAAGTTAGCTTATAAGCATGTATTGAGACTTTTTAACCAGAACCGGAGACTGAAGTTTTAAGTCAGTGATGAAAAGGAACCCTAATAACCTACAAGTCACATGGGCTGTTGTTTTCTGCTCTCTGAAGCTTTTTATGTCTCTAATAATGACCAATACTTATGTAATACTGTGTGCCAAAGGACACTGCAGTCACTCTTGAATTTCATAAGGAAGACAGGAAGAGGAAATCAGTGCAACTCGGAAGCAGGTTCAAGGATTATCCCCTGGGGGTGCCTGCATGGGTCAGTGGCATCCGACTCTGGGTTTCGGGTCAGGTCACGATCTCATGGTTCATGGGTTCCAGCCCTGTGTCGGGCTCAGTGCTGACAGCATGGAGCCTGCTTGAGATTCTCTCTTTTCTCTCTCTCTCTGCACCTCCCTTACTGGTTCGCTCTCTTGTTCTCAAAATAAATAAATAAACATTAAAAAAAAAAAAAAAAAAAGTATCATCCCCTGGAAACCAAGACAGCCTGAAGTTAGAGTATTCAGTGGAGCTAAACCCAGTACATAGTCAAATCTGGGTGCCAGCCACATTCAGGACCATTCCTGCCTCTTGCATTATTTTATTTGAACCTCACAAGGGTCCCTGTGAAGGCTCCTTTCCATTGTCCGCATTTACTATGTGGAAGGTTTAGGGGACCTTGTAAAAGGAGCTAGGCCTGGGCTCTCTTCTCTCTGGCCTTGGCTATGCTCTTCTTTGACTTAATTAGAATAAATTGCGGGGCAGCCGGGTGGCTCAGTCAGTTAATAATCCAATTTTGGTTCAGGTTATGCTCTCACGATTCCTGAGTTTGAGCCCTGCTTCAGGCTCTGTGCTGACAGCTCAGAGCCTGGAACCTGCACTGATTCTGTGTCTCTCTCTGTCTCTCTCTGACACTCCCCTGCTCGCACTCTGTCTCTCTCTCTCTCAAAAATAAATAAACATTAAAAAGAGAGAATAACTTGCATATGAATTACATCTGTGCTAATTTTCAAAAATCGAAAGGCTAGTCTCTGGCCTCTGCATCCCAGGCTCATCTGTCTTTGCCTCTGATCTTGCCCCCTTGGGGGAGGAGTTTGAAGGCAGACCCTACCCTTTCAAAGTTCTACCCGCCTCGTTGTCTGAGCAAAGGTATTAAGTGAGAGCAAAGGTGGCAGACATTTTGCAGATCTATATATTTTTTTTCTTAAATTTGCTTTAATAGGAAAATTAATGTATACAAAGCCCAGAGAATGTACAGACACTATGCTAGATGGCTCTCATCTGGGATTTCAGTCAAAACTTATACCCTATTAAAGCAAATTCCCTAAGGCATGCCCGGCTTTGATTTTAATTGTTTTTAATTGTGGCAAAATACAACATAAAATGGTTTTTTTTTAATGTTTATTTATTTTTGAGAGAGAGTGGGGCGCCTGGGTGGCTCAGTCGGTTGAGCGTCCGACTTCGGCTCAGGTCATGATCTCGTGGTCTGTGAGTTCGAGCCCCGCGTCGGGCTCTGGGCTGATGGCTCAGAGCCTGGAGCCTGCTTCCGATTCTGTGTCTCCCTCTCTCTCTGCCCCTCCCCCGTTCATGCTCTGTCTCTCTCTGTCTCAAAAATAAATAAATGTTAAAAAAAAAAATTTTATTTTTGAGAGAGAGAGAGAGTGCACAAGTAGACGAGTGGGGGAGGGGCAGAGAGAGGGAGACAGAAGATCCAAAGCAAGCTCTGCGCTGACAGCTCAGAGCCCGATGTGGGGCTCGACTCATGAAGTTCTAGATCATGACCTGAGCCGAAGCTGGATGCTGAACCAACTGAGCCACCCAGGCGCCCCCCATCCTAACCATTTTTAAGAGTACAGCTCATGGCATTAAGTACATTCACATTGTTGTGCAACCATCCCCACGATCCATCTCCAGAACTGTTTTCATCTTGCAAAACAGAAACTCCCTACACATTAAACAACTTCCCATCTCCCCCGCCCCTCCTTGCCCCTGGCTACCACCATCCTTTCTGTCTCTAAGTTTGACTACCCTGAGTCCCTCATGAGAGTGGGATCACACTGTCCTTATCCTCCTGTGACTGGTTTGTTTCACTTAGCATAATATAGAATTCTAGATGTCTCTCACAAGTTGGTTTAATCCCAAAATGGTACCATGTGAAAGTTAGGAAAGTATATCCAGTTCACAAGGCATGATTGAGCAACCAGTCTTGCAAGAGAGAGACAGAGATGTGAGTTCTTTCTCTTTTTTTCAGTTAAAAATCATTGCAACAGATGATGCATTTGACTTTCATTTTTTAAACTAGTATACTTTAATTTTTAGAGCAGTTGTAGGTTTATAGAAAAATTGGGCAGAAAATACAGAGAATTCCCATATGACTCCCTCTCCCTTCCCAGTCTCCCGTATCCGTTACATCTTGCATCAGTGCATTTTTTTTTTTTTTTACAACTGATGTACCCATATAAGATGTTATTACCTGAAGCCCAGGGGTTACATTAGCATTCACCTGCTCTTGAACATTCCGTGGGTTCTGACAAATACAGTGTCATATGTGCACCATCACAGTATCATACGGAAGTCCCCCTGCCCTAAAATTTCCTGCGTGCAACCCCTTCATCCCTCCCCACCCACCCGTCCCTGATAACCACTCATCTGTTTATGATTGCTGTGGTTTTGCCTTTTCCTGATTTTACTTTTAGAGGACAAAATTGCTATCACCTCCTTCCCCTTCACTGAGTAAATCATCAGTGCCTCACGTTTTTCTGTCTTCTCTTTTAGTGGACAACTTTTCTCAGCGAGAGATTGAGGAGTTTCTCAGCGAGGCAGCGTGCATGAAAGACTTCAACCACCCAAACGTCATCCGGCTCCTAGGTACCTCCGAGAAATGCGGGATTGGGGGGCCGTGGGGCTTGGCTAATCCACTCCACACCACAGGAGAAATCTCTGGGGTAGATAAGTTTATCATCTTGTATAACTCCACAGTGTTATGCCCGAAGTTCTGAAACCTCCCACAAAAGACCACCGGAGTCGTAAGTCAAAGCCAAGCGGCAAGGGTCGTTTATTGCAGGTTTGAACCTGGACCTCTGCGCACTCGTTGCCAGTGACGCTGAGAGGCAAGGCCGACCGATCAGGACCAACACTCTTGATAAGAGTGTGGCTGACCGATCGGGACCAACACTCTTGAAAAGAGTGTGGCTGACCGATCGGGACCAACACTCTTGAAAAGAGTGTGGCTGACCGATCGGGACCAACACTCTTGAAAAGAGTGTGGCCCTGAACAGCCGGGGTACAGAGTTTTTAAAGCCGATCACATCGTTTTATCATTATCTGGGAACAGAACAGAGAAACAGTTGCCAGATGAGTCAGAAACAGTTATCGAATGAGGTGATTATTTTAGACTTTCTGTTGCTAAGTTTCAACCAGTGGATCTCCTTGACCTTGTCTCTGATGCTCTTTTTGAGGTTTTGTGTCCTTCATTGGTAAAGCCTGATTCACAAGAGTATGAAGTATGATTTACAAGAGTAAAAGCAAGGTTGTTATCTTTTGACCTTCAGTGTCAGAACAAAGTTGTTATCTTTCAAGCTAAGCGTTAGCTTTACAGTACAATTTAACCCTTACACACAGTAATTTATAACATCGTGTTTTTCGCTCCAAAGACATCTTACAGTTATACTTTCTGAGGCTGATGGTAAAAATGGGCCTGCATTTCCTAGACACCCCAAGGGCTCGGGAACATTTAGTGTCCACAGAGTTCTAGTTGACTGTGGATTAAAATGAGGCCCCCCAGTTACTCAAAGGCAAGACCAAAGCTTATGTTAAATTACAATGTTAGTGACTTAAGGTTATCCGTGAATCAAATACCAGTGGGGTAGGGGCGCCTGGGTGGCTCAGTCGGTTAGGCATCCGGCTTCGGCTCAGGTCATGATCTCACAGTCCATGAGTTCAAGCCCCGCGTCGGGCTCTGTGCTGACAGCTCAGAGCCTGGAGCCTGTTTCAGATTCTGTGTCTCCCTCTCTCTCTGCCCCTCCCCCATTCATGCTCTGTCTCTCTCTGTCTCAAAAATAAATAAACGTTAAAAAAAAAATTAAAAAAAAAAAAACAAATACCAGTGGGGTAAAGCAGTCAAAGTGGACACATTCCATAGATCATCTTTGAGAAACAATTTGTTAACATTTTCAAGTACCGATTTCCTAGAATCCGTGCTGACCGTTTTATGGGTCATGATTTAATAGAATTTGGTTTTGTGGCCCTGTAGCTATCATATCAAGTGGTTGCTGTGTAAGTGCCACTATTCCAAGACAGAAGAACAACCTAGAAACAATTGTATATTCTGACTTTTTTTTCTGTCCCGTGATTTGATAAGTGCTCAATAGTTGGGGGAACTTTCAAAGTTTTATTATGATCAAAGCTACAGAGAGATGTGAAAAATAATGCTTGGATACAACATCATTTTGAAAAAACTACTGTTACTCCTTTGCAGCTAGTGATTTTCACAGGCTCTGAGAACAGTCGCCACTTTACAATTGCACTGTGATGTACAGGAGCTTTGCAAGCCTGACTTCAGGTGACAGGCCCTAGTTCTAGCTTTTCATGATAAGTGGTGTTTCCTGTGTTAACCATGAAGATTTAGAGACATGATTGGCCGTCAAAATTCTTTTATTTTTTTTTTATTTATTTTTGAGAGAGAGAGACAGAGTGTGAGCAGGAGAGGGGCAGAGAGATTTGGAAACACAGAATCTGAAACAGGCTCCAGGCTCTGAGCTGTCAGCACAGAGCCCGACGCAGGGTTATAACTTGTGAACTGAGAGATCATGACCTGAGCCAAAGTTGGCCACTAAACTGAGCCACCCAGGCGCCCCTCGAAATTCTTTTAATAGTTTTAAGCATTTGATTGCACCGGGCTTTTTCACCTGATAAGGTTTTTAACTATTACATGAAACTAGTTTGCCCTTGAATTCTACTGCAGTTACAACCCCTCACTTAGGCTCAGTATAACAAAAATTCAGTGGTTTTCTAGATGGCTACACTTGTTACAGATTAATTTTTTGAGAGCTCTCATGCAGGGTGGCACTAATCTAGGGCACCTGGGTGGCTCAGTTGGTTGAGCGTCTGACTTGTGACTTCGGCTCAGGTCATGATCTCATGGTTTTTGAGTTCGAGCCCTGCATCAGGCTCTGTGCTGACTGAGTCTGGAGCCTGCTTTGGATTGTGTCTCCCTCTCCCTCTGCCCCTTCTCTCTCTTTCTCTCTCTTTCTCCCAAAAAGTAAATAAACATTTTTTTTAAATTAAAAAATAAAAAAAGATTGGCATTAATCTGAAAGGAAAAAAATACCGAGAAGTGGGCCTAGGGTGTATTCCATATTCTACTATGTAGCGAGTGTGTGAGTTATGGGTGTTTTTTTTTTTTTCTTCTTTAATCGTTACCTTGAGAGCACATGGTTTCAATTTGGCCAGTGCTCCTGCAATGCTTTTCTGGTTACTGGTAACAAGGGCTCTTTGTAATAACCTTCTCTGGTTTTAATTTCAGGTGTATGTATAGAAATGAGCTCTCAAGGCATCCCAAAGCCCATGGTAATTTTACCCTTCATGAAGTACGGGGATCTGCATACTTACTTACTCTATTCACGACTGGAGACCAGACCCAAGGTAATTTACCCAGTCGTGTTGCCTCTCACAGTCCTCCAGGCTTCTGTGACAGGGCCTGGGGAACCTCAGCATGTAACCTCGAAAATAAAGGAGGGAGGGGGAATACATGGCCTTTGTTCAGCGCTCACTGTGCACCCTGGATGCTGAAGTGTGGGATCTGTCCTCACAGCAGACCTGCTCAGAAGTCTTATTATTCCCATTTTATGGGAGGAAGAAGTCTGGCTTGGCACACAGTCTCCTGGCCCAAGCCTCATCACAATGGAGCCAAGTGGGTCCCCCATGCTGACCGAGTGGCCTCTTTCTCTTAAAGTCTCCTCTTTCTGACTTGTTCACTCCGAAATCACTGGAGGCAGGATCTGTTTCATTCCCAGAGGCAAGCTGCACTGAGCTGTTTTTCTGGACACTGAGCATGAATGTCCTCCATCCACCTTTCCATTTATCAAGGGCCCCTCCATCCTCAGGATTTGGAAAGCGTGTTGTGAATTGGTGGGCCAGCATACTTTCCTTCAATAGTGCCTGTAAGAAGGGCAGTGACCCCACAGGGCAAACCCTGCCCTGAATCCCACAGCACAGGGAAACCAGACAGAAACAGGAGCTTAGATGGAAGCACCATACCCACCGGCATGCAGCCACCGGTCCTACCCAGGTGATTGACCAAGAATGCTGAGTATGGGGCGTCATGGGGAAAGCCCTGGGGGCACCTGGGTGGCTCAGTTGGTTAAGCATCTCACTCTTGATTTTGGCTCAAGTCATGATCTCTCGGTTCAGGGGTTCGAGCCTGCATCAGGCTCTACACTGCACACTCTCTCTCTCTCTCTGCCCCTCCCTTGCTCTCTTTCTCTCTCTCTCCCTGCAAATAAACATTTTTTTTTTTTTAATGGGCAAGTCCTTATCCCAAGAGACAGGCAAATCTGCAGTCATTACCATTTGTTAAATTTGGCAAGGCACTTGAAAAACAAAAACAAAAACTTGAGACCCAATTTAGGGTAAACATATTCTGGAACCTTCTTTCCTATGTCCTGCTGACACTGTGTGTTATGGATATAACACTGTTTGTTATGGATATGGAAGGTTATTTTTTCTTTTATTTTTCTTTTTCTTGTTTTGTTCCTCCCAGGAAGATGTAAGTGGCCGAAGCAGGAGAGTGAGCCCCTTTCTTTTTTCACTTCCCCTTGGTCTCATGCTCAGATTTTTGTTCTCTTCCTCATGACTTCTTTTAAGTCTTCCACCCACCCAGATACTAACCAGAGTTAGGAAATTGTAGCCACATCTCAGGGCTATTATAAAATCACTGAGGTTCCTCCAAAGAAGTGAAGGGCCCAATCGAAAGTAAGGGACTCGGCATGGCTGAGCGTTTTCCTTCCCTTTTCCACCCAAAAGAAAGACAATATTATAAGAAGCCTAGAAAAGAAGGGAAAAAATACCTACAATTCCCAACATCTTAGCACGTTTCATTGGCAGCTTCAGACATTCCCATCACAACTGCTTATTCTGTGCCTACGTGTTTCACAGGCCGGTGCTCACTATCTGTGCACCTATCCACACGCCATCAAAGGTGCTAACATTTCTCAAGCATAAGTAGAGGCCAGCCTATATTTTGCATATATTAATGCAGCAATAGCGTAACAACCATAGGGAGTAGTTACTAACAGAATCTCCGGTGAGGAAACGGAGGCACAGATCAGACAATGGTGGAGGCTGGACTGGCCCCCAGGCTGCAGACCCCCTGTCTTCAGCTCTTCTCTGATAGCGCCATCTCCTGTGCACCCTTCCCAGCAGGGCAGCAGCCTCCAGACTGTTGCCTGTGAATGGCTGCACAGCATCCTCTTGAATGGATCTTGTTCCACATTGATGGGCAATTTCACTCATATTTAATTTTCTGGTATAGGGGATGGTTTTTCTAATAATTTTTGGAGGGATGGGATTATCATGTTGCATAAGAGTGAATTCTATAGTTTAAAATTAAAAAAAGGGGGGGTGCCTGGGTGGCTCGGTCGGTTGGGCATCCAATTCTTGATTTTGGCTCAGATCATGATCTCAGGGTCATGAGATTAAGCCCCATGGCAGTCTCCGCACTAGGCATGTAACCTGCTTAAAATTCTCTCTCTCCCACAGTGTGGAGGTTCCTCAAAAAATTAAAAATAGAACTATCCTATGACCCAGAAATTGCACTACTAGATATTTATCTAAAAGATACAGAAATGCTGATTTGAAGGGGCACGTGTACCCCAGTGTTTATAGCAGCACTATCAATAATAGCCAAAGTACGGAAAGAGCCCAAATATCCATCGACTGATGAATGGATAAAGAAGATGTGGTATATATATACAATGGAATATTACTCGAGGATCAAAAAGAATGAAATCTTGCCATTTGCAACAATGTGGATGGAACTAGAGTGTATTATGCTCAGTGAAATAAGTCAGTGAGAAAGATAAATATCATATGATTTCATTCATTTGTGGAATTTAAGAAATAAAACAGATGAACATAGGGGAGGGGAAGGAAAAATAAGATAAAAAGAGAGAGGGAGGCAAACCATAAGAGACTCTTAAATACAGAGAACAAACTGAGGGTTGCTGGAGAGGTGGTGAGTGGGGGGATAGACCAAATGGGTGATGGGCATTAAGGAGGGCACTTGTTAGGATGAGCACTGGGTGTTATATGTAAGTGAAGCATCACTAAGTTCCACTCCTAAAATCATTATTACACCATATGTTAACTAACTTGGATTTAAATAAAATTAAAAATAAGATTCTCCCTTTCTCTCTGCCCCTCTGTTCACTCTCGTATACCTAAGTGCTCTCTCTCTCGCTCCCTCTCTCTTGCCCGTGCGCGCTCTTCCCCCCGCCCTCCCCAAAAAAGTAAAAATACACTGGGCTGTTTGATGGCCAAATATCATCTGTCTTTACTTGTGAAGTTTAACTCGCTTCCCCTTTTGGGTCCCTTTGCAAATGTAACCTCTTACTGGATTTTTTTCCTTGAATTGTTGTAGAACAGATAGAGACCATTTATAATCTTTATAATTTTTTTTTAATTATCATACAGTATTATAGACTCTTTTTCCATTTTGGTGTGCAGTTCTATCAATTTTAACACATGAATAGATCCATCTTCACAGTCAGGATACAGAACAGCTTCATCACCCAAAAACACCTCCTCCTGCTACCCCTTTTGTAGTGATGCTGTGCCCCCATGGCTAATTCCAGGTAGCCATTCATCTGTTCTCCATTACTATAGTTTTGTCTTTTTTTTTTTTTTAATTTTTTTTTTTAACGTTTTATTTATTTTTGAGACAGAGACAGAGCATGAACGGGGGAGGGACAGAGACAGAGGGAGACACAGAATCGGAAGCAGGCTCCGGGCTCTGAGCCATCAGCCCGGAGCCCGACGCGGGGCTCGAACTCACGGACCGCCACGGACCGCGAGATCGTGACCTGAGCCGAAGTCGGACGCTTAACCGACTGAGCCACCCAGGCGCCCCTAGTTTTGTCTTTTTGAAAATGTTCTATGAATGGAATCATACAGTTTGGAACCCAGTTAGAAAATGAACAAGGGGCACCTGGGTGGCTCAGTCGGTTAATCGTCCGGCTCCTGATTTCAGCTCAGGTCATGATCTCACTGTGAGAGCGAGCCCTGAGTTGGGCTCTGCACTGAGGGCGAGGAGCCTGCTTGGGATTCTCTCTCCCTCTCTCTCTGCCCCTCCCCCACTCATGCTTGCTCACATGCTCACTCTCATTCTCTCAAAATAAATAAATAAATATTTACAAAATAAAATAAAATAGGGGTGCCTGCATGGCTCAGTCGGTTAAGGATTTGACTCTTGATTTTGGCTCAGGTCATGATCTCAGGGTTTGTGTAATCGAGCCCCATGTGGGGATTCTTTCTCTCCCTCTCTCTCTGCCCCTCTACCACTTGCGTGTGCACACTCTCTCTGTTTCAACAATGAACTAAATAATTAATTCATCAAGCAAAAGACTTTGACACTCACCAAAGAGGATATAAAGATGGCAGATAAACCCAAGAAAAGATGCTCAGCATCATTAATCATTTAGAGACCTGTAAATAAAAGCCATGATAAGGTGTCACTACCCACCTATCAGAGCAGCTTACAACCAAATCAAACCCAGCCAAAAAACTACTAATACCACGTGCTAACAAGAACGCAGAACAACTGAATCTTTCATACACTGCTGATGGGAATGCACAATTCCAGAGTACAGCCGCTCTGGAAAAGAATTTAGAAGTTTCTTATAAAACATGTGTTTTTTTTTTTTAATTTTTTTTTTTCAACGTTTATTTTTTATTTTTGGGACAGAGAGAGACAGAGCATGAACGGGGGAGGGGCAGAGAGAGAGGGAGACACAGAATCGGAAACAGGCTCCAGGCTCCGAGCCATCAGCCCAGAGCCCGACGCGGGGCTCGAACTCACGGACCGTGAGATCGTGACCTGGCTGAAGTCGGACGCTTAACCGACTGCGCCGCCCAGGCGCCCCTAAAACATGGTGTTTTATAGCAACTTCATCCATACTTGCCAAAAACTGGACACAGCCCATGTGTCCCTCAGCAGCTGACTGTGCAAGCAAAGTAGGTACATCCATACAATAGAAGATACACGTCAATAAAACAAGGAACGCAGCATTGATACGGGCAACGACCTAAATAGATCTCAAAGGCGTAATGCTGAGTAAGGAAGCCCAGAGGTGGGACAGCTGCAGAGTTGGTCAGCTGTACCTTGAAGGACAGCATCAAGTGTCCACGGTTGTTTCACCTTTCTGCTTTTTCAGCTACTGCTGTCCCTCCACGTGTTATGACGGTGACATGGCTCCAGTCATGACATCCTTACCCATCAGCCTCTGGAGACAAAAAGAGAAGTCTGTCTTCTCTCTTTCCTCTTCCCCCTTGTCTTTCTTTCCCTGGAAGAGTGATTGTTTTTTTCTTTTGGTAACAACTTTACTGAGATATAATTCAAACACCGTACAGTTCTGCCATTTAAAGCGTACAACTCAATGGTGTTCAGTACGTTCACAGGGTTTTGCAGCCATCACCACAATAAACTGTAGAGTGCTTTCATCACCTAACAAAAAGTCCCATACCCTTTAGCAATCACTTCCCAATCTCACCTCCCTGCCTTGTTTCCAGCTCTAAGCAAGCTGCTGTCTCTCTCTAGTTACCTATTTCCATTTCAATGGAACCATAATTTGTGGTCTTTTGTATCTTTCACTGAGCCTGATGTTTTCAAGGTTCATCCACGTGGTAGCTTGTATCAGTACTTCATTACTTTGTAAGGGCAAATAATTCTCCATTGTATAGATATATGATGTCGTTTATCTCTTGATCTATTGATGGACATTTGGGTTGTTTCCACTTTTTGACTTGTAGGAATAATTCTAAGAATTTTATACTTGAGCGCTTACATTTAGGTCATTGATCCATTTTGAGTTAATTTTGTATATGATTTCAGGCTGGGGTCCAATTTCACTCTCTAGCATATCCCACTCACTGGTCCCAGCACCACCTGTTGAAAAGACCACTCTTTCCCCCACTGAATGATCTCGGCACTCTGTTGAAAGTCATTTGACCATATATTCATGTGTTTATTTCTAGACTCTCGATTCTGTTTCGTTGCTCTGTGTATCTGTCCTTATGCTGGTGTCTCATTATCATGATTATAGTCGCTTTATAGTAAATTTTGAAATCAGTAAATATGAAGTCTTCCAACTTTGGTTTTCTTATTCAAGCTTGTTCTGCATATTCTGAGCTCTTGAAGTTTCATATGAATTTTAGGATCAGCTTGTCAATTTCTACACAAGCCAGCTGGGATTCTGATAGGGTTTATGTTGAATCTACAGATCAATTTGGGGAGTATTGCTATCATAACAATATTAAGTCTTCTGATCCATGAACACAGGATATCTTTCCATTTATTTAGATCTACTTCGATTTCTTTCAATGTCTCGTAATTGTCAGAGTATGAGTTTTGCACTTCCTCTGTTAAATTTATTGCTGAGTAATTTTAATTCTTCTTAGTTGAAAATGATTTCTTTTTTTAATTACCCTTTTTTTATTTTCTTTTTAATTTTTTGTAACGTTTATTTATTTTTGAGAGAGACAGAACACAAGCAGGGTAGGGACAGAGAGAGAGGGAGACCTAGAATCCAAAGCCAGTTCCAGGCTCTCAGCTTCAGCTCAGAGCCTGATGTGGGGCTCAAACCCATGAACTGTGAGATCAAGACCTGAGCCGAAGTAGGATGCTTAACTGTCTGAGGCACCCAGATGCCCTTAATTACTCTTTAAAAAAAATGTTTATTTATGCATTTTGAGAGAGAGAGAGAGAAAGAGCAGGGGAGGGGCAGAGAGAAAGGGAGAATCCCAAATAGGCTCTGCACTGTCAGTGTAGAGCCTGATGCAGGGCTTGAACTCACAGACCATGAGATCATGACCTGAGCCAAAATCAAGAGTCAGAGGCTTAACCAACAGAGCCACCCAGGTACCCCAGTGAAATGGTTTTCTTAATTTTATTTTCGGATTGACCATTGGCAGTGTATAGAAATACAGTTAATTTTTGTATCTTAATTGTATATCCTGTAACCTTGTTAAACTTATTTCTTAGTTCTACCACACAGTTATCTTTTAAATGACTTTTGGTCATAAGCTACAAGAAGAACATAAATGTTCTAGGAAAAAATAACACAAATGAATAGTACCTAATATTCATTACAGCTTCACAGTGTCAGCAGGATTTTATGTCTCGTAGCATCCAAATCCTTTCCTGGAAACTATCATCCAGAAAATCACATGCCTCAAATGTATAGAATAGAGGCAAAAGACTTTCATGCCTGATTTGTTTACACTTTTTTTTTAATTTTTAATTTTTTTTTTTTTTTTTTTTTTTTGAGAGAGAGAGGCAGAGTGCAAGCCAGGGAGAGACAGAGAGAGAGACAGACACAGAATCTGAAGCAGGCTCCAGGCTCTGAGCTGTCAGCACAGAGCCTGACACGGGGCTCAAACTCACAGACTGAGATTATGACCTGAGCCAAAGTCAGACGCTTAACTGACTGAGCCACCCAGCCACCCCTGTTTACACTTTTTTTGTTTACATTTTTTTTAACAACTCCAGTATGTAAGAGTAAAGAATGATTAAAGCATATTATTATATATACAGAATGTGATTAACACGTATCTTTGCTGGGAAATATAAACCACGGAATCATTAAAAATTCAGTGTCTTCATGAATACCACTTTGGAAGACTCATGTTCCATAGAGAATAAACCATGACAAGTCCAAAGCTTTGGGGAGGCTATGTCATGGATGGACCCATTCATGACTGCCAGGAACTTGTGGTTTTCTTCGGGGCCCTGACTATGCTAAGACATTTATTTATAGCATAGAAGTCTTCATCAGTCATCACCCTCATCGTGAATTCCATCGTGGCAGGGTTTCTAACATAGCCATGCAGTCTGATTTTTACAGGATAGACTGTTGAAACTTACAGGAGGGCTCTAGAGAAACAAAAATGAAAAGCCCCAAATACTTTCTTGTGGTCCTTTGGTGCTATGATAAGAGGCAAAGACTATCCTAATTTCTGTCTAGAAGAAAAGTATCTTTCCAGACATTTCAAGGTAAGATGATAGCATATGGGTGCATAATTGGAAACAGCTCCTTGTAGGTGGGCTTTTTGTCCCTCCCCCACTGAAAGCAGACCACGCCTCTTTTCCCCTCTTTTCCTGGCACAGGTGCTCTGCCCCACTGCCATTCCAAAGGACACAAAGAATCCTATTTTATCTCATAACTTGCAAAAAGAATGTTATTCACTGTCAATATTTGTATTTTATTTATTTATTATTTTATTATTTATTATTTGTTTTATTTTATTTTAGACAGGGGTGTGGAGTGTGAGCAGGGAAGAGGGGCAGAGGAAGAGAGAGATAGAGAAAATCTCTAGCAGGCTCCATGGTCAGCATGGAGCCCGACTTGGGACTTGATCTCATGACCATGAGATCATGACCTGAGCCGAAATCAAGAGTCGGGCACTTAACCAACTGAGCCACCCGGGTGTCCCTCACCGCCAATATTTTTAAAGACAGAAAGAATGTG
This sequence comes from Panthera onca, assembly GCF_046562875.1. Taxonomy (NCBI): domain Eukaryota; kingdom Metazoa; phylum Chordata; class Mammalia; order Carnivora; family Felidae; genus Panthera; species Panthera onca. The sequence continues at coordinate 37,341,856 of NC_138341.1, forward strand.
AAATTTGCCAAGAGGTTTTATAGTTTGTTGTTGTTGTTGTTGTTGTTCCTTTTTTAAAAACCATTTTCTAAAATATTTTTAATGTTTATTTATCTTTGAGAGAGAGATAGCGTGAGTTGGGGAGGGGCAGAGAGAGAGGGGTACAGAAGATCCAAAGCCAGAGCAGGCCATGCTGACAGCAGAGAGCCCCATGCAGGGTTCAAACTCATGAACGGTGAGATCATGACCTAAGCCAAAATTGGACACTTAGCGGTGAGATTATAACCTGAGCCAAAGTTGGATGCTTAACTGACTGAGCCATCTAGGCGCCCCTTAAAACCTTATTTGTGAAAAAAATGATGTGGGAATTAAAGGTGTGTTTCCTTGCTTCAGGGCCCAACTTTTAAGAAATATAAACACTGGGGTGCCTGGGTGGCTCAGTCAGTTGGGCGTCCGACTTCGGCTCAGGTCACGATCTCGCGGTCCGTGAGTTCGAGCCCCGTGTCGGGCTCTGTGCTGACAGCTCAGAGCCTGGAGCCTGTTTCCGATTCTGTGTCTCCCTCTCTCTCTGACCTTCCCCCATTCATGCTCTGTCTCTCTCTGTCTCAAAAATGAATAAATGTTAAAAAATAAAAATTAAAAAAAAAAGAAATATAAACACTATTTTCCCACTTCCGGTGGAAATAACGCTCCAAGTTTTCCTTTTATAAAAAAGACTTTGTCTTCTTGTTTCTTCCCTCTTCCCCCCCCCCCCCCCCCCAGCACATTCCGCTGCAGACACTACTGAAGTTCATGGTGGACATTGCCCAGGGGATGGAGTATCTGAGCAACAGGAATTTTCTTCATCGAGATTTAGCTGCTCGAAATTGCATGTAAGAGCCCTGGTCCGACTTGGAAGGGGTTAGACCTCATCATGTTAGACATTTGGGGGGACAGGGTAGGAATAGGGGGTGGCCTGTTGCTATGAAAATATGGAGGAAGGGCAGATTTGGGAGGGGAGCATGTGGCTGGCTCTAGAGATGGGATTTCTATGGTTCTGCTGTAAAACTGGGTCTTTTCACAATTTCTGCTTCCAAGAGTCTGGTTGACTTCTAAGACTTTCATCTGTGACTCCTTTTTTATTTTCGCACTCTCAGCTTGGAGTGTGTGCTACTTCTGGTCTTTGTGATCCTTCCCCCTTGCCATCGGCTAGTTTTGGACCCAGAGTTATATGTAAGTCAGCTAATCCTGGAGACAGTAAGGAAATTGATAAAGGTTTTGCCCCTCAAGTTTCATGATGCCTCCTTGTGCATATGTACTGTGAACCCGCACCAAAGCTTTCCCTTTGCAGCAGATAAGGACTTCTATGAAAACTGTGAACTCGAGTTCCTCTATCTCTTCATCCTGCTTCAGCAGAGTCGTTATCTGCTGTAAATCTTCAAGAATAATAACTAGTTCTTGATTTTAAGTTTATTATTGCAAAATGAGAGAGTGTTCCTTAAATGTATTGCTGTTATTTGTTTTTCTGGGCTGCAGATGGGGCCCCCTCACTCCTTACCTAGCCTCCCACCGGCCCCCTACCACCTGCACCTCGTTTTTGAAAACCCAGAAGGGGCTTGTTTGTGTTTCTTGTTTAAGTAATTTTTTCTGCCATGGAGGGAAAATCATGAAAAGCTCTCTTTGCCCTTCCTATTTGCTTCATGTTTTTCCCATCAGGTAAGGTGATCAGCTGTCCTCTTTGCCTGAGACTGAGAGATTTCCCAGGACATCGGACTTGTCAGTTTTAAAAATCAGTGCCAGGCAGACAGGAACAAGGCAGTTACCCCACCTCCAGACCACTCATCTCTCCCCCTCTTTCTCCTTCCTCTTGTCTAGGATCTGCCTTAACAACTTGGGCTCTAAATGGAATTGCATCCCTTTCTACATGCAGTTAATTCCTCAAGTACCACCTGGCTACCTTAGCAGGAAGTCCAGGGTCCGCCTCTTAGAGCTTGTACTTCCCCAACTCCCTCAAAGTGGCAGGAGCAGTGCTGCCTCCAGCAGGATGGCCAGTGGGCACTGGATGAGTCCCCCTGGGGGCCCTGGGTTTGGGCTGCTGCTCTCTCTCTCCTGTGCACCATCTGTTCCCTGCACACGGCTCCACCCTCTGTGCACAGATCCCCACACGGACCGCGGGGGGTGCAAGGTCATAACTCTTCTGACGCCCCCGGCACTGGCTCTGCCATTGGTCCCAGAGCAGGACCCTCACAAGCTGATGGGGGTCTTTCAGTTACTTATCATAAATGTTTCAGCTGCATCTGGTTTAGGCTTTGCCTCGGAGGTCGCTGAAGGCACGAACTCGCTCTCTGTAGGTTACGAGATGATATGACCGTCTGTGTCGCAGACTTTGGCCTTTCTAAGAAGATTTACAGCGGCGATTACTACCGCCAAGGCCGCATCGCCAAGATGCCTGTGAAATGGATTGCCATAGAGAGTCTGGCAGACCGAGTCTATACAAGTAAAAGTGACGTGGTACGTACAGAGTTTTGACGTGGAGCCCCACGTGGCAAAGATGAAGGGTCACGGAAAGGAATGACTTACACCAGTTTGGCAAGACATTTTACTTCTGATTAACCGAGGATTGGGAGCATGGTCACACCTCCTATTTACTGCTAGATGCTCTTCCTTAACTGGAACACTAGATTCCGGTGAAGCAGCTTGACCTTCAGAAGATCTGTCTTTGCCCAGGCCTTTCATTTATTCCCATCTTTTTTTTTTTTTTTTTTTTTTTTTGTGCTACAATATAGTGACTTACTGACCACCACGAAGATATGTCATATTCACATTAAATTGAATGGGTTCATCCGATGGCTCTTTGGAAGCAAAAGGTGCTGTGTACAGGCACCTGGGTGGCTCAGTCGGTTAAGCGTCCGACAGTGACTTGGGTCAAGATCTCACGGTTCTGGAGTTCAGGCCCCGCGTCGGGTTCCGTGCTGACGCCTCGGAACCTGGAGCCTGCTTCAGACTCTGTGTCTTCCTCCCTCCCTCTCTCTGTCCCTCCCCTGCTCATGCTCTGTCTCAAAAATAAACATTAAAAATTTTCAAAATAAATAAATAAAAGGTGCTGTGTAATTATACCCTTCCCCAGAGACTGGGAAGAGAAGACACCTGACAACAGCAGTGGAGCAGAACATTACACAGAGAGAGAGAGAGAGAGAGAAAGAGAGAAGGCTCTATCTGCCTTTGTCACAACAGCTTTTATGCAACTGGGCAAGCGTGGCTCTCTGACCCCCTGGTTCTTGCCGCGTCGGGAGAGCAGCATGTCCCTGGCATAATTGTCAGCTTTGTGCACCACCATCGGGCTTTAAGGAAATGACCTTTCTAAATGAAAAAGTCCATTCAGCCTCTCTGAAAAGACTCGCATCCTAACTTGTTGTTGCTTTGTTCTCAGTGGGCATTTGGCGTGACCATGTGGGAAATAGCAACACGGGGAATGACTCCGTACCCCGGCGTCCAGAACCACGAAATGTATGACTACCTGCTCCACGGCCACAGGCTGAAGCAGCCCGAGGACTGCCTGGCCGAACTGTAAGTGAGCTTCTTGGTGACGCGGGGCACTCTGCACGGGCCGCTCGGCTGGCTCCGGGAAGCCCGGGGAGCCGGCGTGTGCGCCTCTCCGGGGAGCCTGCACGTGCCCTGAGGTCCATAAGCACCGGTAGGAGATCTGTCCTGTAGACCAGTAGGTTGACTCTGTAGTGCATGAGGGCACCTGTGTGATTACCTGCCCTCTCACAGCGGCAGTTTCCCTTCTGTGCGGCATTTCCGACAAACCCCATCGTTTGTGACATTGATTGTGACTGACCACAATCGTATCTCCAGTCAGGAAATCTGGAAGCCTGAGCCCGTGACACTGAGGTCAGCCTGGTCCTCGGACTTGCTGGGGAGATAGTCTAGCAAAGAGATTCCTCAGCGCGGTGCCCGGAGATCGCGATTCTGTTGGTACAGAGCGGGCCCAGAAATGCATGTTTTAAAAAACCAACCCTGCGAAACGGGGCGCCTGGGTGGCCCGGTCGGCTAAGCATCCAACTTTGGCTCAGGTCACGATCTCGCGGCTCGTGAGTTCGAGCCCCGCGTCCGGGCTCTGCGCTGACAGCTCGGAGCCTGGAGCCTGCTTCGGATTCTGTGTCTCCCTCTCTCTCTGCCCCTTCCCCACTCACGCTCTGTCCCTCAAAAATGAATAATCGTTAAAAAAAAAAAAATCTTGGGGCGCCTGGGTGGCACAGTCGGTTAAGCGTCCGACTTCAGCCAGGTCACGATCTCGCGGTCCGTGAGTTCGAGCCCCGCGTCAGGCTCTGGGCTGATGGCTCGGAGCCTGGAGCCTGTTTCCGATTCTGTGTCTCCCTCTCTCTCTGCCCCTCCCCCGTTCATGCTCTGTCTCTCTCTGTCCCAAAAATAAATAAAAAACGTTGAAAAAAAAAAAAATTTAAAAAAAAAAAAAAATCTTTTTAAATAAATAAATAAATAAAATAAAACCTGCCCTGGGAGACTGTGCCCCTGAGGGGCCCCGGCTCCAACGTGCGGGACCACAGCGCACATCTATCCTGACAGGCCCTCTCTCTTCAGGGTGGGCACTGTGGGAAGAGGCCCAGGAGTTGCAGTCAGAGACAGGCCTCCGCCTCCCAACCAGCCACGTGTGTGGCCATCACAACTGACTTGACCTCCCTGTGCCTTATTATCCGCCACAAAAAAAAAAAAGTAGAGTCACATATTCTTCAGAGAGGGATTGGGAAGAAAAGTTGCAGAAGATAATGGGTGGCATGCTTAGCCTGCGGGAGTGTCTCATCATGGTACCCATTATTAGTAGCATCATTGGTGGTTTGAACCTTCCTGATGTGGAGTCTCCTCCCAACACAACAGGGGTCACGGGCCTAGAGAGGGCACTTTCACCGTGGTTAGCGAGAACGCTGCTGTGTCACGGGACACCATGATGGGCCACTGACATGAGGAGGCACGTGTTGGATGCCTCCCAGGGCCCCTCCCCCTCCCCCTCCCAGGTCCCTCCCCCCCCCCTCCCCCTCCACATACACTCTGGCCCTGCTTCCTCAACACAGGTGACAGGGCCCAGGCCAGTCTGCATGCAGGCCTCCTAGATCCCATCCAAGCCAAACAGAAGGAAACTTTGTTGATCCCTCACCCTGCTTTGTGGGGGTGGCGGTGGTTGTCATTGTGGCTGTAAGTATATAACATTAAGAACAGACACAAAAAAAATCAGCCCTTGAGAAATACCACGAAATCCTAATTAAATTACATTTGGGGTTTCATGGTAGTTTTTAAAGGGAGCACGTTAACGAAACATTTGCTTCTGAAAATGAGGAAGCAGTCTCAGCCAAACATTATTGAATGAAGAGTTTTGTCTCCGTGTCTTTCTTCGCTTCGCTTGTGCTCCCAAAGAGGTTCGTATTTGCAGAGATTATCTGGGGTCTTAGCAAGGTCTAAGCTGCTGTCACATGGTGGTTTTGAGAGATTTCACGTAGAGCCAAATGGGGAATGCTGAGCCGCTTTTCTGTAAGAACTTTTTTTTAAATGTTTATTTACTTTTGAAAGAGAGAGAGAGTGCAAGTGGGGGAGGGGCAAAGAGAGGAGGACAGAGGATCCAAAGCAGGCTCTGTGCTGACGGCAGTGAGCCCGATGTGGGGCTTGAACTCACGAACTGCGAGATCATGACCCGAGCCGAAGTCAGACACTCGACCCACTGAGCCACCCAGGCGCCCCTTCTGTGAGAGCTTTTAGAGGAAAGAGCCTTAGACGCTGCATGTCGGGGAAGTCAGGCAAAGCGGATGACTCCGTGGTCCCCATGCTGCAGGCTTGTGGGGTCTCTGGTGGACCTTCTTGCCACGTCCCCTCTTGCATCTGATGCTGGAGAACAGTGTCTCCCAAAGAGGCCTCTGTGTTTACATATCTGCACGTTTTCTTTTAAAAATGAACATATACCTCTGAGCTTCTCCATGTTTGCTGTCTAACCTTAGTTGAGATGAGCTCACTCCTGTGTTTAGTGGCCCCTTGGTCTTTTTAAACTCAACTCCGAGTAGGATAACAATGTAAATAACAGAGGGCACTTTGTGCTCTCTAATCCTGCCCCCCCCCCCACCCCGAGGACCACCTCTTCCCACAGCATCACCCCCACCTGTGAATGACTAAGCCCTGCTCCCCAGTCGCCTACATGGGACATTTCCTTAGCTGAGCTCATGGCCTCCCAGCGGCAGCCCTCAGGGCACCCCCTACCAGCTGACCAGTTTGGTTCATGGCACTTACACTGATTCCCCTCGTCTTCCAGAGTGACACCTGGGAGCCACCTTGTTCTTTCTTTATCCTACCGATATCCTTCAGAGCCCCCCTCCATTCCTACCCCTCACACCATCAAACCATGGAAGACCAGAGCTGGCCAGCAACTGGGGCCACCTACTTCCACTTTCCCTTCACACATGTGGACACAGTGGCCCAGTGACATCCCAGTGCATTTAAGTGATGAGCGGGTGAGGGTCATTGTTGTTTCCTATGGAATCGCACAGGCCCTTTTGTCTCCTGTCTCGTTTTTTTCCTTACCCCCAGGCTCCTACCACATCCTTTGAGTGGCAAGCAAAGCCATCTTTCTGAAATTAGTCTGATCATGGGATGCCCTAAAGATCATCGTTCTGTGTACCCCATTGCCCATAGGGCAAAAACGGACCCATGACAGGCAGGGTGGCTGAATGGTTAAGAACGTGATCAGTGGTGCTAGATACTCCTTGAGTTGGGCCACAGCCTCACCCTCAACCTGGGGCCAAATATCACCCTCTCAGTGTCCTCGTCTGTAAAATGGGGATATTAGTACCTGCGTGGCAGGGTCATGCTGGTTGAGCAAGCTAATATCTACACAGGTACTTCACAGGACGGCCATAGGGTACAGAACAGAAACAAAAGGTCGGCAATTATTATTTTTACTGAAGCAGGTTGTCATGGACAAGAACAGGGGCCCTGGGGTTGGGCAGACTTGAAGCTGCCACTGACAGCGTGACTTCAATGAGTCCCTCTCCTCTCCAAGCCTCTGTAGCCTCATATGTGAGTGGAAATGCACTTCTCCACAGAGCTGCTATTGATCGAGCAACATCAGAGGGTCGCGGCCCATTAGCCTTACACACAGCTGGCACTTGCTGAGGTGTCATCCACATCAGCAGCCCTGAAGCTGTGGCCACCCAGCATCAGGGGCTGTCACTGCCCGAGGTTCACCTGCCGCTGTCACAGCACCACCTCATTCTGTCCACACCTGACCACCCCGACCCGCACCTCCCAGGGCCTGGAATGACAGCAGGTGAAGAGCCGGCCCTGACTTGTACCTGCCGCTCATCTATCTCCTCCAAGGACCCCGGCTCACACCCACCTTCTCCCTCTCAGAAACCCTGCTTTACTTCCCGATCAGTCAGTCCCTCCGCTTCTACCTGGGGCAGCCTAGGCCTTGAGCAGGAGAGAGATGGGAGAGATGGGGGTTGGCTGGCTGAGCTAGGATCTAGGAGCTGCTTAGGAGACTCCCGCCTTCCGAGCATCATTTCCCTGAGCAGACTGGAAACACCGTACTCAGCTTCAGAGCCAGGGACAAAGCAGGTGCTTGACACATATGATGAATTCAAGCATTTATAAATGTAACAAATTTGCATGATTGCATCTTTTTAAACTCCTTTTTTAAATAGTGGTACAATTCACATAATGTAACCATGTGTAAGTGTGCAGTTCAGTAGGGTTAAGGGCATTCACGTTGTTGTGTCCATCTCTCCAAGCCTCTTCTCATCTGATGAAATGGAAAATCTGTACCCATGAAACAACTCCCCCCTTCTCCCCTGCTTCAGCCCCTGGCAACCGATAGGAGTATCTCTTTTATAAAATCTCAGCCGAAAAACAAAAGGGACCATTTACAAAGGCAACTACCAAACTATTTTTTCTTTCGTCCACAAAATTGAAATTACTAAACATCACAGTCCCTGTTACTCTCCAGGCCAAGGCTCTCTCTCTTGCTCCTTTCCTTGGTCCACTCATACAGCGTTGCCCTTTTAGGGGAGCAGCTTAGACCATATACATGCTCACATGACTGTAAAAGCCATAGCCCTATTTTTAGGTATTTCACAAAGTACTGAAAGTAATAACAATAATAATAATAAGTTTCAAAGTGACATTGTTACTTTGCCACATGAAAAAATGATAGATTATTGAAATGCTTTCTCCTAAGACCTGGAATAAATGAAAATAAATTAACACAGCGCCTTGGTGAAGTAATGGAAAGGAGAGTATGTCTCCATGGACAGAATTCCTCCAAGCTCATCTCAGAGTGTCAACAATCCAGGCTTTGTGGGGGGAAAAAAGGAAGTCGTGCAAATTGATTTATACCATAAAAACCTCAAAAGTGGAAACAAAAACTGTTTGCCTTGTCTAAGTGACCATCTACTGAAGGTAAAACAGGGAGAGTATAAAGCACTCCTCACTCAGCCTGAGGATCCAAGTGAGGATTGGGATTATCAGAGGAATGTGCCCCTGCTGTGACCTTACTGTTCTGTGTTCAGAGCCGGCCCTTGATGGAGGCTGAAAAAGCAAACAAATGAAAGATGATGTTATATGCCTACATAAATGAGATCTGGACGTGTCTGTGAAGTACCACAAGCCAGCAGAATTAGTCAAAGGATCTATATTATGTGTTCAGTGTAAATATGGGAATTGCATTTTTTTATTTTTTTAATGTTGATTTTGTTTTTAATTTTGAATGGTTATTTTTGAGAGAGAAAGAGAGAGACAGAGCGCCAGTGGGGGAGGGGCAGAGAGAGAGAGAGAGAGGGAGACACAGAATCCAAAGCAGGTTCCGGGCTCCGAGGCGTCAGCACAGACCCCAACGTGGGGCCTGAACCTATGAGCCGAGAGATCATGGCCTGAGCTTAAGTCGGACACTTAATCGACTGAGCCACCCAGGTGCCCCAGTGTTTATTTATTTTTGAGAGAGAGAGAACACAAGCAGGGGAGGGGCAGAGACAGAAGGAGACACAGAATCTGAAGCAGGCTCCAGGCTCTGAGCTGTCAGCATAGAGCCCGACGTGGGGCTTGAACCTATGAGCCAAGAGATCATGACCTGAGCCGAAGTCAGATGCTTAACCAACTGAGCCACCCAGGCACCCTGGGAATTACATATTTATGTTCACAACATCTCATCAACTACGTGTGTCAGATGATTTAAATTTGGGTTGTTTTCTTATCTAGTGACGTGAATATGAATTTCTCAAAACAGGAAAGAATCAAAATGAGATAATGGTATAACTCCCTCTTCGTCTCCGGCCAGTGGTTCCTCATTCAGTCATCTCTTTGTTTTGTTGTGCTCATGTAAATGTCCCTCCACTGTAATTCTTAGTTATATCAGACACTGGAAATGAAAAAACCAGAGAGTTGTCTGTACAGAACACAACAGAGGGGTCATGAGCACCTGGGAATAGGAGTTGTCCAGCTGGAGGCTGGTCCCCATACTGCCCCTGCTGCCCACAGAGCCATGGCATCTGTAACATCCCTGAGTCCACTCTCATTTTTATTGCAAAGCAACAATGACAGGGCTGTCGAGAAGACTAAATATAGTGATACACAACCCTGAGCCCCGTGAGGCACACATCCTTCACCTTCCCCCTCCCTCACTCCCTGGCCTCTTTAGCCCTTGCCCCAGGGCCCTTCTAACTCAGTCCTCCTGGTTACAAACCCAATCTGATGGTATGGAACTGGGGTCAGCACGCTCTTTCTGTAAAGTGCCAAATAAATACATTCAGTTTTGCAGGCCATATGGTTTTTGTAGCAACTACACAACTCTGCCACTGTAGCAGAAGCAGCTATAGACAATATGTAAATAAATAAAGGTAGCTGTGTTCCCGTAAAACCTTATTTACAAAGCAGACAGTGGGCTGGACTTGGCCCATGGGCCATATAGTTTGCCAACCTCTAGAGTGAAGGAAAGACCTGAAATACTCCTGCGTTGCAAAGTTCGATATAATTGCCATGAATGTCCTGTATTCCTGGAGCCAGAGAATCACTTATTACATACCCATGGAATATTTATAAACATTGAACAAATACTATGCCACAAGGAAAACCTCAGTGATTTCCCAAAAGTGGAATTCGTGTGGATTAAGATGTGACAAAACCAAAGAATAGGTGAAAACACTGTGTGGATTGTCCTAAGCGCTGTGGGTGCTGGGTCAGGAAACAACTCACTCTTCTGTACTTGTAGGTATGAAATAATGCATTCTTGCTGGAGAGCTGAGCCCTTGGACCGACCGACCTTTTCTGTGCTGAGGCTGCAGCTAGAAAAACTCTTGGAGAGTTTGCCTGAAGTTCAGGACAAAGCTGATGTCATTTACATCAACACACAGTTTCTTGAGAGCTGTGAGGACCCTGGAGAGGGCCCCGCGCTTGCTCAGCTAGACATGAACATTGATCTTGACTCTATCATTGGCTCTTGTACTCCCAGCGCTGCTGTCAGTGTGGTCACAGCAGAAGTTCATGACAGCAAGCCTCAGGAAGAAAGGTACATCCTGAATGGGGGCAGTGAGGAGTGGGGAGATTTGGCTTCTGCCGCCCCGGCATCAGGGACGGCGGAAAAGGACTGTGTTTTACCAGAGGACAAACTTGTAAAAAATGGAGTCTCCTGGTCCCATTCCAGCCCCTTGCTCTTGGGGAGCCCATCGCCAGATGGACTTTTATTTGCCGACGACTCCTCAGAAGACTCAGAAGTCCTCATATGAGGAAACCTGAGAGACATTCCCAACTCAAGGAAATTCTTCTGCTTTAGGAGGATCTCTGTACGCTCCATGTTTTTAGAATTTGTCTTCCTTACCAATCCAATGCCATGGCCCCAAAGCACCAGGTGAATGTAAGTCATCATTAAAAATACATAATATATATTTATTTAAAGAGAAAAAACATTTATATGTATATGATGGAAAGAGACAAAGGTCTATTTTAATAAAAGATGACTTATTTCATGTGCTTACCTTGCAGATCAAAGATTTAAGCTTTAACAGCCTCATCTCTAGCGCTGTTCCTTGATGTTAACATTTGCACAGAGTCAGTGTTGTTTTTTTCAAGTTCTTTTCTTTTTCATGACTATTAAGTGTAAAAATATTTGTAAAATGGAATGCTGTATTTGGCTTTGCTTCTGGTCTTATGAAAAATCTGATATTCTTACATGAATCATCTATTTGATAAGAATGATTTATTTAATGTTTAAAGTTTTATAACTGAGTAATTCTTTGATGTGATTTCCTAATAAAATTTGAATGAGGAAGGGTGTGTTGTACTTACTTGAAAGACAGTGGTCACCGACCAGTGGCCTCCATGCCTCTGCAGAGAAATTCCCTTAATGGCTGGTCCTCGATGCAATTGCTTTGACCCATCTTGGCATTGTTCTGGAAAGATGTGGAAAAACCACTCCAGAGTCCAAGGATGAAAAACAAAATATACTGGGGTGCCTGGGTGGCTCAGTCGGTTAAGCGTCCGACTTCAGCTCAGGTCATGATCTCACACTCCGTGAGTTTGAGCCCCGCATCAGGCTCTGTGCTGACAGCTCAGAGCCTGGAGCCTGCTTCAGATTCTGTGTCTCCCCCTCTCTCTGCCCCTCCCCTGCTCATGTTCTGTCTCTCTCTGTCTCAAAAATAAATAAAAACATTAAAAAAAAAACTTAAAAAGAAAAACAAAATATACTAAAGGGTTGACAACTACAATCTGAGTGGAAAGATTAAAAATAACTTATGGAAGAGAGTCTGACAGGTAAAACACTTTTCCGTTTGGGAGTCACAACTTACGGGAGGTGGACCCGGGCAGTGGGCAAGGAACAGGCTTAGAACTCAGTATCTCTGAGTTCACAGCCTGGCTCTGCTATGTCATGACAGCGGTTGTTGGTCGAGCACTTGCTGTGTTTCAAGCACTTTATGTGAACTGCCCTATTTATTTATTTATTTATTTTTAACGTTTATTTATTTTTGAGACAGAGAGAGACAGAGCATGAACAGGGGAGGGGCAGAGAGAGAGGGAGACACAGAATCAGAAACAGGCTCCAGGCTCTGAGCTGTCAGCACAGAGCCCGACGCGGGGCTCGAACTCACGGACCGTGAGATCATGACCTGAGCCGAAGTCGGACACATAACCGACCGAGCCACCCAGGCGCCCCAATGAACTGCCCTATTTAATCTGGATATCATTACCGTACATAGCAATGCCATTGTCATGTATGGACCAGGAAACCGAAGCTGGAAACATTGAGTGACGCGCTATGGCCCACATCTAGAGAGGGGTAGAGCTGGGATTTCAGAACTCTAATCTGATTCTGGCTGGCTCTGCACATGATTTGGGGGTTTGTTTCGGAGGCTCTCGACCTTTTCGTTTTAGCTAATAAACACGCAGGTAGCGCTTACTCTGTGGCCACACATAGGACTCATTTAATCCTGAAAACAACCCCGGCTGGTAGGTACTGCTATTATCCCCATTTTCCAGATGGGCAGGCTGAGGCACAGAGAACCTAACTCCCTCTGCTGGTGAAGGCAGTAGACTGATGCAGTGTGAGCACTGGTCCCTCAGGCCTGTTGCTCCCCACTTGTGAGCAGGCGCCCCAAGCCACCGCAGCCTGTGAGGCTTAGCACAGGCTGCCCTGTGCCCAGCCTGGGTCCTTGTCCCAGCTGCCAACCCAGGAGCTGCAGTCTCCAACAGGAGCCAGCTTCACTGTTACTGTGCAATGTTCTATACAAGAAAGTTCTGAGGGTTTGAAAAGGATCTGCATTGTTACAGAAAATGCCAGCATCACATTTTATCAGCGAAAGAGCAAAAAGAAAAAAAAAAAAGGCTGTTAGAGCCTATAAAGATAATTTCTATTGTTAGAAATTTTGGAATGGTTATTTAAAAAAATCAATAAAAAATTTTTATGACCTACTTGTGCAAACGAAGTTTCTTATTGATGGTGACCATCAACAATGTGAAGGGAGGTGCCTGGGTGGCTCATTTGGTTAAGCATCAGACTTCGGCTCAGGTCATGATCTTGCAGCTCATGAGTTCGAGACCCATGTCAGGTTCTGTGCTATCAGCACAGAGCCTGGAGCCTGCTTCAGATTCTGTGTCTCCTCCTCTCTCTCTCTCTCTCTCCCTGCCCCTCCCCCGCTCGCACTCTCTGTGTATCTCTCTCTCTCTCTCTGTCTCTCAAAAATAAATAAACTTAAAAAAAATTAAAAGAGGGGAGCCTGGGTGGCTCAGTCGGTTATGCGTCCGACTTCGGCTCAGGTCATGATCTCGCGGTCCGTGAGTTCGAGCCCCATGTCGGGCTCTGTGCTGACAGCTCAGAACCTGGAGCCTGTTTCAGATTCTGTGTCTCCCTCTCTCTGACCCTCCCCCGTTCATGCTCTGTCTCTCTCTGTCTCAAAAATAAATAAACGTTAAAAAAAATATATTAAAAGAATGTGAATGGTTCATCATTAAGTTCTTGATCAGGAACTGATCAAGAACTTAAAAAAATTAAAACTTCAATGTATAAAGGTTATGTCCACATCTGTAAGATAAATAAGCAAACTGAAAAACTGTTACTTGGAAGTTTCATATAAATTTAATATGAAATATCTAAATTAATATACTTAGTGTTTTATATTTCTAACTTTAATGGTACAGTGTAAACAAATATATAATAAATAGCTCATTGAATTGCACAGCCCTCCAAATCCTGTCCAGTTTGCTCGGTATAGGCCACGTGGCTTGAGAAAGGCCGAGAAGCCTGGACCAGTTCTACTACAGAATAGCGCAGAGAAGTGAGCAAGCTGTGACTTCTGGCTTTTCTTGAGACATCAACAAACACAGCAGAGAAACTCACTTCATCCAACCCACAACAGTGCACCAGGTCCTTGATTAAATGGGATGTGATGGGCATCACCCTCCCATCTCAGCTTCCTCTTCCCATGAGGGGAATGAAACTACCATTATTCAGGCATTTCAGTCTCCTCACTGAGAACTTTGGAAACACAGTGGTTCTTCTTAGCCACATTCGAATGTTTCAAAGTTCTGAAAGAACTAACTCTCAGAGGACCCAATCATTAGGAAACTCTTGTACGGTCTCCTGAGCATGAACTGAAAATAGCCTTTTAAATTCCCTTTTTTATAAACTCAAATTACTTTTGTAAAGTGGCTCTTGATGGGCCAAAGAGGGGGAGAGAAAACAGAAACAAATTGGGTCATTGTCTTCAGCCAGCTGGGACAGGGCTGGGGAGGTCAAGAGGGCAAGACAAATAAACAAATACCAGAAATACTCGTGACCTACAGGTTGGGACTAGCTCTGCCTTGTGAGGGTTTTTCTTGCCTTCCTCCTCCACCCCTTCTTCCTTTCCTTCCCTTCCTTTCCCTTCTCTTCCTTTCTATCCTTTCCTTCCCTTTTACCTTTTCCTGGTTTTTTTGTTTTGTTTTGTTTTGTTTTGCTTTCTTGTTTGTTTTCTGAGTAGAGAGAAGTGAAGATCAGAACCTCATGAGCTGAGGAGCACTCGGGTGGCTCAGTCAGTTAAGCGTCCGACTTCAGCCCAGGTCATGATCTCACGGTTCACAAGTTTGAGCCCCATGTTGGGCTCTTTGCTGACAGCTCAGAGCCTAGAGCCTGCTTCAGATTCTGTCTCTCTCTGCCCCTGCTCTTCTCGTACTTTCGCTCTCTCTCAAAATTAAAAAAAAAAAAAAAAAAAAAAACCTCATGAGCTGGGCCATGCAGCCAATGGCAAAGGCTGGAAGGAAACTATGAGTGAGCACTCCTTGAACAGTCTGGGCAGGTCACTTGGCTCTCCTGGAGAGTAAAGATAGGAGTACCTTCTCTGCAACCCCCTAGGTGGTTATGTAGGAAGGGGAGAGAGCAAGGTCTTTGAAAGAACTTTATACTTACTAGAGGATTTCCCCAATTAGAAGCTTCTCCCAATTTCATTTTTTATGCAGTACAAACTCACCATTTGTCATACTAGAAATCTTTTCCCTGATTATGTTATCAACTCCTTCCAAAATAACACAAACTAGCTCAAAAATAAAATAATTTCATCATCGCCAGGGATGCACACAGTTGCGGAAGTTGGCAGAGTGAAGGAAATTGGCCATCATCCCTCACCTCAAGTGGCTCTTGGGCTCAAAGGCAACTCTCTACATCCTGATGCCCAGAGGTTCCTCTTCTGTCCATCTCATCCTGGAGTTTGGTTACTTGTGAGCCTCGGTGCTCATCCCTCCCCATATATGAGTATGGCAAGCAGTAGTGGCCTTATGGACAAGATTTGGGGACCTGGGGTGGGTCCAAGTGCCCTCCGGGGATGGAGAGACTCTTCCTCTGCCTCTGTGACTCCAGACCAAGCAGAAGTTCCTGCTCAGGAAACGAGCCAAACCACAGTCTCTTATCTTGCAAATCAGAATGACTGTGGCCAGACTAATCCTGATTCATGAAAGTTAAGACCTTTGTGACTTCTGGTCAATGGCAAAAACAAGTAGGAACTTCTGCTGAGTCAATGGGAAAATAATTGGCCCAAAAGTAAACCAGCTATGACAGCAACTTAACTTCTCTAAAGACATTTAGTTACCTTGGATGACAAGTGGGAAAACGGGAAGTTTTGTTTTCGTTAACAAACATTTCAGTAATGCCCAGTGTTTCTATATGTAGGTTTTATCTTCTCTCTTTTAAAGCTCCCAGAACAGAAGTGAAACTGCCCATCATCTATTTAACTTAAGCATGTCTTAATTGCTTAAATTAATTTTATTTAAATGTAATGATTATTTCTAGATGCTGTAACCCCAAGACCACTACTTCAGAATATTTTCATGTACAATATCTTCTATTGAAATGGGATTCCATGTATAGATACTTGAAAGACCAACTTGAGAGTTCTATATATTAACCCTTCCTACCTCAAGGGTACAAGCATCTTAAATTAATTAGTGGATTTATTGAAACTGCATAATCATAAATTCTAACCAAGACTGTGTTCTCAAACAAGTGTCCGGTGAGGACGCATATAATAAATTCATCCATTTACTGATATTCACTGAGAAGAAGGCTCTTTTCTGGACATTGGGATTTGCAAGGAACAGCCTTGCTGTCTTGATAACAGTCCAGAGGAGGGAACGCATGGCTTCAAATGAATACTTTCTTTTAAAGAATATTCTTCAGAATGCTCTGACTTGCACATTTTGTTGAAGCCAAGCCTGCAGATGTTGTTTGGGCTCTAACAAACCTAAGAACTAGAGAGCAAGGGCTTTCCCTGGAAGCAGGCTCTAAGGCCCTGCCCCATAAAACTTAAAATTAAAGGGCCATCCATTGGAGTTTGAAAACCAAAATTCCATTATACCACAAATGGTCTGAGCAGTTCAAGGGAACGTACGCTGCTTCTCTAATGCCATGAGTCCTATGGCCTTTTTTAACATTGTTTCCCCAAAGATAGAAAATAATTTCTTGTGACATAATTTTGTAGTTCTCTAAATCTTTTTCTTCCTGTACTTCAGATTAGACTGTCTCTAATGATCTATCTTCAAATTTGCTGATTCTCTCTTCTGCCAGCTCACATCTGCTGTTGAGTCCTTCTAGAGAGTTTTCATCTCAGTAACTGTACTTTTTATTTTATTTTATTTTTAAATGTTTATTTTTTTGAGAGAGACAGAAACAGAGTGTGAGCAGGGGAGGGGCAGGGAGAGAGAGAGAGAGACAGAGAGAGAGAGAGAGAGAGAGAGAGAGAGAGAGAGAGAGAGAGACACAGAATCTGAAACAGGCTCCAGGCTCTGAGCTATAAGCACGGTACCTGATGTGGGGTTTGAACTCACAAACCATGAGATCATGACCTGAGCTGAAGTCAGAGTCTTAACCAACAGAACCACCCAGGTGCCCCTGGGTTAAATATATAAATATATATAAATATAAATAAATATAAATATAAATATAAATATAAATATAAATATAAATATAAATACATAAATCAAATTTAAAAATATAAATTTTTGAAGTAAACCCTACCCCCAACGTGGGGCTCGAACTCACAATGACTCTGAGATCAAAAGTCACATGCTCTATAGACTAGGCCAGTGAGGCACCCCTCAGTAATTCTACTTTTAGCTCCGGAAGTGCCATTTGGTTCTTTTAATAACTTGTATTTCTTTGTTCATATTCTCTATTTGATTTTGAGTTTTATATAAATTGACACTTTTTAAAATAATAAAGTGTCTGCTAAATTTTTTGTCTGGGTCTCTTTAGGGAGACCTAAAGAGGTAGACCTCTATTGACTACTTTTTTTTTTTCCTATGTATGAGCTAACTTTATTGTTTATTTTCATGTTTCACATATTTTTTATTGAAACTGGCTATTTCAGATCATATACTATAGCAACTATAGATTCTAATTTGTCCCTCCTTCCAGAAGTGATTGTCATCACTGTTTTCTTTTTTTTTTTTTTTAATGTTTTATTTGTTTAATCTCTGCACCCAGTGTGGGGCTCAAACCCACAACCCTAAGATCAAAAGTCACATGTTCCTCCAACTGAGCCAACCAGGTGTCCCTGTTTGTTTTCTTATTTGTTTTTGTTTTTGTTTTTTTTTAGTGGCTTGCCTGAATTAATCCTGTAGACTGTATTTCTCCTGCAGTGTTTTACCACTGATGTCTCTGCTTATTTACTTTTTAAACATTATTCTTGTTTTCATTTTTAAGACTGGCTTTTAAGAGATCACCTCTGAGTCAGCATGGCTTAGTAATAAGCCAGCCTTTGGTCAGTGTTGTACTTGAACATCTTGAGCCATTAAAGCCTCCACCTTTTGTTTATTGATTTGTGTGCAGCTTGGAGAATATATTCCAAGTTCAGGAAATTTATAAGTGTGCCCTGCATTCACAATGTTTCTTGTTTAGCCAGTGATAAGGATTTCACTAAATGTGAATGGATTATATATTCTGATTGAAAAGACAGAGATCATTATGCTGGATAAAAAAGGGCCTTGTATCTAGAAATAGAAACAATTCTTACAACTCAACAATAAAAAAAAATTCTAACTTTTAAAAGGGAAAGAAAACACGTTTTAAAGGGGCAAAGGATTTGAATATATATTTTTCCTAATGAGCACATGAAAAGATATTCAACATCTTTAGTCATGGAAATGCAAATCAAAACCACAGTGAGGGGTGCCTGGCTAGCCCTCTTGGTGGAGCATGTGATTCTTGATCTCAGGGTTGTGAGTTCAAACTCCACATTGGGTATAGAGATTACTTACAAATAAAATCTTTAAAAACAACAACAGTGACATACCACCTCGCAGCCACTAGAATGGCTATAATCTAAAAGAAAGATAATAACAAGTGTTGGTAAGGATGTGGAGAAATTGGAACCCTCAAACATTGCTGATGAGATTACAAAATAGTACGGCTGCTTTAAAAAATAGTTTGGCAGTGCCTCAAAGAGTTAAAACATAGATTTACCATATAACCCATGAATTGCATTCCTAGGTGTATACCCAAGAGAATTGAAAACATGTTCACACAAAAACTTATACATAAATATTCATAGTAGTGCTATTCATGATAGCCAAAAGGTGGAAACAACCTAAATGTTCATCAGTGTATGATGAATGGATAAACAAAATGTGGGATATCTATACCATGGAATGTTATTCAGCCATAGTATACTGATACATGATGCAGTGTGGATTAACTCTGAAAATATGCTAAGTGAAAGAAGCTAATTACAAAGAACCACATATTGTGTGATTCCATTTATGTAAAATATCCAGAATTGGCAAATCCATAGAGACAGAAAGTAGATTAATGTTTCCCAGGAGCTGGGGGAGGAGGAAACAAAAAGTGACTGCTAATGGATTCAGGGTTTCTTTTTGGGATGACTATAATTATGGATTTTTATAGATTTCCAACTAGTTTTTCCTTCACTCATCTTAAACTCTGTTATTAGGTGCATAAGTATGTAGAATCGTTGTGTCTTTCCAGTGAAGTGACCCCTTTATTATTATGAAATTACCTTCATTATATCCCTCATAATATGTTCTGCTGTGAAATCTACTTTGCCTGATGTTAATATAGTCATTCCAGCTTTCCTGGAATATCTTATAATTTTTCATTCTTTTCAGTTTTAACCTATTTGTGTTTTTATATTTAAGGTGCCTCTCTTATAGGCAGCATATAGTTGCATTTTTTTCAACCAATCTGACATCACTGTCTTTTAATTAAAATAATTAGACCATTAACATCTAATATGATTATTGATATGGTAGAGTTTCAATCAGCCATCTTGCAATTTGTTTTGTATTTGTCCTACCTGTTCTTTGTTCCCTTTTTCTACTCTTTCTGCCTTCTTTTGGAATAATCAAACATTTTTTATGATTCCATTTTACCTCCCATCATGATTTATTAGCTATAACTGTTTTTATTCTTCTAGTAATTATTTTAAGATTGGTAATTATATGCATAATTTATCACAGTCTCTGTTCAAGTGATATATCATTTAAAATATAGTATAGGGGCACTGGGTGGCTCAGTCAGTTAAGCGACCGACTTGGGTCAGGTCATGATCTCATAGTTTGTGATTTTGAGCCCCACGTCAGGTTCTGTGCTGACAGCTCAGAGCCTGGAGCCTGCTTCAGATTCTGTATCTCCCTCTGTCTCTACCCCTCCCCCTCCCCTGCTAATGCTCTCTCTGTCTCTCTCAAAAATAAATAAACATTAAAAAAATTTTTATTAATATAGTGTAAAACCCATACAATAATATATTTCCATTTCTCCCTTCCTGGACTTTATGCTATTACTGCATGGATTTTATTTCACACATGTGATAAATCCAAGGTGATATTATTATATTTGTTTAAATAGTAAAATAACTGTTAAAGATATTCCAATAATACGAAAAGATCTTACATATTTACATGTTGTTACCATTTCCACTGCTCTTTATTCCTTTGTGTGAATCCAGTATTCTATCTGGAATCATCTTCTAGACATTTTTTCCCAGGTTGGTCTTCTCATGATGAATTTCTACAGCTTTTTAAACCTGAAAATGACTATTCCTCTTGTTTTTGAAAGATATTTCTGCTGAGTACTGACGTCTAGATTAAAAGATTTTTTTTCTTTCAATTCTTTTAAAAATGTTTCTCCATTCTTTTTGTTTTTATTGTTTCTACAAGAAATTTGTGTCATTCTTATCACTTTGTTTTTTGTATTTAACATGTCCTTTTTTTCTGCTTTTAAGATTTTTTTTTTTTATTGCTGATTGTATGCAATTTGCTTATGATATGCTTTGGTGTCATCTTTGGATTTCTTTCGTTTGGCCTTAATTGATCTTCTTGGATCTGTGAGTTTATAGTTCTTACCAAGTTTGAGAAAACTTCAGCCATTATTTATTCAAAAATTTTTTCTGACTCTCCCTTCTTTTGGGATTCCAATCGCACATATATTGGGCCACTTGACTACTCACTGATGCTCACTGCTTACTGATGTTTAATTTTCATTTTTTCATTCTTTTTCTTTTCTGAGATTTTCATTCTTTTCTTTTCTGAGATTTTGATTCATTTTTATTCCTGTGTCTTTGAGTTCACTAATATTCCCTTCTGCAGTAGTCAATATGCCATTAATCCCACCCAGTCTATTTTTCATTCTTTTTCTTTTCTGAGATTTTGATTCATTTTTATTCCTGTGTCTTCGAGTTCACTAATATTCCCTTCTGCAGTAGTCAATATGCCATTAATCCCACCCAGTCTATTTTTTTTTTGTCTCACATGCTGTATTTTGCATTGCTAGAAACTTAATTTGGTCTTTTTTCTATTTTCCATGTCTCTACTTAACTTTTGAACATATGGAATTAAGTTACAATGACTTTTAATATCCTTTTCTGCTCATTCTGACATATGTGTCAGTTCTAGGTCAGTTTCAATTGATTTTTTTTCTCCTCCTTACACCTTATATTTTCCTAATTCTTTGCCAAGAATTTAGTTGGATGACAGACATTGTGATTTGACCTTCTAGGGTGCTGGAGATTTTTATATACCTATAAATAATCCTTGAGCTTTGTTCTAGGATACAGTTACTTGGAAACTAACCTTTTGGGTCTTGCTTTTACGATTTGTTAATTGGGCTGAAGAACCATGTTTAATCTAGGGCTAATTACGCCCCACCATTGGGGCAAAAAACTTTTGAGTACTCTAGACAATTGCCCTGTAAATTATAAAATTTCCGAGGTTAGCTGATCAGGACGGGCGCTTTTCCCAGCCCTTTCTAATACTGTTCCTTCTTATTCTTTTTGGTGAATCTTTCCTTGGCCTCAGGCAGTTTCTTCATGTGTAGAGCAGTTCTCTGCTGAAGATTTGAGGAGGACCTTCTCTGGATCTCAAGATTCCCTCATTGTACAGCTGTCTCCTCACCATATTCAGTCCTACCAACTAACTGCCTTACTCACACTGGACTCCTAGCTGAGTCTTCTAAACTCTTGAGAATCTGCCAGGCTCTGCTTTAGTTTCTCCTCCCTGTATTGTGGCCTGGAAACTTTCTTAAGCTAGTAAGCCGAACCAATCATAGGGCCCACCTTTCTTTTTTTTTCCTTAGGAATAATTGTCCATTGCCTGATGTCCAGAGTCTTGAAAACTGTTGTTTCACATATCTGGTCTGTTTGTTGTTGTTGTTTTAGGCAGGAATGTAAATTCGGTCCCTACTGCTCTAGCTAGCAGAGGTCTCTAATGTACCTTTTACAAAATGTTTTGTTATGGAAAATTTTAAACTTACACCAAAGTAGGCAGGAGGGTCATGCATCATCTCCACGTTTTAGGAAATGGTCTACTCGTGGCCAATCTTATTTTATCTGTATCCCCACTCATTTCTCTCCCTCTTGTATTATTTTAAAGCAAATCCCAGACATCATGTACACTGATGTTAGTATTTCAGGGTGAATTTCTGCAGGGATCCCTGTCAGTGCCCTCCTCATATTCCTCCTATCTTTTCACTTCAGTGTGCCTGAACTGACTCTAGCATCTCTTTGCTTAAAGGCTTTCCTCAAAAGTGGAGAAAACTACTGTGCCCCGCTCACAGCAGCCTGGAACTACAGTCTCTTTGGTGCCCTCCCAGGGGCAGACCCTAACCAAAGACTAACAGGTGTAAATATGTAAATATCTCAGCTCCTTCATCCCTTGTGTGAGGTGATTCTGAGGCTTGTGCTTCACATCTTTCTCCCAAGTTTCTCAATGGGACTGTGTTCCCTTTGCCCACGGCAGTAGCTGATGTGATAATGCCCCATTTATTAACTATATCCCCTCCCTGGCAGATTTGCTCACTCCCTGTATCAGTTTTCCAGGGCTGCCATAACGAAGTACCACAGACTGGGTGACTTAACATAATGTATTTTCTCATGATTCTAGAAGCTAGAAGTCTGACATCAAGGTGTCAGAGTTCAAGATGTCAGCAGGGTTAGTTTCTTCTGAATCTCTCTTCTGGGCTTATAAAAAAATTTTTTTTAATGTTTATTCATTTTTGAGAGACAGAGACAGAGCATGAGCGGGGAAGGGGCAGAGAGAGGGAGACAGAATCTGAAGCTGGCTCCAGGCTCCGCACTGTCATCACAGAGCCCGACACGGGGCTCCGACAGGGGGTTCTGACACGGGGCTCAAACTCACAAACTGAGAGATCATGACCTGAGCCGAAGTCAGACACTCATGAGCCACCCAGGCGCCCCTCTCTTCTGGGCTTATAGATGGCTGTCTTCTCCCTGTGTCTTCACATGGTCTGTGTGTGTGTGTGCGTGTGTGTGTGTGTGTGTGTGTCCTAATCTCCTCTTCTTATAAGGACACCAATCATACTGTAGTAGGGCCCACCTATACAACCTCATTTTTACCTTAATTACCTCTTTAAAGGCCCTATCTCCAAAGACAGTCACGTTCTGAGGTATTGGGGTTAAGACTTTAGCATATGAAATTTGGATGAAAAATTCAGCCCATAACACTCCCCTGCTGGTGCTGCACCTCCCAAATGAACTACTACTCAAATTTTTATCTCAGGGTCTGCTTCTGGGCAAACTCATATGAAGGAAATCGCTAAAAGATAAGGACTCTTGAAAAAAATAACCAACTTACCCCTGTACACCTTTGATATCCACAGTTCGAGGCTTTACCCATTCTGCCTTGTATTATTGGCTTTTTACATGTGCACATCTTTTTTACAGCCTCACAGTGATGACAGAGACTATGCCGTACTGATCTTATCCCTGACCAGGTAATGCCTTGGATGTAGGAGATACCAGTGCTGCTTGATTTGCTCAAGTCAATGACAGTAGTTCTAATCTGCCTTGGAAACTAGGTTTTAATAGAATAGCCACAAAATCTAAATGACAAAAGGACTTGTTCTTTAATAATGTAAAATCCTTGCTAAGTCAATTGCCAGCAATCTGTACAAATGTACAATACCTAGCACTAAGGTACATAATATATGTTGCCTGAATTAAGGTTCTAATGATTTAAATTAGAGGTATCTATAGCATCATCAATTGGACGCTAAAAACTCAGGATTACAAAGCCATGATTTTTATGTAAAATATCTTCAAAATGCTAGTGCCACCTACTGGTGAGGATTGGCTAAGTGTTCTAGGAACCTATTTCTTAGGGCCCTTGAATTTTGATGGTTGTATAACAAGGGGTCTGTCTATACAAAGCATTAGTAAACAATAAAAATTTGACACAATAAAAACATGATATATAATCACAAGATTCTTGTGAAAAGGAACTATCATACATTCAATCTTCACATTTATCATTTTTTTTTAAATGTTTATTTATTTTTGAGACAGAGAGACAGAGGATGAACGGGGGAGGGTCAGAGAAACACACAGAATCTGAAACAGGCTCCAGGCTCTGAGCCGGAGGTGGGGCTCGAACTCACGGACCGCGAGATCATGACCTGAGCCGAAACCAGATGCTTAACCAACTGAGCCACCCAGGCGCCCCTCAATCTTCATATTTATAAATACACAAGACTCTCAACTCAAACCTCTCTAGACTAGACCCTCAATAATGATTGGCTGAATAAGTGACTAGGGTGAATGAGGGTGACTGATAAGGCAAACAGAACCTCTTGACTGTAAATCAGTCCTATTTTACATTAGAACAGTATTAATCGAGGATTGTATTCTCCCTCTAGACATTATTTACATTTGATAATAAAGTAGTTCTCTCTGACAGCAAGCTTTCAAAGGCGAAAATGCTAGGTAAAGTACACAGTAAGACAAATTTAAGTCCTTTTAGGTTTAAGTAATCAGGCGGCTGTATTTGTCTGAAAATTACTACTGTGCTACCAAGTTATGCTTACAACACAATGCCTTGGGTTCAATTGACCCTGACTTCAAAGTACTTTCCAGACCACTTTCCATGAATTAAGAGAACAGTTTGTTTCCCTTGAGCTGTGAGGACTGGGATAGGGGCACGTGCATAGGATACAAGAAACTGAAACACAAGGAGCAGAAAACTTCAGCACGAAACTCCATCCCATATTCTCCATTAAGCATCAGACCGCAGCCATAGTGAAGTCTGGAACTTGACCTTTCACCCCGGGCCGGTCCCGCCCCCAATATGGTCCCGCCCACGCCCCGCCTGTTCTCCCGGCCCCGCCTCCACACTCCGGCCCGGCCCAAGCCCCGCCCCCCCATATCTCCTCCCGCGCGCCCCGCCCCCCCCAATAGTCCCGCCCCTCAGCTCTTCTCCCGACCCCGCCTCCCGACTCCGGTCGGGCCCTGAAGCTCGCCTCCACGCTCTGGCCCGCCCACCCCTCCCACCCCTCCCACCCCCTACCCCCCCTTGCCGCGCTCTGTCTCCTTCTAGCTCCACTCCTGGGCTCTGCTTCCCGGGTCCGAACCGCGCCTCCCCGCCCAAGCCTAAACCCCGTCTCCACCTCCCTGTCGGAGCCACACCACACGACCCGAACCCGCCTCCCGGGGGCGGAGCCGCACCAGGTGCGGACCCGGGGCGTGGCGGATGTCCAGGAGCGCCAGGTGCGGCTTCCGTGTCAAGATGGCCGCCGCCTGCCGCTTCGGAGCCCGGGTCCCGCCCGGCCGCCGCCTCTTTGCCGGGACCCCGCTGCTTCGCGTCGCCCTCTGCCTCCTGTGCTGGGCCCCGGCGGCTGTGGTCGCCGTCCCCGAGCTCGGGCTCTGGGCAGCGACGATCAGCGACGTAAGTGGAATGTCGAGACAGAGGCGTGGCGCGTCTCGGGCCCTCAGGGTCCTCGCCGGGACTCCTTCAGACCCCGGTTCCCGGCCCTGGACTTGTTCATCTGGTCTTTGCTGGGCCTGCTCCGGGTCCCTGATACGCCCCCTGAGCCTTTCGTCTGTTAACGGGCGTGGAGACCTCCCTCCTCCGGCTGGACTTGGGCTGTGGGGAAGCTCAGTGAAGCTAGTGCACGGGGTCCGTTCTCCCTTCTGTGCGCTGCTGCTGTTCCTGCGGATCGCCTTTCCCTAAGTCCTGGCTGTGCTCTGACGCGCTCTGGTTAGATCAGGTCGCCGTTTATTCAGACCCGAGCCCCCCCCCCCGATTCCTTGGCACTCCTGCCGGCATCTTTGCCTTTTGACCCCACCTCGGGCCGGGTGCAGCCAGAGGGCCACACCCGTGAGGCCACAGGAAGGACTTTCCCAGGCTTCGCTCTCAGCACAAATTTAAAAAGTGTGTGTGCGCCGCTTTCGTTTTCTTCTTTAAATGCGAGAGCTACCCCACCCCTCTTTCCCTCTTCTGCGGTTCCTGAATTTCTCGAGGGCTCCTGTCAGTCAGAGTTCGGGGAATGTGTGTGTGGAGATGGGGTGGGATGTGTGATTAAGGAGCGTTTGAAAGGCTAGGCTGGAGGCATGAGTGTGTGGAAACTTCCTTTCCAGGGCAGGATATTTGAGAACTTGGCATCTGGTAGTTGCATGAGATGATGTAGGAGCGAGGCAAGAGTAGCATTTTGGAAAATTTTGCTAAAGAGGGGCAGGAAATCAGGAAGAGAGGCCTTATCTCCTGCTTTTCTGGAGTCAGATGACTCACCCAGCTCTGTTTTGAGATGATTATTTTCCATATGCATTGAAATGATGTCTAAGTTCTAAAGGCAAAACTTATATTTTGATTTACTCAACCAGAAACATTTAGTACCAGAGGCTGCAAATACTTCCTACAGCATAGAAACTATACAGGAAGGAAAGTTGGTCTCTTTCTCAGTTTTTAAGACCCAGTGCTACCATTTCTTCCAGGGTCCTTCATTATATGCACCAGTGATAATAGTGTGTGCATCTCTATTACTGAATTTCTCTGGACAGTAAACAGAAAAGTCCAAGAGCTACACGCATGGGTTCATGCTGCTTCTCTGGTGAATGAGTGACAGTATCACAGAGACTAAGAGTAGACAATATTGGAAGTGAATGAGCTGTGCACAGATTGTTCAACTCCTTGACCGTATCTGTAAAGATCTTTGCCAACTATACTTTAAACAGTGCAACTCCAAAGGGCCTGCAGAAAGAATGACTTTGCTTCCTGAATGAGGAAGGTAATTTTTT
The DNA here is from genome assembly GCF_046562875.1 of Panthera onca. Lineage (NCBI taxonomy): Eukaryota > Metazoa > Chordata > Mammalia > Carnivora > Felidae > Panthera > Panthera onca. Next base: position 37,368,363 of record NC_138341.1, read on the forward strand.
CCTTGGATCCCACATGCTCCACATGGTGTGGAGCAGTCTGTGAAGCCCTGCTTTGCAGGGAGTAGGCTGATTTTTCCCCCCATTTCAAGTTGTTGGAACTTGTCCTTCAGCACAAGAAAGGAGAGCAAGCCTTTCATTAATCTGTACTGCAGATGTCTCAAGCAGTGCTTCTTTTGATTGTAAAGGTCAACAAATAGTTTGAGCACCTTTGGTATTAGACTGGCTGGCCACTGCTGTTGCAAAGATGAATTTTAGACAACAGTCCCTTCTCTCAAGAAGCTCACACAGTGGTAGGAACAGCAGATTCATGAATAGTGATTACCTACAAGGCAGCATTCTTAGGATATTGCTGGAGCACTGAGGGAGTCACCTAATCCCGCTTCCTAGAGTTGGTGCCTGGCTGGGTCTTAAAAGATGAGTAGATGTTACCTCAGTGAGGAAGAAGGAGGGAGTAGAGCAGCAGTGATGCAGGAAATTCTTAATATTTCTGCTGAGTGAGGCTCTGGTAGGAGTGTTAGAGTGACTCAGGCCACCATAAACCTTCCAGAGCTTGCTTGGCCCTGGGCCTATGGCTAGGGGTCTAGACTCCAGGACCTGCAGGGTCTGAGGCCAGTGATATTTAGTGCAGTGAGCTAGATTTAGGACTGGAGGGGATGCTGGGGACAGCGGTGGACTATAGATTACATGCTTCTTCTGAAGAGGGCAGCTACCATTCGGCTCCAGCAGGTGGATATTATATGGCAGTGTAGGCACAGAATTGCCAGGTCTCCTTTTTTGACATGTGAAGCCAGAATCCATCTTTTCATCATGTCAACTAATTCAAAACTTTTTTCGAAAGGGTCCTGCTGATTCACAGAAACCCCATTTAAAGGTTGGAATAGGCCACCAGGAACAAATTTTGGGTGTGAATGAGGGAGAGCCATTAAGGATTTTAGACATAAGTACCAATCACTGCGGCTGCTATATCAGGATGAATTACAGGCTCAGATCTGGGGCAGAAATACCAGCTATTGCAGAACTGTAGGCAGAAGATGTTGAGAGCCTGAATTGGAGCAGTGGTGGCAGGGATGGAGAGGAAGAGCTACATTTGGGAAGTGTTTGTGAGATCAAGTAGGCGTGCTTTGGGGATTGGGCAATGGAGGTGAGAGACTGGAAGGAGCCAAGGCTGAGGTGACTGAAGATGGCATCACCTGCAGCCAACACGGGCAGTGTAGGAAGAGTTGGCGAGGAGCAGAGAGGACCGTATCTGGTTTAGGACAGGTTAGTGTGGAATGTCTGTTGAACATCCTCGTGGACATGACCTTGAGGCAGTTGGGTAGGTGGATCCGGAGCTCAGAGGAGGGGTCCGGGCTGGGGGTTTTGTTGTTGAAACTGTGTTGGGGTGGGAGGCTATCAAGAAAGAGCTGTCTGTCATCAGCCTTTTTCTTTCGTTCCTAACCACTTGTTCATTGAACACAATCCCTTCTCACAGCGTTTTTATTCTTGGTGAGGGCATTCATTAAATAACCAAGTGATAGATTATTTCGTTTTAGTTGTGGCAAGGGTTGTGAAGGATGGGTCCTAGAGACCATGGAAGGGAAGGCCTGGCCTGGTGTGGAGCGTCAAGGAAGACTTCCTGAGGAAGGGACTCTTGAACTGGGCTGAGAAGGGTAAGAAGTCACTAACAAGATGAGGAAAGTGACAGGGAAGGGTTTTTTCAGTCAATTTTCAGGTTCCTGAGGGCAGGAAGGAGTATCCTGCTTTTGAAGCACTGAGAGAAAGGTGCTAACACAGGTGGGCAGGACTTTGACTATGCAGGGACCTGTAAGTGGCAGTAAGAATCGGTCTGTTGTAAGTACACAGTTAGGGAGAAGGATGGTTGTTTTATCAAAAGTACATTCATACCAGTATCGCGAGAGCAACTGCAGATGCACAGGTAGGACCCCTGTCCGAGTGGCAGCGATGGTGCAGGCAGCAGCCCTGACCCTCTGTGCGATGCTGGTCCCCGCTGAGATGCTAGAGGCAGGGGCATTCCGGAGCCTAGTAGAGAGTTAGATACATGGAACAGGATTTTAAGCAAGTGGGTGATATGACCAGATTTTTAAAATTATTTTAATTTTTTAAAAATTACTTAAAAATTATTTTTAAAAAATCACTCTGGTCACAGGAGTGCGAGAGTTAGAACTGTATATTCTCCAGGGTAAAACTGTACTCCTGAATAGAGAAAAAAATTTTAACTAGATTATTCTGTATTTCCTTGTGTTTTCATTTTAGAAATCAGGACCTTTGATATTTAGGAAAACTGTGTTTAACTCTACAGAAATCAGGTTTTCTGGTAAGTACAATAAACTAATAATATTAATATAACAGTACATTATAAATGAATAACCTCGTGTAATATAACAGAAACTGATATGTTACTAAAACTAATATATATTTTAAACTAGGCTAAATACTTGTTTTTAAGTGGTTCTAAAATTTTCAGGGTTTCTTTTGTTTCAGTGAAGACTTGGTTATTTTCAAGAATAGATTTCTCTGATCCTGTCTCAAAAAATGTAATGTGAATTGATCTTTAAAAATTATAATTAATGTGTAATAAAGTAGGCTTCTGTGAAATTTGACTCTGAATCCCAGCTTTTAAAACTAGATAAATTCCTTTTATGAGTATATGAAATGTCGTGATTGTGGTAAAGCCTTTATGCCCCTGAAATTTTTATAAATATATCCATCATCATAGAATACAGTAGAAATTACTACATACTAACATTTTAATTAGGATTTTAGAGCTTATGAAAGTGAACTTATTTGTTAGGGACTATGTTCTCTATGTAAATGCCGATGTGTGAGAACTACCAGGTTCTCATAGATCTTGAGGTTTTCAAAATATTTTTTTTTAATTTTTATAGATTTTTTTTTTTTAGTGTTTTATTTTGAGAGGGGCAAAGAGAGAAGGAGACAGAGGGTCCAAAGCGGGCTTTCAGCTGACAGCAGCAAGCCCGATGAGGGGCTCAAACTCACGAACCCTGAGATTATGTCTTGAACCGAAGTCAGACACTTAACCAACTGAGCCACCCAAGGTTTTCAGTATTTTTGATGAATTTATAGCAGATCATATTTACTGTGGTCTAACTCCTCTTAGTGTTTCCAGTAACTTGACTAGGTAAATTAGCTGCCAAGGTTAAAGTTTTGGCATAAGGAGTAGTTTTTTGTTGGGTAAAGCAAATTGGCTTCCTGGGGATCCAAAGCCATGTCCCTTTTCTCTATCACAGTATGCTCAGGTCATTTGTTGGGTGATTCTGCTGTATGTCCAGCCATCAGCTAGACAGCAGAGGTGGTTCAAAGCAGTTCATTGATATCATCAGTGGTGATAACAACTTGGTAAGAGGAAATTGAAGTCCACGGTGGGTGAGGGGAAAAAAATTGGCATCTAACTACTTTAGTGAATTTGAATTCAGATTTCAGTGGCTAGACAAGTAAGACTTAGGAGACTGTTGCAGACAAAAAAAAAAATTACATGGGGGGGAAAAGTGATATGGACCAGTGAAACACATAATCTGATTTTAAAAAATCATACCTAATACCTGAGATCAGCTAAGAGTAGACCACACTCAAGACAGTTGTATTAATATATCTAAAGAAAGAATGAGGCAGAAGACAGTTAACAGTAAAAGCATAAAAAATATATATGTGAGGGTTTAGTTAAGTAAAGCAGACAGTGTCTAGTAGCACCGATGAGAGAGAGGTCTTCTTTTTTTTTTTTAATGTTTATTTTTGAGAGAGAGAAAGAGAGATAGAGTATGAGCAGGGGAGGGGCAGAAAAAGAGGGAGACGCAGGTCTGAAGCAGGCTTCAGGCTCTGAGCTGTCAGCACAAAGCCTGACATAAGGCTCGAACTCAGGAAGGGTGAGATCGTGACCTGAGCCGAAGTCAGACGCTTACCTGACTGAGCCACCCAGGAGCCCTGAGAGAGAGGTCTTCTTGAGCTGTGACTGTAGGTGGGACATGTGGCTGATAGATGTAGACGTAGTATCTATCTGAGCCTTCATTCTGGTGCCATGCTCATCAAGCAGCTTTCATCACCTTTGGGTATCCAGGAAGACATGCTGAAGGGAGAGAGTTAATCATTACACAACCACTTTACAGTTACTGTTCATTTGAAGCAGTAATTGGACATTCCAGATTATACATCTAAATTGGTGTTGTAATGAAGGAGTGAGAATGAGGCTCTGTGTTCTCACAGAACCAATTTTAATGCCTGCAAAAATCTAAGAATTAGTCCCTTGGATATGTGTCCCTGCCGTTTGGTAGATGAGACATCTGACTTTCCTTTAGGCGACCACTCTTTTGGTAGCCCATTCAAGAGGTAGTCTTGTGGAATTGCTGCTGAAAATCTCTCAATGTTATTCACCCCCTACACAGAATAAAAGAAATATGCTATATAGTCATCTCAATATGTACAGAAAAATATTTGAAAAAATTCAACACCCATTCATGATAAAAACTCTTAGAAAACTAGAAATAGAAGGAACTTCCTTAAGCTGGTAAAGACATCTATGAAAACTCTGTAGCTACCGTTATACTGTCTGTTTTCCCAGATTGGTCTATAAATTCAGCTAATTTCAATCAAAATCCAAGCTGACTTTTATGTAGAAATTGACTAGCTGTATCTAAAATTTATATGCAAGTGCAAAGAACCTAGAATAGCCAAAGCAATTTTAGAAAAAGAACACAGTTGGAAGACTTTTACTATTTTATTTCAAAACCTACGTAAAGCTTCAGTAACTGTAGCAGTGTGGTACTAGCATAAGGATAGATACATAGAACAATGAAACATATCAGAGGGGTGCCTGGGTGGCTCAGTGGGTTAGGCGTCCGACTTCTGCTCAGATTATGTTCTCATGGCACATGGGTTTGAGCCCCATGTCAGGCTCTGTGCTGACCCCTCAAAGCCTGGAGCCTGCTTCAGATTCTGTCTCTCTCTGCCCCTCTTCCACTCATGCTTTGTCTCTCTCTTTCAAAAATAAATAAATATTAAAAAATTTTTTAAAAAAAGATCAGAGAGCCCAGAAATAAACCCACATTTATGAGGTCAGTTGCTTCTCAACAAAGATGCCAAGATAATTCTTTAGAGAGAGAATAGTCTTTTCAATAAATGATGCTGGAACAACTGGATATCCACACTGAAAAAAATCTCATCTTTTACATTGGATTATGGATTTAGATACTCTGTCCCCACTTCCCTGTCCTCCCTCTCTGGGGTTCAATTTGCATATATGTTAGACTGCTCGATATTGTCTCACGGATCACTGAGGCCTTGTTAATTTTTTTTCAGTCTCTTTCTGTGCTTCATTTTGAATCTTTCTATTGCTTTGTCTTCAAATTCAGTGATCTTTTCTTCTCCAGTATTTAATCTCCTGTTAGTCTCATAAAGTGAACTTCTTACTTGGATATTGTAATTTTATTAATCTCTAGAAGTTTGTTTTTTAATATCTTCTTTCTCAATATTTTCATATTTTCCTTTACATCTTTCAGCATATGGAAAATATTTATAACAGCTTTAATATTCTTCTCTGCTAATCATCTTTTTCCCTTCCATTTTTATCATAATGACTAATCTATCATGATTATGAGTTAGTTTTTTTCTTTTTCTGTCTAGGGTTTTGGTTGGATGGTGGATATCATGAATGTTAGCTTTTTAAGTGCTGTAATTGTATTATATAGTTGTATTCCTTTGACTTTGTTCTGGCAGACAGCTGAGTTTCTTTTGGGTGAGTTTGATCTTTTCCAGTTTTGTGTTTAATTTCTTTCAGGATGGATCTGGAGTAGCTTTAACTGTAGGGCCAACTTAGCACCACTTCTAAGATGTGACCCTGCTACATTTCTCCTGAATGCTTGGTATATTTAATGAGGCCCCTCCACTCTTGCTAGTGGAAACTCAAACAGTTACCAGCCCTGTATGACCTCTGAGAATGATTGGGCTTCTTTCTATGCATGGGCTGGCTGCCATGCAGGCAGGCTCAGTAGTATCTCTTTCCAGATTTCTTTTACTCTCTCTCTGTGCAGGTTCCAGCTCTTGAGTATTCTCCCCCAGAAATTCTACCAGCCTCAGCTTCTTGAACTGCAGTCTCGGGGCTCGGTTTGGATTCCTTCCGGTTACCAGTGGTTCCCTTCTGGTTCGCAGTGATCCCAGCCTCCTGGTATTCATGTCCTTATGTAGTCCCCTACCATATTGTATCAAGGTTGGTCTAACCAAGAAATATGATAGAGCTAATGGCATATCACTTCTGAAACCAGGTCATAAAAGATACTGTGGCTTCTTCTTTGCTCTTTCTCTCTGATGACCTATTCTGTGGGAAGCCAGCTGCCATGTTGTGATGACACTCCCAAAAGAGCTCTTCCTAATTCTAGACTTAATCCTTTTCAGTCCGTCTAATCACGTTACCCTCCTACCTGAAATATTTGGTGTCACTTTGTAACATTCAAAATAAAGGAAAACTCCTTAGCAAAGCATAGTACCCCTTATGACTTTTCTCCAGCACTCTACTCCAGCTTCAGCTCTTCCCTCTTTCCCCAGTCTGTGTTCTGACCATAGCAAACTATTTTCAGGTGTCATACTCATACTCATGCTCTCACATACCCTGCCCTGAGCATTTGCATATACTGTCTCTACCCTCCTCATCACCTAGCTAACTCCTGCTCTCACATTAGAGGTCTCCTCCACCAGTAAGCATGTCAGCACCCCTTCTTTATGCCCTCCTAGACTATGCTAGGTGCCCTGCTCAGGGCTCCTCTGACTCCCTGTTCTCAGCCCCTTATTCTGTCTAAGGTGCCTATTTCACTGTTATCCCTCCCCTGGCCAATACCTCTAATATCAAGGACAGGGGTTGTTTTCGTTTACCATTATGTCTCTTTCTGGCACACAAGGGGTGCTCACTCAGTATTTTTTGAATGAATAAGTTAGTGAAGAGAAGAGTTGAGTGCGGTGAGCAGTGACTTAGCATATTCCGTTACTCAGTTGATTTTAATGCTGGATTTAACGTACAGATTAAATGAATAGTATTTGGTTAACTATAATAATTTAATTTAATGAACTTATCTCATTTTGCAGTGATTTTGGGGAGAAATTAGGTACTATTTTATTCATTGTTTCATTATAGTAACCTATTTTAAGTTGCATTCTTGAAACCTGAAAGCTTACATAGGAGTACATATAGGATTGTTGTACAATAAGACTTTCTTTTTTCTAAACAGTTAAGTCATTCAGTTGTTCTGGGCCTGTGAAGTTTACCATCGAGTGGTATTTGAAGTATCATACCTGTCAGAATGAATATTCTAAGCTGGAGGTAAGTAAAATGCAAATTTTTAAGGTACGTAAAGGTATGAAGGAAAAATTATGAGTATAAAGATTTATTAGCTCATCAGGTGAGGAGGCCAGAAATGTGGATTGTAGTTTTAAAAGTGCCACAGATTTATTTTGGGACTTAGGCAAGAAATGTTTTAATTTTCATCAAAGTATATACCTTCTGAGAAGTTTCCTTTTTGTCCTGAGAGAAATGTTAGTAAATATTTAAATCAGTCATGTAGGAACTGTAGATAAAGATGTTGTGGGTCACATACAAATAAAAATCAACACAGTTTAAGAAAGAAATGTGAAAGTTTTACTTCATTCAAAAAATTAGTGACAGGACACCTAGAACTTTAGTGAAGTCAGGTAGCTTTAGTGAGTAGAAGTAGATCTCCCAAAGAGGTGAGGGGAAAGGAGACCCCCCCCACCACCCACCCCTGCCAAGGAAAGAAGGGGGAGGGTGTAAGAAGAGGAAAGAGGCCCCACTGGGTTTCTTCTTCCCCTTCAGGGTCCACTGGGCTCAGCAAGGTGTTCTCCTGTGACAGGTCTCCTGATGGTTGCTCACAGTCATTTCCTTCACGGCTTCTCTGTTGTTTGTGTGCTCCTAGCATGAATCGTGTGCATTTCCATACTTTTATCTGTATTGTCTTTCCATTTGCGGTGAAAGGTGCCATTGTCCTCAAATATTGCCTTTGTGACTTTATTCCCTGTTATTTCACCCCTACATACTAAATACTTCAGTGTGTCCTGGGATGCCTGGGTGGCTCAGTTGGTTGAGCGTCTGACTTCAGCTCAGGTCGTGGTCTCGCAGTTCGTGAGTTTGAGCCCGTGTCACGCTCTGTAATGACAGCTCAGAGCCTGGAGCCTGCTTCAGATTCTGTATCTCTCTCTCTCTCTCTCTCTCCCCCTCCCCTGCTCATGCTCTGCCTCTCTCTGTCTCTCAAAAATAAATAAATGTTAAAAAAAAAATTAAATACTTCAGTGTGTTTCCTAAGAACAAAGGTGTTCACTTAGCTTGCACAGTGCAGTGATAAAATTGAGGGAATTTAACATTGATACAAAATTATTATCTAACAAACAGATCTTATTAAAGTTTTGCCAGTGTTCCCAAAACATCCTTTTTGGCAGTTTGTTGTTGTATTTTTTTTTTCCTGGTACAAGATCCAATCTAGGGTCACAGTGCATTTCTACAGTGTTCTGTTTTGTTTTTGTTTTTGTTTTTTGTCTTTCACGATGTGACACTGATATATTTGAAGTATACAAGCCACTTATTTTTATAAAATGTCCCTCAGTTCCAGCACTTCTGATGTTTCCTCTTGATTAGATTCTGGTTATATTTTTGGCAGGAGTACCAAAGAATTCGGGTTTGTCCCATTTTTGGTAATGATAACTTTTGATCTGTTGGTTAAGGACATTTCTGCCAGGTTTCTCCACTGTAGAGTTAACAACTGTTCTCTTTGTTGTTCACAATAACTTGTGAAGAAGTACTTTTGTACTTGTGTGTGAATATCCTGATTTTTCATCAGTTCTTGTCTGAACATCCTTTGACTCTTGCCTGATGAATCAGCTATTGCTCTGATAATTGCTTAGTGGTGATTTTCTCTTTTTTTTTTTTTTTAATTTTTTTTTTTTTTTTTTGACGTTTATTTATTTTTGGGACAGAGAGAGACAGTGCATGAATGGGGGAGGGACAGAGAGGGAGACACAGAATTGGAAGCAGGCTCCAGGCTCTGAGCCATCAGCCCAGAGCCTGACGCGGGGCTCGAACTCACGGACCGACCGCGAGATCGTGACCTGGGCTGAAGTCGGACGCTTAACCGACTGAGCCACCCAGGCGCCCCTAGTGGTGATTTTCTAATTCCATATTTCCTTCTGCTTTGTTAACATTCTTCCATGAAGATGAGCCTGTTCTTTTCCTCGTCTTGCCTGTCAGTCAGTCACCTGAGCAGTCATCAGCACGGACTCATTGAATTTTACTTTGTTAGATGGGTTATAATCTGTTACTATTTTGTATTTATTTGGCTCAAACTGTTTCCTACTGGCCAGTCGAAGCCAACTTAACCTTTTATTGATGGCTAGAAGCTGCCATTAGGAGCCTGGTTTTATTCATCTGTCTTTGGTTTATCTTTCCTTATTGTTAATTTTTTTTTTTTTTTTTTTACGTTTATTTATCTTTGAGACAGAGAGAGACAGAGCATGGATGGGGGAGGGGCAGAGAGAGAGGGAGACACAGAATCAGAAGCAGGCTCCAGGCTCTGAGCCATCAGCCCAGAGCCCGACTTGGGGCTCGAACTCACGGACCGCGAGATCATGACCTGAGCTGAAGTCAGAGGCTTAACCGACTGAGCCACCCAGGCGCCCCTATCTTTCCTTATTGTTAAATGCTGCTTTTCTTTGTAAAATCTTTTTATACATGGGATAAAATGAAAGTAGCCTCAGGACAAAATATTTTTTATTTCTCCGTGAACCATCTCCTGCGATAATACCATATCACCTTTCTTCCTGTAAGATTATGCTTGCATTATGTGTTACTGTATCTGAGCATATTGGAATGGCTAACATGTCATGATAACTTCATCATACTTAAAATTATATTTAAAACATTTTTCTTGGGACGCCTAAGTGGCACAGTCGGTTAAGCATCTGACTTCGGCTCAGGTCATGATCTCACAGTTCATGAGTTTGAGCCTCGCGTGGGACTCTGTGCTGACAGCTCCGAGCCTGGAGCCTGTTTCAGATTCTATGTCTCCCTCGCTCTCTGCCCCTCCCCCACCCGCCCCCAACTCTCTCTCTCAAAAATAAACATTAAAAAAACACTTAAAAATGTTTTTCTTTTCAGTATTTTGTTCTGCATGTTTTTAAGTGCTCCAAACTGAATAAATCTTTGATATCATTTAGATGTTAAGTTTTACTTATCTTCCCGAGTAAGAAGCGTGGAAACAAATTATAACCCAGAATTTTGCCTTGAGTAGGAGGAGCTATCACAAAAACATGAACCTAGCGTTGATGAAGACTTTTGTGGTCATTATTTCAAGAACGTTGAATGTTGGACAACAAAATATGAAAACGTAAATTGCAACAGTGACTTACAGGTGTTTCCCTCATTGAATGTGAGTATATGTGTTGTCATGTCAAAGTAGAATTTACTGTACTCCCACTGAATACAAGTAGTAACTTCCTTTCTATTCTGTCAACATTTTGATAAAAGAAAGGTGCTTAATTAGTTATTTTTAGGTTAAGTTCTTTTGAATGTGTGGTAGTAGGTAATAAGTAAGATACTGGCACCGTTGTTCCATTTCTTTGTACCCCTTTGCAGCAACACTCTTGAAAAAGAACCCTTTTGTCTTCCTATCCTGATCTGTTGTCAGTTCATCTGTCACTCTCTCGTTTCCACTCCAGTCCTACCTTTGCCCCCGTTACTCCATCAGAACAGCTAGTCAAGGTTTCCAGTGACCTCCATGTGAGATCTGGTGGTCTCTTAGTCTTACCAAAGGTCTTCCAGCCTTCTTGGCTTATCACACTTAACCTACTTGAACACTGTCCCCTCCCTTATGCACTTACTTCCCTCCCTGTCTGGAATATTAGATCCCAAAATATTAGATCACTCATCCATGAGTTGTGAGGCTGTGGGTCATTTTATCTTATTTTTGTTCTGTAAATTCTGAAATGAAAATATATCTTTGGTAAAAATAGTAAAGGGTTCTTAAAATTTGTATTGAGGTGTGATAAATGTAAAGTGTACATATCAGAAGTGGATGGCTTGATGAATTTTCAGAACCTGAACACACCAGTATAGGCCCAGATCAAGTACAGAATATTTTAGCACCTAGACTCCCCTTTTAGTTCTAATACCTTCCCCACCAAAGGTAGCCACTATCTTGATTTAAAAAATAATTTTTCAATGGGGCGCCTGGGTGGCTCAGTCGGTTGAGCGTCTGACTTCGGCTCAGGTCATGAACTTGAGGTTCATGAATTTTGAGCCCCATGTTGGGCTCTGTGCTGACAGTTCAGAGCCTGGAGTCTGTTTCAGAATCTGTGTCTCCCTTTCCCTCTGTTCCTCCCCCACTTGCATCTGACTCTCTGTCTCTCAAAAATAAATAGATTAAAAAAACTTTTTTTTAAATTTTTTTTCAAAAGCAGGATTTTGTTACTCATGTTTGGGCTACAAAGAGATGTGTTCTCTGGTGTTTAGCTTTCAAATCTTTACTTTTCTCATAACATATTTTTTTCTTGATTGTTAAGACAGCTTTTCCCCCACAGAAATGCAGCAATATAAAATGGAATTATGTTATTTGTTTTTCCAGAATAAGGAACTAATTACAAATATCAGAAATGTTTCCAACCAGGAAGGATCAACAGTAAGTCATTTTATTTGTCTTTAAATCAAATGTATACAAGTTCTAGTAAGCCTGCAAAGAATAGATACTTGGACAGTGATATACAGTAGGGTTATTAGAAGTGGGGAAGAAAAAAGAAGCGTTATATCAAATAGTATATTTTTGTATCTATATGAATTTTGTATGTATTTGTTTCTGTCTTTGTTTAAAAATTCCTTTTAGGTTGTAACTTAAGGTTAACTTCTTTGCAGCCTTTTTTCAAATGCCTAGCATAGCAATGGGCTGGTCTGGATCATCATTGAGGATGGAAATAAATAGATAGAGTCCATGAGTGTAGCACCGGGGAGGAGAGAATTTGGTATTTGGGGGAATTCTGAAAGTCACAAGACCAAGAGGTGGGGAGGGTTGGAAGCAGCTGTGTGTAGGGACTGAAGACAGGTTTAGGAGAGCTTACTTTGCTTTTATCTTGTCATCCTTCGTGTTTCCAGCTTTGCACAGGCTGTGTCTCAGGTGGAGGAGTAGGAAATGAAAGGGAAAGATAGGAAGTCTTCTGGAAGGATGTATGTGAAAAGTTTGATTCAGTTATGTGGGGGCATTGTGGCGTTCACAGGCATTACAATGAGCAGTGTCCTTTCCCGGCAGGACTGCTAGTAACATAGACCTTAATAAGTAATTGAACCTATATACCAAATCTGTGCAGTCTCTCTATCAATGTTATCTGACTTCTAACTCCCCCAGTTCAGTTCAAAACCACACCCATTTAAAAACTGAATGCTTGAGGGGCGTCTGGGTGGCTCAGTCAGTTGAGCCTCCGACTTCAGCTCAGGTCACGATCTCATGGTTCGTGAGTTCAAGCCCCGCATCAGGCTCTGTGCTGATGGCTCAGTCTGGAGCCTGCTTTGGATTCTGTGTCTCCCTGTCTCTCTGACCCTCCCCCGCTTGCACTCTGTCTCTCAAAAATAAATAAATGTAATAAAAATTAAAAACTGAATGCTTGATATTAGGATAAAATGTGGGAAGGGTAATATTAGGAAAAAATATTTGAATGGTAATATTAAGTAAAACATAGAATGGTAACATTCAGGGGAAATTCTTTAGAAATACTGAAAGTAGAAAAATTGAAGAGTAGAAAAAGCTTTTTCCTCTTCCATTGCTTTGGTTCTGAGAGGCCCATGGTGAGAAAACAGTGAGGGAAATCCTTCCAGTGTCCACTGTCCCTCCACTACCTACCATTTTTTTTTTCATTGTTTTAAAAGAGTGAAAAGTGGGGCACCTGGGCAGCTCAGTCAGTTAAGCAACCGACTCTTGGTTTTTGGCCCAGGTCATGATCTCACGGTTTGTGAGTTTGAGCCCCATGTTGGGCTCTGTGCTGACAGCAAGGAGCCTGCTTAGGATTCTCTCTCTACCTGCCCCCCTCTGCCCCTCCCCTGCTCATTTTCTCTCTCTCTCTCAAAATAAATAAACTTAAAAAAAATTTGAAACTGAAAAGTAACCCAATTCAGTTACTAAAAGTTGTTTTAAAATGTGGTGAACAATTGTTTATATTTTCTATAGCAATTTTTTAAAACAACATAAAGGATATATATTTTTTTCCTGTTTCAGGATATGATAGCCAGAACACAGAGAGATGGGTTTCATATATTTATTGTTTCTGTGAAAACGGACAAAACAGATGCAAGATGGAATTTGAATGGTATATTTAAACTGCATGCATGTTTGCTGTCTGCTTTTACTGTATTCTGTGTTTTTGTCATTGACCCAAATCTACATTTTTTGGTTAAAATACATCATTGCAAAACAAATCTCTGTGAATCACAAAAACAAATGACCTGTTTATCTGGGGGACTTAAAACTTTTTGCTTATCTTACTATTATATGTTTTAATGGATTGGAAATTTAAAATTAAGATAAATTTTTAAAATTTCAAACTCCAGTGGGATATAATAAAATTCTTTATCCTTTCAGATTAAAAAAAAATTCCTAATATAGAGATGGGTAGGCAACATTTTAATTGTGTTTGAAGTAGATTATATTCTAGATCAGGAAAATGGCCATCACCAGGCGTTTAAAATTTTCATTTTAAAGCATCTGTCTGTAGCTTAGGAGTAGAAGTAGCCTGTCTGGCAATGATAGCTTCTGTGGTCTGTGAGCTCTGCCCACTCCCCACCCCCAATGCAAGAGTGGGCTTACAATAAGCAATCTTCAAGGGAGTGAATGCTTTCACAGATCGTAGAATTGCTTCGGCTGTCCTTTTGCAGAGTAGCGTCTGTTGGACCAGTGGTAGCCAAACAGCATGTGAGGATCCTGCTCTGATTCACCCACTGGGGACACAGGTGTGAAGCCAGGCTTTGCCTTTGAAAATTGTCCAGTCCAGCGGGGAGGCAGAAAGTACTGAGGGGACATGGGCGTTGCTTCAGAAGAGGCACAGAACTGGTGTACTGCAGGGGAAGCTGGTGGAGGTGGCTGCTCTGGACGAGTGGGCCGTGGGGCTTCCCCCCACAGATGACATAGTGGGCCAGATAAGAGCCAAATAAGAGAGCTGCCACCTGGACTTGTGTGTCCCCCCACAACCCCCGCCTTCCCAGGTATTGCATCTTTTCCCCTGATAGCAGCAGGCAGTTTTAAGGCCCTACTAGTTAGTAACAGAAGCAGTTACTGAGCTCTGCAAGTCTTGTACTTTATTTGGCACTCTGTTTATTATTGTCACCTTGGACAATGACCCAAACTAGATGCTTGAATTCAGTAATTTATCCCAAGTTACAGTAAGGAAGACAAAGTCCTCAGTGAGGTCAGCGACTCAACATGGGGCCAACCTAAGGCCGGTACTGCTTTACTGTCTGCATAAGGTCAGATTTGGCCCAGCTTTTACAACAGCATGTATACAAGTAAAGGTATCTTGGTAAGATTACATGTTAATGACTGGTAATTAGCCAATACATTGTGTGTCTTAGGTACAAATGCAGATTTGTCGGCTTGGTGTGTGTTCTTGGAACCTTCTGGGAAATGAGCTTACGTTTAAAAATATAAGAAAAGACTGATTGGTAATTTAATTCTTTGATGTCTTTATCCCCATCTTCACCAGTTTCTCTTTCTATGATCGGGCCTCATGGATATATTTCTGCGTCAGATTGGCCACTAATGATTGTGAGTATTTCTCATCATTTTTTCCTTTTTTAAAAATGAATTTTATATCCTAATTGGAAAATCTAACAACTTAAAGAGCTCAGTGGTGGTATCCCTTAGTAGCTAATACTTTGGTATACCCTCTGTTTTTGGCTAGAGTGACAGGAAAATAAAAGACTGGATAGTTGAATGAAGAAATGTCCATTTTCAAGTGATCACAAGCCGTAACTGACTAAAATTGCTCTTCTTCCTACAGTTTTACATGGTGATGTGTATCGTTTATATTTTATATGGCGTACTGTGGCTGATGTGGTCTGCCTGTTATTGGAAAGATATATTAAGAATTCAGTTCTGGATTGCAGCTGTTATTTTCCTGGGAATGCTTGAAAAAGCAGTTTTTTATACTGAATATCAAAACATCAGCAGCACTGGGCTATCAAGTAAGCTGTGACTCTCTCCATAAATACTATATGATCTGGGGCGCCTGGGTGGCTCAGTCGGTTGAGCGGCTGACTTCGGCTCAGGTCACGATCTCGCAGTCCGTGAGTTCGAGCCCCGCGTTGGGCTCTGTGCTGACAGCTCAGAGCCTGGAGCCTGTTTCGGATTCTGTGTCTCCCTCTCTCTGACCCTCCCCCGTTCATGCTCTGTCTCTCTCTGTCTCAAAAATAAATAAACATTAAAAAAAAAAAATACTATATGATCCAAGAGGCCCCTAGCATTTGTGAGCAGAGCTGCGGGAGGCCTCCTTTGTACAGTGATTTGGGAACAGTTGCGTTATAGATGAAGACGACAAGAGCCAAGATGAGAACGTGAGAGTAGGACTCTGATCTAGGCTAGTGTCTGTATTGTCCTCATTTTCCATTTCCCTTCTTTCCCTCACTTTCCTCCTGGGGAAAAGAAAACTCCCACTTCAGTGATTGGATTAAATCAATAAAAGTTCCAGAGGGGGGCACTTTAGGTGCTCCTGATCCTTCTAACATATTTCTCTGTCATTTTCCCATACTCTTCCTTCTCCTTTCTCCTCCACAAAAGAAAAGAAGGAAAATCTGACCCCACGCAGTAAAATCAGTAGTTCTGGGATGGATGTGCCTGCAGCCTTCTTGTGTTCTCTCTGTCTCTTCGTTCTCACACAGAACTTCATGTGACCACTGGAGGCCCCTCACGGTTTACACAGGGAAGTGTGTGAATCAGAAAGGGCAGGAAGGCGGGCATCCTCAGATGTGTGCCCCAGGTTTCTAGAAGGTGGAATGCAAAAAGGCCAGAGAGGTAAAGGTACAATCCCATCACCCGGCCTTTGAAAAGGGAGGTAGCTCCAAAGGGATGAAAGCACTCAGGAGTGATCAGTTCTGAGTGATCAGCTAAAATGATCTTTGTGCAGATTTTTATAGGGTGTGATTATGTCGGCTATTTATTTTTATAATACTCCAAAAAAAAAGAAGAGTGAGTTGGAATGTGGATGAAACAGATTTGCCCTAATGTTGATAATTATTGAAGCTGAGTATTGGGCACATGGGAGTTCACTATACTGCTTTTTCTGTGTTGGGGAATGTTTGTAATTTCCCAAAATAAAAGGGTAGGTACAAAAGAAGAAAGAAAAGACAAACATTCAAGGAGGCACATTAGAGGTATTATTATTCTATAAGAGGTTTTAGTGGTGTGTATGTGTGTGTGTGTGTGTGCGCGCGCGCGTGCGTGCACGTGTGTGCTCTAAATAAAATAATGAAGGAGGGGTGAGGCTGCTGCTCCTGGCTGGAGAGTAAAGCATTCTTGAATGTGAAATAAGGCAGTTCAGCTCCTTTGCTCTGAGTGGTGATCCTCTCTTGTCTAGGGAGCGTTGAGGGTGGCTTTAACTTCAGTGGGGAGCCGCAGAAGCTCTTGCCATCCTCACGGACTTCAAGCCCTGTGTCTGAGATGACACGAGAAGGGCTTGGGAGAGAAGCCCCAGGCTGCTGTCAGCGTCTTTGAGGAGTCCTGTGAGAGGGACAGGTGTCAGACGACATGGCTGTTGCTCTTTCTGATTTTCCCAAGTGGGAATTCTGTAACCCAGGCTGTCTTGCTTAGCACTGATCCTGCAGGGACAGGAAACAGTGATTGTTAGGACCCAACACGGGGACCTTAAGAATAGGTCATATCAGATTGACTTCTTTTGTGCTTCTAAGCTTAGCATACCTGGACTTCTTCAAGGTATTTGACAACTTTGATTTCTTGTGGACAAGATGGAGAAATGTGCACTGAGAACTGGCTGTGCAGCCGTATCTAAAGAGCCCGTGCACATAAGCACCCATCAGTCTTGTCAGTGTAGAGCTGTGTCGTCCAGTGTGGTGGCCATAAACCACATCTGGCTGTTTAAGTGAAGTTAGCAGTTTATTTCCTCAGTTGTACTAGCTGCATTTCACATGCTCAGTAGCCACATGTGACCATTGATTACTGTATTGGACAGCATGGATGTAGAACATCTCCATCATCCTGGAAACTTCTGTTGGACAGCACCGGAGCAGTGGTTCTCATCCCTGGCTGCACATGAGTGTCCCTTGAAGAACTTTCAAGCAATACCAGTGCCAGAGATTCTGGTTGAAGTAGGCCTAAGAATTGGTTCTGTTGAGAGGCTTCCCATATGATTCTAGTATGCATCTAGGATTGAGAACCACTGGGTTAGAAGGGGGCTTTGAATGACACCTGTCTCACAGGTTTTAGACCTTGTGGCTGGTTTATCCTAAATGTTATACCTGACATTTATTGCAGGCCTGTGCATATGTAGAGAGCATTCACTAAAATTCTGTGGATGATGTGAGGCTGGTGGAGTTGTTCATACTGGAGGTATAGAGAATAATTTTAGATGGACCCTTGAAGGTGAAGGTGAAGGTGAAGGTACTTGAAGGGGTGCAGACAGATTTGATATCCCAAATGGAAAGGTAAAACCTAATAGGTAAGACCTTGAACTTGGGGTTCAAGTATAAATTGAAAAAATATAAATGGGAAACTTTTCTAAAGGATTTAAAGGTTGAAGCTGATGAATCAGCTTAACATAGACAGTTATAGGCAGTTGTGCCTCCCACTAGCTCCTACAGCGTTAGGTTACAGCAGGAGGGCTAGCAGTCAAGACATTGAGAAGTTCCACCTGCCAGGAAGGTTGTATTCACTTTATTCCAAGAGGGAAATAGTCCAGACTGAGCAGCTCACGAAGGGATTTGAAAACACGCTACCCTTAAACATTTGTTATCCTAAACCTCTTCACATTCTGCATCCACTCTTAGGGAGTTCATCCATTGTTTTCTTCTTAAAGCTCAACTTCCTGGCCAGATGTCTGTCCTGAGCTGCAGACCTAGTAACTGGTCACCTGCCAAACATCTTCTGAATGCCTTGCGTTCATCTCTGTAGGGCATAAAAGAAACTCACCTTTCCCACCCTTGTACTTTTGACTCACTTTAGTCCCAACCTAATGCTCCTGCAGGTATTCCTGTCGGTGGATGGCCCTGCCAGTTGACCTTGGTGCCATCCTTTTTGCCACCCTCTTCCTCTCCCTCTAGTTCCACATCTGTCTACAAGGCATTTGATGAGGTCTCTTGTGATTTCTTGTGGACAAGTTGGAAAATTGTGAGCTGAAAACAAGACTAATTAGGTGGATTCACTACTTGTTTCTGTATATCTTTCTGGTTCTCTCCATCTTCCCTGCCAGCACTGTGCTCTTATCGTCTCTTACCTGGATTTCTGGAATGACTTCCTGAGCATTTTCCTTGCTGGTAGTCTCGTTCCTCTCCAAGCCATTAAGTAGAGCAATCTTGATAAAATCAAGCTGTCAGTTTTATTCCAAAAGTCAGCAAACTTCTTGTGCAAAGGCCATATGGTAAATATTTTTGGCTTTACAGGCCATATGGTCTCTGTTGCTACTACTCAACTCTGCCATTATAGCACAAAAGCAGCCACAGTCAACACGTGAACAAATGGGCGTGGCTTTCTTCCAATGAAGCTTTATTTACAAAGACAGATGTAGGGCCAAATTTGACCTGTGGGCTATAGTTTACTAATTCCTTTTTTACTCCCTTGTTTACAGTCATTGACTTCCCACTGCCCTTCACATAAAATCCAGATTCATAACATGGCCTAACCACCCTGCGTGATTGTCCCTGCCTCTATCACCAGTGTCTTTTTTTTTGATATCCCCCATTACACTCTCTGCTACAGACACACTGGACTTTGATTTCTTGCAAAGTATTTTACTTTTCATCTTTTCTCCTCCATGCCTTTTCATGTGCCATTTATTTTGCTTTTCTCTTATTCCCCCCAAATGTCTAACTTTTACTAGGCCTTCAAATCCTGACTTAGATGTTGCTTCCTCTGAGAAGCTTTTCTGAACCCACTTCCTCTGAGAAGCTTTTCTGAATCCCTCAAGTGTGGATTCAGTTGGCTTCTTCATAGTCCTGGGAGATGCTGTGTTGCCTCTAGCACTCACCACACTGAGTTCTGTGTATTTACTTGTCCTCACCAGAGCAGCAGCTTCATGAGGGCAGGGATCATGGTGTCTCTTTTCCTATTGTAGCCACACAGTAGGAACATAAATAAATAAATGATGAAGGCATCCTGGAGAAAAGAAAATTCCAGAGGACCTTATGATTTTCAAATATTTGCAAGACAGAAAGTTCTTTATAACCTCAAGGGGAAGAACAAGAACAGAGGGAAGCTGGGGGAGATTTTAGATTGATACAAGACTCAGGTTTTCAAACATCAGTTGGATTAGATGACCTTTAAAGCAAATAAGGCTAATTCGTCTGGAGTCAGAATGTACTTAATACACAGTACATCTTTAGAATCTTGGTGGCAGGCCTCTAGATGTACACAGAATGAATTCTTTTCTTTCTTCCCCTCAGCCCAAGGTTTATTGATATTTGCGGAGTTGATATCTGCGGTTAAGAGGACATTGGCTCGCCTCCTTGTGATCATTGTGAGCTTGGGCTACGGCATTGTGAAGTAAGTATTGGCGTGTTGGAAAGATACCGAGCTTCCAGTCTTGTGACTCCTTCCCCTACATTATGAGCTCTGTGAAACTGGACACTTCTTAGTACTGTGATGCAAGCCCCGTGGGGAAATACCAGCGAGGACGTGTTTTCACGGGTCCTCCATGTACTGGCCACTTGACACTGTCCTCAAATAAAGATCTTGAATTTGAAGTCCAGTGTGGCTTTTTATAGTTAGATGAAGAAGTAATCAACTTTAAGGATAATGGAAAATTTTTAACGATTCTTAAAGTTTAAACCATTTTCTATTTCCTAGACACATGGTTCTGCTTTTACGATTGCACTCAAATATTGTAAAAGAGAGAGAGGATTAAGCACCAGGTCAGCAGGATTTCGGACTGAAACCTGGCTGTCCACTGAGGACCCTACTTCTTCCAGGCCCCCTCAGGCTGCCGATCTTTTCTCTCCCATGCCTGTGAGTCACTGCGAACGAACATGGAACAGCTTGTCCTCTTTATCCTTATCGCCTTTTTAAAAACTCTCTAATTCCCAGAAGCTCAAGCTTTTAGCCTGGATCACCTGCTATATCTTCTTACTACAGTCACCTTTTAAGTTCCAGACTTCTCCCTTCATCCCTTAACTCATGGAGTACTTGCTCCCTGACTTTCTCAACACTGCGTGTGTCAGAATTCCCAGTGATTTCAGTTTCTTCGTGGGCGATCCTGTAAGTAACCTGAACTCACCCCCTCACCTGCACTGCTCTTACCTGTCCCCTCACCTCAGTTACTGATTCCCACTGCTATTTTCTAGACTTTATTGTTATGTATAACTGTACCCTCTTTACGACTGCAAATTTAAGCAATCCGCTTTTCCACTGTCACCTTCTCTGTTTCCTGTTTACTTTTCCTAACACATCAGCCCACTTCATTCTTTGACCTTAGTATAGCCTCTGGCCTTTTGATCCTGCTACCTTCCATTGATCCTTCAGGGTGCTGAACATACGCCCATGCCCACAGCCACGCCATGTGCACCTGAAGCCCTCCGCCTTTCTCTTGGCCAGCCTCCCTTGACAAATCCAGCTTTCCATCTGCTTCAGGCTCCTACTGCAGAAGCAGAATCTGCCTGAGAAGAACACCCAACCATACTGCAGGCTCGTGTCGCTTCATGACCCGGAACTTTTAAGTGCGTCCTTAGTGTCCCTGGTAGTTCTTCTAGATCCCCTTGCCAGTCTCTGGCCCCTTTCCCACTGTGCAGAAGACTGTTATGACTGTTCTCTCCCCTCCAGCCTCAGATTCCCTACTCGTATCTGTCTTACCTGATCTTGGTTCTTTTCTCATTGAGGAAATAGAAGCCATCAGAAGGGAATTCCAATGCCTTCCTGCCCCCAAATCTGTACCATTCCTCCCATATCTGAACCATGCGCAGCGTTCTCCTCCTCTTGAAGGAAAGGTACATGGTTTAGTCCTTTCCCTGCTCCTGGGCTCCGGATCCTGTTACCTGTCATCTGCTAAAGAAGCTGTTCCAGCAGCTGCTTCTGTTTGCTCCGGTCTAATCAGTGTTCCTCTGGGTGGGTCACTGCCATCAGCATGCTGTTATTTCTGTCATCTTCAGGAGCAACCCTCACTTGGTCCCAGCCGGCGCTGTCCTCTGCTGCTCCTTCATTCCCTCGCCCCTGTGCAGCATTATTTCTCAGATGCGTGCTCTGTACTTGCCACTCCAACGTCCTCAGTTTCTCCTGATCGCACCCAAGGATCCTTCCATTCCTCCCTTGAGACTGCTCTTGTCAATTACCTTGACCTCTGGTTGCCAAAACCACATGGCCTTGCTCAGCCTTTGTGCAGGGGCCCTGGCTGCTCCTTCCTAGCCTCCCCTGCTGGGCCCTCTTTGTCATCCTGAGCTCCAGCATTGAAGCACCCCAGACCTCTGCTCACGCGACTCCTAACCCTGGGGCGCACTCATCTAGTTTTTTGGCTCTAATGTCAGGACACATCCAGAGTGAACCTACCCCTCCCTTCCACAGCTACCACCCTGGGCCTGACCACCATCTTCTCTCCCTAGATAACTTCAGTACCCTCCTAACTGGTTTCCCAGCATCTGCCCTGGTCTCCTGTTAGTCTTTTCAGACACAGCAGAGGCCAAGATGATCCTTTTAAAGTTTATTTTTATTTATTTGGAGAGAGAGATAGAGAGCAAGCGGGGGAGTGGCAGAGAGAGAGGGAGAGAGAATCCTAAGCCGGCTCCAGGCTGTCAGCGCAGAGCCCGACACAGGCCTTGAACTCATGAACTGTGAGATCGTGACCTGAGTGGAAATCAAGAGTCGGACGCTTAACCGACGGAGCCGCCCACGTGCCCCAAGATGATCCTTTTTATTTTTATTTTATTTTATTTTTTATTTTTTTTAAGATGATCCTTTTTAATGTAACTCCTATCTCATTACTCTTCTGCTCATCTCACTCAAAAAAACCCATTCCCTTTTTGTTTTTTCACATGGCCGACCGCACCTGCCACTCTCCCTTTTGAACACTCTGCTCCATCCTGCAGGCTTTCTTGCTGATTGCTCTTCCTTAAATGCAGCAGACACTTCCTCACAGTGCAGTAAAGGCCTCTGTCCATAAGCATCTTGCCTGCGACCCCAGGCGTGGTTTGCTTCCTCACTGTCTTTTTTCTGCTCACCGTCCTCTCCCAGAGAGGCTGGCACTGTCAGGATTCCCGATGTGCACACCCTCCATCCCTCTGACCCTCACCCCATTTATAGCTCCAGTTGACACAAATGTTAGGATTTATTGTCTCGTCCCCCCACTTGAATGTGACTTCCATAGAGTAGGAGCTTTGCCTGCAGGTGTCCTGCTGTTTTCTTAAGGCCCAGTGTAGTCCCTGGCACACAGTAGGCACTCGACAAATACACACCGAATGTACACACATATGCTTGGGAGCTTGAGATTCTTGTAGTTAGCAAGGTTTTGACCAAGACACCTTTTTTCCATTGGGTATTTATTGAGATTCTTTCTCAAATGCTTTTTGGGGTTTTTTTGGGGTGGGGGGGAGGGGTTGTTTGTTTCTTTGTTTTTGGCCCTGTATAGTAGTCAGAACACAGAATCCTCATGTGGAATCTTGTGCCTCCCTTTTCTAGTTATGCACTTCAGAGCACTCGTACTTCTGGCTGTTGGAGGGTTCCAGTTAGCTGGCTGTAAGGAGTCAGAATTTTGATGAACTAAATTAGATACAGTTTTAAATATAAGCTATGGATATTAGTTTAATTTTCAGTTGGATTTTATCTTAAAGTGACTACATGAAGTATTTTTCCAAAATCAGGGGTTTTTTTCTTCTAATTACTCCAGTAAGAGTGTTTTTGAGCTAAAATGTCTGTGCGATACGATTTGCAAATTTCATGAAGTTTCAGTTCTGTTTTCAAATTACTCATTGCAAAAATCACTGTCTTTGCATTTTCCCAAGTCATCTGTATCTTTAGAGAATCAAAAACGTTATTTTAGTTCTTTTCCATGTAAAGAATGGACACTGAAATGTCTTAGCACTCTTGTTTGGGCCACTGAGTGAAGAAAGGGGGTAGACTTCGATCTCCTCATACTCCTGTTCTTTTTCTACCCAAGTCAGAAAACTAGTGGATTATCCCTAATAAAATGTATCCCAGAACAGTTTTTAATTGATGTTAATGAAAGAATTAAGTTACTGTTTCTGTCAGTGACACAAGTAGGCCCGGACCCTCCTAGGCGTCACCAATCTAACTGTTCCGCTCTCTGGAGTGAGCACCTGCACTCTGTTCCTTGGGGGGCTTGCATTTCAGCAGCAGAATCCTCTGGCACCTGTGTGGCCTCAGCATGTTGCTCCATGGGCATCTGTACAGCTTCAAGTCCTGGAGGAGACCCATTTTTTCCGAGGCTGTTTCTGCCTTGTTCCCTCCTGGGAAATACGCTGTTTCCTAAAACTGAGCAGAGGCAGGGGCAGGGCAGGCTGATTTGATTAGATAATGACTTCTCTCATATTGGAAAATTGGGCCAGTTATTGTATTCGGATGCATTTTACTTACCCATGCTTTTCCTTTTTTTTTTTTTTTTTTTTCTTTTTCCTCTTCTTCATTCCAGGCCTCGTTTAGGAACAGTCATGCACCGGGTGGTTGGACTGGGGATTCTTTACTTTATCTTCGCAGCTATTGAAGGCGTGATGAGAGTTATTGGGGTAAAAACTACATAATTCCACTTCTATCCCTTTTTATTGTTGCTGTGAAATATGATTTAGCTTTATATCTCCTGAGATGAATTTTTAAAGATAGGAAATGTATGAAAAAGGCCCAATTTGAGCTTTTTTTCCCCCTATGGAATATTTCCCTTTTTAAATAACTTCCTGAATGTAGTAAAAGAACTTCTTAAAATATGATCAATTATGAAGGAAAATATCAATTATAAAGGATAATATGATCAATTATGAAGAAAAATATGATCGATTATGAAGGCACCATTTGATGTCATCCCAGAATGACATCTCCAGAATGTTCCATCCCAAAAACATTCGTGGTTATTCTTTATACAGAACATTTGTCTTTGTTATCATGCAGTCTGAACACATTCATTTCTTCCTTAACCCTTGGTTTTAAACATGTGGAAGTGAACAGAATTAACCGTACCCTTCACACATGCTGATATTACATCTCATCATGCTTGAGTCTCATCTGGTTATAACTGTTCTCTGACTCTTGTGGAGTCAGTGTTTGGGGATTCAACAGTCTCCACTCTTGGAAGACCCACAAGAAGGTGGTGTCCAGGGGGAAATGACTCAGGCGATGTGGGCGGCAATGCTTTACTCTCTAAGAAGAGGCAGAACATTTACATCTGGGAAGACCCCTCGATTTCTGGCTCTCGGTTTTCCTTAATAATATGGTTGACGACTGAGTGACTAAGCAGCTTATTATAGTTTACTCGATTCAAAGAACCTAGTAATTTTTACCCAGAATGTCTTTTGGATTGGATGTGTGAATCAGATCACTGGGCACAGAGTGAATGATCTTATGTTGCCACGTAAGTTTGCTTCACATATTTTGATCTGAGCCTTACAGCAGGACATTTGTCCAGTAATGTTAAAAGCCTCATTCTTCTATTATCTTCGAAACATCTGCGTTCTGTATTAGACACACTTGCTCTTTTCATCTCTGACTCTCTGAAAGATACATTTATTTTTACTTTTACATAATAGCGAAGTACTGTGCATTTATATATATAATTTACAGGAGCTAGTCTTTGCTAGAAAGAGAAAAGATAAATATCCCGCATGTAGACATAGTATAAACATTGTTTTTCTTTAAGGTTTTACATAGACAACATCTTAGATACAACTTTTAAATATGATTTTCTGTCAACTTGTGATGAAAGTGTCTAATCTATGGTTTATTTTTACTCTTCCACAGTTCCTTTTCTTTGTTTTGTTTTGTTGTTTTGTTTTTTTTTTTCATGTCCCTTCACAGATAGTAAGAAAGATCAAGAGTCCCATTTCATTAGTAGCCCTGGCTGTAGGTTGGTGTGGAGAGGGGAGAGATTGAAATGGTTTATCTCAGTGGAGCTGGAGACATGATATGTTTTATTTGCCATTGCATAGTACAGTTTTACATTATCTTTGAATAGGTGGATGGCAAACTAACACCTGTTGCTGCCAAAACAAAAATTTCCAAGTGCATAGACACAATTTTGTTAGGAATAAAATTTTTCTGTGGCTTTTGTAAAATGATGAAATGAGCTAAATTGTTTTTCTTTATCACATAATAATTTCTATAATGGAATGAAACTTTTACATTCAGATTTTCCCCCCTGTTTTTATCTTCCAGGGTTCTAACCATTTAGCTGTCATTTTTGGTGACATTATTTTGGCAGTTATTGACTCCATTTTTGTATGGTTCATATCCTTTACTATGTCCTAAAGTAGTTTGTTGTGTCATTAAAATCAAATTACCTTTAGTACTGTTCCGTTATAATAGAAGGAACTATAGTTATGCATTGTTATTTTTAACCTCAATACAGGAATTTAGTTGAAGGTGAAAAAGTAACAATTCCCCAAACAAACAATATCTTTCTTTTTCTATTAGTTCAGCAAACTTAAGTGCTCAATATATGCCCCATACTGAGGAGACAGAAGAAAAAGGTATTGTTCCTGTGTTACTCTGGTAGGGAAGAAAAATACATAACTAGGAACAATAGAGTAATAGTAATTGCCATTGTAAAGAGGTGCTATGCAAATAGAGAAGAGAGAAAGCAATTCTAGCGCAAAACTCAAGAAAGACTTCACAGAGATGGTGACATTAAATTGAGACTGGGAGAACAGATAGAGGCTAACCAGGAAAAGAAGTGGGGAAAACGCATTCTGGGAATATTGAGGGGAATAAATAGTTGGAAGCGTGAAAATACAGGGACCGTGGTAGAATGTCCCAGAGTAGCTTGCCTATAAGGTATACATGTGTGGGAGAATCGTGGAAGGTGGGGCCAGAGGGAAAGGTAGAATGATGTGCTCAAGAGTCTAAAGTTCCTTCTTCAGGCGAGAGGAGACAGGAATCAAAGCCGTGCCGGCAAATACCATGATGAAATCTGTATTAGAAAGAACTTGAAAATAATATTTAAAAGTGACCCGGAAGAGACATCTGGCTGGCTCAGTTGGAAGAATGTGAGACTCTTGATCTTGGGGTGGTGAGTTTGAGCCCCGTGTTGGGTGTAGAGATTACTTAAAAACAAAATCTTTAAAAATTAAAAAAAAAAAAAAAAAAAAAGACCTGAAAAAGGAGGGTCTAGAGTATTGAGACAGGAAGTCTAGTAAAGAGTCGTTTGTACCGGTCCAACAAAAAGATGGTAAGGGTTAGAAACAGGGCAAAGGGAATGGGAAGGAGACTCCAGATAACAGACTGAGTAGGAATGGGTGGGAAAAGAAGGGCGAGAGGTCAGGAGAAGTCTTGCATATCTCATTTGGGTGGCTAGGGCAGTTTTGCCACCCCACGGCCGTGAACCTAGGGAAGGGACCATCTTGGTGAAGTTTGAACTGACTTGGGCCATTCATGTTAAGTAGAGAGTTGGAAAGCCCAGCCTGGGTTTGTCAGAGGAATTGGAACTGGTGATGAAAGTTGGAGGTCATCTTCACATGAGACAAGGTTGTAGCCTGCAGAAGCGACCCAAGAACACGTAGACGAGTGAGAGAGGAGAGGACCAGGAGGGCGCCTAGTGGAGTGGAAACGTGCACGGAACACCAGCATGGAAGGAGGCAGAGGAACCCAGAAATTGTCCTGGGGTGAAGACTGGGCGAGCTTGGGTAAGGTAGGGTGGTCCACAGTGGCCAGTACTACAGAGAGATGAGCTGCCAAGGTGTACCTGGCTTAGGTCATTCCAGAGGTCACAGCGGGACAGCAGGAGAGCAGGTTCAGTGAAGCCGATGGGGCAGAAGCTACACTGTAGCAGCAGGAGAACTTTTTAGTGGCAAGGGGAGCCATCCTGGAGAACCCTCCTCACTGCTTCAGTGACTCCAGTCGAGTCTGGGAAATTCCATTCTCTTTAACTCCGAAGCAGAGCCCTCTACTACACATTCTTGGAAATAGGAGGAATCCTAAAGAAAGCGTGAGCTGGGCAGAGCAGAGGGCAGTGCTATGCGTATCCCAGAATATGATTTGATTTATGTTTCTTCTGCATTTATATCCTCTATGAAGCTCTTTTCTATAGATGGATTTTGTTTTTACCAAGTTTTGTTTTTGTGTTTCCACTGTC
This sequence comes from Panthera onca, assembly GCF_046562875.1. Classification (NCBI taxonomy): domain Eukaryota; kingdom Metazoa; phylum Chordata; class Mammalia; order Carnivora; family Felidae; genus Panthera; species Panthera onca. Next base: position 37,395,843 of record NC_138341.1, read on the forward strand.
TTCAATACTTGTCTTTTTTACCTTTTCATGTTAAATGTTATTTCATTTCCTTGTAATTTCTTTCCATTTTCTCATGTTTGTCTCTCACAGGAAGGCCAGAGGGCTTGAGTTTGCCTGTGTTCCTCCTCTGCAGAGATCCCCCCTTTCTGTAGATGGGCAAACATGCATAGTGCTGCTAACCGCCTTTTCTGAGTCCCCCATGGGTGTTTTCTTCTCAATCCAGTCTGTCTGCCCCTTAAACTCCCTGTTTGCGAATTTTTAGTATGCTTCCAAGTTAAAAACAAAACAAAACAAAACAAAAAAACCTTTGACTGTACTCTCCTTACTCTCTAAAGCAGCGGGTCTCAGCCTCCTTTGGGTGCCGGGATCAGAGAGGCCTTTGAAAATTGAATGAAAGCTGTCGAGCCTCTTGTCACAAGGTTCATACACTCCATGGATGTTTTGCCTGCGTTAGGGCATTTAAAAACCTAAATTATATCCATGGATCCTCTAGTGTCTAAGGGGTGTCTAGTTAAGAAATAATACCTGATTTAAAGAGTTCTCACCGAACTTGCTTAAAAATCTGCTGTACTTCTGTTCAAAGCTACTAGTTTGGAATCCAAGTTTGTTGAAAGAATTTATAGTTAAATTTTATAGTTACCTTTTCAGAGAATGCTATAAATCTTACTGTAGTGTCATTTTTATGTTTTCCACATGAAAACACATTTAACGACATTCAGCTATTAAGAAGGTGAAACACCTTGCTCAGTCCTGCCCAGGAACAGTGCCCTAACTATAAGTACTCTTCCCCAAGGGCTGTGCTTCCTTCTCGGCTACACTGCATCCGCATTGCTTGTTGGGATGCTCACCTGACTTGAGGACAAGGGATGGGCAGTGTAGACATACCTGGCACTGGGATCGGCAGAATTGCAGTGAAGATGAACCTAGCTTTTGGTCTCAGATCTTCTATTCTGTCATTTGTGCATTTAGAAAGTGAGCTTCAGATGTCTGCTGAATTTGAAATTGTCTTGTCTCCAAAATTGGATACGCTTGGAGCCTTTCATTAGTTAAGGAGTATGCTCTTCAATTAATTGAGCTGTGGACGCTGCATTTTAAAAAATCTGTATTATCTTTTTTCCTGGTAATTTACAAGATATGTATTTCAAAGATTTCTTGTTCTTAACCAACCATCCACAAAGTAGTTCACTAGGAAAAACAGTAATGCAATTTGGCAGAAAATTCCAAAGACAAGCAGCTCTAACGACCAAATTCCATCTGGATGTGAATGAGGGTAATTTATCACCTTTATGGACAGCATTGGCTTTGGTCCATTTCCAACACATAATGAGCCAAATTGGAGTGGGGAGATAAGGAAAACAAGGCAAAAGACTTAGTTTGCTTAATGATTAATATTTTTAATAAAGATGTTTGTGATAAAAGTCATGAAGAAATTCAGAAATTAAAATTATCTTGGTTAGTGTTTCATGGTGAGAGAAAGGACACTTAGTATCCATTTCAGCTTGAACCTGAATTTCCTATTTGCTTTTAGATGGCTATTTGGCAGTTTTCTTGACTGAAGTGAAAAATCTGCATTTTCTGTACCGACAGAGAATAGATTTCATTTAAAAATTTTTTTTTAATGTTTATTCATTTTTGAGAGAGCACAAGTGGAGGTGGGACAGAGAGAGGAGGAGACACAGAATCTGAAGCAGGCCCCAGTCTCTGAGCTGTCAGCACAGAGCCTGAAGTGGGGCTTGAACTCATGAACTGTGATATTGTGACCTGAGCCGAAGTCCCACTGTTAACCCACTAAGCCACCCCAGCGTCCCAGGAGAGCAGATTTCCTAAATGATTACAAATGGCAGGCAAAAGAAGCAGATCTACATACATCACAGAATTGAGTGCTTGCATAATGACCCCGTTTCCTGTGCTTTGATGAACTTAACATAGCTATCCCCTAAGAATCTGATTCTAAAGTAAAATAGCTTGAAAAATTGAAAGCCATAGCTTTTCTCTTGAAGCCCTCTTCCTGTTTTTTTATGCTTGTTTTAATTTTGTGCTGTTTTGCTGCAGGCAAATGACTCTGATCTTGTGCTTCTGGCCAGCCTCCCTCTCTCTCTCCTTGACTCTGGCTTGTGCTGGTGGATATCCTTTTCCTACCGCAGAGCACGTCCGCCTTCCCGTTGCTTCTAACTCCACGATAACCGGGCCTGTTTGCTTTCGTAACCACTTTCCTTTACTGGGAGAAATGATTTAAGCTTTGCCGAAATTTAACAGTGTCTTGGTAAGTGGGGGTTTAGGCAGTTTTGAATTTGCTTTCGATCTTTTTATTCCTGGGCTTCGAAGAAGTACTTTAGAATTATTAAATGAGACCAGCTTGCTCACATAGAAAATTCATTTTATTCAGGAATTTTTAAAAAAGCATTTGTCTTGATAATGTTTAATGAATACAGCATATTTGCATTTTTGTAAATTCTAACAATAGCCTTCATTCGTTGAATTGTGTTATTTTAGAAATGGATCTTCTTGCGACTACTCCTTGGTCATTTAGGAAGATTGAGTTGCAGTTTTGAGTACTACACTGAAGTTTCTGATTAATGAAGAATTGGGAATTTAAAATAGGCAAAAATACAAAACGTGCCACTTCCATTCTTGGGCTTCACTCTGTAATTTTCAGCATACGGTTCATAAAACAAAGCTTGCTGGTGTGCTCCAGAGGAAGCACCTTCCTCTTACGAAGAGAGCTGCCGCGGAGCTCAGTGGAGAAGCCTCTTTTTACTTCTTCCAAATTGTCAGTATTGAGCTTCACCTGATCCCTGGACTCCTGGAAGACGGCCACGGTTAACAAAACCCCCACCCTTTCGTGTTCGGGAAAAGCCTTACTACAAAACACCTCCTTTCTCCATAGGACTCACCTGAGACTCCCGGATGCCCCCTTGTCACCCATGACCAGGCCAGGCACAGACCTCCTGACCAGTCTGGGCAGAACGCCAGCCTGGATCAGACGAAGCGGTCTCCCTCCCCAGGGCCCTGAGCTTTCGTCCACTGCAGCCCTCCTTGGTGACCTCTTCTGAGAATCTGCACACCTCAGGGAAAGTCTTTCCCCGATCAGCTGACCAGTCGCGCCACCCACTTCCCCACACCGGCTTTCCAGTCTTGTTTACCTCTCCCCACAAAGGCAAAGCCCTGTCCAGCCTGACCTGTGGGACTCTTGCAGATCTTAGACTTGGAACATTCTCCCCATTGCAGTGAGCCTCCTCTGCTTGTCTCAGTAATCTTTTGAATGAAGTCTCCCCAGACTTAAGTCCAGATTTGTTTTATTTGACATTTAAATTTTTTAATTTATAAGTGGAATTGATAGATGACCTAATATGGTCATTCAGAGGATAAAACAAGAGGAGACTAGAAAGAACAAAATAAGAAAGAAACAGAGACAAAAGCACAAGCCAAAGGGCATGTCATAATGTGATCTGTAAGAGTATCTGGCCTAAGGGGGACTCCTTTCCTGTATATACTGGTCTTTCCTGTTCTGGGAGCTTGGCCTTGAAGGAGAACATCACAGGACTTCTTGCTTATTGTCTTCCTCAAAGTTTGTTTAGTTCAGACAATGGTAAATTGTAAAGCAAAATCCGTGATAAAATCAGTATCATGATCATACAGTATTGGCTAAAGTAATATTTTCTGTGTTTTTATTAGCTTTAAATTATAGGAACTATATTTAGCAGTACTAATTTTAGAAATGTAGTAGAGGATTATTATTTTGGTTTTTATCTTAACTGCTTGTTACTGTTTAAAATGGTTTTCCTTAACTTTTTTTCACATATTTATAAGTTTGGCCCAAACTATGAAGACTCTAAGGCTAAGAAAGAACACGGTGAAATTTTCTTTATACAGGCACTTTACAAATACTCTGATCTTTGCCGTACTGGGTAAGCTATTTGATTTTTCTTGTTAACAATAAATTATTTCAGTATTGCGTGTTCCTTCAAAGGTGACTTTTTTTTTGGTGTGTTTCAGCTTCTGTAGTATTTATGGTGTGGACAACTAAGACATTTAGAATTGCAAAATGTCAATCCGTAAGTATAATCTTCCTATGTAAACAGTTTTCATTTTTAATTATACTATTTTGGGTAATTTTGAGTACTTTAGTTTGTGTTTGTAAATAAAGGTAACTTTAGTGGAGATTGTCAGTTTAGTTTTTTTTTTTTCTTTTTTAATTTTTTTTAATTTACATCCAAATTAGTTAGCATAGAGTGCAACAATGATTTCAGGAGTACATTCCTTAGTGCCCCTTCCCCATTTAGCCCATCCCCCCTCCCACACTCCCTCCAGTAACCCTCTGTTTGTTCTCCATATTTATGAGTCTCTTCTGTTTTATCCCCCTCGCTGTTTTTATATTATTTTTGTTTCCCTTCCCTTATGTTCATCTGTTTTGTCTCTTAAAGTCCTCATATGAGTGAAGTCATATGATTTTTGTCTTTCTCTGACTGACTAATTTCACTTAGTATAATACCCTCCGGTTCCATCCACGTAGTTGCAAATGGCAAGATTTCATTCTTTTTGATTGCCGAGTAATACTCCATTATATATATATATATATATATATATATATATATATATATATATATATATACCACATCTTCTTTATCCATTCATCCATCAATGGACATTTGGGCTGTTTCCATACTTTGGCTATTGTTGATAGTGCTGCTATAAACATGGGGGTGCAACGTGTCCCTTCGAAACAGCACACCTGTATCCCTTGAATAAATACCTACTAGTGCAATTGCTGGGTCATAGGGTAGTGCTATTTTTAGTTTTTTGAGGAACCTGCATACTGTTTTCCAGAGTGGCTGCACCAGTTTGCATTCCCATTTTGTCAATTTAGTTTTAATTATTTTACTAGAATTATGTGAACTTTTGCTTCCTTTAAATGAATCTGGAAAAGTTCCTCCTAAATCCACTTTTCCAGTTAAGCTCTTTTCTCAACTTCCCTTCATATATACTGTATATATTTTTAAATGTTTATTTATTTTGAGAGCGAGAGATTGTGCAAGCATGAGCAGGGGAGGAGCAGACAAAGGGGGACAGAGAAAATCGTAAGCAGGCTCTGCACTGTCAGCACAGCCTGACCCGGAGCTCAATCCCACAAACCGTGAGATCATGACCTAAGCCAAAATCAAGACTCAGACACTTAACACACTGAGCCACTCAGCCACCCCCCCTTTATATATGTTGAAAAATAATTATCTTCCTTGTAATTTCAGGTAGCAGGAAATCTTTTTTGTCTTGCATACCATGAAATTGGGTTATTTTGTATCTAAATGGGACTGTAAACCTTGAGTCTGACAGGTTTCTAGGATGGTATTATGAATATTCAGGAGGTACTTTGGGTGGGTTCTGTAGGCAGAAGATACATTTCTTAGACTTAAAAAATTTTAAAGGCCCTCTTGGGAGCTTCTTGATCTAGAGCTAGTCTCGATGTTCTAAACAAACAATTATAAACAACCCTCTGAATATCCTGGACTTCTGCCTCAGGGATAATTTAGTGAGAGAAGAAACTGAACTTTCTGGAATTTCTTTTTTCTCCTCCTCTTACCTTAGTGTTTTCACTTGAGAGTTCTAAGTTTATCTTTGGGATTTTTGTTTTTGTTTTCTAAATCTTTCTGTTGACCCTAAGATTTTATGGAAAGGAGTATTTATGATGTTAAACAGCCATTTAGAAATGTTTCAAACAATATGTAATAAAATCTCCTGTCTTACTAAAAGGAAAATAACCTACTGGGAAAAATCCTACATTGAGATCTTTGCATCAGAAATTCTAATGTCATCAACATCAAAAGTACCCATTGTCGGGGCGCCCGGGTGGCTCAGTCGGTTAAGGGTCCGACTTCAGCTCGGGTCATGATCTCGCGGTCCGTGAGTTCGAGCCCCGCGTCGGGCTCTGTGCTGACAGCTCGGAGCCTGGAGCTTGTTTCGGATTCTGTGTCTCCCTCTCTCTCTGACCCTCCCCCGTTCATGCTCTGTCTCTCTCTGTTTCAAAAATAAATAAATGTTAAAAGAAAATTAAAAAAAAAAAAAAGTACCCATTGTCAACTTGCTTCTAACTCTCCTGTTAACCTGCCTCATGACTGTTCTCATCTAGAAAATAGATGAAATGACCTCTGAAACCCCTTTAAATTCAAATTCAAGATATAGCATTTCTTATTTTTATTTTCTTAAAAAAAATACGTGCTTATTTGGAAGATTCACTGCTCGGAAAGACTTCATTAGTGTTTGCCATTGTACGCCATTCGGGAAAAACCTATGTTGTTTATCAGAAGATTGACATTTCGTGTTTGAATTGTCCTTGTTACAGGATTGGATGGAACGTTGGGTTGATGATGCATTCTGGAGCTTCCTTTTTTCGCTTATCCTTATTGTGATAATGTTTTTGTGGAGACCATCAGCAAACAACCAGAGGTACCTAACGTAGGAAAATTCAAGTTTGGCAAGCATTTGTTGATAACTGCTACTGTGTTCAAATAGAAACACATTTATATAGACACTGGAGAGGTAGTCCTTGCTTTTAAAGGAGAATACAGTCAAGTAGGGAGACAGACGTAATGCAAGAAAGTGAAATAAGAGATGTGTAAACTAGAAGTCCAGGGGTAAGACTGAAGATGGATGAGGAAAACTCCATGAAAAGGCAGCACTTATGTTACGCCTTAAGGAAAGGAGCAGAACAGTGAAAGACTGAGCCGGGAAAGAATGTACATTTTCTGAGGTAGTGGAGACAAACATGGTGTACTTTGGAGGTCACTGAGGCATGCGTTTTGGTGAATACTACTTACACTGGAAGGGAATAAAGCTGGAAAGGAAGGATGGGACCAAAATCATAAGGAGCTTAAATGGTAAGTTCGGGTTGCACCGTTGACTGCGTGTGATGGGAAGCCCCCCCTTCCCTTGCCCCCTCCTCTTCCCCAGGGAAAGTACTATGAGGTTTTTTGTATGCCCTTCCAGGGAAAAATGAAAAACTATATTACCCATGTGTGTGTTTCTTCCTCTGTTTTTAAAAGCGTACGATAATAATTATACATAGGTACTTATATACATGTATTCACTGTTCTGCACCTTCTTGTCTGAGATCTGTCTTTCCATATCAACCTGTATAGGTCTACCACATTTTTTTTTTTAAGTAGGCTCCATGCCCAGTGTGGGGCTTGAACTCACGACCCTGGATTGAAAGTCACATGCTCTACTGACTGAGCCAGCGAGGCACCCCAAGATCTACCACATTATTTTTAATGACTCTGTGGCATTTCATAATATGAATGTAGCATAATTTATGGAAGCAGTCCCTAGTTTTTAGGCTCTTTGTTTCTAGGATTATTGTTATTATCACCAATGCTTTCTGAATGCTGTTGGACCTAGTTAATGTGGCTCAGTCAGTATGCTTTGTTTTCACCAGTCAGATTAGCAGTTTATCTTTTGTTAGGGGAGGAATTAACACGTAGTGGGCAAGGAGGGTAACCTGACATGGAAAAAAATGTACAGAAAATTCCCTTCCCCGAACATTGTATGTTGCAGAACTGCTTTCCAGCAAGATCTTATCCAGTTATGCTTTTGTCAGCAGGGTTTGGGTGTTCCAGTTTCACTGTTTGATTGGTAGTAATCTTTCCTAATTTGAGAGTAAAATAATTAAATTTTTGTTATGTGAATTTATGAGAAATTGTAAAAATGTAGATATCTCTGTATGCAATGACACTGTTAGCTATAAACTGAAAACTGAACAGATTTAAATGCACTGATAACACTATTCCTTCTTGGTTTTGGTGTAGATATGCCTTCATGCCATTAATAGATGATTCTGATGATGAAATTGAAGAATTCATGGTAACATCTGAGAATTTAAGTGAGTGATATGTTTTCTTATTAAATGACCATTGTATTGTACCTTTACCTGTGAGGCAAAATCACATACACTGTTTTCTATTAAAATAATTTTCAAACTATATCTGCAAAAACTTCTATTATGGTAGATAACCACAAAAGAAAAGTCAGTAATGAAAATGAATTTTTCTTTTTTTTTTTTTTTTTTAATTTTTTTAATGTTTATTTATTTTTAAGAGACAGAGCATGAGCAGGGTAGGGGCAAAGAGAGAGGGAGACACAGAATCTGAAGCAGGCTCCAGGCTCTGAGCTGTTGGCACAGAGCCCAATTCGGGGCTCAAACCCACGAACCACAAGGTAATGACCTGAGCCGAAGTCAGACGCTTAACCGACTAAGCCACCAAGGCACCCCAGTAGTGAAATTTTCAAGATTGTTAGTGCAGTGTGAGCTTTTGTTACTTGTTTGCTCTTAAGGCCTTAAGTATTAAAGTAAGTAAACTTTTTCACACTAGTAATTTAGTTTATATTGTGCTTAGCTCCTAATAATCTTCTTAATGATAATTGCTAAATTTCCTTCAATCATCTCTTCTTGCTCTTGAGAAATATACAGATCTGTTAATTCCTGGTCATGCCCAAAGCATTTCTAGTTATAGTTTTAGTGCTACTTTCATCTTTCAATTAATTTCTCCATAGCATTTTATCATTTTATTAATTTTACCATAATACTTTAATCATTTGTTGAGGCAACATCAACACATAATTCAGTTGCTGAGAATAAGTATAGAGATGTAACGTTCACGAATTATAACTCTCAATATTATGAAGCAGTCAGTTCTACAAATTGATCAATAGAATCTGTACAATCCCAATCATAATTCTAACTGACCTAAAAAAAAAAGAAAATACAAATGGTTAAAATGATTTTATAATGTATATGGAAAAAGCATAGGACCTAGAAGAGTCAAAACATTCTTGTAGTTAAACATGGACAAATCTGGAAAACATTATGCTAAGTGAAAGAAGCCAGTCATAAACATCACAAATTTTATGATTCCATTTGTATGAAAAATCTACAAGGGGCTCCTGGGTGGCTCAGTCGGTTAAGCGTCTGACTTCGGCTCAGGTCATGATCTCACAGCTTGTGAGTTCGAGCCCCGTGTCGGGCTCTGTGCTGACAGCTCATAGCCTGGAGCCTGCTTTGGATTCTGCGTCTCCCTCTCTCTCTGCCCCTAACCCACTTGCACTCTTTCTCTCTCTCAAAAATAAACAAACATTAAAAAAAAATTATGGGTGGGTGATGAGTATTGAGGAGAGCACCTTTTGGGATGAGCACTGGGTGTTGTATGGAAACCAGTTTGACAATAAACTTCATGTATTGAAATAAATAAATAAATAAATAAATAAATAAATAAATAAATAAATAAATAAATTTTAAAAATAAATTAAAAAAAAAGAAATCTGATGTTCAAATCCCAGGTTCTTTGATTTTGAATTTTTTTCTCTCCCTCTCTCTGTCAAAATAAATAAATAAACTTTAAATTAAAAAAAAATTTATATGAAAAATCCACAAAAGGCAAGTCCACAGAGACAGAAAATATATTGGTGATTGCCAGGGGTTGGTGGAAGGCATCAGTAGGGAGCGACTACTGATAGGTATGGGGTTTCTTTTTAGGGGGATGAAAATTTGAAATTAGTGGTGATGGTTGTACAGTTCCGTGGCTATACTGGAATTCACTGAGTTCTACGCTTCAAAGCGGTGCATTTTATAGTGTGGGAATTATATCTCAATAAAATAAAATTAATGGGCTTACGCTAATTTCAAGACATAAAAACTCCATGGGGTGCCTGAGTGGCTTAGTCGGGTAAGCCTCCAACTCTTGATCTCACCTCAGGTCATAATCTCACGGTTCCTGAGTTCGAGCCCCACATTGGGCTCCCTGCTGTCAGTGCAGAGCCCACTTTGGATCCTCTGTCCCCCTCTCTCTGCCCCTCCCCTACTCACACACACATGCGCGCATTCTCTCTCTCTCTCTCTCCAAATAAATAAGTAAACATTAAAAAAAAAAATTAGTTCTTAAAAAGTTAAAACCATACCTGCCGTCCAACCCAGCCATTCCACACCAAGGTATTTACCCAGAAGAGATGATAGAAATGAAAGCAGATGTTCACAAAAAGACACTAATGTACATTATTATTTTCAGCAACTTTATTTTTTTTAAGTTTATTTATTTATTTGGAGAGAGAGTGTGTGAGCAGGGCAGGGGCAGAGAGAGAGAGAGAGAAAGAGAGAGAGAGAGGGAGGGAGAATCCCAAGCAGGCTCCACACTGTCAGTGCAGAGCCCAATGTCGGGCTCAAACTCACAAACCGTTAGATCATGACTTGAGCCAAAACCAAGAATCAGACATTTTACTGAGCCACCCAAGCACCCCAGCGGCTTTATTCTTAATAGTTTAAAACTGGATGTAACCTAAAGTCTGTCAACAGATGAACAAAGTATTTGTGGTATACCCACACAGCCAACTACTGTTCAGTAATCAAAAGTAACCAACACTCTACAACATAAATAAATTTCAAAACCTTTATGTTGAGTGAAAGTAATCAAATCCAAAAGATGATAGACTCCATGGATTATGGTTCTATGTATGAAGTTCTAGAACAGGCAGTACTAAGCTATGGTGATTATGTCAGTCAGAACAATGGTTGCTTCTGGTGGGAGTAGGATTGACCAGAAAGGGATTTAAAGAACCTTCTGTGATGATGGAAATGTTAAGTGTCTCGATTTAGACTATACACTTAAAATTTGTGTATTATATAGGGGTACCTGGGTGGCTCAGTTGGTTAAGTGTCCGACTTCAGCTCGGGTCATGATCTCGTGGTCCATGGGTTCAAGCCCCGCGTTGGGCTCTGTGCTGACAGCTCAGAGGCTGGAGCCTGCTTTGGATTCTGTGTCTCCCTCTCTCTCTCTGCCCTTTCCCTGCTCACACCCTCAAAAATAAATAAACATTAAATTTGTGTATTATATATATTGAACTTAAGTTTTAAAAATCAGTGTTTGCCCCTTTAAAAGAATAGATCTCAAATGTTAGGATTTTAAATGCCCCATGGAAATATTTTTTGATCAAGGAACCTTATTTTCACTCATTATATCAACTTAATATATCATATATGTCATATCAATTGTCCATGTTTATGGAGAAGCACTATTTGCAAATTATTATAATAGCAATATTACAATATTGTAATTATACAATATTACAAAGTGAATACTTATGGGACATAGATTAAGTGTCAGGCACCTTATATATGCTAACTTGTTTCATGCTCGTGAGAACCCTATGAAGTAGCTATCAGTATTATCCCATTGTGTTGCTGGGGACACTGAGTTGCAGAAAAGCGATTGCTTTGCCCAGGGTTGTCCAGGGAGAGCCAGAATCCTGGGTGAGGCAGTCTGCTTCCAGGACTCATACTTTCAACCTCTGCTGTGCTGAAACTGCTCACAGAAAGGAGAGCCTTGGTCCAATAGGAAAGGAGAAAACCCTTCTCTTTCCTATTTTATACCATAGGCACATTCCAAAATGTATGTGTCAGTGAGGAAAAGGCATAGACAAAGATGTGATTTATTCCTAAATATGATACTGCAAATCATAGATTTTTAAATCCATAAACTTTAAAATATATTGAAACTAAGGAAATACGTGTATATGTTTGTATGTTTGCTTCTTTGTTTAAACTCCTCTAAAATGGGAATTCAAACTAGCATCTTAAAAACCTGGTTGTTATTGCAAACATTTGTGAAATCTATTGATTTTTGCCATCTCTCCTACATTTCCAAGTGGTATGTTAAAGCCAGCCCCCTGCCCGAAGCTTCCACTGTTACCTCTCCTTTAAGGAACGCCTGGGTGGCTCAGTTGGTTAAGCGTCCAACTTTGGCTCGGGTCATAATCTCATGGCTTGTGAGTTCGAGCCCCATGTTGGGCTCTGTGCTGACTGCTTGGAGCCTAGAGCCTGCTATGGATTCTGTGTCTCCCTCTCTCTCTGCCCCTTCCTGCTTACACTCTGTCTCTGTCTCTGTCTCTCTCTCTCTCAAAAATAAACATTAAAAAAATAAGAATAAATATATATAGTAAATATATAATTAATATTTATAAATCTATATAGATATATATGTGTAGATATAAATCTTTGTTGAGTTATTAAACATGAAGGAAAATAATATTTTATAATTTTAGATATTTATCTCTATAATGTTTCTCGTAGCTGAAGGAATAAAATTAAGAGTCTCAAAAACGGTTTCCAATGGAACAGCTAAACCTGCTACTTCTGATAATTTTGTGAGTATAGTATATATTTAATAGAGTCTGTGTCACATTCATTGACCGTCAGGAAAACATTTTCTACCTTAGTATGAAAGCTTTTTGTATGAAAATCAGTTTTACCAATTAGTGATAGTAGTTAAGTCTGATGATTGTAACTACTGTAGATCTTTGCTTCTCAAGTGCTGTTCTTGGACCAGAAGCATGAGCGTCACCTGGGAACTTGCTAGAAATGTAGTCTCAGGCCCACCTCAGACCCACTGAATCTGAATCTACTTTTTAACAGGATCCCATAGATGACTCATATGTACATTAAAGATCGAGAAGCTTTGTTATAGTAGAAGCTTGTTAATTTTTCAGCATTTTTAAGTGGTTTTTGAAGCCATCTCAGATAACATTTGGTATCTATTAGGAAAGGATTTTATGTGTTGCCTGTGTAGTTGACAAAATTAGCATTTTTTATATAAAACTGGAAGCTTGAATAAAATGGTTAAATAGAGGGTAGAGATGAGTTTTTGAATATTTTATGCATATTAAGCAAAGTGGAAATGCCTCTCACAGTTTTCTATTCTGCTTTCTTATAATTGTATATGTTGTGATTAATAGAATATAAAAATTTATGTGTGCTTGTAAGTTCTGACAGAACAGATGATATATGAGAATAGGTTAATCTGTTCAGTAAATCTTTTCATTTTTTGTTAATCAATAATTCTGTAAAATGTGTTCTTTGAGTAGTTTTATGGTGATTTAAACTTTAGAAAAATTACAACAGTTTTAATTATCTGGTGTTAGAGCTATTAAACTTCAAATTTTTAAAGATATTTTCCTTTTATTTTAGGGATATACAGTATATCCCACTTTATTTTAAAACTCAATGCTTACCAAAACATCAAAGGAATACTTTTTCATTTCCCAAAATTAAGTGCAGTCAGCTCTTGATCAGAAGCCTTATCTCATGAGAATTGGGGTTCCTGTTAATACTGGCTCAGCTGCTTTGTCTGTCTAGGTGAGCAAGATGTGATTGACACTTGAGTATTCCATGTAGCCAGGTAGATCACAAAGAAACATTTTTATTTATTTTATAGTATAAATCAAAATATTCAGTATACCTTTTCTTTTTCTTTCTCCCAATGAGATAACTATAAGCAAGCATCTATTAAAAAACAGATTCCCCAACTGACCTGTTTTCCTTCTCTTGTCTCCTGCAGAGAGATGAGTGTAAATACAAGCGATAGAAATAAATAGGCTTTTGTAAAATTAGAGTATTTGCACTGTCATCTTTTTCGGTTGAAAAATTATAAACTCATGATATAAAAACTTGAACAAATTAGGAGGCATAATGAATGCTGGGAGCAAAAAACCAATACAAATCAATATTCTTGCTATTTTCTCATTAATCGACTCTGTGTTTCTACTCTGTTTTTTCAGGGTAACAAAAAAAACCAAAACCCACACCTGTGCATCTAATGTAAAGAAAACCAAGAAGTAAAAAATTCTGAAATCCAAATTTTTGTTTGTTTGCCTGTTTAAGAGCATACTGGCATAATTTCTGTGTGGCATAAGTGCCAAGTTCTTAGGATATGTAGAAATGAAAAGAATCATGCATTTGAATTTAAATGCTTACATTTTATATACATTATATTTTACAATTCTTTCAGGTCATACTAAGCAAATGCTGATATATAAATATTTATTTCTACAGGATGAAGATTTGAAGTGGGTGGAAGAAAATATTCCCTCTTCATTCACAGATGTGTAAATATCTTTTGTTAAAGTTTGAGTCTAAAATTTAGTATATCGTATAAAGAGATAACTTTCATGTTCTGTCATGTGCTTTTCGAACCTCGTACCTCCATATGTTTTGATAGGCCCCCATCACTAGTGAATGGCTAGTGTCATGTCAGGCTACAAGGAGAACACGGCCCTGCCTTGGTCTTTCCTTCTTCATTTTTCACTGTACAACAACCATGTGAATGCTTGTGGCCTATAACCAACTCCAGCCCTTTCTGATCTAAGTTTTTCAGGATTAGAATCACTTTATCTTGTTTCAACTTTCTATTATGGAAAAGTTCAAACATATGTAAAACTTTTTTTTTAAAACACATGGAACCCCAATACCATGTATGGTGGGGAAGCTTTTGGAGGAAAAACATGAGCTTCGGCAAAGTATAGACCAAGTCCCTCGGGAACTTTGAGCTGATCGGGATCAATGTTCTGTTTGACGCAATGTTCTGTTTGATAATGTGAAGCAAGAATTCCACGTAGCTGTTTCCACAACAGAAACCAGCAGGATAGGCAGAGAGGATAACATTTTCATATACTGTTCTTTCCTTTCCCTGCTCCCATTTACTTCCATGTAGACAGTTTCTGTTTAGTATGAAATTCTGTTTGCCTGTCTTAGGACAATTTGAACAGATTATCACTTTTCCTTATCTCTGATCAGCCATAAAGGACGGCTTAGCGGAGTTCACCTCCCTCTTCAATGCACTGAATACATCTTACTAAGTTTTCAACAATCATTAACCTCACGGAGGAAGCATTTTTGAGATTGCTAGTGTTTACCTCCAAACAGTGCTGAGCATCCAACGACGGTCTTCTGGGTCTCTCAGGTTCTGGTTCAAGTTTCCCCGAAAGCAGTCCTCTCCCCTGGATTTTCCTTGATAGTAGTATTCCAGACAGTCTAACGTGGCCCCTTTCTCACACCTAGTTAGTCTCTTGCTTCTCTTTCTTCTGCCTTCACCGTAGACTGCTCTGTAAGTGGCGTTCTCTGGAGTCTCACAGTGAGGGGACTTGCGTGTGGTAGCTCTGGCGTATAGACTTTCCCTTCAGGCTCGCTCTCTGTCTGTGAGGGAGATCTACCACACGGTGGGGCTCTACTCTCGGCTTTTCTTTTTTATCTGTGTTTTCTTTCCCAAGCAAAGGCTGTATTGTAGAACTCTCTCTAGCGCCCCCCACCCCCAGTAGACACCCATCAGTGGTAATGATGGTATGGGAATTAAGCAAGTACTTGATTCCATAAATACCTTTCCTAATACGTTTCCGTGTCCCTCTATTTAAAAAAAATTTTTAATCTTTATTTGTTTTTGAGAGAGAGACAGACAAGAATGAGAGCAGGGGAGGAACAGAGAAAGACAGAGACACAGACTCTGAAACAGGTTCCAGGCTCTGAGCTGTCAGCACAGAGCCCGACGCGGTGCTTGAACTCAAGATCTGTGAGTTCATGACCTGAGCCAAAGTTGGATGCTTAACCGACTGATCCACCTAGGTGCCCCTCTCTTTATTGTATTTATTTATTTAGTTAGTTAGTTAGTTAGTTTGGGGTTTTTTAATTTAATTTTTAATTTTGTTAAATTTACGTCCAAATTAGCATATAGTACAACAGTGATTTCAGGAGTAGATTCCTCAGTGCCCCTTACCCATTTAGCCCATCCCCCCTCCCACAACCCCTCCAGTAAGCCTCTGTTTGTTCTCTGTATTTATGAGTCTCTTCTGTCTTGTCCCCCTTCCTGTTTTTATATTATTTTTGTTTCCCACCCCTTATGTTCATCTGTTTTGTATCTTAAAGTCCTCTTAGGAGTGAAGTCATGTGATTTTTGTCTTTCTCTGACTGACTAATTTCACTTAGCATAATACCCTCCAGTTCCATCCATGTAGTTGTAAATAGCAAGGTTTCATTCTTTTTGATTGCTGAGTAATACTCTATTGTATATATATATACCACATCTTCTTTATGCATTCATCCGTCGATGGACATTTGGGCTCTTTCCATACTTTGGCTATTGTGGATAGTGCTGCCATAAACATGGGGGTGCATGTGTCCCTTCGAAACAGCACACCTGTCTCCCATGGATAAATGGCTAGTAGTGCAATTGCTGGGTCGTAGGATTCTCTTTATTTTAATATACTGTATATATTTAAGGTGTACATGATGATTTGATATACATATGGACACTGAAATGATTACTATAGTCAAGCTTACTCATCCCTCTTAAGTTCTCACAGGACAGAGCCCGATGCGGGGCTTGAACTCACGAACTGTGAGATCATGACCTAAGCAAAGTCAGATGCTTAACCGACTGAGCCACCCAGGTGCCCCTTAACTGAAATTTTTTGAAGTATAGCACACATTCTGGAAAGTACAGAATCCTAAGCTCAATAAATCTGCAATATGAACACACTCATGTAACCCAGATAAAAAATAAATAAAACATCACTAGTGTCCTAAAAACCCCTTTATTTTCCTCCTAAATCACAATCCCACTTTTTGAAAGGTGCTGCTGTCCTGGTGTCTGTAACTGTCAATTTTTTGTGTCAGATTTAAAAAATTCATCCCTCAGTAATCCGTTCAGCTTCTTTGCTGTGTAGTATTCCATTGTGTGGATACACACAAGTTTACCCATTTGGTTATTTTCAGGTTGGGGGCTATTAAGAACAGTATGAGAATTCCTCTTTGTGTGCGTTGGTGAGCTTCGGTGTTTACTTCTGTCAGCTGTGTCCATCCAGGAATGAGAATTTACAGATCACAGGGATATATGCCTGTACTCAGCCTTCATACATACACTAGCCTGTTAATAACATTGTTACCTGTTTTTGTTTCAGAGCTCTTCCAGTGTTAGTGGATTCAGATGAGGTAAAATACATTTTTTGCTTATTTTCTTGGTGCTGTTATTTTCACAAAGTAGAAATATATTTCAGAAAGAAATTCTGAAAGTTACTTTGTAAAACAATTACAAATCGAGCAGCCTGGAAGACTGCACTGATTTGTCAATGAAACCTAAAGGAGCTAGATCCTCATTTAAAACAGGAGCAAGATAAATGCTTGTTGGTATAAAGGGAGGGAGAATTGTTTCATGAGATTTTGAGTCTGTGATTTTCTAACATCTTCTATGTGGGTAAGAGTTTAGAATACTTTAAGGTGGCAGTTTGTCTAAATTAATTTCTTCTACTTGGGATATTTTGCTAAGGTATTAGAGTTTCTACTCATTCTCATTTACTAAGCAGGAAATTTGAATCGAGGTTGTGGATTTGGGAAGGTTTGGAGGAGAAAATTGAGTTCTAGATCGTCTGGACATTGAAGGGTGGCCCAAGACAGGAAGAAGTCTGAGTAGTAGGAATTAGAGGATGGATATTGGGAACTCTAGCTTATGGGCAGGAACAGTAGGGGAGGAAGTTAGTGGTAACTGAGGCGTAATTCAGGTGGTGGCTATAGAGCAGGAGAGCAGCTGCTGCTCTGTTCACTGAAGGGAAATGACTTTGGCCGTGGCACGTTGATCTGGCAGTAGCGGGAAGTTTTGAGGGGGCTGCCATAGACATGCACCTGGCTGCAAAGCAATTGAACTTCGGGATTTAGAATTCTACAGAAAGAGACATGATGGAGAATTACTTTGTAAAGGGCACTTAGAGTAATCATTTGGTAAATAGTTGTATAATTTCAAAATACGTGAACTGTGTAAAGCAAGGCAAATCCATCCGTGGATGAACCATGCCTGAGAAAAACACGTGAGCCCCATCTCTGCCTCTCACTGGTAACTCTGAACTTGAAACATTTTCCAGCTAGCAGGATGTTAAAGTTTTCCAAACTTGTCAACAGATATTGGCCAGACATCACTAGAAGTGTAGATTATCCAGTGTTTATTTTCTGAACCTACTGTTTCTATGTATATCATGAAATATACGCAGTTCCCCACAAAATTGTGACTGTGAAAGATTAGAGAATTTTGTTATGTTCTGGAAGGAGCATCAACATTTGGAAGTATGTCATCTTTTTTTTTTTTTTTTTTTTTAAGGAAATCATGACCAGATCTGAAATGGCAGAAAAAATGTTCTCTTCAGAAAAGATAATGTGATTGGAACCCATATAAATGAAACCCAGTTAACGGTGAAGGACTTCCTCAAGACTGAAAGAGAGCTTTGTTTTGATCTAGTGCAACAAGTTTTTATTGCATTGTCTTGGAAATCTGTGTATTAAAATGAAGAATTCAGGTGGTAGGAGGTTTCTGCACCCCTTTTAAGCTACTTTAAATGTCAGCTTAATGTCCACCAAATTGCCTGGATTTGGAAATAATCTAAGAGAAGTATTATGATAAAGAAATATGCCCGGATGCTCTTAGCTAAAAGGAGGCAGGGATGTGGATTTGGGCTTTCTCTTTTCTCTGGAAAATATGACAATTCCAGATTTAAAAATATTTTTTACGTAAACACTTCTATTCTTCCACTCACTAACCTTTGAGGTAGAGGATGTGATTCTTCTGAAGTGTGGTAAAGCAGCATCTCCATGTCTTAGGTTTCTAGTTACTAGATGCAATAATAATATTCTTTGACTTTTATATGGAAGTGATTTGATATCAAGTAAAACTTGATTAACCGTAGAACATAAGCATGTTTATAGGGTTAGTTTTGGGGTGTGTGTGTGTGTGTGTCTGTGTGTGTACACACATATGGGTCTGCACAAGGTCCTCGTTTGTAAATATCACCATGCACATCAAATCACAGAGTTAGGTCCTCTCTAAGCTCAGGGGAACAGAAGTACACAGGAATAAGGTCTTGAAGGTCACTTCCAAGGATTTGCTCTCCCACTATCCCCTCATTCAGGCCACGTGTTCACGTGCTGCTGCTGAATCTGTGTGGGGCAGGTGGTAGACACGTGGCCAGATGGGGACACTTTCTCCCCGGCAAGCTGGCAGATTCGTTACCAGTGAGCCTTATAGACCCTAGAACATCCTTTACATAATCTTGGTTTATTTGATTTTATAATAAAACATGTATTTGTCTGTACAGTACATCACTATTAATCTTGTAATTAATTTCTTGACCTTCGACCATGTTTTATACATCATTTTGTTACATATTATATATGTAATGTATGATTTGAAATTTTTTTGTTTTAATATTTTTTTAATGCAGAACATTCTAAACTTGAAAGGTAGTTGAATGTAGTATGATGGAAATGTGAATGTTTTGCTGCTGTCATGACCAAAGATACAGGGCTCGCGGACATATAGGATAGGAATTAAAGTTAGAATTTTGCATATCTTTCTTTGAAGGAGTTCTAACCTTGGGAATTGAGAATGGCTTCAGAAAAGTTTGAGAAGCACTTAAAGTCTTAACCAGTACAAACACTTAAATATAACCTTTATTATTTTTTTCATTATGAAGCCACAAAATTGTCCTTTCAAAAGCCTACTTTTTCAATTTACTTCTCATTTATTCATTTCATAGGGATTAGTAAGAAAGATCGCTAGTAGTAAGATACTTTCAGATTTATTTTCCATAGGGAACACTGAACAGTTTGGGACATGCTTCCTAGGAAAAGAGTGGCTAACAGTGTGAGTTCCATTCCTTTTTTCTGTTTTTGACACGATAATGGGCCCCTACCTACTACATTTCCCAGCATTTGTGTCCATTCTGGTTTTGCTGTGTTTTACCCCGGGCCCAGTTGTTGCAGGGCTGGAGGCGACCCTGCCTTCTAGGTCCTGCTTTTATCTACCACTCCCAGAGTTAGGAGGCAGACCCCCAACTCCTCAGCTCCAGGTGAATTTTGAAATGCAGAGTCCTGGGCTTCCAGCCAGTAGGAGCTACAAATGTAGCGGAGCAGGAGTGGGGCATCGATGTGAAGTGTGTTAATAAGGGAGACTGCCTCTGGCATAACCTCAGTAGTGCGTACGAAAACACTGCTTTCAGCTATAGGCTGAAATGCAAACTTTTTTCATCTTCTAGAGAAAGCAGGATTCCCTCCTGACAACCTTATCAGAAATGTTTTTCAAAGGGCATATTCTCTGTCACTTTCAGTGACAATTGTGGCATCAGTTGGTGTTTATGATGACCTGAATTGAGTATTCCTATGGAGGGCCCTCTTAGCCCCCCCAAACCCCATAAACAGAAGGGGGTGTCCTCAGGCTACAGCTGTGGTTCGTACGAAGGGCACCGGGGAGAAGTTACAACCAGGGCTATCGTACAGCTCGTCACCCCGCTTCTGCAACAAGTGGTCAGGAACTGGTCATCAAAGCTTTTGAGGCTATCAGACCAGTTTATTCTTGGGGAGCCAACCAGATGAAAGGATCTGAGGGTGAGTCTAGTTTTATGTGTTTCTAGACAAAATGCTTACGTGTTCTAATGCAACTCGTGTTAGATTTATACGATGTGTGAAATCTGTGTCAAAGGGAATTTTCATGATTTGAGTTAGATTAGGATTTAATTATCTGCTTTAAAGGACAGTATATTTATTTCAAAAATAAGGAAAAATAAATGAATGTATGAATTTTTTAAGCCTGAGAGACGATGTTCCCTTACTTTTCCTGTAAAGAAAATAATTTTTAAATCTTTCGTATCCTATAGAGAAAACCAACTTTTCCTCTGTGATACAGTACATTATGTTTGCACTACCATAATGTCAGGACTGAGAGTATGAAAAATGTACACATAAGACTGATTTTTGTATCTTTTTTTAAAAGGGGGTTTCAGGTGCCCAACTGGCTCAGTCAGTAAACATGCGGCTCTTTATCTTGGGGTCGTGAGTTCGAGCCCCACGTTGGGGGCAGAGTTTCTTTTAAAAATAAATAAAAGGGGTTTGAGTCTATTGCACTAAGCTTTACAAGCTACACATGACTAACTTAAAGGGGAGAGCTGTTGTGCTAGATTTAAAAATCACTAGTTTTTTCGGTACTTGTGTCCCTGTATGGTCAACAGCGTGCACCAAGCAATAGAGCACACCAAGCCTTATACTTACAAAGAGAAGTTTAACATACTAGGTAAAGTTCTAAACATATCAAATGTATATAAGTGACAAAAATAGGATTTTAAGGAAATGTACAGTATATACAGAAGCTCAGTACTTCGTTAAGAAACTAGGGAAACGTGTATTTGAGGAGAAAACTTAGGGGTTTGAAAAGTTATATTTTTCTATTTAAAAGGGTTAAATTATTGTATAATTTGGAAGAAGTTGCTTTGAATGTAGGACAAAACCGTTTCAAAGATTTTTGTTTTAAAAAGTTGATGTATTTTTGTGCCTTAATATTTGTTCTGACTTCTAATAAAATGCTTTCTGAAATTCTAGATGATTGATTCTAATATTTATTACTGCCAGATTATATATATAAATCTTCAGGAAATATAGACCCAAACAGATGGCAGGGCATAAACAAAGTCTTAAAAAAAGGAGATACAACTAATTAACAAACATGGAAAACCGTTCAGCCTCAGAAGTGATCAGAGAAATACAAAGTGAAAGGGTAAATTTTTAAATTAACAAGTCTGTACTAATGTATTTATAAAACCTGTTTCAGCTTTCAAAGTGTGATGAACACACTCATTAATGATAGTAATGTAATTGATTCAGCCTTTGTGAAGAGAAGGGTATAACCTTTGAATGCTGCCAATTCTGGTGATATTTTTAAAAATTCAAATTATAGGGGTGCCTGGGTGGCTCAGTCAGTTGAGCATCCGACTTCGGCTCAGGTCATGATCTCACAATTCATTGAGTTCAAGCCCCGCGTCGGGCTCTGTGCTGACAGCTCAGAGTCTGGAGCCCACTTTGGATTCTGTGTGTTCCTGTCTCTCTGCCCCTCTCCTGCTCACATTCTGTCTCTCAAAAATGAATAAATAAAAAAAAATGTTTAATAAAAATAAAAATTCAAATTATAGAATAAGGCTTCTGCACAAAAATGTTTATTATAGCATTATTTTTTTTATTCAACATTTCAGAAGGTTAAGACAAAAAGAAGTTTATTTCTTGGCCATGCAACATGGGCCTAGAGGTGGGCGGGGTAACCTTCCTCCACACATCCCCTCAGGGACCCAAAGTTTATTTCTGCCTTGTGAGCCCTCCAGCTCCTAGGTCCTGTCATCTGTATGCAGCCAGCAGGAAAAAGGACAGCCTGGGAAGTTTTGGGGGGCGAAACCCAGAAGTGTTGCTCGTCACTTTGGCGAACAGTCACATGGCCACACAAACTGCCTGCCCACTACTCTGTGAAGGAGAGGATGGCTTTGGGTGGACAGCTAATGGCTTCTGCCACAGATTATTTGGGAGCAGTGGAGAGGGAAGACAAAAGCTGCCTTTCTATTTTCTAATGGAAACACATGGAGAGATATGTAAAAAACGGTGGTCCACAAGTAGGTTATACGATGTCAAAAAATCTAGAAGCAAGCATGGTCTCAGATCATAGCTTAATCCATTAATAAATAAAATCCATCCTGCCCCAAGTAAATGGAACATGGAGAATATTCTTGGAAATTCTCCCAGCCTTGGGGGTGGCCAAGATGAGTATCCCCCCACCCCCCAAGGAAAAGCAGGCCTGTTGTAATAACAGTGCTGACGGTTTAGGGAGGGCCGGGAATGCTCACGCAGTGGCAGTGGCACGTTCTGTTAACCGTGTGGTCTCAGTAGCCATGAGGTAGGTCTAGCCAGTGAGTTTACAGAGGCAAAATCAGACTCAGCACGGCCAAATAACTTGCCCAAAGTCACCCTGCTCGCAAATGGAAGGCTAGTATTAACACTGGTGGGAAGCATCCTCGAAGGGTTTCCACAAAGTCCTGGGCAGGAAGGAGGTACATGTTTGCTTGTTAGGGGATTGAGGTCCGGAATCTAAAGTGCCTGGTGCTCAGGCCTTCTCTCTCTCTCTCTCTCTCTCTCTCTCTCTCTCTGTCTCCGCAAAGAGAGAGCTTCACAATACAGCGAAGTTACACAGAATGCATCAGAGGTTGTCAGAGGCCCACTGACAGAGGCCTACTGAGAGAGACCCAGCTGAAATAAACCCCCCCACATGAAATTGAAATTCTAAGATGAGTTTGCGTGTGTTCAAGTTTCCCAGGGCAAGTTATGCCCCTTCAGTGATAGTGGATTTGCAGCTAAATTCCCATTAACATAAGCTCGTATGGTACTCAATTCACACACAAATAATTTTGACACTTCCTTTAAGTCATTGTGGAAAAGTAGTAAACTGCAATGGAAGTCTATGTACAGAGGAACTTTTAAAAGCTACCCAGCAGATGGTGCCAAAGTAATATCTCTGAAGAGTTCTGGTCTGGAATTCTTGCCTTTACAATTATTTTCTTTGATTAACTTACCAAATGCCGTTAAACAAATTTAGAGATGAAATAAGAAACTTTTAAAAAACCCAGTAAGGGTTTCCCTTCCATAGATTGTGACTTTCAGAAATGCTAAAGTAGGTTTTGCATTTCTTACCTGTGATGTGTCTTCCCCAGCACCTCTGGACACTCACCTTCGGGACCTTGATAAAGTTACTCACTTTATCAGTGTGTTCAATCTGTCTGATCACCCCAAGGAGCATGACTGATCTGCTACTAAAAACCTCTGGGATCTGTAAAAAACAAACAAACAAACAAAACAACAACAACAACAACAACAACAAAAACCCCACCACTTAGCTATTAATGAAGTTCTTCCTTTTAAAAAAAAAAAAAAAGTACACAAAGAGCACCACCATTCCAGGAAAACAGTTATCCTTTTGGAATATTTCCAGTTCTCTCAGAATTAGAACTTGGGAGGTGTCTGGGTGGCTCAGTCGGTTCAGCATCCAACTCTTGATTTCGACTCAGGTCATGATCTCATGGTTTGTGAGATCGAGCCCTGCATCAGGCTCTGTGCTGACAGCATGGATTCTCTCTCTCCCTCTATCTCTGCCCCTTCACCACTCACTCACTCACTCTTGCACGCTCACTCAAAAAAAAAAAAAAAAAAAGAATTAGAACTTGGCAGCTGGAAGGGGCCTCTGAGATTATTTTACAGGTGAGAAAATGGGGAACCAGGAAACCTTCATAGATCCCTCAGGCTAGAACTGAAGCCTGTATCCTCATTTGCTTTTCTCACTTATGGATCCTTGGCATCAGAGGGAGGTTAATGCCCTGGGAGGGTTGAACTGCATATCAAAACTTGAAATACACTTTCTGTGTTTTGGTTATTGCTTGCTACATCATTTTGTATGACAGTTGTCTTTCATTCCAGCCTCCAAATTCTGTCTCTACAATAAATAGTTGTAATTCTGATTCTCTGCTTCTTAATTTGGGGAGAGAATTAGTGACAGAGAATTAGTGACAGTGTCTATTTTAGTTTCAGCACTACTAAAAATAAAATACTCCATAAACTTTATCTTCCCTTCTTTAAAAAAAAAAAGTTTGCCCATTAGTGCATCTGCTTCCAAAGGATTATTGTTAGACATTTCTATTAGGGGAATGAGCAAGCTAGCCTTTTCACTATGAAATTGCTTTTTAAATAATGAATCGTATTATAATTCATATTATTATACTTGTGGATTTCAAGTTCTGATCATGGAGAAGTACCTTCTATTGGGCCAAACTTCCCCACAAATAACAATTCTAGACAAAATTTAACTAAGAACTACTTGAAGACATTGGAGACAGACACAAAGCAGGGAGACGTAGGAAGGGACTCGACACTTGGATGAGGGAAGTGCACTGGGTGATTTCCCCACTTTTTATGCCTTTTACACTGAGAGCAGGCCATAGTTCTTGCCAGAGTAAACCCAGGTATAAACGTGCGCTTTTACGTGCTGTATTGGAAGAAGACAAAGATTAGAAGCGTAGCAGCTGGAAAGCAAAGAATTACCGAAAGAGAGAAAGAAGGTGACCATGTTCTGTGTATAAACCCCCAAATCACTGGCTCACCCTGTACTCTGCATGTGTGGGACAGACTCCATGCAGCCCAGCCAAGGCTAAGAAAGTGGAATTGAGATTTCTGCTACCACCAAGTTTGACTTGTGTCCAGCTAAGTAAAACCATCTGCTTAAGAAAATGATGTGTGGGTGACATCAGAGATAGTGAGGGACTAAGGACCTCTGAAAGTTTGTCCCTTCATAGAAACAATGAAAAACTTAAAAAAAAAAACAAAACAACTTTCAAAATTAACTTTCAGAACTCTGGAAACTAACCAGTCTTGCAGCAACCTAAGAAGCATTTACTACAGAATAATGCCTGAATTTCAGTAAGAACACAAGGTTTCCTTTCATCTGCCCCACTCTTCTACTCTGTTCCCCAGCTCAGCAGTTGCCTTCAAAATTCAGGGCCCACATTCCTAGTACTGTAGGGAACAGAATGGAGCTGGAGACCTTTCAAAATCTCATTTTCAAAGAATATTATTCTTTGATTGGTCTAGTGGTTCCTTGGAATTCATGGCTAGAAGGCTTTCCTTTATCTGACCTGGGCCAGAGTTTGCCCAGTGTTAAAAGCCTCTTCCTTGGGAATGTTTGTTAAAAAGCACTTGCAGTCAAGTGTTTTAATGTAGCTGCCTGAGGCAGTAAATAACAATGAAGCAAAAACAGACTAACTGAAAACCTCAAAAGTAAAACCAAAGGGAAAAGCTCCAATGCATTTCTGTATTTCTAATCCTCAAGGCCATGTGCATATGTAGGGCTCTGCTCAGCAAAGACTGCAAGCAGGAAGCGAAGGCTAAGGCAGAGTGGTAAATTGGCTGGATGAGCGTTGAAGATGTATCTTACCACACACACAAGCACCTTGACAAAGACTGGGAGATTTCCTGGCTCCAAGAATTTAAAGAAGATTATGTCTAATAATTAGCTGACTGCCAGATGACTGAGAGATTTTAGTGGCCCTGTATTACAAAAACTACAAATGTTACAGAATTAGTTTAGAGAAGTCACTAAACAAACAAACATTAAAACAAGCAGCAACAACCAATCCTGGGGAGAGGATAAAATATGATTTCCAGAGTTATCCCATTACTTAAAATGTCCAGCTTTCACCAAAAAAATTATGACACAAAGAAATAAGGGGAAAAAAGCAATCAATATAAAATGTTCTTGAGGGGCACCTGGGTGGCTCAGTCAGTTAAGTGTCCTACCTTGGCCCAGGTCATGATCTCACAGTTTGTGGGTTCAAGCTCCACTGTGCTGACAGCTCAGAGCCTGGAGCCTGCTTTGGATCCTGCGTCTCCCTCTCTCTCTGCCTCCCCTGCTCGCGTTCTGTCTCTCTCTGTCTCTGTCTCTCTCAAAAATAAACATTTTAAAAGTTAAAAATAAATGCATAGGGGCGCCTGGGTGGTGCAGTCGGTTAAGCGTCCGACTTCAGCCAGGTCACGATCTCACGGTCCGTGAGTTCGAGCCCCGCGTCGGGCTCTGGGCTGATGGCTCGGAGCCTGGAGCCTGTTTCCGATTCTGTGTCTCCCTCTCTCTCTGCCCCTCCCCCGTTCATGCTCTGTCTCTCTCTGTCCCAAAAATAAATAAAAATTTAAAAAAAAAAAAATGCATAAAAATAAAATATTCTTGAGAAAGTCCAGATGTTGTACTTGGTAGACAAGAACTTTAAATCAGCTATTTTACATATGTTCAATGACCTAAAGGAAACCATTCAAAAGAACTAAATAAAGTATGAGAACAATATCTCACCAAATAGAGAATATCAGTAAAGAGATGGCAATTATAAAAAATGAGCCAAATAGAGTATAAATAGAAATACTTTTCTGTTGAAAAATACAGGGGCACCTGGGTGGCTCAGTCGGTTAAGTGCCGACTTCTGCTCAGGTCACCATCTCACAGTCTGTGAGTTCGAGCCCCACGTTGCTCTGTGTTGACAGCTCAGAGCCTGAAGCCTGCTTCGGATTCTGTGTCTCCCTCTCTTTGTCCCTCCCTCGCTTGCACTCTCTCTCTCTCTCTCTCTCAAAAATAAATAAAAACTTTAAACAAAAATTTTTTTAAAAAGTACAATAACTGACATGAAAAATTTATTAGAGAGGGTCAATAGCAGTTTTAAGCAGACAGAATAAAGAATCAGTGAAATTGAATATAGGTCAATTGAGATTATTCAGTCTGGGGAATAAAAAGTAAACAGAAAAAAAAGAAATGAACAGAGCTTCAGAGATCCATGGATCAAACATATCAATATATGCATAGTGGGAAAATCTGAAAGAGAGGAAAGTAGGAAAGAGGCAGAAGGAACATTTGAAGAAATGACAGCTGAAAACTCCCAAATTTGATGAAAAGCATTAATCTACACAATCAGAACGATCAACAAACTCCAAGTGGTATGAACTCAGAGATCCACACTGAAATACATCATAATCAAACTGTCAAAAGACAAGGAATTTTGAAAGCAACAAGGGAGAAGTGACTCATCACATACAAGGGATACTCAGTAAGATTAAAAACTGATTTTTCATCAGAAAACATGGGGGCTAGAAGGCAATGGGATGATACCCAAAGGACTGAAAGGAAAAAAAAAAAAAAACAAAAAAACACCTGTCAACCAAGAATTCAGTATCCAGGCAAACTATCCATCAAAAATGAAGGAAAAAGAAAGACAGTCCCAGATAAACAAAACCAGAATTATTTGCTAGCAATATCACCCTACAAGAAATACTAACGGGAGTCCTTCAGGGTGAAATGAAATAATACTAAACAGTAACTTGAATCCACGTGAAGCAATAAATATTACCAGTAAAGGTAAGTGTGTAGGTAACTACAAAAGACAGTATCCATGTATTTTTTGTTTGTAACCCCTTTCTGTATTATCATTTCAAAGAACAAACTTTTGGTTCACGTCTTTGATGTAGTGTGAAAGCATGATGTAGCGCCTCACACAGGGCTGTGCCCTGAGTTGGCACTCAGGTAAGAATCTGTGTAGAGTGAATTTGACCATCACTGTGTTCCTTCTAGATCACCCCCCACCCCTGTTCCTCCCCTGTTGTCCTGGGTCAGGCTAACAAGCTGGGTTTTGTTCCTAAGACCCTTTGTAGGTATTTAGTGGGGGCTGATGACATTTAGAATCACAGATGTGGGGTGAAGGTGGGAAAGGGAAAGAAGCAGCACCGAGCAAGCCAACAGGCAGAATAAGCACATGAAACCCCACAGGGTATGCAACATGGAGTGGGGCACCACTCCATGGGGACCCAGAGAACCCTACAGGACAGCTTTGGAATGGCTGTTTCAGACGAGCTGTTGCTTCTGACTGGGTGTCAAACAGACCTCTATAGCACATTTTCCTCTCTTGTTTTGCATTCCCACGCAGGGAACACAAGTGTTTCAGCAAAAGCACTGATCCCAGGAGATGGCAATCGATTCTGTCAAAAAACTTTACAAATATTGGGGCGCCTGGGTGGCTCAGTCAGTCAAGCATCTGACTTCAGCTCAGGTCATGATCTCGTGCTTCGTGAGTTTGAGCCTTGCATTGGGCTTGCTGCTGTCAGCATGGAGCTTGCTTCGGATCCTCTGTCCCCCTCTCTGTCCCTCCCCTGCTCATGCTCTCTCTCTCTCAAAAAATAAACTTAAAAAAAAAAGCTTTACAAATATTTTCTTTATATGTGTAGACCCCCCCCCCCCCGCCCCATCCCTGACATTCTGGAATATTCTCTTGAAAACTAAATATAGAGGAAAGACAAGAGGTAAAATAGAGGATAGACTCATCTTGTTCAAGCCAAGGGTTGGTTTTTTGTAGCCCCGAATATAGGACGCGTGGCTTATTTTCATGGTCTGCTTTCAGAGAGCCCTGACAGTTTGGGTCTGCCTTGATCACTGCAGGTCAAGGGCAGTTGGGGACAGAGAGAGAAGGAGCAGTACTGTTAGTACAGTGGGACCTTAAAAGGTGAATTCACACCAGACACCAGAGCACTAAATGAAAAGTGGCCATAGGACAAGGGCAACAAACAGAAATCAGTAGATAGGGGGAAAATATCCCTGTTAAAACTTATAAATGCTTGAAAATTTAAAAAAAGAAAAAAGGAAAAACAAAACAAAACAAAATTCTGTTACCACAACTAAAATTCCTGAAACCCTATGCTCTTATATTTAAGTGAAAAGGTGGAAGAAGGCAGTCTGTGCTGGAAACAGCACAGCTCTGGGAGCGGCCTGAGTCTGGAGATTGCATACCTTGGGTGAGTCACTCAACCATGCCCAGATTCAGCTTTATGAAGCCACAGAGAGGGCAAGAGAAGAAAAAAGAATGCCCGCTTACCTCTGTGAACGTCTGGTTCCCACTGCACAGCCAGAAGAGGGCCAACAAGTCCCGGCCTGCCAGGGGAGGTCACCATATAAACATGAGGTGGGATAAAACACATATTAAACATGGCCACAGCGACCAGAACCAAATGTTTCATTAGTGGGGAGGAAGGGGTGAGTGAAAGGGGGCCCAGGGAACACACAGGCTTTGGCATCTTTTGGCATCAACAGCAAACAAACACATGAGGGATTGGGGCAGAAAACCACAATTTCCACAGGCTTCCTGGGATCGGACCGCTGCTGCCTGGCCCCTCTACCTGGACAGGAGAAGCGATGTATTGCACTGCTCTCCAAGATTTAAGCAGGAATGCAAAATAAGATCACAGGGGCCCTGCTCTACTTCCTGCAGCAGATAGGTAGAGGGGGAAGCCCAGTAGGATTTCCCGGATAAGGAATGCTCAGGTGGCCAGCCCACACCTTGCCCTCGCTTTCCAGGGGGCTCCAACTTTCCTTTGTGCCTTCCAATGGAACACAGCTCTTGCTCCCACTGCAGTCTTCTTAGCTCCACTCCTCGGGAGGTGAGTGGGTTCTGCTAAGTGAAATGCGGAAAGGAAAAATGGATCTGAGGCTTGGCCAGACTTGGTGTGCACCACGACATCTGCAGCGTTGCCTTCCGAAAACATTCTTCCAGGAAGAACTTAAATAATGTTTTCCAGGAGCCTGGGGCTGAGGCCATCTGGTTCCCCCCACAGCCCCTGGATGCAGGGGACTTGAGACCACGAATGCCTGCCCTTCCCGGGGGGGATTTCCCACGGACCTCAGCAAAGCATCCAATGTTCTGATAACCTGGCCTCCGTTTTAAGGAGTTTCTCCTTCGGTTTGGGGTGGGGCGGACTATCAGTTAGGCGGACTTTAGATTCTCGGTCACCGTGCATGTGTGTTCTTGTTCCCCACTAGCACGATTTAGAAGGACACCCGTCTACTCGGAGGGAGAACTTAGTTTATGAAGCCCACCTCCCGGCCCAGCCCGTCCTGTTCTCTGAAGGCGGTGGAGGAAGGTGTCCGTGAGCGGGCTGCGAAGTGGAGCAGAGCTGGATGGGGATCGCCACGCTGCCGCCAGCGGCCGCCGACGCGCGCCTCAGTCTCCCCAGCCGGGCAAGGGGGCGGCCAGGGCGGGGGCTCCGCCCGGGGTGGGCTCACGGCCGGGCGCGCGTGCGGGACACACCGGCCGCGCGGCCTCGGCCGCCCTTGCCCGCGAGGCCCTCCGGATGCCCGCGCTCGTCCTCGGCGTCGCGCCCGGCCTCCTCGGGGAGCCGCGCGGGTTGGGCGCGCTCCCAGGCGCATTCCTGGCCGGGCAGCCCCTCCTCCTCGGCCTCGGCCCCGGGGCTGGCGCCTCCCCGCCTCGCCGGGGCTGTCTCGTGCGGGCGGCTGCGGACGCTCGTGGCCCGCGCGCGACGCACCTGGACCCGAGACGGCGCCGGCCGCGCTTCGGGGCTCCCGCCGCCCTCCCTGCGCGAGCCGCTCCGGGGCCGCGCGGCGCCCTGCACCCCGCGGGGCGGCCGCGGCGTGGGCCGGACCGAGGCGGCGTCCCCCCATCCCCAGCCCAGCGGTTCCCACTGGCAAGATGGTGCCCCGCTGTCCCCGCGCGCTCCTGCTGCTGCTGCTGCTGCTCGCCGGCCCCGCGTCGCGGGCTTCCCAGGTCAGTGCCCTCCCGCCTCCCGCCTCCCGCCTCCCACCGGTCCCGCTCGCCCGGGACGCGAAGCCAAGGCCGGACCACCTGGGCTTACCGCTTGGGGGCTTGCGTTGGGGGCTCCGAGCGGTTCTCGGGGACCCCCCCGTCTGTCACCTGAGACGCACCGCGGGGCCGGGCGCCTGGGAAGACCCGGGCTGGTTCCGCCGCGCGTTCTGCGCGACAGCCTCGGGCCGCGGGGGACTCGTGGGCTGGGGGGAAGGTTTCCTCGGGGTGTAGGAGACGTTGGGCTTCGGGGGGGGGTCCCCAAGGGGGCTCCCGGTCACCCCGTTAGGTTAGAGGCTGTCCCCGCCCTCCAGCTCCCAGCATTCAAATTTCCAACTGAAATCTCATTCCCACCGCTGCCGACTTTTGAACGCGCGCGGACTGTGTGAGCGGCGTTTGCGCTGCGCAGGCGGAGGGGGGCCCGGAGGTTCCCGAAGCCTCCTCGCCCCGCGCCTGTGGGGCCTTAGATTTGGGGCTACATTTCCTTTCCCACACAGACAGGCCGCTTGCTGTTCCGTTTTTCTCTCCTTGCCCTTTATATTTGTTGGAGCCTCACTGGATTCTTCACTCGATTTCACTTTTATATTAACCAGTAAAGAACCGATGATTACAGGGGCGCCTGGGTGGCTCAGTCGGTTAAGCGGCCGACTTCAGCTCAGGTCAGGATCTCGCGGTCCGTGAGTTCGAGCCCCGCGTCAGGCTCTGGGCTGATGGCTCAGAGCCTGGAGCCTGCTTCCGATTCTGTGTCTCCCTCTCTCTCTGCCCCTCCCCCGTTCATGCTCTGTCTCTCTCTGTCTCAGAAATAAATAAAACGTTAAAAAAAAAAAATTAAAAAAAAAAAGAACCGATGATTACAATTAAAAGAATGCAGATGAAATTGAGTCTTCGGAAGGGGGAACTGGAATTGCTGAATTCAGAGCCAGCAACCACTGGACAGGCTCTGGCCGACGGGGACCCCTCCCCCTGTGATGGGCGTGGCCCGTGGGCAGCGGGGCGGCCACCCCAACGATACCCGCCACAGCAGTAGCAGTAACCCAAGGCGGAAGGAGAGCATGTGCTTACCGAAAGCCTGATGACTGCCAGGTTCTTTGCTGAGCATCCTCCAGGCTCTTAATTCTCCGAGCAGCCCCGTGACGTGGGGACCACTGTCATCCCCATTTGGGGGAGGAGGGCCTCACCCAGGGAGATTGTGACTTACTCGAGGTCACACAGCCAGGAAGGAGTGGAGAAAATTCAGTCCCTCTCCTTGAGTTCCAGACCTTTCCCCTTCCCCACAGACACTCAGTGTCTAAATTCCTGAACCAGGCAGGCACACTCAGGGTCACGGAGAAGCCCCTGGGGTGCAGGAAGGGACTCCAGGCAGGGAGAACTCAGTTCAGACCAGAGGTGGGTGGGGTCAGTGCAGACGTGCTCAATGGGCACCGCAGGAAGCCACTGAGCCACCAGGCAGCAGAGGCTCGGTTGAGGCCACAGTGGACCCACCAGCAGAGCAATGGATCTCCCACCTACTTTGCAGAGTACAAAGCAAAACAGATCAGGCTCAGAGCTGAGGGCCAGAAGCACAGGGCAGGTGCATCCAGTGGGAGCCCTCAGAGGGGAGGGATGGACAGGATGTGCAAGGAGATGCTGGGGCGCCTGCCCTGCCCCTGTCTCATCTTATGGGGCCTATTGCTGTCTCTCCAGGTTACCTGGAAAACAGGTGAGACCCTGACAGTTCTCACATGTCTGTGGTTGCTGCAGGGGCAGAAAAGTGAGCTCTCTGGGCTCTGTTCCTGGGAGGTGTGGTTCTGATCCTTGCCTCACTGGGCTTTGTGAGAGGGAAAGGGAGCAAAAAGGATCGTCCACAGAGGTTGGTTTAAAAAATTCCAGTGAAACTGCCCTTCACCCAAAGTCTTAGGTGTTTGAGAGGTCTCCCCTCCCAGCCCCCGCCTGGGGGAGTCTGACAGGTAAACTATGAAGAAGGTCCCAGGAACACTCTTTACGGGGCTTCTTCTCATCTTTTGGGTCCCTGCTCAAATAAGCATCCCTTTGCGGAGGCCTTCCCAACCCCACGCTAAAGAGGTCTCCTCCCTGCCCTTGCGTGTTCTGTTACGGCCCTGTGAAGGGCTCTGGAATAGGACCGATCACGTTTGTAATGGGGTTTCTCGGTAGATTTTGACTTTATTGTCTATCTTCTCCACTACAGGGCCCCAGACCATATCTGGGATTTTTACCCAGGGACCACACATAGCAGGCAGCTAGCAGGAGCTCAGCAAAATGAATGGAGTGTGGTCATGCGGGTGCTGGTCTGAGCAGGACCAAGCCAGGCAGTCTCTGGGTAAACCTTGGCTGAGCATCACATCACCTGGGAAGCTTCTAGAAATCTCAGTGCCAGCCTCATTTCAGAGAATCTGACTCCAATGGCCTGGGTTAGGGCTCAGGCATTAGTATTTTTTAAAATTGTCCCTAGTGATTTTAATCAAGCAAGTGCCTGAGACCCAGTGGAGCCATCCTTCAGAGTTAAAAAGCTGCAGACCTTGGAAAGGGCCAAAAGCAGGGGAATTCAGAGTGCACAAAGGATCGGACTCAAGAGGACCTGAGGTGACATGGCATACCTGGAGTTGACCTGATCTGAACACATTATGAGCCTGGGGCTCCTGAACCCAGCAGTATGACCTGCTGGCTGGTGGAGACTTGGCTGGTGTTTGGAGAATGAATGGCACCCATGGGACTGTCTCCTGCCACAGAGGAGACAGGTGGGGTGCCCGGCAACCCACGGACGTCTAGCTAGAGGCAGCAGGAATTCTCACAGCAGCAATGCACAGCCCTGTCTGGGCTTCCTCTGTTTACCAGGAAATGTGCTCACTTGGTTATGTTAGGTTATGATGGGTGTGTGTTTGTGAGTGCATGTGCACATGCCTGTGTGCCGGTGCCTGTGATTGCAACTGTGTCTGCGTGAACGAGTGATTGTATTTGAGATGGTGTGTGTATGTGCAGGTGTACCTGTGATGTATCTTCATGAGAGAGAGAGACAGAGAGAGAGAGAGAGAGAGAGAGAGAGAGAGAGAGAGAGAGAGAGTGTGTGTGTGTGTGTGTGTGTGTGTGTGTGTGTGTGTGTTACAGGGTAGGGGGAGGCTGCTTTCTGCAAGGGTCTGGAGCACTGATCTCATGGGGATGGACAGTATTGTCCCCTCTCCTGAAGTCCTCCATGGCTTTCCAATTGTGTCCCTCTTGTCAGCACATCTGTCCTGAGTTACTTTGCAGGGTTTTTGTGATTAGCTGGATGGGAGCAGGTGGTCAAGGGGAAGGAGGGCAGGTTGAGCAGTGTGGGGATCCCATGGGTGGGGGCCCCTTCTTAAAACTGCTGCCCATTCTAGTGGCCTTCCCACTAGAAGAGAAACAGCCTCACTGGGGAGACAAGAAAGGGAAACATGTAACAAACGCCTCACCTCTCCTCCCCATGGTAGCCCTAAGTGAGTAAGGAGGGCAGGGTCTCAGCATCCTCCTTGCCCGTGGGGTGGTTCAGAAGGCTTCCCCTTCCCCTAAATTTCTCTTTGTGAAGGTTCTTTTGGTTACCTTCTCCCATCTGCTTTTTACAGTTTAATGACAAAAAAAAATGTTTTTGGTATACATTTCCATGATTTTTCCCATAGAGCTATATATTCTATATGTGGTAACTACCACCACAGTCAGGATACCGTTCTGTCACCTCTGAACTGATCTGTCCTTCATCACTGTGGTTCTGTCTTCTCCACAGTGTCATATAAATGGAATCAACAAGCGCATAGCCTTTTGAGCCTGGCATTTTAAATTTAGCATAATGCATTTAAGATTCTTCCATGTTATTCTAGTCTGCATAGTTGTTTTACTAATACTGTAACAGTCATATTTCATGGTGTAGGTGTACCACAGGTTTAAAATTTTTTTTTTATGTTTATTTATTTTTGAGAGAGAAACAGAGAGACAGAGTGAGTGGGGTAGGGCAGAGACAGAGGGAGATATGGAATCCGAAGCAGACTCCAGGCCCTGAGCTGTCAGCACAGAGCCTGACGCAGGACTTGACCCCACAAACCATGAGATCATGACCTGAGCTGAAGTCAAATGCTTAACGAACTGAGCCACCCAGGCGCCCCAGTGTACCACAGTTTGTACATTGGTTCACAGTTTGTGCATATCGTTCACTGAACTGAATGATACTTAGAATGTCATCTCCAGTTTTTGGTGATTATGAGTGGAACTGCTATAAGCTTTCCCATACAGCTTTGTGTGTGTGTGTGTGTGTGTGTGTGTGTGTGTGTGTGTGTGTGAATATAAATATAAATATTCTTTTCTCTTGTGCAGATATGTAGAAGTGAGATTGCTGGGTCCTATGGCAAATGCATACTTAACTTTGTAAGAAACTGCCAAACTGTATTCCATATTAGTTGTATCATTTTACATTCCCTCCCACCAGCAATGTATAAAAGACTGTGTTACGCTACATCCTCACCACTTAATATTGTCAGGTTTGTTTGTTTGTTAACAAGTCATTCCGATAAG
Source organism: Panthera onca (assembly GCF_046562875.1). Lineage (NCBI taxonomy): Eukaryota > Metazoa > Chordata > Mammalia > Carnivora > Felidae > Panthera > Panthera onca. Next base: position 37,431,180 of record NC_138341.1, read on the forward strand.
TAGGCAGTGAGGTCTTATTGTGGTTTTTATTTCCATTTCTCTAATGACTAATAATATTGAGAATCTCTTCATGTGCTTATTTGCCATGAGGACTCTACTGGGTAAAGTTCTGTCCATCTAAAAACTGGATTAATTTCTGGGGTGCCTGGATGGCTCAGTCGGTTAAGGTCTGACTTTAGCTCAGATCATGATCTCACGGCTTGTGAGTTCGAGCCTCGCATCAAGCTCTGTGCTGAAGCTCAGAGCCTGGAAGCTGCTCTGTGTCTCCCTCCCTCTCCCTCCCTCCCTCCCTCCCTCTCTCTCTCAAAAATAAGTAAACATTAAAAAATGCATAATTTCTTATTGTTCAGTTTTGAGTGTCCTTTATGTATTCTAATTACAAGTCTTTTTCAGATATGTGAACTGCAAATATTTTCTCTCAGTCTGTAGCTTGTTTTAAGAACACCTATCCCAGAGCAAATGTTTTATTTTTTTAATTTAATTTATTTTTTAAATTTACATCCAAGTTAGTTATCATATAGTACAACAGTGATTTCAGGAGTAGATTCCTTAATGCCCCTTCCCCATTAAGCCCATCCCCTCTCCCACAACCCCTCCAGTAACCCTCTGTTTGTTCTCCATATTTATGAGTTTCTTCTGTTTTGTCCCCCTCCTTGTTTTTATATTATTTTTGTTTCCCTTCCCTTATGTTCATCTGTTTTGTATCGTAAAGTCCTCATATGACTGAAGTCATATGATATTTGTCGTTCTCTAATTTCACTTAGCATAATACCCTCCGGTTCCATCCACGTAGTTGCAAATGGCAAGATTTCATTCTTTTTGATTGCCAAGTAATACTCCATTGTATATATATATGCCACGTCTTCTTTATCCATTCACCCATCGATGGACATTTGGGCTCTTTCCATACTTTGGCTATTGTCAATAGCACTGCTATAAACTTTGGGGTGCACGTGCCCTTCTGAAACAGCACACCTGTATCCCTTGGATACATACCTAGTAGTGCAATTGCTGGGTCATAGGGTAGTTCTATTTTTAGTTTTTTGAGGAGCCTCCATACTGTTTTCCAGAGTGGCTTCACTAGTTTGCATTCCCACCAGCATTGCAAAAGAGATCCTCTTTCTCCGCATCCTTGCCAACATCTGTTGTTGCCTGAGTTGTTAATGTTAGCCATTCTGACAGGTGTGAGGTGGTATCTCATTGTGGTTTTGATTTGCATTTTTTCATGTGTCAGTTGGCCATCTGGATGCCTTCTTTGGAAAAGTGTCTATTCATGTCTTTTGCCGTTTCTTCACTGGAATATTTGTTTTTTGGGTGTTGAGTTGGTAAGTTCTTTATAGATTTTGGATACTAACCCTTTATATGATATGTCGTTTGAAAATGTCTTCTCCCAGTCCGTCAGTTGCCCTTTAGTTTTGCTGATTGTTTCTTTCATTGTGCAGAAGCTTTTCATTTTGATGAGGTCCCAATAGTTTATTTTTGCTTTGGTTTCCTTTGCCTCTGGAGACATGTTGACTAAGAGGTTGCTGAGGCCAAGGTCAAAGAGTTTTAAAGGTTTTAAACTTTGATGAATCTAAATTGATCAATTTTTTATTTTTATGGATCATGCCTTTGGTGTCAGGTCTGAGAACTCTTTGCCCAACCCCAGGCCCTGAAATTTTTCTTCTGTGTTTTCTGCAGATTTTTTTTTTATGGTTTTGCATTTTTACATTTAGGTCTGTGATCCATTTGGAGTTTATTCTTGTGTAAAGTGTGAGTTGTACATTGGGATCACTTTTTGCATATAGATTCCCATTTGTTCCAACATCATTTGTTGAGAAGATGATTCATTTGCCATTGAATTATTTCAGCAGCTTTGACAAAAATCAGTTCATTGCACACATATGTGAGTACTTCTGCCTGCAACACACTATCTTGATTACTATAACTCTCTAGTAAGATTTAAAACCGGGTAGATTTTAAGATTTTGTTATATTTTTCCAAAATTGTTTTGACTATTCTAGTTTCTTTGCCTTTCCATTAAAATTTTAGGATTAGGAGCGCCTGGGTAGCTCAGTCAGTTAAGCATGTAACTCTTGATTTTGGCTCACGGGGAGCTGAGTCCTATGTTAGGCTCTGTGGAACACACTTGGGATTCTCTCTCTCTCTCTCTCTCTCTCTCTCTCTCTCCCGTTGCCCTTCCCCCACACATGCACTCATGCACTCTCTTTCTCTCAAAAACAAAAAAATAAAACATTAAAAAAATAAAATTTTAGAATTAGCTTCTTTATTTCTTAGAAACAAGAAATCCTATCGGAATTTTTATTGAGATTAAATTAAATCTATTGATCAATTGGGGTGAATTGACATGTTTAACAATATCGAGTCTTCCAATCTATGAACATAATATGTCTGTCCATTTATCTAGATCTTTGATTTGTTTCATCAGCATTTAAAAATTTTCAACATAAATATACTTTGTTAGATTTATACCTAAGTATTTCATTTTTGGAACTCCTTTAAATGGCATTATTCTATTAAATTTTCATTTCCAGTGGTATATTCCTAGTATATGGAAATCTAATGGATTTTTCCGTGTTGACCTGTTATCCTGTGGCATTGTGGAACTCCCTTATTGGGAAGTTTTTTTGTAGATTCTCTCGGATTTTTTATATAACTGATTATGTCATCTGTGAATACGGGCAGTTTTATTTCTTCTTTCCAATTTATGTGCCATTGGTTTATTTATTTAGCTTTATTACACTGACTAAAACCTCTAGTACCATGTTGGATAGGGATGTGGACATCCTTGCCTTGTTCTAGAACTTAGGAAGAAAGTATTTAGTTTTTTTTTTTTAACATTGTGATGATAGCTATAGGGTTTTTTTGGTAGATGCCATTTGTCAAGTTAAGATTTCCTTTGAGTCATAGTTTGACAGAGTATTTATTATGAATGGATGTTGAATTTTGTCACATGCTATTTCTGCTTCAATTTCTATGATCCAGTCTGTTAAAAAAGTGGATGACCTTGATTGATTTGCTAATTTTGAAACCAGCCTTCCTGTCCCAGATAATCTTAATTGGTCTTATTTCTGTTTTTATATATGTTTCTCTATATTCCTCTGTATTTCTGGATTCCACTTGCTAATATTTCGTGAGTATTTTTGTCTGTGTTCATGAGGGGTATTGGTGTATAGTAGGGGTCAGCAAACTATGGCCCCTGGGCCACATGCAGCCCACTGCTGGTCAAATCTGGCCACACCTATTCATTTACATATTTCTGGAGCTGCTTTTTGCCCTACAGTTGCAGAGTTGAGAGGTTGCAACAGAGACCATATGGGCTTCAAAAAAGAAAATGTTTACGCCCTGGCCCTCTATAGGTAACATTTGCTGACCCTGGTTTATAGTTTTCTTCTACTGTCTTTGCCTGGTTTTGTTACCAGGGTCATGTTGGCTTCATAAAATAAGTGAAGTGTTCCCTTCTCTTCTGTTTTCTGAAAGAGCTTGTGTAGGATTTGTGTCAGTTCTTGAAATGTTTGGTAGAATTTACCAATGAAATCATGTGAACCTGGAGATTTCTTTTCTGGAAAGTTTTTTTGTTTTGTTCTGTTTAAAAATATGTTTTTAATGTTTATATATTTTTGAGAGAGAGAGAGACAGACAGAGTGTGAGCAAGGGGAGGGGCAGAGAGATAGGGAGACACAGGGTCCGAAGCAGGCTCCAGGCTCCAGGCTCCGAGCTGTCAGTTGTCAGCACAGAGCCCGACGTGGGGCTGGGGCCAACAAACCGCGAGATCATGACCCGAGCTGAAGTCAGACACTTAACCGACTGAGCCACCCAGGCGCCTCCCCCGCTTCTGGAAGGTTTTTAACTATGAATTCAATTTCTTTGACAGATACAGAACTATTTAGGTTAGGTTTCTCCTTTGGGCGAATTTTGGTAGTTTGTGGCTTTCAAAAAATTTGGTCTGTAGTCCTCTCTTTTAAATGTAGTCAACTGCTTTTAAATGCCCTGAAGATTAGTCCACATTTCTAAACAATTGATCTCCTGTAATGACAGATACTTTGTGCCATTGTTCACCGCAGAGCCAAATAGTCTACTATGATTAACTTCCTTTCTTATGTAAGTAATTCTTCTGTCGTCCTGAAATTTTTCCCCCTTTCCCCTCGGTCAAATACATAAGCACAGTGGTTTCCAGAAGCTCTTTCCTATTCCACGTTCTGTCAGGGCTGCTTTCCCTCGGAGCCTGTACTTGCCAGTCCGGCTGACCCTGACTTTGGCTGCCTGCTCTTCGGAGCTGGAGTCTATGTTTTATAGATCATACGTCTTCCTCTTTCTTGGCTCACTCCCTTGTTTTTCTGAACGCATCCTCAGGAAAATGATGTTTTAATCTGTTCTCGTGAGGTGTTCCCAAGTCACTGTCCTACTGTAGATAGTACCCTTTTTCTACACCGACCCCTTAAAGCAGTCAGCAGTACACATTATGCCCAGGCTGTCTGTGGGGAAAGCCCTCATGTGGGGCCGAGGAGCCCTCGTGCGGAACGAGGCCAGAGGAAGAGGTAAGAGGAGGGCAGCTGGCCCATCCACTGTCCCCTCCTGACCGTGTCAGGGGAGGGAGGTGGAGGAGAGGATTCCAGACTATTCCTTTATCTGTGATGAATGAGGTGGAGAAGGCATGCGTGCCCGGAGTCTAGGCTGAGATGGCTTGTTGGTCGCTTTAGAACTCAGAGTGGAAGGACACTACAATTGACCAGGGCTGTCTACACAAATCCATGGGTATGGGCTGAAGCGACAGGGACACGGGAAGCATCCAGATCTAAAATAGGGGTACAGGGATTCTCCACTCTGAGAGTTTGCATTGCGCCGCTTGGCTTCTGCAAAAGCCCTACATAAGGACCTGTTTTCACTGTCCAAAAGAAATCGGGGAGGATTTTCGCTTTTATGAAAAAAGGCAAAAAGCAAAAACAGCGGTCCGCGTTGGTTTAGCAGCGAGCTGTTGTAGAGGCTGCGGCAGCCGGAGCAGCGAGGGTGGCGCCACCAAGCTCCTTCCCTGGGAACCACACTCAGCATCTCAGCACCCAGCCTCTAGAGCTTTGAGCCACGTCCGTGAGCATCCGAGCTTCCTCTGGGGAAGCTCAACAAAATTTCCATATAAATTAACGGTAATTGCATCTTCGCTTGAGGCCACTTTGGCTTACAAAGGGTTTCATAGGAACCCTTCACTCTCAGATAGCTGGGGGGTGGAGGGGTGGGCGTGAACAGACCTGTATTTCACAAAACAAATATTTGGTGCCTCCAATGGCCCAGGTGCCAGGATCAAGACAGACAAGGACCCCGCTTTTGGTTTCAAAAGAGCTGCCCTGGAACTGAATTTGGCAGACCTGGTGACAATTTGAGCTGGGCTCAGCTGGGCTGTTCTGCTGATCTGCTCCAGATTCAGCCCCTCTGGACTGCCAGCCTCATTCATCTGTGGACGGCTGCCAGGTTAGCCGAGGCGGGCTGGTCTCCGAGGGCCGCACACGGCTCGTCATCCTTCAGCAGGCTAACCGGGCCTTTTCACATGGCAGTAGTGGCTGTGGGCCGAGACTGAGCATGAAGCACAAGACTTCTTGAGACCCTGTTCAAAAATGAACCTGGGATTTGGGGTTGATCCGGGTACGGATCCTGATGCCAGCAGATCAGGATACAACAGCCATTGAAAAGATAGTTTGTTATTTACAGTTCCCAAGAAGATGGGGCACACCATGCCTCATGAGGCCTCAGGAGAGACCAGGCAGAGAGATAGGGCAGGAAACTTCCTGCCTTTATTGGGGTTTCTGAGGGAAGGAATGGGTGAGACAGGGTAAGGGGGCTAACCAAGTTGAGATTGGCTAGTTTGACTAATCTTAGCAGGGTTGCCCCCATAGTTGCCTGATGCCTGATCCTGGGGCTATGGAGAGAGGGGGGCTGGGGTGGGAGGGGGTGTTACTGTCTCACTAGTGCAAGAGTCAGATAAGGGGGGGGATGGTTCTTGGCTTGGTCGGTTTGCATATCAAAGGTGTGCAGCGGGGGTGTGCAGGGTGTTGAGTTGTTTGCTACCTCTAGGAATTTGCTAGCCCTGAGAGGGGCAGTCTGTCCCGAGTCAGCAGGGCCCCAGATGTCAAAATATCAGATACAGAAACTACACAACATGGTTCATCTAGATCCAGCCTTGGAACTGGTATATCGCTTCCACTACATTCTCTTGGCCAAAGCAAGTCACAAGCAAGTCACAAGGCCAGCCTAGATCCGAGAGGTGGGAAAAGAGATTTCCATCTTTATGAGAAAAGCGGCACAGTCTCCTTGTAAATGATGTAGATGGCTGGGGGGTGGGGAGGGGGGGGGAAGGGGTTTGGATTGTGGCTGTTTCTGCAAACTTTCCATCATAGTGACCCAGAGATTTACTCTGCACAGTCACTTATCTTTAGACACACGTGTGCAGTCAGAGTGAGGAGGCGTGGCAGACAGGCCTTCCTGGCATCTTGGGCTTTCTCCAGAGATCCCCTCCTTCCCCTGGCACCTTCAGGAACGGGACTCAAGTCCTGTCAAGGACACCCCTGATTACAGAGAGGAATGGTGGCCCCTTTGCTCTCTTAGGGTCGTTTCTGGCCCCAGCTTTGGGAGGTGGGTATTGACAGTGTGAACGGTGAGAGCCGAGGTGTGGCCTGCTAGGGAAGGACAGTGTGACAGGGCAGCACAGTGCCTTCTTGGGGCAGCCTGGAGTCTTTCATTTGGGAGCCAACGCCCTGCCAGGCCTGCTCACCCTAGAGGATCAATCCTGTTTGACACCACATTTGATTCCAGGTAGGACCAAACCATCTTGGTCTGTGAAGCTGCTGGCCTCACCATCGGGCCACCAGCCCTCCCTCCATGCCTGCCCAGGCGTGCTTCCCAGCCAGCGGTCCGTGCTCCACGTGTCCCGGGATGAATGTCTGTCTCCTGTTGACAGAAGCCTGATGGTGCTGGTCACTCCCTTGATCCAGAGGGACAACGGTGGGGCTGCTGGGCTGCCGCCAGGCTTCTCAGGGTTTGTGCAGCCCTGGGGCCCTGGGACAACATCAGGGCAGACTCTCTGGGTGGGTAGAACTTTCTACATCCTTTCAAACCCTCCACCAGAGTCTTTCATGCTTCTTAGTAACTGCCCAGGACCTAAAATTAGTCCATCACGTACATTTTCATGAAAGAAAAAAAAAGTGCCTATACTTGGACAAGACTCAAGTCTACCCATTTCAGTAAGTAGACTCTATACCTCAAGGAAGCAATCATTTATTTTCCCTGCATATAAGAAAACATGTGCCCCCGTGGCAGTCTGGGTACGAGAATCTCCCTAGGGAGGCAGCTAAATGCAAAGAAAGGCCCAAGGAACTCATTCTGGTGATGGATTTCCAAGTAACATCGAGATATGACAATTGTTCGTGTCTGAGAACTGGAGGGCCGGGGAGAGGTTGGTGGCAACTCAAGGCACCCAGAAGTCCCCCCAAGCTGCTCGTTAGCCCCACTGTTGCCCTCTGGTTTGGCCAATGACTCAGACATTTCTCTTTATGCTAGAGATTATAGTGCCCCTAGAACCTCCACAGAAGGGGAGGGCACACTGCAAGCCCGAGAGGAGCCCTTTCCTCTGCTCCCCTGGGCTGTGTTTCCTAACTCTGCAGGAGGGGCTGGGGTCAGAGAACATGACCTACAACTGGGTGCACTGCCCAGGAAGCTGAGAGAGTCGATGCTTCCAGCTTACTTGAAGAAAGGGAAAGCACCACAGAGTTCCAAGGTAGGGAGGGGTGTCCGTAGTGTCAGAGGCAAAAAGAAACAAAGAAAAGCTGCTTCCAGAGAAGCATCAGACACCAGTCAGTCATTTACACTGTAGTGAGAAAACATACACACAAGTTAGCATCAGTTGAACGTGTCAGTATCACCTCAGGGGGTCCTGTGATTTAGGCCTTTTGTCTGATTGCATGATTCAAGATTTTACCCTTTTAGAAGTTACCCTTACTAACCGGTAAGATAATGTACTCATTCAACAACTTTGTCCTGAGTGCCAGTCCTGCTGGAGGCCAGTCACTCTTCTGGGCCTGAGGAGGCGGCATGACCCAAGGCAGTTTAGCAAGTGGAAAAGACTCATAGCACAGGGTCCATGTCTTGGCTCCCACTCTTCCTGAATGAGCACCCTAGGGAAAGGTCTTGCCTCTGATGACTCAGTTGCCTCCCATGAACAAGTGAGGATAACAGACATATATGTCTCACAGGATTGTAGTAAGGAGAAAATGAATGGGATTCAAAGAACAGTTTCATAATAAGTGCTCAGTTTGTCGTAGGGGAGGGGAAGCTGAGGCAGACACAGGCCCTGCTGTCATGTAGTGTCATGTAACCAAGCAGGAAGAGAAAAACAAGAGAAACGTGAGAAGTATCAGAAGGCAGGTAACTGGAATGGGGTACTGTTTTGAAGGGAGGCCAGGAGGCTACTGTACCCTTAGTAGGCAGGTACTCTCGGATAACGGAGCTTCTAAGTGAAAGTGGAAATACAGAGCCTGACTTCTGAGGACCAGGGGCAGAATTTCTGGACAGAAGAAACAGCCCGTGCAAAGGCCCTGAGATGGAAATAAGCTTGCTGAGGTGTGTGGAGAAACACAGATGAGGTCCAAACCCTGGAGTTCAGCAGACAGAAGAAGGCACTCGATCTGGGCACAGTTGGCAGTGGCTGAACTTGATCACACAGGGCTCTGTAGGCAGAATAATGACCCCCCCCCCAACATGTCTATATTCTTATTCCCAGAACCTGTGAATCTGACCTTGATTTTAGCTCAGTGAGACCCATGTCAGACTTCTGACCTCCAGAACTATAAGATAATAAATTTATGTTGGTTTAAGCTGCCAAGTTTATGTTTTTTTGTAGCAGCAATAGGAAACAAATACACCCAGCTCCACGGTAAGGGAGCTGGCCTTATTCCCATGTGTAGGGAGCCATTGTTGGGGGTTAGGTGAGTATGTGATGCGGTCTGGCCTCTGACCTCTGTCTTTGGAAAGCATGGATCCTAGGGAAGGTGAGGACATGGGAAGAGCAGGTAGGACACACTTGTGGTGGTCCGGAGAGGATCATTCCAGTCTTGCTATTGCCTGGCCACCCAGAAACACTTGGGCTTGTTGACTAGTGAGGGTAGGAAGAACTGGAAGTGTAGCGCCTTCTAACTGGAAGCATTAGCCTTCATAGCCACCCAGGCTAATTGTTACTCTAAGAATAACGAATCCCAAGACCCCGAATCTCCCACCATGCCCAAGCTCAAAGCAGCCATTTTATCTGTCCCGTTAGCTTTGCCCATGCTGCCTGTGGGGACCAGGCTTTTTGTCCGCTCCATCCTCTCTCTTCCCCCTCTTCAAAGGAGTCAACCACAGGAGACTTGGTTTTCTGGTAAAACCCAGATGTTGATTTGCATGAGTCACAGAACTCTGGGGTCCTGTGTGAACATGAGTACACATGTATACCACATACTGAAGCAACCAACAACCAGCAAGAACCTTCCTGAAGGGTCTATGTATGTGGCAGGGGGACAACCAGGGGAACTGAGAGGGGCCACCAGCAGACAGGGGGCCTTCTCTGAGACCCTCATTCTCGTTCTCGTAAGCTGAAGAAAGAGACAGAACCTGCTTTCCGAGTGGATGGGCTAGACACAATGTGGTGCATAAGGTAGCCAAGCCATCCTCCGACTGGGTGTCCCTTAGCCTCAGTTTCTCTAGCTGTAAAATGGAGATAATGGTGCCCACCTAATAGGGCTGCATGGAGGACTGACTGAGATAAAGATGGCTGTGGTTTTTTTGGGGCGCCTGGGTGGCTCAGTCGGTTAAGCGGCCAACTTCAGCTCAGGTCATGATCTTGCAGTCCGTGAGTTCAAGCACCACGTCGGGCTCTGTGCTGACAGCTCAGAGCCTGGAGCCTGTTTCAGATTCTGTGTCTCCCTCTCTCTGACCCTCCCCCATTCATGCTCTGTCTCTCTCTGTCTCAAAAATAAATAAATGTTAAAAAAACAAACAAACAAACAAGATGGCTATGTTTTCTACAGCAGTGCCTGATGTGAAGTAGGGTACTTGGTAAATATCTGTGGAATCCTGAATGAATGAATGAATGAATGAATGAATGAAAAGAAACACTATATTAAATTTTGCATAACATGCCCCATTTCTGAGGCTCTGAGGTCCTCCGGTTGTGGAGAGAGGTGAGGGGAAGGCCTGACAGGTGGGCTCCAGTAGGAGACTGTGGCTGGTTGTGTGGCACAGCTCTGTGTGTGTGTGTGTGTGCATGTGTGTGTGAGCTGAGTTCTCCGCTGGGCTGGGCGTCATGTTTGCTAAAGATAATGCCGGTGCCAGTAAGGCACAAGCAGGTCTACAGACAAAAGTTAGCTGGGCAGCAAGCAGTTATTAGCAGGCAGGTGAAAGAATAAGGCAGGTTTGGGTGATGAGATGAATATGATTGTCCTGGCCTCACACTTCATTCCTTCACCCCTCATTCATTCATTCCTTTGTTGATTCATCTAGTTTGAGCTCAGAGCCTCTGCTCAGTGAGGAGGATACCCAGCTGTCTATAACTGGTTTTCTGCTCTCAAGCATGCAAAGCAGCCAGGGGAGCGGTGGGCTGAGAGGGTGTCCATAAGGGGGCCATCAAGGCCGGCAGGGGCTGTGGTAAAACGAGAGGAGTCAGGAGGCGGATGGAGGCAGGGCTCTTGGTGGTTCTCCATGGACCCGTCTCTAAAGTAGACCCAGTCATCCTATTACATCAGGATCTGGAGAAGGCATGCTGGGGTTTAAATCCTGGATGTGTCACCGTGGCCAAGCGACCACTTGGCTTCCTCACCTATAAAGTAGGCGTAATAATGTGCCCACAGCCTGGCATTGTCGTGAGCATTTAACGAGTTACTTGTGTAAAGTGTGGTGACGGTGCTGGCTCTGGATTCCCTCTGTTGTCATCGCTTCTGTGGTCATTTTAAAAACTATACAAGATGGGGGATTGGAGTGTAAATGTAGAATTATGGACAGCCAGCATAAACCCCCAAATGCCCTGAGCACCCAGGGGTCCGGAGCTCCAAAAGGAGTCTCAGCTGGAAGACTGTGGTGGCTAATTTTACGTGTCCACTTGGCTAGACCAAAATACCTGAATATTTGATCGAACGCTTAGGATCTAGATGTTGCTGTGAAGGTAGTTTTTAGATGTGATTAGCATCAAACCAGGAGACTTTAAGTAAAACAGATGCCTTTCATGATGTGGGTGGGCCCCCATCAAAAGACCAAGAGCCACCAAGATGGAAGGAATTCTGTCTCTAAACTGCCTTTGGATTCAAGCTACATCAACTGTTCCCTGGGTCTTCAGCCTGTCACGTGCTTTGCAGATTTTGACTTCTCAGCCCCCACAACTGCATGAGCCAGTTTCTTAAAATAAATCTGCCTCTCATCCTCTGTCTCTCTCAATAGGTTGTGTGCATACACAGTGTGCATTCTGTTGGTTCTGTTTCTCTAGAGAAGCCTGACAAGGGCCTTGGCCAACCCCCCAAGCAAAATTCACTCACTTCCCCCAGAAGCATTCACTTTCTCTCCTCTTCTGGGGTGCTGGGTAGAGGTCACTGAGATGAGGGAAGGCGAAGGAGTTATAACCCGCCTCTGACTTGCTCTAAAATTAAAATAACTTCTGGAGAAAAAAACATGCACAAATCCGACATGACTCAGACGCGGAGGGCTTCAAGCCTTGGCTAGCAGGCACACATTTGGCAAGTGTGCTCTGTCCTTTCATAGACCTAATGGCATCAAAACATCTGTGTTCCCATTAACAAAATGCTGACATGACACATAGCTGTGGCTTAGAAGAAACCAGCTCAAGAGACGGCCTCTCTGAGGTCTGAGGGGTCATCCGTGGCCACCTGAAGGGGTCTCGGGGTTCTACTGTCAGCGAGGTGGCTCTCGGGGATTGTCACTGTCTCAAGACTGTCACCGTAAGAAAGGCCATTGAGCCAGGTCATGTGAGAACAAAAGCCTCAAAGACCACCCCCCCCCCAACCACGCACACCCCTGGAACTGCACCCATGCCCTTAGGTGCCTTGAGAGCAGGCGCTGGGTCTTGAATTTCATTTATAAATTGAACCCAAATGGCCAGAAGGCATGGATGTAGTGGCAGGGGTCAGGTCTTCTGGGTTCTGGCATAGTGATGGGGTGAGCTGGCGTGGGGGATGCATATAGCCTTTGTCTTTGTCCATACCTAGCCCAGCAGGTAGAGTGTTGAGGTATAAAATGGCTCTGGAAGCCCACCTCTACTGGGGCACTGGTTAGTTTCAGAGAAAGGGAGTGTTGTAAGCTCTGATGAATGTCCATTAGATCCTCCAGAATAAATATTATGAGAGAATGGGTTGGGAAGAAGGTGGGCAAGATTCCCCCGGGGGGTAGCAGGGAGGGTGGAATATGGTTTGATGGCTGCATTACTTCCAAGAACCTTCGGACCAGCACCCCCACCCTCCTGGCTCTCAGCACTGGCCTGTGTGTTCCAGAACCATCTATGCCACCTCCACGCCAGATTGGGAACAGCCAGGTGGGGTGACTTCTGTTGCTACTTCTTTCACTGGCTCATGTCTTTCCCTGCAAATACTGCCATTGGCATGGAGTGACATGAAGTGCCCACCCATTTGAAGAGTTTGAACACGGACACCGTAAATCCTGGTCTTTTCTCCTCAAAGATGGAAGAGTTTCTCTGCATGTCTCTTCTTGGTACCATTTCAAAGAAATTATTAACTCAAAGAAATGGAAACTATTTTTCGTTATTTATTGTCAACGGCATAAGCCAGGCGTGGAGCCAAGCTTTCAAAGGGATGGAAACTTAAACCATTTGAGGGGATCTCCTCAAGAAAAATATTAACAATGGGGCACCTGGGTGGCTCAGTCGGTTGAGAGTCCGACTTCAGCTCAGGTCATGATCTTGAGGTTCATGAGTTCGAGCCCCACATCGGGCTCACTGCCGTCAGCACAGAGCCCACTTAGGATCCTCTGTTCCCCTCTCTGTGCTCCTCCTCTGCTTACTGTCTCTCTCTATCAAAAATAAATAACATCAAAAAATTTAAAGAAAAACATTAAAAATGAGGGCCCCTTGAGGGCTCTGGAAGAGACCTTTGAAAGTGGGGGCCCTGACGTGGTGACTTCCTCAGCCACTGGGGTATGCCCTCCCTTCCCTGTGTGGAGCCCTCCCCTTGCCAGCCCCATCTGGATTTGACCTTTGCCCGGTCATGGCTTTGGTGAGCCTTCCCACCTGAGTGGGAGGAAGGCTATAAAAAGGCATGTGGAGCCTGTGGTTGTTTTTTGCAGTTGGGGTCTGAGACCTTGAGATGGGAAGGGTCTGCCCAAAGCCAGGCTTTGCTGTGGCAGTGCCAGGCTGCCATGCAGGTGGCGGACTCCTGAGGGTTTGGCCTCTTTCCTGACCCCGGCCCCGGAGGCCCTCACAGCCCCCTCGACCCGACCTTGCCAACGGCTACATTTGCAAAGAGGAAAGGACTTGTTTCCATGCTTCCGCCCCTCTCAGCCCAGAGCAGGAGATGGCAGTGGGTGTGGGGGGGAAGCTGGCTGACAAGTGGAGCCCCTTCCCCAGACTGAAGAGAGCACTGGGGTCAGAAGTGAAATCGAGGGCCAGGGTCCCTTGATGATAACTGCTTTCTGACGTCCATGCAATGCCACAAGCCAGTGCCAAGAAGAGGGAGCTGATACAGAACCTGCATCCTGTGGTCCAGCCTGTGCAAGATGACCCTGGTATATGTGTGCATGTGCGTCTAATCCAAGTTCAAAACAGACAGAAAGTCAACAGTGGTTGTCTCTGATCATGGGACTTGCTTATTCTTTGTTTCGATGTGTTTTCAGTATTTTGAATTGTTTTGCAGGAAGTATGCTTTCTATGATCATGCAAAATGATAAATCATTCTTTCTCGGTTTGGAAAGGGAAAACACTTAGCTCTTCAGCCCCCCTCCTGTGTTCTTTTGTTCCCATAATGCAGACCTCCTGAGCCCTTGACTTGGTCTGTAAGGATTCCAACCTCATGGCCCAGCCCTACAGATGAACCCAGTCATGCTTGTGCCAAAGTCCCACTCCAGGCAACAGATTTGAGGGTGGCTTTCAAGGGATCCATTTCTAGCACTTTGGGATCAAGGAATTCCCCTGTTAGTAGCAACTGCCATACAGACCCATCAAACCTCATGTCAAAAGACAGTCATTCTCTCTGTTCCCTGGCACCCTGGCCCCTACCCGGCCTGCTGGCTCAAGGATCTTTCTTTTCTTTCTTTCTTTCTTTTTTTTTTTTTTTTTAGTATTAGGGACTTTATTTTATTTTATTATTTTTATTTTTTATTTTATTTTTAGTATTAGGGACTTTATTTTTAATATAGTATTTAATATAATAAATAGTATTATTTTTAATATTGGGCTTTATTTTTTATTATTTTTATTTATTATTTTATTTTTAATATTAGGGACTTTATTTTTTTTACTCTCTCTCTCTATATATATATGTATTTCACTATATATATTTCTGTATATTGTGTATTATTATATATTATATATTATATATTATATCATATATATATATATATATATATAGTGAAATAATCACCACAGTAAGTTTAGTAAACATCACCTTCCAGAGCTACAAGTTGTTTTTCTCTTGTGATGAGAACTTTGAACACCTCCTCTCTTAGCCACTTTCAAATATACAGTACAGTACTGTTCACGGTAGTCATTATGCTGTACCTCACATCCCCAGAACTTATTTATCTTAGAACTGGAAGTTTGTACCTTTTGACCCCCCTTCATGCATTTCCTCCGCTCCCCCCAACCCTTCAACTCAAGCAACCACCAATCTGTTTGATGTCTTAGATCTCACATATAAGTGACTTCATGTAGTATTTGTCTTTCTCTGTCTGACTTATTTCACTTAGCATAATGTCCTCAAGGTGTATCCATATTGTCTCAAATAGCGAAATGTTCTTCTTTTTTATGGCTGAGTAATATTCCACTGTGTGTGTGTGTGTGTGTGTGTGTGTGTGTGTGTGTACACACACATATACATATATATGTATATATGTACACACATATATACACACCACATTTTTAAATCTTTTCCCCCATCGGTGGGCACTGAGTTTGCTTCCATATGTTGGCTAGAGTGAATAATGGTGCAACAAACATGGGGCTGCAGATGTCTTTCTGAGAGAGTGATCTTGTTTCCTTTGGATACAGTGGATATAGAATTGCTGGATCATATGGCAGTTCCATTTTTAATTTTTTGAGGAACCTCCATACTCTTTTCCACAGCGCCTGCACCAATTTACATTCCCGCCAACAGCGCACGAGTAAGCAGTCCCTTTTCTCCACTACCTTGCCGACACTTGTTATTTCTTATCCTTTTGATCCTAGCCATCCAGAGAGGTGTGAGGTGATCTCACTGTGGTATTGATTTGCATTTCCTTGATGATAAATGATATTGAGCATCTTTTCTTGTACCTGTTGGCCATCTGGATATCTTCTTTTAAAAAAAAATGTCCATTCAGAGGCATCTGGGCGGCTCAGTCGGTTAAGTGTCCAACTCTAGATTTGGGCTCAGGTCACGATCTCAAAGTTCGTGAGTTCAGGCCCTGCATCAGGCTCTGTGCTGACAGTGCAGAGCCTGCTTGGGATTCTCTCACCCTCTTTTCCTGCCCCTCTGCCATGCGTGTGTGTGTGCCCTTTCTCTCTCTCAAAATAAAAAAGAAAAAGAAAAATGTCTATTCAGTTCCTCTGCCCATTTTTAATTAGATAGGGTTTGTTTTGTTTGTTTTTTTTTTGCTATTGAATTATATGAGTTCTTTATATATTTTGGATACTAACACCTAATCAGATATATGATTTGCAAATATTTTCTCCCACTCTCTATGTTGCCTTTTCATCTTGTTGATGGTTTTCTTTGCTGTGCTGGAGCTTTTTTAGTTTGATGTAGCTCCATTTGTTTATCTTTGCTTTTGTTGCCTTTGCTTTTGGTGTTAAAGCCCCAAAAAATCATTGCCAAGACCAATGCCAGGGAGCTTACCCTCTACGTTATCTTTTAGGAGTTTTATGGTTTTAGGTCTTAAGTTCAAGCCTTTAACCCAGTTTGAGTTAGTTTTTGTGTGTGGTGTAAGATAGGGATCCAGTTTCATTCTTTTGCATGTGGCAGTCCAGTTTTCCCAGCACCATTTATTGAAGAGACTGTCCCTTCCCCGTTGTGTGTTCTTACCTCCTTTGTCATAAATTAATTGGCCGTGGGGTGCCTGGGTGGCTCAGTCGGTTAAGCGTCCGACTTCAGCTCAGGTCATGAGCTCACGGTCTGTGAGTTTGAGTCCCATGTCCGGCTCTGTGCTGACAGCTCGGAGCCTGAAGCCTGCTTCAGATTCTGTGTGTCCCTCTCTCTCTGCCTCTCCCCTGCTCACGCTCTGTCTCTCTCTGTCTCAAAAATAAATAAAAACATTAAAAACATTTTTTTAATAAAGAAATAAATTAATCGGCCATAAGCACATGGGTTTATTTCTGGGCTCACAGAGTTCCTTGTTACACCAATTTGTTCTGTTAGCATCACCCCGGTGAGGATGGAGGCAGGGATGGGCCAGGGTTCTGAGATCTTCCCTTAGCAAGTCTGCCTGAAACCCTTCCATCGGCCTCCCCTCCTAGGATGAGGTCTTTCTGTGCTTGGTCTTGAAGGTTTTTCCATTGTGACTGGTGAGGTGAGCACTTAGGAGGTTGGTGCCTATTGTCCACTGTGTGGGTGTTGGGAAGGGCTCCGGAAAGTGCACTAGAAGCAGAGGACAGCTGTGCCTGGACCCAGGAGCCAGTTAGACACCCTTGGCTGCCCAGTGGCCGAGTGGAACCCGGGCCTCTTTTCCTCCACATGCTCTGTTCTCCTTTCTCTACCTCTAGGAGCCCCATGGCACCAACCCAGGCCCCTGACAGAGGCCGTGGCACTAATCTCCTCTTCCCCACTTCAGAATGTAGCCTTTCCGTGTCCTCTGGGGCAGCTGTGGCCCAGTGAGCCCTCTCCAGATGTCAGGGCCCTGGCCACCTTGTGCAAGAGGGAGGCAGCTGCTCACCGGGCTCAGTGTGGTCAGGGATGTTTCTTCCACTCTGGCCCTGCTTCCTGTCCCCACTGCCCGTGCTCCCTGACCTGAAACTTGCACAGGAGCCAGAACTCCACTCCTGTTGGTTATGTTGCTCAGGTCATAGAGTTATCAGCTGCTAGTGCAAATTAATCGGTAAGATCATTCACCACAGAGGGATGTGTGAAGAACAAATGAGACAGGGCGTAAGGCACTCCACTGGGGCACGTGCAGCCGAGGGTTTGGGGTCTGGGGGTGGTAGCTCTGGGATGGACGTCATCTGTGTTCCCATTTTGGCCTTACCACTCCTAAGCTGCATGATTCAGGGACCGCTGCTTGAGTTTCAGCCCATGTATTTTCATCTGTGATACAGAGACAATCCCAGCCCTTCACGGGCTTGCTACCAGCCAGCAGTACTCTTTGAAGTAGAAATGGCCTTGTCAACTGTGACGAACTTCACAAGTGTAACACATAAGTCATGAAGCCATCTTTTTTTTTTAATTAAAAAAATTTTTTTTAACGTTTATTCATTTTTGAGAGATAGAGTGTGAGCGGGGAGGGGCAGAGAGAGAGAGACAGACAGACAGAATCAGAATCTGAGCTGTCAGCACAGAGCCCGACACTGGGCTTGAACTCACGAACCATGAGATCATGACCTGAGCCAAAGTCAGGCGCCCAACCAACTGAGCCACCCAGGCACCCCAGTCAGGAAGCCATCTATAAAAGCAGCCTCTAATCACATCTTGGCCTTTTGGCTAAGATCCAGTGTGTAAGCAGCTTCTTCTTTTTTTCTTTATGGGAGGAGAAGTGGGTGTGGGAAACCCAGTCTGGGTAGGATGGCGGGTGATGCTGAGCAGGTAAGGGATTGCAGGAGGTCACTTGCTGCCCCGGTGCCCCAGAACCTGCGTGGGAATGACCACAATGGGGGAGAAGGGAGGAAAACAAACAAAACCTCTCTTCCCAGCAATTGCATTTGGGGCTAGGCCCAGTCAGGCCCCAGTTAGGGTGGAGACCAAGGAGCCCCCATGGGTTAACGAGTTCCAGGGGCAACTGGGGATTCAGCTTTGTCAAAAGCATCCATTGAAGCGGGCCAGTGAGTCATCTGTTTGGTGAAATCCCCAAGGTGCCTTGGCCTGGCAGCCGCCCTGGGAGAACGGCAGCGGCTCTGTTTCCACCGTGGTGGCAGCACGCCATTGGCAAGGCTGGAAGCCACCCAGGCTGCGGAGGCCACGTGACTCCCAGCCGCCCTGCACCCTTTGAGAAAATTATGTAAAATTATAAAACCAGTACTCATTGTAGAAAAGAATTAGGTATAAAAAATAAAATTAAAAATGATCCATAAGCCTATCCCGAGAGATAACTCTCACTGTCTTCTTGCTGCTCTTCTTTGTTCCGTGTGGGTAATATGAGTCAGGTTAGATAAGGCCAGGCTGAGGGAACGCACAGACCCCATGGGACTCCCCCCAAGGCCAAGGTCCTACTGTAAGGAAGGTCCCTTCTTTACTCCTTTTCATGTTCTGGCTCTAAAGGGCAATTGAGACTGGAAACATTGAGTTTCTATCACTAAGTGTGATGCTGAGTTAGATAGTCTTTATCATGATAAGCACATGCCACCTTTTTCCGTTTTTTAAGCTTTTTAGGATTTTAAAAAGTTGTTTATTTTTGAGAGAGAAAGCACGAGTGGAGGAAGGTCAGAGAGAGAGGGAGACAGAGGACCCGAAACGGGCTCTCCGCCGTCAGAGCAGAGCCCAATGTGGGGCTCAAACTCACAAACTGTGAGATCATGACCTGAGCGGAAATCAAAAGCCAGACGCTTAACCAACTGAGCTGCCCAGGCGCCCCTGTTTTGTAAGCTTTATAAAAACCATTATAACTGGACTTTGACTTTCATCGAATGCTTCTTTAACTCTACTGAATTTCTTCTTTATTTGCCTTGTTACATTTTTTAAAGTACAGGAACCATCGAGCATCCCTGGTTTGACTGGTTTATGTTTTATCATCCATCTGTTTTTAAAATTGTTCAAGAGAGAAAGAAAGAAAAAGTTCATGAAGCCCAGATTTCAGAGCATTAATTCAGAGTGAAGAATTAGGAAGTACTTTTGAAGTAAGACTACTGATCATAAGGCACTTAGGTTTGCTGTTCAACCTCCCAATCATTTAGAATCATCAGTTCTGCCCTTTGCCCTGAAAAGCAGGAGTTTTGTTTTTCTTGAGAAGCGATCTGGCGCTAGGATATGTGTGCTCAGGACCTTTGTCTGGTGACCTAACTCAGCACCAGATGTCGGGACGCCTTGGGAGGCCACTCTCCCATCGTGCTTAGCAAGCCACTAGGGCGTTTGGGGCCCAGGGGTCTGGGTGGCTTCTGGAAGCTGAGAGCGAGCTCATGGCACTGAAGCAGCCATGGTGGTGGTGGTGGTGGTGGTGACTTTTTCTCTCCGCAGAACTGTCTCAACAAACAGCAGCTCCTCACGGCCATCCGCCAGCTGCAGCAGGTGCTGAAGGGCCAGGAGACGCGCTTCGCCGAGGGCATCCGCAACATGAAGAACCGGCTGGCTGCACTGCAGAACTCTGTGAACAGAGTGGGCCCAGACACCCCCCCAGGTGGGTCCCCACATCTGCACCACTAGGGTCACACGCAACACTCAGGCCCTTCACCTGTGGGTTCTGTCCCCATCCCCACCTGCCCACGCCTCACCCTGTCCTGAAGTGGATTCCGGGCCTTTCCCTACCTCGCCTCCTGCTGGGGGCCCATTTTAAAACCCTGGTTGGGGGGTGCCTGCGTGGCTCAATCAGTTGAGCATCCAGCTCTTGGTTTTGGCTCTGGTCATGATCTGAAGCCCCACGTCGGGCTCTGCACGGATGGCTCGGAGCCTACTTGGGATTCTGTCTGTCTCTCTCTACCCCTCCCCTGCCCATGCTCTCTCTCTCTCAAAATAAATAAATAAACATTGAAAAAAATAAATAATAAATTTAAAAATAAAATAAGATACTGGTTGGTAGGGAGCGTATGGTGAGTGTGTTAAAAAAAGCATCTGCTGGCTCTCCTCTCCCCCATCTGAAGGTCACCCATTTCCCCTTTTCATTTGAGGCTTGCTAACGCTCTCGTCTACATAGTATCCTCACAGAATTGTCAAAAGACACCACTCTTAGAGCGTGAGCTGCTTTTCCCTTCCCTGTCCCCACCCAGGAAGACTCCATTTGGTTCCATTCTTTAAAAAAATTTTTATCGGCTATTTTCTTTTAGCAATTTTAAGTTTACAACAAAACTGAATGGGAAGCACAGAGAGCTCCCTCCCTGAACATACACCCTCCCCGAACACACACACCACCTCCCCTCCACAACGTCCCACACCAGTGTGGCATGCCTGCTACTCCCCCAACCAACATTGGCTTCAGTTTCTCAGGCATGACGTTAGTCCTCTGACCTGAGTCCTCCATTAGTGGGAGGGGGTGCTGCTGAGGGCAAGTCCCGTTTGGTGAGAGTTACGGTGGAACCCCCGAGGGTAGGACTCTGACAGACACTGGGCGTTTTCCAGGTTGTCCCAGTAAACAGTTTTCACTGTGGGGCCATTGGATGGGTGACTGGATTTCCTCTGGCCTCTCCTCAGGGTGAGGGGAGTCAGGGGGCCAGTCACCATGTTTGTTCTACGTCATGAGCCTATGGAATATCTGCTGTCATTGACTTATGTCAGACAATTTATCAAGGGCCTCCTTTGTTGTGTGAGACGAAGTTTCCTGTGGAAGGCGTTGGATTCCCTACCTCTTCAGAGATTACAGCAGCAAATCCAGAGTCTTCCCAGCACTGAGTTGCTGCTGTTCTCCTCGGCCCCACCGGTACAGAGTTAGACCTACATGCCAAACTCCTCACACTCTCCAAGGCACTGTGAGGCCCAGCCTTCAGTGGGGCTCCCCACAGCCAGACTCTGAGAGGCAGGCAGGGCATCCTTCCTTTGTGCTACAGATGAGGAAACTGAGGCCAATAGGAGTAAGTTAGCAGTAATAGGTACCAGATGTGATTTTTTTTTTTTTTCCTGCTAGCTGCACAACTACACGGCTCCTTTCTGCTTTCATAGGATCACAGCTCCCATGGTCCTTGGGAGTTTCCAAGAAGAACCTGCAAGAGGTAATTCATAAGACTGCCTTGCCTATATTAGAGGCTTCTGTCCACTAGAGTAGATAGAGAGGTCTATTGTTAAATTATTGATCTTCTTATTGCCGGATTCCGGGTCTTTCTTCCTTGAACCAGAGAAAATTTTATTAAGTGGCCAATTCGCTTTTTGTAAGATTTTTTTTAAGTTTAAGTGGCCAATTCGCTTTTTATAAGACTTTTTTTTAAGTTTACTTATTTATTTTTGAGAAAGAGAGAGTGCAGGGGAGGGGAAGAGAGAGAGGAAGACAGAATCCCAAGCCAGCTCTGCACGATCAGGACAGAGCCCGACGTGGGGCTCGAACTCACGGAACTGTGAGATCATGACCTGAGCTGAAATCAAGAGTCAGATGCTTAGCCGACTGAGCCACAAAGTGCTCCTGCCAATTCTCTTTTTAAATATTGCCACAGTGCATTCTGTCTCTCCCATGTGTTAGACATGGAAGCAGGCAGTTGTCAGGATCCCCACTGCGGGGTAGGGGTTAGGAGGCTGAGCCTGGGCCTGGAGCCTGCAGGTAGTAGGGAAGTTATCTGTTACTTTTTTTTTTTTTTTTTTTTTTTTTTACTTAAAAAATATATTTATTTGGCGGTGGGGGGGAGGAAGGGCAGAGAGGGAGAGAGAGAGAGAGAGAGAGAGAGAGAGAGAGAATCCCAAGCAGGCTCTACACTCTCAGCACAGAGCCCCATGTGAGGCTCAAACTCACAAACCATGAGCTCATGACCTGAGACCAAATCAAGAGTCGGACACTTAACCAACTGAGTCAACCAGGTGCCCTGTCTTTTACTTTTTTTTTTCCCTAAGGGCATTTGCTGGGAGTCAGGAAGAATGATTTCTAGGCCTGGAGACTTCTTGGCCTTCCTCTTTCTGGCTTCTAAGAATCTCCCTCCTATTTTCCCAGCTTTCCTTTCTGGGGAACATCAAAACCCATCAGCTTCAGGGCTTACCAGGCAGCCTCATTCGATTCGTGCTCCCAGTCTCTAGGATTGCTTCACTGCTGATTTCATGCCTTACACAGTAACCTCATTCCAGAAAGCACGGGGAGCTTCCCTGTGGCCCTGTAGACTCACCACATCGTGCTCATAATGAACCAGCTGAGGGGCACGTCCTTCACTGGACAGAGGCCTTTGGCTCCAATTTGAGAAGTGACTGCAAATTGATTTTTAATTGACCTGTACCCACTTATTAATTCTACTAACACTTATTGAGCACCTACTGTGTGCCAGAGACTGTTGCATCTACTCAGGCACGATTTACCTGTGAGTTGCTCCAGCAGGTAGTTTTTCTTTTTTGAGGATTTGTTTTCAGAGTCCTTTACAGGTCTCGTGTTTTTGTTTTGTTTTAATGCGTGTTTCTTTATTTTGAGAGAGAGAGAGCGAGCACGAGCATGTGTGTGTGCGAGTAGGGGAGAGGTAGAGAGGAGGAGAGAGAGAATCCCAAGCAGATTCCTTGCTGTCAGCCGACATGGGGCTTGAACCCACGAACCGTAAGATCATGACCTAGGCCAAAATCAAGAGTCGGATGCTTAACCAAATGAGCCACACCGGCACCCCTCGTTTTTGAGGATTTTAAAGATTTTTTATCCCCAAAGAGACCCTACTCCTTTCCCCAAAGGCATTTGATATGACTTTCAGCACAATAACGTAGTTGATATTTTAAAAGGACTATAAAGTCATTTATTTTCAGGGACTGAGGCAGCAGCCTGGGAGCTCCCAAGCCTTGGGATGTGAACTCACACTCGCTTCCATCTCACAACGTTATTACCACTGGGTGTCAAGTTGAAGGCTTACTAAAGGAGAGTGCTGTGGCAGTGGTCCCCCGGTAACCAGAGGGGGCCAGCTCCTGCCCGTCTGCCCAGGCCCAGCCCGCCACAGCTGCTCCAGGAAGGATGTGGGGGGGACGTGTGAGCAGCTGTTCCCATCATGGCAGATGCTGTGCGGTTCTCTATCACTCACTGCAGCCTGAGCGGCCGAAGCAACAGCTTCTTTTTCATCTGTCTGAAACCAAAGAGCATTTTCACAAATGACACTTGGAATTTCCTTCTAAAGGATTTCAGAAGTGGCTCTGAGTTTCCAACTAAACAAAATCTAAATCCAACCTGTCCCAATTTGGCGACTTTCTTTCCACAAGTGCTGACCACGGGAGGCACCAGCCGCGGGCAGAGGAAAAGGTGGAGGGGCTCTGTCTCCCCTCAGCACACCTTCACAGCACAGCCGGCGTTCAAGCCGCCTTTCTCCACTCCCAGCTCCCGCCCTGGTCACACCGCTGTCATGTCAAGGTTGTGCCTCCACTCCATCCTCCCTCACACCCGGCCCTTCACGCTCAGGCTGCAGCCACTGGTGCTGTTAATGCGTAAATCGGCCACCTTGTGCTTCACCGCAAACCCTCACTTCAAACCCTCTCTCGCTCCCTGTTGCCTCTCTGACTTCATCCCCAACTGCTTTCCAGCTCTCCTTAACATTCCTCAGACCTGCCAGGTACACTTCCACCACAGGGCCTGGGCACCGACTTGTTCCCTCTGTCCTTTCTGGATATCTGCATGGTTATGCCTTCCTTTCTTCACCTCTGCCCCCGTGAGGCCTACCCTGACCACCACATTCACAATTGGTCCCCTCCCCTGTCATCCCCAATACTACTCCCTACTTTTTTCTTCTACATGACACTTACCACTTCTTCTCACACTGTGCCTGCTGCTTAAGGACCTTGGTTGTCCGTGGTCGCCCCTGTTAGAAGGGAACTTCCTGAGAGCTGGGTTTTGTCTGGTTTGTTCACTAGTTATACCAAGTGCCTAATATAGTGCCTGGCACATGGTAAGCACTCAGTAAATAATTTTTCATTGGTTCATTTGTTCAAGAATTATTTATTGGGCACTTACTGTGTGCCAGGCACCAGGCTGATGCTGGGGCCACATCAGGGATGCAAGGCCAGGCAAAGTCCCAGCCCTCTCGAACTGCATTTGGAGGGAGAAGACTGACAACAAACATGGAAACAAATACATGGAGAAGTCAACTCCAACAATTACATATGCTAAGAAGAAAGCAAAGTGAGCTCATGGGGTAGAGAGTGCCTGGGGGGTGGTTTAGCTAAGCAAGGTGGCCAGAGAACACTCTGGGAGGGGGTGGCGTTCGAGCTCAGACCTGAAGAGTGAGAAGGAGCCAGAGAGGAGAAGTTCTGGGGAAAGAACATTCCAGGCTGAGAAAAGAGCAAAAGCCAACGCCTAGAGGTGGGCTTAATCCGGGCCTGTTCAGGAGGCCTAAGAAACCCGGTGAGGCTAGAGTTCCGAGAAGGCAGGAGTGGGCAGGTCAGACACACCTAGGGAGGGGTGGGGGTCCCAGTTCTGACCCCACCCCCCCACGCTTCGCAGCCCTGCACACAACACTCAACGTCTCTAAAGTGCCAGCTCATCTTTCACTGAGTGGGCACATATCACCCAGGCCCGTGAGTGCTTTGAGGATTCGATCGGACACAGAATTAAAAATGTCCAGCACTGTGCACAGCCTGGAGGAGGCACTCAGCACAGGAGCACTTGAAGATGAGAAGCCTTGTAACTGAGATGTTGTAACTCAACTGAGGTTGAGTGACCACGGTCCTTCTTTTTGTCCTCACAGTTTCCTGCCCTGCTCTGAACGCCCCTCTGGATGGCAGAAAGTTTGGAAGCAAGTACTTAGTGGATCACGAAGTCCATTTTACCTGCAACCCTGGCTTCCGGCTGGTTGGGCCCAGCAGCGTGGTGTGCCTTCCCAACGGCACCTGGACGGGGGAGCAGCCCCACTGCAGAGGTATAGCCCCTCCTTCCCACCTCTGTGGGCTGGACCCGTTGCAGCCCAGCAGGGCTCTGCTGGGTAGAAAGGGTCATCCCCTGGGACACTTTCTGTCTGATTCCTCTACCATTCCTCCTCTGCAGAATAGTGGCCAACATGCCCGATGACTCACCTCCACACCAGGCCTGGGCTGGCCTGCGTGAGCTCTGCCAAACCCTCTCAACAATTTAGTCTTGTTTTGCATATGGGGAAATTGAGGCATGGAGAGGTGGAGGAACTTGCCCAAGACCACACAGCTGGGGGGCAGGCTAAACTGATTCACTCCCAGACACTCTGACCCCAGAGTCTATGCTCCTCAACACCTTGCTCTGTTCTGGACACTGGTGATGGGTTCTTACCAATGTTCTGGGGCTGTATTTTGCAAGGCCGTTGGTGACCTGTAGGGTTGGGGAAATTCTCAAGTATCTTTTGTGTCTGCTTTGGGACTTGGTGTAGACTGGCTCCAGGAGAGACTACTAGGATGGAGAGCAGGCATGAAAAGGTTTCTCTTCTCTCTGTGCTCAGCTCAACAGCAGTACTTTCTTGATGTAGAGGAAAGTCAGACTTGGCATGCATGATCTCTGGGCTTTTCAAAAGAATATGGTTAGAAAGTCATGGACACCAGTCGTTTTTAAAGCAGGTCTCATAGGACATCTGCTGGGACAGAATGTCCCTGATTTTAGCCCAAGAGTTGAAAGGGAAATGCACATTACATAAATAAGTATGTTGTCAAGGGCAGTGTAGAGAGGACTTTGAATGCATAAATAACTTGAAAACATAAAGGAACATTAGAAAATATGTCATCTCTAAAGACAGATCGTGTGGATTGACCTGCGGAGCCCAGGGCAACCAGAACCACATTCGTGGATTTAGACTTCTATTTTCTATCTCTTGGGAAATACAGATGCTTTTAAGGTTGATTACAGGTACCAGCTCTCAGACCTAGCTGGGAACCAGCCAAGAAATACAAGCCATGTCACTGGCAAACACACCAGGGAAAATGCCAGTATCTGGATTTACCCTTGACCCTGAGAAGTCTCCATCCAGGGTAAGCACCTTATGGATGATAAATATGGCAGCAGAGGAGGTGAGAACACAACGACATCTCATTATCATTGCTTTGAGTGTCTGTATTTTTAACTTACGGATTGAATGACGGACCCCAGTTGATTTCTTTCTGGCGGCACTCAGGTCCTCCGACGGCCACATCATCCTCTGCGGGGTGCCCCCTACATCTTACCTGACCATGCCTCTGACCATGGAGGCCCAGATGGCAGTCAAGTCCCCACTGCCATAAATGGTGCTGGCAAGGTCTTCTGATCTCTCCTCTGTCTCCAGGCTGTCTCTTTGGGTTTGCAGTCAGGGGACAGCTGGCTGTGTGCTCACTTCCTTTGAACCGAGCACTACCATGCTGCTCTTTAAAAGGGCCACACCAGCCCACTCTCCCAGCAGTGCTGGGTGCAGAAACAGGTTTTGCCCACGTGCTGTTTTCTGTCTTGCTCGGGTATCGTCCACGTAGTCGGTCTCAGTAGTGACGTGCATTTACAGCGAGCACGATGTGGTTTAAATAAAAAGACACATTCATCAGAAGAGATAGCTGGCAGAATACATTTGTAGGCAAATGGGTAAGGAACATCAGAGGAACACAGTCACAAGGAATAGCTTGAGCAAAGGGCCGCATAGGGGCTTGATGAGGGTTGGAATGCAAAACGTTCCCCGCAGCCCAGCTCCATCTTAGCAGCTTGACTGGGCACCTCCGCAGAGGACCCTGGGCACATCTGCCAGCTCCCTCTTGAGCTTGCACGTACTAATTACGTAATAGTGTCCGGCCTTCCTGCAGCAGGACCCCTCAGTGGAAAAGAGCGTCCTAGTGAATCATGACATGTGTGTCGTGGTTCTCGAACTTTCAGGTGCTCCAACATCGCTGAGAAAGCTTATAAACGGCAGGCTCTGAGGCCTCAAAAGACCCGTTGAGTCGGGTGAGACCTTTATAAATGGGACTTTAGAAATCTACATTTTCAATGTGATTCTGACATTAAGTTTTGAGAAACACCACTTTACTGGTTCTTGCCACTGCCAGAAGCAGAAAAGATCTTGAAAACTTTGAAGCGCTGATGCATTTTAGGCCCTCACCAATCAGAGTAGCTGCCTGCTATAAGCCGACAGTGGGGCTATGTCCTGACTGTCAGCACTGGCCAGGCAAGACATTCCCGTACCTGCTCACTTACACTTGCATTGACATTTTGGGAAGGCCAGGCTAGCCCTTCCTTACAAAGACCAGGGCAACCAGCCGCACGGAGCAGTCTCCTTTCCTGAGATGTGGAGATCAGACTTTCCGTGGAGGACCAATGCCAAGTGTGGCCAGCAAATCTCCTGGCCCTCCTCGTTGTCCAGTGTAGTGCACCTCCTGACTCTCACCCGTGAGCTCATTCCAGATCTGCCGCGTGTTCTTTGTCTCCCCTTTCCCTCAGCCTCCTTCCTGGCCATCTGTCCTTCCCTGACCTCCATGCTGAGGACTGCTTGGCACAGCCCACCCTGGACTTCTACTGGGGCCACATTTACTATCTAAAGCCCGGGAAAGATTGTCTCCAGTCCCCACGGAGATCTCAGATGGATTTCTCATCTGTTTAAGTGTAAACTAGGTATGGGGGCTCACCCTTTGGTGGTGGGAAAGAAAACTCTGATCTGTCACCGCCCAGGGTGCAACTCGGGTTAGGGTGCCTGTGTGGACACTTCTGTCCTCAGCAGGAATTTGTTTGATTAATGGATGCTGTCTCCAATAAGAGCCTCAGAGGGATTCCACCCAAGCCTGTCAAGAAGGAGAAATAGAACCTCGATCTGTTGTTTGGTGACCTCTTGTAACAGTGTTAACAGTGTGGGCAGGACTTGGGCTGGGGTTCAAAAATCCAGTGACCTCCACACACACACCCCTCACGGTGGCCCTAGAATTTTCGTGACGCATGCCTCCGCTTCATTTTCCATATGCGCAGTCCTGTGGTCATTGTGTTGTGACCACAGAAGCAAAAGAATCTTCTTAATCACAGGGGATTCATTTCAAGACCCAAAATGTCAGAGACAGTGAAAGATTTAGCAGCTCTTTAATAATTGCCCCTCACCCCATCCACAGTCAGCTGCTTGGAGAGAAGGTGATGAACCCAACTTGGCATAGAAGGAAATTACACATAATCCTGCCATTAAAAGAGCCCCTTGGGCAGAGGTAGGCTCTGGAGCTCCAGAATGGAAAGCAGCCATTTAGCTTCCTGGATTATTTCCCTTTTTTCCTTTCTTTCTTGGAAGGGTATGTTTTTAAGATTTGAAACTTTCTGAATTGGGAGAATCATAGCCACGGGCTTTGTTACTTTGACAACATCGGTAACCAAAGAAAAAATTTGAGGGAAATAAATAACTTTTTCTCTTATTCCTATGCTGGGAAAAAAGAATTGTTTTTGGTAGTCATCCCCTCCCCTCCACCTTTTAAAAAAAAAATGTTTATTTTGAGAGAGAGAAAAGGTAGAATGGGGGAGGAGCAGAGAGAGAGGCAGAGAGAGAATCCCAACGCAGGGCTCTGTCTCAATCTCGTGACCATGACGAGGTCATGTCCTGAGCCAAAATCAAGAGTCGGACACTTAACCAACTGAGCTACCAAGGCTTCAAAAAACACCGCTTTTTAACCTTTATTCATCCATTCAACCAATTTTCATCGAACATCAGCTACGCACAAAAGATTGCAACAAGTGCTAGGGATTCCCACTGAGTCTAAGAGACACTACCCAACCTCGTGGGGCTTACCTGTTAAGGTGGAAGCAAGCAAAACAGAGACGAAAATGCAAAGGTAAAGAAATGGGGGTGTGCGGTCAGTGCCCTGAAGGGATCTAAGAAGGGGCTGAGAATAAATATGATGGGGGCAGGAGTAGGGGCAGACCTCTCTGAGGCAGTCACAGGGATGCAGAGATGTGAAAGTGTGTGTGGGGGGGGTCTAGTCATGTGATGAGCGGGTGAGTGGGTGGGTGGCGTGGGGAAGAGTCTGTTCCAGGAAGAGGGAATAGCAGGTACAAAGAGGCCCTAAGGAAGGGAAGAATTTGGTATGTTTGAGGAAATGAATAAAGAAAGTACACGACCTTGCTCCCAGAACAGGTGTGAGCTGAGAGTGAGCAAGGTGAGGTAGAGAGACGCACAGGCCCGCTCTTGCAGCCTTGGAGGCCATGCAGAGGCTGGATTTTAGTTTGGACACAATAAACAGGTTTACAGAGAGAGGTGTGGTAATTGGATTTGTGTGTTGCTGCTGTGTAGAAAGTGACCGGAGGTGACAGGAATAGAGCCGGAGAACCACTTAGGGGGCTACTGAAGTCCAGGGGTGAGATACGGCAGAGGAGATTGAAAGTAAACCTAGAGACAGAACTGATGGAACTTTCCATGATTAAACCCATGTGGGTTGTCTACATGAAAGAGAAGTCCAGGCTCCCCAACTCCGCTTGAAGGTCGGGGTGCATGGTGTCATTTACAGAGATACTGAAGATCGGGTACCTGGGTGGCTCAGTTGGTTAAGCGTCCGACTTCGGCTCAGGTCATGATCTCACAGTTCGTGATTTCGAGCCCCGCGTCGGGCTCTGTGCTGACAGCTCGGAGCCTGGAGCCTCCTTTGGATTCTGTGTCTCCCTCTCTCTCTGCCTCTCCCCTGCTTGTGCTTTCTCTCTCTCTCTCTCAAAATTAAATAAACATTAAAAAAAAAAACCTGTAAACCAGAGATACTGAACACTGAGCGACAAGTGTAGGTTTGTTCTTAACCACCCTGCTTGGGGTGGGGGGCGGTCATTGATCAGAGCTCCATTTTGGACACATTAAGCTAAAATGTCTGTACGACATCCTGGTGGAGAACCGTTAATTGAACCCATGGCTACCATCAACAGAACACCATATCACCATTCCCAGCGGGGACTCTTCGGCCTCTGCCCACTGCATCTTAGTATTAGAGTTACCCAGGAACACACAGCACGGTCAGGCACCAGATGGAGCCACACTTGGCTCTCACAGGGAAGAGACAGAGCGAGATCAGCCTCGGTAGTGGGCGCCGGTCCAGTGTGGCTGGCGGGTCTCTCTCAGCAGCTGACACGGGGCAGTTCTCGGGTGTGTACCCCTCTCGTGCTGCAGGGGAAGGACCCCCAACCCCTTCCCACGGAGTCTGAAAGATTGAGAGCTGAGGGCCATTGACATACACACGTAAGCAGAAAAAAGAATACTCTTGGAACCCGAAACAGGGAAAGAAGTCTCCCCCAGGCGGTGGTAAGCCCTGCACAGGCCGTGGGCTCTTTGCCTCATGTTAAGGAAGCGGTCCAGTCCCAAGGCCTGTTCTTATTCGGCCAAGTGGGGCTCCAAAGACTGCCCGAGACTGCCTTTCCCAACACAGAGGTCAGGTGGAGGGTGGGAGGGAGGGAGCTGGTGACATACTTAGATCTACAGACGGTGGTAAGGGCACCAGTGAGGAGAGGGTAGAGACAGAAAGGAAGTGGCTCAGGGCCTGAAGGGCACTGAGACATCAGAGGGAGACGAAGGCACAGGAGACAGGAGGAGCCCATGTAGACAAACCTCAGGAGACTGAAAAAGCAGGGCTGAGGCACCAGATCGGGTGCTTGGGAGGCTATGTTGCAGTCAGGGCAGAGCACGGGTCACTGTATAAGTCCTTTCCTCAGAGGCCTTCAGAAAAGGATTTGAGGAGAAAGAGCTTCCTCTGATACAGTAGCCACTTAGCTACTGAGTGACTGGCTGGCTGATTTACGGACTGATCGAATGAATGAATGAGGGATTATGTTAAAAAAACAAAACAAGAAACTAAGAACTTCCTTCCAGACTTTTATCTAGGTGTATATATGCAAGTTTTACATATCCAACAACATTTGTGGTTAGATATTAACAGAAGTGAGTCTTCATTAACTCTTCCTTCCCAAACATGACCTTCAGTGATTACAAAGCACTTCCCCCTAAGGGAACTATTCTAGTTCTACTGAACTATCCCTTTTTTGTGCCTGGTTTTTGTAATCATAAATAATGCCAAGACAAACAATCTTAATACATTTTTTGCAGTGGAAAAAATTTTGTTTCCATAAAGCCAAATTTACTGAATCAAAAGGACTGTTTATGTTCTTTTACATACATATATATATATTTAAATAGAACTTATCTTTTTTAAAATTAATTTTATTTTTTTAAATTTACATCCAAATTAATTAGCATATAGTGCAACAATGATTTCAGGAGTAGATTCCTTAGTGCCCCTTCCCCATTAAGCCCATCCCCTCTCCCACAACCCCTCCAGTAACCCTCTGTTTGTTCTCCATATTTAGGAGTTTCTTCTGTTTTGTCCCCCTCCTTGTTTTTGTATTATTTTTGTTTCCCTTCCCTTATGTTCATCTGTTTTGTATCATAAAGTCCTCATATGACTGAAGTCATATGATATTTGTCTTTCTCTGACTAATTTCACTTAGCATAATACCCTCCAGTTCCATCCATGTAGTTGCAAATGGCAAGATTTC
This sequence comes from Panthera onca, assembly GCF_046562875.1. Lineage (NCBI taxonomy): Eukaryota > Metazoa > Chordata > Mammalia > Carnivora > Felidae > Panthera > Panthera onca. The sequence continues at coordinate 37,462,755 of NC_138341.1, forward strand.
ATTATTTTTTGATTGCCGAGTAATACTCCATTGTATATATATACCACATCTTTATCCATTCATCCATTGATGGACATTTGGGCTCTTTCCATACTTTGGCTATTGTTGATAGCGCAGCTATAAACATTGGGGTGCATATGTCCCTTTGAAACAGCACACCTGTATCCCGTGGATAAATACCTAGTATTTATACAATTGCTGGGTTGTAGGGTAGTTCTATTTTTAATTTCTTGAGGAACCTCCATACTGTTTTCCAGAGTGGCTGCACCAGCTTGCATTCCCACCAACAATGCAAAAGAGATCCTCTTTGTCCGCATCCTCGCCAACATCTGTTGTTGCCTGAATTGTTAATGTTAGCCATTCTGATAGGTGTGAGGTGGTATCTCATTGCGGTTTTGATTTGCATTTCCCTGATGATGAGTGATGTTGAGCATTTTTTCATGTGTCGGTTGGCCATCTGGATGTCTTCTTTGGAGAAGTGTCTATTCATGTCTTTTGCCCATTTCTTCACTGGATTCTTTGTTTTTTGGGTGTTGAGTTTGATAAGTTCTTTACAGAACCTGGATACTAACCCTTTATCTGATATGTCATTTGCAAATATCTTCTCCCATTCCATCGGTTGCCTTTTAGTTTTGCTGATTGTTTCCTTCTCTGTGCAGAAGTTTTTATTTTGATGAGGTCCCAGTAGTTCATTTTTGCTTTTGTTTCCCTTGCCTCCAGAGACGTGTTGAGTAAGAAGTTGCTGCAGTCAAGATCAAAGAGGTTTTTGCCTGCTTTCTCTTCGAGGATTTTGATGGCTTCCTGTCTTACATTGAGGTCTTTCATCCATTTTGAGTTTATTTTTGTGTATGGTGTAAGAAAGTGGTCCAGCTTCATTCTTCTGCATATCCTGTCCAGTTTTCCCAGCACCACTTGCTAAAGAGACTGTCTTTATTCCATTGGATATTCTCTCCTGTTTTGTCAAAGAGTAGTTGGCCATATGTTTGTGGGTCCATTTCTGGGTTCTCTATTCTGTTCCATTGATCTGAGTGTCTATTCTTGTGCCATCGCTGTGGAAAATTTTAAATGCACAGAAGTAGAAGGAATGGTATAACGATCCTCACACACTCAAATACAGCAAATTCCTTAATATCTTTAAATACCTAGTTAGGGTAAAAATTTCTCCAGTTGCCTCATGCTTTTTTAACACTTTGGTTGAACCGGGGTCCACATAAGAGCCACACATTACAGTTGGTTGATCTGTCAGCACAGAGTTTCATGCGGGGCTCAATCCCAGAACTGTGATATCATGACCTGGACCGAAGTCAAGAGTCAGACACTTAACCTACTGAGCCTCCCAGACGCCCCTCTTACTCCTTTTTAGTCTACAGTCTCCTCCCCTTCCTCCTCCTTCCTCCTGCCACCCTGCCTCAGTCTCTTCCAGTTTATTTGTTGAAGAAACTGGTTTGTTTCCCACAGCCTTGATTTTGTTAACTGCATCCCTGTGGGGTCATTTAACATGATTTTCCAGTCTCTTTTTCTTTCGTTCTTTCTTTCTTTCTTTCTTTCTTTCCTTTTTTTTCCTTTCAGTTTTATTAACATCCAGCACTGTGTTAAGCTTAAGATGTGCAGCATAACCACCTGACTTACATACATTGTGAAATGGTCATCACACCAAGTTTCCTTAGCACCCATCCTCCCATATACACACGCAAAAAGAAAAGAAATGGTTTTGCCTTTGTGGTGAGAATCTACTCTCTTAACAACTTCCCTGTATATCGATACAGCAGTGTTAGCTACAGTCACCATGCTGTACATCACAGCCTCAGTATTATCTATCTCATAACTACAGGTTTGTACATTTTTGGTCTCTGTATTTCTTCTTGTTTTTTTAAATTTTTTTAATGTTTATTTATTTTTGAGAGGGGGGCAGCGAGGGGCAGAGAGAGAGGGAGACAGAGAATCCAAAGCAGGCCCTGCATGATCAGCATGGAGCCTGACGTGGGGCTCGAACACATGAACTGTCAGATCATGATCTGAGCTGAATCGGATGCTCAACCGACTGAGCCACCCAGGCGTCCCTTGCCTCTTGATTTCTTAAAAACTGGCAGTGAACTCCAGAGGCCTGATGAGATCCAAGAAAGACTTTTGTTTTGTGCGGGCCGGACAGCGGTAGATGCCGTTGCGGGGAAGCCCGAGCCATCCGCCATCCTTCATGATGCTGTGCCTTGGGGAGCCTTACTGCTGTCCTCGTGCAGACAGCTCTGCAGCCTATTCCTCAGGATGCGCTGAGGGTAATCCCCCGAGTTCTTGCTCTTTCAGAAAGAGTGCAGCTCTCCCACTGGGCGCCAGTTTGGACATCACCTGCCTGTCTTGCGTCTTCTTTCCTTGAGTGTGTTAAATATGCCTCTGTGTCTTCCGTCGTAGCTGATTTTGCTGTTGCTGCCATAAGTATCTTGGTCTTCTCGCCTGGATGCCCAAAGGATTTTTTCTTGGTCTTTGAAATCTAATCATCTTCTTAGGATCCACCCCAGTCCTTGGCTTTCCTGGGCTGGCTTTTCAACAGGAAGTCTCGGTGGCTGGAGCACAGTGGCCCCTAGGAAGTCCTGAAACCTCCCAGGACATAGCCTGATATTGAGGAGACTCTAATGGGAGGAGGATCCAAGGGGCTCAACAAAGAATGTCAGTGCACACGAAAGGGATGGCCCAGGGAGCGCAAGAGGAGCACAAAGCGGGCAGCGCGGAGAAAGCATGAGCCACACTGAAAACAGCCACGGAAGCACCAGGTGGACAGTCAGGAGGCTGGACCAGCCATATAGGAGAATGTGTTTCCTCTAAACATGAGTAACAGAAAAGGACTCTTGTCAAATCCCATACAAACTGTTATAAGGGAAAAAAAAGATAGAATAAAAAGTCTCTACAGACAATGAGGAAGTGCCAGAAAGACCTGGCCATAAAATAGATGAAGACTATTACCTGGTATTTCTAAACAAGCTGAAAGAAATTTGAAAAAGATAAAAACTGTGAAAGGACAGCACAAATAAAAACTAGCAAGCCTCAGAAATGAGGTGATTGGAGAAATGGAAAATCTGAAACGAGATGACAGAACACAGGAAAGGATTATAAATAAACGGGAAGAGAGCAGATCATGTGCGTAAAACATGCGGCTCGGCTCCCGGGAAATAGTAAGTGCTCACTAAACAGCAGAGTTCAACAGGATCATCCGCCATGCTTTTGGCTAGACAGTCTCTCCTCAGCCTCTGCCCATGCCCTCTGTACGGCCCTGAAGCCACCCTGCACAGCCTGGGACAGATGTGAATGTGATGACAGCTATACTTCGATCAGGACACAGATGGGGCACCAGGACTGGGCACTGGGCTATGGAATGCTTCTCACAATGTACCAAGATAAGAAATTACATCTGTATGGAGCCTGTCTAGAAACGAAAACCCTGGGCAACAAGATCCAGACGGGGAGACAGAGAACAGAGTCCTGGGCCACCTGTACATTTCTCTGTTGAGCTGATGACCACCCACCCCCCCAAAACCCCTGCCCCACCAGGTGCAGCCAGGCCCGGTCCCTTCCACTGTAGGATCAGAGGGGAGAGACAATGGCACTCGTCCCACTGGGGCCAAATCGAAGGCTACTCATGTTCACACTCTTTGGCTCTCGGCCCACAACATCACGGACTAGTGGTCTGCTTGCTTTCAGACTCTGCTAGACAGCAGTGTTGGGGCCAGGCAATGGGCAGAAGCGGGAATTCCAAGCTCTGTGGCATATTGTGTACAGTGTCACTCTAGACACATTCCTAGAGACCAGTCATCTGAGAACAGAACGTATGGGGAGAACACAAGCAGGCTGAGGTTACTGAGAAGCTGAAAAAGCTCCTTCCCCAGGAATAAGCAGCATTTGGATGATCTGGGTCCTTTCACAACTAACAGAAACCATACAATAGTCTGTATAACATCCCAGCTCTGAAGAGGCAGAAGGGAAGCCAGCATCCCAGCCAACCCACCCACAGCAAGGCTGCTGTTCTCATCAGGAGCAAAGCACCCTTTCTTCCTCTTGATAGATACAGCAGGAAAGGATGCTCATATGCCAACAAGGAGAGGTTTCCAGCTTCCTTTCCTGAGATGCTGTGGTCAACTCAGTGAACTGACAAACCTCTCTCTTTGGTAGAAAGGGTCTGTGCTCTCTGTGCTTTAAGACTGGGCTTAGGGGTAGGGCACCTGGGTGGCTCTGTCGGTTAAGCGTCCAACTTCAGCTCAGGTCATGATCTCACAGTTTGTGGGTTCGAGCCCCACATCGGGCTCTGTGCTGAGAGCTCAGAGCCTGGAGCCTGCTTCAGATTCTGTGTCTCCCCCTCTCTCTGCCCCTCCCATGCTCACCCTCTGTCTCTCAGTAATAAATAACGTTTAAAAAAATTAACAAACAAAAAAGACTGGGCTTAGGGGTGCCTGGGTGGCTCAGTCGGTTAAGCGTCCGACTTTGGCCCAGGACATGATCTCATGGTTCATGAGTTCAAGCCCTGCCTCAGGCTCTGTGCTAACAGCTCAGAGCCTGGAGCCTGCTTTGGATTCTGTGTCTCTCTCCCTCTCTGTGCCTACCCCACTCGAGCTCTCTCTCTCAAAAATAAAAATAAGCATTAAAAAAAAAAAAGACTGGGCTTAAGGATTCATAACACGCAGATGTGGCCTGAGGGTTTTTAAAAAATTATTTTTTTTCTAATTAGAAAATGTATTGTGGGAAAGGTCGTTGTGGGAAAATGAAAGAGTAGAAAAAAAGTGTAAATGAAGAAAAATTGCCTGTTATCCTACCACACAGAGAGAAATCCATTAAACTTTTAAATCTATATCTCTTTCTATATATTGCTTTCCCACAGGACTGCTGTGTGTATGAGCAAGGAACATTTCCCTTTTCCACCACTTAGGAAATGTCGAGAGTCAAAAAGTCTTCCTTGGTTGCACAGGAAATGAGTACAGGAGAGCTTCCGGGTGGGAATTTAGAGAGAGCTGGTTTCCTCCTTCTCCGGACACTGATGGACCATCTATCACTCTTATAACTCCCCTGAAAAGGTGTTCTTCCTGGGTGCTGGCTGCTAAGGGCAGAGTTGGGGACAGTACAGCTTGACTCAAAGGCAATGTGGGTTCATGCAGTGGTCCACCCTGCAAATTAGAAAATGGTGCCTCTGGTGGAGAGTGGCTGGCTGACGGGCCAGCTCCTGCAGGCAGAGCCCCAGGCAAGCTCCTGGTGTGTAGCAGGGTATGTGGCTTGCCGAATGGCGGGAGAGTGGAAGCTGAAGTCCTCCTGCCATGTAAAGAAAAGTAACCCATCTTTGGTTTGGGTTCATTTTAGAATCAGAACTCAACTACTTCTATTTGAAAATTATTTGTTCCTAGACATGAGCGAATGCTCCAGCCAGCCTTGTCAGAATGGCGGCACGTGTGTAGAAGGAGTCAACCAGTACAAATGCATCTGTCCTCCCGGGAAGACGGGGAGCCACTGTCAGCACCAGGCCCAGACAGGTACGTGGCCGCCGTGGGGCTGGGTGAGGACGTTCCACTGTAGAGCGAGGAGCACCCTGGTCACGGGTCACCACACGCAGATGTGTCAGGAGCTCAGTTCCCCACCCGAGAGTGAGCTTTCTGTCCCCTGATCCCTCCAGTTCCTGCTGTGGTTATCTGAGATGGAATGCAGGTCTCCCGTGTAACCGGAGTTTTGATCCTTCTCATGTAAGAAAACGCAGGTGGAGGTACTGACCCCTAATGTAAGAGCTCCCCAGACTGGGAATTTGGCCTGAGAAGCTTCCCTGCTCCACCTTCACTCGGTCAGCATTTCCTCTGCAGATCAACAGAATGGCTCTTCCTTTCTGATGCTCCCAGCAAAATCAGCAGTTACTGATACAGGCCAAAGTACCCTCAGAGCTGTGCACCAGACATCTGACTGGTGGGAAGCTCATTATCCACATCTTGAGTCCCAACACGTCCCTAGCTAGCAGGTCTAGAGGCCACATAGTGGCTGTTTTCACAGATGGCAAGATAATCCAGTAAGATATCTATGAGGGTCCCCCCACTGTGCTGTAGCCAACGTTTCTTAGATTAAAAAGTCAAATCCTAAAGCCGTCCTCTTTCTTTGCCAGAAAGCCCTGGAGTGTCCCGTCCGGTTGTCTGGGTTTCGGTGCGGAATCTCGGTGTGGGGAGGAGGAGGAACTGGTGGTTAGCGCTAGTGTCCAGAGAGTAGGAGCTTTGTCGGTACTTGATATTCTTGCATCAGACTCCGTCCAAGGCCAGTTTTAAATATTTTGCCCCCAGAGAGCTGCCGCTTAATTGTCTTGGTTCTGTTCAGCTGACTCAGCCTCGCCGGTGCTTTTTCGGAATGAAGCTGCCCTCCCCAAGAGCCCGGAGGCCTCCTTCCAGCTCCCATCCGGGGAGCTGCTCTCCGTGGAAACAGTCCCATCGCCTCTCCTCCTACTTACAAACAGGAAAGAACAAGAAATGGGCCTTCTTTCAAGCCAAATGTGCCGGCCCTAGACCCTGAGTGTCCTAAACCCCACATGTCAGGGTTGGTGCCGTCAGGACCTGTAGGCAGTTGCTCCTCAGGTGCGACTTTATATGTAAAGATTTCCCCACGACAAGAACCTCCCCAGGGAAGGGGAGGAGGGAGTGGGCAGGTGCGTCTGAAGCCAGTGGATGTCCTCATGGTCTCCACGAACAGCCCAGCAGAGGCCCGGTTCTTGCTCACCTGGAGCCTTCCTTCCCATCATTTCTGCCCGTGTCTTTCCAGCTCTGAGGGGGAGCCCCTCTCCGAATATCTTTTAAACATTTTTTTAAATGTTTGTTTATTTTTGAGAGAGAGAGGGAGCACACAAGCAGGAGAGGGGCAAAGAGGAGAGACACACACAAAATGTGGAGCAGGTTCCAGACCCTGAGCTGTCAGCGCAGAGCCCAACACCGGGCTCACACTCACAAACCGTGAGATCATGACCTGAGCTGAAGTCGAATGCTTAACCGACTGAGCCACCCAGGCGCCCCTCTCTGAATACTTTTTAAAATCCGTTCAGCTCAGGGTGCCTGGGTGGCTCAGTCGGTTAAGCTTCCGACTTCAGCTCAGGTCATGATCTCCCAGTCCATGGGAGATTCTGTGCTGACAGCTCAGAGCCTGGAGCCTGCTTTGGATTCTGTGTCTCACTCTCTCTCTGCCCCTTCCCCTCTTGTGCTCTCTCTCTCTCTCTCAAAAATAAACATTGAAAAAATCCATTCCCCTCTTTTTTCCCTATTATAGTAAAATATATACAACATAAAATGTACCATTTTCACCACTATAAGGGTACAGGCCAGAGGCATTAAGTGCATTTACATTAGTTAGACAGCCCTCACCACGTCTTCCAGAACTGAAACTCTGCCCCTAAAACAGTACTTCCCTTTTCCCTCCCCTCCCAGCCTCCCCCACAACCACTCTACATGCTCTCTATGAATCTGACTACTCTGAAGACTTTGCATAAATGGAGTCCCCCCGTGTTGTGTCCCCGCTGAAGAGGTTCAGCGCCATTTCTTTCACCACCTGTTCCTCTCCCACCTCCCCTAACCGTAAAAAGCTGTAAATCTTTTGAAAACTTTCAAAAACTAATTAAAAAGATTTTTTTTTTCTGATTGGAAAATTGATGTCCTTGGTTTAAAAATGAAAAGCTTAGATTCCTTAGAAAGGTATAAAAATTACAACAACAACAAAGAACCCCCCAAAAGTAGTGTTTTATATTTCATAGTTTTAGGGGCATCTAGGTGGCTTAGTCAGTGAGGCTCTGACTCTTGTTTTTGGCGTAATGATCTCGCCATTTGTGGGGATGGAGCCCCGCCTTTGAATGAGCCTCCTTGGGGTCTTTTCCTTCTCTTCCTCTTCCTTTCTCTTCTCTTCTCTTCTCTTCTCTCTTCTCTCTTCTCTTCCCCTCTCTCTCTCTCTCCCTCTCCCTCTCCCTCCTCGCCTCCCCTGCTCGCGCTCTCCGTCTCTCTCAAAATAAAAATAATAAATAAATTCCCTAGTTTCAAACTCCAGGCATCACTGTTAGCATGCTGGTGTGTTAAGCCTTCTGCAGAGAAAACGGAGATTTGACCCCGCTGCGGTCCTTCTGGGCGCAGCCGCGTGGCCTGCGCTTCCTGCCCTGGGATTTGCGGCCGGCTGCGGCCGGCTGCGGGTTTCTGGTTAACGACTTGCCTTTCCTTCCCGACTCCAGCGTAAGCCCTGACGAGGGGGCGCGCCCCCGGCCCGGCCCTCCTCCCGGCCCCTGCCCGAGGTTGGGCGCGCGGCGGGTGCGCCAGGGCCGGGCGCTGAGGGTGTCTTGTCCCCGCAGCCGCCCCGGACGGCAGCGTGGCCGGCGACCCCGCCTTCAGCCGCGCGCCGCGCTGTGCGCAGGTGGAGCGGGCGCAGCACTGCAGCTGCGAGGCCGGATTCCACCTGAGCGGCGCCGCCGCGGGCGACAGCGTCTGCCAGGGTAGGCGGGAGCTCTGGCCCGGAAGCGGGCGGGACTGGGGGGGGGGTGGGGGAGCGAGGACGGGGCTCCCACCCGCCGCCCTGCCCTCCTGCTGCCCGACCCAGCGCAGGGGACGGGCAAAGTCTCAGAAAGCCCGACCCGCTTTGCGTTTTAGGTAAGTGTCGACCTGATGGCTGCTGAGACTAGACGTTAGGGGCCATCGTGAGAATCAAGACTGGAGAAAGCAGCCATGGGTGCCCACACTTGCTCCCATGCCAGAACTCGAGCACGGTGCCATCCAAACCACGGACACTCCTCTAGAAGGGCCTTGAGGCCCCTTGTCCCCTCCATCCAGCTGCAGTGACACGGGCAGGTGGCAGAGAGGAGCTTGAGTCCTTGTGCTGGCGAGACAGGCCCCCTGAGCTGTGCAAGGGTCTGGGACCCAATTCCCTGGTCCCCTCTCCACTTAGCTTTACAGACCCAGGCACTGCAGCTAACCTCTCCTAATACCAAAGTGCCTTCTAAGAACCACTCAAACTAAGCAGGCCCAAACCTGAGAATTGGCCGGTTGTGCCAACTACCTCATTTTACAGCAGCAGAAATGAGAGCCTCTCTTACTCCATGCCCAAAGATGAGGCCAGTTGAGGTGGGGCTGTGATCCAAGCCAATAGTCTGGGCTGCCGGCCCGATCTGCCAGCCTCTGCAGGGTCCTTTCTGTTAGTCTTCAGCCTTAGAGGAACCCATCTAGGGTCTACCACGTAGGTCCCTCTCACCCCTCCCTTCGGCCCTGTGGGCCCTTGGCTGGGGAGGAAGGGGAGCACACCTGCTCTTCTTCTGGATGCTCTGCTGGGGACGGGCTTTCCCTACCCCACCAGGCCCAGCCACTTAGCCACAGTGGCCATCCCCTCCAGGAATTGAGGTGCGGCCATCCTGGGTCATGGTTGGTGGGTGTTCACCACATGGCTCCTGCTCATACTGGGCACTTCTGTCCCCAGATGTGAATGAATGCGAGCTCTACGGGCAGGAGGGACGCCCCCGGCTCTGCATGCACACCTGTGTGAACACCCCGGGTTCCTACCGCTGTGCCTGCCCCAGCGGGTACCGGACCATGGCCGACGGGAAGAGCTGTGAGGGTGAGTGATGCTGCTACAGAGGCAGGTGGCTGCAGGGCTCAAGAGAGAGCCTGGCTGGTCTTGAACAGCAGCTCTTAGCCACTGGGGGAGAAGGAGCAGGAGAGAAGGCAGAGGGCGTCTCCATGGCCTGAAGTGCAATGTGAGAGAAGAGGTGGCTCTCCAGTGACATCCTGGTGGGAGCCCCACTAGGGGCTCTGCAGGGATCAGAGGAGTAAGTAACCTGGGACTGGGGAAGGAGAAGACACCTCCATCCATCCATCCCCCAACCAACCATCCATCCCTCCCTCCCTCCAGCCATCTATCCCTCCATCTGTTCATCCATCCCTCCCTCCCTCTATCCATCCCCCGTTCATCCATCCCTCCTTCCCTCCATCCATCCATCCATCCATCCATCCATCCCACAAGTACTCAAGAAGGCAGGCCCAGGTAGGATTGTGCAGATTGGGAAGAAACAGCTTCCAGCTGGGGTGAAGGCAACAGCAGAGACTTCCTGTAAGGAGAGTGAGGACATCTGCATTTGGGGTGAGGTGAGCGGAGTAGAAAGGCTTTCCGGAAGATTTGGCTCCTAAAGGGCCTGATAATAGCCATCGAGGGGAGACTCTGGGGCGCTCAGGCTGAGGAGGAGGCAGATCTGAGAGAAGTGTTGTGACCTGTGACTGGTAATGCTCTTGTGCTTCTAGCACGTCTGTGACGGGTCTACCCTGTGGAAGGACAGGATCCTGGGGAGGCGAGCTCCCCAGCAGGGTTCTCCAGCACTTCCACGGGGGCTGGATTTCAAATAGCTAAGGATGACACGGTTTCCTAATTTGAAAAATAAGTTTTAGGTATTTAGAAAGCTCACCACATTCCAGTGCCTGTTGAGGTTTTTCATGTGGTCTTGTGACAGAAGGGACATCGGGATTTTCACCCTCCCTGGGGTGTCCCTTATTTCAGACGTTGATGAGTGTGTGAGCCCCCAGCACGTGTGTCCCCGGGGAACCATGTGCATCAACACCGGTGGAGGCTTCCAGTGCGTCAGCCCGGAGTGCCCCGAGGGCAGCGGCAACGTGAGCTACGTGAAGACGTCTCCGTTGTGAGTATAGCCAGGGCCACCCACGGCCGGGCGCATACGTCCCTCAGCCAGGCCTCCCAGGGTGGGTGGGCCAGATTCTGCCTCAGTTCTTAGGAAAAGGTACAGTTATATCCAAGGAAAGATGGAAGGCGGGAGCTGGGAGTCTGGCTTCTCTGAGCTTCCGTTTCCCTTCGGTGGTTGCATTTAGTGCCTTGCTGCTCTGTGCAGCAAGAACCCAATTTGCCCTGATAGGGATACAGTTCCAAGTGCTCCCTGCTGACACGGAGGATGACTGAATTCTAGCCACCCTGCTGCAGCACTTTTGGGGGTGGGGGCCGCTGGAGGGAAGACCACTGTGGTCACATTACCAGGAGGCAGAGACATATTACACAGATTTGGGAGAAGATCGTTTTCTCGTGTTCACATGACTGGTAACTGGTAGGTTCCAGTCACTCTGCATTATATTAATCTGCTCTTCCTCTGAGATTAGGAGCTTTGATTTTCAGGAATCTCAGCACGTAGTAGTTTTTGTTTTCAAAAGGTGAGAGACAGGCCTTTCAGGAGAATAACTACAACTATCACAGAGTGCATGTATTTTCTTCTGAAACGGAGATCACAAGAGCCTTAGCATTGTCTTTAGAGTGAATTGACTTCACAAGCTCAGATGCCTGAATTGCTTTTTGCACTGTAGCAGACAGAATAGAAGCATTGAGAAAGTCAGTGGCACTAAAGAGTGGCAGTTACTTCCTGAGCCCGAAGGCATCACGATCTTCCTCAGAAGTCACGTAGTGAAGGGACTGTATGTCGTAGCCTTCGGGGACAGCCCTGCTTAACAGCCAGATACCGTATTCAACCTGCATAACTGTGATTATATGGGTCACTGAATTGCATCTGTCTTTTATGTTGGGTAAGGTAGAGAAATTTCAGAAGCACTTCCACAAGATCCTGATTCCAAATTGTTAAGAGAGACAGGGTTCCCTCTTTAAGAGTAAACACTGGGTGTTTGGAAAGTTCGCCCCATATAGAGCGCCACATTCCAGTGTTGGCAGCTACCTGCCGGGGTCCCACCATTACTGAGAGAGGTCTCGGCACATGTAGAAGGGGCACCTGGTTTGAATACCAGGACCATCACTAGTTAATCTTCCCCAGCTTTAGTTTTCTGTGAAAACTATAGTAACAGCATATATAAATATACATGCACATCCACACACAAGTGGGTCAGGGGAGCACCTGTGCCCTGGCCACACCTGACACCACCCATGCTCCTTTGCCTGTGGCTCTGTGCACCTGTGGTGAGGAGCTGGTGGCTGGGGAAGGTCATTCTGCTGGCCTCCGCCAGAAGGCAGTGGGGCAGGCGAGCCAGGTCAGGGCAGCCCTTCCTGAGTTTCGCCAAGGCTGACTCCCTCCACTTTGCCTCTCCGTTCCAGCCAGTGTGAGCGAAACCCCTGCCCCATGGAGAGCAGACCGTGCCGTCACTTGCCCAAGACCATCTCCTTCCATTACCTTTCTCTGCCCTCCAACCTGAAGACGCCCATCACGCTCTTCCGCATGGCTACGGCCTCAGCCCCCGGCCGACCCGGACCCAACAGCCTGCGGTTTGGGATCGTGGGTGGGAACAGCCGAGGTCACTTTGTGATGCAGCGCTCAGACCGGCAGACGGGGGAGCTGATCCTCGTCCAGACCCTGGAGGGGCCTCAGACGCTAGAGGTGGACGTCGACATGTCAGAATACCTGGACCGCTCCTTCCAGGCCAACCATGTGTCCAAGGTCACCATCTTTGTGTCCCCTTATGACTTCTAAGGCAGCTGTGGGATCACTGCGGTGCAGAGATCTGGGCTCATCTCTCTTCCTCAGAGATTCAGCTGTGGGCCCTGACTGCGACAGACCTCTCTCCCCACCCTGCCCTGCCCCTGCCCTGTCCCTGCCCACCTGCCCACCTGCCTGTGCCCCCAGGTTTCTAGGGCACCGCGCACACTCCTCCCTGGAGTGGCACAGAAGGGCAGCCACAGGACCCAGACTGCTGCCATCACCGTTTTCTTTCTGCTTTAAGCTCTTCCTGTAGATTATGCACTAACCTTCTCAAGTCTTTTTTACAGGGAAATGGGCGGTTTTTCAAAATGCTGGGTGAATGGCTTTGTGAGTTTGAACCAGCTGGGGAGGGAAAAGCTTATGATATGTGTCTGAGATGACTGTCAGCCCTCTGCATTGTTGTAGTCAAGCCTCTAGCATGCTGAGGGCCGGATCATGCCCCTGCACGTGTGGGCATAGGGACTGGGTCTCCTGCCACAGCCCGGCGTATTGTTCTTGTCTGCATTCCCTTCTGTGACATGCCTGCCGGGCTTCTCATCAGAAACCCGTGGCAGGGCCTGGAACCCCTGTGCAGATTCTCCTAGACCAAGGAACCAACATTAAAGCATAAGTTCTGCCTGAAGTAATTCCCTTTTGAGAACTCGTATCTCAGAACATAACCTGGTATTATAACAGAAGAAATAAAGTCTGTTGCTCCTACGTGCCCACCTGGCTGTTCCTGAACACGAGTTAGCCCAGTTCCTTCTAGGAAGGGATACCTGGCTCTCTTCTTGTCTAGGCTAGACCCACTGGGATGAATGAAGAAGAAAGAAAACATGGAGGTGACCTTGGGATTGCTCCACCAATAGAAATTTTGCTTGGCCAGATGAGAGACTGGTAAGGCAACATCTGGCCATGGTGAGTTTAAGAAAATGTTTGCATTTACTTTGATCCCAGGGCCTTCTGTTTCTTCTTCTTGTTTTTTAATTTTTAAAAAGTTATTTATTATTTGAGAGAGTGTATGTGTGGGGGAGGGGCAGAGAGAGAGAGAGAGAGAGAGGGAGGGAGGGAGAGAGAATGCCAAGCAGGCTTGGCGCTGTCGGCATGGAACCCGACGTGGGGCTCAATCCCACAAGTTTGAGATCATGACCTGAGCAGAAACCAAGAGTTGGACGCTTCACCAACTAAGCCACCCAGGCACCCCGCAGGGCCTTGTACTTCTGATGTAAGAGCCAAGGGGCAGTGCCCTCCAGGTAACTGAAGAAAGAAAACACTGGCTGGAGCATGGGATGGGGTGGAGGAGACAATTCAACTTAAAACTTAAAAGCCAGCTGAACTGTGAGGAGATTTCAGTATCCAAATACACATTAATCTAGGTGACGTTTCATCAGACATTTATTTTAAATATCTTTGTATTTGCCTTGGTATGAGATGGAGCCAGAGGAAGTGTGTTGCCAGTTTAGTGATCCAGCCATATATCAAGACGACCCCAGTGTCTCCGATAGTTTCGTAGTTATCTCATATGACAAGATATTTCAAGCTCATCTTGTGTATTTTATGCCTTAGCCCTGAAGTCATCCAGTGGTTCCCAGAGATCCCCGGTTCCTCTTAGTGGGAAATAATAATTAGAGACCAAAATCTGGGTGTTAGGAGTGCTCATTGATAGTGGCTTGGTGTTAGTGGACAGAACTAGGAAATATGTTACTATGAGTTTTGGGTTCATTTGTTTTTTTAACTACACGAGTTTATAATGACACTTCCAATCCAACTCAGGACTACAGGGTTTTTACTGGAGCCTTCCTGATCTCACATCTGTTCTTCTTTGACTCATTCTGAAAACCTCTTTCTCAAAACCACCAAAATAATTACATATTGTTTTAAATCTTCAGAATAACAGTGACAAGTTATAAAAAATAATTGTGGAAAAGTTAAAAATTTTCTTTTGCAATTCTTTTTGTCCGTAGGGTTTATGCCATTAGACATGTTCAAATTACTATTTTAAAATAACTTAGAATAGTAGTTATGTCCTAAACCTGAATCAGGGTTATGAGTATTCACTTTGTTTTGCTTAAATTTTTAGAGATTGCTATTTTCATTTTAATTTTTTTATAATTATGTAAATTATTTATATGGCTCCAAAGCCAAATCCACAGAATGAGCTACAGTGAGAGAAGTCTGTATTCCAACCCATTGCCCTCCACCTATTTCTTCCTTCTCCCTTGGATAGTAGTTTTTTTCCCATTTCACCCTTGCATTAAAAAAAATTATACACACATACAAATGATAAATGATAGCACACTATTTCACACTTTCCTTGGTCTTGCTTCCCCCCTCCCTTAACAATATATTGAATATCATTCCATAGAACCAGATAGAATGTTCTCCTATCCAATGCTCCATTATGAAGTCATACATACCGTTGTTTATTCAACTAGTCACCCTTGATTGAGATTTGGGTTGTTTCCGATCCTTTGCTATTAAAAGTATTGCAGCCATATGCATTTGTCTTTTGTATTTTTCCCTTTGTATCTCTGATGCCAATTTTTCCTCCATAGAGATTATACTGCTTTCTGTCTGCAACAGTGTATGAGAGTTCCTATTCCTGAATCAAAGAAGGCCCCTAGTCCTCACATCTGCACACCCACCAGACCCTCGTTTGGAAGGAGATAGAGGCCTGAATGTAGAGCTATGCCACAAGTAGCCCACCTACCTGTCTTGGACTTCTAGCAGTCAACAGCCACCAGCAAGAGATGAAAGACCAGCCAGCTGGATCACTGACTCAGGAGGGATGGAAAGTTAGCTAAGTTTTTGGATAACTTTTAAAAGTCATCTTACTTTCATTTTTTTTTTAAGTTTATTCATTCTGAGAGTAAGAGAGAGCGTGCGCGCAGGGGAGGGGCAGAGAGAGAGAGAGGGAGAGAGAAAATCCTAGGCAGGCTCCACACCATCATTGAGAATCCTGATGCGGGGCTCAAACCCACGAATTGTGAGATCATGACCTGAGCCAAAACCAAGGGTCGGACACTTAACTGACTGAGCCACCCAGGTGCCCCTAAAACAAAATATCACTGCAGAGTTCATAATAAACTTGATGGGTTTACTGGGAATCTAAGTATGTGCCCCAAGAAGGGCCATGAAGAAGCCAGACTTGATTGGGTCACTTTCCACCAGCCACTGCCTCAGCTTTTACCAAGCTCACACTGCAGGGATGGAAAGGTGGACTTTCATGACTTTTACCACGTACCTATGAAAATCTACAGGTTTTTATAAGCAGCATAATATTCCTGAACATCTATTCTGTTGCACGCACTGTTTTAGTTGCTTAGGATACAATGGTTGACAAGATTGACAGAGATCCTGGCTTCATGAAGCTTCCGTTTCAGCAAGTGAGAAGATAATGCACATGAAAACAAGGAAAGTACATCATTTCAAAGAGGGATGCATGCTCTGAAAATAAAAGCAGCAGAAGAGGATGTCAGTATATAGCAAATGTATGCACAAATCCACAGAGACAGGTGATCCATAGAGCCTAGATGTTGCAAACACTGTAATCATGTGTGGCGACAGGGGGATCCCATTTCTCAGTGTTTGGAATTATGACCCAGAATCTTGAGTGTCTGAATGAAGGAGTGATGTAAAGCAAGACGTAGGATGACCACATTGGCTTATGAGCACAAAGGAGAGGCATCTACAGAGAGAACAATGATGCTGACATGGAAAGAGAGGAAACGAAAGACCATGGGCACTCCAGGGGGAGCCTAATTCTGTGTTCTGGTTATTACTGTTGTATAAAATATCCCATTGTGGTATTATGCTCATGGATTCTGTGGGTCAGGAATTCAGAGCACAGGGGGACGGTTTATATTTGCTCCACAATGTCTGCAACCTCCCTCAGTCAGGAGGCCGCCAGGGCCAGGGCTCCAGTTACCTGAAGGGTCATTCACTCACTCACATGTCTGGCCCGGGCTGGGAAACGAAGACTGATGATGACCAGAACAGCCATCCTTGGGCTCTTCGTGTGGCTCAACTTCCTCAGAGTACGGTGGCCTCAGAATAATCAGACTTCTGACATCGTGGCTCAGAGTTCCTGGTTTCAGTGTTCCAGAAAACAAAGTGTGCATGGCCATTATGACCCAGCCTCACAAGTCACATAGGGTCACCTCTGCCATACTCTGTTGGTTGAAGTAGTCACAAGCAGCCATTGGGTCAAGGGAAGCGCACATGGGCCAGTGAGTCCTCACTGAGTCGAGCTGCGGCAAATTGAGAAGTTTTAAAGGATTTCATGGCCATGTTTTTAAAACTGCCATTTCTAGTTTCCTGTTTAGGATTCTGGTGCCTCACGGGATCTGGCTTCCAGTCTGTGGGTATTATCAGACCGCCCTGTGTCCCTTCAGTCCTCCTTTGCTCAACCTCTTTTGGGTGTCATTTTCAAACAGGTGATCCCAGCCTAAGACACAACTCATACTAAGATCTTCACTTATATCACAAGGGGGTACCTTCGACAATGGTAGAAACAGCATTGAAGTCCAACGAGCATGGCACTGCATGCTTGCCAAGGTCAGAGGTGGGGGGAGAGAGACCAGTGGAAGGGTCAGGACCAGTTCGTGAAGTTAGCACTTAAAGTGGTTCTTAGCAGAGGAGTTCTAGTGGGAAATGTAGGCCACGTCCTGCCGTATACACTGTCACCAGGAGGATCCCCCACAAAATCCAGCATCGGCAAAGCCACGGAAATGTCTGCTGACTTACAAACGAGACAATATGACTTGGTGAAAATTGGGTTTGGGCTGGTGGAATTTTCTGAATCTGAACACCTTCAAATGATTACTTTTTAGCAATCTGGTTATCTCCAGGAAGCTCTTTAGACTTTTTTTTTTTTTAACTTAAATTCAAGTTAGTTAACATACAGTGTAGTCTTGGCTTCAGAAGTAGAACCCAGTGATTCATCTCTTACATACAACACCTAGATCATCCCCCAAAGTGTCCTCCTTAATGCCCGTCATCCATTTAGCCCATTCCCCAACCCAACACGTCTCCAGCAGCCCTGTTTCTTCTCTGTATTTGAGTCTCTTATGATTTGCCTCTCTCTGTTTTTATCTTGTTTTTCCTTCCCTTCCTGCTCTATGTTCATGTGTTGAGTTTCCCAAATTCCACATATGAGTGAAATTATATGATATCGGTCTTTCTCTGACTGACTTACTTCACTTAGCATAATACCCTCTAGTTCCATCCGCGCTGTTGGAAATGGCAAGATTTCATTCTTTTTCATCGCCGAGTAGTATTCCATTGTGTGTATGTCCCACATCTTCTTTATCCATTAGACATATTTTTTAGGGTGAAAACAGGCTGTATGGTATGTCCACTTGCTTACTTACGTGAGGATTCACAACAGTCACACTGTGACACTTGCACAATGGTCCACCTTCCTTCCCCTTCTAGCTGGCTGAGTCGTCAGACATGTTTCTGAAGACAAAGATCTCTGCATCTCAGATGCATCTGTCCTCCATACCCAAGCTGCCAAGTTCTATCACAGAAAGTTTGTTCCTCACCCCTACCAAGTCCTATGGGTCAAGATCAGTTACCGTACTATTTCCTTCATTCCCGCCTTTGGCCAGTAGGGGGTGGCAGACTTGGCTTGAGGGCTGGGTCTTGAATGCTGGAGGTGAGAACACTGCCCTCTAAGGGGGTCTTTCTCACTCCAGTGCTGGTTTTAGGTGGTTTGGAGTCTGTCCACAGGACATATCTCTGCGGTTACTTGGCCATGTGGAAATTCAACACACTCCATGTTCAATAACAGTCATGGTGTTCTTAAGGCAGCTGGATCTTAGAATGTAACTCCAAATCCCTAGAGTCTTGAGTGGTCTGGCCCCTGCCGACCTCCTGGACCACTGCTCGTGATACTCCCAAACGCACCTGGCCTCCTTTCTGCCCCTTGACTCTGCCAAGCTCACTCTTGCCTGGGGGCCTTGGATTTGCTGCTTCCTTCCTGCAGTGCTCCTTGTTCAGTCCTCTGTGTGGCATGCCTCAAATGTCCCCTCAGAGAGGCTGTCCCAGCCCCCCCTGCCGGTGCTGCTCACCCCCTGCAGTCCCTCTTGATTATCTTACTCTGTTGTATTTTCTTGAAAAGCTACTATCTGAAATCACTGTTTGTTACCCGTTTTTTTCTGTCTCTTCCCACAGCGCAGACCCTGTTGGCTGCCCACCCACTATCCATTTTCCTTTTCCACCTTCCAAAAGGAGCCTGTTTTGTTCAGACCACCTTCCCTCGTTGTTATGGCCTGAACTCTGTTACCCTCTCCCCCCACCCCCCAAATTCTTATGTTGAAGTGCCAATGCCTAGTACCTCCGAATGTGACTGTATTTGGAGATCGGGTCTTTAAAGAGGTAATTAAGTTAAAATGAGGCCATGAGGGTAGGCTCTAATCCAGTATGACTGGTGTCTTTATACAAAGAGATTAGGAAAGAGACACACGTACAGGGAAGACCATATGAGAACAGAGGGAGAAGACAGACATCTACAAGTCAAGGAACGAGGCCTGAGAAGAAATCAACCTTGCTGACACCTTGATCTCAGACCTCTAGCCTCCAGAATTGTGAGAAAATAACGTTTTGTTGTTGCATCACGTGGTCTTCGCTACTCTGTTATGGCAGCCCTAGCCAATAAATACAATTCTTATTCCAGCCTGTGTCTTAGGGGAAGGTGGCCACCCACCACCCACCCTCCAGGCTCCAAGGCAACACAGTGAATCATACTTGGTCCTTGAGTGTCAGAGACCCAGACTAGAGCCAGCCATGCACAGCATTCCCCAGGCGAGGGCTACATATCCAGGGATTGTCTGAGGCAGGGTGGAGGGAAGGGCTTTCTTAGGATATGGTTGGAAAGGTCTCTCTTTTGCACTGAATGGGAGGAAATACGTCATCACAGTTGCTGCTGGGAGCCATGTTTTTGACAATGAGAGAAGAGAGTATAAGGGAAAAGCCTCCTGGCTACAAGCAGAGCCAAGGGAAATGGAGTTGGGGTCCCAGTGAAATCGGTCTGAACCTTTCCTCCCCATCTGGACTCCCTGTTATATGAGATCATGTGGTTGTGGTGTAAATGGGGTGGAGATGGAGTTCTTGTTGTTTGGCTCTAACTGGCTTGACTCCCAGCTCCATGAGAGCGGGCATCTTTTCAGCACGCACCTTTCGGGCATCCAGCTTCCAGAACTGTGAAAGGATACATTTCTGCTGTTGTAAGTCACCCAGTCTGTGGTGCTCCGTCACAGCAGCCCCAGGAAACAACTATACCTTATACTCTACAGTCTCCCCTCCAGTTTACACTAGTGACACCCCAGTGTAAACTCCTAACACTCGCTCACTCACACATAAGACCCTGTCAGCTGCCGAGGGTCAGTCCTCTCACCTGCTGAGGGAGGGGTCATCTCCAGCCTGGAGAACATGGACAGCCACTATCCAGCAAGCATATACTTCTCTTCACCACATCCTGACCCAGCCATTCTCTTCTTGGGTCAATAATCTTGACTCACTTAAGAGTGATAAAGATCATCACTTTATTACTGTAATTGCTAAACTTAGAGTCCCAGAAGAAGGTCTCTTGCAAGGAGTACAAAGTCACACTGGAGACATTCTGGAGATTGATTTTCAAACTTTTTCCCTTTCTTTTCTTTCTTCTTTTTTTTTTTTTTTTTTTTTGCAAGAGAAATTGGCTAAGGTTCTAACTAGTAATGACATAATTCTACTTCTTTCCGCAGTACCAGCCGAAACAAAGGGCTCAATCAGCATATTTCATAAAGAGAGTCATTGACTCCAAGAATAAGGAAGGAATTTGGACTCTTAATCCTAACCCTGGATTAGCCTAGAGGACTGGAAACAAAATCAAAGCCACTCTCCCCTCGGGGTGTGCCCCTCCCTGCCCTCCCCCCCCCCCTCCCCTGTCCCCCCAGGATTCCCACAGAATTCGGCTGGCTCTGCCAGCGTTCAAGCACTCCTGTGACAGTCTCTGTTTTCGTTAACATCAGGTGACCCTGCAGAGCAAGTGGGGGACTTGATTACAGGCCAGTCGTGCCCTAAGAACCAGACGCATGGCCTGCATTTCCTTTTCCTCTTATACAAACAGAAGAGTATGACTTCTAATCTAGATCAAAAGTGAGGCAAAACACACACAGATGGGAATTCCACAGAAATTTGTCCGAGGCCAGGCAGGAGGCCCTGAATCGGAGACACGTCCCTGGCAGTCTCCACCGGCACTACAACACACAGCTCCCCCTCTCACGGCTGGCGGGGGACACAGCCTAGCATTCCCCCATCTCTCTCTCTTGCCCCGCTCTCTCCTTGATAAAGAGTAAAAAACTGACGGGGCGCCTGAGTGGCTCAGTCAGTTAAGCGTCCGACTTCCGCTCAGGTCATGATCTCACCGGTTATTGAGTTCAAGCTCCGCGTCGGGCTCTATGCTGACAGCTCGGAGCCTGGAGCCTGCTTCGGATTCTGTGTGTGTGTGTGTCTCTCTCTCTCTCTCTGCCCCTCCCTCCTCATGCTCAGTCTCTCTCTCCTTCAAAAATAAAATATTTTTTTAAAATTAAAAAAAAAAAAAGTGAAAAACTGCTCTGCCACCAGCCAGGCTGTGGGGGAGAACCAGGAACTGAAACAGAAACCACAACTTCCCAAAATGCAGTGCCCTACGACTCACATAACCCTTTTACTGCATCCATCCAGAGCATGCACGCCACAGAGTGTCCCGGTGTAAACTCCTAACACTCGCTCCCTCACAGATAACACCCTGGAAGCAACTCTCTAGTTGAGAAAATCTGACCCACCCTTGCCAAGACCATCCCATGACTCACCCCGGTCTCCAGAACAGATTATCTTTCCCTAACTCCCTCCTGTTGACGTGGCCCCCAGCCCCCTGAAATGCAATCCCTCTCTTGTGGCAAATCATAAACCTGGCATCGTTGACTCTAAGTGGGTTCCGGGTGGTCTTTGACTGACAGGCATCAGCTCTCAACTTGAGCAACCAGTGGTCTCCCCTGTGGTCCCTGGACCTACTGGTGTGCGGTGCCCAACGTTGAACGCGTACTAGGTGGTTGGGGGTGGCACTCATTAAGAGTCTCAAGTCTGGGGGGCTCCTGGGTGGCTCAGTCAGTTAAGCATCTGACATCAGTTCAGGTCATGATCTTAACGATTCATGAGTTCGAGTCCCGCATCAGGCTCTGTGCTGACAACTCGAATCCAGGAGCCTGCTTTGCATTCCGTGTCTCCCTCTCTCTCTGCTCCTCCCCTGCTCATGCTCTGTCCCTCTCAAAAATGAATAAACATTAAAATTTTTTTGTTTTAAGAAGAGCCCAGAGGCTGGAAATGAGGAGGAGGATGGGCTGCTCAGGAGGAACTGTGTAAAGGCTCGAAGACACCTCACACGTGCATGTGAATGTCACACACAGATCTTCCATTACGATGGGGTCATGTCCCTGTAAGCCCATCGTAAGTTGACAATATGGTGAATCAAAATGCATCTAATGCACCTAACTAGAACATCATGGCTTAGCCCAGCCTACCTTATATGAGCTCAGCACACTTTAGCCTACAGTTGGGCAAAATCATCTAACACAAAGCCTATTTGATAACCAAGTGTTAAACCTCTTTGAACACGGTACTGAACATAAAAAATGGAAGGGCTATACGGGTACAGCATGGCCATGAGTGTATTTGTTGTTCACCTTGGTGATCGCGGGGCTGGGACTGGGAGCTGTGGCTGGCGGCGCTGCCCAAAAGGACCAAGAGAGGATCATACTGCATATTGTTAGCCTGGGAAACGATCAAAGTCCAAAATTCTAGGTACAGTTTCTACTGAGTACCACTTCTGCACCATGATAAAGTCGCAAAAACGTGAAGTCGAACCACTGTAAAGTCAGGACCATCTATGCCGGGAGGCATGTGTGCACTCCCCCCCCCCCCCCCCCCCCCCCCCCCCCCCCCCGTCCTCTCTCAGCTGCCTTCCTCCATTTCTGCCTCTGCCTGGGGCTTTCTTGAATTACCTGAGAAGGACACACCAACCCCATCAATGTTGTTCCATGGTTTGACCTCTACCACTTCAAGGCTTGACATTTAGAAATTCCTTTTTATTCTTTCACCTAAAGGTCTGTTTTCATACAGTTGGGGAACAAAAAGCAGTGCCCCTTTAAGGTTTGAATATTTTAATAATTTAACGAACACTGAGTGAGGGTCTTCTGTGTGCCTGATCCTTCAGGGAATACCACCTTGAACAAGACAGAGACATTGAATACCCTTGTGTTGCTTCCAGAATAGAGAAGGCAATTTAAGACAAGGGGTTCGAGGGCTGCTAGACCTAGAAGAGGGTGGAGGGTGAAGGGCACCTTGCCTGATGTTCACTAAAGCTGTCCCCTGGTGACAGAGGAGATGTGGGCGAGGCCTCAGAGGAAAGCAGGCCAACAAGGCGACTGACACCTGCAGGTGCTACTGAGGTGGTGAACCCCCATCTTCCAATCCTGGATTCTGACCTGGGGCGTTGAACAAAGGAGCCTTGCCGATTCCAGGGCAGGCCCAGGAGGCCTGTCACGATGCTTCATGCAGCTCCCACACCACGGCCTTGTTACAGCCCGGTGGAGATTTGACAAAACAGAGGCCCCATGGGCACCAGCGGTGTCTCCTCATTTGTTACAGGGCAATCTCTTCTCTGTCTTGCCTCTCGGCTCCCAGACAGAGGGGCCTGCACATCCCATTGAGAAAGTCAGGGTCATTCTTTTCCTTTTGCTTTCTCCTGGTACGGATTTAGCCGGAGGTGCATCCCAAAGAACACAGCCCCGCAGAACTGCTGGCAGGCTGGGGCAGCAGGGGCCAGGGCAGGCTGGCCAGGTTTCTGCTTCCTGCGGGGCCTTGCACATCATCTCCCCCCGGCTCGGGGAGAACACAGAACCCTTCACAGCGGCACAAGGACAGGCATTCAGACTCCGAGACAATCAGGAATTCACTGGGACCAGGTTTTCCTTCTTTGTGGACCGAAATGACTGTTTTATGGGCATTTGGCTGAAATAAGGAGCATTTCTGTTGATTCCGGGTTCACCTCACTGAGTTCAGCTACACGAGGAAGTTTAAATTGGCCTGCAGTCCGTGGGCATACAGAAAAGCTTGAAAAGAGCTGGTGTGTCAGCAGATATGGGGCTGAATCACAAATTTGTTCAGGAAGTCCAAGATTAAAGCCCAGTTTATATTATTATGTAACAAATATACCTGCCAAGCAACACATGCAGGCAAATAAATTTGAAGTATTTTTGCATAGGACACAGCTGGGATATAGAACTAGTATTTATCTTAGACTTATGCGAATGGCAAATAAGACCACTTCTGTGGAACTCCTAAAACAGGCAGTTAAGTTTTTGGAACTGGAGTGAAGGGCCTGAATACTCAGAAACAAGGAGCATCCTGCCAGAAAGACGAGTCCCTGGACAGGGAGGCAGGAAAGGGGGAATTCTGAAATAAAAGGACTATAAGCTGGCACACATTCAGTCTTTATACCAGTCACAAGTAAGTATTTCTGAAGTGCAGATGTGAGGGGGGAAAAAATGTATTATGATGTCAAACAATACTTAAAAGTGAACCAGCGTTTCTACTTCCGGAATGGCAGACCAAGGATCTCTGAAAATCCACCACCCCATAAAAGGCATGAGAGAAATGGCAAAGACAGTCAAAACCAATTTTTTCAGGTATCTGGAAATTAAAGGCTTACGACAGAGAATTTACTCAAGAAAGACAGATGAATCTTGTTAAAATGACTTGTGGCAATGACTTGCCCTAATCTCATTCTCCTCTCCCCAGCTCCAGAGTAGCCTTGAAGATCAACAGCCCACAACTATAGTAACTGTGAAAACCGGTATCCTAACCATAGTGGTCTTCCGAGAGGGGAGGACAGATTCAGAGCTCCTCAAAAGCCCCATTCCCCCCAGACTATCACATTTTTGTAACTTTTTTTGAGTTTATTTTTGAGAGAGAGACAGAGACAAAGAGAGGGGCAGAGAGAGGGAAATATAGAATCTGAAGCAGACTCCAGGCTCTGAGATGTCAGCACAGAGCCTGATGCGGGGCTTGAACTCAGGAATGGCAAGATCATGACCTAGGCTGAAGTCGGATGCTTAACCAACTGAGCCACCCAGGCATCCCCAGACTGTCACTTTTTGATCTGCAGGACAGTTCACACTATATTCTCAGGGCCTGTTTTCATCTGACCAGGCACAATAGCAGTAAGCACATTCAGCACCTACATCTCAGATTATGAATACTATTCTATTAGAAGGAATCTGGGCCCCTTTGAGAAATGGCTGATGTGAGGGCTCAGGTGGGAACATACAAAATGAGCCTGGACCACCTGTTCCAAGTTCATCCAAGTGGTTGGCAGAATTCAATAACTTGTGGTTTTAAGACTGAAGTTCTCATTTCTTCCATGTCATTTGAAGGTTGTTCTCAGTTCTAGATACATGGCCCTCTCATAACATGGCAACTCATTTCTTCAAAGCCAGTAAGAGAAGTTCCGTTCCAATCTTTGGCCTTAGGAAGGCCCCAGTCTCTTTTATGGGTTCATCTGATTATACCTTAGGCCTACTTGGGAATCATCTCCCTCTTGATTAAATTCCAAACCAACTGACTTAAGACCCCAATTATACCAAAGATAAAACCACTTCATCTTTGACATATAATAAAAGATAAGCATGGGAGTAAAATCCATCGTATAGTAATGCCCACAGAGGGAAGTGATTAAACGGGTGGTGTGCACCAAGGGCAAAGGATCTTGGGAGCCATCTGAATTCTGCCTACCACTAAGGGGGCAGGGGAAGTTGGGAGACATGGAACCACTCTTTTTCACACAAAAAACTTTTTATGTTTTCATAATTTATTAATCCAAAATAAATTTCCTAACAACTTATGTCACAATAAACTTTTGACTATACGCACATATAAGTTCAATTAAAAAATTACATTCAATCATACACGAATGTCACTAATAAGATCCACCATTTTTTATGTACCAGTAAGAAAAAATAACCTGCCGAGTAAAATGTGATATTCCACCAGCTGTAAAATACATTCCAATTTCAGAGATGTTAACTATGAAAATGCATATCCCAGAATGACACACAGCAACTAAAGATATGGCTATTTTTTCTTATTTTATTTTTAAGTAATGTGAAGAGTGTTGCAAATTTCACAGGAATCAGTATCACTTTGAGCTGAGCTGGGAATCTTACCCTTCCCAACTCAACATATACATTCTCTCCTTTGCTTTAAATAGATCTTTTCCTTCCCAGTTTCTGCTCCATGCTGGGAACAGAGCACTCCCTACTGTCCTGTTTCCTCCTTTCTCACACCCATTTCTTACTCTCTCCTGTCTGCAGGAACAGAGACAGGAAACACAGTCTTCAAGGAAGAAGGTGATTGGAGAGAAACACGAACTTTGGACAGACAAATGGAGGTTTGATTCTTGGCTCACATTTATTAGCTTGCCCTTGACTGTAGGTAACAGAGAACCCAAATCAAAATGGCTTAAAAGAGTAAAGAAAATATGTTGAGGGGCGCCCGGGTGGCCCAGTCGGTTAAGCAGCCGACTCTTGATTACGGTTCAGGTCATGGCCTCACAATTCATGAGTTCGAACCCCACACTGGGTTCTGCACTGACAGTGCTGAGCCGCCTGCTTGGGATTCTGTCTGCCCCTTTCCTGCTCGCGTGCTCTCTCAAACTTTAAAAAAAGGAAAAGAACATATGTTGAATTACTCATGTGGCATAACACAAAATCTGAAGGTTGGGATCTCCTAAGGCTGGTAGATTCCATGCTTCAGCTGCTATCAAGAACCCAGCTTCTTCCCAACTTCCTTCTGTGTCACCTTCAGCTGGTTAGCTAGCTCCCCTTGAGGTCATAAGGTGGCAGCATCAGTTCCGGGTGTCATATTTATTTATTTATTTATTTTTTCAACGTTTTTTATTTATTTTTGGGACAGAGAGAGAGACAGAGCATGAACGGGGGAGGGGCAGAGAGAGAGGGAGACACAGAATTGGAAGCAGGCTCCAGGCTCCGAGCCATCAGCCCAGAGCCTGACGCGGGGCTCGAACTCACGGACCGCGAGATCGTGACCTGGCTGAAGTCGGGACGCTTAACCGACTGCGCCACCCAGGCGCCCCCCGGGTGTCATATTTAGACATGGCAATGTCGAACCTCCTTCTTGTGTACCTCAACAAATGATAACTTTCCCAGAAGTGTACCAGAGGACATGTTATCATATTTCAAGCCTAAACCAACTACTGGCAAAAATGGCATTTCCATTAGTGTTTTTCAACCTTGGCTATACTTTAGAATCACCTGGGAGCTACTGAAATTCTCACGTTCATACCCCAGGCCTCCCTGTAACCCTATCCCCTGCCAAAAAAATTCAGAATTTCTGGGAGTAGTCCCCAGGCATCAGTTAGTTGTTTTTTTGTTTTGTTTTTTAAGTTTTCCTTTTAAAAAGAATTCAATGAGAAGCCAAGGTTGAGAACCACAACTTCAGATTCTTGTTGATACAACTCGAAGGGTTGAAGTCAGAGCCCACCATCTACAAACCACAGATGATGTTATGGAGGAAGGAACGACACCCAAGCAAAACTAAAATTCTGTTAAGAAGGGGAGGGGCGCCTGGGTGGCTCAGTCGGTTAAGCGGCCGACTTCGGCTCGGG
Source organism: Panthera onca (assembly GCF_046562875.1). Classification (NCBI taxonomy): domain Eukaryota; kingdom Metazoa; phylum Chordata; class Mammalia; order Carnivora; family Felidae; genus Panthera; species Panthera onca. Next base: position 37,489,877 of record NC_138341.1, read on the forward strand.
TCATGATCTCGCGGTCCGTGAGTTCAAGCCCCGAGTCGGGCTCTGTGCTGACAGCTCAGAGCCCGGAGCCTGTTTCGGATTCTGTGTCTCCCTCTCTCTGACCCTCCCCCGTTCATGCTCTGTCTCTCTCTGTCTCAAAAATAAATAAACGTTAAAAAAAAAAAGTTTAAAAAAAAAGAAGGGGAGAAAACACATGTAATGGTATGCAACTAAGTATATAAGCTATGGATACTCAAGGCAGGTAACGCCTTCTTACAGACATGGTTTCCTCAGCTACCATTGCTATAATAATCCCTATTATAGGGTTGTAATGGGTACTGAAAAGGATTTCATATATATAATCCTAACATTCAGCAGGTGTTTAACCTGAGATATTCTGATCTCCGTAAACTCCAAATGTGTCATTTGTGCTTCTAATTGGCAGTATAAGCCCCATATTCCTTAGGCCAGATCACCAAATCACATGGTATTCTGACCTCAACAAGCAACAGCTCAGAAGAAATCTTTGAATGCAACCCCCCCTCCCCCAATGGTTACACTTATCAAAACCAGTCAGTGAACTGAGACACTTGTGCTAGAAGTCAGGAAACCTTAATAGGTTCTTAATAGACAGGGACAAGTCATTTAACATCTGTGAGTCCTAATTCCTTAAATCCTAAAATTGTATTAAGTCAAAACACCAAAAGACTACACACTCAACTTCTAGTGTCTTACCATCTGAAAAAAATTGAGTTTTACAGTCTTGTGGCTTTTAGTAACTGACCACAAAAAAAAAAGTTATATGAAACCTGTTACACAGAATCTTAGAAATAAAAATTTTGTTCACTTTACTTAGTGATTTCCACAATGAGGACTCACATAAGAACTGTTTACATGAATTATTAGAAGAGGTGAGGTTTTTACATATCACCTCCTTTCTGATCAAAAGAGGTCAAACAGGTAACCACTTTATCTTTTCTGTTTTGGCTCCAAAAAAGATCAGAGATAAATTTAATATAGCCATGTGAATCATGATGGCCAAATGATACAGAAATCCATGTACAGACTTTCCTATTACAACTCTCTTATGTACATTTCTTCTGGTCCATATTTTTAACTGATGATGGCTTAAAATTTTTTTTAATTTTTATTTTAAGTAGGCTCCATGCCCAATGTGGGGCTTGAACTCACAATCCTGACATCAAGAGCTGCATGCTCTACTGACTGGTCCAGTCAAGTCACTCCAAACTATGGTTTTAGTATTCATGTATCTGCTTGGAGCTGCATCAAGGTTCACTGACGTTTACTTCACAGAAGAAAACCAAGAGGAGCAGTGAGGAGAAGGCAGCAGCAACTAAACGTGGTATGGCTGAGATGGCCATACGACAAAGCATTGAAGACCTGGAAGACGAATGGATCTTGATTCAGACTACACGTGGGCAGGGATGGCTGAAGCAGGACACTGGGAAATGGGCTCTAACTGAGGAAAAGAGAGTAACTAGAGAGTAGTAGTAGAAAATGGAGGCAGGAGATTTCGCTGGAAGGTGCTATAATAACTCAGATAGAAGAGACTCACAGCCTAATGACTCCTTTAGGTACAAAGGGCACATCAGAGAGAACTGGCTCTCCTCAACCTGATTTAACAGAAGTGAAGAGATTTCATGGACACAAATACGTCTGCCTCTCCAAAACAATGGCTGTTAAATAAGAGCTTAAAAAATGTTCATTTGAGAGTGCATGCACATACACATACATATGGGGGAGGGGCAGAGAAAGAGAGAGAGGGAGAGATTCCCAAGCAGGCTCGGTGCTGTCAGCGCAGATCCCGACACGGGGCTTGAACCCATGAACCGTGAGATAATGACCTGAGCTGAAATCAAGAGGTGGATGCTCAACTGACCGAGCCCCCCAGGCGCCTATAAAATAAGAGCTTTTTAAATTTCTCTGACTTCTCAGTCCCTGAAAACTCTGCTCGGTCTTTTAAGTTTACAAGTGGGATGGATACTGCCACTTGAAGTATAAAATTTTTTTCTTAAAATGAACTTTACATATATGTAAACATTTGTGCCTCATCAGAAATAAACTGTATGTGAATTAACATTATAAGGAAATAAATTGTTAAACTGTCATAGAAAATTAAATGTTAAGTACTATCAAGGTTCTTAGAAATAGGAAAGTAGAAGGTAAATGTTCCTATTTATTCCCTTTTCTATGCAGTTGATCCCATATCCACCTCATAGAGTTATAAGGCTTAAATAAGAACGTTAAACAGTATTAAATGAAATAGCATACAGCACATGGATGGTAAGTGTGCATAAATGTTAGCTTACTGTCCACCAATGTTAACTAACATATAAATTTGCCACGAAATTGACCTTCTGCAATTGTGAGCTATGACAGATGTGGAAATCCTTTGAATTGTATATGATGTTTAAAGATACAAAGTATCAATTCTACAGGTGATATAACCACTTCTTTGCACAATTTCATTAAATTATCGAAGGCTTTTGCAAAGGATCCTTTTGAAGTATCAACTCAACCTCTCTCCTCTGTGACTTCCTCTGGCAGCCACTAGTGCATTGTCTTGCCCTCCTCCCTAGCCACATCCAGGGAATAAACCAATCAACCTGGCAGATAGCAATGGGCCATGAAGAGATGACACTCTTAGCTCAGAGACGCCTATGCTAAGGGCCCAGGAACTATCCTGGTTTCTTGTTTTCCTAGGTCTTGTCTGATAAACCTTTGCTTGAAATATGCGCAACTCCATTTCTTATGTTAGCAGGATTAGGTTATAAGCAAAATAACTGACTCATGTTTTCAAACAGGACTTTGTTAAGAATTGTCATTACCTTTGGTGTACTCTATGTATCCAGCAAGCTAGAGATGCTATTATTCTTCCCAGCAATATAACAATATGATAATGACAGTTTCAGGCTCATAGTATTGTTCTAATAATAATCAGTACCACTATATAAAAGTGCATATTTAGAATTTCATTATCTGTGCTTGGAGAACTTTCTATTTGACGATTATGTTAGAGATGCCATCACATTTCTAAAATTTACATTTTACACAAATGTACAGTCTCACTACAGTTTATGCACCAATGAGAAAGATAACCATTCTTATAGCTTAACAAAAAAGTTAAAAACTCCAAGTTTAGGAATGGTATAGCAAGAAACATTGTTCCATTTTATTTACAACACTAAGAAATTGGAAACAACAGGAAAGTGGTTTTAAAAAATCACAAAACTGTAATTTAAGCCATAAAACAAAATTGTGAGCAACCATTAAAAATATGTTGCAAATGTATTTAATGACATGAAAAGATCTAACTGTATAGTCATCATCCACCTGCTATCCCAATGTGTTCCTAGAGAAACCTAACAGTTTTCTCTTCAATCTCCTGTATCTCTTCATGCATCTGCATTCAGCCTAATCTTCCTTCCTATTTTACTGACAAAACTCCATCAGAAAAGACTTCTGCAATTTACTACCACAACATTTGCCTACCAGCCAGCAGCATCTCTGCCGTATATGTTCCTTTCCTGTTCCACTGGTTGGAACAGCTTGGTGAAGACCAATCCCCTCACTTATACACTAGATTCTGCCCCTCCCACCATCGATTAGAGAAGATGCACAACATCATAATGACACAAGAGGGCGCTTTAAATGAGGACTCTTGTAAACCACTCCAAATCAACAGTCTTGAACAGGCGTAGACATAAGTACTCTTCATCCATACAAAACTATGGAAGAAAATAACAAAAATACATCAGCTGCTGAAAATTACCAATTTTAGACACCCCTACTCCCTTCCCCCCAAAAATCAGCAGCAGCAGCAAACTGTAACACAAAAATCCAAACTGAATTACATATCCCTGTTTAAGAATATGAAAAAACAATCTGAATCGAAATTCAAAAACTAAAACAAACACTGAACCAAAAAAACAGAAGTAATGAAACAAGAGCTGACTGATCTCAGAAATGATACAAAAAAGAGATCATGTCAAAAATATAGCCTATATTATAAGACAGATTTGAATGGAAACAATAAGGGTTACTGGATAAAAGTGGAAAAAGAACAAAGAATAAAAATGAGATGAAGAAAGCAAAATTTATAAAAGAATAAAAAAAGAAAATTCATCATAGAGAGGGAAAACACATAAATATAACAATTTACACAGTAACTATAATAAAAAATGACAGAAGCTAACCCAAACGTTCAGTCATTTCAATAAATGTGAATGGGCTCAATCCACTTATCAAAAGAAGTAAAGGATTTTTGGTTTGGCTCAAATAACAAAACCCAAACTATACATGCTATATAAGAAAGGCTAGAACTTAACTCAGAAAAGCTAAAAAACAAAGTGGTGGGCAAATAAATACTAAAAGCAAATGTAACCAAATTTCCAGTTGCAATGTAAAATCTGAAACAATTAGAAGGAACGTTTTGTACTTCTACATTAAAACCTATTAGTCTATACTGTAGGTAGGATGGATGTTTAACCCATACTTTATACATCTTCCATCTTCCATCTTCCAATCCACTCTATGGATTACTGACATAACATATACTCAAGAATTGGTGTTTAACAACATTAAACATTTTTACTGTTTCATTGAGGACATTCTTTTTTTTTAAAGTTTATTTAATTATTTTGAGAGAGAGAGAGCAGAAGCAGGGGAGGAGCTGAAAGAGGGAAACAGAATATCTCAGTAGACATAGAAAACACACTTGATGGGGTGCCTAGGTGGCTTAGTTGGTTAGGCATCCGACTCTTGATTGTGGCACAGGTCATGATCTCACAGTGGTTAAATAGAGGCCCATTTCAGGCTCTGTGCTGACAGCGCGAAGACTTAGGATTCTGTCTCTCCCTCTCTCTCTGCCCCTTCCCCACTCACACACACGGGCTCTCTTTCTCTTAAAATAAATAAATAAATAAAAACTTAAAAAGCGGGGGGGGGAACACACTTGATGAAATCCAACACCCATCCGTGATAAAAGCTCTCTATAAAACAGGAATAGAAAGGAACTTCCTCAAACCAATGAAGAGTATCTCTGAAAAACCTACAACTAAAATCATATATGATGGTGAAGGACTGAATGCTTATTGCCTAATATCAGGAAAAAGGCAATGCTATCTGCTGTCCCTTCTATTTAACATTGCACAGGACGTTTTAGTCAGTGAGATCAGTCAAGAAAAAGAAATAAAAGGCAACCAGATTAGAAAGCAAGAAGTAAAACTGTCTTTATTCTCATATAATATGTTGAAATTCCTAAGGAACACACCCACACACACACACACACACACACACACACACTCTACAGCTAATAAATGAGTTCAGCTAAGTCTCAGCAAACAGGATCAAAATACAAAAATTAGGGGCTCCCAAGTGGCTCAGTTGGCTAGGTGTCCAACTTTGGCTCAGGTCATGATCTCACAGTTTGTGGGTTTGAGCCCTACATCAGGCTCTGTGCTGACAGTATGGAGCCTGATTGGGATTCTCCCTCCCTCCCTCCCTCTCTCTGCCCCTCCTCTACTCATGCTTTCTCTCTCAAAAATAAATAAACTTAAAAAAATACAAAAATTAATTCTATTTCTCTTTACCATGAATGTATGACCCAAAAATGAAGTTTAATTCCTCTCATCAACACCATCAAAGGAAAAATACATGTAAATAAATTTAACAAAAGTGTAAACAACACACTTGTACACTGAAAAGTACAAAACTGAGAGAAATTAAGGATCTAAATTGAGATACATTCCATATTCACAGACCAGAAGATTCAATTAACACTGTAATTTTCCACAGATCAACGTAATGTTTGTCAAAATTCCAACACAGGTTTTTTGCAGAAATTTACAAGCTGATCTTGAAATTTATATGGAAAAGCACAAGACACTAAATTAGCCAAAACAATCCTTGAAAAGGTGAACAAAACCAGACAGCTTCTATTTCCTTATTTTAACACATAGTATAAAGCTATAGAATCACAAGACACTATCACAAGACAGTGTGATAACATATAAGGGTAAACATACAGAGCAACAGATAAACATATAGAGCCTAACATATAACATATAAAGATACACATATACAACAACAGAACACAACTGAAAGTCCAGAAAGAAATTTTTACATTTATAGTCAATTGATTTCTGACAAAGATGCCAAGGCAACTCACTGGGGAAAGGGCAGTCTTTTTTTTTGAAATGCGGCTGGGACAATGGGATATCTATATGCAAAAAGAAAAATTTAGATCCTTAGACCACACTTTTCTCAAGAATTCAAAATGAATTATAGACATAAATGAAAGAGCTAAAACTATAAAAATTTTTAGAAGAAAACATAGGTGAATCTTGTGATCTTACGTTAGAATTTTTAGATAGAACCTCAAAACCATGATCCATAAAAAAAAAAAAAATACACTTAGGGCATCAAAATTAAAATGTTCATGCTTTAATAGACACTATTTTAAAAATATAAGCACAAACTTGGACAAAAAGACAAAGTCACATATTGGGACAAAATATTTCCAAATTATATATGTGATAAAGGACTTGTATCCAACATATAAGAACTCTTACAACTCAACAGTATGAAAATGATCCGATTAAAGAATGGGTAAAGATCTGAATTGACCAATGGCACATGAAAAGATGCTTAACACCAGTAATCATTAGAAAAATGCAAATTACAACCATAATGAGATACCACCTCACTAGAACAGCCACAATCAAAACAACTGACAGTAACAAATGTGGGTGAGCATGTGAAGAGACTAGAATCTTCTTACATTGCTATCTGGGATGCAAAATGATGCAGCCACTTTGGAAAACAATGTGGCAGTTCTTAAAAAGTTAAAAATACATTTACTGTAAGACCCAGAATCTCCAAAACATACAATGGAATAATGGGGGCAATTTTATATGTGTACACACACACACACACACACACACACACACACACGTGAGATCGGGGTGCCTGAGTGGCTCAGTTGGTTGAGCATCCAACTCTTTCTTGATTTTGCCTCGGGTCATGATCCCAGAGTCGTGAGAACAAGCCCTGCATGGAGCCTGCTTGGGATTCTCTCTCTCTCACTCTCTCTGCCCCTCTCCCCCACTCACATACACACTCTCTCTCTAAAAATAAAAAATATATAAATCTTTAAAAAAATAACAAAGTTTCTTTAAAACAAAAAGTGATCTATGCTAAGGCATGAATGAATCTCAAAAACATCATACAATGTGAAAAGAATTAGAAGCAAAAGACCACATATTAAAGTTTATACGAGATGCCCAGAAAAGGCAAATCTAGAAATAGTAAGATCAGTGGTTACCTACAACTGGATATGGGACTGGGGAATGACTTAAAATGGGTCTAAGGGATCTTTTGGGGGATGTCAAAAACATTCTAAAACTGGATTTGGTGATGTCACACAACTTTTAAATTTACCAAAAAGTATTAAATTTTACACTAAAAACAAGTGAAAACTATATCAAAGTAAGTAAAAGGGCCCAAAATAGCCAAGCCATTCATGGAGAACAGCATTAGAAAAACTATCAAAGTATATAAAATCCAGTAAAACTACAGTAATTAAGACAGAGTATTAAAGAAAAAAAACAAATGAAGCAGAACAGATACCCCAGAAATAGATCTTTGTCTGAAGGAAACTTATCTATACCAGAGGGACCAGGCATTACAGATCAGTGGGGAAAGGGCAGTGTTTTCAGTTGAATGGTATGGAGAGAATGCTTATCCATATAAAGAAAGAGAGGGAAAATAAGGTGTTAAAAAAGAAATCAGTTAGTTTTAATTCTTCTCATCTCCCACTAGCCACAGCCACTCTCTTTTTCATGTAATTTAGCGGCTCCTCCTACATGGAAACTACAAGAGTGTACTTCCCTACTTTCCGACTTTGGACTTGGCTATGTATCTTACTTTGGCCAATGGGTTGTGTGTAAATGTGATGATACAAACAGCCTTGAGCTTCTGCCAATGCTGTGAGAAGAACACATCCCAGCTAGCCCACTGATGCCAGGAGGAGACTGAGACAAACGTGGGCCAGAACCATCCTGGTCAACCTGCTTTAAGAAGCAGAGCCAACCTAGCCAAGGCCAGCCCAGATCAGGCTATTCCCAGCCAATCTGCAGATGCACAGAAAAAAGAAATGTTTATTTTTACATGCTGAGAAGTTTGTGGTTGTTAACACCATTAAATTAGCAACTATTACCAGGTACTTTTTTTTTTTTTTTTTTAATTTTTTTAAGTTTTATTTATTGTTGAGACAGGGAGAGACAGAGCATGAATAGGGGAGGGTCAGAGAGAGGGAGACACAGAATCTGAAGCAGGCTCCAGGCTCTGAGCTGTCAGCACAGAGCCCGACGCGGGGCTCGAACTCACGGACCGCGAGATCATGATCTGAGGTGGGCCACTTAAACGACTGAGCCACCCAGGCACCCCACCAGGTACTTTTTTCAAAGGAGTAAAAAATAAATGTAAAAAGCAAAACCCCAAAACTTAAACAGATTGCCAAAATAAGCAATTCTGCTCCCAGAGGCACCTCAGAAAAAGTGAAAAGACAGTTTACAAAATGGGGAGACCTGCCACACATACCTCACAAAGGATTATATCAGGAATATGTAAAATCAATTTAAGGACAGTCCAGCCCAATAGAAATGTAAGCAAAAAACACTAACAGACATTTCACCAAAGATGAAACTCAAAAGCTAGCAAGCATAAGAAAAGACGCTGAGCTTTATGAAAATAAAGCTATGTGACATCACTTTTATGCCCAATAAACTGGTAGAAAAAAAAATTAAAGACTTGACAATACAAAGTATTGGCAAGTATAGAGTAAAAGGATTTATTTTACACAGTTGACGGGAATACAAACCATTCTAACTACTTTCGAAAAGATTAGTATTGTTTTAAAATTTTAAGATACAATTCTACTCCTTGGTTTATAACCAAGATAACTTACACACATTTACGTCAAAAGACATGTATGTTATTAGATATATTAATTACACATTATTAGCAATACTTTATATTTAAAATATTGAAAATAACCTAAATGTCCATCATTAGTAGAATGTTTAAGTAAATGTTAACATATTTACAGAATGAAATGCTATGTAAAAGTATAAATTAATGAATAAGAGCTTTGTGGGTCTACATGAACGAATCTTAGAAACATAATGTTGAGTGAAAATACCAAGTCACCAATAAATACACAGAATACTTGTTTAAAAAAAAATCCAAACTGGTGGGGATCCTGGGTGGCTCAGCAGGTTAAGCATCTGACTTGATTTCGGCTCAGGTCATGATCTCACAGTTCATGAGATTGAGCCCCATTGGGCTCTGTGCTGAGCCTGCTTGGGATTCTCTCTCCCCTCTCTTTGCCCCTCCCCCAATGCTCGCTCGTTCACTCTCTCTCTCTCAAAATAAATAACATTTAAAAAAAAATCCAAACTGTTTAAATAAAATCCAAACACAAGCAAAACTAAATACAGTATTTAGTGAATCGCATACATTGGCGAATCTACATAGAAACAAGAGGAGAATAAAAATACAAAAGATAGTGACAAACAGAGGGAAGCAGGTCCAAGGAGACGGGAGATATATATCTATGTATATGTATCAGATATTTTATAATTTTTTAGCAGGGGAGGAGAAAGAAAAAGATTTCTATTTTAGAAAATGGAAAAGCCCTATGTTTCCATGCCAATTTCTAGAGGTGTTTCAGAGAAATAAAAGGAAATGTGCTAAATTCTAATTTTACCTTTTTCATACCTTTATTTTCATGATGACTTCTTCTCAGTATCCAAAACCTAATATGAAAAAAAACCACACATTTTTATGCATCAATATCAAATTCAGGTATATCATAATGGTCTTGTAATTTTCTAATGATTCCAATACTATTTATCCTAGTAATTATAATACCGTAAGAACAACTGAAACATAACTTTTACATCTCTTTTTTCCATATATATTTCATACTAATAACAAAATACTTGGTATGACTTTTTTTTTTTTAAGTTTATTTATTTTGAGAGAGAGAGAGAACGCGCACATGTGAGCAGGGCAGAGAGAGAGGGAGAGACAGAATCCCAAGCAGACTCTGAGCCATCAGCACCAATCCTGACATGGGGCTCGAACTCAGAAACTGTGAGATCATGTCCTGAGCCAAAATCAAGAGTCGGATACTTAATTGACTGAGCCACCCAGGTGCCCCTTGGTATGACTTTTAATTCCAGGGTAAGCCTTCATATTTTACAACATAAAAATATCCATAAATAAGCACCTCTGACTTTCTCATATTTGCACACACTCAAGAGAACTTCTGCCACAAGATGATATGGCTTGGTTCTAGAAGAATCTTTCATTTTCGCTTAAATTTCAATTTAATTTTAAAGGCACAGACTCTAACTAACATATGGGAGATGAAAGAATATAAATTACTATTTTTTCAATTATCTTTCCTCACTGACTGGAAGAACATTTGAAGAAAACTTTGAAATAACTATTTAAGGATGCTATGACATAACTTTAAAACATTCATCACACAATGATTCTTAGCTTTCCTTCTAAGAGTATAACAGGAGTACTAGTTCTCCTATTTGCTTTGTTTTCCTTTGGTTAGCTTGGCTACTAAGGTTACTAACTACTTTGAAAGTTTTAAGAACATTCCAATTTATACTTATTGCTTGCATAAGTATAACGTTCTTACCAGCAATAAGTATATATTTTCCTTTAAGCTACAAAAAATATATATACAAATGAATAATTTTCTAAACAGAATTAAATTCTAAGATTGTCAATCCTAACATATCCCAAATGGTAACCTATGAGGCATTCTCCTTAAAGAATAGTATGTTTCCAAATTCTTGCCCTTAGTTCAAACATATTCTTTAAAAAAGAAAAACAAAAATTAAAATTCTACTTACTTTGGCCAACAATTCTTGTGTTTCAGGAGTCAGTGGAGCATGTGAAAACTTGCAATAGTCACCCTGATAACATTTTGTTCCTGTATGGTAAAACTTGCAAGGATATTCATGTAACCCAAGTGTTAAGGAAGAGAACAATTTTAATCCAACTAAAATAATTTATAATTTATTAACTTTATGTTCCCTGTATAAAGGCCTTTCCTCCTAGTAGAAACACTAAATTCTCTATTTAAAATATGATAAATTATGAATTGAACTATATGAAACATCTAATTTTAGGATAATTATAATAAATCAAGTTTATTGGCTATCACATGAAACTTTCCCTTCATATTCATTTTTATAATAAATTATAGGTCTGTTTCAACGACGTAAGGAAAGTTTGTGTGTTTTAAATACTTTAAGATATGTGATTATTATTTTTTTATAATTTTTTTAAGTTTATTTATTTATTTTGAGAAAGAAAGAGAGAGAGCATGAGCAGGGGAGGGGCAGTGAGAGAAGGGGACAGAGGATCTGAAGTGGGCTCAGCAGAGAGCCCCAATGTGGGGCTCAAACCATGAGATCATGATCTGAGCTGAAGTTGGATGCTTAACCAACTGAGCCACCCAGGCACCCCAGAAATGTGATTATTTTTAAGGCATTCTTTTGGGGTAGAGGCAATAAAGCCAATGACGATGATAGGTTTTACAAATCTGGATCCTTTATATATTAGGTTTATTTAAAATAGAATGAACTTAAACAACTTCAACATTGTTTTCTAGAAAAAAAACTCTCAAGTTAGAGTTTGAGATTCCCTATACTGCATGACTGAAGGAAAACAACTTTTGTGGTACCCAAAGGTGCTATTACCATAAAATTTTTATGTTCTATGTTTTTACAACCTGTCTGTACCATTTGCATTAAAGAGTTAAGGTTATTCTCCAAATTAAAGGACAATTCAGTACAGACTATACAGAAAACAAGTACTCCCAAATGACGCCTTTTTTTTTTTTTTTTTTTTTTTTTTAAACAAAGTAACTCATATGAGGGTGCCTAGCTGGCTTAGTTGGTAGATCATATTACTCTTAATCTCAGGGTTGTAAATTCAAGTCCCACGCTGGGGGTACAGATTACTTAAATAGAAAATCATTAATAACAACAAAGTAGTTGTATATATGTATATACACATACATAGCTATATCTCTATGAACATAGATATAATTAGTTAATGTCACAGCAGAAATTCTGAGTCTTTCTGTGGGTTGAATAGGTCTCATGAACCTGCTGCTATGCTATCCAAGTGAAGGATCTTCATTTGAGAGAATTATTAGAGAATCCATCTTTTCTTTCTTGGGGAAAAAAAAAATCACACAATTTAACCACTTTGATATGGATTTGGGCTTGGGTAACATAATTTTGCCATAGCTAAAACACGGGTTTTATTCAAAATTATACATACTTAAAATGTTCATGTAAATATTTATAAAAAGTAAAATTATATCTTGTGATAAAGGATATTATGCAAATACAGACAATTTTCACCTCTGGTACAATATCCTTGTACATAAAACTTGCACATTTCCTTTTTCTTCTCTATCTCTGCATCATGATCAAATTTACACTGGTCTCCCTGGGCGAAAGGAAAGAACAAGGACAAGCCATTATTTCTCAGTTAAGTCATGCAGTTCCTACTAATCTTAAAACAAGCAAATGGTTCCAGAAAAAAATCTGAGAAGCCCTACAGTCTAATTCTTAACGAGCTATCGTATAACCACTCCACATGTATCTGCTTAAAATCTTGTTACATCCTAAACCTTTTTAACACAAAGTATTTTTTTTAAAAAATGCTTATTTATTTGATAGAGAGAGCCTGAACATGAGCAGGGGAGGGGCAGAAAGAGAGGGAGAGAGAGAATCCCAATCAGGCTCCACAGTGCCAGCACAGAGCCTGCCACCAGGGCTCAATCCCACGAACTGTGAGATCATGAGCTGAGCTGAGATCAAGAGTCAGCAGTTTAACTGACTGAGACACCCAGGTGCCCCTAAAAAGTATCTTTTTTAAACATAAAATAATACTTCAGTAAAGCTTTCTAACTGAACCTTTTCCAGAAGGAAAGAGTTATAAAATGTACAGGTATGCTTTTAGAGTATCCAATGGAGACAGTAGTTGGCTTTTGTACATTTTTGCTATACCTTACATTTTAGTATATTTTTGCTTACGCAGTTTTTTATACCTTAATACATTTCCTTTCAAGAAAATATTTACAAACTTGTTTCCCCTTGCGTTCCACTGTATGTTGGTTGATGAATCCCTGACTCATTCTCACATGCTGCTGCTTCTCTTTCGGTTTACCATCCTTTGAAAACAAAAACAAAGAAGTAAATGTGAGAAATATAAATTTAAATATTTTATTCCACTGCACAAAATTATTTTGACCACCTTTAAAACATTAAAAAGTGACTCTTCTAAACTGGCCTACATGTGTAAGATTTGGACTTTTGCACATCAGTTGAAAAATAAATGTTCTGCCAATTACAACAGAATTCCAGCACTGAACGTGTTTGGTCAATTTGTATTATTTTACTATACTTTGCCCTTATTTTTAAAAATTGAATAAGCAATTTTTTAAAATGAAAATGCTGCTACTTGTGATAAAAAATGAAATCCGGGAATAAGGCTCTTGAGAACGACGGAGACAAAACTGGAGACTGTAAGGTAAACCGAAAGCGGTATACTCTTTAAGTTCAATGAGATGCTCACTGGGTGAGAGCGGAGAATAATAACCAGCTCTATCTAGTAAACAAATATAACCTCAAAGATGGCAACAGAGATATAAAAACAAAAGGTGACCTTTATATAAAAACAAAAGGGGAATCTCATAATACATTTTAGCTCTTTAGAAACCTAAACCATTTTAGCACCTTAACCTGTGGTACAATTTACATACAATGTCTTCATCCCAAACTTCTGAACATGTTTAGGAATTAAATATGTGCAAAGAAGAGACCTGACTACATTTACGTGATCTGCTTTGTAATGACGTTAAATTTCTACTTAACACCATCAAAATTATGTGTCCAATATGTGCCAGTTTAAATCTTTGGTTTTATTTGACTATGTTATTAAATTCTAACACAGGTTTACAATTTGCTACTCATGTAGAAGGGCTGTCAACTTTAGCTGAATAATCATTTGAGTCCATGTAAACCAAATGAAGGGAATACCAACAGGGTCAGGAGATACAGGCTGTGGCCTGGCCCTGTGTGACTGAGCAGACACCTGAACCCCCAGGGCTTCAGAGTCCTCATTTGTAAAATATGGAAACATATATAAATATGTTTCAATCCATAATATTTGGTATTTCTAATATTTTACCACCCCTGACTCTTGTCTTCTGGACCCAGCCTAACAAAAAAGTTTGTTTAAAACACCTCAGAAAAGCAGAGTCCAGAGGAGTCACTTACTATTCTACCCTGATTACATCTGCAGACCAAGGAAGAGGAACTTCTACAAAGCAAAATCAAAACACCAAGCGGATAGGGGGTGTTTTGTAAGCCAATGCTCAGAAATATTCATTTTTAATTTCCAGAGGGGAGACAAATACTGATAGACCAGGAACCGCAATCATAGCAACTCTGTAAGACTCTGTGACCTTTGAAGTGTTCTCTGGGCTACTTTACCTTCTCCCTGCTCCTCCTGCTTTTCCAGTCTCTGACAGTACAACACTGCAAAATCAAGGGACTTGTGTGCACGTATTCAGGTAAACAGGTTCAACGTTAAGGCTTAACACAGGTGCTGGCAGCTCATGAGGGAGAGGGAAGGAGCTGCAATAGTGACAAGGAAGAATGTGGAGAGCCAACTGATGGTGAGAGGAGATTTTTCACCGTCAGAGAACCCTCGTTTTATGGCTTGCCACTGAGGTAGGTGCAAGATGAATATCCTGCAGCATGTAGGCGTTCTCCTACGTGCCCATACTCTTGTACCTGTTCCTGTGAGCCACTGTTCCTCAGTGAAGCGTTGGATCCTTTGTGTCCGGCGCCAGGCCATTTTCGCTTCATTTTCTTCTGTTTACCATTTTTCTGTACAGCTTTAAGGTTTTTATTTTTTTGTTTAACAACTAAAAACAAAAAAGTTAATTCTGTTTAAATCTTAAACATTAAATTAAATCTTAAAATGCTTAATTTTAATTTATGATGACATAAAAGTACAATGGCAGTTTACTTTAAAATTTTTTTAACGTTTGTTTCTTTTTGAGAGGGAGAGAGAGAGACAGAGTGTGAGTGGGGGAGGGGCAGAGAGAGAGGGAGTCACAGAATCCAAAGCAGACTCCAGGCTCTGAGCTGTCAGCACAGAGCCCAACGTGGGGCTCAAACTCATCAACCAGGAGATCATGACCTGACCCAAAGTCAGATACTTAACTGACTGAACTACCCAGGCACCCCGGCAGTTTACTCTTAAGTGCATTCTGGGGCGCTTGGGTGGCTCAGTCAGTTGAGCATCTGACTTTAGCATGGATTATGATCTCATGATTCATGAGTTCAAGCCTCACATTGGGTTGTGCTTTGGCAGCTCAGAGCCTGCTTCAGATCCTCTGTCTCTCTCTCTCTCCTCCTCCCCTGCTCGCTTGCGTGCTCTCTCTTGCTCTTAAAAATTAATAAAATAAACACCTAAAAAAAAAAAGTACATTCTATAATAATCCAGGAGGAGTTCTCCACTGCTCACTGAGTGAAAAGTGGTACGATGCTGACCTTTCTGGAAGCTCTGGGATTAAGAGACCAAAAGGAGAATTAATATATTCTGGATCCCCAATTCACTCCTTATGAAAATAGATAAGGTAAGGAGGCCTGGGTGGCTCAGTCGGTTAAGTGTCCAACTATCAGTTTCGGCTCAGATCATGATCTGGCAGTTTCATGAGTTCAAGCCTCACATCAGGCTGTGTGCTGATGGTGCGGAGCCTGCTTGGGATTCTCTCTCTCTCTTTCCCTCTCTCTCTGCCTCTCCCCTACTCATGCTGCCTCTGTCTCTCTCAAAATAAATAAACAAACTTAAAAAAAATTTTTTTTAATAGATAAGGTATAGTCAGGAAGAAAGAAAAGCAAGATAATTAATGAAATCAATCTTGCTTGCCACCAGCCAGATCCTTTTGAAGTGTTCAGAGTATAATGGAGCTAATTAGGAACTGCCATAGCACTATAAAAGCAAAACCTTCAAATGTTTAAAATGACCTCTTACACTACTGTCAGAGTTTTCACTGAAAACATTTTATATATGAGTGCCTGGCTGGCTTAGTTGGTAAAGGATGCAACTCTAGATCTTGGGGATGTGAGTTTGAGCCCCACACTGGGCAGAGTGTTTAATTTAAAATAAAAATAAAAACAGATTAAAAAAAAGAAAAAGAAAACATTTTATATAGATTAAATTTATCTATAGACCGATTTTAAACAAAAAAACATTTCAAGAGAAAAAAAGCAGTAAAATAAGAGGACTAATTTTGTTTACCATGGTCATTTGTCCTCATATCTATGACTAAACTTTATCTGATTAATCTAAAAGAATATTATTTCTGAGTTTGGTCTGGCATACCGCTATAACAGATATGAAATCAATCCCTCCCTAGAACACAGCAATACAAACAGGCACATCTTGTCCTTCATATATACAGAGGCAAAGGATTTAGCATTCTCCCTTTCAAAGCAGTCATGGCCTTTGATAACCCTGCTGTACTTTCCTCCTATAAACTAAGCATTTGTACACCAAATGGCCAGGTCTCAGGGGGGGTCTCCGGCCATGCAAGCTCACATCTGGTGTATAGCTCCATGGAGGGGCACCAGGGTAGCTCAGTCAGTTAAGCATTTAACTCTTGATTTTGGTTCAGGTCATGATCTCACAGTTCATGAGATCGAGCCCCAAGTCAGGCTCTGTGCTCACAGCACAGAGCATGCTTGGCATTCTCTCTCCCCTCTCTGTCCCTCCCCCTCGCAAAGTAAATAAACAAAAATAAATAAATAAATAAATAAATAAATAAGATCCATGGAAAGCAGATCTTCCTATGAAATAAAATGCAAGAGAAAACTCCCCCCCTCCCCAAACCCCAATCTGTATATGGACAACTGTGATGCTTCTCTAGATAAACACAAAATGACAAAACAGTCTCACCCTTACCTTTCTGGGTGTCCTTCACTCCCTCTTTCTTCAATTCTTCAGGAAATGGTAAGGATTGAGCAGCATTTGCCATTTCTTTAGCTTGTATATACTGCTGAAGCTCTTTAGCAAAAGTATCTTCTGATTCCTGACTGCAGGTATCATTATCACTATATACATCATAGTCCTTACTTCTTGATTTTCTATGTAGCAATTTCTTCGGTGATGCTGTAGAGTTCCCCAAGTGCCTAAACTAAGTAAAAATTAAATTTTCAATTTTAAAAACCTAGCATAATTCAACGCAATCTGGTTATAAAGAAGAAATAAAGACCAGCCATGAACTGATCATTGTTGAAGTTGGGTGATGGGTATACAGGGGTTCATATACTTTTCTTTCCACTCTTACATACTTAAAATTTTCCAGAATTAAAAAAAAAACATAAACAAAAAACACAACATATTGTCCTTGAAGAAAACTTAACACAAGATTCTGAATTTGTACACTAGATGTACTCTACTGAATTAAAGACGAAACCCCCAAATCTTAATTATTTGATATAATTTTATTTGATTGAATTATAGTATTACAATTCACATTTTATTTCTCCCTTTGCATCCCTTTGCATACTTTAAATGGTTTAATTCAATAACTCATCATTTCATAAAAGAACAAGTAAACTGTAATGGCCCAAGTGAAAATCTATACTACACTAAGATATATCACAGCTAGCGAAGTCCATTATTTTTCCTGTAACTCACAGCATTGGTGGCAGAGAAGGTGGCAGCACTGAAAACAAGGAAGAAAGAACTGCCCCGTTCTCTATAATCAAGTTAATTTTACTTTCAGAAATAGTTTTCTAACACTGTTGTTGCAGCTGCCCCAAGGCGACAGATGCAAACACTGGCACCCACACTGGAAGAGCAAGCCAGGTAAGGCAACTGACCCTGGGTCAGCCTGAGATGATCACAGCAGACAACTTAAAGTACTCTGAATTAAAGTACCAGAGGGGCGCCTGGGTGGCGCAGTCGGTTAAGCGTCCGACTTCAGCCAGGTCACGATCTCGCGGTCCGTGAGTTCGAGCCCCGCGTCAGGCTCTGGGCTGATGGCTCGGAGCCTGGAGCCTGTTTCCGATTCTGTGTCTCCCTCTCTCTCTGCCCCTCCCCCGTTCATGCTCTGTCTCTCTCTGTCCCAAAAATAAATAAAAAACGTTGAAAAAAAAAAAAAAATTAAAAAAAAAAAAAAAATAAATAAAGTACCAGAATTCCCTAGTATTGGTTATATAGGTATTTATACTTGATAACCCAGGTGGATCAAGTTGTATAATTATAGTTAGTATATATGATACATTTTAATTAAGGTTTATTTTAAAAAGTCCAAGTGTCAAAGGGCTCCTGTTTTGATATCAAGAAGAGATGACATGTCTACCATTAAATTGGCCAATGATCCTGCTCCAGAGCATGCTTTGGGGCCTGGTCTCTTACCTACTTTCTTATAACTGATCAAGGCAGCAGACTCAAACAAACCAGAAGACTATTATAAAATATACTAAGTGGCCCAATTTAATGGTTTACCTTTGATGGTTAACTTCAAAGCTAGGAGTCGTACCACCAGAGGATTTATCGTAGGCTTACAAAAGGACTTTGCTCCCTGCCTGAAGAATCCAAACAAGTGGAGAAAGTTTCCTAACCTGACAGTGGCCTTAATGTACACCTCATCTTCATTACACCAGACAAGACTACCACCAATCCAACAATCATCAGGCCACCAAGTTCCTGGTCTCCAAGTTTTCAAGAAAGAGCACCTTTTAAAACTAAAGCCATAGAATGAACTTGTAAATGTATCTTCTTCTAGTCAGGGGTTGGCAGGTATCAGCCTGGCCTCTTGTTTTTGGAAATAACGTTTTGCTGGAACACAATCACACCCATTCATTCACTTCTCTGCTACCTGTGGCTTAGTTGTGACAGAGACAATATGGCTCACAAAGTCAAAATGATGCACTAGCTGGTCCTTTATAAAAAGTTGGCCAATTTCTGTGATAATTATGTTTACCTTGGTTTTCGCCTTTAATTTTATTTAATGGGCACAGGGAGAATCATCCAATTATGCAACAGCTTCGCGAAGCTTAGTCAAACACACAGGAAATTCTATTCAACGTAACTGAATCAAAATATCACAATGATCCAAATGAATAATTAAGTGCTCCCTCACACACAAAATATGTACCAAAGCAGACCCCTTTTAACAGGTAATAATATGTCTGATTCATTTGTATTAAATGAAAAGATGAGACGACTTGGCAACATGAATAAAACCAGGAAGATCATCATGTTGTTTTTTATACATTAGAGATGAGCACTCCTAATGGATATGATTACTCTTAGAGAGCAATGATATACACAAAATACAAATGATTGCTTTAATACTTTTCTTCATGCAGCTAGCTATAAACTCCTTGCTTTGATATTTGTTGTTCTCTATGTAATTTAGAAAGCATATAAATACACCATATAACTTTTTTCCCTTCAGTGAAGGAGTCTAAATAAAAATTTTTTTAAGCAAAAGATTTTTAATTTAGGATGATTTATTGAACTAGTGTGGCCTCCTGAAAGTCCACAGAAATAAAAGTATAGAAATGTAAAAACAGTTCCATATTAGTGGGGGTGGGGGGGAAATGAAGTACATTCATCAGTAATTGAGAAAAGTTTAACAAATTATTGGCAAACATTTGAAAAACAAAAAGCAAATGATAACTGGGAGGCTGGGCTTACGTTGGTGTGTGAGAAACGGGGCTGTAAATGAGGATGAATTAAAATTCTACATAAAAACAGACAAAGCTATTGTTAACAAATTCTCTCTACCCTACTCCTCACCAGAACACATACAAACAAAAATTTACCCTGGGCAAAAAAGAGAATAAAGAAATTGAATAAAATGTCTGATAAAAGCCAAGTCTTGTTACCTGGGTACTAAGACCCCAGGATGAAGTCCTCCACATTCTGGCATTTGAGAGCAACCCCCACCAGAAATATACTCCATCCACTCAACCTACAACAGGAGTTCTACCCCACTATCCAGAAGAGATCCGCCCACTGGGGTCTATGGACAGAATTCAATGAACTTGAATGGCAATAAAAATCACACATTATTTGCATCATCAACCCTTAAGTTGACATTTAGCATCTTCCTGTTGTGAAACACAGGCCAACAAACAGCAGTAGTATCAGCAGTACCAGCAACTGTCACTAATAGAATCATAGTTACTTTCATATATCACCTTATAGTTGTTGCAAATCTCAAAATATCTTTTATGTTCATCACTATATCAAAGCTACAATAATTAGACCTGTTGGACCTTATTATTTAGTACATTAATAAAGAACATATTACTCTTTTCCCATTTTATTTTGATTACTATATTTCAATAAAATAAATTTCCTTTGTAATCCAACATATTCTATTTTATTCACTTAAAAACATTATTCTGAGAAGGGACCCATGGGCTTCACCAGACCGCTGAAAGGGATGCATAGCACAAAGCAGGCTGCAGGAAACCCACTTATCCACACAGCCCACTCATGTACAGAGAATGTCCAGTCAAGCTTCCCATCTGGACAAAAGGCCTACAGAGACACAGACCCGGCAACACACCAGTTTAGGCCGTCCATCAACTCCAGGCCTATCTTAAATCAAGGGACAATGAAGGCACAAAACACATGACAGAAATCTAGAGCAGGTGTCATTAAACTATGCTCCCGGGCCAAATCCATCTTGCCACTTATTTCTGTAACAGCAAGCTAAAAATGGTCTTTAGAATTTTTAAACGTTTGAAGAAAAAAATCAAAATAATATCTCATGACAATGAAAATTATATAAAATTCAAATTTCAACACCCATAAATAAAGTTTAATGGAACACAGCCACACTCATTCATTTACATATTATACTAGATGCTTTCACACTACAATAGCAGAGCTGAGCAACAGCAGAGTTGAATAGTTGCAAAAGAGACCATAAATAGTTGCAAAAGAGACATTCAAGACATTATCTATTTAAAAAATGCTAGAAAGCTATAACATCAAAACAAAGAACAAGAAAGAACTCTTGAAAAATTATGAGAAACCAAGAGTTAGAAAATGGATGCTTAAAAAAGACGTAATTTATAATAGCCTCATCAAACATCTAGCAATAAACCTAACAGAAGGTATGTAAGATACCTACAAAGAAAAGTATCATATACTGTTGAGAGAAATTATAGAGGACCTAAATATTAGACAATTCAATATTCTAAAGATGTCAATTCTTTCCAAAATGATCTACAGATTAAATGTATTCCCAATGAAAATTCCACCAGAATTTTCCACGGAAACACTAATTTTAAAATTTATATAGGGCTAAGAAAAAGCCAAGACACTTAAAGAAGAAAAATGAGGTGAGAGGACTTGCTTATCTGACATCTAAACTCACTATAAAGCTGCAGTAACTAACATGGTGAGCTCTTAGGGGAGGGCTAAACAGATAAACCAGCAGAAGAGAATAGAGTCAAGAAACAAACCCACTCAAACACAAACATTTGATTTTTGAAAATGGTGACATTGCAGACCAGTGGAGGAAAAGACCATTCTTTTCCTTCAGTGAATGGTGCTGGAACAACTGGGTATGATAACAGGGGAAAAAAAAAAAAAAGGTAAAAAAAATTTATTACCTCTACCTCACAGTATACAGATACAAAAATTAGTTATGGTGACTATAAGCCTTTGTGAAAAGCAAAACAATAAATCTTTTAGAAGACACTACAGAAAAATATTTTTATTATCTCAGGATATTTAGATAAAACACATAGAACACTAACTATAAAGAAGAATAAATCTGAATACATTAAAATATAAACTTTTAATCAAAAAATGCCATCCTGTAAAGCCACAAAATAAGCAGATATCTGCAACAGATAATACTCAATGAAGGGCAGGAGGGAACCCTTATAATCCAAAATAAAGAACTACAAATCAAGGGAAAAAAAAAAAATCACAGACAAACCAGTAATACTAAGACAAAAAGACCTGAACAAGCACCAAAAAAAAAAAAAAAAAAAAGAGGAAATCCAAATGGACAAACACAAAAAGGTGCTCAATCCCAATAGCAATTAAGAAAATATAAATGGGGTGCGTGGGTGGCTCAGTTGGTTGAGCGTCCGACTTCGGCTCAGGTCATGATCTCACGGTTTGTGAATTCGAGCCCCGTGTCGGGCTCTGCGCTGACAGCTCAGAGCCTGGAGCCTGCTTCAGAGTCTGTGTCTCCTCCTCTCTCTGCCCCTCCCCTGCTCATGCCCTGTCTGTCTCTCAATAATAAATAAATGTTAAAAAAAATTTTTTTAATAAAAAAATATATAAACTAAATTACAATGAGAAACTTCACCAGGTGATAAAAAATAAGATGGATAATAATATCACATGTGGAGTAGCAGAAATACAGTCTTTCATATACACCTCTGGGAATAAAAATTGGTAAAACCACTTTGGAATACAGTTTGGCATTAAGGTAAAGGTATAGATGCTTATACTCTAAGACCCAGAAGTTCTACTCCTAGGTAAATACAGAACACACGTGCAACAGGACACAAGTTAAAGAATGTAGCAGCACTGCCTATAATCTCCTATAACCTATAACCTCTACCAACAATGAAATCTAGTATATTCAATAATGGAATACCATGCAGCTAAGAAAATAAACAAGTATACACCACAACATCTATGAATCTTGTAAATATAATGTTGAGACAAAGAAGACAGAAAAGAACACATAAGGGGTGCCTGAGTGGCTCAGTCATTAGGCATCTGACTCTTGATTTTGGCTCAGGCCATGATCTCACAGTTCCTGAGTTTGAACACCATGCCGGGATCCACACTGACAGCACGGAACCTGCTTGGGATTCTCTCTCTCCCTCTGTCCCTCCCCCTCCTCCCACATGCACACACACACACACTCTCTCTTTCTCTCTCTTTAAATAAATAAACTTAAAAATCATCTTTAAAAGAAAAAAATACAATCACTATCTTATTTCTATAAAATGTAAAAACAGGCAAGAAAAAACTGTGTTCTTTAAGGATGACAGCATCAGCAGTAAAACTAAACCTGTAAAGAAGAGCAAGGAAGTGATTATTAGCATGCAAGTTAGGTCTCTAGTTACCTCTAGGAGGAAACAAGGGGTTATGACTGAGAAAGGAGGCATCAGAGACTTTGCGCGTAATGTTCTTTCTAGACTTGCAAATTGTTGGCTGGGGTGTTCTATTTTTAATCAGCTGTGATATTGTACATTTATGTTTCATGCACTTGTGAGTAAAGAGTCGGGCTGTAGCAAGCCTACTTAGGAATAATGCAGGTGTCCATCTTCTCACAGTACTGTTTCTTGGAATCTACTTAAGATTAACTGTAGAGGGGCGCCTGGGTGGCTCAGTCGGTTGAGCGTCCGACTTCGGCTCAGGTCACGATCTCGCGGTATGTGAGTTCGAGCCCCGCGTAGGGCTCTGTGCTGACTGCTCAGAGCCTGGAGCCTGTTTCAGATTCTGTGTCTCCCTCTCTCTCTGACCCTCCCCCGTTCATGCTCTGTCTCTCTCTGTCTCAAAAATAAATAAACGTTAAAAAAAAATTTTTTTTTGGAAAAAAAAGATTAACTGTAGAATGTTCTATCTGCCTAATTCATGTATAGGATTATACATGGATTAGGGAACCTTAAGTGGGTATGAAGAACTGGGGTCTGTATGACTAAAAGAGTATTAAAAATTGGGGGGAAATCCAGGCTACAGTTTCTTAGTGTCAAGACCTTGGTTCTTGTCCACAGCAGCCACACATGCCCCAAAGGGCAAAAGAAGTTATATACTTGGGTAGCTGAGAAGCTGAAGATGATGTACCTGCTGCATTATCTGTCTGTATCCTTTTATAAAGCCAAGTATAAAAGTAGCACATTAAATGATGCCTGGGTGGCTCAGGACGCTAAGCGCCCAACTTTTGATTTTGGTTCACGTCATGATCTTGTGGTTCGTGGGCTCCAGGCCCACATCCAGCTCCGCACCGGCAATGCAGAGCCTGCAAAGTATCACATTAAAGCCTATTTGTGTCTTGTGAGTCTCACTCCCCACTCAAACCCATCTCTTGGTAATGTGTTAAAATTCACAATTAAAAAAAATTTCACGGGCGCCTGGGTGGCTCAGTCGGTTAAATGTCTGACTTCAGCTCAGGTCATGATTTCAGTTGAGTTTGAGCCCCTCATGGGACTCTGTGTGGACAGCTCAGAGCCTGGAGCCTGCCTCAGCTTCTGTGTCTCCTGCTCTCTTTGCCCCTCCCCTGCTCTCTCTCAGTCTCTCTCTCACAAAAAAACATTAAAAAAATTTAGAAAAAAAAATTTCAAAGAGAGAAAGAGGCAAGAGAGGCATAGATACTAGCTGTTATGGGTTGACTGTGTCCGCCCCCTCAACATTCTCTTGATGAAGTCCTAACCTTAGAATGTGGGCTTATTTGGAAATAGGGCCATTACATGTATAATTGGTTAAGATGAGGTTCCTAGGGTAGGTTCTAATCCAATATGACTGGTGTCCTTATAAAAGGATTAATTTTGGGGTGCCTGGGTGGCTCAGTCAGTTGAGCAGTTGAGCGTCTGGCTTCGGCTCAGGTCATGATCTCGTGGTTTGTGAGTTCGAGCCCTGCGTCGGGCTCTGTGCTGACAGAGCCTGGAGCCTGTTTCGGATTCTGTGTCTCCCTCTCTCTCTGCTCCTCCCCCGCTCGTGCTCTGTCTCTCTCTCTCTCTCAAAAATAAACATTAAAAATAGAAAAATAAATAAAAGGATTTTAGATACAGAAATATGCACACAGGGAGAACACAATTCAAATATGAAGGTAAAGATCAAGGTGATGCTTCTGGAAGCCATGCCAAGGAACACCAAAGACTGGCAACAAACCACCAGAAACTATGTGAGGGGCATGAAACAGACTCCCCCTCACAGCCCTCAGAAGGAACCAACCTTGCCAGCACCTTGATCTCAGATTTCCAGCCTCCAGAGACACAAGACAATAACCTTCTGTTATTTAAGTCACCCACTTTGTGGTACTTTGTTTAGGGCAGTCCTAGCAAATTCATCTAAGCTTTAAGCTGTAAATTACTAAGGTTAGTTGAGTTAGCTGTAAATCATTAAGGTTAGTTGAGTTAGCTGTAAATCACTAAGGTTAGTTGAGTCAGCAAATCAAAACCCTTAAAAATTGTGACCTAATTTGAAAAGGTTTTGAAATAGACTACAACCCATTTCAGAAATAGAGACAACCAAAATAAAAGCAATACACTAAAACAGTTCACGTTAAATGACTAAAGTTTTTTAATATGTTTTTTGACCGTGTAACCAAGGTTTCCTTGATATAAGCAACTAGATCTCAAATGCTGACTATACTGAGACAAATAGGACCCCTGATAAATTTCTCACACCCACTCCTGTCTGGTTTTTTGATATGCCAACTTAATCTTACTTTTTTGGGTATTTGCTCACACTCCAGTTTTACTTCCCATTTTATTTTCTCTTCTTGTGTTTCTTCAACTTCTGTATCATCTATTTCATCATCGATTCTGTAGCAAAAATATCAAATAATACAAGAAGGGTTTTTCAACCTGGAAATGGTTCATACCACACCATTAAAATTCACTGCTTTGGCTTATCTTCTACTTGCCCTCAAAGGAATTCCAAATTCAAATTCTACTCCAAATACTCCAAGAACAAAATTACAGAAGCAGTAAATGTCAACATGTGTTTGTAAGTAAAGTACAAACCTGAAATTTAATGCATAACCTTCATGTTCTAGTATTAGCAGCTATAGAAACCACCCATTCATTCATCCATCATTCCATTCATTCAACAAATACTGAGTATCCACCATATACCAGGCTGTAGGCCTTAAATCCTGGAACACAACAATGAAAAAGACTTTGTCCCTGCCTTGTGAGAACTTCCTATATTCTTGGAGAAAAAAAATAAAGCAATTTCAATATAGTCTGATAAGCATTGGTACATATATGAAGAACACTTAACTTACATTTGGGAGCCAAGGGTTTTCTAAGCCTCAAAGGTATATAAGAATTAGCTAACAAGGGTGCCAGGCTGACTCAGCTGTAAGAGCATGCAACTCTTGATCTTGGGGTCATGAGTTTGAGCCCCACATTGGGTGTAGAGATTACTTAAAATAAATAAACACGTAAACTTTTTAAAAAGTTAGCAAACAAGGAGGAATGTAAGGGAGAAAAGTATTTCAGGTAAAATGCAGGGTGTCCTTCAAGGTCAGGAGAGAGCCTAACTTATAAGCAAGTGGGAAGATAAAAAAGTTGTTTCCAGACTCGCAAGGACTGAGAAGCTGAACATGCAGAGACGTCATCTGAGACAATTACTTGAGAATATTCTGGCAAAGCTAAAAATGAAAGATGAAGATGGGAAATATAAGAAGCTGGTGAACAAAGATGCCAATGAAATTTATGGGTAAAGCTAAATAATGGCTTATACTATAAATACAAGAGACTGAAAGTAATTGTGTCTGGACAAGTAGTGACTACTGAATAAAAGCTTAAGATAGGAGTTACGTGCCAGGTAAAGGTAAGGACTAGGCAATGTGTACATTCTCAAAAAAACGTGTTACAAATGGAATGCGCAAGAATGTGAAGAGTGGCTCTGAGCTTCTTTCAAACTTAGGAGGAGCTCAGGCTTCACAACTTAATCCAATTCAACAGTTTACCACTGATCTATCCCCAGTTAGAGCCTCAAAATTTCTTCAGATAAGACACCAAGTTTGAGCCTTCTACAGAAGCCATTATTACAAGAGCCAATAAGCCACATACTGTGAGCCTTCATTGCTCCAGTTACAGTAATGAAATATTTCATGGAGTAGGAGGCAACCTCCCCTGAGGCAAAGCAATAACGACAGTAATGACTACAATAGCATTAACAACAGCAGCAGCTAACACTTGGCATTATGTTTTCCCTCTGCCAGAAGCTATTCCATGCATATTACCCACATCATAACAACCTTAAGACACACAGACCATTTCACAGACGAGAAAACTGAATTACAGAATGTTTATAAAACTTCCCACAGACCTAGTTAACTGGAAGAGTTGAGACTGGAGCCCAGGCAGGTAGAGCCAAGTACCTATTCAACATATCCCCCTGGATTGCTACCTGACATATTTTTAATAGAGCCAAAACTGAACTCTTGATCTACTCCTCTTGCTATTTTCAACACCAACTCTACCCTTCTAATGATACCGACCAAAAACCTTGAAGTCAACATAGACTCCTCTCTCCTATCCCCATCCAATCTGTGAGAAAATCCAGTTTATCTTCAAAATATACCCATATTTGGCCACTTCTTGCTACTAAATACTATGATCCAAGCTTCTCTTGACTTGTTACAGTCTACTCTCAACACAACCAGAATGACTCTGCTAAAATGTCACCCTGTTGAAAACCTTCCAATAGCCTTTCATCTCATTCAGGGTAAAAGGCAAAGTCATTCTTATGGCATCTACAAGTCCCTACATGATCTGCCTCCCTGACCCTATCATGCGTACCTCTAGAGTATTACTTCTCTTCAACTCCTGCTACTCCTGGCCCCTCTGCTCCAATGACCCAATCACACCATGTTCACTCCACTTCAGGACTTTTATACGCGCTTTTATGTTCTCTCTGCTAGAAATCAATCTTCCTCACCTCCAAGTCCCTACTCAAATATTACTTATCGATGATATCACTGAGGCTTTAACTATCTTCTTTAAAACATATACATTCTCCCGACCATCCCATCCTCACTTCCTATCATTTTCGTTTTCTCCCAGGCATTTATCATCACCTAAAACACTATCTATTTATGTACTGTGAACGAAGCATATAAATCTCATGAATATGGAGATTTTTATCTCTTGTTTATTTATTGCTATAGCCCCAGGGCCTAGGATGTCTCACACGTGGCAGGTGCTCAATACACGAGTAATCCCATCATAAAATTACTAGCAAAAAACCCAGAAACCATTAAAGATTAATTCATTTGACCTTACTTAAAGCAAACACAAAAACCTTTATGCAATGAAAATAAAGCCATAAGCAAAGTCAAAAGACAACAAATTGGAAGTAAACTATCTGCAGACCAGAGATCCTAAAATTTTAAAAAGAAAGACCAACAAAAACAGGCAAAGGATATGTATGAACAAGGAACAGTTCACAGATGCTCTCCATACTTCAATACCATTCTCCACCTAATACTTTGGCAGAAATCCAGAAGTGTCTTTTATGTAGTTCAGTAAAATCGCTTCTCCGCCTTTTGGCTAATATCAAGTGTAGTATGTAGTTCAGTAAAGCTCTTGTGAATAGAATCTTTTATCCAACACATCTTCAAACCGACAGACCCTATTGTTTTCTTACATGCAGCTATTGTTTTTGTGATGATTCACCTTGCCGAATTCTCTTACGTATTTCAATAGTCTACTAACTGGTTCCTCTTGTTTTCCTTTGTAGATGATCACCCATCTGCAATTAACTAGTGTCTTTGTCTCTTTTCAATATTTATAGATCTTATTTTAGTCACTTTGCCTTAGAAACGCAGCAATGAAATCAAATCATGGCTCCTGAAGTAAGACTGGGTAACTTAATCCTAGTTTTGCCACTTACACTGTGCAATCTTGACAAGTTATTTATCCTTTCTCTGCAATTTTCTCATCTGCAAAAACAAGGATAGTTCTTTTCTTCAAGGTTAAGATCAAATGACGTATTTCCTGTAAAGCACTAAATAAAACTCTTGATGGTAGCCTGAATTAAGGTAATAGTTTTAATTAAGGTATTTGAGAGAGACGAGAACAGATTTGAGTGATATCAGAAGGTAAAATCAACCAGAATAAGAGATATATTGACAACGAGAGAAATAAAGGAACAAAGGACTGTGTGTCACAGTTTCAGCTTAGGGAAATTGGAAAAAATACATTAAAAGCTTAGAAGTTGGTTTTTGCATTTCAAACTCAGTAAAAAAAAAAAAAAAAAAGTAAATTAGTATCTGCGTGTAAAGAAACTACACTATACACGTCTCTAAGAATGAGATCAATAAACTAGCACCGTCTGGCCAGCAGTGCCCCCGACTTTCTCAACCTAAAGGAGATGTTACATCTCAAAGGTGTTTGCTGATTTATTATGGTCTTCAGGGTCTTTTGAGGCAAATCAATGCACTAAAGGCAAACTATTCACCCTTCACTGCTTAATGAACTTAGGGTTTCGGTTTTTTCTACAAGAAAAAAAAAAAAAAAAAAAAGCGGTTAGCATGTGTCAGTGAGAAATGACAATCTGTCCCCTAGGAGCTGATGGTCCGGTGGAAGTAGTAGTACTTTGGGAACCCACTGGGTTTCTAACCTGGTTCACAGGGTCAGGAGCGCAAGGAAAGGGGAGCATCCTGGGGCCTCCCTCGACCCCCCTCGGTCACCGCCTGGACCCCGCCGGTCCCCTCAACCTCAAGCAGGGTCCCGGCCAGAGCCGTGGCGGCTTACGAACGGATCCCCACCTCCCGCGTCCGTCCCCGCGGCTCCGGAACGACCTCTCCACGTCCGACCCTCGCGTGTGCCAGGCCAACCCCACGCGCTCGCTCACGCACTCCCCGCGCGACCCCGCGGCGTGGCCCACGCGCAGCCCCAGCGGCCTCCGAATGGAACCAAAAGGCGGAACACAGCTGAGCCCCTGCGACCAAAGTAGAAAAAGATGAGGAATCACCTTTCATCAGAGTCCGTGGTCGGATTTTTACCCAGGGCCGGGTTGGGGGGCTTGGAGAAAAGATTCTCAAAATCCATCACCCTCACAAGGACCCGGCAGCTATAAAGTAACAGCCACCGCGTGAGGAAAAGGGACCCAGTGCGGCGCACTGGCCACAGGTCGCCCCGCGCATGCGCCGCCCCGTCCCCGCGCAAGCCCGCTGTCTCCTGCTCATTCGCGGTTCTGCGCACGCGCCAGTTTAGGTGTATTCTTTTTCCGTTCCCTTTTTGATCTGTTATCCAAAATGTTTACTAGAATTTTTAAACTGAGTCCTTGGATTCTTTCTTTCACTTTCATTGGGGGTAAGTGGGCATCCCAAGGTGGAGAGAATTGTGTCAAGGCAAGAAAATAGAGCATATATATGGGAAACAGAATTGTTCAGTTTTGCTTACTACAACGCCGGGGGAAGAGTGGCGATTGTGGGAATAATGAAAGGAAGGCTCAATCTGTAGGTTAGCTAATGACGTGGAACATGACTCACTCCTATTAGTGAGAGACTGATTCCTAGCGTGAATCAGAGTCAGCTTCCCATACAAAGGAAAGTTCTTTGAAGCCAGACATCTTATTTTCCCCTGTAGTTTCACAAATTCTTTATAACACTTCTCCCTTCAAAAGGTGGAGCCTATTCCCCTCTCTTAAATGTGGACTAGATTTAGTGACTCCTAATAAGTAACACTGTTAGATGGTGCCTGACTTCCGAGGCCAGGTGGTGAAAAGCATCGCTCTTTCTGCCTTAGGCTCTTGAATTACCTACCTGAGGGAAAGTCCGTCACCATTTCATAAAGTACTCATGCAGCCTGTGAAAAGCCAGCCATATGAGTGGCCATCTTGGAGCTGATCTGCCAACGTGACTCCAGCTTCGGGAGAATCTGGAACAGAACCACCCCAGCTAAGTAGCTCCTGGATTCCTGACCCACAGAAAATATAAGAAGCTAAATAATTATGTTACTGGACTCAGGTCTTTGGACCCAGCCATAGTAGAAATGAGGCTGGACCCAAAATTTAAAAGCACAGGCAAGGCTTTATTATGGGGGCAACAGCTACAGCTGGAGAGAGACAGGTAGTGACAAAGGTGTCAAACTGGCTCTCTGAACAATGGTCAAGGGAACTTTTTTTTCCCTACATGTATTTATTTTTGAGAGACAGAGCACAAGTGGGGAAGGGGCAGAGAGAGAATGAGACACAGAATCCAAAGCAGGCTCCAGGCTCTGAGCTGTCAGTACACAGCCTGATGTGGGGCTCGAACTCACAAACCGTGAGATCACGACCTGAGCCGAAGTTGGACACTTAACCAACTGAGCCATCCAGGTGCCCCTCAAGGGAACTTTTAAAGGGACTGAGGTGGGAAAAGAGGGATGTTTAAGCATGTAGGGGTGAGGAATTCCAGGAAATTTGGGGCACAGGCCCAGTTGACAAAACATGCTTCTTCATACATATGTTCTGGGTGTTGTCTCCACTTCTGGGTGCATTTTTTAGCATTATAATGAGGGGGAAAGTCAGTGAAAATAAATTTGCTGCCCATCTTATATCAGACTAGTCTGAACCTGGTCTAGTCTTGTTCCTTGGCTGGGGCTTTGCAAGAAAAAGCAGTAACAGCTCACGGGCTGCTCTGCAAGAGAAGTGTTAACAGCAATGTGGGAGAGTTCCGGGTGCATAGGGTTTTGTTCCCAAGGTCCCTGTCTCATTTATGTTTTAAACCCACAAAGTTTTGGAAAAATTTGCTATGCAGCAATAGATAAGTGATGTCCCTATCATTATAAAGCAGCTGGCCTAAACATAGAATTATCATATTCTACTCCTAGGTATATACACCAAAGAATTGAAAACCGGGACTCAAACAGATATTTGCATACTCATATTCATTGCAGCATTATTCACAAGAGCGAATAAGTGGAAACAACCCAAGGAATGGATAAATCAATTGTGGTATATACACACAATGGAATATTATTCAGCCATACAAAGGAATAAAATTCAGACACATGCTACAAATGATGAACCCTGAAAACAGTATGCTAAGTGAAGTAAGTCTGCCTCAAGAGCATAAATTACTGGGGCACCTGGGTGGTTCAGTGGGTTAAGTGTCCAACTTCTGCTCAGGTCACAATCTCACGGTTCGTGGGTTCGAGCCCCATATCGGGCTCTGTGCTAACAGCTCGGAGTCTGGAACCTGCTTCGGATTCTGTGTCTCACTCTCTCTCTGCCCCTCCCCCACTCATGCGTTGTCTCACTCTATCAAAAATAAATAAATGTAAAAAAAATTTTTTTTTAAAGGCATACATTACTATGTTTACACTTATATGAGGTATCTAGAATGGGCAAATCACAGAGACAAATAATAGATTAGAGACTTTCGGTGCTGGGAGAGGGGGGAAATGGGAGTCATTGCTTGATGGTTACAGTTTCTGTTAGGGGTGATGAAAAAGTTTAGAAGCAGACAGTGATAGCTGCACAGCAGTATGTAGTTAATGCCACTGAATTGTCACTTCAAAATGGTTAAAACAGCAAATTTTATATCATATATTTTACCACACACACAAAAAAGCAACTGACCTAATAAGGTGTTGGAATGGCCTCTTGAGGACCAGTTTCAGTACCAGCTAGATGCAAAGTATGTTTTGTGGACATATGCTCTAAATCAGCAATCAATAATATGGTGCTATTTCTCCCATAGTCAGGATTCGTGGGTCTGGGAGTCAAACCATGGAAATGGGAGTGGACCCTTCCTTTATCATCTCTCTGACATCCTAGTAAAATTTTTGTGTTTTTGTTGTTGTTGTTTTGTTGTTTTTTTTTTTAATTTTTGCTTCTAATCGCTGAAACTTTGGGTTCTACTGGTCAGCAGAGTTTTTCAACCTCAACATTTTGACATTTTGGTTTGAGTAATTGTGGGAGACAGTTCTGTGCATAATAGGATGTTTAGCAGCATCCCTGGCCTCTCCCCACTAGATGCCAGTAGCACTCCTTCCCCTGTTGGCACCTTTATAGTTGTTACAATTTTTGTGTGCATTAGGGGTGGGGATGATTGTGAAAGATAAACAAAGCCAGGCATTAAAGTAGCAATATTTTTATTCAGTTTTTATTCAGAGAAAGAGCTGAGCTCCAGATTGTGCAGGGGTGACTGGGTGTTTTAAAGGGACAATGAAATAATGTATAATTCAATTTACGTGAAATGTCCAAAAAGGCAAATCTTTAGAGACAGAAAGTAGATTATCAGTTACCTGGCACCGGTGTGGCAAGACAGGATTAATTGTAAATAGGCACTTGGGGGAAGGGAATGTTCTGAAACTGAATGTTGGTGATAGCTGCATAATTCGGTAAATTTACTAAGTCATATAAGTGCACAGTTAAAGTGGGTAAATTTTCAGGCATATGTTTTAATATCAAAAAAGCTATTTTTAAAAAAATAAAGGGAAAATGAGAAGTGGGCTATCCAAATTAGCTACCTTAGTATATGTGCTGCCGAAGCGAGCACACCAAGTTAGCTACCTTAAGACCTAAGTAAAATAGTTTACAATAAATAAGGTCCTGAGATTCTAATCTAACTCCGAATGCTAATTGTTACTCCCGACAAAATAGATCTACTTTTTGAATGTTTACTAGTAATGTATTATGTCGAAATGTGGTGGATGCCTGCAGAATTATCTATCAGTGTGCAGGTCTTATCAATGGCTACATACAACTTTAAAAAAAAAAAAGTGCTATTTTTTTCCTTTTTCAATGTACATATCCAATTTTTTTTCGTTTTAAAGTTTAACCTACTAATTGCGATTGCTTCCGAATGCACTGCATTTACGCATTAGCCAGATGCATTTATACCACAAAGTCATATATCTGAGAGGTTTACCATTAAGTCCGTCATTTCATTACAAAACAAGGAACTTTCCTTTGGAACTAAATAATTTACTGAATAGGCCAAAACATTGAGTTATCATTAAAAAATTATTTCCAGGGGCGCCTGGGTGGCTCAGTCGGTTAAGCATCCGACTTCAGCTCAGGTCATGACCTCAGTCTGTGAGTTCGAGCCCTTCGTAGGGCTCTGTGCTGACAGCTCAGAGCCTGGAGCCTGCTTCGGATTCTGTGTCTCCCTCTCTCTCTGCCCCTCCCCTGCTCATCCGGTCTCTGTCTCAAAAATAAATAAAAATATTTTTTAAAATAAATAAAAATATTTCCAAGGGTCACACTGTTCATAAGTATAAAAACATGTGACGGCTAGTTTTTGTGTGTGTTTATTATTGACAGAGAGTTAGAGAGAGAGCATGAGCGGGGGAGGGGCAGAGAGAGAGAGAGGGAGACACAGAATCTGAAACCTCCTCCGAGCTGTCAGCACAGAGCCCCGGCACGGGGCTCGAACGCACGGACAGCAAGATCATGACCAGAGCCAAAGTCCGAGGGTCGGCCGACTGAGCCACCCAGGCACCCCTAGTTAATATATACATATATATATAAAATATTCGTGTATATTTCCAGATGGAATGTTAATGTTTTTACTATATAACTTAAATCTGATTTAGTTTTGTTTTCTTTTATTAACTAATAATCAGGTAGGTAAATTTAGTATTAACTATCAGAAAAAGTCACATGTCAACCCATTTTTCTCAAAGCGCATTCCCAAGCACTAAACATTACAAAAAGATAGGTGCTACTTTGTAAGAGAATGTACATTTCCCCATTATTTAAGCGACCGAAGTGATTTTTTTTTTTTTTATCACTCTACCCGCGAGTGCTTTATCACCCCACCCGACCACGCCGCAGAAGGGCTTTGAGGGTCCGTTTGTTAGGGGGCGTCTTGAACCAGACTTCCGCCCGTTTCCCCGCGGGCTTTCACAAGACGGGCCCAGAGGGCCCGAAGAAGGCCCGACGGGCCTCCTACCCCGCCCAGTACTACTCCAGGCGCCGCCCGGCCCCCCCAGCTAGCTGCCGCCTCCGCCGTTCACCGAGAAGGATGGGAACCCGCCCCTGGAGGTGATTGACGGACTGCCTCCTCCAATGGGCAACGCGTTCGGCCCCGGCGGGCCGGGCAAGGGCCGCTGCACGCGGAGGAATCTCTCCTGCCCTTTAGTCCCGGGCTAGGTGTTGCGGCAGGCGCCATTTTATCGAGCCGCCTGTCTCGGGTGCCGCCATGTTGGTGAGGAGAAATCACCGTTACGGCCAGTGTCCAAATCCCCGCGTCGCTGCACGCCGCCCGCCCGCCCGCTCCCAAGCCTCAGCCACCGGCGGCGAATAGAGACTAAAGCGGCAGCGCCGGCAGCGCGGGGCCGTTGCCCAGTGTTTGCAGTTAGAGTCCCATCTCTCTGGCGTGGTTGTTAATAGACTGGAAAGTCTGTGTCTGTGTCGCTCACTAGTAACCGTGAGTTTTTACCACTTCGTCACCTCTCGGCGGCGGCCGGGAGCAGGTACCCGCAGGCGGCGCAGGGGTCCTCCCCGCGCCCCGCCGCCGCCGGCCTCGCAGACCTGTCCTCCAGCCCCGCCCCGTTCTTGACCAAACATGACAGACTCTGAACATGCAGGGCACGACAGGTCGGGAACCCTTCTTGTCTGTCTTTCTGTCGGATGAGAGGAGGGGTCTGGGGCGGCGGGAGCGGGCCGGGGCCGCGCGCCTCCTGCATGACTTAGACGTCTCTGTGTGGCTCCATCAGTTCCATGACGTGCGCCCTTATGTAAAGCCCAGGCTGGCGGCCGCGGGGGAGGTCGGCCCGGCCGCGCCCGCCTCCCCGCGCCGGGGTCCTTTCCGGCCGGCCCCGCCCCCGGCCCGCACGTGCGAGCCCCCCGCCCCCGGGCGGCTCCGTCTGCCGTTCGGTCTGCGCCCGGCGCCTCCCGCGTGCGGGCTCGGTGCTGCGGTCCAGCCTGGGCTGAAATGAAGCCTCTCCCAGCCCAGGGTCCGCCGTTCACTTCCTGATGGGACGAGCCAGGAATTTGTAATAGCCGGTGTTCTGTTTGACTACTACCCTAGCACACTCCTAAAAATAAACTTGGTGTTTTTTTTTTTTGTTTTTTTTTTTTTAAGGAAAAACTTAAACCCCCAAAGGCCATGTGTTTATAGTCTTACCCCCTTGGAATTTGAAATAGTAAGTTTCAAGTTAAAAATGTTAGGTTTTGCAAAGCTTAGTGTAGCACAGTTTTCTTCTAAAGTGAAAACCCCGCGGATTATCCCATCTAGCTGCATTTTCTAAATACTGTGTATAATTTGAACATTTAACTGAGATTCTGATATTTTTGCTAGGCCTTGAACAGTTTTGGTTCTTTTAGTGTTTTGGGCGTATTTACATATTTTAGTAGCGCAAATAGCATATTTAAGTTTGGGTTAGGTTTTTATTTTACATTGATATCTATCTTAATCATTAAAAAAAGGAGGGCTTTAGTTCGTTAAAATTACTGGAATGAAATCTGTTGAATCTAATTCTTATTTAGAATATTTAAAAATATGGAACTCTGCAGTGACTCCTTAGGGAATAGAAGTAATCAAAAGTATACGTTGTACTCTAGTCTAAACCGTACAAATTGCTTAAATTTTACCTGTGGAGTAATGTGATATGCTTTTGGTAAAGCATTCCAAACACTTTAAAAAAAAAAAAAACAACCCACAAGCAGAAATAACAAACATCATTGAAATTCGAAATATCTAAATATTTGGCAACCTTGAGAGTGATAAAGATATTTCAACAACTCTCATATGGTAATAATACAAGTAGATCACCAAGCAAGTCAATTAAACATGCAGTAATTTTTGGAAAGTAAAAAAAAAAAAAAAAAAACAAAAAACCACTCCTAAAAATTATGGCTATTTAGGCTTGCACTTGACATATTTTCATGATTATTTTACATTATCTTGTCATTAAAATGACATAATTCTTGGAATGGGTTAACTAATATTTTGAGAAATTTCCCACTCTGAATATTTGTGGACAAACCAATGACTGGGTTTTGCTAATGCAGCTAAAGTTCATAATTTTGTATGGAAGAAGGAAATACGTTCTCTGTTCACAAAGCAGCTTCAATATGTAGAATTATGTATTCTATGTAATGAAGAAACCATGTCACCAAATTCAGATATTGAAATAATTTTGCTAGCAAGGAACTCTGATGCCAGACTTTAAAAAGACTTTGGAATTTTAAAATAATGAATTACAGGGCGTATGGGTGGCTCAGTCGGTTAAGCATCTGACTCTTGATTTCTGCTCAGGTTATGATCTCAGTTTGTGGGATTGAGCCTTTCTCCCCCCTTGGACTCTGTGTCAGAACAAGATTTTAAATGGGAATGGAAATTCTCAGAAGGCAACTTCTTTTTTTCTTTTAAAAAAATTGTAGTTTTCTTGCATTTTAAAAACATTTATTTATTTTGAGAGCGCACATGCATGAGTGCACAATTGGGGGAAGGGCAGAAAGAGATGGGGGGAGAGAGAGAGAGAGAAAGAGAAAGAATCTCAAGCAGCCTCCTTGCTGGCAGCCGGGATTCAGGGCTTGATCTCACGAACTGTGAAGTCATGACTTGAGCCAAAACCAAGAGTTGGATGCTTAACGGACTGAGCCACCCTGGCACTCCTCTTGTACATGATTTACATGATGAACATTTTGTACAAGGTTTGTTTGCCAGCTTTAAAAAAAAAAAAATACCCATTTGGTGTACTTTTCTTTAAATATTTTCATGTCTGGAGTGAAAACATGGTATTTTTATTAGTGTTAACTAATATAATACCGATAAATAAATTTGTGGGTATATAGAATGTTAGTAGAGGACTTCTGCATAGGATCTGAGAAATCAATAAGAGGTGGAGAAGGAGTTGGGGAGAATCCAAAGTGAGACAAAATTCTTACCTCTTTTCATTCAGTTCTTCCCTTTCATCTAGTTCTCTTTGGCACAGCTTCAGCCACCTAGCTTTGTATTTCACAGGGTGTTAATCCAATTAAAACAATTCACAAACAACTTTTAAAGGCTAAATACTGTGAGTTCCTGTTTTGGACACATGTACAGTGGAGTAGGAAAGATAGATACATACCTAAGTATTACATAATTTTCTGAAATATTCTAAAAGTGAGTTTTACAGGGCCTGCACTGGGAAAAATGGTAATTTTAACATGAACAATATAAGACCTTGTGATTCTGAGAGTCTTTAATTGTTAAGAGATGTGTAGAATAATTTCCTTTAGGAGGAAGCTATTCTTTGCCCATTATGAGCAACCTTCCCACCTCCTCACCTCCTTCTTTTCCTCCTCTCCCCACTTTTCTTCCTCATGTAAAACAAGAACAACAAAACTCCCAACTAGTCAGAATTACGGTGTGTGTATGTATGTGTATGTATATATGTATGCATACATATATATGTGTGTATATATACATATATGTGTGTGTGTGTACAATATATATAAAGATTATTTATTTTGAGAGAGAGAGAGAACACAAGCTGGGTAGCAGCAGAGGGAGAGAGAGAGAGAGAGAATCCCTCTCACAAACCATGAGATCATGACCTGAGGCAAAAACAAGAGTCAGACAGTTAATCAACTGAGCCACCTAGGCACCCCTATACAAGTTTATATTATTTCCCTCTTCTCTCTCCCTTGCACATAATGATTGAAACCTTACTAAGAGACTGCACTGGAGAATCTGAAGGGATGAGGATGTAGAAGATGATTACACTTTACATTTGTAATAGGGCTTTCATTTGATTCTCACATTAATCCCATGAGGAGGCATATAGTATTACAGCATTCAGTACCTTGTCTAGGGGATCCCACAGATGGAGACTAGATAGCGCACAGGTATGCAAACTTCTACTTGTATTATTTTCACTCTTCATTAAGTCTGCATAGGGATGCAGCGCGCTAAGTTCCAGCCTTGACTTTCTGAGTTGTTGTGGGTTGTAATGTGGTAAATCTAAGAAACCCCTGCATTCGCAGTAAAACCTGAGTTTTGATCATCATTTTTCCTCTAACTTGGTTAATATTTTTTGTTTTTCATGATTATTTATCTTATTTGTGAAATAAGGTAGTTGAATTAGGTGATACTCATCTCTCTTCCCATTTTAGTCAATAATTTTAGTTTAAAAAATTGCAGATGCCTTATCTCACATTAGAGTTCACTTGATGTTCTATACAATATTTGGTTTGTAAATTAGTATGTATACTTGAGCAAATGCCTTCCCTCACTAGGCTATTAATTAATGTTTTATACATATATATGTTTACATAAATATGTATATATATATTTGTTTATATGTG
Source organism: Panthera onca (assembly GCF_046562875.1). Classification (NCBI taxonomy): domain Eukaryota; kingdom Metazoa; phylum Chordata; class Mammalia; order Carnivora; family Felidae; genus Panthera; species Panthera onca. The sequence continues at coordinate 37,528,964 of NC_138341.1, forward strand.
TATATATATGTTTATATATATGTATATATGTATGTGTATATATATATGTATACACCCACACACATATATTTTTCTTTTTAAAGAGAAAGAGAGCAAGCTTGCATGCAAGTTGGGGAGGGGCAGAGAGAGAGAGGGTGAGAGAGAGTCTCAAGCAGCCTCCTTGCTAAACATGGAGGGCTCAATTCGACAACCCTGGGATCATGACCTGAGCTGAAACCCAAGAGTTGGCCGCTCAGACTGAGCCACCCAGGCGGCCTTATTTTATTTTTAATTGTGGTAAAATACACATGTAAAATTTACATCTTAACTATTTGTAATTGTACAGTTCAGTAGTGTTAAGGACCTACACATTGTTATACAACCAATCTTCAGAACTCTTTTCGTCTTGCAAAACTTAAATTGTTTCATTAGTTTATTTTTTACTCCTGAATCTACTCATTTAACTATTGTGAAAACTACCAAAGTGAGCTTTTCTTTAGCAAATATAAAAAACTCAAGTTCTACGTCATGTTCAGGTTTGATGTTGGAAACCACTTTGACTCTTAGAAAGACATTTTTCTTTTGTTAGCTCTTCATAAACAAATCGTTTCATTTACTTTTGAATTTTCATTGATTAAATTTCCATTCAGCAGAATTCTGTGCCAAGTATATAGTGTTAAGCACTGAGGAAACAAATCTGAATACAATCTCACTGAATTTGCTCTCTAGGATCTTATAATCTAGTAAAAGAAACAGACTGGTAAATATATAATTGCAGCACCAGTCATATAATAGAGGTATAAATTGAAGGCGGTAGTGGCATAGATGGGGGATTCATGGAGACATCATGTCTGGAGGATGAGTAAAAATTTGGCCAGAGACAAATATATGAAAAGCATGAAGAAGTAAAATGGCATAGTAGGTTTAGAGATGATAAAAGTGTTAGTATGTGAAGCATGTACAACATATTTTGGGGAATGAGGAAAAGGCTTCCGTGAATTAGGAATCTGACCCTGAATGATGTAAAGATCTCATCAAAGTTTTTAATTTTTTGATTTTTTTGTAGTTTATTTAAGTAATCTCTTTACCCAACGTGGGGCTCAAAACTCAAGACCCCGAGATCAAGAATCACATGTTCTTCTGACTGAGCCAGTCAGGCACCCCTCTCATCAAGTTTTTTAAGCAGGAGAATGTTCAGGTGCATTTTTTGGCATGATACCTGGAGGCTAGGAGGAGGCAGACTGTGGAAAGGGATATCAGTAGAAGGAAGACAAGTTAGGGAGCTTTCAATGATTTTCATGAAATATTAAGCAGCTAATATTTAGTATATATTGTTTTGGACTTGGGAAAGATAGCAATAAATAAAAAAATCCTTTACCCAATGGAACTTACATTTTCTTTGGAGAAAAAGATGATAAACATGAAAAACAAATGTGATCAATGCTGATAGAAAGGAAGGTGGGTTATCCTATGGGTGTGGGAAGGGTATTTCCATCTTAAGTAGGGTATGTTAGGGAAACATTCAACTGAAAAAGGAGCATTTGAGCAAAGCCCTAGAATAAGAGCAATCCAGGCCCAGTACATCTGGGAGAAAAGCATTCTAGATAAAGGGAACAGAAGGTGGAGAAAGCCTAGAACTAGGAATGAGCCTAGTGTAATTAAGGAAAAAAGGGGGCAGTGTGGCTAGAGAAAAGAATGAGCAAGGGGAAGAGAAGAGATGAAGTTGGATGGGCAAGGGTGACTGTGTAGGGCCTTGGAAGGCCATATTAGGGAACTTGGATTTCACTCTGAGTGGTATGGGAGCCACTGGAGGATTTGAACAGAGGACGTGCAAGGTGATGCTATAGTAAAAGAATGGTAAAAAGGAAGTTGCTTGAAGTAATGTAAGTGACAAGTGATGATGGTTTAGGCCAAGGAGGTGAAAATGGTTGGATTTTGGATATGTTTTGAAGATAGAACCAATAGGATTTGCTGATGGGTGTGGAGCATGAAAAAAAGGAATGAATCAAAGCCACTGTAAAAATCTAGAAATTGGGTAACGACTTAATCGAAAGCATTGACAGTAAGAAGGCAGACAAAAGGCAAAATTCATGGGATATTTCTTAGCATTGATAGAACTGGAGGTAAAGATCTGAGAGTTTCTAACAAAGATGTTAGTCTAGATGCTGAGATCACCCAGCTATGTGTAGTAGACCGTGAAGACAGGTTTTCTGGAAGCCAAGGGAGGAGAACGTTTCAAGGAAAGGGTGATCACAGAGCAGGTAAAGGAAAGGGTTGAAAACTGGTCACAGGATATACTAAATTAGGACTTTTAAAAACATGAATGAAACAGTACTGCAGGGCTTGCAAACAGCTGGCCTTCAGACCAAGTATCTTGTTGTTTGCCTGACAGGATGTTTAACAATACTTGTGCTTGAATGCCACTAGACTTGTGGTCTTCATCCTTCACAATCTTTTCACTGATCCTTTCTTTGCATATTCAGCACCTAAGGTCTGCTTATGAAGTGACTTGCTGACCACTTATGCATTTGAGTTTGTGACCTTTTGTTATGCGATGAAGTCAAGTTTTCACCTGGATAGACAGAGGTGATCTGACTTCCAAAAAAATCTCAGAGAGATGGGTGACCTTGAATTCACCAAGTCAAGCCTCCGGCCAGTCTAGGGCTGTCAGAATATATTTTGTGCATCGATGCCCCCAGTGGTCTTGCTTTAATCTCTCAGATTCAGAAACTGATCAGTCTCAGGGCTGATCAGACTTGGGGATGTTAATTCATGCTAAAAAATAGTAACAGTGGTTAACATTTTTAAAACTTTTTTTTTAAGTTTATTTCTTTTTGAGAGAGAGAGAGCACAAGCAGGGGAGGGACACAGAGAGAGAATGACATAGAATCTGAAGCAGGCTTCAGGCTCTGAGCTGTCAGCACAGAACCTGATGCGGGACTCCAGCTTACGAACCACGAGATCATCACTTGAGCCAAAGTTGGACACTTAACCAACTGAGCCAGTCATGCACCCCAACAGTGGCTAACATTTTTATGGTGCTTACTATATGCCAGGTTCTGTTTTAAGTGCTTTCCATGAATTACTTCATTTAATCTTCACAATAACCCTATATAACAGCCCTCGTTTTACAAATGAAGAGAGACTGATGAATTTTCCAAGGTCACAGAGTAAATCAGTGGGAACTCAAGTAATCTGATTGTAGAGCTTACACTTTTATTTGAGTATAGACATCTCTATCACAAGAGAATGTGTATGTGTATATCAGAATACCAATTCAGTCATGTAAAATGAGGATAAGATGTTTTCACCAGGGAGGGTATTCTCTCCATATAGGCTGCTATATGGAAAACCAAATTATCAAAAGTTGCTTAATGAACAGGAGTATGGGATTAGAATGAAGGAGTTGATTGTAAATGACTGGAATTTTAAATGGCATCAGGCTGTAATAAAGTTCATAATATATCTGCCAAGCAGTTACTTGCATCTATCAGCTTTACAGGATATCCTCTTTCCTGAGCAGTGCTTACATGGGCACTGGCCACATTTGTCTCTTCACCTTTCCTTTTTCAACATTTCTATTGTTAAACAGCCCTCCTTTCTGATAGGTACATTTCTTCTCGTTGCATGTTAATGTCTTAAATTTAGTCATCTTTTACTTGGTCCTGTGTGTCTGACTTCTTCATCTCTGTTTTGGTTCATCTTCTTTTCATTTTATGGTTGAACTTTCTGAGGTCATTCCTATTTATTGTATCTTTTTTGAAGTGTTTGGTTCCTGGGAGATACTACTTGACTGCTGATGCCATGTACCAACCCAGATAGTAGTTACTGGATGACCTTAGCAAAAGCAGTTTTAGCAGATTATTACTACTCTTGGCAAAGAGCAACGTTTCTCTATTGTAAAATGATTTTGTATTTGTTTTCTTTTGCTTTACTTTTTTAATGTGAGTTCATGACTTAACATTACTAATTTGAATGAACTTTTTAAAAAGTATTTATTTTTGAGACAGAGAGCAAGTGAGTGTGAGCTGGAGAGGGGCAGAGAGAGAGAGAGAGAGAGAGAGAGAGAGAGAGATGGGGATCCAAGCAGGCTCTGCACTGTCAGCACAGAGCCTGACATGGGGTTTGAACTCACGAATTGTGAGATCATGACCTGAGCTGAAGTCCAACACTCAACCAGCTGAGCCACCCAGGAGCCCCAAATGAACTTTTTTATTACTTCAACTTTCATAAATCATACCCACATTTTTGAATGGCAAGTAACCAAAGCAAGTCCCAAGAAGTGTTTAAAGGGAATCCTAAGTTAATTATCATTAAAAGGATAAAACCATGTAAAAATCAACAACAATCTATTTATAAAAGTGATAGAAAAGGGGCACGTTGGTGGTTCAGTTGACTGAGCATCTGACTTTGGCTCAGGTCATTATCTCACATTGCAGTCCATGGGTTCGAGCCCTGCATCAGTTTCTGTGCTGATGGTTCAAAGCCTGGAACTTGCTTTGGATTGTGTGTCTCCCTCTTTCTCTGCCCCTACCCCATTCACGCTCTGTCTGTCTCTCTCTCTCAAAAATGAATAAACATTAAAAAAAAATGGTAGAAAAAAAGAACCTAGATTTAGAACTCACGATACTTAATATTTTACATATATTGCTATTTCTAATCCACATGCTTTAATTCCTTTGATCCACATAGAAAGGACAGATATTATTATCTTCATTTTATTGTTTAGGAAACAGGTTAAGAGGGTAAATAACTTGTCCAAGGTGATGAAGCAGCTGAGCGAGAACCAGTCTATGTCTTGCTGCATTCGGTTTCGAACTCTCTGCCTTGCTGCCTCTTAATGGTGGTAAATCTTACTGCATTTACTGATGCTGGATTGGGATATTGGATCCTTAAAAGGGCTTGGGTTTTGTTTTTTTCTTCTTTTAGATATTACTTGATCACGGCAATTTGAGCCTACTTTACTATAAATTCATTTTCTATGACAAAGAGTTTTTCTAAATCCTAAAACATTAAGAATGGAATGTATAAAGAAGGTTAATTTTCTCACATATTTTTAAAAGAGTATGAAATCAGTTCAATCTTAGTAACTGTGCACATTTTTAGCTGTAGTAAACAAGAATTCTTCTATTGTATATGCATTTTAACCTTTTAAGACAATTTATTGAAAATGCATTGAGGGGTGCCAGGGTGGTTCAGTTGGTTAAGCATATGACTCTTGATCTATGCTCAGGCCATGATCTCACCACAGTTCATGAGATGGAGCCCCAAGTCGGGCTCTGTACTGACAGTCCGGAGCCTGCTTTGGGATTCTCTGTCTTCCCCTCTCTCTCTGCCCCTCCCCCACTCACATGCACACTCTGTCTCTCTCTCTCTCAAAATAAATAAAACTTAAAAGAAAAAAAAGAAAATGCATAGAGATCAGAAGAGCCAATACCTCTTTTGCTTGAATTTTCTTTGATGACTGACAGTTGACAATAAAATGTTAGATCACTGGGTCTTGTGTCTGAGCTTTGAATTTTTCATGAAGTCTATTCTTTGGCCCATAAAGGAGCTTGTGGGTTGGTTTATTTTCTGTATCCTTGGGATACATAGGAGCCTACTTAAAAAATATGTTTTATGTAAGCAAATGAAAATAGAAGTGAATAATGCATTTATGTAAGAAATACCTACATAGTTTGGCTGTATATACATATTGTAGCAAATATATATATATTTTTGGAATACCAGATATCCAAGTATGAAAACCAATGTTTGACCAAAGCTCAGACTAAAGTTAATATCCCCACCATAGATTAAATTTCTGGAATATGTAAATAATTCTGAAATATTATCCCTCAAATTGTTATTAGAAATTTTAGTGGTCTAATTGTTGTTTTTTCTCCCTTAAGTTTAGTTATTTACTTTGAGAGCGCAAGTGAGCTGGGGAGGGCAGAGAGAGAGAATCCCAATCAGGCTTCACACTGCCAGCCCTCAGCCTGACTTGAACTCATGAACCGTGGTGAGATCATGACATGAGCCCAGATCAAGAGTCTGATGATTAACCAACTAAGCCACCCAGGGACTTCTGTTATACTCTTCTTAAAATCAATAGCTAACTTACCCTATCAATAATATTACTCAGGTTTTCTACTTGGCTATTTGAAAATTGTTAGTTTCTTTTGTGCATAAAATGGTTTTCATAATCATTAATTACACATTTTTCTCTTACATTAATGTACATTTGTACTTCATCTTATTGATAAAATTTCAATATATAACACACACAAGAAGATTCTTGTTTTAAGCTCTACCTGTAATACCTTCTAAACCTGGAAAATGAAAATTCAGATACAATAGTAAATCCAGATGACATGGCATATATATGACCTTGTTGCACTGATTAGATATAATAGTAACTAACTTAAGGATCATGTAATTTCCAGTCATGTCATATTCAGGGATCCAGAAATGGCTTGAAGCAGGCCAAGGCAGAATGGAGAAACATGCTTTAGCTGGATACCTAGGCCAAAGACTAATTTTGGCATATCTTAAAAAAAAAAAATCTACCACCCTCCCCAAAACCTGGAGCCTCATATAGGTAATCTCATATCAGTTAATTTGGCATATTTAAGATTTACAGACCGAGTGGGTTTTTTTGGATATTACTGGGTTGTAGGCAGTTTTACCCAGTTCACTACAGATTCATGCAACAAGATGTTTTCAACTTTTGTTCTGATGACATGACACGTAGATTATTTTCTAGCTTTCAAATTCTAAGAGTGTTGTATTTGCTGAGATTTGTTTCTGTTGAGTTTCTAGCTTCTCCAGTCTATATTGGAGAGCCTAAGTCAGAAGGATAAATTGAAAGGGAATGAGACTAAATTAATTTTAGCTTAGTGAGATACCTGAGATAGTAGATGAAATTTTAAAAAGAATAATTTTGGGGGCACCTGGATGGCTCAGTCAGTTGAGCGTCTGACTTTGGCTCAGGTCATGATATCACGACCTGTGAGTTCGAGCCCCACATGGGGCTCTGTGCTGACAGCTCAGAGCCTGGATCCTGCTTCGGATTCTGTGTCCCTCTCTCACACTGCCCCTTTCTTGCTCATGCTCTGTCTCTCTCAAGAATAAATAAAACATTTAAAAAAAAAGAATAATTTTTAAAATGTAGTCTCAAAAAAACTTATGACAAGTTAACACAGTTTTGTTTTATTCCCATAATAGTTTGTCTTGCTTATGGCATAAAGTATGTTTGAGGAGTAATGTGGTTATCCTTCATGGTGTCAAACATACAAGCTCAAGGATATTTTTTAAAATTCTTCATTTCATAGATTAATATACAATAATACCTCTTTTATCTGGCATTGGATAGAGGCAGGGAATTTAGCATCAACAGATACTTGATTATCAGAAACTAATTTTATTAAAAATATTTTCAAAGGAACTCTTATATGGCATGCCTTCTTGTCGTACTAACTAGACAGTTACTGATTTATCCTTTTCTTAGTTACTTTGGATCATCATGAACATCTAATGTCACCATAATCACTATGAACCTTAGGTATTATACTCCATTTTGTATTTCCTTGTTGTGTTCAGGAGACTTTGGAAATATGGGAGGCTTTTATACAGACTGTACCCAAGTGTTGCTTAATGATAGGATAATGGAGAAATACCCTAAGGAACAGACTTCAAATTTGGTCTACCACAGCTTCTTTTCTGCTTTTACTTGTTTGAGATAATTTTTCATTGTTATTTTATGAAGAAAAATAAAGGAAATTTCCCCCTTGGAATCCATGCTTCTTGGGTTTATATCCTTTCCCAATTTCTATGAAAGTGCCTGTCATCTACCATACCCATTCTATTATTTCATCGCTTCTCGGCCATCGCATATATTTCATCGCTTCTCGGCCTTTTGGCTAAGATCAAGTGTAGTATCTGTTCTTATCAGTTTAAAAGACATATATTTCAGGTAAATCAAAAGAGGAAAGGAAACTTCAGTTGAGGGCTACTCATCTCAATCCTTAAACAACTTTGTGATGGTAAATTAATTGATCCTATTTGCAGATGAGGAAACTGAATATTAGGGGGTAAAATAATTTGTTCAAGTTAGTATATAGGTTGTATATGACTGGGAGGCAGAATTTGAACCCATATCTTGCTGACTCTAAAGCTTTTGTTCTTCTACCTTACTACAGTACCTTTTTAAGTAACCAGTTTTCACGTGTCACAAGTTTGGTTATTCTTGTTTAGCACTCCTGCTTTAATTTCCAGGTTCAGGTGATCTCTCTTTGCCAGAATCCTGGGTCCTCATTAAATAAGGTGGTTTGTTTGTTTGTTTGTTTGATTGATTGATTGATTGATTGATTGATTTGGGTGTGGGTCCTCTTTAATGTTAGGTGAAAATTGCTATTCTGGCAGCCAACCATCTCATTAGTATTCTACTCTATTTTCTGGATGTTGGTGCTTAGCCCCTTTTCGTTTTCATTGAACAGCAAACCCTAGTGATAACATAGCAATTTCCATTACTTCCAGCATTCCTTTCTTTTCTTTCCATCTTCTGACTTTGACATGGAGGCTTTCACCTTAAGTAAGCTATTGCCTAAACTACGCCATTTTTCTTTTCCAAGTCCCATAAGTGATCTTTAATCAAATTTAACAGTACTTTTCATCAGAAACCCTGGAGACCAGAAAGCAGTGGGATAATACATGTTTTTTTAAATTCTTACTGAAGTACAGTTGACAATAAAATATAATATTAGTTTCTGGTGTACAACATAGGGATTTAACAATTCTGTACATTACTCTGTGCTCCTCACAATAAGTGTCACCATCTGTCACCATAGAATGTTATTACACAACATTATTGACTATATTCCCTATGCTGTACTTTTCATCTCCGTAACTTATTTTTTTAATTTTGTTAACATTTTAATTTATTTTTGAGAGAGAGAGACAGAGCATGAGCGGGAGAGGGGCAGAGAGAGAGGGAGACACAGAATCAGAAGTAGGCTCCCGGCTCTGAGGTGTCAGCACAGAGCCCTATGTGGGGCTCAAACTCACAAACCACGAGATTGTGACCTGAGCCGAAGTTGGACGCTTAACTGACTGAGCCACCCAGGTGCCCCCGTGACTTATTTATTTTATAACTGGAAGTTTATACCTTTTAGTCCCCTTCATCTATCTTGCTCATTCCCCTACCCGCCTCTACTCTAGCACCCACCAGTTCTCTGTATTTATGAATCTGTTTCTGTTTTTTGTTTGCTTGTATGTTTGTTTAATTTTTTAGATTCCACATGTAAGTGAAACCCTATGGTATTTGTCTTTGACTTATTTCATTTAGCATAATATTCTCTATGTCTGTCTGTACCTGTTGTCCCAAATGTCAAGATCTCATTCTCTTTTTATGGCTAATATTCCACGTCTTCTTTATCCATTCATCTACTGATGGACACTTAGGTTGCTTCCATATTTTGTGTATTTAAATAATGCCGCAATAAACATAGGGGTGTTTATATCTTTTCAAGTTAGTGTTTTTATTTTCTTTGAATAAATACCCAGTAGTGGAATTACGGGACCATCCTCCATATTGTTTTCCACAGTGGATGCACCAATTTACATTCCAGCTAAACTACACCAGTACTTTATCAGCTTGTCTGGGACCCTGAAATGAACAGGGAACCCCATTTTCCAGCTCTGCATGATTTGATTCTTTTTACTTCTTTTTAAAATATATATATAATACAAAATTTGGACTAATTTTCTTTGAGTCCCTGAGAAAAATACTGTTTAATAAAAAGAAAACCCTATAGCACCTTATAACTCCAAGTCCCATATTATCAGTTGAACTGATCTAGCCTGGTGGCTGCCATTTCCTTAACAAACATTAAAATAATTTCTGTGGAACTGAAGTAGTTATTATTTACTTTTGCATGTCAGAAATGCAACTTTTAGACCTTAACAGTTTCTCTGTATCGTCTCTTAAAATACCACTTAAACGCATGTTGAAGTTTCTTTTCCTCAACATTTTATTGTAAAAAGTTTCAAACATGCAAAGATGTTGAAGTTTGTAGTAAACACCCTCATAGCCTACCTACTAGTTGGTGAGCTTCTTAAATAATCTTCTTTACATTAGCTGATATTAAGTGGTTTGGCTATTTGCAGTTTTCTCCTGTGACCAAATGTGTGAAGCTATTAGAGCAATATGGTTAAGAACTATGGGTCTGGCAATCAGACTGTCTTGAATTTGGGCTCTAGCTCTGTCATTTACTAGCAGAATCAGTTAAGGTCTTTGTCCCTTCTCTTCACCTGTTTATTGGGGATAATATATTTCAGAGTTAACATGAAAATGAAGCAAATGGATCAAAAATGTCTGCAGCATAGTAATTATTCAGTAATTGTTAACTATCATACTAGTTTTTTTTTTTTTTTTTTACTAACCTGATTCAAGATGTTATTTTACTTCACAATTACTTGGTCATACACACATTTGCTGGAATTGAAGATAGTCTTAAGTAGTGAAAGAATTAGATAATAAAAAGGGTAGACTAAAAATTGCTGGAAAAAAATTTTTTTAATGTTTATTTATTTTGAGAGAGAGTGTGTGGGTAAATGTGAACAGGGGAGGGGAGGAGCAGAGAGGGAAAGAGAGAGAATCCCAAGCAGACTCCACGCTCAGCACGGAGCCCTATGCAGGGCTCAATCCCAGGACCATGAGATCCCAACCTAAGCTGGCATCAAGAGTTGGATGCTTAACTGACTGAGCCACCTAGATGCCCCCTGAAAACTATTTTTAAATTATTTGTTAAAGTCACATATCCATAATCCTCTGATGGCCCCCAGTTTTTTAAAGGTTCTGTTCCAGGCAGTATTTTGGACTTTAAGGGAAAAATAACAAAGTTAACTTACCCTTTTTCTTAGAAGAGGAAAAGCTAAAATGGAATTATTTGCATTTTCTGTTTATTAATATCTAGATTTGAGAGATTGCAGGACTACTGAGACAAGCTGGCACTACAGTGAATGGTGAATGTTAATGCTTTCTTTAAAGAATAGCCATTAGTTTTATTTATGTTCTCTATTGTTTTCTGTATTTTTTTATTTCTGTCCTTATATTTATTATTTTCATTCTTCTTTTGGGTTTGCCCATTTCTGAATTCTTGAGTTGAATATATAGTTCATTTGTTTTTAACCTTTTCATTTCCTGAAAACTGTGTTTATTTTATTTTATTTTTTTTTTATGTTTATTTATTACTGAGAGAGAGAGAGAGAGAGAGAGAGAGAGAGACAGAGCATGAGCAGGGGAGGGGCAGAGAGGGGGGTAGACACAGAATCTGAAGCAGGCTCCAGGCTCCGAGCTGTCAGCTGTCAGCACAGAGCCCGATGCGGGGGCTCAAACTCAAACTGTGAGATCATGACCTGAGCCGAAGTTGGTCACTCAACCAACTGAGCCACCCAGGTGCTCCTGAAAAATGTGTTTAAATAAAAGCATAGATCTTCTAAGGACTCCTTTTCTTCGTTCAGGTCTTTTAATTAACAACTTAATGGTATACTGTGCACCAAATTTATATTGGGAGGTTTATCAGGAAGTTACATTGCTTGAATTCACATGTTTCATTAATATGTTACTGATAAATTCATTACCTGAGTCAGATCATTATAATGCCTGCTTTGAAAATTTTGAGGCTGAAATGATGGGGATTATGTCTTCCTGTGATATAGAAGATTAACACATTATTCATTCACCTCCTTACTACTTTTAAGGAAAATCTTGACCCCATTCAAAGGAATGACCTCAGGAATAATGAGGTGACATTTAAATATACAAATTATGGGAATGTTTGTAATATTAATGGAGGATTGCCTGAAGGATAATGGTTTATTAATTTCTCAGTATTACTGATTTTCAGCTCATTTTTTCTGCCTCAGAACTGTTAGAGAATAAACATCCCCATCTGTGGTAAAATGTATGTATTTGGGTGGAGAGTGTCAAGTTATCTGATTCTCCAAATATATTCCATTCTTCTTTTGGATTCTTGCTTGATTTTTGCAGTGGCATCCTGCTTTCCTGCAACTGTTTTATTTCCCCTTTAGATCTGTTTTTTACTCCCAAAGCTATCTTTCAGAATGAAGATCTAATTATATCACCTTCTTTCCTGGAAACACTTGAGTGCTTTCTCATTTATATTAGAATAAACTCCAAATATGGTCAAAGCTGTGCATGATCTAGAAGCAACCAGCCTAATTTTGAACCAACTTTCCCTTTTTCTTTATTATCCAGTGACATTGGCATTGTCTCAGTTTCTGTCTCAGTTCTACACAGAAATTTTGCTGTGTCTGTCTACCAGAGGTCCTTCCCCAGTCCTTTATCTCTTAGGCTAACTCATCACCTCCATTCATTCATGACTTCCTCAGGGAAAGCCTTTCAGACTTCCCTGACAGATGACTTTCTCCTATTCTGTGCTCTCATAGCACTATTTACCTCCTCCATTTACTTGTATGGTTGTTATTTTATATATATTTGTGATTCTTTCATTGATGTCTATCTCCCCCATCACTAGATTAAATACTTCTTGAGAGAAGAAACCATGTCTCTTTCTGGTTTATCATTGTATCCCCACTGAGAAGGTGGTGAATAAATACATGTTAAATGAACAAATGCCCCCCCCCTTTCTGTTGGGAGGACTAAAAATTCTTATATACATAAAGTTTTTGAGAATCCCTGCTCTAGATGTTGTGAATTTCATCCTTGGATTAAATCAGAATCTCAGAGGGGTGGGTACTTGGCTGGCTCAGTCAGTAGAGCAAGCGACTCTTGGGTTGTGAGTTCAAGCCCCATGTTGGCTACAGAGATTACTTAAAAAATAAAATAAAATATTTTTAAAAATAGGAACATCAGACAATTGCATACTTGAACAATATTACTTTGTTTCCTCATATAATTGCTTTTTTGCAATTGGATTTTGACTGCAAACCCTTGGTTCAAATTGGGGCATGCTGTAGGTGATAAACTATTGCACTGAAGATAGTGTCCATTGTGTGAAGTACTGACCATTGTACCAGCTAATAATGTCTTTATGAGCACTCAGGGGAGAAATTTTTCTGGTTTCACTCCTAGAAAAAAAGATGCCTCTCGAGCAACTGGTCTGTATTTGTCTTAGAAGCACTGTTGTCTTGGGGCACCTGGGTGGCTTATTCGGTTAAGCTCAGCTCATGTCATGATGTCAAAGGTTCGTGAGTTTGAGCCCTGGATTGGGCTCTCTGCTGTCAGCCGCAGAGCCCGCTTCAGATCCTCTGTCTCCCTCTCTCTCTGCCCCTCCCCTGCTCTTTCTGTCTCTCAAAAGTAAAAAAATAAAACACTTAAAAAAATTTTAAAAAAGAAGCACCATTTTCTTGTACCTAATCCTTGTTTCCTGAAGGTCAGAGCCAAATTTGCAGCTCACATCTAAAAATGAGTCAGATTTCTGGCATACCCCTGTGTAAACTAATCTTAGTCTTAGCTTCATCTTAATCTTTGGAATTGTAACATATTTTATATTTTGATCAATAAAAGTTTCTATAAATAGCTTTCAAGGAATAATACAATTCACCTGAGGTTTTTTTTTTTTTTTTTAAGCTATGAATCTGCTTGCTGGGTGAGAAATGAGTTCACCCTGTCTCTCCATGCTGAAAGTGAAAAAGAGGGGAAAAGTAAAAAAGTTTATTATGTATTAGGAGGAATTCTAGGTTTTATTTTCTTTTTTTTTTTTTAATTTTTTTTCAACGTTTTTTATTTATTTTTGGGACAGAGAGAGACAGAGCATGAACGGGGGAGGGGCAGAGAGAGAGGGAGACACAGAATCGGAAACAGGCTCCAGGCTCCGAGCCATCAGCCCAGAGCCCGACGCGGGGCTCGAACTCACGGACCGTGAGATCGTGACCTGGCCGAAGTCGGATGCTTAACCGACTGCGCCACCCAGGCGCCCCTAGGTTTTATGTTCTGATTGGGTCATTTAGGAACTAGAAATTCTTCCTTTTGATTTTGTTCTGCTGTCACAAAAGTACAGAGATTTCTTTATAAAGAGGTATGAGGTGGGATATGAGAGTATCTGTTAGGCTCAGAGATACAGAGTTAGCACTTTTGTATGCACCTGCTAGGAATTTGGTAGAGTTTTATTTTAGCAGTACTGCCTTAGTCCTATCGGTATAGAACAGTATGCTACATATTCACTGCTGTATGTGTTATGATTTTTGGAGGAATTGTGATCAAAGGCCTTGGTATTTAGCCTGACTGAATATGAGAGTCCTTTTGTTTTCCTTCTGTTGCAAAATGAATTTTTGTATCATCTGATGAAATAACAGCTGTGCAGAAGCATGTATGACTCTGGAGACCAAGCATTGGAATTAGAAGACTGTCAGACAAGTAAGAATAGCCATAACTATTATAAGAAGAGACTGGAAGTTACTTTAGAGTGACCAGATATTCTCTCACTTTGATTAGGAGATCAGATCTTAAAATTCAGACTTCTGAGTCTACTTTTGATAATCAAGTTGTCTTATCTTTTATTTGAATATACATAGGTCAACTTTCCCTGTGATACTACTCCATGGGCAGCAGGAAACATTAGCAGTAATTCATATTTTTTTCTTGGCTTACCAGCAAGAAATTTAGGACTATGCTGTTATCCACACCACTTAGATCAATGACTTTGTTTGTTGTAATTCTTGGGCTTTGCAGTATTATTTATCTTTATAGTCAATGTTAGTCACAAATTTTTGATAACATTTTCAAGTTACGTGACCTCTGTAGTTGAAAATAGAGCCCCAATGATTCTAGCATAAAGGGAGTGTCTGGTTTTTTTTTTCCTCCAGATAAATCATTGTTCCTTCAGACACTCCCACAGAAGCATAGTGTTTTGAAGGAGATGGGAAGGAAATATCTGAAATCGTCTAATTATTATATTTTTATATACAGTTGTTATCTGTATATATAAGTTAGATTTTGATGAGGCAAATATGAATAAGGATGATGTTGTTGATTCAGAAAATAAAGATTAAAAGGGTCACATATGTAAAACCATAAGAGGAATTGCTCAAAAGTGAGTAAGAAAGGGATTCTTAGTTGTCTCTGGGATAGAGATAACTTACATAGAGTTAAGCAGAATTTGGAAGGATTGTCATAAGACTATGCAGGATCTTAGGCTAATTAGAATTTAAAATTTTGCCCATAAATTTGTGCAAAATCTCATTCTTGAAGGAATTTGTATTTGAGTTGAGGCTTTGACAAATTCTAAGGTTGGCTCAAGTAATGAAACTTGCCATGGCTATAGACAGTCAAAAAGGGATAAGCTGAGTTTCTGCAAACCAAATACATTCCAGAGGCTGTAAGAACCTGTTAGATAGAGGATAAAGATAAAAACACTTTAAATGTTGTAGATATCCATCAGATTTTACCACGGTAGTTTGTAAAGAGAAACTTTTTTTCTGAAACAAATAAGATGAGTCATCTAGGATATAAATGTTCAAGGTCCAGTTTGGGGATAAACATAAAATCGTAAAAACTCAGGTGAGGTAACTCTTCCATGGCCCTGGTATGACCAGACAGTATTTCCCTTGAGAAGAAATACCTAGTTTGGGAAGTATAAGGTAGGGAGTTAGGTCAAGGCTTTGTCAAGAGGATCATATGTAAGCTATATAGTTGAGGGAAAAGATCGGAGTAGGCATGGGCAAGCCTATAGCCAAGCAAGTTTTCTGTTAAGCACGCTGACAAATTCAGCCAGTAAAATTCAGTTTATTACTTACATAGACAACAGATCACCATGGTGTCAGCTTCTCTTGTCCATTGTCTCACTGGGTAACACTGAAACCAGATAATCACAGGCAACACGAGTGGTAGGATACCCTGTGTCTGAGGAACGGTGGCCAGGCAGAAGAGTTTAGGGCAGTGGGTGAGAGAGCTTTGTAGCAGCACCTGCCACGACTGCGTATATTTCCATAGTCTGGAGTATCATGAGGCATTCTGCCAGAGCTTAGGTCAGCCTGTGGTTAAGCCTGCCTATGTGGAGACATGTAAGGTCGCCAGGGTATGAGTACAGAGCAGTTCTTCTCCATTATCCTTGGTGAAAGAGAAATGACAAGGTGAATTAGAACAAAAGCACGAAAAGAAGTATTACAAGCAATAGTTTCAAGTAGGTTGGAAATTTATGTTCTATTGGTCTTGGGATAAGCAGCCTACTTCTATAAAGTCATCTGCTTCTGGAATGTAAAGACATCCTGGACATCCTGACAGTCACTTGGTACCTTCTGAGAAATACCTTTTTTTCTGGTGATAATATCAGCTTATCTCAGGAAGCTTGTATTTATGAGTAATATCTTTTAATATCATCCATCAGGAGTATGTGTATAGTCTTTTATTGAGGCTTTTGTGTTTCTTCCAGAAGACTCAGTTTCTGATCTGTAGCTTGTAACAGGAGCCTTTAGGCAAGCATAAAGAAAAAGCAGAAACTACCTGTGGAGGTAAGACTGGTTCAGATTAAGTTGTTTTAATAGCAACAATATCAGAAAGGAGAAAAGTAGAATCCTTTATGAAGCAAATCGATTTATAAGGATTTAGTGAATAATTTACCTCAGAATAAGAACATATCATTGGCATTGACCAATTTCAGGGTTTTAAATTTATACCAGTGTATTATGATTTTCTCTAGTTGTCTGCAATCTAGGTAGTTAAATCTAGAGATAAAATATTTTAAAACTTGTTTTTAAAATAATAACTTTATTGAGATAAAATTCACCTTTTTAAGGTATATGATTCACTGGTTTTTAGGATATTCAGAGTTGTGCAGTCATATGACTATCTAATTTTAGAACTTAAAAAAAAAAAATTCTGGAACATTTTCATCACTCCGAAAAGAAAAACCCCATGACCGCTGACAATCACTCCTCATTCCTTCCTCCAAACTACCTGGCAGTCCCTAATCTACTTTCTGTCTCTATGGATTTGCCTAAGAGATAAATTCGTTTAAAAATAATTTTGTTTGTTAACTGAACAATTATTTACATATCCATAAACATGAATATGTCTCTTCCTAAAAAGGTCATAACCACTCTATTATTTTACATTAATAAAAAGTCATCCATTATAGAATTGACCTAGGTAGGAGTTTCTCTTTTTGACTTATTAATTTTTGAAAAGTATCTTGGGTTTAGTAAATAAAACAGCTTTCATAATGTTGAGCTAATTCAAGATCTAGAGAATGCCAAGCACTCTTAACTATATCTACTATCTCTTCCATTTTTGATTCACAGAACTAGATTAGTATCTGATACGTTAGTAAGTGCTCAATCAAGAAAGCTTTGTTTTGTTTTGGTGACAGAACTGGAATTAGAATCCGGCTGTCTTCCCATGAAGTTACCTCTTCCCATTACACCACACATGCTTTCCGTTGTGTCCAAAGCTTATTTTTGTAAAACATTTGTAAACAGTTCATAGATGTGGGGATCGGTGTTCTTTATGTCCTTTTTCTATCCTATTTTTTGGAAGCATACAGGAATTCACAAGTTTAAATTTGTTATTGTGTGAATGCTGGCTAAGGAGAAGAAAGAAAAGTAAAATACCTTTCAGTGTTTTTTGTCTAATGATAGATATAAATGCCCCATATTTCACAGTTAAAGAATTTATGTAAAGTAGATCATAAATTCATATGCAGCATTTTTAGCTTGAATACTGAGGTACTTAAGTAGCCTCTAGTCAAAATGTTAAGCATGAATTAGTGATTTTAAGATATAAAATGATTTATGCTTTAAGGAGCTCAATTTGGAGGAGAAGGATGGTAAAAGAAAGGATGAATGCCCATAGATTTTCTTGGTGCTGTTCAAATTTGATTATGGTATAAATATAGGCAGTATTCAATTTTTAAATGTACAACTTGATGACTTTTACACATTGATCACCACACAGATCAATATACCGAATATTTCAACACCCCAGAAGGTTCTTTCGTACCCCCTTTTTTTTTTGGTAGTTACAACCCTCCAAGAGGTAATCATAATTTTGGCTTCTGTCACCATAGGTTAGTTTTGCCTTTTCTTGAAATATGTATATAAATGGAATCAAACAGTACTGTCTTGTATCTGGCTTCTTTTACTCATAATTGTGTCTATAAGATTCATCCATATTGTGTATAGCAGTGGTGAATTTGTTTTGCTTTGTAGTATTACATTATATAAATAAAGCACAGTGTATTTATCCATTTACTGTTGTTTTTTTTTTTTTTTTTTACAATTTTTTGACAGTTTTTTACAATTGTGATTAAAGCTACTAAGAACAGAACATTCTGTGCTTATCTTTTCGTCAATATATGCACTCATTTTTCTTGGGGCTTAAGGTTTTATAGTGTTATAAAAGTTTAGAACTTTTTTTGTTAAAATAGAATGCCAAGCCTGCCTTACAAGAAAATTTCAAGTCTGCCTAAATGGATATATACCTTTTTGATTTTATAATAGAAACTGGGGAAAAATAACATTGACTTCACAACCAATTTTGAGTGGTATCATGTGCCTGTTCTGTAATGCAAGGGTTATGGATATTATAACATTCATTCCTTCAGTGAACAGCAGGGAACCATGCTATGTGTTAGAGATACAGCTATGAAAGACACGGTCATAGTTTACTTTCCCCAACCAATATGTTCAGGTCATTTGAATATAATGTATAGAGCACAGAGATAAAGAAATGAGAATTATTAGGGGAGTACTTAGGGTGAAACATCTCACCTAAACCTGGGTAGTCAGTGGAAGCATCTCAGAGAAAATGACATCTGAACTGGGTCCTATAGAATGAACTGGACTTAGCCAGGTGTAGGGGCGGGAGTTGGCGTTGAGAACAGCAGTGCAATGAGAGCTTTTAAGACAATGTTTAAAGCTTAGAGAGACAAGAAATTGAAAGTAGTTGGGTAAGCAGGGACTCAATTATAAAAGGGTTTTTGGCAATATCAGGTTTTGACATCATTCTTAGGTCAGATGGGAATCATTGGTACTGTCTTTTTTTATTATGGAAAACTTCAAACACGTACAAAGAGAATAGTAAAACGAATCCTACACATCCCACAATTTGAGCAATTACCAACTCATGACGAATCTTGTTGATACCACTTTTCCCCTCCCCCAGTGAATAGTTCTAAAGCACATTTGAGACATCATATCATCATTGAAGATTTTGAGCAGGATAGTACATGGTCAGTTTTGCATTTTAGAAATCACATATCCCTAGTAACTTCAAAGTATATTTACAATGCGTACACCATAGTTAGTTGCTTCTCATTTGCTTCCGTTATACAGACATTTGTCTTTCTGCACCACCGTGTACTATTTATAGCAGTTTGCATTTTTTCAAACTGTATGGAAGCATGATTAAATGCTAAACTTATTTTTTTAAGTTTATTTGAGAGAGAAAGAGCTTGCGCATACTCATGGAGAAGGGGCAGAGAAAGAGGGAGAGAGGGAATTCCAAGCAGGCTCCACTCTTGTCAACAAGGAGCCAGACATGGGGCTCAGTCCCATGAACCATGAGATCACAACCTGAGTTGAAATCAAGCATCAAGACGCTCAACTGACTGAGTCACCCAGGCACCCCTAAACTTATTTTATATATTTATCTTCTTATGAGGATCATTGTTTAATTTGCCTTTAAAGATACTGAATATTTTTGGCTTGTTTAACTATAAAAATGTCATAAACAATATAAAAGTTTGTTTTAGTTCAGTTTCCATGATAGCAAAGATACTAGTATTTGGAAAGTAGAATTCAATTTATGGTTTTACTACAAATATTTTTTTACAGATTCAGATTTAATTTATGATTCTTCTGTGGCTCAGGTTTTGCTATTTATCTACCTATTGAAATCTGTTTCTTATTGAAGTTTACTGTGATGGTGAAAATTAATGTAGATTGCTTTCATTTTAAAACTATTTATAGTTGTTTACACACCACTAAGTTAAAAATTCCTTCCTGTAGTAAGAATGTTTACTTCCGAAAGTATTTTAGTTTAACCTTTGGTTTAGTAAATGGTAACTACTAGCACCGCATTCATGCATTTATTCATTCATTTGGTGAAAGTCAGTGATCTTAATCCAAATCACAGGTTGGCAAATATTTGTTGCTGAAACTGGTTCTTAGATTTTTGGAAGGTTGTTCCAAAAGAAAGGGAGAATTCACAACAGAAACCATATGTGGCCTGCAGGCCTTACAGGAAAAATTTGCCACCCATGGTCTAAATGAATATAACTCAAATTACTGGATGTGCTTATTTTTCTTTTGGAAGTGTTGAAGATTCATTTTCAAATTGACATTTAAAAATAAAAATTTAATTGTCTTCTACAGAGAAGATGGTGAATTAGAAGATGGTGAAATAGATGATGCAGGATTTGAAGAAACACAAGAACAGGAAGCAAAAGAGGATGAGAAGCAGAAAAATGAGAAAGCCTATAGAAAATCAAGGAAAAAACACAAGAAAGAAAGAGAGAAGAAAAAATCCAAAAGGAGAAAACGTGAAAAACATAAGGTTAGTTGAAATCTACTTTTAATTCTTTTAGTAAATTTTTATGAAATATAAAATACTGAAAATTAGAAAGTATAAATCATTGCTTATTTTTTTAATTAAAAAAAAATTTTTTTTGATGTTTATTTATTTTTGAGACAGACAGAGCATGAGTGGGGGAGGGGCAGAGAGAGAGGGAGACACAGAATTTGAAGCAGGCTCCAGGCTCTGAGCTGTCAGCACAGAGCCCAACGTGGGGCTTGAACCCACCAACCATGAGATCATGACCCGAGCCAAAGTCGGACGCTTAACCGACTGAGCCACCCAGGTGCCCCAATCATTGCTTATTTTATTATAAAACTTATTGATTAGATACTTTTATTTATGTGAGTAATATATTTTCTAAACACAAAGATTATATGAATTATCTCAAAGATTTAAAAATTAAGGTAACTTTTAATGCAAGTTAAAATAAATCTTTTTAATTGATGATAAAAGGTTAAGAAAGTTTTATTCTCTACAGATCTAAATTAGCAGCATTGGCATTGCCATTCACTTATTTATTTATTCATTCGTATGTATTATTGTGTGCTTGCTATGGAAATCTCTGTGCTCTGTGTTAAAGTTACAGTAATGAGTGAAACAGTCTCTAACAGATTACATTAAAAGTGGAAGGAGAGGGGCGCCTGGGTGGCTCAGTCGGTTAAGCAGCCGACTTCGGCTCAGGTCATGATCTCACGGTCCGTGAGTTCGAGCCCCGCGTCGGGCTCTGTGCTGACCGCCCAGAGCCTGGAGCCTGTTTCAGATTCTGTGTCTCCCTCTCTCTCTGACCCTCCCGCATTCATGCTCTGTCTCTCTCTGTCTCAAAAATAAATAAATGTTAAAAAAAAAAAATTTATAAAAAAAAAAGTGGAAGGAGAAGGCAATAAACAAATGAAAATATGATCAAGAAAAAAGAGTAGGGTGCTGGATAGAAAATAATGTAGTTTGGGATAGGAAAGAAAGGATATCTATGCTGATGAGAACTCAGGGAAAAGTTGGCAGCTGTAGTGGGGTAGCTTTTGAAATTCCCCCCATAAAACAGAGCAATAACGATAGCAAAATCTGGGGCACCTGGGTGGCTCAGTCGGTTAAACATCCAACTCTTGATTTTGGCTCAGGTCATTATCATGGCTTGTGAGATCAAGCCCTGCACTGGGCTCTCTGCTGGTAGTGTGGAGCCTGATTGGGATTCTCTCTGTCTCTCTCTCTGTCTCTCTCTGCCTCTCCCCTGCTCGCAAGTGCGATCTTGCTCTCTCTCTTTCTCTCTCAAAATAAGTAAATAAATATTTTAAAAAATGAAAGAAACAAGTTACCCTACAAACCTTAAAAATACAAATGGTTAAGGCCAAACTACAGACAGCAACAAGACCAGTATAGGATCAGCAACTGTGCATACTGAAGCAGAGGGAAGGTAATGCGACCTCTAGAAAACTAATTGCCATCTTATCTCAAATGGAGGGATCCCCCTGCCACTCAACATGAAAAGTCCATAGGCCAAACTGAGAACAGCAGCAGAAAGTGAGAGGGGGCTTTACTAGTTCCAATTCACATGTGAGTGTAAGGTGATCACATGAATTTCAATGATGCTTGAATGGTCTGGGCCTGATGAACTCCTATTACTGATCAACCAAATCCCTCTCTCGGACAGAATCCTATACTGAGAACATAACTGCTCACAGTAGAATCTAAATTAAGAGGACAAGCATATTAGGACCAGGCAAGGAAAGAAATAGATTTAAAAAAATGAGGGAAAGAAGCAAGGGAGGCATATCTCAGGGGATACATAGCCATATTTATTAATACTTCATGCAAACAACAGAACAGATAACCCTAGAGAACAAGATAAAGCCATGATCACATTCCATGTAAGTTACTATTTAAAAAAAAGGGTGAATAATGGAGAGAATATTCTTCCAAAAGAGAAAGAATTCCCACAAAACATATAAAATATTTAACCTAATTTACAAAATGATAAAAAAATTAAGAAAGCAATATAAAGCTATGATCAAACAGCATAAATACAATTTGGAGGACACATCCTTTTGTCATCTAGGCAAAAAAGACCAAGTCCCTTATTAGGAAAAGAAAATCAGATTTAAAAAAATTATTTATTTTAGAGAGAGAAAGCTCAAGCAGTTGAGGGGACAGAGAGAGAGAGAGAGGGAGAGGGAGAGGGAGAGAGAGAGAGAGAGAGAGAGAGAGAATCTTAAGCAGGCTCCATGCTCAGCGAGGAGCCCGACGTGGGACTTGATACCATGACCCTGGGATCATGACCTGAGCTGAAATCAAGAGTCAGATACTCAACTGACTGAGCCACCCAGGTGCCCCTAAGAAAAATCAGATTTATATAGAAATTTTTGATATCAGTATTTTATGCCAAAAGATGATGGAATGCCATATTTAAATAAGAATTGGTTTCAAGAATTTTATATCCAGCTAAATACTGACCTTCAGATATATAGTCCTCAGAAAAACTATATATGGTAGAACTTAGGAAGTATTGTTATCATGAGCCTTCCTACAGACTCTACTAGAGAACAAGTTTAGATAACCAAAATGACTAGTTGAAAGAGAGGGATCTATATACATGCATATATTTCCTTATAAAATTAAGACTAAATGATGGACGTAAGAGCAGTATGTTATGTATCTGTACATTACAACTAGAAAAAAATATCAGGAAAAGCAGAAGAGTATATGGCAAGAAGAATAAGGTTACTGATTGCCTTATAGTTATTAACAGACAGTAAAAGGATGTTGCTTCACATTATTATCCTGGGAATAAAAGAGAGAAAGGAGAAGAGGTTACTGCCAAACTTCAGTATTGGTCCTGTTGGTAAAGAAACAGTATGTGCACCTGGGTGGCACAGTTGGTTAAGCATCCAACTCTTGATCTCGGCTTAGGTCATGATCTCACAGTTCCTGAGTTCTGGTCTGATGGCACAAAGTCTGCTTGGGATTCTGTCTGTCCTTCTCTCTACCCCTCCCCTGCGTGTGTGCTCGCTCTCTCTCAATAAAAAAAAAAAAAAAAAAAAAGAAACAGTATGCAAAGAAGGGACAGGGAGTAAGGTTATTGGAAAAAGGCTGTATGAAAAAAATAATTGAGACAAAAATATAAACTTTTCTAAATACCCCAACAATGCAAAATCCAACTCTGTGTACAAGAAAAATATTTTAAAAATGGGTAAAGACATGCGAGGCAAATGCAAAGAAAGAGAAGGCAGAAGTCATAATGTTGATATCTGAGATAGTCAAATTTAGGTCAAAAAGAATTGAAAGAAACAAAGAAGAACATTTTATGATGTTAAAGTTTACAACTCATAATGAAATATAAGTTTATTAATATTTTATATCCCCCCAAAAAGCAACTTCTGAAAAGCAGGAACTATGGGAGCTACAAGAAGAAATAGGAATAACAGGAGATACACCAATATGCCTTTCTTAGATCAATCAAGTGGATGAAAAGGTGGTAAGGATGTTAAAGAGAGATTATAAATAAGTTGTAAGCTCTGAATCCTGAGAACACATCATCCTCTCATTATATGGCCACATAGTATGCCTTATAAGCTCCAATTACTTTGATAGAGTGGAAATGTTACAAAAAGCAACATCAAACCACAATACAATAAAACTAGACATTACTAATAAAGTCAAAACAAATGCCTTTTTACTTTATAATTCAAATACCTACTATAAATAGCTTGTGGAATATAGGGAAAACAGATTAAAACTGCAGAATTTCATGAAAATAATGAGAACTCTTGATATGTAAGTACTAGTGGAATATGTCTAAAGCAGTTATCAGGAGAAAATTATAGCATTATAGTATTAAAGGCTAGAAAAGTGGCAAATCAAAACAAAAGAAACAAAAAGAAGGACTTTTGATAAAGTTACAAGCAGAACTTAATGAATTAGAATGAAAAGTCAGTAGTTACGAAAAAAAGATCAACAGTATATGTATAAATCTTCGGCCAGACTAATCTAGAAAAAAGGGGGGATTGCCTGGCTGGCTCAGTCGGTGGAGCATGCAACTCTTGATCTCAGAATCTGAGTTCAAGCCTCACATTGTGCATAGAGCCTTCCTAAGAAAAAAGAGAATGAAAAGAAAAAAGGGAAAAGCAAAACTAAAACTCACTCTGTTGAAGCTAAGAACTTTCAAAACTAACAAGTTTCATCTCCTTTTTAACAGCCTTTCATTTATCTATTTTCTTTGACAGATAGTTACTTTCAATATTTTGCTTTAAAATCGTTTTTATTTCAAAAAATAAACTTTTTAAAAAAAGTTTATTTATTTTGTGAGAAAGAGCAAGGACGAGGTAGGGGGCAGAGAGAGGGAGAGAAAGAAGAGACAGAATCATTCTCCAAGCAGGCTCTGCACTGCCAGCGCAGAGCTCCATCTTACAAGCTGTGAGATCATGACCTGACCCAAAAAGAGTTGGACTCTTAACCAACTGAACTACCCAGGAACCCCTCAACATTGTGCTCAAAAATCATAACTAGATCACTTAGTTCATTAGATAACATTTTCTACTTTGCATGTTATTGAATGCAGCTGTGTTGTTCAGCTTTCTGCCACTGCATAACAAGAATGTCCCTTCTTCCAGTTTTAATAAGCTATCTCTCACTTTCCTTTAAGTTGCCTCAAAGTCCAAAATTTTGCTAACAATCATTCAAGGCAGTTTATGTATTGTTATTGTTATTATTATCATTATTATTATTTTGTAATCTCTGTCCCCTACGTGGGGCTCAAACTCATGACACAGAGGTCAAGAGTTGCCTACTCCAACTGAGCCAGCCAGGCACTGCTCATTCAAGGCAATTTAGACTTTCACTAAGGCTCTCCTTAAAGTCGTTCCAATATCCATCCACTGTCTGGTAGCAAAATCACTCCTGCCTTTTAGATGCTTGTTATGGAAGCACAGCATTTCCAGACACCAGTATCTTATTAGTTAACTATTGCTGAACAGCATATTACCCCAAACTTAGAAGTTTAAAAGAGCAGAGATTTATCTCCCAGCTTTTGTCAGTCAGGAAACTGGATGCAGTTAAACAAGGTGATTCTGGCTCACCTTTTCTCATGAGGTTTCAGTCATCTCATGGCTGGCTCGACAGAGGTAGGATCCTGTTCCATGGTCACTCACTTGGCTCTTGGTGGGCCTCATCAGTTCCTCACCATGTGGACTTCTCTACAGGCTGCCTCAGTGTCCTCACTGATGTCAGCTGGATTCCCCCAAGGCAGGTGACCCAAGAGTGAGAGAGAACAAGAGAAAGCATCCAAGATGAAAATTATAGTCTTTTTTATGACATAATCTCGGAAGTGATACACCATCTTTTCTGATATATTCTATTTACTACCTATTTTTAATGTAGTCAAGTTGCTAATTTCAGGTAATAATTACTTATTACTATATATGAGCCACATGTATATATATTTTGATAATAGCCTTCTTAAAGTCAATATGTTTTTTAGCCTCACTTTTTTGGAGTAGCCTGAAGAAACTTCTCCCTTAAGCAGAACCTTCTTTTCCCTGTTGGTTTTTCCTGAAGCACTGTCTTCGTCTGAGCTGTTTCTGTTTTTGTTTTTTTTTTAAGATTTTATTTTTAAGTATTTTCTATATTCAACGTGGAGCTTGAACTCACAACCCTGAGATTGAGAGTCACATGCTCCACCAACTGAGCCAGCCAGGTGCCCCTGAGTTTCTTCTTAATCAAGTTTTATCCCTTCTGTGATCTTCAACTGAAAGGTTTTCCTTGGAACTGGAGCTGACTTCTGCTAGTGACTTAGCAAACTTGGCTTTTAAATGGACAATAATTGGGGCACCTGGGTGGCTTAGTCGGTTAAGCGTCCGACTTCGGCTCAGGTCATGATCTCATGGTTCGCGAGTTCAAGCCCCACGTCGGGCTCTGTGCTGACAGCTTGGAGCTTAGAGCCTGCTTCACATTCTGTGTCTCCCTCTCTCTCTGCCCCTTCCCTGCTCATGTTCTGTCTCAAAAATAAATAAACATTAAAAAAAATGTTTAAATGGGCAATAATTATTTCAAGCCCTAATTAACAAATAGTAGATAGTTAAGTTTGAAGGATTTCATAGCATAATTATGAAAAGATTGCTTCGTATCACCTATCAAATCAGCAAAAACAGAAATAGCACTACCACAAAACAAAACCTGAAAACATTTAAGAACAAAGTGGAGGAAAAGTTTGTTTTTCTTAAAAGAACCTTTAAGAATTAAAGGGTAAAGGAGGGCACCTGGGTGGCTCAGTTGGTCTAATGTCCGACTTTGGCTCAGGTCATGATCTCATGGCTTGTGAGTTCGAGCCCTGCATGGGGTTCTGTGCTGACAGCTGAGAGCCTGGAGCCTGCTTCGGATTATGTGTCTTGGTCTCTTTCTGCTCCTCCCCTGTTCATGCTCTGTCTTAATCTCTCAAAAACAAACATTAAAAAAAAAAAAAAAAAAAGAATGGGGTAGAGGAAAACAGATCCTTCTATTGTAAAAGCATCCGAGTTCAATTTAGTTCACCTAAGTTTTACTGAGTATCTTCACTGATAAGAACTTTTAAGAATTCTTTAAAAAGAATGCTTAACCTGAGAAGATAATTACTTTGACTACATCGAGATTTGGTGACTTTTTTTAAAGAAATGCACACATATTTTAAAAAGCTGACTCTTGATATCTGCTCATCATTATCAGTTCCTTCTGGTTTCCATTTCACTTTTGTTCAATTTTTGGGGTTGGATTTATTTCATATTTATAGTTTGGAATGTTTTGGTATCTTTTAGTTTTAGGGTACTTACACAAAAGAGTAAGAATTCTAAAGCTATTTTAGGTAAAAATAAATTGATTCATACTCTACTCATGTTCTGTGTTCCTCTTTGAGGATCTAGTTTTATTCTTTAGAGATTAACTTTAAGATCACTTTAAGCATAGTGGAGCACAGTTCCTTGGATCACAGGGATGATGATGATAATGTTGCTCTTAAGTCCCTAAGAAGAGGGGAAGATATACTTTTCCTCAGAAAATTTTAGAGAAGTTGGGGTGGTGGTGGCCTGTAGTAGAGCAAGGATTTTTCAGTTAATACTTCAGAACCTACTAGGCTAATACTGTCTATTGGTTGGCACTTCTGGCTGAAACAAGTCTATCTAGTTACTAGTTAAATGTTCTTCCTTTTGCAAATGTAACATAATTGTGTTTTCCCTTTTAGCATAATTCTCCGTCTAGTGATGATAGTTCAGACTACAGCCTCGATTCAGATGTTGAACATACAGAAAGTTCCCACAAAAAAAGAGCTGGTTTCTACAGGGATTATGACATTCCATTTTCTCAGGTATTGCCTTTTTAAAAATGTGGTCAAATATACATAACATAAAATTTACCATTTTAACCATTTTTCAGTATACAATCAGTAGCATTAAGTATATTCACAATGTTGTACAACCATCACCACTATCCATTTCCAGAACTTTTTCATCATCCCAAACAGAAGGTGTGTACCCATTAAATGAGAACATCTCACTTCCCCCTTTCCTCTACTTTCTGTCTTTATGAATTTGCCTACTCCGTAGGCATATAGGTGCAGTCATACTGTATATGTCTTTTTGTGTCCAACTTCATTTATCATAATTAAAAAAAATTTTAATGTTTCTTTATTTTTGAGAGAGTGAGACAGAGCAGGAGTGGGGGAAGGCCAGAGAGAGGGAGACACGGAATCAGAAGCAAGCTCCAGGCTCTGAGCTGTCAGTACAGAGCCCGATGTGGGGCTCAAACCTCGAACTGTGAGAACATGACCTAAGCCGAAGTCGGACGCCCAACCGACTGAGCCACCCAGGCACCCCATCATAATTTTTTAAAGGTTCATCTAGCATGTATCAGAATTTCATTTTTTAAGGCTGGATAATATACCATTGTATGGATATATCGTATCTTGTTTGTTCCTCTGTTGGTGGACACATGAATTTCTCCCACCTTCTGACTGTTGACTGTTGGACTGTATACCTAAGAGTGGGATTACTAGATCATATAGTAATTCTATGTTTAATTTGCTGAGGAACCACCAAACTGTTTCCCAGAATGGCTGCACTGTTTAACATTTCCACCACAATGCATGGGATTTTCCAGTTTCTCCACATCCTTGCCAAACTCATTTTCTGGGTTTTCTGTTTTATTTTGTTTTGCTTTAGGTTTTCTTCTTCTCTTCTTCTTTTTTTTTTTTTGTTGTTTGTTTGTTTTATAATAGCCATCTTAACACGTGTGAAGTGGCATTCTTTTTGTTGTTGTTGGTAGTTTTTACTTCTTCTTCTTTTTTTTTTTTAATTTACATCCAAATTAGCATATAGTGCAACAATGATTTCTGGAGTAGATTCCTTAGTGCCCCTTACCCATTTAGCCCATCGCCCCTCCCACAGCCCCTCCAGTAACCCTCTGTATGTTCTCCATATTTACAAGTCTCTTCTGTTTTGTCCCCCTCCCTGTTTTTATGTTCTTTTTGTTTCCCTTCCCTTATGTTCATCTGTTTTGTCTCTTAAAGTCCTCATATGAGTGAAGTCATATGATATTTGTCTTTCTCTGACTAATTTCACTTAGCATAATGCCCTACAGTTGCATCCACGTAGTTGCAAATGGCAAGATTTCATTCTTTTTCATTGCTGAGTAATACTCCATCATATATATATATATATATATATATATATATATATATACACACACACACACACACACATTTTCTTTATCCATTCATCCATCTATGGACATTTGGGCTCTTTCCATACTTTGGCTATTGTTGATAGTGCTGCTATAAACATTGGGGTGCATATGTCCCTTTGAAACAGCACACCTGTATCCCGTGGATAAATACCTAGTATTTATCCAATTGCTTTATCCAATTTATACAATTGCTGGGTTGTAGGGTAGTTCTATTTTTAATTTCTTGAGGAACCTCCATACTGTTTTCCAGAGTGGCTGCACCAGTTTGCATTCCTACCAGTAGTGCAAAAGAGATCTTCTTTGTCTGCATCCTTGCCAACATCTGTTGTTGCCTGAGTTGTTAATGTTAGCCATTCTGACAGGTGTGAGGTGGTATCTCATTGTGGTTTTGATTTGTATTTCCCTGATGATGAGTGATGTTGAGCATTTTTTCATGTGTCGGTTGGCCATCTGGATGTCTTCTTTGGAGAAGTGTCTATTCATGTCTTTTGCCCATTTCTTCACTGGATTCTTTGTTTTTTGGGTGTTGAGTTTGATAAGTTCTTTACAGAACCTGGATACTAACCCTTTACCTGATATGTCATTTGCAAATATCTTCTCCCATTCCTTTGGTTGCCTTTTAGTTTTGCTGATTGTTTCCTTCTCTGTGCAGAAGTTTTTATTTTGATGAGGTCCCAGTAGTTCATTTTTGCTTTTGTTTCCCTTGCCTCCAGAGACATGTTGAGTAAGAAGTTGCTGCAGTCAAGATCAAAGAGGTTTTTGCCTGTGTTCTCTTAGAGGATTTTGATGGCTTCCTGTCTTACATTTAGGTCTTTCATCCATTTTGAGTTTATTTTTGCGTATGGTGTAAGAAAGTTGTTCAGGTTCATTCTTCTGCATGTTGCTGTCCAGTTTTCCCAGCACCACTTGCTGAAGAGACTGTCTTTATTCCATTGGATATTCTTTCCTGCTTTGTCAAAGATTAGTTGACCATACGTTTGTGGGTCCATTTCTGGGTTCTCTATTCTGTTCCATTGATCTCAGTGTCTGTTCTTATGCCTGTACCATACTGTCTTGATGATTACAGCTTTGTAGTATAGCTTCAAGTTTGGGATTGTGATGCCTCCTGCTTTGGTTTTCTTTTTCAAGATTGCTTTGGCTATTCAGGGTCTTTTCTGGTTCCATACAAATTTTAGGATTATTTGTTCTAGCTCTGTGAAGAATGCTGGTGTTATTTTGATAGCGATTGCATTGAATATGTAGATGGCTTTGGGTAGTATTGACATTTTAACAATATTTGTTCTTCCTTGAAGTGGCATTCTTATTGTGGTTTTGAGGTATTGCCTTTAAGGAGAGAAATGCAATTTTCAGTTTTATTCTTTGATTTCTGATATTTTGAAAAAATATTTTATATTTTCAGTATGGAAAAAGAGACATGTATACACATGCTGCAGATATTATTTTATTTTATTTTCTGATTATATTTAAATCCAAGCTAGTTAACTAACATATAGTGTAGTAATGGTTTCAGGAGTAGAATTTAGTGGCTTATCACTTACACGTAACACCCAGTGGTCATCCCAACAAATGCCCTCCTTGATGTCCATCACTCATATTTAGCCTGTCCCCCCACCCAACACCCCTCTAGCAACTGTCAGTTCTCTGTATAAGAGTCCCTTATGGTTTGCCTCCTCTGTTTTTATTTTTTCTTCCCTTCCCCTATGTTCATCTGTTTTGTTTTTTAAATTCCTTATATGAATGAAATCATATATTTATCTTTCTCTGACTTATTTTGCGTAGCATAATACACTCTAGTTCCATCCGCATTGTTCCAAATAGCAAGATTTCATTCTTTTTGATGGTTGAGTAATATTCCATTGTATGTATGTACCACATCTTCTTTATCCATTTATCATTCAATGGATATTTGGGCTCTTTCCATAATTTGGCGATTGTCAATAGCACTGCTATAAACATTGGGGTGCATGTGCCCTTTGGAATCAGCATTTTTGTATCCTTTGGATAAATACCTAGTAGTGCAATTGTTGGGTCATAGGGAAGCCCTATTTTAAATTTTTTGACTAACCTCCATACTGTTCTCCAGAGTGGCTGCACCAGTTTACATTCCCACCAGCAGTGCAAAAGAGATCCTCTTTCTCCACATCCTTGCCAACATCTGTTGTTTCCTGAGTTGTTCATTTTAGCCATTCTGACAGGTATGAGGTGGTATTTCATTATCGTTTTGATTTGTATTTCCTTGATGGTGAGTGATGTTGAGCATCTTTTTATGTGTCTATTAGCCATCTGGATGTCTTCTTTTGAAAAGTGTCTGTTCAAGTCTTTTGTCCATTTCTTCCCCGGATTATTTGTTTTTTGGGTTTTGAGTTTGATAAGTTCTTTATAGATTTTGGATACTAAGCCTTTATTGTATATGTCATTCGCAAATATCTTCTCCCATTCCGTCAGTTGCCTTTTAGTTTTGTTGGTTGTTTCCTTCACTCTGCAGATTTTTTATCTTGATGAAGTCCCAATAGTTCATTTTTGCTTTTGTTTACCTTGCCTCCAGAGACATGTCAAGTAAGAAATTGCTGCGGCCAAGATCAAAGAGGTAGCTGCCTATTTTGTCTTCTAGGGTTTTGATGGTTTCCTGTCTACATTTAGGTCTTTCATCCATTTTGAATATTTTTGTGTATAGTGTAAGAAAGTGGTCCAGGTTCATTCTTCTGCATGTCGCTGTCCAGTTTTCCCAGCACCATTTGCTGAAGAGCCTGTTTTTCATTGGATATTCTTTCCTGCTTTGTCGAAGATTAGTTGGCCATACATTAGTGGGTCCACTTCTGGATTGCCTGTTCTGTTCTATTGATCTATGTGTCTGTTTTTGTGCCAGTACCATACTGTTTTGATGATTACAACTTTGTAATATAGCTTAAAGTTCAGAATGTGATGCCTCCAGCTTTGGTTTTCTTTTTCAACATTATTTTGGCTGTTCAGGGTCTTTTCTGGTTCCATACAAATTTTAGAATTGTATGTTCTAGCTCTGTGAGGAACGTTGGTGTTATTTTGATAGGGATTGTATTGAATATGTAGATTGGTTTGGGTAGTATTGACATTGTAACAGTATTTGTTCTTCTAATCCATGAGCATAGAATGTTTTTCTATTTTTCTGTCTTCAATTTCTTTCATAAGCTTTTTATAGTTTTCCATAAACAGATCTTTTACCTCTTCAGTTAGGTTTATTCCTAGTTATTTTGTGGGTTTTGGTGCAATTGTAAATGGGATAGATTCCTTGATTTCTCTTTCTGCTGATTCATTCTTTGTGTATAGAAATGCAACCAATTTCTGTACGCTGACTTTATATCCTGCGATTTTGCTGAATTCACGTATCAGTTCTAGCAGTTTTTGGTGGAGTCTTTTAGGTTTTCCACATACAGTATCATGTTGTGTCAAAGAGTGAAAGTTTGATTTCTTACTTGCCAATTTGGATGTCTTTTATTTCTTTTTGTTGTCTGATTGTTGAGGCTAGGACAACACTATCTTGTATAACAGTGGTGAGAGTGGACATCCCTGTCGTGTTCCTGACTTAAGGAGGAAAGCTCTGTTTTTCCCCATTGAGGATGATATTAGCTGTGGGTCTTTTGGATATGGCCTTTATGATCTAGAGGTGTGTTCCCTCTGTCCCTACTTTCTTGAGGGTTTTTATCAAGAAAGTATGCTGTATTTTGTCAAATGCTTTTTCTGCATCTACTGAGAGGATCATGTGGTTCTTACTCTTTCTTTTATTAATGTGATTTATCACACTGATTGATTTGCAGATATTGAACCAGCCCTGCATCCCAGGAATAAATCCCACTTAATTGTGGTAAATAATTCTTTTAGTGTATTGTTGGATTAGGTTTGCTAGTATCTTGTTGAGAATTTTTACATACATGTTCATCAGGGAAATTGTCTTTTTAGTGGGGTCTTTGTCTGGTTTTGGAATCAAATAGATTCCATAGAATGAGTTTGCAAGTTTTCCTTCCATTTCTTTTTTTGGAACAACTGCAAAAGAATAGATATTAACTCTCAGATGTTTGGTAGAATTTCCCTGGAAAGCCATGGCCTTGAACTCTTGTTTCTTGGGAGAATTTTGATTACCAATTCAATTTCTTTACTGGTTATGAGTCTGTTTAAGTTTTCTGTTTCTTCCTGTTTCAGTTTTCATAGTTTATATGTTTCTAGAAATTTGTCCATTTCTTCCAGATTGCCCAATTCATTGGCATATAATTGGTTATAATATTCTCTTATTTTTATTTGTATTTCTGCAGTGTTGGTTTTGATCTCTCCTTTTTCATTCTTGATTTTAAGTATTTGGGTCCTTTCCTTTTTCTTTTAGATATATCTGGCTAGGGGTTTATCAATTTTTGTTAATTCTTTCAAAGAACCAGCTCCTGATTTCATTTATCTGTTCTACTGTTTTGTTTTTTTTTTTAATGTTTATTTATTTTTGACAGAGAGAGAGAGACAGGGTATGAGCAAGGGAGGGGCAGAGAGAGAGGGAGACACAGAATCGAAAGCAGGCTCCAGGCTCTGAGCTGCCAGCACAGAGCCCGATGCGGGGCTCGAACTCACAGACTGCGAGATCATGACCTGAGCCAAAGTCGGACGCTCAACCGACTGAGCCACCCAGGTGCCTCTGTTTTTTGTTTTTTGTTTTTTTTATTTCAATATCATTGTTTTCTGCTCTAACCTTTATTATTTCCCTTCTTTTGCTGGTTTGGGGCTTTATTTCCTATTATTTTTCCACCTCCTTTAGGTGTAAGGTTACGTTGTGTATTCGAGACATTTCATCCTTCTTTAGGAAGGCCTGGATTGCTATATACTTCCTTCTTATGACCTCCTTTGCTGCATCCCAGAGGTTTTGGACTATCATGTATTCATTTTCATTGACTTCTATGTACTCTTTAATTTCCTCTTTAATTTCTTGGTTAACCCACTCATTCTTTAGTAGGATGATCTTTAGTTTCCAAGTATTTGTGGTATTTCCAAATTTTTTCTTGTGGTTGATTTCAAGTTTCATAGTGTTGTAGTCTGAAAATATGCATGGCACAGTATTAATCTTTTTGCACTTGTTGAGGGCTGATTTGTGACCCAGTATGTGATCTGTTGGAGAATGTTCCATGTGCACTCAAGAAGAATGTGTGTTCTGCTGCTTTAGGATGAAATGTTCTGAATGTATCTGTTAAGTCCACCTGGTCCAGTGTATCATTCAGAGCTATAGTTTCCATGTTGATTTTCTGCTTAGATGATCTGTCCATTGTTGTAAGTGGGGTGTTAAAGTCCTCTACCATAATGGTATTATTATCAGTGTGTTTCTTTATGTTTGTGACTAATTGATTAGTATATTGGGTTGTTTGAGTTGGGGGCATAAGTATTTACAATTGTTAGATTTTCTTGGTGAATAAACCCCTTAATTACAATATAGTGCCCTTCTTCATCTCTTGTTACAGTTTTTGTTTTAAAGTCTAGGTTGTTATGGTGCCTGGGTAGCTCAGTTGGTTAAGCGTTGGACTTTGGCTCAGGTCATGATCTTGTGATTTGTGGGTTCAAGCCCTGCATCGGGCTCTGTGCTGACAGCTCGGAGCCTGGAGCCTGTTCCAGATTCTGTGTCTCCCTCTCTCTCTCTGCCCCTCCCCTGCTTGTGCTCTGTCTCTCTCTCTCAAAAATAAATAAACATTAAAAAAAATTTTTTTAAATTAATAAATAAATAAATAAATAAATAAAGTCTAGGTATCTGATAGAAGTACGGCTACTCCAGCTTTCTTTTGAAGTCCATTAGCATGATAGATGGTTCTCCATCCCCTTACTTGCAATCTGCAGATGTCTTTGGGTCTAAAGTGAACCTCTTGTAGGCCTATGCCACAAATTTCAAGTCTTTGAAAATCATACAGCATATATTTGTTTGCTACCACTGTCATAACAAAATATCCCAGACTAGTGGTTTAAATATTAGAAGTTTATTTTCTAGTAATCTGGAGGCTAGAAGTGCCAGAGCAAGGTGTCAGCAGGGTTGGTTTTCTCTGAGGACCATAAGAGATAGATCAGTTTAGCCTCTCTTCCTTGCTTATTGATGGCCACCTTCTTGCTGTCGTGCATGGTCATTCTGCTGTGCATGTACACCCCTCTTGTCTCTGTGTGTCCAAATTTCCTCTTCTAAGGACACCAGTAAGATTGGATCAGGGCCACCCTAGCAACTTCATTTTAACTTCATCACCTCTTTCAATGCCCTGTCTTCAAATACACTCACATTCTGAGGTATTGGGGGTTAGAGCTTTCACATACAAATTTTGTGACATCTACCTCTTTAAGTGCAAAAATTATTTGAAGTGTTTTGAATAGAAAAAAATTTAAACAATAGGATATACTTTATATTTTTCTTAGGCATGTTGTGTTATCTGAACAAAGTCTTCAGTATAAATCGTATTTTATGCTAGAAAAATCACGATGCTCGAACACTGGGGAGTATTCAGATCATTGTGCACCTATCTGAAAAATCCTAGACTTTCTGAGTTCTGGTTTCTGCTGGTCTGTTACAAGAAATTAGGAACACCATATTAGGAAAAAGAATACAGCTCTGTAGACAGAGCTCTGTAGACAGAGCTATATTCTTTTTCCTAATTTGGTGTTCCTAATTTCTTATAAGCTTAGAAAAAAAAATACTATGTTAGAGTTCTTTCTATTGCCTTTCATTATTCTGTTGCCTTCTTTATAGTTGAGGTTGCTCAATAACTATTGAATAAATGATGCTTATTATAATATCTTTTAAAATTTAAAAAGGATTATACTCTAGTTAATAATTTTATCTAGTTAGGTCAATATATCTGTATATTCAGTGTGTCTATTGATTTTGGAGTAAATGGAGCTGCCATTTCTCAGAATATTTTAATAGCTAGAATTATTTTTGTGCCTAATGACAAAGGTTTTAAATCCATTTAATATATCAAACACTGATGTGATACCTAAATTTAATCATTTGCAGTTAGATTTATTTTTTGGAAATATTCAACAGTTGGGGCGCCTGGGTAGCTCAGTTGGTTAAGCGTCCAACTTCAGCTCAGGTCTTGATCTCAGTTTGTGAGTTTGAGCCCCACGTCAGGCTCTGTGCTGACAGCTCAAAGCCTGGAGCCTGCTTCTGTGTCCCTCTGTCTCTGCCCATCCCCCGCTTATGCTCTGTGTCTCTGTCTCTCTCAAAAATAAATAAACATTTAAAAAAATTAAAAAAAAAAAAAGAAATACTCAACAGTTTTGTTGGTTGTTTGCTGTGTAGAAACTTTGTATTTTGATGTAGTCCCAGTAGTTTATTTTTGCTTTTGTTTCCCTTGCCTCAGGAGACAGATCTAGAAAGATGTTATGGCTAATGTCAGAGAAATTACTGCTATGCTCTCTTCTAGGATTTTTATGGTTTTAGGTTTCACATTTAGGTCTTTAATCCATTTTGAGTTTGTTAAGTATGATGTAAGGAAGTGGTCCAATTTCATTCTTTGGCATGTAGCTCTCCGGTTTTCCCAACACCATTTGTTGAAGAGACTTTATCCTATTGAATATTCTTGCCTCCTTTGTTGAAGATTAATTGATCATATAATTGTGGGGTTATTTCTGGGCTTTCTGTTTTGTTTATTGATCTATGTGTCTATATTTGTGCTGGTTCCATACTGTTTTGATTACTACAGCTTTCTTAGTAATATAAGCTGAAGTCTAGAATTGTGATCCCTCCAGTTTTGTTTTTCTTTTTTCAAAATTATTTTTCAGAGAGAGAGAGAGAAAGAGTGGGAGAGGGACAGAGGAGGAGGGAGAGAATTTCAAACAGGCTTCATCCTCAGTGCGGAGCCTGACACTGGGCTTGATCCCACGACCCTGGGATCATGACCAGAGCCAAAGAGTTGCTCACTCAACTGACTGAGCCACCCAGGCACCCCTCCAGTTTTGTTTTTCTTTTTCAAGATTTCTTTGGCCTATTTGAGTTCTTTGTGGTTCCATACAGATTTTAGGATTGTTTGTTCTAGTTCTGTAAAAAATGCTGTTGGTATTTTGATAGGGATTGTATTAAGTGTGTAGGTTGCCTTGGGTAATATAGACATTTTAACAATATTTGTTCTTCCAGTCCATGAGCATGGAATGTCTTTCCATTTGCTTGTGTCATCTTCAGTTTCTTTTATCAGTGTTTTATAGTTTTCAGAGTACAGATCTTTCACCCCTTTGGTTAAGTTTATTCCTAGATATTTTATTATTTTTGGTGCAACTGTAAATGGGATTGTTTTCTTAATTTCTCTTTCTGCTGCTTCGTTAGTGTATAGAAATGCAACGCTTTTTGTACACTGATTTTGTATCCATGACCTTACTGAATTCACTTATCAGTTCTAGTAGTTTTTTAGTGGTCTTTAGGGTTTTCTATATAGTATTGTGTCATATGCAAATAGTGAATGTTTTACTCCTTCCCTACGAATTTAGATACCTTTTATTCCTTTCTCTTGTCTGATTGCTGTGGCTAGGACTTCCAGTGCTATGGTGAATAAAAGAGATGAGAGTGGATATCCTTGTCTTGTTCCTGACCTTAGCAGAAAAGCTCTGTTTTTCCCCATTGAATATGTTCGCTATGGGGTTTTCATATAAGTACTTTATTATGTTGAGGTATGTTCCTTGTAAACCTGCTTTGTTGAGGAATTTTTTCGTGAATGGATATTGTATTTATGTCAAATGCTTTTCCTGCATCTATTGAAATGATCATATTTTTTTCCTTTCTCTTACTGATGTGATGTATCATGTTGATTGATTTATGAATATTGAACTACCCTTGTATCCTAAGAATAAATCCCTCTTGAATGTGATGAATGATTTTTTTAACATATTGTTGAATTCAGTTTGCTAAGATTTTATTGAGGATTTTTGCATCTGTGTTTATCAGAGATACCTGTGGTTCTCTTTTGGTTGTGTCTTTATCTGGTTTTAGAAGCAGGGTAATGCTGGCCTCATACAATGAATTTGGAAGTTTTCTTTCCTCTTTTGTTTTTTGGAGATGTTTGAGAGGAGTAGGTATTAACTCTAATTTATTTTATTTTATTAATTTTAATTTTATTTTTTTAATTTATATCCAAGTTAGTTAGCATATAGTGCAACAATGATTTCAGGAGTAGATTCCTTAATGCCCTTTACCCATTTAGCCCATCCCCCCTCCCACAAACAGTAACCCTCTGTTTGTTCTCCATATTTAAGAGTCTCTTATGTTTTGTCCCCCTGTTTTTATATTATTTTTGCTTCCCTTCCTTTGTGTTTATCTGTTCTGGGTCTTAAATTTTTTTTTATGTTTATTTATTTTTGAAGGAGACAGAGACAGAACATGACAGGGGAGGGGCAGAGAGAGAGGGAGACACAGAATCTGAAGCAGGCTCCAGGCTCTGAGCTGTCAGCCCAGAGCCCAACACGCGGCTCAAACCCATAAACCACGTGATCGTGACCTGAGCCGAAGTCAGAGGCCCAGTCGACTGAGCCACCCAGGGGCCCCTGTTCTGTGTCTTAAAGTCCTCATATGAGTGAAGTCATATGATAATTGTCTTTCTCTGACTGACTAATTTCGCTTAGCATAATACCCTCTAGTTCCATCCACATAGTTGCAAATGGCAAGATTTCATTTTTTCTGATTGCCGAGTAATACTCCATTGTATATATATACCACATCTTCTTTAGCCATTCATCCATCGATGGACATTTGGGCTCTTTCCATACTTTGGCTGTTGTGTTAACTCTTCCTTAAATGTTTGGTAGAATTCACCTGTGAATCCATCTGGGCCCTGGACTTTTGTTTATTGGGAGTTTTTTGATTACTGAATCAATTTCATTGCTAATAATCTGTCTGTCCCAATTTTCTGTTTCCTCCTGATTGTTTTGTTAGGTTCTATGTTTCCAGGAGTTTATCCATTTCTTCTAGGTTGTCTAGTTTGTTGATGTATTTTTCACAATATTCTCTTACAGTCGTTTGTGTTTCTGTGGTGTTGGTTGTTATTTCTCCTCTTCTGTTTCTGATTTTGTTTATGAGAGTCCTCTTTTTTTTTTTTTTTTTTTTAAATGAGTGACCAGAGATTTAATCAATTTTGTTAGCTTTTCAAAGAACCAGCTCCTGGTTTCATTGATATGTTGTTTTTTAGTTTCTATATCACTTATTCCCTTATCTTTATTATTTCCTTCTTTCTGCTGGTTTTAGATTTTATTTGTTCTTCCTTTTCTAATTTCTTGAGGCGTAAGGTTAGGTTATTGAGATTTTTCTTGCTTCTTGAGGTAAGGCTGTATTGCTGTAAACTTCCCTCTTAGAACCACTTTTGCTGCCTCCCAAAGATTTTGGAGTATTGTGTTTTCATTTTCAATTGTCTCTATGTTTTTTTTTTTTTTTTATTATTTCTTTGATTTCTTGGTTAACCTGTTCATTGTTTAGTAGCATGTTATTTAACCTCTAGGTATTTGTGATCTTTCCAGAGGTTTTCTTGTGATTGATTTCTAGTTTCATTGTCTTGTGGTCAGAAAAGACACATTGATCTTTTTTAATTTGTTGAGATTTGTTTTGTGGCTTATATGTGATCTATTCTGGAGAGTGCTCTGTGTGCACTTAAAAAGAATGTATATTCTGTTTCAGGATAAAATGTTCTGAATATATCTATGAAATCCATTTGGTCTGGTATGTCATAGAATCACATTTTTTAATAAAAGGAAAAATAAGCACTACTCAACTAAAAATTAATCTTCAACTTAATCTAAACAATTATTTTATTTTCATAGTACTTTTATAAAAAATTTGAGAAACACTGCCCTTTGGCTGCAATTCTTTTTTTTTTTTTAATTTTTTTTTTTTTAACATTTATATATTTTTGAGACAGAGAGAGACAGAGCATGAACAGGGGAGGGGCAGAGAGAGGGAGACACAGAATCTGAAACAGGCTTCAGGCTCTGAGCTGTCAGCACAGAGCCCGACTCGGGGCTCGAATTCACGGACCAGAGATCATGACCTGAGCCGAAGTCGGACGCTTAACCGACCGAGCCACCCAGGCGCCCCTTGGCTGCAATTCTTAATCCCCTTCTGAATTTCTGAAGTGCTAAATGAGACCAGTTTATAAATTTTTTATAAATTTTAAAAATACTACTTGAAACAAATCAGAAATCTAATACAGTGTCTTCAAAATTTAAAATTGATGAGCCAATTGATTTGATATTTTTACTTAACTATTTTTTTTCTATTTTATAATTACTGAAGAGATCTTAATATTTCTCTACGTTTTATTAAAAACACATACTCTCATGTTGGTAATCTGCCAGGGTAGGCAGTATTTTTGCATTATATTTTAAATGTGCTAAGCTGGAGATGAATCATGGCCTCGGTTTTTGCTAGATCCTCAAATTGCAATTACGTGCATCTTTTCTTCCTTTCTTTTAAAAGATTGACAGAAGATATGATAGAACTAATAAAAAGTATTTTAGTGAATAGAGGTAGAATTGAATACTACCATTAAATAAAACTATAGGACTAAAATGTATTCTTATTTTTCATATGCTTTTAGTAAAATAAATTACTAATAAAATTAATCATGTATAGTATAGTAAATAGTTTCCAACAGCAGTTTATTCACTAGATGTTTTTAAGTTTTAGAGAAATCCTTGTTAGGCCTCAGAAATAAGAATATTCTTTTTCTAAAATTTCCACACATACAGATTTTTTGTTAAGTATAAGATGCTTAAACTTGTCATTTGGGACAATGTTAGGAGAATATATATTTTCTCCCACCTCAAGCTATTTTACTATATTTTCCTTATTTTCTTTTTTTTTGAGTTCATTTATTCTGAAAGAGAGAGGAGAACACATGTGAGCAGGGGAGGGGCAGAGAGAGAGAGGGAGAGATAGAATCCCAAGCAGGCTCCACATTGCCAGTGCAGAGCCTGACACAGGACTCTATCCCACAAACCGTGAGATGATGACCTGACCGAAAATCGAGAGTCAGACACTCAACCTATTAAGCCACCCAGGTACCCATATATTTTCCAAAAGATGTTTTCAACTTTTTAGAGAAGGAATTCATGTATAATGGTGTGGATTTTTAAGTATACTTTTGTGTACAAATACTGAGACACCGGACATGGAAAACAAAAAGGGAACAAAACACACTCATCAGCAAGGATCTATGAACGTTAATTATAATGTTTGATAATACCAGAGTAGCACTTGGCTTTTTGAACTTAGTTTTAAATACTGTCATAGACAAGTACTAGCCAAGAGTCAGAACTATAATTGTCTTTCCCCTTTTTTCTCCAGATTTCTGGGGGGAAAAAAGATGTCCTGTGTTACTATCAATTCATTTATATAGCTGAAAAATCCTGATAACTATTGTCTATTTTCACTTAGCATGGACATTTATCAGGAAGCTACATGACATCAAAGAAGAGTCAACATAACAAAAAATTTAGAAGTAAAGAATATGATGAGTACAGTACCTACAGTGATGACAACTTTGGTACCTACAGTCAGGAAACAGAGGAAGATTTTGCCAGTCAGCTGAAACAATACAGACAAGCTAAAGAAACCTCAACGACTGCTTTAGGATCATTTTCTAAAGAACCAGGGAAAAAACAAAGAATGAAAGTTCAGCAAGGTAAGTGTGAAATTGTCGGGCTGTGTTTTAATATGGGAACCTTATTACAGCAGGTAGCAATGGAGTAAAAACTTAAATTTCTCAGTCCCTTCTCAAGATCGGCTTATTCCTGTGGTTCCTGAATTCTTTTTTCTTTATTTTTAGATTTTGAGGACAAACATCTACAAATATTTTAATCTGCATAGTATTTTAATATTTGAGTTAGAAAGATACTCTAATATTTTAAAAGTATATAAAAATGTAAAACAATTTTCCCATTACTTTTTTTCCCTTTCCTTGTATAATACCAGTTTACTGAAAAAATAGCCTACCTTTTTCAGTTGTTTCTGTTACTCTATGCATTGCTTTATATTTTAGACCTGTAAGGAGAGAATTCTAGGAAGCTATTCTTTTATTAGACTTTAAAAGATGGTGATCATCTTTGCTGTGCAAATGTACTTATACTTAGGATTATGGATATTCTTCAAGATTGGAAATAAGAACATAAACTAAAGAAATTTCTGGAGTGATCATCAATTCATCTGCTGTATTGAGGCACATGGTGCCTGGAGAGAGCATGGCAAGTTGCCACAGAAACTGTGGGTCACATAAGGGTCAAATCAACCTTAAGAACTGTCCACTCAATGTCTGCTTCATGAAAACTGGAGTAAGATGAGGCTGAAGTCAAGCAGTGAGCACCCAAACCCTATGTTACTATACTTTAATTATTGTTGAAAAAAGGAATTAGTTAAGAGTAAATGTGGTAATTTTTATGACTTTATTTTTTCTTGATTTCCTAGCAAAATTCCTTTGAAAAATATGTATCCAGGCTTTGCTGACCTAAAAAGGAAAAGAATTTGCCTGTGCATATGCTATTGTAATTAGTAAGTTTGTTCCTGAAGTCTAGACATAGTGGTGTCAGGAATCATTCCACTTGGGGAATAAGGGAACATAGAGAGGTTTCGCTCATCCATTCCCACCTGGGGTTTTCCCTTTCAAGTTCTTCCTGTTTGCTCTGTTAAAGAATTGAGTATTCTTTTATTTTTGACATTCATTTCCTCCCCCTGAAATATGAAAGTAATACATGGCCAAATGCAGAAAACCTTTTCTGTGTGTGGAAACAATAACCCAACAAAGATCGAAGATAAAACAAAAGCAATTTGAATCCCTACACCCAAAAACAGTGACCATTAGTATATTTGGTGTACATTCTTCCAGAATCTTTCTGACAGTTATTTTTAACAAAAAATTATGCATGCTGTTTTACTTGTTTTTTCCCTTAACTATGAAGTATATCTCATTCTTCCGCTAACAAGTAGCTTTTAATGTCTGCATTCTATTCAATTAAATAGATATACGATAATTTGTTTAACAAAGTCTTAGGTTTGTGTAACAGTAACCACTTGAGATTTAAGTGCTACTTAACATTTAAGTTGCACCCAGGTTTTTTTTTTAATTCTGTGATTAACCATATTTATACATGTCTCAGAAAACATCTTCACAAATACTTTTTAAGAATAAATTCTGAAATGCAGAATTGAGTCAAAAGATATAGCCACATATTTGAAGAATTTTAATCCACATACCAAGGTTGATTTACAAAAAGTTGATAGACCAATTTTTTAACAGCATGCCAGTGTGTGAAAATGCCAATTTCTCCAAATCCCTACCAACCCTATTCTTTGAAAAGGTGAAAATTGATGTTATTTAAAAATTTTAATTTCTTTGACTCTTTTTGATAAAAACATTTTTTTCATATATTTATTTGCTGTTTTGTAGGTTTAAGATCACGTAATACGTAAGAAAATAT
Organism: Panthera onca; assembly: GCF_046562875.1. Taxonomy (NCBI): domain Eukaryota; kingdom Metazoa; phylum Chordata; class Mammalia; order Carnivora; family Felidae; genus Panthera; species Panthera onca. The sequence goes on from NC_138341.1 coordinate 37,572,606, forward strand.
ATTAGTTCTATGGGACTTTGGTAAAATGAGAAATACTCTGTATTCTATACTAATATTTAATTTTGGTAATTTTAGATACTTTTAATACCAAGTTTTTAAAAAGTAAGACAAGTATAAATTTTACTTGGAAATATATGTGATATCTATTCAAAATTATCACTAGAAACTCAATTTGGTTGGGGCGCCTGGGTGGCTCAGTCGGTTAAGCGTCCGACTTCGGCTCAGGTCATGATCTCACGGTCCGTGAGTTCGAGCCCCGCGTCAGGCTCTATGCTGAGAGCTCAGAGCCTGGAGCCTGTTTCAGATTCTGTGTCTCCCTCTCTCTCTGACCCTCCCCCGTTCATGCTCTGTCTCTCTCTGTCTCAAAAATAAATAAACGTTAAAAAAAAAAAAAGAAACTCAATTTGGTCAAGTTAATCGCTAATATCAATAATGTCTTCCTTAGGGATGAATATAATGTTTAATTCTCTGAAAAACTGTTTTCTTATTCTAAGGAAAATTAAAAAGAACAAAACTAGATTTAACTTCTCTAGTCATGTGTATTCTTGTGCCTTGCTTTTTTATTATCATTAACATCCCTTAAAAAGAAAAAAATGAAAAGCAATACCCAGAAAGTAAAATGGAAAAACTTAATTAATATTTTTCATTGAATCTAGAGAGAAAGAAAAAGAATGCACTGTATATTATATACTATTTAAAATATGCTGTTCCTTATAAGCTAATAGATTGACAGTTGCGTTGTTTTTCTGTAATATTTGAAGTACATTTTAACTCTTTTAGGTATTGAACAGAGGGTTAAAAGTTTTAATGTTGGTCGTGGACGTGGTTTGCCGAAGAAAATCAAACGCAAAGACCGTGGGGGAAGAACCAATAAAGGGCCTAATATTTTTTCAGGAATGGATGACTTTCAAGAGGTACTAGTTTTAACCTGTTTGGCTGCAGAGAAATCACTGTGATTGTAATGCTACTTTCCTAGTAAATGAAAATTCTCTAGCTAAGATCAAATGAGTATAAACAGATTCTTAAAAAAATAATTAAAGAATTGTTTTAATAGTCATGATACAAGTATAGAGATGCAAATTTAGGTCACCTTGAAATAAAATGGATGTGTTTGAAAGCACCTCAAAATAAAATTGGTATGTCAGAAAACAAAAATGTATGGTCTATTAGTTCTCTGCTGTATTTTCCTTTCCTAGGAGTCATTTTCCCCAGATGCAAATGGAACTAAAATGATAATAGCTTAATATGTAGCAGGGCTGATAAGAAGGGAGATACTGTAGTGGTAAATTAACTTAGTAAAACTGAAAGCATTGAAAGAGAGGAAAAAGAGATATAAATGGTTGGAAAGATGAATTTGTGTACCTTGTGTTTGGTAGATATTGAATAAATATGTGTTGATTTGAACTCTGAACATGTACATTTCAGCCTTTTGGCAACTCTGGATTAAGTGGCCCAATTTCAGTATTCTGTCACTGTTCCAGTAAGATTGATTGAATTATACAGAGCAAGGGTAGATTATTAAAAGCTGCAACCTTGAGTGGGAACAAACTGATAGCAATGTATTGTAATTTGAAAATGCTTGGTTTTCTGATGTCTGGGTTTAAAGATAATGGGCATAGATTTCTTAATATGTATTCGTTAGTACACTAGGGAGATGTTAATAAGTATGAGCTAAAAAAAAAAGAAGTTCAGGCCCAGGTAAATTAGTGAAACCCAACACATACCACTCTACTCTTGGGGATTCTCAGTTAACATTAATGTATTAAAGGCTCCTTGGGGCACCTGGGTGGCTCAGTCGGTTGAGCGTCCGACTTCGGCTCAGGTCATGATCTCATGGTCCATGGGTTCTAACCCCGCGTCAGGCTCTGTGCTGACAGCTCAGAGCCTGGAGCCTGCTTTGGATTCTGTGTCTCCCTCTCTCTCTGCCTCTCCCCCATTCATGCTCTGTCTCTCTGTCTCAAAAATAAATAAACATTAAAAAAAATTTTTTTAATGTATTAAAGGCTCCTTGCAAGTTAGATATAAAAAATCCTGTTTTACTTTGTTCAATCCACTGTTTTCAAATTTTACTTAACCCTGAACTCACTCCTTCATCCCACCCACATTTATTAACATTCATTGAACCACTCACTGTTCCATGGAATAGCAGCTTTGGAAACAAGCTTGAAATTTCTGAGTAATTATAACCTGTCTGTCCATCTTCCTAGACTCCCCTAGAATGTGCTACTTTCCCTAGACTAAATTAATGTGAATACTTTCTAAAGTAAGTTTTCTCCTATAACCAATACCTACACGCTATACCTGGAAAAAAAAATTAGCTTCCAAGAAAGTGTGGCTTTGAACAAGTTACTACCTGTCTCTGAGTTTCAATTTGCTTAATGTGTAAAATGAAAGTATGGAATTAAATTAACTCTAAGGAGCCCTTCAAGCACTGACATATTATTTTTTTTATGTTTTTTGTTTTTCAGTGTTTGTTTATTTTTGAGAGAGAGACAGAGCGTGAGCGGGGAGGGGCAGAGAGAGGGGAGACACAGAATATGAAGTAGGCCCCAGGCTCTGCCCGAGCTGTGAGCACAGAGCCTGACCCAGGGCTTGAACTCACAAACCGTGAGATGACCTGAGCCATTGTTAGACGCTTAACTGACTGAGCCACCCAGGCACCCCAAGCACTGACATTTTGGTGTTTACAGATCTGGACTGTAACTAAAAGATTCTTTATCATGGTATAGAAAATCAGAATAAATTCTTTCTCTTACATTCATCAGATTTAGAATATTTTTTCCTTTTGTTTATTAAGGTTAAAATGTTACCAACTGTTTCAGTTTATTGGCTGTCAAGAGAGATTTCTTCTTATTCCAGAAACAACCAGAAGAGTGCCAGAGCCCAAGCATGTAGCTCATGTTTGGGAGTAGTCTAGGGGAGACCTATTCAGGATAGAGTGAACATGGTAAAGTGGCCAATATAGATCCATCCTTTCCAAGGAGTGTAAGATCTTCCTAAAGCCAGATAAACTCACAGATACTTGTATGTTCACACAGTCTTGAAAACTCAAGGGTAGTCACAGAACAAGCAAATTTTTGATGGATTTGAAAGACTTATTTATTCTGTTAGCCATAAAGCATCTAAATTTTTTTTGTCTTTATAACAGCTGTTAAATTTTCTGTAAATATATATTATTTTACTGGTAGATCCTTTCATTTCTTCTTCTTTATATATTTAAAAAATATTTTATGCTTGTTTTCCTTATACCAGTGTAATACATCTTCTAGAGTAAATTTTAAAATAACCAAGTAGATAGTTTAGCTTTCTCTCTCTCCCTCCATTTTTCCTTTCTCTTCCTCTTTTCTTGAATTGTGTTTTCTTAGAGGTAATTGTGATACAGTGCAGAGAGTTCTATCTAACCTGCCTGCTCACTCACCATATGACCCTTGGCAAGTCACTAATTTCTCTAATCTTCAGTTTCTATACTTGTCCAGTGAGGGTGCTGAACTAGATGACTGATTCTTCCAGCTCTTACATTACAAGTGATCTTTAAGGGTAGAGGACATTCATGTTGCTTCTGTAGATTCAGACGTAAAAGATCAGATCTTCTAGGCACTTTATTTTGTCCTAAAATTTTATTGTTAAAGTTAGATTTTCTGGAATATCATGATTATAATTAGATTTCTCACAGTTATGGATACTGAGATACTTTCTACTTTTTTACCAAACTAAAGAACAAAACGGGGGGCGCCTGGGTGGCTCAGTCGGTTGAGCAGCCGACTTCGGCTCAGGTCATCTCACAGTCCGTGAGTTCGAGCCCCACGTCGGGCTCTGTGCTGACAGCTCGGAGCCTGGAGCCTGTTTCAGATTCTGTGCCTCCTTCTCTCTCTGACCGTCCCCTGTTCATGCTCTGTCTCTGTCTCAAAAATAAATAAACATTTAAAAAAAAAATTAAAAAAAAAAAAAAGAACAAAACGGAAAAAACCACTATCCTCTATTACAACAATGAGGCATATCATTAGAAAGTAACATAGAATGAGTTATTAATGAAATATAGGTGCAACTTGGTGTGATTTTCAGGGTGTTTGGGTGGGGTTTTTTTGGTGATTACCTAATTTTTTACTTTTTAATTTCAGAGTTATATTCTTCAAGCTGGCCCATTGATTTTGTGTAATGCATTCTCCTTGGCTTCCTATTTTATTATAGCCACCATTCTTTGTAGAGAAGGCATATATGAGCTGGTCATTTATATCTACTTGTTCTAAGTGAACCTAGAAATAGAAAATGTTTGTGAGTCAAATCTACATAAATTTAAGACAGTTTAAATGGTTCTATCATAGTATAGTATAAGCAATTTCATTGTGTTTCCCTGGGGCAATTTGATTATGCTTATATTTTTTTAAAGAACCTATAGGATTGTCTGTTTTCTTGGTATTTTTGTACTTTTTTCCCCCAAGAATTCCTATAGTAAAGCATATTTCAAATGCAAGTGCTGAGGGTCAGATTTCAGTCTAGCCATCTCTTGCCTCAAGTGTTTGCTGGAAATTTCCTATTTCCAGTAGGTTGTGTTTTGTTCTCCATCTCCAGCAAACTGAGGGAAAGGGAAACAAATCAAATTATAAGAGCAAGTAGCCATTGAGCTCCTACCGTATGCCAAGCATGGTGCATACCGGGTGTTTGAAAAATAGCGTTGTTTTATAGAGCTCATGAATCTTAAGTCCTTAGCATGGCTAAGCATCATACTTTTGTTAGCAAATCAATCTTCTTGTACTCCTAGCGAAAGTTGAATAGGGACAAAAAAAAAAAGTTGAATAGGGGTTAAAGGAGAACTAAGGAAACATGTAGGGCTGTGAGATTTTCTACAATACATTTCTTTCTGTTTTGTTTTGTTTTTTAATTTAAAAGCTAAAGGAAATATATCCTTCCTCTTTTTCTTAAAGGAAGTACAAAAATAATTCAAAAAATTTCTAATTTTTTTTGGAGTACACCTAGAGACATACACTTTTTTTTTTTTAATTTTTTTTTTTTTTTTAACGTTTATTTATTTTTGAGACAGAGAGAGACAGAGCATGAACGGGGGAGGGTCAGAGAGAGGGAGACACAGAATCTGAAACAGGCTCCAGGCTCTGAGCTGTCAGCACAGAGCCCGACACGGGGCTCGAACTCACGGACCGTGAGATCATGACCTGAGCCGAAGCCGGCCACTTAACCGACTGAGCCACCCAGGCGCCCCAAGACATACACTTTTAAATGTGGGGGTATATTCTTTTAGTCTTTTTTCTTTTTTATTCTTCAGTCTTCTTTTATTATAAAATTGGGATCAATTTTTCACTTAGTAAAGTATTATGTGCATTTTCTTTCTTTCTTTTTTTAAATGTCTATCAATTTTGAGAGAGAGAGCGAGAGTGCACAAGGGGCAGAGAAAGAGGGAGAGAGAGAATCCCAAGCAGGCTCCATGCTGCCAGTGCAGAGAGAATGCAGGGCTCTATCCCATGTACAGCAATACCATGATGCAAGCTGACATTAAGAGTGGGACGCTTAACCAACTGAGCCATCCAGACACCCCTATGAACATTTCTTATGTCCCCAAATTATCTCTCCATCTCATCAGTTTTTTTAAATTTTTTTAATGTTTTTATTTATTTTTTGAGACAGAGAGAGACAGAGCATGAGCAGGGGAGGGGCAGAGAGAGAGGGAGACACAGAATCTGAAGCAGGCTCCAGGCTCTGAGCTGTCAGCACAGAGCCTGACGTGAGGCTCGAACTCACAGACTGTGAGACCATGACCTGAGCTGATGTCAGACACTTAACCAACTGAGCCACACAGGCGCTCCTCCATCTCATCAGTTTTTAATGATTACATAGTAGTCTACCACTGATAGGTATTTAACTGGTCTTCTTATCTTGGATGTGTAGAGTATTTCTAGATTTTTGTTTGTTTGTTGTTTTATCATGTAAGTAATTCTGCAGTAGTTATTTTTGTGAATAAATATATGTGTGCCTCCCTGATGATTCCCTCAGAATACTCCTGAAAAGTACAAATTCTGTGTCTAACAATATGGATATTATAAGTCTTTTATAACATAGCTATCAAGAATAATATGAGAGTGCACACTTTATCATACCTTTGCCAACACTGAGTATTATTGTTAATTTTCAAGCTTTTTATCTTTATTTATTTTTTATTTTTTTATTTTTTAACGTTTATTTATTTTTGAGACAGAGAGAGACAGAGCATGAACGGGGGAGGGTCAGAGAGAGGGAGACACAGAATCCGAAACAGGCTCCAGGCTCCGAGCTGTCAGCACAGAGCCCAACGCGGGGCTCGAACTCACGGACCGCGAGATCGTGACCTGAGCCGAGGTCGGCTGCTCAACCGACTGAGCCACCCAGGCGCCCCAAGCTTTTTATCTTTAAAAAGTAGTTGTACATCCTCATTAAAATAGAAATAGGGTTATTTGAACCACTAGTAGCAATAAGCAGTGTATTAGAAACATAACTCCAAATAAATGATAGCATCGGAATGTCCAGTCTTGGCCACTTTAGGTTGTAATTATACTGCTTTCTCAATCCATTTTAATACCTTTAATATTTCATATGTTGTATTCAAATGAATTGTTTTTTTCTCGCAGTATAATAAACCAGCGAAGAAATGGAAGGTTATGACTCAGGAATTCATTAATCAGCACACAGTGGAACACAAAGGAAAACAAATCTGTAAATACTTTCTGGAAGGGAGATGTATTAAGGTAAATTTATAGTGATATCTCATGAGTCATTTTAACTTCCAAAATAATCTTTAAAATTTAGTCTTTTGGGGGTGGTTAGGTTTTTCATTTCTCATATAGTTGTCATAAAGCTATTTCTTTGAAATGTATCTTGCATGGAAATACTGTACCACAGAGCTCATTTAATTATATTCTGGGACAGTAATATACTTTGTTAAATCAGGTTTTATTTAACAAACACATAATGCTGACTATGTGGCAAGTACTGTTCAAAGTGGATCACTAATATTAAACATTTTAATCTTTACGGCAAACCTATGAAGTAGTTACTGTTATTCTCCCCACTTTATTTTTTTATTTTTTTTAATGTTTATTTATTTCTTTTGAGAGAGAGAGAGAGAGTAGGGGAGGGGCAGAGAGAGAGAGGGAGACAGAGAATCCCAAGCAGGTTCTGTGCTGTCAGCACAGAGCTGAAGCAGGTTCAGTCTCACAAACCATGAGATCATGGCCTGAGCTGGAACCAAGAGTCAGACACTTAACTGACTGAGCCACCTAGGCACCTCATATTTTCCCCACTTTAAACATGGCCAAACCAGGAGATTAATTAAGTGACCACAGTAGCTCAGCTAGAAATGATGAGTGCTGGTAGAGCCAGGCAGTAGCCTCTGAGGCCATGCTCACTGTGCGGCCTCTGTACATGGCCACATCCACTGTCTTGGGCAAGAATTCCAAGGGATTGCTTGAATTATTATTAGCTCTTTATTTAAAGACTGAAGATGTGTCCATAGTTCTACCATGAAATACCAAGAGAAAATTCAATGTTTCTCTTTTTCTCTTCTTTTTTTGCTTTTCTTTTTTGTGACAGGGAGATCAATGTAAATTTGATCATGATGCAGAGTTGGAGAAGAGAAAAGAGATCTGCAAATTTTATTTACAAGGATATTGTACCAAAGGAGAGAACTGCATTTATATGCATAATATCCTTTATTAAAAATATGTTAACCAAAATATTGAGGTTGTAAAACATTACTGAGGTATTTATTTATTTATTTATTTATTTATTTATTTATTAACATTACTGAGGTTTTTAAAAATCCTAGTTACAACCTCTACAGTCTACTTTGGTTGTAAATTTAAAATGGCACATTACATAAACCAAGTCTAGGTAGCCTTTGTGCTTCGAAAGGGCAAACTGAGGTATTCTCTAGGAAAATAAAATAACTTCCCTTTGGAAAAGAAAATCTGTGAACTAAAGGTACTTTATATTTAATATACTCAGCTTATAAGTACTTCAAGCAACTGTACTTCCTAAAGGAGTAGTTGGCAAACTGTTTATTCTATTACTTAATTATTTTACTTATGAATATAAGTATTAAGTTATTGAACATTATAAAACCGAAGTCTCATCAAATCTTATCACACAGTGACAAACACAGTACATTCTTCCCTATTTCTCTTTGGATATCTATACATTTAAATTGTAACTCCTGTCCCCACTCAAATTGGTATTTCATTATACATAATTCTTCTTTTAAAAAAATTTATATATATCTATATCTTTGTGTCTATCTATATCTAAATCTCATGAATCTTTCCATGTTAACTGCCCCCCATTATGTTGCTGGTTATTCATCACCATTTATAACTAATGGAGCCTTTCCTCCCTGATTTGAAACTCCATCTTCATCGTAGATGAAGTGTTTACATGTATGTTTTGGTTTTGTTCTGGACTTTCTGTTGGGCTCCATGGATCTGTTTGCCCTAATGTCTGTGTTGCTTTGCTGTGATTATTTCTGTCTTGCCAGCAAACTGATATTTCACAGATCCTCACATTTATTTCTTCCACCTAAAATTTAAAATAGTCTTATGTAGGTCAAAAAATAATATTAACAAATTAAGTAAAAAATCCCTTTTTATCATAGAGCTAAATATAAAAAATGAAACCATACAAATCAAATGATTTTTATGAATGGATTCCTTCATAATCCAGAAGAGTAGAAAACTTTCCCAAGTCTGACTTAAAATCCAGAAGCAATAAAAGATTGAAAATTTGCACAAAAATTTTTAAACTTGCATGACAAAAATATGACCTATGTAGCCAAAGATAAATAATAAAATGAGAAAAATTATTTGCAACTTACATCACTTACAGAGAGATAACAGCCTTAATACATGAGTTTCTAAAAATTGAAAAGAAAAATGAGCAAGACATACAGATAATTTTCATAGAGAAATGCAGATGTTCCCAAAATGTTATAAAAAGATGCTCCATCCTGTTCATAATATAATGTATGTCGAGATACCATTTGTAGCTTCCAGATTTGCAAAAATTAAAAGTGAGAGCAAGGTTTGTTAGCAAGGCTGTGAAAAAACAGATGACATTCCAACTTTGTGGTAAGAATGCAAAATTGTTCACGCCTATAGATGGGAGCTTGGCAGGCTCTGGCAAAATTACATGTGAATTCACCCTTTTCTAATTGGTCTGGGCAGTGATTACTGATGGCTGCTAAACTCATTAGGTGAAATGTTGGTGAGCAACTTTATAATTGGTAGATTGGGCTGACAGCACTGGGGCTGACTGCTTGGTCTTAACCTCACTAAAAAAAGCCAACTATACGTTAAATGCCTCCTAATACGATGCAGTACAGAGTGTTTAAACACCATCTATTGACAAATAGTAAAATTAACAAATGATACAAAAATCAAGGAGGACTTCTAGAGATCAATAAAGGAAATTTGAGAGGTCTATTAACTGGATGCAATTTATGGATCATGTTTGGATCCTGATGTGAATAAAGCTGTTATATAAAAAGACATTTTTTGCAAACAGTCTGGAAAATTTGTGTATTGACAGTATCAGATGAAATTAATGCGTTAATTTTTTCAGATTGATGGTAAGGTTGTGATTGCTAAGAAAAATATTCCTTATCCATTTGAAATAAATTTGGAAACATTTTCTGACGTAATGTATTTGGAATGTGCTGTGTTTCATATACTCCAGTGTTTGTGGGGAGAGTCGAGAAGAGAGTATAGGAGTGATAAAGATCTCACAGAATTCCAAATGATGAAAATTGTTGAACCTACATGGCCAGCAGGAGGGAGCTCATTTTCTCTCTACTTTGGTACATGTTTGATAATTTTCAAGTTGACTTTTTTTAATCCTAAGTAATCTCACTCTTCATGGATAACCATGCTAACAATATGGTGTGAAGCCTTCAAGATTTTTTTTCCATGCTGAGGTATGTGTGTATGACTGGATGTATATATGTATATATTTTTACACATAAGTTTTTACAAAAACGTGATCCAGCTATGGTTGTTAAGGTTGTATTTTTTTTAATTTAATATTTATACCTTCAGTTGATATGGATTATTTTTTAATGTGTGATGTGCAGTAAGGACCTTATTTTTTTTCCAGATGGTTACACTTATTGTCTCATCTTCACTAATTTAAAATGGCATCTTGACCAGATCTACCTCTATACTACTATTACACATTGTGTTGTTTGATTTTTCCCCTCTCTGATAGTATATTTGATATGTAGTAGGGCAAATAATCCTCCTTTCTCTATCAAAATGTTATAATAAATTTGACTTACTCAAGAAAAGGAAATCTTTTTAAGATTTGGCATATTTCTTTAGAAACCAAACACCTTATTGAAATAAAAGCTTTCAGCCTATTCTTACATTTTCCCCATAGGGTTATATCATCTGTAAATAATAATAACTACTTCTTTTATCACATTTAAGCTTCTTAATTTTCATTATATTGGCTACACTTCCAGCATGATGTTCAACAGTAGTGATTGTGACAGACATAATACATGTTTTAATGATAGTGCTTTTTTGCTTTGGCTTGTGGCTGTAGGTTTTTATTTGTTTGTTTTTGTTTTTAAGATTTTATTTTTAAGTGAATTCTAACACCTAATGTGGGGCTCAACAATAGAACCCTGAGATTGAGGTACCCATACTCCATCGACTGAGTCAGCCAGGCACCCCTTGTGACTATAGTTCTAAGATACATTTTTTTTATGTTTATTTATTTTTGAGAGAAAGAGAGAGACAGAGAGCAGGAGAGGGGCAGAGAGAGGAAGACACAGAATCCAAAGCAGGCTCCAGGCTCTGAGCTGTCAGCACAGAGCCTGATGCAGGCTCAAACTCACAGACTGTGAGATCATGACTTGAGCCGAAGTTGGACACTTAACCAACTGAGGTGTCCCTAAGATTTTTTAAATCAAGTTAAGTAACTGTGTTCTTATTTTACTGAGAGGTTTTTATTTTTAAGTCAAAAAAAGATTTTGAATTTTAGCAGTTGCCTTTTGTATCTGCTGAGATGATCATATGATTTCTCTCTCTTGATCTTGTCATTGTAATGATTATAGTAATAAATATGCTAAAACCACTCAGGAATTCCCTGAACATAAACACAAATGGTATATTTTTTTAATAAACTTAATGGATTTAATATTTTCTTTAGAAGTTTGAGGTTTGTCTCCAAAATCATGAGAATGATTTGCTTATAGTTTTCATGTTGGGATATTTGACTTTAACATGACATATCAAGCCCTTTTGTTTTCTTCATAGATATAAGCTCTTGCTACAAAATTTGTTTTATATAATATTTTTATTATGGAAAATTACAGGACTTACATAACTAGAATACTATAGTATTTGCTATTACAATTGTAAGTATTTTTTCTTTAAAAAATTTCTAGTTTAATATAGTAAGAAAGATTTAAAATTTTTGAATGTTTGCTGCCTAATTAAAATACTTAATCTTAAAATAAAAAAATAAGTCATCTAATCTGACATGATTATAGAAAATTTAGTATGATATGATTGACTCAGCACAGTTATGTTTTGTGGTTTAAAAATATTGGGGTTTGATTTTACTTGGTTTATTCCTTAATATTTTTATTTACATGAATTTCCATGTAAGTTCTATCACAGTGGAGCGAAATGTTACCAAGGAGACAATTGTAAATTTTCCCATGATGATCTGACTAAAGAAACAAAGAAACTTTTGGACAAAGTAAGTACTGTCTTTTGCACTTCAGTTATTTGTTAGGTCTCACCACAAATTCATTTGACTTGAATCATGTTTTACAAATTACATTTCATAAAACCCTCCTGAGAAATCAAGGGTTTGCTATTTTAGGTTTTAATCCATTAACGTAGTGTGTTAAAGGGGCGCCTGGGTGGCTCATTCAGTTAAGTGTCCGACGTTGGCTCAGGTCATGATCTCACGGTCTGTGGTTTCAAGCCCCGCATCGGGCCCTGTGCTGACAACTCAGAGCCTGGAGCCGGCTTCGAATTCTGTGTCTCCCTCTCTCTCTGCCCTCTTCTGCTCATGCTCTGTCTGTGTCTCTGTCTCTCTCAAAAGTAAATATTAAAAAAAATTTTTTTTAATGTAGTGTGTTAGAAAAGCAGAAATATTGGGCTAGGAATTAAGAATCTTTTCTTACTCTTGTTCTGCCATTAAAAAGCTTATGTACTTTGAGAAATATCCTTTACCATTTTGAATCTCATTATCAAAAATGAGTTTTCTCTCTCTGATCCATTTTAACTTTAAAATGATAATTTTCTAATATCAAAACTAGTTTATTAAAGTGTTCATAGTTTTTAAATGTAAGGAAGAGGGGTGCCTGGGTGGCTCAGTCGGTTGAGCATCCACCTTTGGCTGGGGTCATGACCTCATGGTTTGTGAGTTCAATCCCCATGTTGGCTCTCTTGCTGTCAGCATAGAGCCTGTTTGGGATCCTCTGTCCTTCTCTCTCTGCCCCTCCCTCATTTGCACTCGTCCCTGTCTTTCTTTCTCTCTCTCTGACTCTCTTTCAAAAATAAACATTGAAAAAAATTTTAAATGTAAGGAAGAAAGCTTGTGTTGAAATAGTAATCTTTGCCAATTATTTTTAGGTGTTGAACACTGAAGAAGAAGCCACAAATGAAGATGAAAGAGAATTAGAAGAACTTAGAAAACGGGGCATAACTCCTCTTCCCAAACCACCTCCAGGAGTTGGGCTTCTGCCAACCCCTCCAGAGCATTTTCCCTTTTCTGATCCGGAAGATGATTTTCAGACAGATCTCTCTGATGATTTCAAGAAAATCCCATCTCTTTTTGAAATCGTTGTGAAACCTACTGTGGATTTAGCACATAAGATTGGGAAGAAGTAAGTTAAATTTTTTTTTAGTGATATCATTTTTGCTCCTAAAAATTCTTATTAAGAAACTAACTTGTATTCCACGGTAATCATATAATTAAACTTAAGTAGAGATAGCAGATACCTGGCATTCACCCCAGTTGCTACTTCCTACTTTCTCTTTGTCCCCACCCTCCACTGCATGCCATCCACGCTTTTCTCTTTGGAATCCTTAACACAGCTTCAGAAACCTCTCCACACAGTAATCCATCCGGAAGGGCACTGCCAGGTGGATGAATTGATATTTCTCCCAATTTGTTAGGAGGCTGCATGGATACTGATAACACCTTCAGATAGTGGCATTAGCATGGCTTAAGAATATTTAGTTCTTTTAGAGAAATATTTCCTTGGGCTAGTAGAGGAACATCTTTGGATAAGCTGGATCCAGATCTGCATTTTCTAACACCACCATTCCAGCCTTGCTACCCACACCGCAGGGTCTGTGCACCTGGGTGGGCCTTAAGTCCTATTGTTGATTGTTCTTTTAACCCTGAATACTCAGGGATCCCTAACAGTGAGATGTCAGCAAATGAGGAACAAGAACTCTATAAGAAACATCATAGTTAATGTGAACCATTAAAATTATTTCTGTTAAGGTCAAGAAGAAGACAGGTATGTGCACTGTTGGCTAATACTGTAGATCAGATCCTCGTCAATGCAAAAAGAGAAAGATATAATAGATATAAAGATATAAAATGGCCTGGAGAGACAGGCCATTATTTGGGCAGTTTTCCTCAGTAATCCTGAAGGAACCAACTGCCAAAACTATTAGAAATAGTAGTTAAATTAGTAAGATATCCAGAAAGAAGAACAATAGTCAAAACCTAAAGGTCTTTTTATATGCCACCAGTAATCAATCAGAAATTGAAAAGTTGTATGTTTATATAGTATAATTTTAATTTCATTATGTATTAAAAAAGTTCTGTGTATGCCTAGACTAGGAGAGAACTAATAAAGAAAAATTTATCTTTGGGTGGTGGGATTAGAGGTGATTCTTACTTAGTTTTGTACTTTTCTGTATTTTTCAAAATATCTCTGAGTAAGTTTTAGAACAGGTGATAGTGAGTGGCAGTTAAGACTGTGAGCTGAAAATGAAAGCAAGATGCATGTATTGGTGTTTTCACTTGGAGATAATATGGAATAAACTGCTTCTTAAAAACACGTTCTGATATAGAAAAGCACATTCAACCAATACTTACTTAAAAATGTAACATTCTTACTTGCCTCTTTCTTTGAGCTAAGAAATATTCCTTCTGTCTACAGGCCACCAGCATTTTATAATAGTGCCTCACCACCAGGACCACAGTTTCAGGAAGGCAGTCCACATCCTCAACATATCTATAGTTCTGGATCAAGTCCAGGTCCTGGACCCAATATGTCTCAGGGACATAATAGTCCTGTGATGCACCCAGGCTCCCCCGGACATCATCCGTGTGCAGCCGTGCCGCACAGCCCACCTTTGCCACCTGGTCCACCTGGAATTTTAGGTCCTCACAGTCAAGCTGGAGTACTTGTTCAACCAGATCCACCTTTGACACCACCAAGTATGAGTGGTGCTTACCATTGCCCAGGCTTTCCAGAACACATGATGAAAGTACCTAGAGAGAATCACTGTTCTCCAAGTTCGTCATACCTGCAAAGTACTGGTGAAATGCAGCTCAACACCAGTTACGAGTCCGTACAAAACCCAGCCGAGTTTTATGATAATTACTATTCACAGCATGTTGTACATAATTTCCAGCCACCCAATAACTCTGGTGGTAAGTTTTCCTTTTGAAATAACTCATTTTTAATTTAAAATCTTTGGAGTTATCTGTCTTTCATTAAAAACATAAGAATGTATGTTTTAAATAAAGCTAAGTAAAATGTAATGAAATTGAAACCATAAACATGTTTTTTTTTTTAAGTTTATTTTGAGAGAGAGAGAGCATGCATGAGAGCACAAATGAAGTTGGACAGAGAGAGAGGGAGAGAGAGAATCCCAAGCAGGCTCTGCCCTGTCAGCACAGAGCCCCACACTGGGCTTGATCTCATGAACCACAAGATCATGGCCTGAGCCGAAATCGGGTTGGCCACTTAACCAACTGAGCTACCCAGGTGCCCCCAAAACCATAAAATATGTTTTAAATTTAACCAAACATTGGTTACACCAGAACTTTAGATAGTTTTAAAAAATATTTACAATCACATAATAATTTGGTAATCAAATGTAGTTAGTATTAGAGCTTCAATTTGTTATAACTATAATATAATATATATAATATAACCGTGGTGCCCTCTAGAGGAGTTCTGTGCTAAATTCGCATCTGTGTCTTTCTGTGTTATGTGTATAGATGGCATGTGGCATGTTGAATTTGCCCAGCATCAGCCTCCGGTTGTTCAAGATTCCCCAAACCGGGGTGGCGGATCTGACGGCAGCAGCAACACGACGGGCCACGGCCCCCTGCCTGCACCAGGTCTCCTTCCTGCAGTGCAGAGAGCTCTTTTTGTGAGACTTACTCAGAAATACCAAGAAGAAGATGAACCAAGCAGCACCCAAGCTCAGAGGGCACCAAGCAAGGAAGAAGGTGTGTCAGGTGCTGTGATAGCATCTTACTTTGGATTACTTGGTTCCTGAAACGGTCTTGAATAGGTTAAAACTTGGAAAAGGAGTTCCTCTAAACTATCTATTCTATTTCCAATTTACCTCGTAGCTCCTATCTGCTTGGAATTGATTGTGGTTTCCAGGGCCATACATGCTTTAGTAATTAATTGCAAAAAGTTTGATCTGAAGCTATAGTATGAGGCCTGGCTGAGCAGACTTGCTAATAAGTCCTGTGTTTGGAAGAAAGAAATAGAACAGAAACAGGACATCTTCCAGTTCAGGAAGTTTGACTTCTAGCCCAAGTTTAAAATGACTCAGTTATTAGAGAAGTTTTTATGGGCACAGGCTGTGTATTTCAGGTTCTACTATATTATGAAGGAGTATTCTTTTTAATATAAAAGATTATGTGGAGGGGCGCCTGGGTGGCTCAGTCGGTTAAACGTCCAACTTCGGCTCAGGTCATGATCTCACAGTCCATGAGTTTGAGCCCCACATCAGGCTCTGTGCTGACAGCTCAGAGCCTGGAGCCTGCTTCAGATTCTGTGTCTCTCTCTCTCTCTCTCTCTCTCTCTCTCTCTCTCTCTGCCCCTCCCCTGCTATGCTCTCTCTCTGTCTCAAAAAATAAATAAAAACATTATTTAAAAAAAATTTTTTTTAAAGATTATGTGGAGACACCAAGTTTACCCTAGTGGTTTTGATATTGATAAGTGTATAGCAATTAGTTAATTGAGAGAAAGCTTAAAGCATCAAATTTTTATGAATTACAAAATTGATGTGTTTACCCACTCTATTTTGTGTGTGTGTGTGTGTGTGTGTGTGTGTGTATTTTTCTTAACTGCACACCCACTGTGGGGCTCAAACACACGACTCAGACCAAGAGTCACACTCTCCACCAACTGAGCCAGCCTGGTGCCCATTTGCCCACTCTTAAATATAAAATTTATAAATAACTGTGTAGAACTAGATAACATTAGGTAGCTACAAGCTATTATATAAACATTGTTTGTTGCCTTTTCAAAGAAGGTAGCATTAACTTTTCATTTATTTAACATCATGGGGAAACGAGGAATTCCTAATAAGTTAATTTCCTGTACAATTTATGTTTGCTCCTTTAAGTGCTAAAACTTAATTTTAAGAAAAAACAATTTTCATTATTTTCTATAAAGTTTTACAAACATTTGTATTTTCATAAATAAGAAAATTACAAATTTTCTAGATATAAAATTTTGTACTATAGTATTATATAATTGGTGATGTTTTATGAGAGTTTTTTCTCTGTGTCCAGAAAAAATCTTGAACAGCTAGGTTTTTTGTGTTTGTGTTCATTTTTATAAATTTTAATGCCCTTATAAGTTTATCTGTCCTTTGATAAAAAGCTGATAACTGTCATTTCCTATCTAATATCTCCTTTCCATTGGGCTATCTCTACTGGTTTGCTTTCCTTCTGTCATATACTCATTCTCATTCCAAATAGGATTTAAGATTGCTTATAGATATGAAAGTCAAAATAAAATAGCATTTTCCTTATATGGATCAGATTTGGATCATCTTACCTATTTGGATCAAGTAACAAATTCTGTGAGGAGTGAAATTCCTATACAGAAGTATTTAAAATAATGGCAATAGGTAAAAGCTTTAGGCTTCCTGAGGTCACTGAGAAGAAGAAAAGAGATCTAGTGTGTAGAAGTAGCCTGTTGTTGTTGTTGTTGTTGTTGTTGTTGTTGTTGTTGTTGTTTTGAAAGCTAGCTCACTTTTTTTTTCTATTGAGAAGAGAGCGCAAGCAGGGGAGGGCCCAAGGGAGAGGGAGGGAGAGAATCTTAAGCAGGCTCCACCATCAGTTCAGGGCCCAACATGGGGCTCAATCTCATGACCATGAGATCATGACCTGAGCCAAAATCCAGAGCAGGAAGCTTAACTGACTCAGCCACCCAGATGCCCCTAAAAGTAGTTTTCTTCAGACACTGAGATATGAGTAAAACTTTTTTCAGTTGTGTTGGGACACCTGGCTGGCTGAGTCGGTGGAGCATGCGACTCTTGATCTTGGGGTTGTTAAGTTTGAGCCCCATATTGGGCAGGGGGATTACTTAAAAATAAAATCTTTAAAAAAAAAAACTTTTTTCCATTGTGATATAATCTATACAATTTTTGAAATTTACTTTAAGACTTTTCTTATGTTTATTTATTTTGAAAGGGAAAGAGAGAGAGCAGGGGAGGGGCAGAGAGAGAGAGGGGAAGGAGAGAGAGAGAGAGAGAGAGAGAGAATTCCAAGCAGGTTCTGTGCTGTCAGTGCAGAGCCTGAGCGGGGTTCGAGTTCACCAACTGTGAGATCATGTCCTGAGCTGAAATCAAGAGTTGGTCACTCAACCGACTGAGCCACCCGCATGCCCCAGTCTGTACAATTTTAAACCACACTTTTCAGCCTAAATTTCAGTACTTGTTTTGCAAGCTATGTTCAAACTAAATGTGTAACACTGAAGTTCCATGTAATAGAAACACATTAATGAAATGAAATGAGGTAAAATGAGAATATTTACAATATTCTATTCATCCAAGATATTCTAGTATGTATATGTATGTATGAGTGTGTGTGTATGAGTGTATGTGTGTAACCAATTCAGAGTTAATGTAGTTGTTTTAATGGAAAGGAAGGAGACTCCCCTTCTGCAGCATCAGTTTATAATCCCTTCTGTACTACTAGAGAGAATACCTCTGATAGTTAAGCTTCTTAACAGTGTATCTAACACACTAAGGTTACATAGACTAGGAGTAAGGTCTGAAGTGTTCCCATAAAGTGTATAGATTTCAGGATGTTAGTTTTGTTACTTTTAATTTTAAATGTTTAAATAGCTAATATATTCACATATGTCAACATCTAAAAATATAATAAGCTATAAATGAAAAATCTCTACGTCATCCCTCATTTGGTCAGTTCCCATTGCTTCCTTAACCAGTACTATTAGTGTTTTTGTTTTCTTTCCAGATTTTTAAAAAGTCTTTCTCCCTTGTTATCTTGATAAATCCAGAGCTATGAAACCTGAGTATTACTTGAATTAAAGACATCCAAAACATTTGGTGTTCTTTTCCAAGAGGATTTCTCTTCTTACCCAACTCTGTCATACCACACACACTTTGGCCAGTCGGAATGAAAGGTTCTGACTTTCTCCTGGCTGGAAGGACATTACACATATTCTAGTATCACACTTCTTTCTTTATGGAGTATAACGACTAAATTGATCATTGTCATCCCACATCTAATTTTGTTCCAGTGTTGAAACTCTGGCATTTCTATGATGCATTTTCTTGAAGTCAGACTACACTTATTTCAGAAATAGCATGTGTTTTTTAAATTATCTCAATTAAGGCCAAATATGAATGTTTCATTCTTTACAATAAGTTTTTGTCTACATTTAGATGATACTGTTAACTGGTATTCCAGTAGTGAAGAGGAAGAAGGAAGCAGTGTCAAGTCAATACTGAAAACATTACAGAAACAAACAGAAACTTTAAGGAATCAGCAACAACCTTCCACAGAGCTCAGCACTCCTACTGATCCAAGACTTGCTAAAGAGAAAAGTAAAGGAAACCAAGTTGTTGACCCTAGACTTCGTACTATCCCAAGGCAAGACATGAGAAAAGCTTCTGAGTCTGCCCCGCTGGATCTTAGACTTGCATGGGATCCCAGAAAATTAAGAGGGAATGGAAGTAGTCACACAGGATCTTCCGTTGGTGGAACAAAGTTTGATTCACACCATGCAAACGCTGGCTCTGTCAAACACAAAAGAGGAGATGATGATGATGAAGATACAGAAAGAGAATTGAGAGAAAAAGCTTTCTTAATACCTTTGGATTCTTCCCCTGGTATAATCCTCCAGGATCCAAGGTCACAACTGAGACAGTTCAGTCACATTAAAATGGATATTATCCTAACCAAACCCAACTTTGCAAAACACATCGTGTGGGCTCCCGAAGACTTACTTCCAGTCCCCTTACCTAAACCTGACCCAGTATCTTCAATCAATTTACCTCTACCCCCTCTTATAGCTGACCAGAGGCTCAATAGGTTATGGAATACAAAAAGCGATCTTCATCAAAACACCGTGCCCATTGATTCAAAATTAGCAGCCAAAGCCAAAATTAACACAACAAACAGAGAAGGCTACCTAGAACAATTTGGGGACTTACATAGTTCAGGAAGTAAGTTAGGAGATCCTAGGCTACAAAAAAATTTTGATCCTAGACTTCATAGACAGCATGGTACAGAGTCTCATCAGGCAGTTACAAAGGATTCACATACATTAAAGAGTGCCCCTCACTTAACCAGATCAAACCCTGGTTCATCACAGCCCTCAGGGGCAATAACTAGCAATTCTAGTCCCGGGGCCTTGCCTCCATATGCCCCTAAACTCTCCTCTTCAGCTGGCCTTCCACTGGGAACTCCAAGTTCAGTTCTTAGTGGCATTAGTTTGTATGACCCTAGGGAGCATGGTTCATCATCTACATCAGAGCTAGCAACAGAAAATGCAGAGAACCAGAAAAAAAGTGGTAGTTTAAAAAGTAGTGACAAAAATGAACCTTCTCCCGGAGAGGCAATCCCGCCACAGAAAACCAGTCCGAACGTGGAAGTCACTGTTGATGGGCCAGTTGACCCACAGGCAGATAATCTCAGGAGTTCTGGTGTGGTTCAGGTCCCAGCAGTGCACAGTCTTCCTATTCAGGCATTAACAGGCTTAATTAGACCCCAGTACAGCGATCCAAGGCAGTCAAGACAGCCAGGACAGATGAGTCCCACCCCAGAAAATGATCCCGGTAAAGAACCAGATGACAAATCTCTGAAAGAGGTTTTTAAAACTTTTGATCCAACTGCTTCACCATTTTGTTAGCTATTGTGTAATTAAGCGGTTCTTTTCACTCTTGTGACTATTGCAGTCCTCTGCTGTTTTGTAACTGGTTTACCTCTATAGTTTATTTATTTTTAAATTATAAATACTTTTCAGCTGCTAGTATCAGAACCACATGAAGTTATATCCTCTAAAGCCTGTGGTATTTTATATAATATTTTTATAACTTTAAGAGACTGTAGTAATTGACATAGAAACTTATCTATCATGTTAGCTTCGGTAGAAGTACTTTTATCGTAAATAAACCATCATGAACTCAACACTCTGCCCAAATATATGCCAGTTGTCTTTCATAATCAATGTTTAGATAAACGATTACCACTTTTATATGGTTGTTAGTTTCAAGCAATATGATGTACATTACTTTTGAGCAACAGTATTTTGACTAGGATCTTCTCTATTTGTCAACCCAGAACTGATTAATATGTAATGCTAACTGCTAACTAAAATGTAAAATTAAGTAAAGAAAACATTTTTAAAATCACAATTAGCAGAGCAGTTCATGTTTAAGGGCATCACTTTTATTAGTATTGGCAATATTATTTGTGTAAATGAAGCATTTGAATGTCCTATCTTTTAAAAGTATTTTATTGTATACTGTATCATAGAAGTTGGAGATACATAGATTGTTTTTGCTAAAGTGGAAAATTCCCAAGTTCTCTAACATAACTTTTTAGTTTTTCATATTAAATAGTTGAGTTATTGCTGTGTTACATTGTGATGTTTATGTGTTTCAATGTTTTTTGTCTTCAGCATAATTTATATTACTTTTTCAAATGATGTAGCTGCAATAATTGTATTCATCATGACTTTGGTAATTTTTAACAAAATTTTAATAGATCCAGTGACAGTCTGTAGTGATTATTGCATTGATAATGTTTTAAATGTCCAGGTTCTATATTTTTTCTTAAATAGCAAGAAAACACAGAGATGGTATAATCAACTGTATATGGCTACCAATAAAGAATCTCTTTCAGATCTCTCCTGACTGGCATTCTGTAACAGAGGAGACTGCCTGGTATTTACAGTATTTAATGTCCTCATAGATTGGAAATCTCCTAAGTTGGTTAGAAATTGTATTTGTATAAAAACTAATTTGTATTCATTCTTGTGTATTTATTGCAGTATATAAGTAATGGCAGCCCTATTTGTTTTATACATATATTATTTATAACAGAAACTAAGTATTACACTAATATTCATATCTTGAACTGGATGTGTGTGACAGTGTTTGTTGGTAACAACTCCAATATGTAACTTGAAAACAGAGCTTTTCATTATAAAAGATAATGAAAGTGGGGGAAATCATTTGATCCTTGGATGAAAACAGCTACCCCTGAAAAGTGATTTTAGAAACATATAGCAAAATATTTCTGTAGGAACCTAACACTTAGATAGCATATGTTAACTATTAATGCATATTTTTTCTATTCACTTCTTCACTATTTTGTTTTTGTTTTGTTTTGCTTTGATTCCATGCTTAAATGGAGTTGCAGCTAAATGAACAACAACTCTGCTTACCCAAGAAGTTCATTGTGTTCTAAGTGGAAGGACAGTTGTTTGAGGAGATGTGAATTTCTACTATTTATACTTTGGTTACATTGTTGCCTAACATGGCTCTGGATAACATTTTTGTTTAAAAATGTACTTTAAAGCCACCATAGAAAATATTTTCTGGTTTCCTATCCACATGAACTTTATTATACACACATAC
Organism: Panthera onca; assembly: GCF_046562875.1. Classification (NCBI taxonomy): domain Eukaryota; kingdom Metazoa; phylum Chordata; class Mammalia; order Carnivora; family Felidae; genus Panthera; species Panthera onca. Next base: position 37,594,712 of record NC_138341.1, read on the forward strand.
ATATATGTAATACTCCTTTTTCAGGGAAAAAATCAGTAAAATTGCTGAATTTTAGTAATTAAATGGATAATTTTAGCAAATCTCTAATTCCCTTGTGTATTTTATAATTATATTAAGTAATGCTATTTATATTTTAAATATCATACAAAAAAGATAATTTGGCTTGTTAAAGATCAAAATAGAATCCAAATTCTTAACAGAAGATCCTTTTTCCCAAGAGATGTTGAACTATTAATTAAAAAGTAAGGTTTAAATATCATTAATGCAAGTTACAATGTTCACTTGATCAGTATTTTTGAGCCTCTATTATCTCAGCTAGTGTCCTATAGGCTATTTTATAAGAAAGTGTGGACTTAGTTTAAAATTTAACAATATATTTTATATGAAAATTTTATATTTATGTTTAAAATAATGATTTTAATTTGTGCTCTTTTTTAATTGAGATAACTTTAGCTTAAGGGATATCCTATCGTATCCTGTCAACTTAGATTATCTTAATCTTATTTCTTCCTTTTTCTCACCAAAATCTAATAACCCATTTCCGCTGATGAATAACCTCCTTTAAGATGAATCGGTGTTTGTTAGAATCCATGTAAGTTGATTTACACCAGCACCCTGGAAAGTACTTTATGTCCCTATTCTTATAAGCCAAACATTTACAGATAACAGAGGTAACTTGTGTCCTAAAAGAGTCTGGATGAGACTCACTGACTGAGATGTAACTTAACTATTCATACTGGTTTGTGGCAGAAGGTTTATCCCTATTTACTGTGATGTTGAGTGGAATGGGATATATCAGGGTGTTACATTGGAATACCCAGGTGACCATAATTTAGATTGGGCAACTACTTTCCCATATCTTGTTTAGTCTTTGCCCAAAACTCCTGTCTCTGGAGCTTTCCCAGTTAGGACCTCATTCTGAACCCTGAAAGAAAACCAAATATTGGAGTGATACCAAATTCTGCTTCATCAATTAGGTCTGCTTCTGTAGGGACCCTCTGTTACCCAGCTCTATGTACCAAACCCCAGAATTAGGGTGCAAGCAAAACAGCCTAAGTAGGAGATTAGATTTGCTTAGGTTTCTATTTGTCTTTTTAACTTGCCATAAGGATTTTAAATAGTAGTTTTCCTTGCTAGTCCTACTTATTTTAAGAGTGGAAGAATAGTTGATTAGTAAAGAAATCCTGCATAAGCTTACATATAAGCCGCTTTGCTGAATTAATTAGAAGAGAGAGAAGGAAAGGAGAACTCAAGAGGGCTAGGGGGTTTAAGGACCATGAATTCATATTGTTCTAAATTGATATATGGATTTTTTTTTTCTCAATGTCCAGTTCCTTATCTGTGAAATGGGTATAATTTTGACTGCTCATAGATTTGATATAGTGAATGAATTATTATTTTAAAGCATTTTAAAATGTAAAATTGGTTTATAACTTTGGCAAACATAATAATTATACTTCCACTAGGGTGCATTTAGCTGTACAAATTCCAAAGTAACACGGTTTGTGTGGTTTACCAGTTTTATGAAATTTCAGATGATATACATTAAAGACACAATAGAATTGTGTAAGAAGTTATTTTGCAGAATATTAACCCATGAAGTTAGCAACTCACCCTTAACGTTTTGTGTGTTAGTAAGACATAGGACTTTCGTATTTTAGAGCTTTATGGACTTGTAGTGTCTATTCAAGATCTGATCGCTCTGCCCATTTTGTACAAGTTGGATATTGATAGAGGGTTAAAAATGCTGACAGTCCATATTGCATGGTGTATTTGCTTCAATTATAGCATGTGTGCTGTGGGCAAAGTGGCCCATTTATTCATTGTAACAGCCATTGGCCTTAGAAACAACAGAGATGTTTACTCCCATTTCTTAGTATGTATTTCTGCAAGCACATGACACAGAGGTATTTCTGAGTGCCCACTTGCTTGATAAAGGTGTCATTTTCCTTTGTTCATGGCAATTTAAAGTTTGGCACTTCCTAGGGACCTAAATGTGAGGTCTTGTCAAAATCCTTCCAGTTGCACAACACAGAGTCTTAAGGTGGAGATGTTCTCCCCGAGTTCACCCTTCTGGGCGTAAGGGCTGTGTCTCAGAGGGGTGGTCTGCGCTCAAGGCTGTAACTTGGAGGGGTTGTGTGCAGTCACAGGGTCGGCTGATAGGGCCCCTGCACATTTCAGTAATTGGGCTTTTTGTGAATATCCAAAATGAAGAGCTGTAATTATCTTTTCAGAAATGGGTTGGCAGTGTTTGATCACATTATGGTCAAAATTAAGTCTAGTAGGGTATGTAAGTCGTTAGTAAACTTAGTTTAAATAAGGCTTAGTTTAGGAAATGTAAGCTTTAACAAAATGTAACCAAACAGGGCTTGAGTGTCTAGAGCTGTTTTCCTCACGTGTGTGTTTATTGTTTAGCATTTATGGAATGTCTTTACCCAAAGTGTTTAATGTGATTTACAGACCCAGTTTCAGTAGCTACCAATCACCAAATTGCTGGACTTTTGTTTTGTTTGTTTTTGCTGGGGTTTTGTTTTGAGTATGTTGTTTATCAGCAGTATCTGCCAGTTGTAACAAAGCCTGTATTAACCTTCTTTTCTTGGAAAGGATACAGACCTAAGAAAGGACTTTAGGTTAACATCAACATAACATTTAGAATTTCTAATTTTTAAATAAGAAATAAAAAGCACATTTTAAATTGTATTTTATGCTTTTGGAGGCAAGACCGGTATGTGCCTCCCTACTTTGCTGTTTCCCCACAGCAACAAGCCTAGTTCTAGGCACACAGGTGGGTGCTTTGTTAATTGCTTCCCAATATCCATCCAAGTTTAGATTTTCATGTGGCAGAGCCACTCCATGGTTGTGTCCAAGAGTACAATTCATAAAGTATACCTCCTTCAGTGGACACAAGGTACCTACCTTCTCTTTTTTGTTTCCCCTTCCCATCTCCCAACCAAACAATGTAAAGGTAGGGTTATGGCAGCTTAACGTTTCTACAATAATTCATAACTCCAAGAGCCCTCCAGTTTTATAAGTTAACTTTACTACTTCATGGTAGAAATTTGAATTGGTCAATTATTTATTCCTGTAGATCTATGAAGGATTCTTTCTGTAACCAGAAAGAACTGCAGAATCAGAGACCTCTTTTTATTTTACAATATATTTGTCTAATTTCTCTCTTCCTGTTCTCAAAATATCAACCACAATTATGAAGTTATGCCCCACCTGGTGAAATTCCAATAACATTAAAATTTTTCTTTATCCCAACACCTCGAAAGGTAATTTATCCTTTAATGTCATGAATTGGACTCTATATTGGGTCCTGCATGTTGCTTAATACCCTTCATTACCCTTTGGAATAGAACAATCATGTGTTGCAGTGGGCAAAATCATTGTGGGCATAGAGAAAATCTATTTCTCTATGTATTTTATAGCCTTGTTTTTCCTTGAATCTCTTGTCTTTAAAACTTTAAATTTGTCAGGAGAAGTTAATATATAGCTAATACAGCATTTTAGAAAAATATTAGCTCCGAATTATCAGACCCCACACTTCTTTTGCTCATTACTGATTTTAATACCTCTGTGAGGGTATTAAGGTTAAGAGGGGCAGTAAAATTTGCATTAGCTAATACTATTTTGTCAGAGGTCTGATACATAGTTTATTGTAAAACAAATATATAGAGCCTCCCCCCAAAAACAACTAGCCATGTTATTCCCAGACCTCCATTATGAGCAATATTTTCATATTAGTTGTCAGCGATAGACTATACGTTTTATATGCTTTTTAAATAGAGAAAGTGAAAAATAAGGAACTAATCATTGTTACTAGAGGTTTTCGTCCACCTCTGTTTTACAGAAGTTTGCCTTCCATTTGTTTGAGAGGGAAGTCAAATAAGATAGGAGAATATCTTTTCAGAAGGTAGAATGATATTTCCTTATAAAAGTGACAATCAAGAAATAGTCATTTGTATACTTGCCAAAGTTTCAAGAAGAATTTTACATTCCTGACCCTAAATCCACGGCTCCCCCACCCAGGATTCAGAAAGGGCTCGGTGTAGATCCAGGTTTCCGCGGCCCAGGTCCTTTTGTTTTTAGTCCAGGGCTTCTATGCTTGCACATGACTAAGGCATTGATGGCACTTGTGTCCTAGGATTCAGTGTGTGTCTGTGTTTGGAGGCGGGGTTTGGGATTGGGGTGGGGGAGGAGCAGTCTGTGTTCAGACTTATGATCATCCATTTTTTATCAGGTATCCAAGTACCATCTGTGGGCCAAAACGCAGGTTCAACCTATTCAGAATGAGGTGGGATTTTAAAACAAAACAAAAATTTCTAATGTTATTATTTAATTTCCCCCAGTTGTATCTCAAATGTTGGGGAAATGCTGCCTTGACTGTTTTACTTTACAAGGTTTTAGTAGATACCAATTTAGTAAATTAACTATACTGTCTGTTCAAAAGATACCAGCAGGGTGTATTTTGCTAAACTGATTAATTATTCTACTTAAAGACTAACAAATCATTTGGTAAAATCAGGAATATTATTTCTTTTCATTTACTAATAACTTTCCAAGTTACCTTCTGTTGTTGCAAGTTTCTGTAATTTTTTCCTGTCATACCTTTCTATTGTCTGACTTTAAATAAAAATGTTTCTAATAATATCTGTCTAGCACTGTGTTGCTTTTCTTTAATAAATCTTCTTCCTTTAAAGACAGAATACAGGGGAGCATGTACTCGTATGAGAACTTACAAATGGACCCGATCCCAGGCCTTCCTGAAAGAAAGAGATGGTAGTCCTTCAGTGTATCGGAGGCACAGAGATTGTGCTTCACTTAGCCACACAGGTTAGTAGCATCTGAAGTCCTCTATTTCCTGAGACTGCCGGCATTCTGGACATGTAAGTATCTCTTAGATGAGCTCACATTAATTTTCTAATGTTTATTTATTTCTGAGACAGAGAGAGACAGAGCATGAATGGCGGAGGGTCAGAGAGAGAGGGAGACACAGAATCTGAAACAGTTTCCAGGCTCTGAGCTGTCAGCACAGAGCCCGACGCGGGGCTCGAACTCACGGACTGTGAGATCACGACCTGAGCCGAAGTCAGACGCTTAATCGACTGAGCCACCCAGGCGCCCCTAGCTCACAATTTTCTATTAAAGGATCGAATCCAAGAGGTTGCTAGCAAATGGACTGCTTAGAGCAGAACAGGACCCCTCAGGACCAGAGTGGGACCTCATCACAGAGGGAGGGCTCAGAACAATGGGGTATGCACTTCCCTTTGAGATAGGAGCAACAAAGAAGTGACTGATCATGACTCCCTCAAAGGCCCAGAAGCTTCATTAAAAGATGTTTTCTGGTTTCTGTTCTAATGTGTTCACTGGCCAAGGACACACTGTCTTGAATAAGGGGGACTTGTAGATTCCTGGACTTACTTATTGAGCAACTCTGTGGAAAAGTCTTCTTTGAGAGCTAGCAATCTCGTCCTGGAGCATACTCTCCTGAGCAGTGCAACACTGGGCGAGCCGGGACTTCCCAGAGCATCACCTTCCTCACAGACAAAATTGGGATCCATCACTCATTTGAGAAAGATTGTTTGAACAGTCAGCATATGCTAGTAGGTGTTGGGTTACAGAGATGGATAGGATAGACTGCTTTTATATCCTACATTTCCCGAATGAAAAATGTATGCGAAACCCCAGTGTGCAAACTGGATGAAAGTGGAGACATTCTGGCTGACGTTGGGGTGGGGTGCCAGATCCCACAGCTGAATCACCTCAAAGGAACGCGAACAGAGTGCGAGAGACCTTATCTGAATCCTCCACGCCGCAAGCAAATCGTACAATGCAGCTATCATCCTTTCACTCATTGCCTTAAAAGCCCTCCAGGGTTTCCCTTATCTGCACAAAAAGTCCAAACTCCGTGGCTTTGCATTCCAGGATTCTTTTCCAGTGCCTTCCCCACTCTGGTTGTCTCACCCCTGGATCAGCAGAGAACTAATTGTGCTGTCTGCGAATGAGCTGAGAATTTGTCCTCTGTTGCACTGTGAGCTCTTATTCTATTTGCCTCTATTTCCCCAGGACCTCGAGTGGTTTCTGGGTTTCTGTTCCTCAGCAGGAGCTCCCTCAATAATCGCTAGGGCGTGACAGACTGGAATTGCAGATCAGAGGCCTTTATCCACACGGGTGGCACGCTTCCAGCTCCCACAGCCTTGTCAAAAGTCTACAAAAAAGTTCGAGACTTGAATTTTGGCTTCAAAATATTACAAGAGATTGTAAAGGTGAAATGTTTATTTTGTTTTTGTTTTTTAAAAAAATATTTTTTTAACGTTTATTTATTTTTGAGACAGAGAGAGACAGAGCATGAACGGGGGAGGGGCACAGAGAGAGGGAGACACAGAATCGGAAGCAGGCTCCAGGCTCTGAGCCATCAGCCTAGAGCCCGACGCGGGGCTCAAACTCACGGACCGCGAGATCGTGACCTGAGCTGAAGTCGGACGCTTAACCGACTGAGCCACCCAGGCGCCCCAGAAATGTTTATTTTGAAAGCAACATTATTAAATACTGTCATAATGTGTATAATGAATAATTATATAACTTTGTATTTTACACATGCATAGAAACACATGCATAAATATATGTGTACATACACAGTGTGGAAGACTGGGTGCCTTTACTACACTAGAGTGAGATCTTTAATTTTTTTTTAATGTTTATTTTTGAGAGAGAGAGAGACACAGTGTGAGCAGGGGAGGGGCAGAGAGAGAGGGAGTCACAGAATCCGAAGCTGGCTCCAGACTGAGCTGTCAGCACAGAGCCGGACGTGGGGATTGAACCCACGGACCATGAGATTATGACCTGAGCAAAGTCAGATGCTTGCTTAACTGACTGAACACCCAGGTGCCCCATGGAGTGAGATCTTTAGAAATTATCAGGAGGTCAACACATAGCCCTGCTTCCAATCCAGACTTTAAAACCAAGAAATATCCTGGAAGACAGGAAGTGGGGCTTATTCTATAAACCTGGAGCTTTACTGCTGTGAATTATATTTCTGTGTGTGTGTGTGTGTACACACATACAAGAAAAATGGGAGATTGCCTAGTTTTCTGTACTTTGTGCAATATTTTTACCAGGAAGATATTTTAGCTAGTTGTGAATAACCACCTATGCTTTATGTATTCATTCAGCAAATACTAAGCACCTATTCTTTGTCAGGCTCCACAATAGGCTCTGGGGATTCAGACGCAAATGGGGCAGATGGGCTTGGAGTTTACAGTTGAATGGAGGAGACTGAGATGCAGGAAGCATGTAACTACAGTGGCCGGGTGCCACTTCTCGTGGCCGCTGAGCCACAGGGTGCTTGGAGAAGGACCCAATGCTGCAATGCTCCCTCTCTTCCAGGGAGGAACTTGTCCTGTACGTGTTTCAGCCCCTTACAGGCAGGACAGCTGAGTCTGATCGCCATCTGGAGGCCATGTTGGATAACCGCTCACAGATGGAGTAGCAAACCCATCCCTCGCACACCTCTAACACTGAACGCTTTGGGCTCCGTGCTAGGTGTCAGGGGTGAACGGATGAGACACACACGATACAGATCCCATCCCTTGTGGCAAGATTCAGCCCAGCTTCACCTCACCCTCAAACTGGTACCTGTCTCCCTCACAGGCCTTTCCAAAAGCCTCCCCTCCCAACTGTCTGGAGAAACTGGGAAGGGCTCTCCCTCCCCACCATGGCACTGGGGTAGAGACCGGATGCCTGAAGCGACAAGCCTATCCTTAAAACGCTTTGCTCTGACGGTGCAGTGGTTCTTCAGCAAGGGCCAAAGAGCCGGCAGCAGTCTGGCTCCTGGTTCCCCTGTGCTTGGGGCAAAGGATTTGAAGCCACAAAGAGACCTAAACAAAATTGCAAATTAGAGAGGATAAAGGGTGATAATGTGGAGGAGAGAACAGGTGGAGGTGGGGGAAGGGAGCAAAGGGAATAAAAAGCTGCAGTCAGCAAAGGGGAAAACTGCAGAGAGGAGGCCCACGGAGGAGAGAGTGTCAAGAAGCAAGAGGTCCCTGGAGTTGGACCAGTCAAGAACTCAGGGAGACCAAATTCGGAGAAGAGCCCATTGCATCTGACAAATTGGAAAAAAAAATGAAAAATGAAGCCAGAGTTTTGAAGGATTGGTGGATGGTAAGGAAACAAAACAGCAGTGATAGATTAATATTTCTTGGAACTTGGTTCTGAATAGCAGGAGAAGACCCAGGGAATGTTTCTGAAAAAGGAGACTCAAACATGAGCCAGAGAAAAGGTAGTCTGAAAAGAGAAACAAGTACTTCCCCCTGCTGGCCAAGAGGGAGTAACAGAGGCTAGGTTATATACACACACACACACACACACACACACAGACACACACACACACACACACACACACACACACACACACACCCTTCATCCCCAGAACAGCCAGATGAAACATACAAAACAATAGAGTTCAGAGTTGGACCCCAGGCAGCATAGGACAGTCACCCTTAAGAGAGATTAAACCCAACAGGCAAATTCATACTTCTAGTTGCAGATTTCAATACCCTTTGCTCAAAATGGATGGAAAAAGTAGAATGAACATCAGGGAACATCATGGAAAACTTGAACAACAGAGTCGATCAACTTGCCCCAGCTGGTGTTCATAGAAGACTCCACCTACCAACAGCAGAATGTACATTCTTTCCTACTGCACGTGGAACATGTATCCAGATAAACTATACCCCAGGCCCCAAAACAAACTCAGTAAACTTAAAAGGATTCAAATAATAAAAAGAATGTCTTTTGACCACAAAGGAATTAAATCCGAAATCAAAACAGAAAAAAATACCTGGAAATTCCCCCCAAATACTTTGAAACTAAATAACACAGTTGCAAATAATCCATGGTCAACAAAGAATTCAAAAAGGAAATTAGAATGTATGAGAAAGAAAACCATAAAAATTGGAGGCTAATGCTGAAGTAGTGCTTAGAAATCACAGCAGTAAAAGCCTGTAATAGAAAAGAATGCTAGAGAATAATGATCTCTGGTTGCACATGCAGAAACTTGAAAAGGAGAACAAGTTAAGCGCAAAGGCACGATAACAAATATCAAAGAGGGGCACCTGGGTGGCTCAGTTAGTTCAGTGTCTCTTGGTTTTGGCTCAGGTTATGATTTCCTGGTTCATGGGCTCCAGCCCCACGTTGGACTCACTGCTGTCAGCACAGAGCCCACTTCAGATCCTCTGTACCCTTCTCTCTCTGCCCTTCCCCCACTCACATGTGCTCTCTCTCTCTCTCTCAAAAATAAGTAAAACATTAAAAAAAAAAAAAAAGAAATATTAAAGAGAAGGAATCCATGAAGTAGAAAACAGAAATCTAGGAAAGAAAGTCAATAAAATCAAAAGTTGGTTATTTAAAAAGATAAATAAAATGGATAAATCTCTACATCCAACTTTCAGAAGAAAACCTAGGAGGAAATCTTGGGACCTAAGTATGGCCAAGAGTCCTGAGCGTCTGAAAAGGATCATCTTGCAGTGATCATGCTGAAGGAAAGAAGCCGGGGGGGGGGGGGGGGGGGTAGGAAAGAACACTATTACATGATTCCAGTTTAATAAAAATCCTAGAAAATGCAAACCAATCTTCAAGTAGCCACGCAAACCAGTCCTTATAGGGAGCTCATCCCAGGCTAACACAAACTTCAGTTTCCCCATACCTTGAACTTGACTGACCTCCCCAGTGTAACCTACACATCTTTCAGTACCTGGCTTCCTGCACAACTGATACTGTTCTCACTTTGCAACACCTTAATAAAGGCTTAAGCTAACAGGGCATCGATGTTTTCCCCCCTCCTCCTACAGTCTACATGTGATGTTCCTTCTAAGCCCAGAAACTGAAGTATCATTCCCAGGGGATCAGCCTCACCAGGGGCCCAGGGACATTCCCCCTCACTGGGAGGACTGCCAAGGCAGCTCTGTGCAAGGCCTAGCCCCTGCCCCCCCCCCCCCAGCTGCCCAACCCCCATGTAGAAGGTTCTACAATGTGAGCCTATTTCAGCCTAAGAGTCACTCCCCACTCTGGGCTGCCCATCTCAGGGCCAAGGCACACATCAATAGACAGTCTGACTCAGAGAGTATTTCTCAGTCTTTAGAATGCTTCTGGAACCAGGGCTGCTAATGTTGGGGGCCCTTCTGTGCTTGTTTTTCGCAGGCCCAGTTCGTCATAGTCCAGGTTTGAAGTTTCTCGAAGTCTGTGCCTTAGCAGTTTTCTTCTCCACTGCACACAGAAGGCAGCAACTTCCAGTTCTTCTGGATCTGAGGAAGGCTGTCTCAAGCCCTGGAGGAGACAGAGGTAATTACATGTCCTGGGGGACACTGTGCACACCTTCCCAAGGTCAGCTGACATGAGCTCTTGCTTAGTTAGCAGACTCCACTGACTGACGGTGGAGCTCATTTTCTGACATTTTGGCCCTAATTTTTTTCCTTGTATGTATGTATGTATGTATGTAATCACTACACCCAACATGGGGCTCAAACTCATGACCCTGAGATCAAGAGTCACATGCTCTTGGGGCGCCTGGGTGGCTCAGTCAGTTGAGCATCCAACTCTGGATTTCGGCTCAGGTCACGATTCTAGGGTCATGGGATTGACCCCTGCATTGGGCTCCATGCTGAGCGTGGGGCCTGCTTGGGATTCTCTCTCTCTCTCTCTCTCTGCCCCTCCCCTGCTCACATGCTCTCTCTAAAATGAGATTAGATGAGATTTTATTTTATTTTTGATTAGATTAGATTTTAAATTAAATTTAAAAAGAGTCACATGCTCTTCTGACTGAGTCAGGCCAGGCACCACTGGCCCTAATTGAACAGAGATCAAGGAACTGTGTTTGAAGGGATCCTCTGAATTAAAGCCCACTCATTCCCTCTCTCATGAAAGAAGCACAACAGAACAAAGGATCTTATGTTGGTCAGAATCGAATGTTCGGAGAATGCAGCCAATTAAAAATGCTCTCTCTACCCCAAATTCTGCCTCCTTTTGGATCTTGCTTTCTTCATTTTGGTTTATGCAAACTATCCATGGGTCTTTGGCCAGTGGCCTAAGCGGAGCCCGGACACAGGTGCCCACGGTAAGGACACAGCCCTGCCCTCAGGTTCTCCTGCACACAAGTGGGTAGGAGACTGGGCTGTGGGGACTGCCCCACCTCAGGTGGTGCTGCAGGGTGAGTGGGAGGCTGGGACTGTGGCCATGCCAGTAAGGAGGGACTCAGCTCCCTCGGGGCCAGGCCTAAGCAGAAGAGCTCAGCCTTCAAGAGACTCTGGAACCTTAGCTAAACTATGCCCATTCTTCAAATGCATGTCTATTCAATGTACTCTTTGAGCTTAGCCGGTACAAAGTTGCTTTAAACTTGAAATGGAAATTCTCATTCTATTTACTTAGCACCTCCATGCACCAGCCCACAATTCTAGGTCTGTGGCTTCGTGGAGTTTACTTTTTTTTTTAATTCGAATTCCAGTATAGTTAGCACACAGTGTTAGATTATTTTCAGGTGTACGATATAGTGATTCCACACTTCCATGCAGCAGCCAGTGCTCATCACAAGTGCACATGGAGTTTACAATTTCTTTTAAATAATTAATTTATTTATTTTGAGAGAGAGAGAGAAAGAGTGGCAGAGAGACAGGGAGAGAGAGGATCTCAAGCAGGCTCCCTGTCGAACCCACAAACTGTAAGATCATGATCTGAGCCTAAATCAAGAGTTGGACACTTAACCGACTGAGATACCCAGAAGCCCCAGAGTTTACATTTTCATAAATGTTTCTTTCTGCCTGTGGCCCAGAGCCGTGGTGCCATATGTGTGTAGTCTCTGCCAGTGGCCACTTTCAGATGGGGTCAGCACTTACCCGCAGACTTGCAGCTTCTGTGGTCCTCACGGTCTTGGACACGGCCCGGAGGAGCTGTTGAGCATTTTCCAGCAGGAGCTCTTCAGAGGACCTGCTTCTTGCCAGAGAGGCCTTTACACTTGAGAGTTTACAGGAAGAAAGCAGACAATGTTACACCAGGGAAGAGATGCCGTCTCAAATAAATACTGGAAGGTTCTACAATGTGAGACTCTTCCAGAACGCTGGGATGCATTTACAGTGACTACTCTGGGGAAAAAAAAAATGTTCCGAAGGCAAATGTAACATTTTTAAAATAAAATTTATGTTTTAGTACTAAGAAAGTATGAATTGGACAGTATCTACAAATTAACAAGAAGTATGTTTTTAAAGAAAATAACTGAAGAGACGTGGCAGAACAAATGCCAACATCCATGTATGAGAAAGGCAACAAGAAATTTTGCATACAATTGTATTCAGGACTTAATAGTTCTCAGGGTGCCAGGGTGGCTCAGTCGGTTAAGTGTCCGACTTCAGTTCAGGTCATGGTCTCATGGTTGGTCCTGAGTTTGAGCCCCACATCAGGCTCTGTGCTGACAGCTGGGAGCCTGGAGACTCCTTCAGATTCTGTGTCTCCCTCTTTCTCTGCCCCTCCCCTGCTCATGCTCTGTCTCTGTCTCTGTCTCTCTAAATAAGTAAACATTAAAAATTAAAAAAAAAAAAAAAAAAAAAAAGAAACCATTCTACTCAAAGATCAGACCAGTACCTCCTAATTAAATTATACACCTCAATGATATTTGTTTTATAGTGAATATAACTGGATTTAGTTATACAAGTTGTTTCCTACAAAGGTAAATAAAGATGTTGTGAAATTCACCTCCTTTAAAGGATTGAGAGCTTGATAAATATACCTGTATTAATCATGTCTTTTTATTTTCTGTATTCCTGATGCGTTGACATTTTAGGACCTTACTGACATTGGAAAGACCGCCCCTGTGGCGTTAGCCGCTTCTTAGAGAGTCAGTAAACGACTCCTGGCACTTATACCTACAAACTAGCCATGCAAAGCCCTGTCTTGAATACCTCCTTTGTGGAGCTCTTACCCTTGGGGCCATAGCCCTGCCCCAGGGCTAGGTACCAGACAACTAGAGATAATCTCCATACTCCAGGGCTCATTGAAAATATTCAATCCAGTCTATCGGAAATCTGTTTGCCTGCTTCCCCTGCCATGCCCATTCCTTCCCACGAAAACTCCAGTAAAGGCCCTCGTCAGGTTTCCCCTTTGCTCCCTCTGCTTTTTGACCAACTCTGGCACTTTCCTGTGTGGTCCTGTATGGCATGCTATGCCTCCTGTTCCTAGGAATCTTCTTCCTCTAAGAAAGTCCTTTCCACATTTGCAGGTGTTACCATACCTGATTGAAACAAATCCCAGGTACCCTTATAACATGACCCATAACTGAAATGCTAACATTAACTGCAGTTCCTGTGTCCTAAGCAGTAAAGTTTGAGTAGCTATCCTTGAGATGATTATATACCTGAAATATTATTTCCTAGAGAAGAGTAGCCACATTTTATTTTTATATAATTATTTAAAAAATTTATATACCCTGGTCTTAGCAATGTTATTTTTATGCCTCACAGTGACTGATAATAGTTTTAGCTATCAAGCTTTCCCATAATATAAGAATATTACAAATACAGGAGGTACCTGGATGGCTCAGTCAATTGAGCATCTGACTCTTGGTTTTGGCTCAGGTCATGATCTCATGGTTCGTGGGTTTGAGTGTCAGGCCCAGTGTCAGGCTCTGGGTTGACAGCATGGAACCTGCTTGGGATTTTCTCCCTCCCTCCCTCTCTCTCTCTCTGCCCTCTTCCCCCCAAAATAAATAAATAAACTTAAAAAAAGAATATTGGGGCACCTGGGTGGCTTAGTCGGTTAAGTGTCCGACTTCAGCTCAGGTTATGATCTCATGGCTCGTGAGTTCGAGTCCCATATCAGGCTCTGTGCTGACAGCTCAGAGCATGGAGCCTGCTTCAGATTCTCTCTCTATCTCTCTCTCTCTCTCTCTCTCTCTCTCTCTCTGCCCATCCCCCACTCACACTCTGTCTCTCACTATCTCCCAAAAATGAATAAATGTTAAAAAATAAAAATTAAAAAAAAGAATATTATGAATACAAGTTTGTTACTGACAAATGTGCCAATGCAGGTATCAGGAGACTCAGGGTGAAATGAAACCATTCCATGCTGCCATTATGATGTTCTATATTACCAACACAAAAGCTGTTATAAGGAGACAATTAATAAAAACTGCTCAACTCCAAAGTCTGAGCACATTAAATGAATAAATCTTAATGTAAGCCGTGTACTGGTATAGTTTTTCTTAGGCCGATTACATTCATGGCGCTTTCACTTTGTAATTAATGTATTTTTAGATAACTGATGTTTTGGTTAAATATGCCTAGTATAAAAACAAATAAAAGAACTAATGGTCAAAATTTAACTGTGGTTATAAAGTAGAGATCAGGCATTTACGTTTGCAGATGAAACTCTGATGTGATGTGAGGGCGTAGGACCGCTGGAGCAGGCGCACAGCACTGTGAAGCAAGGGGAGCCTTGAAGGGGAACAGAAGTCCTGATGTATTTGGGTTTTAAACATCCCTTATGGTTACTTTATGTTCACACCTCCTCAGGAACTAGTTTTCCATGTTCAATCTTTTTTTTCCTTTCTTATGTATATTACCAGATCTAATATTTTTGAGATAAAGGGAGAAATGACAGTGGCTAAAAATGTATTTTTTTTGTCCTCTGTAATACTTCTCTATATTTTCAACATTTGTTTAGTATCCTCAACATAAATGTAGGCTCCTGAAGGAAATATTTTTAAAAGTATACACAAAGAAAAAGAAAAAGAACTGCCTAAGCCCTCCCTCTGGCTCTTGAGAAAGCAGAGCACAGCAGTCACAACCAAAACCGTTTCCTACCTGGAGATGATGCGGAGCTGGCTGCTCATTGTTTGAATCTGGTCTACCACACACAAAAGCTCCTGGGAACATCTTTGATCTATGCAGTTCTTGGCGATGATGCGGATAAGTCTGGCGAAGTTTTGTCCAGAAGTCGCGATTTTCCTAGCAGAGGTAATGAGCTGATCTTTGGTCTGTATCAAAGAGATGAAAGTCAGAAGTAGGTAAAGCCCTCACAGGTTTTCCAGAAGAAATCAGTGGCAAATCGTAAAGCATCCCAAACTTGCCTAGCACAATGTACTTCAGCCCCAGAGCGAACGTGTCTTAGCTTGGTCTAAAACCATAAGCTCTCGAACCTCCTCCACAGACTTCAAGACCAGCCACTCAGATGCTTACTCTCCTGAAAGCCAGCAGAATGAAGACGTCCACGCCCTTGCTTCTGTGGGGGAACTGCTGAAGGGAAAGCAGCCCAGCCTCCTGTTCGTGATCTAGCCCTTTTCCCATGGGGGCTGTGGCCTGCACTGGCTCAGGGTTAGTTTTCAGCAGGCCTAGGGCAGAAATGGGGCCCCTAAGAAGGTCCAGGTATGGGGAACATCCAGGTTGAAGGTGATCTTGGCTGCAACAAAGGTGCAAAGGTACGTGTAGACTACAGCTACACGTACAGCTTCTTAGATGGGAAGTGATCCTTAATGGGTGACAGAAAACAGCACCTTTTATCCAAATAAAATCTTAAACATAATGGTGTATGTTGAGGCAACTAATATAGATAAAAGACAGTCACAGACAAGCTCTTTGCGTCCACTCGCTCTCTCAATGTGCTAAGTGTGGGTTTGATGGCCTGATTTCAGAATCACTGGTCTTTAGGATGAGAATGAAAAAGAATAATAAAAGAATCTGGTAGGGAAGGGTGAGAGACCCCCCCCAGGCTGGACAATGACTAAGGAATGCCTTTGTCCTCTGCTGGCCCACAGAAGATGTTCCACAAGTTTTTGTTGAGCAAACGAAGATGTGAGATGCCATGAAACTGTTGTGGCAAGTCTGCCATGAGATCACCTCCATGTGGGAAGGGCAAGGGCTCCCCTGAAGAGGTCTCAGAGATGCGAGTAACCACATGAGAGTAAGCGTATGCAGACCTCCACCATGAAAGGAAGTGTTTACCTTTTCTGTCTCTTCAAGGGACCCCGTCTTCCAATTTTCCCACCTCCCTCCTCATCTGAGCTGAAGAGCTCCAGCTCTGAGCTGAAGAGCTGCTGGCATGGTGGGTTCTAGATTAATGTCATGGGATCTGACGTTCTGCTTCAGGAAACCTTACGTCCCCCACCCCTGTGCTGCCAGTTTCCCCCTCACCAGCTATTTTATTTATTTATTTATTTATTTTTTAATTTAAAAAAAATTTTTTTTAACATTTATTTATTTTTGAGACAGAGAGAGACACAGCATGAACGGGGGAGGGGCAGAGAGAGAGGGAGACACAGAATCAGAAGCAGGCTCCAGGCTCTGAGCCATCAGCCCAGAGCCCGATGCAGGGCTCGAACCCACAGACCGCGAGATCGTGACCCGGGCTGAAGTTGGACGCCTAACCGACTGAGCCACCCAGGCACCCCTCACCAGCTATTTTAAATTCTTTTCTCTGTTTGACTTTGGTTGTTAAAATCTGGGAGGTATTAACATTGAGATTTGGGAGGTTTGTGGGAGAATTCTGCAGAGGCACTTCATCTTACCAGGCACTAGCCTCACTGTTAAAAATTATCATTTGAGGTGCCAGATGACTCAGTCAGTTAAGTGGCCGACTCTTGATTTCAGCTCAGGTCATGATCTCACGGTTTGTGAGATGAGCCCTGTCACTGTCAGTGCAGAGCCTGCTTGGGATTCCCTCTCTCCCTCTCTTCCTGCCCTCCCCCCACTTATGCTCACTCGAAACAAACAAACATTTTAAAATTATCATTTGATTTTTCTTTTGGCATTTCCCCTTATGTGTGCATTTCCCCAGGGAACACTCCATGGGGGAGAGGATTAGTATATTCCTGGGCCCTCAGCCACACAGCACCACCAGCACCCAAGTCCTATATAAATTAGAATACCTGAGATGTTTGGAAAGAAAATGGGAGTTGGCAGGAAGTAACCACTGCCCGTTGTGATGTAACGACCCTGTGAGAAAGGGACTGTTTCAGCTGGGCAGGGCAATGAAAGGTCTGGGCCTTGGGTGTGGTGGCTGCTGGGTTTGAATCAGGAAGAGGACTAAAGAGAGTTAGAACGGCCACACAGCACTGCAGGTGGTCTCCAAAAGCCAGTGGAAAGCCACCCCCTCCCCCTCTAGGCTGCGCAGGCCCTGAATGGCTATCCATCAGGGGGGTGCCGCTCTGTTATTTCCATTTGGGGGAATTTTTAAGACTCTAAATAGCTCCCTTCAGCTCATCCTTCTGGGGATATGAATGAGTCCTTGGTTTTACTGAATTGCAGTTTCCGGCAAATTACCTTCCCTGGTGCCGTAAGACCAAGATTTAGTGACTGAGCACAAAAGAAGAGGGAGAAAGAGAAGTGAACTCTAGGACACACCCAGACAGAGGAAGAAGACAGCACATTAGAATGCTACAATCCCACTAGTCCACAGTGTGGTCTTTCTTTTCTGGGAGCTGCCCTGCCTGGCCTGGCCCACCTCCTGCAGGGCAGCAGTCGGGGGCTTCTCTTCCCCCAGGGTACCCAGCCCTGCCACCACGGCTGCCCGCTGAAGGCCAAGTACCAAGACGGGTCCTCTCCTCCTCAGACTCTGAGCCATCAGGAGCACCTCTGTAGCCATCTCGCGGGTAATCTGGATGATCCTGCTCCCCCCTTCCACGCCGCCATCCTCCGGGAGCAGCTGGTCCGGCTCAGGGCCCAGCCAGGCCAGTGGGCCTGTGGAGCCAGGTGCTGGGCTGTGCGGCTGCTCCTGCCAAAGGACAGGGTACAGCTAATGAGACTCCAGATGCTCAGGCCTTGAAACTCCTGTGCTGCTATCAAGGGCCCTCTCGCCACTTTTTGAAGAAGGGTGGGCGGAGCGCCTGTGTGGCCCAGTCGGTTAAACGTCAGACTTCAGCTCAGGTCATGATCCCATGGTTCGTGAGTTCAAGACCCAAATCGGGCTCCCTGCTGTCAGCGCAGAGCCCGCTTCAGATCCTCTGTCCCCATCTCTCGGCCCCTCCCCCACTCATGCAGTCTCTCAAAAATAAATAAACATTAAAAAAAAGAAGAGTGGGAGTCAAGAGGTCCCTCCCACCCTGCTGATTCCCCACATGCTGGCAGCTCCAGGCAGTTTACTCCACGTGGGTAGGGAAACAGTGAATCCCTATTCCTCCAGGCTCTGTTCATCCAGAAACCTGGCATGCTGGGATCCCAGTACGGTTCAAATACCACCTGTCCTCTCCTTCTGTCAAGTTTTAGGCCTTACATGGGAGAATTTACAGCTTCTTGAGGAAATGCAGGAATCCTTGAATGTTCTAACTTTGGGACCCAGACGCTTTCTCACCAATCATTCTACATGAAAGCACTTCACAGTTCTGATATGAATACTTAGGAATTCTCTCCCATGGACTTCCTTGTTAATTTTCTAGTGAGAAAGAGAGGTACCGCTGGCACCCAGAAGTGGGCAGGGCATTCAGCACTAGGCCTGGTGATTTTTTTATTGGACCAGGTGATTTTTTTTATTGGACCCTTCGTGGAGCCTCCCCTAAGCCTTTTCCAGACTCTGGAATTGAGACAAGTTGTTCTGGCTTGGAGGCAAATCCAATAGCAGAGGATCAAGAGTGGCCTTGATTTCTCTCTGCCTCGTCTGTCAGATCCTGAGCTCCTTAGGGCAAGGGCTGTGCCCTGGGTGCAGGTGGGAAGGGAAAAGAGTGGGAGGGACCTTGGGCCTGCCCCCAGCCCTGCTTTTTCTCCAGTCCCCCAGTGCAGCATACTAATGCCTCAGAAGGGATATAACTGTTAGGTGTCACTGTTGGAAAGGTGTGAAGTCTTGAACATGATAATAAATTCTATCGAAATTGGGAGATACAAGTTCTGAGCCTGATGCAGGCCCCACAAGCAAGATCCTGACCTGAGCCAAAGTCAGAGGCTCGACAGACTGAGCCACCCAGACGCCCCTCTGTGCTTGTGCGTATTGAGGCGTCATCTGGCTTCGCTATCCTTTCTTGTTGCTTCTTCAATTTAATAATTCCCTGCCTCTTCAAAACTGTTCATCAGCCTTCTGTTAGGCGGGTTGGGAATCTGAGGCAAGAGGCCTTAGGCTGTAGGGAAAAAGGCACTGTGTCTGCTCTCCTCCCAACTACTTTGGGAAGAGGGTCCCCTCTCATAGTAATGACACTTCAGGGAGAAAAAGGAAGAGCAAGGGGGTGGGGGCACATGGTCTGATGGGCTTTGTGTTGGGAGAAGGCCCAGGGAAGGGTTTGGGAGGGTCCATGCAGCCAAGCATGAGGTCATGGAGGGGATAGATCGAGTGGTGAATAAAATGCTGGGCTGAGCACGCTTGCTAGGGAATTTCTTGGGCACTGCCAACCTACTTTGGTGATAGCCGGTATAAGTAAATCAGATGTTTGGGCTCCACAATGGCTGACTGTCCTGTCCGGTGCCTTAGAAGGAAATGACTATGTGTGGAAGGTGTTCAACAGACCCAGCGCCCTTCTAATAAATCTTTCTTTTTGCCTGCACTGCTTCCTGCTGGATCCCCGCCATTTGCAAACAAAAGAACCCTGATTGGGACAGGGAGGTAACATCACACTGGTGCAGGCAGCATGAAGCAGCCTGACCCACAGGAGAGGTACTGTCGGTCACAGCAAAGGGGGACCATTTCCAGTTGGGCCAACAGGGAAAAACTTCACATAAGTCAGTAATTATAGCCACTACTTAGAGGACCCTTCCTATGTGCCAGACAAGTGCGAATATTTTACATGGAAGCTTTTATTAACTCTCTGCCAGAAGAGTATCAATATTCCCATTTTCTAGACTAGAATCTTGAAGGCCAACGTAGCTAAGAAGCTTCACTGAGGTCTCAGAGCTAGGAAATGCCAGAGGCAGGCACAGCCCAGGCAGTCTGATTCCTGATCTCAGGCTCTCAAAGGCTGTACTGTGCTGCCTGCCAGATGTGAATTACACACGTGGGCACCAAGACAGCTTTTTCTGGAACTTGGCAGTGGCCTTTGGTTACTAGAAAGAGGGCGGTGGTGGGGGAGAAGGAAAGATGCTGGCAGTCCTACCGTGTCCAGGTCTGCTGCAATTGTCCCAGTGACGTCTGGGTCCACAGTACAGGCCCCCCCTGAGTTCCCTGGGGTGTCTTTTGGGGCAGCACCCTGAGAATCCACACTGACCACTGCAACAGCTCCTGAGGCACCCTCCTCACAGTGGAGCTGGGGCTGGGCAGAGGCCTGTTCATCCCTGGGCTTCATCACTGCCATCTCGTCACTGAGCTTCAGGCACTGGGCCAAGAGTGCCCAGGCCTTGGTGTGACCACCTTTCCAGGCCTGGAGCTGGGCCATGGCATGATGGGCTTTGGCTGCCCACTCCCACTGAAGCCAGTCCAGGGTGTGCATTCTCCACTCCTCTGAGTGTTCTTGGAGCACTGGGACCCTCTGGGCCACCTCCTGGGTGAGGACAAAAATGCTCTCCAGAGCCCTAAGAAGGTCCTCCTGGCAGGGCCCAGACTCTTGACTTCCTGCCACAATTCCCTGTGCAGCTTGGATACCAGACACCATTCTTTCCAGGGAGCTTTCTGGCCTGGCCTGAGGTTCTTTACAGACAGAGAGCCTTGGATAGAAGGCATCTTGGAAGACATGTTCATAGTCTGCGTTGATGATGCTGAGGTGGCCAGTGAGGGCCTTGGCTTGAAAGGAGAGCTCCAAGCAGAGGAGTTCAAAGCGTGTGGACAGACTGGGAGATGGTTTGGGGGAGGAGGCCAGGATCTGTGCCACATCCAGCAGAGCATCTGTGAGCACATGGATTTCCCTGCACAAAAATGAGACCTCACATTTTATCTGCGCGTCCCCACACAGGAGGCCAGACAGCCTGGCAGCCTCTAGTAGCCTCTGAGAAACAGCTGCTGCCTGGGCCAACTCTTCCTGCAGTCCCTGCTGGTCCTTCACGGCCCGCCGCAGGGGCAGTAAGAACAGGCCTTGTCTCCTGCTGAGTCTCTCCATGCACTGGAGCAGGTCTTGGACAGCCACTGACCATCGAAGGCACCCATCCTCAAAGCTCTCGTCCCATGACGCAGGGGCTTGGAGGCTATCGAAAACCAGAACCGTGTCCAACAGCTGTTTAGCATGGGTCTCCACCTCCTCCAATCTGCCTTGCATTTGTAAAAGTGCTTCTGGATGCCCAGCTGAGTCAGGGTCCTTCTTACCCCAATCCACAGGCTCACTTTTGGCTGCTAGTTGAACCATTGAGGCCAAATTCTGCTGCAGCTCCATGAACACTGCCATGTTCCCTAGAAGATCACCTGCTGGGTTGTGACAAAAGAGCTGTTGACACAGAGGGTACCAGTCACCAGCCCTGGCTACCAAGCCCTGCCCGGTTTCCCTGGGTCTCCCAGACAGCTGGAGAGCCACTTCCGGAAGCCCACCGGTTCTAGCAGTCGTGCAAGGTTCTATCTCTGTTCCTAGGTCAACAATAGAAGGTGTTAGTGTTGGGATTTCTTGGAGTCCAGGCATCCCCTCTGACCCCAGCGGTCCCTCCCCAGCCAAGGCCTCTTGAGCTGCATCCACAGCGGCGTTTTGTTCCTGCAGGTTGGTGCTAGCTGTGGTCACTGCCTGGTGGCTCTGGCTCTCTACAGCAACGATGAATTTGCTGATGGCTGGTAGTGGAGGGTCCCCACTCTGTAGATGCATGTCAGGAATCAAAGGGTGGGAAAGATTGTTCCTCAGTGGATAGGAGATGCCTGAATTGCTTTCCCCCAACCCAGGTTCTCCCTGGTGTTCCAGTGCAGGAGTTGTGGAGTCCTGGAGGCTGGGGAGAATAAAATAAGGTTGTTCCTTAGCAGTGTCAAACCTTTGGACTTGGTTCCGAAGCGGGCTGAGGATATCTGGGTGGTTAGTCCCATCCAGCCCTTCTTGGATGCTCTGGGCTGAACAAATCAGATGTTTTGCCATGGTTAAAAATACCTCTGTGTCCTGAGCACTATGCCCACCCAAACAGCACTCAGCAGCTGCACTCAGGAACAGGGAAGACTGCTCCAGCTGCTGGATCAAGACTCTCAGGCCATTCCGGAAAATGGGATCTCGATCTTGGTCCACATACCTGCTCATCACCTGCACTATGTGAGTGGCCCGACCCTGTAAATATGCCACAAGTTGGGGAAAGTCTCTGGAATCTCCCTTTCTCAAAGCCCATCTAAAGAAGTCCAAGTGCTTGGTCATTTCTTGAATGGACACACTCAGGAACTCAGGAATATTGAGAACATCATCAAAACATGCCAGCAGGCCTTCTGATGCCCTGGTCCATGCCTGAAGCAGGGCCTGCAAGACAGCTGGGCTCCAGTCCAGACCAGATCCTTGGGGACTTTGTGAGAAAAGTTGCTGCACTCTGACCACAAGCCCCCAAAGGCCTGCCATGGTGACCTCCATGTCTTTGCCAGTTTGTTGTCGAGGGCAGCAAACCAAGACCAAGTGAGCCACTCTGAGCATCTGCTTGGCCTGGTCACGGAAAGCAGCAAGGAAAAGCTGGAGATTCTTTGGCAAGGCCTGGCCATCGCACGGGGAGCTGACTGGGCGAGTGGCCAAGGCGGCCTGGACCAGTCGTTGAAGAGGGCTTTGCGTGTCAGTGAACGTGTCCAGGATCTGGTGCAGCAGCCCAGAGCAGACTCCTTGGTACAGGGCCTCAGTGGCGGCCTGCAGCTCCGCACACTCCTGCCCGGGTTCCAGGCTCCCGAAGGCCCGGCCTTCTCCCGGATGCCTGTCGATCCGACCCAGGCGCCCGGCGCTCCGCAGCTCCAGCAGCTGGCCGCAGCGGGCCACTAGGCGCAGCCTCTCTGGCGGTGCGGAGCAGGCGGCCAGACGCATGCAGTGCCACACTATGGCCGCCAACAGGGCGTCTAGAGGGCCGCCGCGCATGCGCTCGTGCCCGGGCGCCGACAGAAGCTCGCGCAGCCGCCGCAGGCGCCAGGTGAGCGCGCCGGTCTGGGCGCTGGCCGCTGGGGCCGCGGCGCTGGGCTCCAGCTGCGCCAGCAGCTCGCCTAGGGTCTTCCTGGTCTGGGCCAAAGTGTGGCGCTGGGAAGCGGCCAGCTGCGGGTCACAAGGGCGCTGCAGGTGGCCGCGGGCGGCCTCGAGCAGCGCGGGGACACAGCCCCGCAGCAGGCGGCCGGCGTGGTCCAAGCGCTCCCCGGGCCCGCGCGCAGTCAGGCGGCCCAGGCGTAGCAGCGAGGCGGCCAGGTCCGCGAAGGGGCCGCGCAGCGAGGCCGCGTCGTCCGCGTCCTCCAGCGCGTCCAGGTAGGTCAGGCACCAACCCGCCGCCCGCACTATCTTCCTCGCCATCGCCGCGTCTTCTAGGAGCAGGACCTGTATGGGCAGCCAGGGGAAGAGAAGCTTGAAAATGCTGGCATGTTCCTGGAGCGATAGCAGAAGCAACGGCAGCTGCTTTCCCTCCCCACCCCCTCCACTCCCCCCAGCCCCCTCACCCCCTGCCACCCCCTTCACCCCATCAACCTCCTCACCCCATGTTTTACAAACATCCCAAGGCTAAATAGTATAGAATGTCAGGGCCAAAACAAAACAAGTCATCTAGGAGCGATGTTTAAGGAAAATATTTGGCCTAACTGAAAACGTGAGGCTTCCTAAATTTGACCCACATTTAATGTGGGGTCCAACTTGGTTTTGGATTGAGTATCTCCAGGTCAGAAGAGGTACAACCAACTGTCTTATTTGGGAACCCACGTGTTACCACAAAGTGTTCAGGAAGGATTTACTATTTGGATGAGGATGATGGAGGCTGGAAAGATGGCCTGTCCAGGAAGTGACTCTGAGAATCTTTCCTAGCCTGATTCTGCCCCTCCTGGATGGCTCTATTCATCCCCTGCAACAGAGCTGGCACCCAAACACTTCCAAGACCCTCCCTTCTTCCCCTCTGCTACTCCCATCAGCAGGTGCCAAAGCCCTATGGCTTTGCCTCTCTATGGGCTTTGTCCCCATTTCCAATCTCACTTTAATGAGGATCTGTTCAGTTGCCAACACTCCTCATCCCCCCCCCCCCCACACACACACCCCACACAACAATAATCCACATTATGAAAGCTTTAATGATGAATGCTGATAATACTGTGATAATATTATATAGATCCTAACAGGGAACAATGCCCCAACCTAAAAGAGTTGTGCCATATGGTGGAATGTTAGGAAAATGGGGAGTCTTGGGAGGCCAACAGGCTGGTCTAGCCTCGGGAGATCCTAACAGCAGAGGTTTCACTTTGGAGCCGGGTTTGCCAAATAGGTTGAGACCTGCAGAGGTTTCAGCAAATGTTCCCCCACAGCTCCTGGCCAAGGGCAAGGTGAAAAGTGAGTCCCTCATTGATACCTTCTTATTAGGGGGTTGATTGCCAAGTGTGGGGATGAGGTGCCACACATGGGTTTAAGACCACAGACCCTAGGGGCGCCTCAGTGGCTCAGTCAGCTAAGCATTTGACTTTGGCTCAGGTCATGAACTTGTGGTTCATGAGTTCAATCCCAGCATCGGGCTCTGTGCTGACAGCTCAGAGCCCGGAGCCTGCTTTGGATTCTGTGTCTCCTTCTCTCTCTGTTCCTTCCCAGCTCACACTCTTGTCTCTCTCTGTCTCAAAAATAAAGATTTTTAAGAAAAAAATTTTTTAAAGACCCTAATTTAGTAGCTCCCCATGGCAGCTTCCACACTTAGCATTTATTAAATTGGTAATGAACTCTGTGCTGTGATCCTGCCGGAAGCTTGGGCAGAGGTCTCTCTCTGCAGGGGCATCCACTGTGGGAATGACTTGCCCCATCCATGCTTCCCAGCAATGAGCTATGTCCAACCCACCAGCTAGCCAGTCTGATATCAGCCTCACCTTTGTGGTGTCCACCAGGATCTGCTGAGCTGTAGTCACTAGCTCCTCCTGGTGGCTTTGACATCCCGGCTGAAGATGGAGCTTCTGAGCCACCAGCACGATGTTCCTCCCAGACAGGACCAGAGACTCAGCAGTAGGCCTCATTTCCTCCCAGAGCCACTCCTCCTCAGAGTCTCCTGCCAGCCTGGACAGACACATCTCTAGTCAGAATTGCCAACATACAGTGACACAAAAAAATATACCCATAAGGAAGTTATGATACATAGAATTTAGAGTACTATGAAGCCCTTAAACTGGTGACGTAGGTCTGTATTTATGGTGATAGAAGCCTCTCCAAGACATAGTGTTGAGTAAATAAAACCAAATTATAGAATGGCATGCATGGCAAGATGTGATTTGTTTTCAGTTATGTACAGATCTACATAGAGAACTCTCTCTCTAGAAGGAAAATCATCAAACTGTGTTTTTTTTCTTGGCATGTAAAAATATGCTTAATTACTTTTTGAATTGCTCTCATTTTCTCTGCTGCTGCAATGAACATGTATAAATACTACAAAAGAAAAAAAAGCCTCTTTTTGTAAGAAAGAAATATCTAGAATGTCATTTCAATCCATGTTATCAAGAGGAGAGATTTGCATAACACAGATGTCCACAGCAACTGTCTTCATGTGATGGAAACATTTGTCTCTCAAGAGTAATCCCCAGTCATGCAAAACAAAACAAGAAAAGTCCTCTGCTCCCTTATGATTATCCTTTGGAAAGGAGGCTGAGCTCTGTGCCTTTGGAATTGCAGGCTGAGAAGACACAGGAGTGCCAGCTGGAGTAATCACTGAGAAGCTCCTCTCAGCTTTTGGTCCCTTATCTAGTGGCAGCCAGTTTCAAAGCCCCTCATCC
Organism: Panthera onca; assembly: GCF_046562875.1. Taxonomy (NCBI): domain Eukaryota; kingdom Metazoa; phylum Chordata; class Mammalia; order Carnivora; family Felidae; genus Panthera; species Panthera onca. The sequence goes on from NC_138341.1 coordinate 37,620,458, forward strand.
CAGCCGGCTCCCAACATCCCAGCTACCCTCATGTGAAATATCCCTTGAGTTCCCAGTACACAGAATCACACAAACCAAACGACCCCACATGGCAAAATGCTGACACACCAGGGGTAAAGGGAAGAGGGAAGGAATGTATGACAGCTGCCTCCCTCCCTTACTTTATGTTTAATTCCTCTTGGAGAATTTGCACATCAGCTGCAGTGGACGTGCCCGTAAATATGACCTGCCACATCCTGGCAGCTGCTCAGTGGCAGAACTGGGACTTCCACCCACGCAGCTGGACTTCCTGGGTTTTCTCATTTCTCAGTGTTAAAAGGAGGGGAGAGGGGCACCTGGGTGGCTCAGTAGGTTAAGCATCTGACTTGGGCTTGGGTCATGGTCTTGAGATTCGTAGGTTCGAGCCCTGCATCAGGCTCTGTGCTACAGTGTGGAGCCTGCTTGGGATTCTCTCTCTCCCTCTCTCTCTCTCTGCCCCTCCCCCACTTGCACTCTGTTTCTTTCAAAATAAATAAACTTAAAAAAAAAAAAAAAAGGAGGGGCGCCTGGGTGGCTCAGTCGGTTAAGCGGCCAGCTTCGGCTCAGGTCATGATCTCGCGGTCCGTGAGTTCGAGCCCCACGTCGGGCTCTGTGCTGACAGCTCAGAGCCTGGAGCCTGTTTCGGATTCTGTGTCTCCCTCTCTCTGACCCTCCCCCATTCATGCTCTGTCTCTCTCTGTCTCAAAAAATAAATAAACGTTAAAAAAATTAAAAAAAAAAAAAAGGACGGGAGAGAAAACTCTCAAGGATCAGGGCTGTATATGTGAAAGGAGGCTGTGGAGTCCTGTGTTAAGGCGATTCAAATGACTATGCCCTAATAGGACCTTGAGTACAGATGCTTCATACAGAGAATGTCAGCAGACACCCCATGGTGACCTGCTGGACTTCCCCACGCTCCTCCCTCTTCCTTGAGACTTGTGAGACATTCTTCTGTCCTTCCCTTGCCCCTCACTCCCATCCCTGCTTTCAGATTTGGCTGAGATATTTAATGTTATTCATTTGAAGCTACCATTGGAATTTCCCTCAGCATTGTATCTTCTCTTCCTAGAATTTTGACTATTAAGCATTCCAAGATATTGCCCTGTACAAAGGTGTTTTCTTCTTCATCTTCCCTTACCTTGAGGTCTGGTTTCTGCTTGTGGGTTAGTGTTGTTTATCCTTATTTTCCTTGATCTTCTTGGTTTTTGCAGTTGGGGTACATGGTGGTAAGAGTGACTACATCCTTGCACATCTGCACTATATACATCCTTCCTATGCTCAGGGGAGCGGAATGATAAGTGGCCATTCTATCTGACGTGACTTTCCTCTTGGCCGCCCACAGACCCGATTCCAGCACCTGCTGGCCTCCAGAGTTACAAGTGTGAAATCCAAATACCAGTCCAATTGATTTTCCTTTGTAAGTAATTCATTTTTCTTGTGTCTGAAAGCACTTAGAGTTCAGGAATTTTGACATGTTTTATGTGTATCTTTTCTCCTCAGCCTCACCAAGAACCACAGGGGAGCAGTTTTTGTGTACAGACTTGGGTCATTAATAGGCTCAGGGAAATCTTCTTCCATCATTTGTTTAATTACGTCCTCTCCTCAATTTCTTCATTTTTATCCTTCTAGGAGCCCCATTATTTGCAAAATGGGTCTCCTGGATCTGTCCTCCAATTCTACTATTTTTTTTCTTTAAAAAAATTTTATTTATTTATTATGAGAGAGAGAGAGTACAAAGTGGGGAGGGTCAAAGAGAAGGAGAGACAGAATCCCAAGCAGGCTCCACACCATCAGCACCAAGCCCAATGCAGGGCCTGAAATCATGAACCTCGAGATCATGACCTGAGCTGAGGTCAAGAGTCTGACGCTTAACTGACTGTGCCACCCCTGTTTGTTGTTGTTGTTGTTGTTGTTGTTTTCATGCATGATTTCTATCTTTCTGCTTTTACTCTCTGGTTTGAATTGTATTATTGATGATCTTTCAGATCATGCTTGGAGTCATAATTATCAACATTCTCAACCTTCTGCTTTAAGCCATGAAGGTATCAGACTAAACTTCTCACCAAGAACAGTTCTAAAAGATGGATAAAGTAGTTTACTAAACCCAGAGGGCAGCAGAGACAGCCAGGACTTATTCCTGAGTAACAGGCCACGAGGCAGAAAAGCCATGCACAAAACAGTAGCTACACCACTTCAGCAATCTTAACGTGCTGAGAAGACAAAAATTAGAGTTTGGGTCTCGTCAATGTGAAGCAAGCCTGAGGAACACCCCAGGATTCCAGCTGTGACCCCCAAAGGCCACACCCCAGGAGTAAGAACAAACGAGAAATAAATATCTTTTCCCAAAGACTGAAATTCATCTTGAATCATCTCAAGGCTTCAATTGGATAAGCATGACCTTTCCCTGCATTAAATGCCCACCAGAATATATTAAATTTTCTCTAGAAGGAGGCAATGCTATATAGAAGCACTAAAACTTTTCATTCATAATGTACCGTATTTAATTTTTTTTAATTTACTTTGAATGATAGTGAGAGAGAGAGAGAGAGAGCGCACACAAGCCAAGCAGGGGCAGGGAGAGATGGGGAGAGAGAACCCCAGGCAGGCTTTGCACTGTCAGCGCAGAGCCTGATGTGGGGGTCGATCTCATGAACTGTGAACCAAAATTCAGTCAGAAACTTAACCAACTAAGCCACCAAAGCACCTCTGTACTGCATTTAATTTTTAAAAATTACCTCCCACATGAGAAAATAAAGGTGGGATCTCAAATTATTTGGGTAAAAATAGACTTCATAATAAACAGTGCTTGGAGAACGGAATGCCATCTGGCAAAACATAGTGAGACTGCTGTTTCAAGATATACACAAAATTGAACTCTGAATGGATTAGGGAATCTAATGTGAAATCAAAAACATACAAGTACTAGAAAAGAACATAAGTGAATGCCTCTTTAATCTTGGTATCAGGAAACCTTTGTAACTATGATTCAAAATTCAGGGGTGACTGGGTGGCTCAGTCAGTTAAGCATCTGACTCTTGATTTTGGCTCAGGTCATGGTCTCATGGTTTGTGGGATCAAGCCCCAAGTCAGGCTCTGTACTAACAGAGTGGAGCCTGCTTGGGATTCTCTCTCTGCTCCTCCCATTCTCTCTGCCTCTTTCTCTCAAAATAAACAAACATTTAAAAAAATACATGTTTAAAAGTATTTTCTAATTTTTTTAACGTTTATTTATTTTTGAGAGATAGAGAGAGACAGAGCATGAGCATGGGAGGGGCAGAGGGGCATGAGCGTGGGAGGGGCAAAATTAAAAATTAAAAAAAAAATTTTAATGTTTATTTATTATTGAGAGACAGAGCATGAGCATGGGAGGAGCACAGAATCCAAAGCAGGCTCCAGGCTCTGAGCTGTCAGCACAGAGCCTGATGTGGGGCTCAAACCCACGAACTGTGTAATCACGACCTGAGCCGAAGTCGGTCGCTTAACCAACTGAGCCACCCAGGTGCCCCTAAAAAAATTTTTTTAATGTTTGTTTATTTTTGAGAGAGAGACACACAGAGTGTGACAGGGGAGGGGCAGAGAGAGAGGGGGACACAGAATCTGAAGCAGGCTCCAGGCTCTAAGCTGTCAGCACAGAGCTTGACACAGGGTTTGAACCCATGAACCATGAGATCATGACCTGAACTGAAGTCGGACATTTAACTGACTGAGCCACCCAGGCACCCCCCAAAAATACATGTGTTTTTTTTTTTAAATTTTTTTTTTTTTTCAACGTTTTTTTTTTTTATTTATTTTTGGGACAGAGAGAGACAGAGCATGAACGGGGGAGGGGCAGAGAGAGAGGGAGACACAGAATCGGAAACAGGCTCCAGGCTCTGAGCCATCAGCCCAGAGCCCGACGCGGGGCTCGAACTCACAGACCGCGAGATCGTGACCTGGCTGAAGTCGGACGCTTAACCGACTAAGCCACCCAGGCGCCCCCAAAAATACATGTTTTAAAATCAACCAGCATGTGGGGAAACACCCAGAATGAAACATGAACAGGAACAAATAAATTTAACTAGTTACAAAAATTGTCAGAATTCTAAAATGGCCCCCAAATTCTCATCCCCTGGTGCACACAGCCTGTATAATGGCCTCTCCTTCCTTACATGTGAATAGGGCCTATGAATAGGATGGAATGTCACTCTATGATCAAGTTATGTTATATGGAAAAGGAAATTTTTTCAGATGTAATTAAGGTCTCTAATCAGTTGGCTTGAGTTCATCAAGAGGAGGGTATCTTGAGTGGGCCTGACCAAATCAGGTGAGCCTTCAAAAGAGGGTGTGAGTGATACAGATTTGAAGCAGCAAGGACACTCTTTGGTTGGCCTTGAAGAAACAAACTGCCACATTCTGGAGAGGGCCGTGTGTCAGGGCCCTTGTTCTGCAACCGTAAGAAACAATTCCACCAACAACCAGTTAGCTTAGAAAAGAGACCCAAGCCACAGCTATTGCAGCCCCCTCTGATACTTGAGTCACACAGCTCACCCAGCCTGCTGAGACCCAAAGCAGTGGACCAGCTGCCCTAGGCCCAGTCTCCTGACCCACAGACACTGTGAGATAATAAATATGTACTGTTTCAAGCTGTGGCAATTTGCAATGCAACAGTACAAAACTATTATGATTACAAATGGATAACATGACAACTCTGAAAGGGATTGAGAAGAAAAAGAACTAACCTAAGTAACTTTGCAGAACAGTATTTTTCTTGGATAAGGTCAGACTAAAAACAAAACAAATTACACACAAATACTGCCCTCTAGTTAGTCAATTTGTTTCTCATATGGCTAAAGGTTAAGTTTGCAACTTTTTAATGTGTACACTAGGGCTGAACAGATAAGTGGACATATTTTGGATAATGAGAGCCAGGATTCTCATGTTGGAGAAGCTACAAAGAAAGGGGAAGGCAAGAAAGAACCCTGTGGTATTAGATTGGAACTGGAGATAACAGTACGAGATAGATAGATAGATAGATAGATAGATAGATAGATAGACAGATTTACACAGATATTTTTTATATGAATAAAAAAAGGAAAAGGGAGAGGGGCACCTGGGTGGCTCAGTTGGCTAAATGTCTGACTCTTGATTTTGGCTCAGGTCATGAGATCATGAGATCAAGGGGTCATGAGATCAAGCCCTGCGTCAGGCTCTGCACTGAGTGTGGAGTCCACTTAAGATTCTCTCTTTCTCCCTCTGCCCCTCTCTCCTGCTCTCTCTCTCTCTCAAAAAAAAAAAAAAAAAAAAGAAAGAAAGAAAGAAAGAAAGAAAAGGGAGAGAAGGGGAAGAAAATAGGATGGGAAGAGGGAGTGGGAAGAGGGAGAGAAAGGGAAAATTAATCAATCTATACCAAGATGTTCATGGTGGTTATCTTTAGGCAGTAGGCTTATGGGCAATTATTTTCTTCCTCATCTCATTCATATTTTCTAAATGTTTATCATCCAATACATTTTTAAGCAAAAGGAAACATATATTGTGTTGACCTTTTCTTGTGGGATCTTCCCTGAAGCCTGTCCTGTTGCCAACACTATTCGGCTGATGTAGCAAGTTCTTTCTGGCTTCCTGAGAGCTTACCCAGCAGAGAGAGACAAGGAAACTTGCCAGCAGAACACTTACCACGTTTTGTACTGATTGCCTCCATTTGGCCTGTCTTGAGAAGTGCCCAAGGAGCTGCCCAACCCGAATCAGAATATGAATTATTTGCAGTATTGTCCTGATTGGTGAGCTGGACCATTTCTCATGGTCATGAGCATGGACAATTCTCTTTATAAATCACTTACTTGCCCGGAACAGACAATACAATACAACAAAGGCATTCATATGGGAACAGACAAAAAAGACACTCAGCTTCTCTCAAAATTTTGTGTGCTTTTTTTTTGTGTGTGGTTACAAATGCACTGTGTTAAAAAACTTAAGAATGTACAAAAGAGTATTAAATTGCTATAAATTCACTCTGTTCTCAAACTCCTAAGTAAATTGCTATAAATATTCTGGCAAGTTTCTTTCCATGAATGTTTTTCTTTTTATATAATTGGAGTCACACTATATACCATCCCCGGCTCCATATTTTTTTGTATGTGTATGTTCAAATATACTGAACCAAATTTATCAGCTTACCCATTTGTAAGTGTACCATTAAAGTGGCATTAAGCACATTCACATTGCTGTGCAAACATGACCACCATCTATCTCTAAGACTTTTTTCATCTTCCCAAACTGAAACTCTGTACCCATTCAACACTAGCTCCCTATCTCCCCTTATCCCTGCTTATCCCCCTGGCAACCATTATTCTTTCTGTCTCTGTGAATTTGACTACTGTACATCCCTCATATAAGTGGAATCACACAGTATTTGTATGACTCACTTATTTCACCTAGCATAATGTCCTCAAGGTTCATCCATGTTGTCAGAATTTCCTTCCTTTTTTTTTTTTTTTTTTAAATTTTTTTTTAACATTTATTTATTTTTGAGACAGAGAGAGACAGAGCATGAACAGGGGAGGGGCAGAGAGAGAGGGAGACACAGAATCTGAAACAGGCTCCAGGCTCTGAGCTGTCAGCACAGAGCCCGACGCGGGGCTCGAACTCACGGACTGTGAGATCATGACCTGAGCCGAAGTCGGACGCTTAACCAACCAAGCCACCCAGGCGCCCCAGAATTTCCTTCCTTTTTAAGACTAAGTCATGATCCACTGTATATGTGTATATGTTACCACATTTTGTTTATGCATTCGACCATTGATGGACCCTTTGGTTGCTTCCACCTTTTGGCTCTTAAAAACAATGCCATTATGAATACATGAATACAAATATCTGGTAGAGTCTGTGCTTTCAATTCTTTTGGATATATACCCAGAACTGGAATTTCCTGATCACATGGTAATTCTAATTTTAATTTTTTGAGGACTTGTGTACAGTTTTGAATCCTTTTTGTTTCTAATTCACTTAACTTTTTGTTTAAAATTTTTAAATGTTTATTCATTTTTGAGAGAGAGAGAGAGAGAGAGAGACAGAGAGTGAGCAGGGGAGGGACAAAGAGAGAGGGAGACACGGAATCCGAAGCAGGCTCCAGGCTCTGAGCTATCAGCACAGAGCCCAGCGTGGGGCTCGAACTCACCAGCTGTGAGATCATGACCTGAGCAAAAGTTGGACGCTCAACTGACTGAGCCACCCAGGCACCCCTGATTCACTTAACTTTTGAGCATGGGTATTTTTCCAACAATATTTTTGTAACTTTTTATATAATTTCAAACACCAAAAAAAGTTGCAAAAATTATAGAACTCCAATATATCCTTCAACCAGATTCACTAATTGTTCTCATTTTGTCATGTCTTATCATTCTCTCTCTTTCTCTTTGTGTATGCGTTTGCATGTATGTATAGAAAGTTCCAGATATCATGCTCCTTTAGCCCAAAATGATTCAATGTGCATTCCCTAAGAACAAGGACATTCAGGGGCACTTGGGTGGCTCAGTTGTTAAGTATCCAACTCTTGACTTTGGCTCAGATCATGATCTCACAGTTTGTGGGTTCAAGCCCTGAATAGGGCTCCGTGCTGACAGTGCGGAGTTGGCTTAGGAGTCTCTCTCTGTCTCTCCCTGGCTTGTACATGTGCATGAGCTATCTCTCTCTCTCTCTCTCTCTCTCAAAATAAATAAATAAACTTAGAAAAAAAAAAGAACAAGGACATTCAATTTCATAACTACAGAACAATCATCAAAATCAGGAAATTAAACATTCATACAATGTTCTTATCTAATCTAAAGTCAATATTCAAATTTTGCTGGTTGTCTGCACTCTGAGAACACGCATTAAATTTAACTGTCAAGTCCTGTTGTGGGCAGTTTAAAGGTGTCCCAGTCCAAATTCCCATCCCCTGGCTAGTCAATCAAATGTTAATCTGGTACTTCTATGAAGGGGCTTTGCAGATATAACCAAGATGTAACCAAGATTAAGAATCAGCTGATCTTAAAAAAGAGAGAGTATCCTGACCTACACAGGTGGGTCCAGTGTACTCACATGAGCCCTTAAAAATAGAAGAGGAAGAAAAAAAAATAATAGAAGAGGAAGGCAGATGGAGAAGTCAGAAGGTTTGAAGTATGAGAGGAACTTGACCTGCCATCGCTGGAGGGGCCACAGGGAATGCAGGCAGCCAGGAAGAGCAAAGCCCAGCCTTCGGCTAATAGCCGGCAAGGAAATGGCTTTCTCAGTCCCATAAACCACAGGGAACTGGATTGGGCCAATAACCCTAATAGCCTGGAAGTGGATTCTTCCAGAGCATCTGCCTAAGAGCCCGGCCCACAGACACCTCAATTTGGGTTTGTGAGACCCAAAACAGAGGAACCAGCCAAGGCCACCAACCTCTAATCTGCAAAAATGTGCGACAACAAATTTGTGTTGTTTTAGGTCCCTAAATTGATGATACTTATTACAGTAGGCAGCAGGAAACTAATACACGTCCCTTCAGTCCCCTTTACTCTGGAATAGTTCCTGAGACCTTCTGTCTTGACTACTGACATTTTATGAAGAGTACAAGCCAGGGGCGCCTGGGTGGCTCTGTTGGTTCAGAGTCCAACTCCAGCTCAGGTCGTGATCTCATCGTTCATGAGTTTGAGGCTCTACATTAGCTTAAAAATTTCTCCATGTAAAGGAATGCTACAAGTTGTCCCTAATTACAAATGTTCATCAACATTTTTAGCATCTAGTTTGTATTTTATGTCTCACCATAAAGTTACATCATGCTTTACTAGACTGAGACATTGAGCTTATTTCTAGTTTTTTACAATTTTTATTTCTGTGAGGCCAGAAAAATAGCATCTTACCATTTTTATTTGCATTTTGTTGTTTGCTACATTGTTTGGTAAACAAACTACTGAGTCTAAAATTGGATATATTTTTCATATTTAAAATCCGTTTTAGGGCGCCTGGGTGGCTCTTTCGGTTAAGTGTCCGACCTCGGCTCAGGCCATGATCTCACGGTTTGTGAGCTCGAGCTCCACATCAGGCTCTGTGCTGACAACTCAGAGCCTGGAGCCTGCTTCGGATTCTGTGTCTCCCTCTCTCTCTGCCCCTCCCCCGTTCATGCTCTGTCTCTCTCTGTCTCAAAAATAAATAAACGTTAAAAAAAAATAAAAAAACAGTCAGTCTACCTGCTGCACTTATGTTAATTTTGGGGCAGTGAGGGGCACTGCCACCCACTGGGTATCTCAGTCAGTTAAGTGTCCGACTGTTAAGCGATCTCACAGTTCATGAGTTCACGCCCCGCCTCAGGCTCTGTGCTGACAGCTCAGAGCCTGGAGCCGGCTTCGGATTCTGTGTCTCCCTCTCTCTCTGCCTCTCCCCTGCCTGTGCTCTGTCTCTGTCGCTCTCAAAAATAAATAAACATTAAAATGTTTTTTTATAGTCTGGGGCAGTGAAAATGTAAAACTTTTGTTGTAGTATTCAACTCTGTTTCATTTATAGAGTTTGGTTTTGTTGTTACAACTAGGCCCTTTTATATGAACCCCGGAACTGAATTTAATATGTAAATAACTTGTATGCAAGTTTGTTCATGATCAGGCCCAATGCACTGAATGACAGATAATGCAAGCTATGTTTGGACAACTCTGAAAATTCTTGTCTCTGTAACAAAAAATAATCTGTGAAAGAAGAAAAAAATCTAGAAACCTTTTGATGGGACGTATAATTGGCTTAGTAGAAAACCCAACTAATTCTGAAGTGTTTGTATACTGAAAGTACACACCAACTAATAAGTAACAACATATGAAGTAGGTTTACTTTATGTTTTACTGATTTATTTTCCCACCTGACTTCTTTCTGAAAACATTTAAGGAGACTACAGCAAGGCTCTAGTTAACCCTCTTCTTCTGCAAGCTTGTCAGAGTAAAGGGCTTGAGTTCTTTGCAATTATTTTTTACCTTTTGGCAACTTGCACAAAGTCTTCACTAGCTTGGGCCAATTCTTCCGCCATCTTCTCCAAACAGGCAAATGCTTCATTTTCCAGGTCTTTCTTCTCCATCGAAATGATCAGATGGCAGAGCTGAACAGTCATTGGGGAGATGATTCTCTCAATGGCCTTGTTCTGTATCATAGAGCCAATGTCTTCTGAGAGAAAAGATTCCATCTCTTCTAGTCTTTGAACAGAAGTGTGACGTGGTCTTAGCCCATGCTGACCGACATGTATAAATATTTCTCTGCCTTGATGTTCACCTAATTTTACCCCTACAATGGGAAAGAAATCTATAAAATATTAAAGAGCTAAATGGGGGTAATTTTCAGGACCTTCAAAGTACAGAATATATTGTGGCTTAGCAGCAACATGTAAAAAAGTAAAATAAGGACACACGGGACAGGTTTAGAGGAAGGCAAACAGGATGGAAAACAGACTTACGTACACAAACTGTATGAAACAGATAGTTTAACCAATGGTGAATCTAACTATGAAGATATGACTGAGGTCTTCTTTATTTGTAGAACTAATACAGTAGAGGAAAGAAATATTGTCTTTTATTCTTCGGAGCTTCTCAGAACAAGGAATGAAAGAAAGCCATGTGGCAAGACAAAGTTCTCTCTTAGATTGAATGGGCATCTCAAATCAAACTTCTCAAAGATCCTAAGAATACTCTTACTTGGGGATTAATAAACTTCCTTCCCCTGGATGTATACAAGGCTGAATGACAAGCTGAGGATACCATATGGAAATTTCAAGCATCGTATGGGTGAACGGACAAAATTGCAATGCTGAAATGTTTGATCGATAATTCCAAGAGTGTAGCTTCCCATGGAGAACCAACAAGGCGGTGGGGAAGGGGGGAAGATGAAGGTTTTTGCTTACCTTTATGAGACGATACTTCCCACTCTCTAAGCCAAACAGTAGACCACTGAATTCACTCTAGATGTAAGGAATCCAGTTTTTTGTCTTTTGTTTTTAACCAGCAGCAGGAATCTATTTACATCCACGCGACAGTTCAAGACCGTGGCATCGCCCAGCAACTGTTAGCTGACTCTGCTACTGACGTCACAGGCAGGATTGCTGACAAACATCATAATTTATACATGGAGCTATGGAAGATCTGCTGTTTCTGCAGTATTTAAAGTCATGCTTATTCATAAGAATAAGAACTAGACTAAACTATGAGGAAAAGTGAACTGTTCTAATCAATCCAGTCATAAAAATAAGATTCAACTTTGAGTCTTCAGGCAGTTTTGTTGTGGGGAATGAAAAGGAAATCTGGCACCAGGGCTAATGAAAGGCAGACGATGAATCATTGAGCAGTTTAATTAACTTGGCTTCTTTCTAGTTCCCTCGTGTGGGTTTTCACAAGGGTTTGTTGAGGGAATATTCTGGAAGTTACTGAGAACAATAAAAGGAATGGGGCTTAAGCTACAGGAAAAATAGACTTTAATTCATATTAGGTGTGTACTGTGTTTCAGATGTTTTCCACACATCAACTCACTTATTCCATGGAACAACTTAATTGTTATTAAAAGTTTCACTTCATTAGTGAGGAAGCTGAAGACTGGGGTGTATGAATGGTGCCAAATCTTTGAGAACGATCTCCTATTCAGATTATTAGCCATCCCCGGACTTTCAGTAAGTTTCTAAAGATTACAGTGTCTGAGTTGTGTCTGGTCAAGAAAACAGAAATGACTCTAGGTATTTAAAATGGAGGGAATTTGGGGTTGCCTGAGTGGCTCAATTGGTTAAGTGTCCGACCTCAGCTCAGGTCATGATCTCACATTTTGTGAGTTCGAGCCCTGCGTCAGGCTCTGTCTTGAAGCTCTGGAGCCTGGAACCTGTTTTAGATTCTGTGTCTCCCTCTCTGCCCCCCGTCCCCATTCATGCTCTGTCTCTCTCTCTCTCTCAAAAATATTTTTTTCTCTCTCTAAAAAATTTTTTGTAAGTGGAGGGAATTTGGTTCAAGGAATTAATTACAAAAATGTTGGGAAGGACAGTGATTGAGGTAGGACTTCTGGTAACGGTTGAGTGAAGAGACTGTCAAATTCTCTTCCCTAGAAGCAACTGGAAATATGGGATGGAACTGCCCTAAAACAACCATTTCAGCACTCTGGAAACTGACCAAATGCATACAACAATCCAAGGTGTGTTTATGCTTGAGTACTTGCTGGACTTTGTGAAGCTCTATGGCGTTCTAGTATGGGGCTGACTCCACCTATGCCATCAACATGGGGCTCTACGAGGGAGGGAAGTCCATGAGGACCAGCAGCTTCTCTATTGCCTTCTCTATTGCCAAACTGGCTCACCCAGTTTGGAGCAATGGGTGAAGACACCCAGGATCGTTGTCAGTGAAAGTGATTTCCCAGAGGCAGGAGAGTCTGTCTATTACAAGACATACTATCCTTTAGCTTATAGGGGAATGGCACTGGATGGTAATTCAAATCAACAGAAAGCAGTGAAAAATTTCTATACAGTTACTTACATAAGGAATTATCAAAACCATACATGCATTTTTTCTCTTAACAGATTTAAAAATATAAGATTATGTAAAATAACAATTATAACACTATATTGTTGGGTTTACAAGAATAAAAGCATGAAGGAGGGGATGGAGAATAGAACTACATTAAAGCAAATTTTCATTATTTTACCAGGATTAAATTAGTACTGAGCTGAAGCAAAGTATTTTTAAGATGCACATTATAATCCCAAAAGCAAATGGCAAGAAAATAACTTTAAAAAATACTAAAAGTAGGGATGCCTGGCCTTCTCAGTCGGTGGAGCATGTGACTCTTGATCTTGAGATCATAGGTTGACGCTCCACATTGGGTGCAGAGATTACTTTTAACAAAATCTTTTTACAAAAATACTAAAAGTAATCAACAATGAATTAAAATTGCATACTAAGGGCAGCTGGCTGGCTCAGTCAGTAGAGCATGCGACTCTTGATCTCAGGGCCATGAGTTCAAGTCCCATGTTGGGCATGGAGCCTACTTAAAAAAAAAAATAATGAAAACATTACTTAACATAAAAGACGGCAATCAAGAAGGAGAAAATAGAAAACAAATAGCAAAATGACAAATGTATAACTAAATCAATAATCATATTAAATCTGAATTCTCTAAACACCCTAATCAAAACACAGACATCGACAAACTGCATAAAAAAGCAAAACCCAATTCTATCTGTAAGAGATACAACCTTGATTCAAAACACAAATAGGTAGAACATAAAGTGATGGGAATAAGCTATCCCTTGCAAAAAGGAACCAAAAGACAGCAAGAGTGCTGTGCTGGGTTGAACAGTATCCTTCCAAATTTCATCTCTACTGAGAACCTGTGAAAGCAACTTTATTTAGTAATATGGTTTTTGAAGGATGTAATCAAGTTAAAGATAAGGTCATACTAGATTTGAGTAGGCCCTAATTCAATGACTGACATCCTTATAAGAGGAGAGAAATTTGGACAGGGAGACAGAATGCCATGCAATGATGGAGGCAGAGATTGCAGTGATGTATCTATCAGCCAGAAGCACCAGGGACTACTGACAACTACCAGATGCTAGGAAGAAACAGAGAAGGATTCTTCCCTAGAGCCTTGAGAGAAAGCATGGCCCTGATGACACCTTAATTTCAGACTTCTAGCCTCAGAACTGTAAGAGAATCAATTTCTGTTGTTTTAAGCTACCCAATTTGTTACCAGCCCTATAAAAAAAATGAGGGTTGCTGGGGTGGCCCAGTTGGTTAAGCATGGGACTTCAGCACAGGTCATGATCTCATGGTTCATAAGTTTGAGCCCCATGTTGGATCAGCTCGAGCCCCACTTTGGGAACCCCGCTCCTCTCTCTCTCTCTGCCCTTTGTGGGACTCTCTCTCTCTCTCTGCCCCTTCCTCACTTGTGCCCTCTCTCTTTCTAAAAAAAAGGAAGAAAGAAAGAAAGAAAGAAAGAAAGAAAGAAAGAAAGAAGGAAAGAAAGGGAAAGAAAAAAAAGAAAGAACAGGAAAGAAAGAAAGAAAGAAAGAAAGAAAGAAAGAAAGAAAGAAAGAATGAATGAATACAAGGGCACCTGGATGGCTTAGTTGGTTAAGCATCTGACTTCAGCTCAGGTCATGATCTTCTCACGGTTTGTGGGTTCAGGCCACATGTTGCACTCTGTGCTAACAGTTCAGAGCCTGGAGCCTGCTTCAGATTCTGTGTCTCCCTCTCTCTCTGCCCTTCCTTGCTCATGCTCTCTCTCTCTCTCTCTCTCTCTCTCTCTCTCTCTCAAAAATAAAATAAACATTAGAAAAAAATTGGGAAATCCTTGAATATTTAAAAATTGAACAACACACTAATAAATGGCCTATAGATCAAAGAAGAAATCACAAGAGAACTTAGAAAATTGTTTGAATTGAAATAACATGAAAACACAACAGATCAAAATGTACTGGATGCAGCTAAAGCAGTAGTTAGTGGGAAATGTATAGCTTTAAAATCCATAAAAGGAAAAAAAATCAGGAAATTAGAATTCATGGAAATTTAAAACTTTTGCACTACAAAAGACATCATTAAAATTGAAAAGATAAGCCACAGTCTGAGAGAAATATTTACCAATCATATATCTGGTGAAAGAATTCTTGGGGTGTCTGGGTGGCTCAGTTGGTTACATGTCCAACTCTTGATTTCAGCTCAGGTCATGATCTCATGGTTCGTGGGTTCATGCTCCACATAGGGTTCTGTGCTGACAGCGTGGAGCCTTCTTGTGATTCCCTCTCTCCCTGCACCACCCCCCGCCAAATAAATAAATGAACATTAAAAAAAAAAAAAGAATTCTTACTTCTCTCTCCTTTTCTCAGCCATTGTGCTGTGTGCAGTTGACCGTTCTTTGCCATGTCATCTCACAAGATGTTCAGGATCAAGCGATTCCTGGCCAAGAAACAAAAGCAAAATCATCCCACTCCTCATGGATTCAGATGAAAATTGGCAATCAAATCAGGTACAACTCCAAGAGGAGGCATTGGAGAAGAACCAAGCTGGGTCTATAAGGGATCACACGTGAGGTGGCAGACATATTTATGCTGCATGAAGATTACGCCCTCAGATCGTATCACTCTGTAAACATCACTACTACTTGAACAATGGATATGTTTTATCGGGGAAATGATTTTTCTCTCTTACATGCTTCTGCACCAGTAGGTTAGTTCAACAATACATATGTGAGACCTTCTGTTTGGGGAAAAAAAAAAGAATTCTTACAAGTCAACATAAGAAGACAACCCAGTTAAAAGTGGGCATAAGATTTAATAGACTTAAATAGACTTAAATAGATTCAATAAACTTTTCACCAAAGAAAGTACGTACAAGGCAAGTAAAAAGATGCTCAACAACAACATAATCATCAGAGAAATGCAAATTAAAGGCATGAGACACCACTACATAGACAGCTTAATGGCTATAATAAAAAAGATAATATCAAGTGTTGTCAAGGATGCAGAGAAACTGAGATCCTTGTGCATTGCAGGTGGGAATGTAAAATGGTAGGTTTCCTTTGGAAAACAGTTTGGCAGTGTCTTAAGAAGTTAAACATAAATTTACCATTTTACACACAGCAATTTATTTCTTAGGAATCTACCCAAGCTGGATCTACCCAAGGTTGTTTCAGCTGGGCTGCAACCAGTAATCTAGACAGGCTGGCAAGTGATCTGCCTGGAGGAGCAGGGGCCTGGTTTTTGGAGCAGAGGCTTGGAAGTGAAATGAGAATTTCAGTAGGGTCGCTGAGAAAACAGAAGAGTCACTCCTTTGCTCTACTCTAGGGCTGGGAGCTCTATGAAGAGGTAGTCTTTCCCTTTCAGTAGAGCCATCAGGGGGCACTTACATGGTCTTTCCAGCTTTGGGAGAACACCAGGCCACACAGCCCAAAGAAGGGTAGGATTCACCCTGAGGAGCACTGCAGGCTGGTGAACCACAGAGGAGGCTTGGTGAGGCTTGGCATGAGAAGGAAAGCATCCTCCCAGGAATATCTGAGGGGAAGAGAATTTCATAAGCCTCAGGAGTTATGTAAGTGAGGGAATGAACTAGCAAAACCTTGATGTTATCCTCAGTGATACCCCAGGGCACGTGAGCTTTAGGGATAAACTGGGTAAGGCAGATGTAGCCTTTGGCCTTTCCTCTGGTCAATACAGATGGGACTCAGTTTCCTTCCATTGTGGATCCATTTCAAAACTCATTTCTTCTAAGAAATTTTCCCTGATGCGTCTCCGCTCTCTCAAATGCCTCTAGTATTCCTGCCTCCTTAGCACCATTAAGTTATTATAGTTTTATTGGAGGGGAAAATTTTTCTTACATTTATTGATATTTTATTTGATTAAGTTTATTTTTATTTAATTAAGTTGGTTATTCACAGGCCCGTTACTCTATGTGCAAACTCTGAGCACACATCATGCTGTAGCAACATGACCCAGGCAAAAAGAGAGTATGTGCTCCAGCAGAGGCCTCTGGATGGGAGGCACAGGCATCACCTCACGGTCACTGACAGCCTGTGACTCAAGGTTTTGCAATGTCCTTTGAATGCAACTCACTGAGTTATTTTTCTATTTTTCTTATTTTCCTTTATCTCTGTGTGGGAGCTACTGCATTCATCCAGGAAGAATAGGAAATAGAGGAGAAAATGACTCCAGTGCCACATGGACATGAGCAGCTTCCTCCTACATGTTGAGATGTGAGTGTTTCTACAAGGTATTCCTGTCCCCACAACTGTCACCCCAACTCAGAATTCTAGAAACTAGGAATATTTGCTCCTCTAGTTAAATTCCTCTAACTAGCATCCAGAAAAAAAATGTAAGCTTCCCCAGGGAACAGAGCTCTGTGAAGGCAGGGACTTTGTCTTATGTCCTCTGTGCCTTGAACACTGCCTGGAACAAGAATGTGTTAAATGCAAGTTTTCTAGACCAGAAAGGTATGAGTGGCATGCCTCTTCAGGGAGGGGTGTTGAAAGGCTTCCATTGAAAAGGGAAGCAGTCTTACCTTGCTAAAGAGCAACTAAGACCTAAGTCTAAAGAAATAGTAAGTCTTATTTTATTTAGCACAACTGTGAGGCAGAAAATGCTAGCTAATTAAAGGTTTTGATTAATAAGGACTTTATGATCCATCTGGTACATGGTTCATCAGCTTTGGAAGGGTTAATGCACACTTCACATTAAAACTCCATCTAACACACTTTCACTTGACCTTGATGATGATCAGGGTATTTCAAAGACTTTGGCTGAAGTAGTGTGGTAAATGTGGTAAGAGAGATACAATGGGGAGACTTAATTAAAAGGCTGTGACTTTGAAATTGAGAATGCTGTCTTCAATGAGCCATTGCAGGCTGTGATGTATGGAGAGATGTGATGAATGCTGTGTTTCAGAAAGATTCATTCGGTGATGATGTTCAGGGAAGATTGGAGAGGGAAAGGGGCTGAAGCAAGAAGAGCAGCTAGAAGACAGGTGTAGTACCCCAAGCATGAAGTGAGCGTGGTAATGTTAGAGACGATGAGTGAAAAACAATTTTGAGTTGTTTGGTGTCCAAGTATAGGACACAAAGAGAAGGGAGAGGGGAAAGTGTAGTTGAGGATTTTGAAGCTTGTTTCTTAGGAGTATGACCCTCAGGCCCTTCTAAGAAAAGTCCTTGATTTAGAGGCTCCAAGTCTGGCTAGCCATGTCCTCCCTATGGATGAGACTTTTGTGGGGTCAAAGGGATATGGCCACCCAAAGACGGTTACCCTCCCACTTTCCAGAATATGCTAGGTACCTGAGAACCAGAATACTGTCTAAATAGCCCAGCTCTTGTCCTGAACCTGCACTGGCTTCTTCCCTGGGTCTGTTGTCCCAAGGGTCAATGGCATTGCTGTGCACCCCTAGGACCAAGCAGTGGCCAAAATGTAGCTGTTTGTGGGAGGTGCTGGGTGAGTGGATGGAGCCTGAATTTCCTGGATGTAGCGTCCCCATGCATGTGTGCATGGCCCTTCGTGGTGCAGGATGGAGTCAAGGAAGGTAAGAAACGGGTGGGCCATGGTCAGAGGCCAGGGCCATCTCTTCCAGTATTTCCTACTTTTGGCATTGAGCTTCCATGAATCTGAGCATTTAAAAAATCTTGGCCTTTCAGGTCATCCTTATCAATATATATTTGTAAGGTGGGAAGATAGGCATTTTACCTAGCAGCTTATTGGCATGGCTTATAACTTTAAAATATTTAGACATATGGTAGACATGTAGACATATGGCTTCCATTTGTACTCTTGTCCTACAACTTTAGATGTGGCCTTGCTTTTTAGCCCAACATATTCTTTAGTTATAAAGTGTCTTTGTAGGACACTTCTACAAATCTCTCTTGCTGAGAGTTTACCTATTGAATTGTCCCTTAAAATAGCTAGTTCAGTTTTTTGTTAACCAGCTTCCCAGTTTTTAAAATTATTAATTTGTAATTCCTCGTGTATCCTAAATATGGGTCCTCTGTCCGATAGGTATGTATACACACACACACACACACCAGACATCATATCCTATTCTGTGGCTTTCCTTTTGATTCTCTGGATGGTGTCTTTGGATAAATAAAAGTTATTTTTAAGGTTGTCAATTCATCCGTTTTTTCCTTTACTCCTAAAGATTTTTATGTTCTCTTTAAGATCTTTACCTAGAATAAGATCATAAGATTTTCTCTCTTTTTTAAGATTTTCTCCCGTATTCTTTTAAAAGCTTTCTTGCTTTACTTTCACATCTACATGCATCAGATCACAATGAATCTGCAACTGCTTTTGCGAATGGCAGAAGTCAAGATTAATTTTGTTTTCCAAATGTATATCCATTGACCCAGCTTCATTTATTGAAAAGTCCATCC
This sequence comes from Panthera onca, assembly GCF_046562875.1. NCBI lineage: Eukaryota > Metazoa > Chordata > Mammalia > Carnivora > Felidae > Panthera > Panthera onca. The sequence continues at coordinate 37,639,322 of NC_138341.1, forward strand.
TTTTTCCCTTTGTACTGCAAAGGAACCTTTGAACCTTTATTATGAACCAAGTGACTACATGTATCAATAGACAGATAGCGTTCCTTTGATCTGTTTGTCTCTCCTGTGCCCAAACCGTACTCTCTTAATTACCACAGCTTTGTACTTACTTAAATACTGTAACTTTTATAGGTCTTGACATCTGCTAGTGTTGTGTTCCAACTTTCTTCTTCAATATTGCTTTAGTTATTCTCGGACCTTTGCATTTCTGTATACATTTTAGAGCTGCCTTTCCATTTACATTCCGCAGACTTGGGACTGTGCCTTGGAACTTTTCAATTTTACCCATAAAACGTCCCTTCGCAACAGTGGGTGGAAGAGCCGCAGCGACGCGCGCAGAAAGGGATCCTCCGCCGGTACCGCCCCCTGGATGCGACCGGGGACTCAGGGGCACGCGCCCAGTCTCCGGTGTCCCCACGCTGCGCCAAGGCCGCGCTCGCCCCCGCCAGCCCCCGGGCGGCCCCCAACCGGGTCCGAGACGCGCTGCGGAGCCGGGGCGCACGAGCCCCCCACCCCCCGGCCCTGGCGGGGGCGGCCGCGCGGCATCACGGGGCGGAGGCGGGGCCGCGCCGGCAGGTGGGCGCGGCCTCCGGGCTGACGCGCGGGCGCCGGGCGCAGCGCCGCCGGGACACTAGTGGCGCGGGGAGCCGGCGCGGCGGCGGTGGCGGCGGCGGGGGCCGGGACGCGGCGGGCGCCCGGGCGGGTTCCGCGCTGAGCCGCCACCTCGGCCGGCTGGTCTTTGCGGAGGCTGCCCGGGCGGCCCGGGCGCACGGCCCTTCGCCATGTATACCTTCGTGGTGCGCGACGAGAACAGCAGCGTCTACGCCGAGGTCTCGCGGCTGCTGCTCGCCACCGGCCACTGGAAGAGGCTCAGGCGAGACAACCCCAGGTTCAACCTGATGCTGGGCGAGAGGAACCGGCTGCCCTTCGGGAGATTGGGTGAGCGCTTCCCCCTCCCCGCCCTCCCGCTCCTCCCACGGCCCGTTAGCAGCAGCGCTTTTGTCTTAAGGTCATATATCTTCCCCTGCGTCGTTCCCCGGGCAGAGAAAAAATGGATCCATAAAGGTCTAAACCCACCGCTTTGCATGCCTTCCCGTTCCCGAAATCGGATTCGTGGCCGCCGCTGCCTGTGGACAATGGCTGGTGCCTGCAGCCCGGGGGGCTGGGGGGGGGGGGGCGTCGGCCGCGCGCTCCCGCACTGCCCCGGCCCGACGCCCCCAAATCGCGCAGGGCCGCGGGGCAGAGCTGGGGCGGGGCAAGGCCCCGCTGAGCCGGCGTCGGACCTCCAGCTGGAGTCCTCTTGCGAATTTTCTGCGCTGAGGATTTCACCGTGACTGGTGTTGACGCGGGAGGGATCCTTGTGTGTGTTGAAAACCCTGCGGATTCAGCTACCGGAAGGCTCAGATCAACTGGGGTTTTGGAAAAGACCTCTGGGTTCCCAAAGCAGGAGCTGCAGAAGTGAGCCAAGCTCGGGCCAGGGCGGAAGGAAGGGTGTCTGATGTAGACCTTTCCTGAGGTTCCCCGAAGTATGTGTTTTCACAGTTGTGTGTTGAATGCAGATTTTGCATGATGGCTTCAACCTGCGTCCCACTTCTCTGCCCTGCTCACCCTGAGAGAGTTACCTTCACTCCCATGGGTCGATGCCAGCTTGGCATCATGTCTACATCCATATCCATATCATGTCCACATCCTCGCCTGTAGGGAGGGGCACGGGAAAGGAGAAGACCAGCAGCTCCCTTCTAGATGACGTAATCCACAAGTTGTGCAGATCACTTCAACTTACATCCCATTGACCTGAACCGTCTCGTGGCCTCTCCTCACTGCGCAGTCATCCCGGAGATGCAGCCTCCGTTCCTTGCCAAAATTCTCCTGGGGCGGGGACCAAACAGATTTGCCAAAGACGGAAGAGGAGGATCGATAATGAGGAAAAGTCATCTCTGTCTTAAAGGGCAATCCAGAGACAGCGGTGTTCTGTGTCCAGCAGAGGACATAGTTTTTAGAAAGAGGTGTGGTCAGAGGGTAGAGAGGCTGAATGAGCAGACTGAAAATAGGCCATTTGGAACTCACTGGCTACTTCCATAGAGCCTTTGGGCGGGGGGTGTGTACAGTTGTAATTTCAGGAATGAAGGGTGTTGTAGCATAGCCTTATCGAAATTTTTTCTTTGGAATGGACTTTTTACTGTTATACAAATTTAGGATGTATGATGAGGACTCCATGGAGGGACTGATTCCAACCCCCAGCAATCTTGGAATACAGGGAATGTGCCTGGAGATTCCCTTTTGTTAAACTGTCTCTCCAGGAAGCCCTCAGCAAAGAGAATACCTTCCCTGAAGGAAGAACTACTTATAGTTGAGAACATATATTTCCTTCTTGCTCTGTCCACATCCCTGCCTGACTGACTTACCTTCCTCTATAGACTGGGCAGTGCCTGGCTATAAAAGCTTAGGGGGAATCCTAATATTCAAAACTGGCAAAAATGTCTCTGTTGGGGCTGAAGCAGGGGTGGTTTTGCATTGCTATGGTGCTCAGGACTGGGGGCAAGGCCAGAAACTTACAGGGTCCAAATCCTAAACAGGTACCACAAAGTCAACAGATGGTAAGAAAACATTTGGTTTTTATGGAAAAGAAAACAGCATCACAACCAAAATGGTTATATGTCTTCACTGTTAGGGATGTTTACTTTTTGCTTCAGTGCATTGTGTGAAACCCAAGGAGATGGCTTATAGAGCCAGATAAAGTCTCAGGAATGCTCTTGCCGTGGGGATGAGAAGGTAGGCGCAGGTGTGAGGCAGGTTCATCAGCAAGTTAGTACCTAAATATTTTTATTTGATTATATGCTGTTCTCAGATGTATCCTTTTTACCTCTGGCATCTTCTACTCAGACTCCCTTTGTTTGGTTTTACTTTTATTTTTGTTGCTGGAAATTGAATGCATTTTGTTAGGAATTTAAACAAATATTAAGGCTTTTGTTTTTGTTTGTATCCTCTCTGCTCTGTTTTATGGAGGAGGGGACATGCAGTAGGATTCATTGAAAATGAGTTTCTCTGTGGGAGATATACAGAAGAAAGTCTTCAGGGCTTCTGATTTTATAGACATGGCTTCTCTACTATCTTCCTTCACCTCTTGTGGCTCTCCCAGAAGCTCACAGAGTTAGACATGCTTGAAGACAGTAATATCCTAGTCCTAGTGCTTCTTTGATGGCTATAGAAAGCAAGGTTAGGGGTGCCAAGGCGTCACTGTTGAAGTCCTACTGTGCTTGGGGTGCCTGGGTGGCTCAGTCAGTTAAGCATGTGACTTCAGCTCAGGTCATGATCTCACGGTTCATGGGTTCGACCCCCACGTCAGGCTCTGTGCTGACAGCTCAGAGCCTGAAGCCTGCTTCAGATTCTATGTCTCCTTTCTGTCTCTCTCTCTCTGCCCCTCCCCAGCTCACGCTCTGTCTCTCTTCCACAAATAGATAAATATTTTTAAAGTGTAAAAAAAAATAAAGTCCTACTATGCAGAGACTACTAAGTCCCTATGTGTGAAGCCAAGAGTGGGGTTTGGGGGGGATCAAAGAGAGGTGAAATAGAAAATACCCTTCCGCCCTAAGAAGAAAAAACAAAGGCAGCAGTGGTGTTCGGCAGACCTAGGATATTGGTATCTCTAATATCCACTCTGGGGAGGGGGAGGGTTTCTGGTTCCATGCTGTGGAAGGGGGTACAGGTGCAGGGCAATGGAATTGTTCCATTTCCACTAACCAGTCTTGAAATGAGAGAAGGAAAAGCTGGGCATGACACAGCTGTTCTCTCTCCTGCGTGCTGGTGCTGACATTGTCATTTCCCACCTGTCCTCTTTCCCTTCTGAGCCTCCTCTTTCCTTTATAGGTCACGAGCCTGGGCTGATGCAGTTGGTGAATTACTACAGGGGGGCTGACAAACTGTGTCGCAAAGCTTCTTTAGTGAAGTAAGTGTTGAAGAGTCATTTTCAGTCTATTACATAAATGTTTTCAACTTTCATCCTGAAGCCCTTTAGCAAAAATGTGGGATTTTTTTTTCTGGACAAAAATACTTTTGTCTAAAAAGCCAACAATATTAGTTCCGGAGTATCCTCCATGCTACTTTGATTACAGTCTAAAACTTTGCTGTTTGTGCCTGATAAATCCTGTCTCTTAGGTGAGGCTCCCTAGAAGCAGAACGGGAGGCCCAGGTTTCTTATGTGGTGGGTGACTAATGGCAGGGGGGTGGAGGGGTGGAGGTGAAGGCTCTTGGGAGAAACTCATCCAGAAGCAAGGGGTGGGGGGTGCAGACAGCAGGGGAGGAAGCCAAGCAAAGACACGGTTTCAGCCGAAGTCTCTCCTCAGCCTGACTCCATGGAGCTCGGGAATAAATGGTACCTCCCAACTGAGACGAGAGGACCTGGCTTCTGTCCTTTAATACCAGTCAGCCACTGGCTGTTAGGGGAAGTGGAGAATGTAGCTTCCCCTCCATTTCTGGACAGGGGCTAGACCCTGCAGAAGAGGCATACGTGAGCTCTTGGCAGCCAGCTCATAGCAGCCAGGGGTCCCAGAAAGGACACCCAGGCAGGGTATAACAGTATCTGCTGTGTTGCCCACCTCCGAGCAGTGGGGTTATGGCTAGGTGTCATAAGAACGGTCCCATAAGGTAGGGGGAAACAGTATTATACAGGGATTAAGGGGGAGGATTAGCAGCTTGGGTTTTAACCCCAGGTCTCCCTCTCATTAGCTTGGGTGTATTTCCTCATCCCCCCAGGCCTCAGAATCTACCTCATGAGGTGGCTGTGAGGATTAGCTAAGGCGACACATGTCACGTATATGGCACAGTGGTAGTAAGTACTGGACTCTGTGCCTTGGTTTCTCCTTCTGTAAATAAAATGGGGATAATAGTAACCACCTCAGGGTCGTTGTAAGAATTACTTGAGTTCATTTATGCGCTGGCTTTGAATAATGTCTGTCTCATAGTTCACATGACATAAGTAAAAGCTCTTACTACTGTTATTATGCCTGTCACTGCTATTATTGTTATCATTTCAGTAGGAAAGAACTGGGTAGTGCCCCCCCCAATCAGGGTTGTAATAAGTCTCCAGTTTTCTTTCCATGAAGACTAGTGAACATGCGTGTGTAGCCTAACAAATCATTTAGGGAGGAAGACGCCGGAAGATATGACTCAACGCAAATGCTCTTTTCCCCACTCACATTTCACTCTGGGCCCTATCTATTTACTAAGTTGAGTGTTCATGGCATTAGCTTCCCCTTTTTGTCCACACTCATTGGCCCCAGTAACTTATATATCCGGTTCTGTCTGTGATGGATTTTCATGATTCACCATCCACCCCTAAAGGTGAGTGAAGCTTTCTGAATTCCTATTACATATTTACATGTTTAGAACACAAAAGATTATTTCACCAGAACTAAGAGTAGAAGTGGGACATGATTATTTATCCAGATCATTCATTTAAAAATTTTTTTTAAGGTTTATTCAATCTTTTTTCTACTATGACTTTTTTTTTTTAATCTGAGGATAAAGGGAGAATTTAGCTTTTAGAAGTATGAACAGAGGATGTTGTAAAAATTATGTACGTAACATTCTACATATTTGCATAGTTATAATGAAGTGGCATGACCACGTGACTGGGGTCCTGATCGGGTCTGAGTAGGTATCTAGATCTCTGTGACCCTGGACGACACCGCTCTAAATCCCAGTGACCCATCTGTCAGTGTGGATGGGATGATTATACTTGTTCTTTGCCCCTCTGTGACATGTGACATGGTCTGTGATGACACCATGTAAATGGTGACATGGTTTATGCAGGCTGAGGGTTGTCATTATCCTCATAAGCTTCCTTCATTCTCTTAGGTGGCTGGCAAGGGATTGTAGTAGTTCCAGGAAGCAATGGTTCCCTTTGTCATTTTGTCTCTCTCCATAATTTTGTATGGCTTCGGAGGGCTCCAAAGAGTAAAAAATGTAATTTCTTCATTTTAATGTAGGGCAGAATGGCAACTCATAGAGGATAACTGGGTTGCCCATTGCCATAGCGGTTAATGTCGCTTCACATCGTGCAGTTCCAGTCTGTACAAATGAACCTATGGGCCATGTGACTGGGCATCCCTCACAGGGCTTCCTAGAGTCTCGATAGTGTTCTCCACTGGACCCTTGACAGCAAGTGCCTTCCTCCTGTTACTTCAGGGACTTTGACAAATTCATCAAGACCCTGTGGCTGTAGTCTCAGAGCCCTGAGTGGCTTTTCTCTCTGACCTAGGTTGAAGGCTTTCTTTTTCTCCTGTGAAGTTTTTCCCCTAATATATATAAATGAGCCTCCATTTGTGATTTCCTTCTAAATGGGTTTCTGAGGGAATGGAACAATTACAAAGGATGCTGTCCAGCAGAAACAGAATGCCAGCCACATGTGTAATTTTAAATTTCCTAGTAGCAACATTAAAATAAATACAAAGAGGGGCGCCTGGGTGGCGCAGTCGGTTAAGCGTCCGACTTCAGCCAGGTCACGATCTCGCGGTCCGTGAGTTCGAGCCCCGCGTCAGGCTCTGGGCTGATGGCTCGGAGCCTGGAGCCTGTTTCAGATTCTGTGTCTCCCTCTCTCTCTGCCCCTCCCCCGTTCATGCTCTGTCTCTCTCTGTCCCAAAAATAAATAAAAAAAAAAAAACAAAAACAAAAAAAAAAAACGTTGAAAAAAAAAAAATAAATACAAAGAAATAGGTGCAATATATTTTACTTTTTTTAATTGTTAAAACATTTTTATTACAAAATCTATAAATTAATCGTTTTGGTACAGTTCTTTAATAATTTAAAATCCTTGATATCTACAGAAACCTATTTGTGTTTTCTACTACTCTCCCTTGAATCCTAACTTTAAACTTGTTTTTATTGGGCTTGGGTATACATACCATGGTAACATTATGAAATGTTTGGTCCATTGTAGAAGCTTGTGTTGACCTTTTTCTGTTTAAACAATTGTTTCAAAAGCTGAGCCTGAAAATATTTTATTTTATTTTATTTTTTAAATTTTTTTTTTAACATTTATTTATTTTTGAGACAGAGAGAGACAGAGAATGAACGGGGGAGGGTCACAGAGAGAGGGAGACACAGAATCCGAAACAGGCTCCAGGCTCTGAGCTGTCAGCACAGAGCCCGACGCGGGGCTCGAACTCACGGACCGCGAGATCGTGACCTGAGCCGAAGTCGGACACTTAACCGACCGAGCCACCCAGGCGCCCCGAGCCTGAAAATATTTTATACACTACAACAAAAATCACTGCATTTAGAATTGATGTTACAGCAAATGATCATAGTTTATTTCTCTTTTTTAAGCCAAAATGGAATGTCGGTTTCCTAATTCCTTCATAGTTCCTTCTATCAGATGGTAGATGGAATAATAATTACACAACAACGTATTTCTGACTTCTCCATCTATTTTATTTGTAAATATAAACACTCTCCCTTCCTTTTTCTTGATATTTTTAGCTGTTATAAGGAGGTCAGTATTGAGAACAGGTTGTCATTGGACAAATTTTCTTTTTACCTCCTGGTCGAAAAACATTTGAGAGGAAGAATTTTATTTATTTATTTTTTTAAATTTTTTTTTAACGTTTTTATTTTATTTTTGAGACAGAGAGAGACAGAGCATGAACAGGGGAGGGTCAGAGAGAGAGGGAGACACAGAATCTGAAGCAGGCTCCAGGCTCTGAGCTGTCAACACAGAGCCCGACGCGGGGCTCGAACCCACGGACCATGAGATCGTGACCTGAGCCGAAGTTGGACGCTTAACCGACTGAGCCACCCAGGCGCCCCTGAGAGGAAGAATTTTAAAGATTAAATCCATTATTTCATACTCGTTGAAGCAATTCTTACTGTAGCTTATGAGTTGATTGAGTCAACCCTGGGAAATCCTGAATATTTCTTCTCGCTTTTGTGGAACAATGAATTCTGTTCTCTGCCAGAACTGAATGAGAGTGTGGTGAGGCAATGGCAGGGGGCTGGTTGGCCACAACAAGCTTCAAATGAAAACCTGTCTTGCTAGACTGACTGAAGTCCTTGGAGACCTGGCCTTGCTGATTCCAAATTTGACTTGCTTAATTTCCTCAAGGTGATCAGTTCTTTGGTGATAGATTAATATTTTACTTTAATAATATATTTTATTTAACCAGAAAAATCCAAAATAATCAGTTTGATATGTTATTAATATAAAAACAATTAATGAGATATTTTATAGATTTTGTTCTCTTTCTGAGTCTTCAAACTCTGGTGTAAGTTCACATTTTTGGAACATCTTAATCCAGACACTAAATTTTCATCTAAAACCCTTGCTCTGTATTTAGATTTCATGAACATTTATGGTTGAAATGTTGATTTACATACTCAAGTTGTTCCCACGTAAAGTTTTTCAGTAACTCAATGAAAAATCATTTTCCTTTCATAGTTGCAGACACATTGGCAAAACTGGTTCATATTTTTAGAAGAATGACTTGAGTTTTCAGAACTATATCTAAGTTAAATAAATTCATCAACTCTTATGTCAACACGTATTATTAATATCTAATTCAAAAGAGATATTGAATAAAGTGAAAAGAAATTCTAAATTTAGCAATGTCAACAAAAGTGTTCTTAAAACTTTTCTTTAGTTTTTGTAGCCAATTTGCATAATGCTGTCTATTTCAATTTAAATCTTCTACATACTGAGTCATGCTCTTTTTAAATGTTTATTTCTTTATTTTGAGAGAGAGAGAAAGCATGTGCACATGCGCCCATGCACAAGTTGGGGAAGGGCAGAGAGAGCGAGAGAATCCCAAGCAGGCTCCATGCTGTCAAGCACTGCGCCTGAAGCAGGGCTTGATCTTATTAACTGAGATCATGACCTCAGCTGAAATCCAGAGTCAGATGCTTAACCAGCTGAGCCACCAGGCTCTCCTATACTGAGTCATGTTATAAAAATATGTGAAACCATTATTGTTGGCTGTGTTATGAAATTGGAGCATAAATTCTCACACCTGTCTGGTTAGGTCATAAATAAGATCTTCTTTTCCCTTCCTTGGAGCTTCAACTTTAGCTTGATCGCCTAGAGCGTATATTGATGAGAAGATGTAAATCACACTGCCACTTTTTACCTTTGATTATTGAATAAAATAATTATTGATTTGGGAAGCATTTTCTTTTATTTCAAGAGAATCTGATTTGGAGTTGACAATATAGTGAATCTTTGTAGAACTCCTTTCTCTCAATTAGTGAACACTGGCAAAGAACACAGTATCATTAAATCTATTGTCTTCTGTTTCTTTCAACAGTTCCATACTGGGGAATCATTGTAGCATTTGCAAGTATATACTAAACCATTTCAACAACTGTATCCCTGATAGTTTTCATAGAATGGGCTTCAGAAAACTGAGTGCAAGTGTTTCCAATATGTACCATATAGTACAATGAAACACTAAAGGAAGCATCGGTGTATTAAAATCCCAGTAAATCAGATTTCAACCCAACCTAGCTGAAGCACTGTCACAATAGAAATTTTCACATGTAGGTGAGATTCTTCTTTGACAGATGTAAAAGATTTAAAAATATCTACACCACAAGGTTGGTAGTTTTAAGGCTGAAATTTGATATTTTTTCATGTATTTGAAAATTCTTTGAGGGGCGCCTAGATGGCTCAGTCAGTTAGGCGTCTGACTCTTGATTTCAGCTCAGGTTATGATCTCACAATTTGTGAGTTTGAGCCCCGTGTTGGGCTCTGAACTGCCAGCGCAGAGCCTGCTTAGGTTTCTCTCCCCCTCTCTCTCTGCCCATCCCTCACTTGTGCGTGTGTGTGTGTGCTCTTTTGCTCTCTCTCTCAAGATAAATAACTAAATAAACTTATAAAAAATATTGGAAGCAGAACATTCCCAAAATATTCATTGGGCAGCATCTCATGTCACAATTCAACTAAAACTGAAGGAAGATATTTAAGATTTTTCCATTTTTGAATCAGTCTTTGATACTATTAGAAAAGTTTTGTATTCCATGGGCAGTGTTTGTGACTTAGCTAAAGGTTGTTCACTCTTTGTAAAATGTCTTATTTTTACTGTTTTCCTCAAAATATTTCCTCCAGCTGTATTTCTATCTAAAATGGTTTTTTGAGGGCACCTGGGTGGCTCGGTCACTTGAGCCTCCAACTCTCTTTCTCCTTCTGTCCCTCTCCCCTGCTCACTCTCTCTCTCTAAAATACAAATGTATAAATAAATAAATACACAAACAAACAAATAAATAGAAATGGTTTTCTTTTTTATGCAAGAATCCATGCCATTTTATAACTGACCAAAGTTACAAGTTCAGAGCCTGTTAAAAATATGTTTAAACATTTTTTGTTAGGTATTTAATTCTGATTTCAGCCACAAATTTCAATGATTTTTTTTTTTAAGTTTTTATTTAAATTTCAGTTAGCTAACATACAATGTAATATTAGCTTCAGGTGTAGAATTTAGTGATTCAAAGCTTTATTACAACACCTGGTGCCATCGTGACAAGTGCATTCCTTAATCCCCATCCCCCACCCACCTCCCCTCTGGTAACCACCAGTTTGTTCTCTGTAGTTAAAAGTCTGTTTTTTGTTGTTGTTGTTTTTAATTTTTTTAACATTTATTTATTTTTGAGACAGAGAGAGACAGAGCATGAATGGGGGAGGGTCAGAGAGAGGGAGACACAGAATCCGAAACAGGCTCCAGGCTCTGAGCTGTCAGCACAGAGCCCGACGCGGGGCTCGAACCCACGGACAGCGAGATCATGACCTGAGCCGAAATCGGCCGCTTAACCAACTAAGCCACCCAGGTGCCCCAAAAGTCTGTTTTTTGGTTTGCTCCCCCCACCCATTTTCTTATGGTTGAGTGGAAACTGCTTATGAAATTCATTACATTATGTATTTTCTGAAAATGTCTCCTTTGTAACTCTGTTATAGCAAGTTGCAGTTGCCATTTATTGTGAAATTTCTGTCATAGCTTCTGCCAGTTCTTTTTTTCTTTTTTTTTTTCCCCCATTACTGTCCTGGTCATAGTTCTAGCTTTGGCATCCCCACTCAATTCTGCATCAGTCTTTGATTAAAAAGATAAGAATCAAGGGGCACCTGGGTGGCCCAGTTGGTTAAGCATCCAACTTCGGCTCAGGTTCCTGGGTTCGAGCCCTGCACAGGGCTCTGTGCTGACAGCTTGCAGCCTGGAGCCTGGTTCAGATTGTTTCCTTCTCTCTCTGTCCCTCCCCCACTAATGCTCTGTCTCTCTCTGTCTCCCAAAATTCAATAAACATTAAAAAAATTTTTTAAATGAGAATCAAAAACTGAGAGAAGAAATTTCTTCCTCTGTCAAAGCCATGGTAAATAACTGTCTGGGGTACACCAGGAATATGCTGGAGGCTGTGCTTATGAAGTCAATCGTCAGGTTAAGAGCAGATGGAATTGTAGCAATGAAGGTGTGAATGATACACAAACTCAAAGGGAATAAAACTATCACATTAACTTTACAAAAAAATATTTGGCATTGGTAGTATGCCTCTGTTTTAAATTTAAAATTTTTTCTCTCCTTGTTTTTTAGCTAGATACATAGTTACATTTCACAGTAGCTGCCAGTTACGATTTACATAGTTATCATTGTAACTCGTGCTGTCCGCATAATAAGCACGTTATGATGCTTCATCAATGGATGGGGGATAAAGTCACTTGAACTGAATCAACCTATTGTCGCAGAGTAGAACAGTGACATGTTTATGTCAGCTACTAGGAGCAACACATGGCCTGACGTGCCTGCTGCAGGACCGGAGAAATATCTGAGGTCGTGCAATGGTTAATGTCATCCTACCAACAGAGTGAAGTTGTGAATAATGGGAGAATACAACGCTTCAGTTTTTACATTAAAACTAAACAAAGTTTAAAATTCAGTTCCCGTGTCACATTGGCCAGATTTCAAGTACTCAGAGGCCACGTGTGGCTAGTGGCCGCTGTTTGGCCAGGGTAGATAGAGTTGAATATTCAGTGAGTTAGAAATTTATTGATTTTTGTTCCTTTGAATTCAAGTAACTTTCAAATTCTGTTGCCTTTGGCTTAAAAATAATTTTACTTTAGGGGCACCTGGATGGCTGAGTCAGGTAAGCGTCCCACTTCAGCTCAGGTCATAATCTCACAGTTCACAAGTTTGAACCCCACGTTGGGCTCTGTGCTGACAGCTCAGAGCCTGGAACCTGTTTCAGATTCTGTGTCTCCCTCTCTCTCTCTCTCCCTCCCCCGTTCATGCTCTTTCAAAAATAAATAAAAACATTTAAAAATTCTGAAAAAATAATTTTACTTTAAATCTCTGTTGAAAATTTCATTATTTCTGCCATTTGCTCATAGATTGATTTTGCAGGTGGATCTTTTTTTTTTTTTTTTTTAATGTTAATTTCTTTAAAAGAGAGTGAGAGAGAGAGAGCCTGCCAGTATGAGCAGGGGAGAGGCAGAGAGAGAGAAGGAGAGAGGGAATCCCAAGCATGCTCTGTGCTCTCAGCACAGAGTCTGACATGGGGCATGATCTCACGAACCCTGAGGTCATGACCTGAGCTGAAATCCAGTTGGATGCTTAACCAACTGAGCCACCCAGGTGCCCCTTGCTGGTGGATCTTAACACAGGCTTAACATTAATCGTTCTGTTCTAGATAGTGAAGGGAGTGCACCTTAGGGAAGGCCTGCAGATCTTTGTGTGCGTTCCTTCCTGCCTCTGATTCCTGGGAAGTAAGAGTAAGTTTCGAGTGAGGACTGGGAGTTTGGAGCTTGCATAGTACCTATTTCTTACTACCTTTATGATCTTTGGAAATTTACTTCTCGGTTGGACCCAGTGCCTCATCTGTGAAATGGGATGCTAGTGCTTTCCCCTTTGGGGGTCTGATTGGAGAGTAAATGCAATGGGAGGCCCTTAGTAAGCCCTTGTGTTTATTAAGTGCCTTGCTCATGGCCTGACTTTATCTTCTGTCATGTTATGTTGTTTTGGGGTCAGGAGGTGTTTTTAGTTATGATCACTGGAGTCCTGTGCCCCATTATTCTGTGCCTCCTTTATTCTGGGGTGTCTGGGTGTCTCAGTCAGTTAAGCGTCTGACTCTTGGATTTTGGCTCAGGTCATGATCTCACAATTCATGAGTTCAAGCCCCAGGTCAGGGATATTCATTCTCTCTCTCTCCCTCTCTCCCCCACCCATCCCCTATTCTCTCTCTCTCTCTCAAAATAAATAAGTAAACATTAAAAAAAAGATAGATTCCTCCTTTATTCTAATAGTCATTGAAGCCAGGTTGAGCTAAAAACAAGCAATGAACTAAATAGATAATTGGATTCCTTTTTTAAATATATTTTTTAACATTTTTATTTATTTTTGAGAGACATAGAGAGAGCGTGAGCAGGGGAAGGGCAGAGAGGGGAGACACAGAATCCAAAGCAGGCTCCAGGCCCTGAGCTGTCAGCACAGAGCCTGACACGGGGCTTGAACCCACACAACTGTGAGATCATGACCTGAGCTGAAGTTGGATGCTTAACTGACTGAGCCACCCAGGTGCCCCGGATAACTCAGATTCCTAAGCAGTGGCCTTTGTTCTTCAGAGAGTTGGGCCAAGATAGTATTTTTTCTAGTAAATACTAGAATATAGTTTCCTAAATTCTCTACTTTGTTTTTTTAGCATAAGTTTAGCCTAACCACAACGTAAATGTTGAAAAAGTATGGTTTCAGACTTACTTCCAGTTTCCTTAGGGATGCATTTTTTTAATTTATGTATTTATGTATGTATGTATGTATGTTTATTTATTTTTGAGAGAGAGAGAGAGACAGAGTGCGAGCAGGGGAGGAGCAGAGAGACGGAGACAGAATGAAGCAAGCTCCAGGCTCTGAGCTGTCAGCACAGAGCCTGACGTGGGGCTCGAACCCACGGACCGTAAGATCATGACCTGAGCTGAAGTCAGACGCTTCACCAGCTAAGCCACCCAGGCACCCCTAGAGATGCATTTTAAAAACAGCTGAAGTTCTGAGGCCGCCTTCTTGGCTCATTCAGTTAAGCGTCTGATTCTTGGTTTCCACTCAGGTCATGATCTTGAGGTTTCATGACTTTGAGCCCTGTGTCAGTCTTTGTGCTGGCAGCGTGGAGCCTGCTTGGGATTCTCTCTCCCTCCCTGCCCGTCCCCTACTCACACTGTTTCTTGTCTCTCTCAAAATAAATAAATAAACTTTAAAAAAGTGAAAGATAACCTAGTTAAATAGTGCTTTTAGAGTAAACAAATAAAAGGAGCTAAAGTTCTAGACATTAAGCTCCTGTGTAACTATTTGGAACACACCTTAAGGGCTGCAGGTAGTAGCTGTGTGCTGCCCAATAGTGTCTCACGGGTCTGCTCAGGGAGGCCAAGAGCAGAGTGGGATAAAGAGACCAGCTCCTGGCTCTGGTGTTGCCCTGCCTCCTGACAAGCTCTGGGGGAAAGCACTGGCTTTTCTGAATGGAGTGGCAGGGTGTACTAAGAAGGGAGACTGACCCTCTGTCATCTGTCAGGCTAATCAAGACGAGCCCAGACCTGGCTGAGTCCTGCACATGGTTTCCAGAGTCCTATGTGATTTACCCAACTAATCTCAAGACCCCAGTTGCCCCAGCACAGAATGGAATCCACCCACCGATCCATAGCTCAAGGACAGATGAAAGGGAATTCTTCCTGGCTTCTTACAACAGAAAGAAGGAAGAGGGAGAAGGCAATGTTTGGATTGCAAAGTCATCAGCTGGTGCCAAAGGTGAGTTGGCATTGCTGTTCCCTTCTTTCTTTCCTGTAGGTTCCTATGTGCTTTGTTCTATTGTGCAGTAGAATTCAATGATATCTTTAGGTGAATGACTGTTCTAATTTGAATGCTCAAGGGTGGAGACCATGTCTAGTTACATAGTTTTAAATATTTATCTAGGTACTGATAACTTCTAAATGTATACCTCCAGCCAAAATATTTCCCTTTACGCTCCAGATCCAGTGTGGAGGGCATTTCAAATGTAACATGTCTGATACAGAACTCTTCCATTTCCTGCCCAACTTAACCCACCCCAGCCTACCCCCCTTTTCAGTCTTCCCACATAGTATGTGATCCCACTCCTCACCTAGTCTCCGAAGCCCCAAACCTAGGATTCCTCCTTTATTGCTCTTTTCTTTATAATCCATACCTAATGCATCAGCCAGTCTTGTTAGCTCTACCTTCAAAGCACATTCTGAATTAGACTTTTTCTTGCCATTTCTACTGCTCTTACTTGAAGTTAAAACTGTTATTGTCTCTGGTCTGTGTAACTGCTGTGCCTGCTCCCAGCCAGTTCTCCTCTAAGAGAGAGTGGTATCTAAAAACACAAATCTAATCATTTTACTCCCTGCTCAAGACTGACCAGCTGGCTTCCCAATGCAGTTCAGATAAGCTCCAGATTGCTGATGGTAGCCGACACCATTTGACATTTGCTTGTATCTCTGGTCCCATCTCTGTTCTTTGCCTTGTTCGCTGTTCTATAACCATGCCTGCCTAGAGTCCTACAAATACTCTAAATTTGTCTGTGTATCTTGAACGTGCTTATCGATTATTTTCTATTTCTTTCAGCTCAAATGTTACCTTGTCAGAGAAGCCTTTTTTTTTTTCTAAAATAGCTTTTATGTCCATTGCTCTCTGTCCTTTGCCTTGCTTTATTTTTTTATCCTTGTACTAACCTCTCCCCAGCACTATATTACATATCTGTTTATCTGCTCGTCTCCTCTATCCTACCATAAGCTCCATGTAAACACAGACATTCTGTCTTGTTCATCTCTGTAGCCTCCCCAGAGGCACTCAGTAAATATGTGTTGAATGAATGCATAGAAGGAATGAGATTTAGAATATTGACTCAGGCTCAAAATACAGGCTGTTCCCAATGTAATGAACACATAAGCACAGTCTATCTCTGTAGCTACCATCCTATGCTCCTTTTAAAACCATTCCATTTTGAACTTAATTCTTCTTTTATTGCCTTGGAAGACCATCTGGCCATTGGTATTCATTTCTATTCCCGGTCCAGTGGACCTCACCTTCTTTTCCACCAACCATGAGACAGGAGGGCATCACCTGGAATCTCCTGAAAGTGGGAGAGTTGGACTCTTGCCACGAGCCAGGTACCTCACCTACTTCTCTCTCCCCTCTTGTGACCTCTTCTCAAATACCAATCCTAGTAGCTTGGTTCTAATGATAAATGGGGAAATTGGAAGAGGAAATAGACATTTGCAGTACTCCATACTCCTTCTGTGGATTTGGGCTTGAGTCATAATGGCCATTGTAAGGATATCCTGTATCATGGAGCCTTAGCTGGAGTGAGAACCAGGAGTAAGGCAGGGCCTTTGGCGAAGGACATGTCAGGTCATGGCATTGATCCTACCTGGGTGGTACCTGGACCCTCACCAAGACAAGACATGGAGTCGTGGTCAGCATCAGGGAGTGGTAAAAAGAGAATAGAATGCCAAACAAAGAAGAAATTTTGTTTGAGAAGTTGAGATAAGTGGTATGCATTTGTTTTGTTTGGTAACTACAAAATTAAACCATTAGGATGAATGAATGTCTTATATTCTTGTTAAACAAATATTGAGTATGTATCAGATGCTGGGAATAGTTGACTCAACCTTCACACTATATCCAGTATGAAGACCTCCTGTTCACCACCCCACCACATATTTTGCATTGTAGCCACCTTCACCACTCACCTGGAGCATTGCTCCCTGTCCTCCTGCCCTTGGCCACTCTCCAGAGTCTACACACAGTACAGCAGACCCAGATCCTATTAAAGCACAGGCAGTCCCTGTCACATCTGTGTTCAGTGCTGTCTTCCTGGTGCCGGGGTAGCACCTGGAACCCAGCAAAAGTTCAATATCTGTATTGAGTGATGAATGAACAAACGAATGAAGTCATGAGTGTTTGGAGATACAGTGATGATAAAATAGACCTGATCTCTTGCCCTCATGGACCCAATGGAGTAGAAGGCTAGAGATGCATCTATTTCCAGATAAATAGTTGAGATGAGAACAAAGAAGAAAAAAGACTATCACCTTGAAACTTCTTAAAGAATTCCAGGGGCGCCTGGGTGGCTCAGTCGGTTAAGCATCCGACTTCAACTCAGGTCACGATCTCGCGGTCCGTGAGTTCGAGCCCCGCGTCGGGCTCTGGGCTGACTGCTCAGAGCCTGGAGCCTGTTTCAGATTCTGTGTCTCCCTCTCTCTCTGACCCTCCCCCATTCATGTTCTGTCTCTCTCTCTCTCTCAAAAATAAATAAATGTTAAAAAAAAATTTTTTTTTAAATAAAAAATAAAAAAAAAGAAATACAGTTAATGAAACATGGAAACATGCTACGCTGGTATCCAACACTTACAAAATAAATGTAGATTTTATGTAACATTTTATACCTATAAAATAAAAACCTTCAGTCATACTGTTGCTGAAAGTTTGTTATGAACTGCTTCCTCTTAGTGGTGATACACAGACTTCTGAAAAAGTAATAAGATAATACAGAGGAAGAGCCATAAAGAATGCATAGGCTTTGGCCCACTAATCTCATTCCCGAAAACTTAACTTCAGGAAAATACTTTAAAAGAAACAAGAGTGATTTATTATGTGACCTGTAATAGCAAAGTGTTACTTAGAAACAATCCCACTGTCCAACAATCAGCAAATAAATGTGTAATTTTTTATATCCACACAATGGGATATTTTTTCAGCTACTGACGTAATTGTGATGTTAATGTAGAAACAGTGAAAGTATTGACAATATTAAGTGAAAAAAATTGACAGTTTAAGGCGAGTTCACTGTGATTGAGCCAGTCTTTACTCTTATGGAAAGGAAGGTAATATTAAAAGATAAAAATAATTAGGAAGTAAGACTATGGGTAACTTTTCTATTTCACTTTAATGCCATGTTTTTTGCAATGATAATAGTTTTTAAAGTTATCAAAATGTATCTTTCTACCTTCTTCCTTTATTTTCCCCACCTATCAGCATTAGGTATATTCCTTTTTCAATAAAAAAAAATTTACATAAGGAATAGCATAAGGAAAACAAAGTTGGAACAGATAGAAGGGAATGTGAGCAGATTATGGAGAGCAAGGCATCAAAGGTGATACAGTTTCAGGGCATTAGTAGGAAGGGGTGTTTTAGGATAACTATTTTAGAAGAAGTGAAGAGAAGAGACTAAGTTCTATACTAAAAAACTGGCAAGTGGAAATAAAGAGGAACCAGGATATCTGAGTATGGTTCCTGAGGGAGATGAAACAAAGAAATTACAAAACAACTGTGAAAGAGGTCAAAAAGGACCTAAATAAATGGACAGATATACCATGTTCATGGATTGCAAAGTTCAACATAGTAAAGATGTCAGTTCACCCTAAATTGATGTGTAGATTTAATATGATTTCTATGATTGCTATCAAGACCTCAGCCAGGTTTTTGTGTATACATAAAGCTTCTTCTAAAATTCACTTGGAAAAGTACAAGCCTTAGAGTAGCTTAAACGATTTTGAAAAAGAAGAATCGAATTGGAAGAGTCATTGTATCTGGTATTAAAGCATACTATATGGCTACAGAAATCACTACACTGTGGTATTGGTGAGGGGACAGAAACATGAATCTGTGGAAGAGCGAACTCAGAAAGAAACCCCACATATATGCCCTCCTCATTTTTTACTTAAAATATTTTTGGAATGTTTTATTTATTTTTGAGACAGAGAGACAGAGCGTGAGTGGAGGAGGGGCAGAGAGCAGGGGAAGAGACACAGAATCTGAAGCAGGCTCCAGGCTCTGAGCTGTCATCAAAGAGCCTGATGTGGGGCTCAAACCCTCGAACCATGAAATCATGACCTGAGCTGAAGTTGGACGCTTAACCACGCCCCAAGCCCACCTCATTTTTAACAAAGGTGCAAAAGCAGTTCCATAGAGGAAGGATAGACTTTTCAACAAATGGTGCCGGAGCAGATGGATATCCCTAGACAAAAAACAATGAACTTCCACCTTAACCTCACACCTTACACAAAAACTAATGCAAAATGGATTTGTGGACTTAAATGTAAAGTATAGAACTATAAATTTTTTTTTCAGGAAAATAAATAGGAGATAGGGCTGGGCAAAGAGTTCTTAATCTTGATATCACATATATGACCAAAAAAGTAAAAGTTGATAAGTTAAATCTCAACAAACTGAGGTTGTTTAGCTCTGTGAAGGCCCTATTAAAGAGGATGAAATACAAGCTATAGGCTTGGAGAAGGTATCTTCAAACCACATATCTGACAAAGGATATATCTAGAGTATATAAATGACTTTTAAAACTCAGCAGTTAAAAAAATAAAAAGAATCCAATTAGAAAATAGGCGAAAGAAACTGACAGAATGGGAGAGGATATTTGCAAATGACGTATCAGATAAAGGGTTAGTATCCAAAATCTATAAAAAAGTTATCAAACTCAACACCCAAAAAACAAATAATCCAGTGAAGAAATGGGCAAAAGACATGAATAGACACTTCTCCCAGGAAGACATCCAGATGGCCAACTGACACATGAAAAAATGCTCAACATCACTCATCATCAGGGAAATACAAATCAAAACCACAATGAGATACCACCTTACACCTGTCAGAATGGCTAACATTAACAACTCAGGCAACAACAGATGTTGGTGAGGATACAGAGAAAGAGGATTTCTTTTGCATTGTTGGTGGGAATGCAAGCTGGTGCAGCCACTCTGGAAAACAGTATGGAGGTTCCTCAAAAAACTAAAATAGGACTACCCTACCACCCAGCAATTGCACTACTAGCCATTTATCCATGGGATACAGGTGTGCTGTTTTGAAGGGACACATGCACCCCCACGTTTATAGCAGCACTATCAACAATAGCCAAAGTATGGAAAGAGCCCAAATGTCTATCAATGGATGAATGGATAAAGATGATGTGGTGTGTGTGTGTGTGTATATATATATATACACACACACAATGGAGTATTACTCAGCAATCAAAAAGAATGAAATCTTGCCATTTGTGACTATGTGGATGGAACTGGAGGGTATTATGCTAAATGAAATTAGTCAGAGAAAGACAAAAATGATATGCCTTCACTCATATGAGGACTTTAAGAGACAAAACAGATGAACATAGGGAAGGGAAACAAAAATAATATAAAAACAGGGAGGCGGACAAAACAGAAGAGACTCATAAATATGGAGAACAAACTGAGGGTTGCTGGAGGGGTTGTGGGAGGGGGGATGGGCTAAATGGGGAAGGGCACTAAGGAATCTACTCCTGAAATCATTGTTGCACTATATGCTAACTAATTTGGGTATAAATTAAAAAAATAAAATTAAAATAAATAAAATAGGCAAAAGACATGAGAATGCATACCATTGAAAGGCTCTGCAGATAAAACATTACAAATGAAAAGATTTTCAATATTATTAACCATTAGGGAAATGCAAATTAAAACCACAACAGTCCTATTAAAATGACTAAAATAAATGGTAATGACAGCAAATGCTGCAAGGGTCAGGAGAAACTAGACCAATCACACAGTGCTGGTGGGAATGTAAAATGGTACAGCCACTATGGAAAAAAGTTTGGCGATTTCTTGTAAAACTAAACCTGTAACAACCATATAACCTAGCAATTGCACACACTTGGGCATTTGCCCCAGAAAAATTAAAAGTTGGGGTGCCTGCCTGGCTCACTTGGTGGAGTGTGTGACTCTTGATCTCAGGGTCGTGAGTTTGAACCCCACATTGGGTGTGGAGCCTACTTAAAGAAAGAAAGAAAGAAAAGAAAGAGAAAGAAAAAGAAAAACTCACATCCATGCAAAAATCTATACATGATTGTTCATACCAGCTTTATTTGTAATAGCCCCAAATTGGAAACAACTCAGATTCCTTCAGAAGCTGAATGATTAAAAAAAAAAAAAAAGCTGAAGGATTAAGCCAACTGTGGTGAATTGATACCTTGCAATATTACTCAGTAATAAAAGGGAATGAACTATTGATACATGCAGCAACTTAGATGCATCTCCAGGGAATGATGCTGAATGAAAGAAACCAATCCCCAGAGATCACATACTGTTTAATCGTATTTATATGAAATTATTGAAAAGACAAAATTATGGAAATGGAGAACAGATTAGTAGTTGTCAGGAGGGTGTTATGGGGAAGGAAGTAGTTGTAACAACACTGAGGGATCCATGCAATAATGGATCCAGAATGTGGATCTATATCCTGTATCCAGAATGTGTAAAGAACTCAGATAAGAGTAAAAAAAAACAAAAACAAAAACAACCTAATTAACAAAAGAGCAAAGAAACTAAACAGACATTTCTCCAAAGAAGATATACAAATGGCCAATAAGCACATGAAAACACGTTCAATGTTGTTAGTCATTAGGGAAATGCAAATCAAAACTGCGATGAGATACCACTTCATACGCACTAGGATGGCTATAAGCAAGAAGACAGAAAGTGTTAGCAAGGATGTGACAAAATTGAAATACTCATATATTGCTATTGAGGATGTAAAATGACATGGACGTTTTGGAAAATAGTTTGGCAGTTTCTCAAAAAGTTAAACATAGAGTTACCATATGACCTGACTGTTCACTCCTAGGTATATTCATGAAAGAATTGAAACCATGTCCACACAAAAACTTCTATGAAGATCTTCATAACAGCATTATTTATAAGTACCAGACAACAATGGAAAAAACTCAAATGTCCATCAGTTGATGAATGGATGAACAAAAATGCTATATCCATACAATGGAATATTACCAAGTGCTGGAAAGGAAGAATGAAGTAGTGGTACATGTTACAATATGGATGAATCTTGAAGACATTATGCTAAGTGAAGAAGCCAGACACAAAGGCCACATATCTTATGATTCCACTTATATGAATCATCTAGACTAAGCAAATCCATAGAGACATCAAGTATATTAGTGGTTGTCAGAGAATAGGGTAAGGAAGGAATGCGAAGTGACTGCTAATGGACATGGGTTTTTGGGGGGAGGTGATGAAAATGTTCTGAAATTGTTAGTGATGGTTGCAAATCTCTTGGATATATGAAAAACCATTGAATTGTATACATTAAAAGGGCAAATCTTATAGTATGTAATATGCATCTCAATACAACTGTTGAAAAGGACATTTATTTAATGTTGATAGACACTTTACACGTATATAATTTTTCCTATTACAATGCTATAGGGAATTGACTTCTACAAGTGTGTTTATGCTCTAACCTTCTGGATATTTCTATAAGCTATTGAGTGAGAGGTGGGTTTATTAAAGTTTTGATCATGGTAGCTAGTGACCAACAGTAGAGTGGCATTTATTTAGGATGCTTGGATGTTTTGAATGTCTGTAAAAATGGAAATTTCATGGTTGGAGCCTGTCAAAGTAGTTAGTGTTCATGGTCCTATGTGGAGAAGGAAGTAGATAGCCCTGGTGCCCTTATGGGCAGAGGGGAGAGTGTGAGAGACTTGGGGGACTGAAGGGATGGAGGAGGAAGAGTGCGCAGGCCAGTAGAAGCCTCCTTCCAGTTTTCTCCCAGTATCTCCCCGCTGGCTTTGTAGAGAGCTTTAACTCTTGGGATGAACTTGATTGATTTCTGTTACAATTTTGCCCTGTTAGGTGAAGGCATCCTCATCTCCTCGGAGGCTTCAGAACTTCTGGATTTCATTGACAACCAGGGTCAGGTGCATGTGATCCAGAAATACCTTGAGCACCCTCTGCTTCTGGAGCCAGGTCACCGCAAATTTGACATTCGGTAATGCATCAGTGTCTGGAGTTTTTGTTAGTGAGGTGAAAAAAATGCAGGGGTGGGTGATGAGGAGGGTAACATGGAATGTAAGGAAGTATTTGACCATGTTTCATAAGTAGCCAAAATTGAGCACAGCTTAATGGAACTCAGGTTCTGTACCTAATTTTCTGTTTTTCCTTTAGTATTTCTCTTTTCTTTGTAGAAAATGTTGCTAAAATTATGGATTTCTCTTTTCTGTATGTTTTCTTTAATCAAAATGACTTGTGGCTCCAAAGAAGAGAGTCTAAATGTATGGGGCTTGCTTATGGACGAAGCTGTGAGATGTACATACAACTCATAATTAAGACACAACAAAATAATAATGTTCTTACTTCATTATTTGTGTCCTATTTTTTAAGAATTTCATAAACACACCTTAGGTTTTTGGATTTTAACTTTCTGAGCAACGGGCCTGGCATAGAGTAAGAGGTTGTATCGTGCTTTCTAAACAGCCCTGTCCCCAGCCTTCCTGTGACCTTGCTGACATTTCCTCATTGAGGACTCTGTCTTCTTGATGCCTTTGTAATGACTTGCTGCTTCTTCAACACCAATCCTGTGTCAGATCAGCTTCAGGGTGAACAGTCTTCCTCTTAAGATTACTAATAGAGCAAACATGGCAAATGGAGATTTCATGGATAAACCTTAGGACCCAGCCCATCTGGATCTCTTTAAAATGCTGTATCTTTTGAACTGATCAAAGTCTTCTTGTCATTTATGTCATAATCTGCTCTCTTAGCTAATAGCAGATTCATAATCTGCTATCTTGGCTATGGCTTTCCTGATATAATTTTAGAATCTACCTCCTTCCTCTACATCCCTCCAAAAAAGGTAAGGAATGGGGATGATATATATACTGTGGAGAAACTTTGAATAAAATTGTTCTCATTGACTTGCAGAAGCTGGGTGTTAGTGGATCATCAGTATAATATCTACCTCTACAAAGAGGGTGTGCTTCGGACTGCTTCAGAACCATATCATGTTGATAATTTCCAAGACAAAACCTGCCATTTGACCAATCACTGCATTCAGAAGGAATACTCAAAGAACTATGGAAAGTACGAAGAAGGGAATGAAATGTTCTTTGAGGAGTTCAATAAGTACCTAATAAGTGCTTTGAACATTACGCTGGAGAGTAGTATCTTGCTACAAATTAAACATATAATAAGGTAACTGAATTGTATCTTTTTTGGTTGTGTGTCTTGAAGAAGTTTTGGAAAGTTTGTGCCTTTCAAGGAATTATTCCATTTAAGCTAATTTAAGGACAAAAGTTATTTGTAATATTCCTTTATTATCCCTTCAGTATCTGTAGGAACTGTAATGATGTCACTGTTTGCACTCTTTATATTGGTATCTTCTATTTTACCTCTATTGGCTAGAGGTCTATCAGTGCTATCTTTTTAAAAAGTCACCTTTTGGCTTTATTGATTTTCTCTATTGTTTTTATTTTTTATTTCTTTGATTTATGCTCCTTATTATTTCCTTTCTTCTGCTTTTTTTGAGGGGTTTAATTTGTTTTCTAGTTTCCTTAACGCAAAAGGTTAGATCATTGATTTGAGAGATTACCTTTTTTAAGTGCATTTAATGCTGTCAGTTTCCCTCTAAATACTTGCTGACACATCCCCCAGGTTTTGCTATGTTGTGTTTTCATTTTCAGTTTATTAAAATATTTTCTAGTTTTCCTTGTGATTTCATCTTTGACTTGTGTTACTTAGAAATTTTCGCTTAACTTCCAAATATTTGGGGATTTTCCAGATATTTTTCTATTACTGATTTTTATTTTAATTCCATCATGGTCAGAGAACATACTTTAAAATTTGTTAAAGTGTGTGTCATGGCCCACAATATGATCCAGTTTTAGTGATTGTTCCATGTGCACTAAAAATAACGTTTATTCTGCTATAGTTGGGCTGAGTGTTCTATAAATGTGAATTAGGTGAAAGTGATTAGTGTTGTTCAAGTCTTTTACATCCTTGCTGAATTTCTGTTCTGCTTGTTCTGTTCATGACTGAAAGGGAAAACATTGAAGTCTCCAAGTATAATTTTGGATTTATCTATGTCTCCTTTAGTTTTATCAGTTTTGCTTTATATGTTTTGAAGATCTGTTTTAGGTGCATATACATTTAGAATTGTTACCTTTTGTGTTTTTTGGCAACTGACCACTTTATCCATATGTAATTTCTGTCTTCATCTCTGGTAATATTTCTTATTTTAAAGTACATCGTCTGATATTCATTAATGTAGCCACTCCAGCTTTTTTTGATTAGTGATATGTCTCCATCCCTTTACTTCTATCCTGTTCTGTTCCGTTCTATATTTAAAGTGGGCTTCTGGTAGACAGTGTATAGTAGGTTTTGTTTTTGTTTTGTTTAACGAAACAGCCAATATGGTAATCTCTACCTTTCTAATTGGTGTGTTTTTATCATTTGAATTTAATTATTATTGGTTTGGCTGGATTTATATGTACTATTTTTTTATTTACTATTTGTCCCCTTTTGGTTTTGTTTTTCATTTTCCCATTGCCTCCCTTTTAAAAAATTATTTGAATTTACTGCAGTGCCTCGGTGGCTCAGTTGGTTGGGCCTCTGACTTTTTGGCCCAGGTCATGATCTCGTGGTTTGTGAGTTCGAACCCCGCATCAGGCTCTGTGCTGACAGCTCAGAGCCTGAAGCCTGCTTCGGATTCTGTCTCCCTGTCTCTCAAAACTGAATAAATGTTAAAAAAAATTTTTTTTTAAATAGAAATTATTTGAGTTTACTTAGAATTATTGAATTTACTTAGAATTACTTAGAATTTTTAAATAAAAATTATTTTAATTTTTTTGTTGAGTATTTGGCTATCTTTCTCCCTCTCTCTTAGTGTTTACTCTAGGGATTATGATTTATATACCTAATATTTATTTCACAGCCTTCTTAGAGTTAATAATTTATCACTTCAAATAAAGTGCAGAAAACTTATAACCTTATAGTTCACTTAACTCTCCCCCTCTATAGTTGTTGTGTATATTACATCTATATCCATTGAAATCTCTACCACGTAATGTTATAATTTTTGTTACCAATATTCATATATATATATATATTATATGTATGACAGATTATCAGGTTGGATTTTTTTTTTAATACAAGACCAAATCGTATGCTGTCTACAAGAAACCCACTTTAAATATAAAAAGAGAGGGGCGCCTGGGTGGCGCAGTCGGTTAAGCGTCCGACTTCAGCCAGGTCACGATCTCGCGGTCTGTGAGTTCGAGCCCCGCGTCAGGCTCTGGGCTGATGGCTCGGAGCCTGGAGCCTGTTTCCGATTCTGTGTCTCCCTCTCTCTCTGCCCCTCCCCCGTTCATGCTCTGTCTCTCTCTGTCCCAAAAATAAATAAAAAACGTTGAAAAAAAATTAAAAAAAAAAAAAAAATATAAAAAGAGAAAAATATTTTTTTATTTGCTTTTTTTTATTCTCTTCCTTCAGTCCTGAAGTTCCAAGTTTCTCTCTGGTATTATTTCCCTTTAGACTTTAGCATTTCTTTTAGAGCAGTTCGTTCTGTAGGTAATAACGTCTTTTAATTTTCTGTCATCGGAGAATGCCTTTGTCTCACCTTATTCCTGAAGGATATTTTCACTGCTGTTACACAAACATAATGTCAAGCAAAAATTACAAAAAATATAAACTGTGTATATGAGATGCATACAGGTTGATTCTGTTCATATAAATTGAAAAGCAAAACTGAAGTTATTTAGAGGAATGTGCATGTGTGGTTAAAATAGAGAACTGAAGGAATGAAAAACATAAAATTCAAAATAGTGGTTATCTCTGAAGGGGAAGCAGAAGGGACCAGAGAAAGGATCCTAAAGGAATTGGATTGTAGATACGTGGTGGTCATTAATGACACCTATATTTTAAACTCACAAGACATCATCATTACCATCATCATTATTATTATAGAGTTAATAGTCATTTAGATTTTCCTATACATTTTAACCTTTTATGTTGCTTTTTTTTCTTTCATGCATTTTCTTGCTTTTGTCTAGGATCAGTTTCCTAACTCTTTTTTTTTTTTTTTTTTTTTAATGTTTATTCATTTTTGAAAGACAGAGAGAGACAGAGCACAAGCAGGGGTGGGGCGGGCAGAGAGGGGGACACAGAATCTGAAGCAGGCTCCAGGCTCTGAGCTGTCAGCACAGAGCCCAACGCGGGGCTTGAACTCCCGAACCGTGAGATCATGACCTGAGCCAAAGTCGGACACTCAACCGACTGAGCCACCCAGGCGCCCCATCAGTTTCCTAATTCTTAAAAAACTCATTTTTATTCCTTTTTAAGTAAAGTCTGCTGCTGATGAATCATTTTGGTTTTTTATTTATCTAATAATTTATCTACATTTATTTTTTCTTAAGATTTTTTTAAATGTTTGTTTATTTTTTTGAGAGAGAGGGGGGAGGGAGGGGCAGTGAGAGGCAGAAGAGAGAGGCAAAGCAGGCTCCAGGCTGTGAGCTTTCAGCACCGAGCCTGATGCCAGTCTCAAAGTCATGGACTGTGAGATCATGACCTGAGCCTAAGTCGGATGCTTAACTGACTGAGCCATACAGGTGCACCTGTTTTTTCTTTATTTTTTTAAAAGACGTGGAAAGATTTTTTTAAGGACATGTTATGAAATGGATTTCTAGACCAGCAAAATCTTTTTTTTTTTTTTTTTTTTTAAACACTTTGAAGATGGCTTGCCATTGTCTTCTGGCTTCTGTCTCTTTCTGGCTTCTGTCTCTTCCTTTGAGGTGTCAGCAACAATTTTAGCTTGCTCTGTGTCTTTTCTCTGTTTTGAAGATTTATTTTCATCGATTTTTATAAGCGTTACTGTGAGTTGTGTATACTTGTCTTTGTACTTATTGCTGCCTAGGTGTCATAGTGCTTCTTGAATCTGAGGCTGCAGGTCTTTTATTTGTTTTGGAATATTCATGGCCGCCATCTTTTCCCTTTTGGCTTTTGTCCCATTCTTCTTTCCTCTGGGACTGTAGTTACATGGTACCAATCCTTTTCACTGTCTCATATTTCTCCCATGGTTTTTGTGTATCATTTGATCTCTTCCTTTAGCAATTAAAACCTGTTGAAAAAGGAAAAAGGAAAATGCCAATAAAATGTGTTGATAACTCATCTCTTGAGCTCTTGATTTTAGGGATTGTGCTTTCCGGTTCTAGAATTTCCATTTGACCCTTTTTAGATTATAGTTCTCTTGTGAAATTTCCCACTTGTCTTATATTGTCTTGAACATGTTAACAGTGATTCTTTAACATCTTCATTTGATTAGTCTGAAATCTGAATTACCTGTAGTAGAGGTTAGCAAACTATGTCCTATGGGCCTAATCCAACCTAAAGCCCGTTTTCATATAAACCATAAGCTAAAAGTGGTTTTTACATTTTTAAAAGATTTTTTAGAAATAGAAGAATACGTAGCAGAAACTCTCTGTAGCCTTCAAAATCTAAAATAGTTACTGTCTGGTCCTTTGTAGAAAAAGTTTCCCAACCCCTGACTTACATGTTTGCTTCTGTTGTCTGTTTTTTCTCTCGGTCCTGTTTCTTGATATGCCTGAAAATAATTTTTTAGTGCTATTATTCATTTATTATAGTTTACTAAATCCAATAGAGATTTTTTTTTAAAATTTTTTTAACGTTTATTTATTTTTGAGACAGAGAGAGAGACAGAGCATGAATGGGGGAGGGTCAGAGAGAGAGGGAAACACAGAATCTGAAACAGGCTCCAGGCTCTGAGCCATCAGCACAGAGCCTGACACGGGGCTTGAACTCACGAACCGCGAGATCATGACCTGAGCCAAAGTCGGACACTTAACCGACTGAGCCACCCAGGCGCCCCCAATAGAGATTTTTTTTAAGTTGAGGTATAAAATGTGTATGGTAAATTCCATACATCTTAAGTGTACAGTGTGGTGAACTTCTAATTATGCGTATACTCAGATAATCATTACACGAATCATGATATAAAATATTTACAGCACCTCAGAATACTTTCTTGAGCTCCCTCAAAATACATACTTCATGCCACTGATAGCCACTCTTCTGACTTTTATTACCATCCTTTTGCTTACTCTTACACTTTATGTAAATGCAATTATACTGTATTTCCTGTTTTCTGTTCAACTTTTTTCACAAGTATACCTATGGGTTTCATCTGTATTGTTGCATAGGAGTAATTTACCTTTTTCACTGCTGTGTGATATTTCATTGTGTGATTATTACATGATTTATCCCTTCTATAGTTGATGGACATCTTGGTCTTTATCTTTTATATCTTACACCTATAATCTACCTGAATTGTTATATGTCAAGTGTCATGTTTCTCTATGGGGTATCCCGTTGACCCAGGACCATTTGTGCATAAGGCTGACCTTTCCTCACAGTATTTTGGTGAGGCTTTGTTATAAATCAGGTGATCCTTTATGTGAGTGATCTCCATTCTGTTCTGTTGGTCTCTTATCTGTTCTGTCATTACCACCTGTCACAATGACTGAGACTTTTTCCTTAATGTATTCTACTATAGAGTCTGGCAGAGTAATTATAGAGTCCCATTCCTTCAGGGATTGTAGGTGCTTAGAATTCTGACACCAGAGAAATCAAGTATGCTGAAGAAAGATTTCCTATTTTAGGCAAAAGATTTATTAGATATTTGTTATACCACCACCACCATCACCACTCCCCCATTGTTCTGTACAGTTCAGAGAGTGCTGCTACTTTGGTGCTATAAATGCTCCCAACAGCTCTTACGCCTGTATGTGTGTGGTTTTTTTCCCCCTGCTAGCCTCCCCCTAACTTCCCACTCCTGCTGAAAAAAGATATACTGTATAAAGTCTCCAATGATGAAAAAAATTCTTTAAAGTGAATTATTAATCTTGAGCTTCCAGCAAATTTAAAAAAATATTTAATTTTGATTTGCTTCTGGCTCTCGGTTTTTCCTTTATTGTTTGAGCATGTTTCTTTCACTTTGTTGGGGTTCTTTCTTTTCTTTCCTTCTTTCCCTTTCTTTCTTTCTTTCTTTCTTTCTATCATGAACATCTCTTAAATTTAAATGTTTTCTTAATTATAATATTGGAAAGGATATTTTAATTAAACAAAAGTTAGGGGCACCTGGGTGGCTCAGACACTTAAGTGTCCAGCTTTGGCTCAGGTCATGATCTCTTGGTTTGTGAGTTTGTGAGTCCCACATAGGGCTCTCTGCTGTCAGTGCAGAGTCCGCTTTGGGTCTTCTGTCTCCCTTGCTCTCTACCCCTCCCCCTCTCACGCATGGGCAAGCGCGTCCATGTGTGCACACGCTCTTTCCCTCTCTCTTTCTCTCTCAAAAATAAACAAACATTTGGGGTACATGGGTGGCTAAGTTGGTTAAGCGTCCAACTTTGGCTCAGGTCATGATCTTGTGATTCGTGAGTTCCAGCCCTGCATCAGGCTCTGTGCTGACCACTCAGAGCCTGGAGTCTGCTTTGGATTCTGTGTTTCCCTCTCTCTCTGCCCTTCCCTGACTCACGCTCTGTCCCTGTCTCTCAAAAATGAATTAAAATGTTTAAAAAAAATTTTTTTTAATAAAATAAGGGGCGTCTGGGTGGCTCAGTCGGTTGATAGTCCAACTCTTGGTTTCGGCTCAGGTCGTGATCTCATGGTTCATGGCATTGGACCCCACCTTGGCCTGTGCTAACAGCACAAAGCCTGCTTGAAATTCTCTCTCTCCCTCTCTCCCTTTGTCCCTCCTCTGCTTGCTCTCTCTCTCTCTCAAAAAAATAAACTGAAAGAAAAAAATAAAATAAAAATAAAACAAAAATGTCACGTGTAAAAATGTTTAAAAAAAAGTTAAGGGTATTCTTTCATAGTAGAGATAAAGATACAGAAAAAAATGTGATATGTGCCTTACCAGTGTAGGTTAAAAATGAATGAGAGAAGAAAATTTTATTCCAGTTGGTTGTTAAATGGCTAACTGACCAAAATTATATTTAAAGGTTTAAATATATGCATAGAAATATTTTCCTTTTCAGGGGGAGAAAAAGTAAGTTGACACTTGGAGGGGGTCGAGATGGAGGGAAGTCGGGAGAGCAAGACCCCGGCTCCAAGTTCACAGAGGTCCCAGTTGTTTGTTTGTTTGTTTGTTTCTTTCTTTCTTTTTTTTCTTTTTTTTTTTTAGAGGTCCCAGTTCTTTAATGTCATTAGTCACAAACTACCTGTACAGATACATTGTGGAGTCAGTCACATGGAAGCCAATTTCTTTATTTTTCCTTCTAAACATACAGTTGTGTAGGAGGAAAGCCATTCCTGGTAATCTTAGAGTTGTCATAACATATTTTATTACTAGAATAGATATTTTGCCCCAGCATTCAGTTGAGGGAAAAATCAGGGAAGGTCTTCATAAAACAGAAATAGCATAGGTTGTCTGGGATGGTTATTCTGGAAAACAGTGATTTATTATTCATAGGTTCTTTATAAATTATTTCATTGAACTATCCCAGCACTAGGACTAGGTATTATTTTTACCCCTTCCTTTATGGATAAAGAAATCAAAGCTTGGCCCAGAGAGGTTAAAAAAAAAACTTGTTCCAAATTTTGGGCTTAGCCCCCTGACCTTAGATCTCATGTACTTACTCATTTTCTGAGATTGACTTTGAACTTTTTTGTGTTTGTGTTTTTTCCCAATTTTTTTGAACAGTAGTGGTGTTAATAATAATTCTATTTTCTATTTCAATATTTAAATCTTTTAATTAGTAATAATTTGGCATTAGAACTGGAGCTAGTGGAAGAAATGAATGAGGCCAGCTTCACTGCAAATTCTGCCCTTCACCAAATGGTAGTCCATTTCTTTTATATGGCAAAAATGCGTGGGAGTGTTTTATTTATTACAAACAAATATGGCAGCAGCCCTACTGTTGGAGGAATCCACCTATCCACGGGCCACAGTGACTCAGCGCTGTGGTAGGAAAGCAGCCCCTACCTATAAGAACAGGACTGCAGAATTTTCTAACAAATAGCTTGATAAGTAGTATTGTCTTGAATAATCTGTTGGTAACAAATTTAAAAGAGAGAATTGGGGCACCCAACTGTCTCAGTGGAGTGTGCAGCTCTTGATCTCTGGGTTGTGAGTTCGAGCTGGGTGTTGGGTGTAGAGATTACCTAAAAATAAAATCTCACGGCACCTGGGCGGTTCATTTGGTTAAGCGTCCGACTTCGTCTCAGGTCAGGATCTCACTGCTCGTGAGTTTGAGCCCTGTGTCAGGCTCTGTGCTGATAGCTCAGAGCCTGGAGCCTGCTTTGGATTCTGTGTCTCCCTCTCTCTCTGTCCCTGCCCTGCTTGCTCACTCACCCTCTTTCTCTTCCTCTCTCAAAAATAAATAAAACATTTAAAAAAAATTTTTAATAAAATAAAAATTAAGTCAAAGTGGATTTTTATCAGCACTTTTGATATAAAATCATCCAAGTATGTCTTCTGTGTTCCTTCTCCCTCAACCAACCCGTTCTCAGTGAGCTCTCCCACTCTGCCCCACAGAAGCTGCCTCATGAGCGTGGAGCCCGCCATCAGCACCAGGCACCTCCCTTACCAGAGCTTCCAGCTCTTTGGCTTTGACTTCATGGTGGACGAGGAGCTGAAGGTCTGGCTCATTGAGGTCAACGGCGCCCCAGCTTGTGCCCAGTAAGCCTGAACACCACTGCGTTTTAACAAACGGGAAGTTGGTTCCACAGTAGGAATAGCCTATCTTGGCAAGGTAGTGAGTTCCCATTACCAAAGTGTTCAAGTGTAGACCATGTAACTGCTGTCAGGGAGGATATCCTTTGGCCAGACCCTGGCTGGCGGGGGTCAGGGGGCTTTGCTGAGTCAGTCCTTCCTAATTCCCCCATGTGTGTTGAGCAGTAGTCTGTGCTCAAGTGGGCGGTAGTTGCTATGAAAGTTTCAACAAAGCTAAAAAACTGCCAGAGGAGACCCTCTTGTGTGACCGGTTCAGGAAGCAGGTCCTGTGAGTGGACCGGGACGGTGATGACCAAGAAATCGAGGGGCTCCCTGAGCAAGAAGTGTTCTGAGAAGGCATTGTAGGCACAGTAGAGCTAGAAATGGTATGTAAGAGAAGAGTGTCACATGCACCAAGGGGAGGAGGGGAGAGCCTTCAGGAGGGGAACATGGCATCCAGTGGAACCATGCCCCATGCCAGGTGCTATGGGAGTTGCACAGATGAACAGAATGTGCCCTCAAAAGCATGATGGAGGCCTTAGATGTAAGGGAAAGTCAGATGGACCTTATCCTCATATGCTGCTGGTTTTTCTAAAGATTCACTTTCATCAGGTTGAATCCCCTCCGTGGTTCCCCACATCCATGTCCTGGAGGAGTTGAGGTGATCTTCCTCCACAGGTTTAGGAGAAAGTCCCAAACCTACAAGCGGCAGTATTAACACACAAGTAGCTCTTTCATTAGGAGCCAGGCCTTTGCCACGCGCTCACTGGCTGCGACATGGCGGGTGTGATTCGTCTTGTTCGGCACTCCCTTCAGCCAACCAGTACTCGTTAGTACCCCCCAACTCTCCAGGCCCCGTACTGGGCCCTGAGTCACAGTCATGAGCAGAGATGCAGACCCTGCCCTTAGAGAGACTGCGGGCATGACAGAGGACCAGACAAATACAGATTACAAGCTGGGACATTTTATCCTTGGTAAAGGATGTGAACGGTAATATCATTGAACAAAGGGCTGCTGTTGAGGGGTGGTGTTTGGAACTGAGTCGGAAGGAGGAAGGAGAGGTGAGCAGACTGAAGCAAGGGGGAGAGCAGGCTGGCTCACATCTTCTCTTCACCACATCCACCTCAGCCTGCCCGTTTTCCCCTGTCCTTGCAGTAAAGGTTCAGTCCTCCCTCGTGCTCCGTGCCCTATCCCCACTCCTGTCCTACGTCCCCTGGCCTTCCTCATTCACAGTATCATCCTTTCTCCCCCTTCAGGGTGTGGTTCCCATCAGCACGTGGGTGCACAGCAGATTTTCCACAACTGTCAGAAAAGAGCCCTCCCCTGATGCCATGTCCTGCTCCAGAGACTCCTCCTCCCCACTCGGGTCAGAGCCAAACTTCTAGAAAGCAGCACCTGCTCAGGCCGTCTCCTCTTCCTCTGCCCTCATGCATGCCGTGGATCATTCTGGGCTGGATGCTGTCCCCTCCATCCCGTAGAAACTGCTCTAAGGTCCCCAGCCGAGTCCACGTTGCCAAGTCCAGCGGCCCCTTTCTGTCAGCACTTCCCTGAGCCTCTCGGCAGTGTTTGAGGCCGCTGCTCACACCTTGCTGAGACGCTCTTCTGTTGTGGCTTCAGGCACACTCTGTACCGGGAGGGTTTGCCTGAGGAGGGGTGGGCAAGATTGGCCCCCTGTTCCTCATCGCCCTGGCTGTTTGTCTTCTCTATTACGCTTTCTCTGAACGTGATCTTATTCAACTTCATAATTTTAAAACCACCAAATTGCATCACAGCCAAAGTTCCAGACCAGTGTCTGCACCGGCCTGCCCACCGTCCTGCAAGGATGGCTGTGGCTGTCCGAGAGGCACCCCTTGCCCCAGGCTCGCCTGTCCCCGTGAATGACCACCTCCCCTCTGCACAGAATCTAAGCTGGAATCCTGACCCAAATCTGGCCTCCTTCTCTCCATTACCCTCAGATTCTGGCTTGAGGCTTGTCAGCTTGGCCTCCAGCCTTGGCAGTCCCCTGCCGTCCACCTCCCCTGCCCTCGCTCTCCCACAGGTCATCCTCCATCACCGTGGACGCTTTTGCCAGGAGCCTCCAACAGGGACCTCTTCTTCTGCTCTTGCCCCTGTAAAACCCCCTCTCCGTGCACACTGCTCCTCCATGGGCGCTGCCCCTCTTTTCCCCCTCCCCCAACATGTTCTCTCTTTCTCTCCTCCTCTCCCCTTCCCTGTTTTCCCCCTCCTTCTGCCTTTTTGGGTCTGTCTCTCCTCTCCTCCATCCTCTTTTCTAAATTTTTAAAAATGTTTTTACTTATTTTTGAGAGAGAGACAGAACATGAGCAGGGAAGGGGCAGAGAGAAAGGCGGAGACACAGAATCCAAAGCAGGCTCCGGGCTCTGAGCTGTCAGCACAGAGCTCAACACGGGCCTCAAGCTTGTGAACCGCAAGATCATGACCTGAGCCGAAGTCAGACACTTAACTGACTGAGCCACTCAGCCCCACCCCCGTCATCCACTGTTTGTCTGACTTCACTCGTTCTCCAGATCTTGGCTTAGCTGTCACTCCTGGGTGACTCCTTAGCTGTCTTTCCTGGAGTTTCCTCAGCCACACAGAGAGGGGGCAGTATACCCACTGCAGACAGGCCAGATGAAAGACTTACCCTTGAAAATTGCCCGTCTTTCCTGCCGGTGAGAGCAGGAGCTGTTTGTCTGTTCACCTGAGACCTTCTAGAAATGTTTGTTAACGGGGTGCTTTATCTTCATGCCATGCCTCGTGCAGCATTCGTATGTACGGTGGAAACCAGTTTTATAAATTTGGTCACGAGATGGAACATCTAGGGCAGGTCCTGGTGATAAACATCATGACTTTTCATGTGCATTTTGATGAACATCTTCAGTGATATTTCTAAAAACCCGTTTCAGGAAGCTCTATGCAGAACTGTGCCAGGGCATCGTGGACATAGCCATATCCAGTGTCTTCCCGCCCCCAGACGTGGAGCCACAGCACGTCCAGCCGGCCGCGTTCATCAAGCTGTGACCCAGGGAGGCGCCCAGAGCTGCCTCAGAAGAAGCATGAGCTCCTGCTCCAGGGGAAGGTGAAAGGTCAGGATCGCTCGTTCCCAAGCCAGAACTGGAGAAAGAGAGGCAACCGGCCAAGCCGTGATCGAAGAGAGAGCATGAGAAAAAAAGGCGACTTCCCCGAAGAGTGGTTGCTCAGGGGTTCCCAGGTGGTGCTCGCAGCACTGCTGTCGAGATGTGAAAACCGCGGCAAACTTCTCTGAGGGGAGAGTACAATATTCTTCTAAGGGGAAAAGACAGGGACTTGATTATTTTATGTTCTCGTTCTTTAAAAAAAAAAAAAAAAAATCCAATTTTTATCCTAAGGCAGCATTGTGAGCAGCGCCTCTCCTCCCTGGGGATCGAGACTGTTGGACCTTTGGTTGGTGTCTTTCCACCTGCTGCAGCCTTAGTGCCTTAGCTCTATGCCCAGCTGCAACCCTTTTGTCTGGGACAGGGATCGGATGTGATAGCTTTCGGGAGGTGGCTGATGTGTTCCCCGCCCATCCTTCTCCACAGCACCCTGCCCGTGGGAGTCTGGACAAGCATGCACCAACAGCCCTTGGTTCCGTGCTAGGTGCCACCTCGCGGCAAAGGGGGTTTTCCTCACCACGTTCCTGATGGCGTTTGGTCAGTCACCTGTCAGGGTTGCTGTGGGCTGGGCACCAAAACGGCAAATGCTGCTCTCGATCTGCTCTGTGCATGTTTTAGAAACCAAACAGCAAGTTTGCCACAACATAAGCATCAAATAAGCATGAGAGAGAAAAAAACACGATGTCTTGCTTTACTTAATAGTTGGGTATGGTGGATCTTTGAAATATGATGATTCTCAGTTATCTTGGTTTTAACCAGAACTCTACATGCACTTTTGCAAAGTTCCCTTTTGTTCTCTTTTTTTTGTTGTTGTTGTTGTTATTGTTGTTGCCGTTTTAACTTTTGTAAAAACCCCTCTAGGGGGCAGGAGAGTAGAATTCCACATACACCCCACCGCCACCACCAGGTGGCACTGCCCCAGACCCAGGCGGCTTTCCTCCATTTTCTTGCTCTCCAAGCACCTCCCGCAGGAGCTGGAAGAGGTTTTGTTCCAGGGTTTTGTTCTTTTCTCTGCTTCTGCCTCTTGACATCAGGGTGAGGCTCCGAACGAGTGTATGTCTGGCCTGGGAAAGACATGGTTTCAGAGCTCCACAGAGCATCTTATAGGTCAACAAGTGTGTCCTATTAGGTGTAGTTTCCATTTACTGGATCAAATATTCTGTAGATTTTTCAGGAGGCTGCATCACTACCAGTGGGAAGAACAAGATGCTACTTGCGTTCAGTGCGAGCTGACTGAACAGGTCCTCCAGAGAGTGTGCTGGGAACCACAGCAGGCCCCCTGTCCAATACATGCTTGTTCTTCCTGCGTGTATATATGTGCCCCATTATTCTTTCTACTTGTCACCAGACAACAGTTCTGTAGTCAGGGAGACTTTCAAAAAGAGAAAAGAGAGCAACGCCTCCTCAAACATGATGAGATGTGGGAGCTTACAGTGAAGAAAGGAATATTTCATAGATGCAGCAGTGGGTGTAGGATGTGATGGCATTATGTCGGGGTGAAGGAGAAGGGCCCAGCTGGTTTAGCTTTTCTGTGAATTTGGAATTACAAGACAAAAGCCCGGGTGGTTACCCAGCAAACAGATAATGAGGTTTGCATTCAGAGCAAAATAAAACAGTTAGTGGTGGAGGTGTCAGTCTTGGAGGCCCAGCACTGTTGGGTTAGTGTCTAGAAAGTCTAAGTGTCTGAGTCCTTGGGAGGTCTCTGTGGACTGGTGTTGGGGAAAGCATGGAGGTTTCTATAGTGCTATCACATGTGAACGCAGATTTGTAACAATCTCTTCGACCCGAATTAAAGGGACATTTGAGAGTTTTCCAGCGCTTACAGTGACAGAGCTAAGAATAGATGTTGGAAGTTCATGGATCTTGATGGATTTTCTAAGAAATTTAAATCAGTAGCATATACGTGAGGGGAGTAAGGCTTTAAAAAGAAGGTTCTGCTTCATTCCTCCCATGGTTTCAAATAAGTGTCTATTTTATGCATTTATTTTCAATCAAGTGGGATGGTTGCCTCCAAACTGTTCCATACCCTTCCATGATATCCTTGGCACAGATGGTTATGCCTCGCTCTTCAGTTAGTCTTTATATGTGCAGTCCGAGTACATTTCGCCAGTTGCTGGGGGAGGAGGTGTTCTTTATTTGGAGATGATTCCAGTCTTGGTGGTGTCATTTAGCTGCACAGTGTGAGATGAACTCGTTAACCTCACTGTGCCTTAGTTTCTTATCTCATGGAAGAAATTGTTGCCTGACCCAGGGACTACCTCAAGGGCGTTTAGTGAGGACAGGTGAAATTAGGAAGACTCGAGAACCTGTAGTACCAAGGTTCTCAGTGTTGACTGTATGCTGGACTCACTGGGGAAGCTTTTAAAAAATGTTGGTGTCTACACCCTCCCCCTCTCTCCCAACTCTGACCAATCGAATCCAAACGTCAGGCATCAGTATGCTCTGAGATGCCTTCAACCACTGCTTGAGAAGGAAAGACAAATGCATTGTTACCTTAGAATAATCAGATAAGGCCTAGGACCTTTTTTTTTAAAGTTCCTTTTGGAAGGACAGGCATTTCTTTAAGAATGACCATGTTGTTGCCCTGATACAGGCAACTGCTGTCTCAGCACGTTCTCTTTTTGCTTCCTGTCCCAGCATTTGTAAACGCAAACGTGCTTTCATTTACTCACGCGGTTTGTGAAGCCCTGACAACAAATGTAAACAGACAGGAATTTATAAATCTGTTAAATATGTGTTAAGATTATTAACGCTTGAGAGAAAAGCCCCTTCCC
This sequence comes from Panthera onca, assembly GCF_046562875.1. Lineage (NCBI taxonomy): Eukaryota > Metazoa > Chordata > Mammalia > Carnivora > Felidae > Panthera > Panthera onca. The sequence continues at coordinate 37,677,791 of NC_138341.1, forward strand.
TCACACTTAACTCCTGGCGTAATCCTAAACTCGATTTTACCCAGAACATTGAAGTGCCTCCGTGTCTGTAGGATACAGTGGAGCAGGTGCCGGCATACTTCCCAGCTGACTTGATGTTTCATACTAGTGCCTCAGGATCATTATCTCAGACTTAGCAGTGCTGGAAATGTATGGGATCCACGGAATCCGCAAGCAGCGGTGAAGCTCCCAGAGGGTGTTTTCATTGACAGCCAAGGTTGTGTCCAGCACATGTGGACCCAGCCCTGTTGTGGGCGTGGGGGGGGGGACTCTACTAGAGAAGACAAGGTGCCAGAGTTAGGTTTCCTGCAGCATGTGGCTGCTGTGGCGAAAATGCAGTGACACACTTGTCTCTGATCGTGAACACAGAATCTGTACCTAAGAGGAAATGACTTCTGAAAATAAGGTGATTTTATGAATGTTTAAAATTCCCAGAGCATTAAAGTAAAGTAATATTTCAAGTATTTTTGTGCCCTTGGGTTCTATCATCTTATTGTGGTTGTTGACTGTCCTAGGAGAGCACTGGCTATTTGAATCCATGACTTCGTTACTCAGAGGTAGACAGACTTTTTTTGGAAAGGGTCAGATTAGTAAATATTCTAGGCTTTGCAAACCAAACAGGTTCTTTGTTGCATATTCTTCTTTTTTTTTTTAACCAACTCTTTAAAAATTTAAAACAGAGGCATCTGGGTGGCTCAGATGGGTAAGCGTCTGACTCTTGATCTCAACTCAAGTCTTGATCTCGGGGTCATGAGTTCAAGCCCCGCATTGGGCTACATGCTGGTCATGGAGCCTACTTTTAAATTATTTTTATTTTTATTTATTTTTTTTAGTACACACAAACACAAGCCAGATGTGGCCATTGTTTGCTGATCCCAGCATGTTACTGAATACATAAGCCAACAGATTGTCTTTTGAAAGTGTAATGAGCTCCTCTAGGGTGAAGCTTTGGAACAATTTCCACAGCCAAAATCCAGTCCATGTCTTATATGTCTTGTATATTGTCTGAATCATGATGCAGATTGCCAGATGAGTCCCATGGTTGTGAGAAGGGAGGAGGTAGAGGGGCTTTCTGAAAGGATTCTACAATCAGCCAGAAGGCCATGAAGTCTTTACTAAGACTTTACTAAGGCCAGGTATATGGTAAGTCTTGCATACCTCTGGCAGTTAGTGTCATTTATGTAAACTATAGTTAACTTGTGACTTCATGCATGATGAGGCTGAATGCTCTGGACATCTTTCCCATATATGGCTGCTTTCACTCCATAAACACACTTCTGACACAGAGAAAGGGCCTTCCATAAATGCAAACCCTGGCTGGTTAAGCACTCCAAACAAGTTTCTGATATGCTATATAACACATACCCACTAGACACCATGTAGATCGCACAGGCAGGGTGCAGGGACAAGTACACATGGACCCGCGCAGGAAACTATTTAGGATCCTGAGAGTGGACAGGTTCAAAACTTGTGGAGGACTTCTCTTGGAGGCTGGTCCTGCTTGCTGTCAGTAGCTGCCCCTTCTCCTTAAAGAAGCTGGGGTTATCCCATTAGCCCCAGAGGTTCAGTGATATTTTAAAGATGTCTTCCCCAAAGCATCCCCAAAGGCAGATTGAGTGTTGGTGTCCTCTGAAAATTGTCTCTCCGTGAAAGCAATGGGAACACTGGCAAAAACTGTCTGGAAGTTAACCAAAGGTTTGCAACAATCCAGAAATATTTATTAAAGAAAAATGGTTGCACTTTGGTAAGAACAGCAAGTTTTGTGAATTTTTAAATCGCTCTATTTTCATCCCCCTTTTCCTAGCTCCATGGTAGCCTTGGAAATGAAAAGCCCCACAATCATGGTGAAACCCAGGAGTTTAGCAACCATGGGAGGGTACAGAGTGGGGTTGGAGCTCCTCCAAAGCCCCTTTCCCAGTGAATTGTCATTATTTGACCTGTCTGGCAGTTCCATCTAAGTCCTTATCTCAGGGCTTGTCTTTGACATTTCTCAAAGTGTGCCCAGTGTAAACAACCTTTTCCCTGGGTGAGTTTGTTAAAAATAATCAGCAGCAATTGTTTATTTAGCACCTCAATTTCCTGAGTAGACTACATGAGTTAGAACGAACAACAAGCCAACCAAAAAACTTAGAAGGAAAAGGTGAGGAATGAGATGTCCATTGGAAGTTGTGAAAAGTTTCTGAAGACTATAGAAGGCCACACACATGTATAGGGCTCTGTGCATGCCTGGGGAGACCTAAATTGCCTCAGCTTATATGACCAGGAGGATCTTCACAAGCAGGAAGGATTAATGCAGAGCTGTAAACTGCCTCCCTGGGCATGAAGGCATGCCCAATACACACACACACACACACACACACACACACACACACACACACACACTTGGCAAAGGCTGGGAGACTTACTAGTCCAAGTGTTTAAGGAAATCTGTCAATCATTAGTTAACCACTAAGCTAACAGCAGAGACTTCACTGGCCACACATCAAAGAATATAGCCTTTACAGAATTATTTCAGGAAACTCTAAAGAATAAACAGCAACTATTAACCCTGCAGAGGATAGAGTATCTGGCTTCCAAAGTTGCCCCACTATATTATTAAAATTTTCCGATATTCAACCCGAATTATGGGGCATGCAAAGAAATAAGAAAGTATGGCCCATGGAAGGAAAAGGCAATCAGTAGAAACCATCCCTGAGGAAGCCCAGGCATTGGTCTTATACACAAAGACTATCTAAAATGTTTAAAGAACTGAAAGAATGATGAGAGTGATGTGTCAGCAGAGAGAGAATATCATTAAAGAGATACAAATTGTTTTTTAAATAGAACCTGGTAGGAATTTTGGCATTAAAGAGTACATTAGTGCAAATGAAAAATTCAGTGGAGGTGTTCAAAAGCAGGTTTGAGCTGGCAAAAGGAAGAATCAGTGAATCTGAAATCAATCAAGATCATCCAGTCTGAGGAACGAAAAGAATGAAGAAAAATGAACAGTGCTCCAGACATGTATATGTTTACCAACATATATATAACAAGAGTCCTAGAAGAGAGGAGAGAAAGAGGCAGAAATCATATTGAAAGAAATTGCAGCCCAAAACTTTCCACTTTGATGAAAAACGTTAAATGCATCCAAGAATGAACGCCTGGGTAGCTCAGTCAGCCGAGTCTCTTTTTTTTTAAATTTTTTAAATGTTTATTTTTGAGAGAGAGAGAGAGAGACAGAGGTGGGCAGGGGAGGGTCAGAGAGAGAGGGAGACACAGAATCTGAAATAGGATCCAGGCTCCGAGCTGTCAGCACAGAGCCTGACGTGGGGCTCAAACTCATGAACCATGAGATCATGACCTGAGCTGAAGTTAGATGCTTAACCAACTGAGCACCCACGTGCCCCCAAAGTGTCCAACTCTTTATTTTGGCTTGGGTCATGATCTCAGGGTCATGGGATCAAGCCCCACATTGGGCTCCGTACTGACTGAGGAGCCTGCTTAAGACTCTGTCCCTCTCCCTCTGCCCCTCTCCCCCATTCATATATGTGCTCTCTCTCAAATAAAAAATAAATAAAATAAAAAAAATTTTAAGTGCATCCAAGAAGTCCAACAAACTCTAAGTGGGACAGACTCAAAGAGATCTACACCAAGACACATCAACCACTGAGAAAATAACTTTAAATATACAGTAAAAGAGACAAGGGACCTAAAATGTACCCTAGAAAATACCTATTTAACAAAAAAGGCATTAATGAAGAAATAGGGGAAGTAGATATAAAGCATATAGAAAACAAATAGCAAAATTACACAAATCCTACCTTCTCAGTAATTTCATTAAATATAAATGGATTAAATACTAGGACCAAAAAAGCAGAGACTGGCCAAATAAATTACAAATCAACCATAATCCAACTTTATATTATCTACAAGAGACACAATTTAGATGCAAAGATACAAATAAGTGAAAGTAAAAATATGGGAACTATGTATCATGCAAATAGTAGCTCAGAGAGAGCTTGAGTGGCCATAGTAATATTAGACAAAATAGACTTTAAGAAAAAAAATTGTTACTACAGGCAAAGAAGGACATTTATAATGGTTAAGAGATCAATCCATCAAACAGGTATAACAGTTATAAAAATATGCACCTAGCAACAAAACCCCAAGAAATATGAAGCAAAAACTGGCAGAATTGAAGAGAGAAATAGTTCAACAATATTTGGAATAGTTGGAATAGTTCCAACAATAGTTCAAATTTTCAGCCCCTCATTTTCCGTAACTGAACAGCAAGTCAGAAGATCACCAAGGAAATAGAAAACACTGTAAACAAACTAGATCTAAGAAATATCTATAGATAATTCCACCCAACAAAGTAAAATACACATTTTTCTCAAGTGCACATGGAACATTCTCTGGAATAAACCATATGGTATACCATAAAGCCTCAGTGAATTAAAAAATTGTTGAAATTAGGTGCCCTGTCTGGCTCAGTCAGTGGAATGTGCTACTCTTGATCTTGGGGTAATGGGTTTGAGTCACACTTTGGATGTAGATATTGCTTTTAAGAAAAATTTTAAGAAAAATAAAAATTACTGAAATAATACATATGTTCTCTGACTACAATGGAATACAATTAGAAATCGTTAACAAAGAAATTTGGGAAAATCACAAATATGTGGGAATTAAAAACAGTCCTAAGTAACCATGGATCAAAGAAGTAACAAGGAAAATTAAAAAGTACTTTGAGATAAATGAAAATGGAAACACAACATACTAATACTTATGAAACTCAGCTAAAGTCATGCCTAAAGGGAGATTTATATTTTTTTAATGACTATATTTAAAAAATAAATCGGGATGCAGAAAAAGAGGATCTCTTCTGCATTGCTGGTGGGAATGCAAACTGGTGTGCAGCCACTCTGGAAAAAACTATGGACGTTCCTCAAAAAATTAAAAATAGAACTACCCTATGACCCAGCAATTGTACTACTAGGTACTTATCCAAGGGATACAGGTATCCTGTTTCGAAGGGGCACATGCACCCAAATGTTTATAGCAGCACTATCAACAATAGCCAAAGTATGGAAAGAGCCCAAGTGTCCATCGATGAATGAATGGATAAAGAAGAGGTGGTATATATATATACAATGGAGTATTACTTGGCAATAAAAAAAGAATGAAATCCTGCCATTTGCAGCTACATGGATGGAACTAGAGGATATTATGCTAGAGAGGGTATTTGTCAGAGAAAGACAAATATATGACTTCACTCATATGAGGACTTTAAGACACAGAACAGATGAACATAGGGAAGGGAAGCAAAAATAATATAAAAACAGGGAGGGGGACAAAACATAAGAGACTCTTAAACATGGAGAACAAACAGAAGGCTACTGGAGGGGTTGTGGGAGGAGGGATGGTCTAAATGGGTAAGGGGCATTAAGGAATCTACTCCTGAAAGCGTTGTTGCACTATATGCTAACTAATTTGGATGTAAATTAAAAAGAAATAAAACTAAAAAAAAACATCTCAAATCGGGGCACCTGGGTGGCTCAGTACGTTAAGTGTCCAACTTTGGCTCAAGTCATAATCTTACAGTTGGTGAGTTCAAGCTCCACATCTGGCTCTCTGCTGTCAACACAGAGCCCAATTTGGATCCTCTGTCCCCTTCTGTTTCTGCCCCTACTCCACTCTATATCAAAAATAAATAAACATTAAAAAAAAAAAAAAAAAAAAAGATATGTCTCAGGGACCTGGGTGGCTCAGTCGGTTAGGTGTACAACTCTTGATTTCGGCTCAGGTCATGATCTCACAGTTTGTAAGGTTGAGCCCCAAGTGGGGCTTGAGCTGGTGGTGTGGAACCTGCTTGGAATTCTCAATAAACTAACTTCTACCTTAAGAAATTAGAAAAAGAAAAAAGAAAAGAAATTAGAAAAAGAAGAGTTTAAATACAAAGCAATAATAAAGATGAGAGTAGAATTAAATGATATAGAGAATAGAAAAACAAATGAGACCTTTTCAAAACAAATGAAAATGGATGAGACCAAAAGCACAAACTCTGAAGATGGTCCTTCAAAAAGATCAACAAAATTGACAAAGCATTAGCTAGACTGACCAAGAAAAAAAAATAATAAAGAACTCAGATTACTAAAATAAGGAACAAAAAGGAGACATTCCTAAAGCATAGATAAAAAGGGATTAGGAGGATCTACGAATGATTTTATGCCAACAAATAGATAACCTATATGAAATGCACACATTTCTAAAAAGACACAAAACTGATGAACCTGACTCAAGAAGATAAAATCTGAACAGACCTAACAAGTAGATTGAACTAATAATAATAAGTCTTTTCATAGAGAAAAGCCCAGTAACAGATAGCTTCAGTGTTGAATTCTAAGTGTTAAAAATGTAATGCATCCATACAGTGGATTCTTAGTCATGAAAGAAATGAAGTATTGAAAGGTGCTGTAACATGGATAATCCTTGAAAGCAGTGGAGAGAGAGGATGATCAACCCTTTTAAAACTTGTATTCTAAAGAGACTTGGTAGTTGAAGAGAGACAAGTGATCAGTTAGTTGTTTTGTTGTTTTGTTTTGTGTAACAGCTTTTCCAGCAAATTTGTATGCTGATGCAAATGGTTGCCCCAGCAATAATCTCCTCCTTCTCTGGCCTTCTAGGAGTCCTTGACTAGGGGAGAGGAAATGAAGGAGAGTTTTCCTTAAAAGGAGCAGAGATAGTAAAGGGGGAGAAGACAGAACTTAGGTTACAGCTGCACACATCTTGGTAGGTTTAATGGTGTCAACATAGAAACAGAAGGTAACTTTAAAAAAAAAAAAACTTTTTTAAAAATGTTTATTCATTTTTGAGAGACAGAGCCTGAGCAGGGAAGGGGCAGAGAGAGAGGGAGACACAGAATCCAAAGCAGGCTCCAGGTTCTGAGCTGTCAGCACACAGCCAGATGTGGGGCTCGAACTCACAAACTTCAAGATCATGACCTAAGCCAAAGTCGGATGCTCAACCAACTGAGCCACGCAGGTGCCCTAAACGGTAACTTTTAAAAGTGATATAGGAATGAAAACAACCAGCTGACCTAGGTAAAGGTGAAATTGACAGGAGGGATGGATTCCCAAGGGGCAGGAGGACATTTTTAGAAGGTGGATTAATTCATTATCTTAATTGTGATGGTATCGCAGGATTTTTTACCACAATACCCAGGATTCATTGTCCTGCCGCTTTGAAGAATGAAGAGGTGGAGGGGTGCCTGGGTGGCTCACTGGGTTGAGTGCTTTCCCTTCCCTCTGGTTCCTTCTCAGATTCTACCCTTATTGGCTTCATAGCTCTAGGTGCTGGGTTGTCCATTCCTGATTGGCTCCTCTATGTTGTATGAGGGGTGGTCTATGGCCATACTTAGGTCTTTTGTCAAATTCCTGAGGGAAACCTGAGGGGGAGTAGGTAGGCTCTGTTACTTTTCTTAAGAGGAACCTCATGCCTGAGGGTGTTGCTGTGGTCAGACACACCCAGCATTGTTCCAAAATACGTGTTTTTCCCCACTGAGGGACCTCAGGCCCTAATCTTTCCCTTTCCGCCTACTGAATCCTATCTTCTATCGTAATGGCCTCATGGGTTGTACACATAGGTCAAAACTTAACGTTTACACTTGAAATGTATTTTATGTCAATTGTGTCGCAATACAGAATACAACTGTTAGACACACACACACACACACACACACACACACACACACACACACAAAGTTGAGAAACAACTGCAGGCATTCCTTGATAACCCCATATTCTGGGCTGGTAAGGGATTCATAGCACTCATAGAAACTTAAAGCTGGACGTCTCCTTGGACCTCCCCTTGGATGTACGGCCTCCCCCTCCCCCCAGGCCTCGGATCTAGATGTGGAGAGGGGGTAGAGAGGGCAGAACACTCCTTCCCATTCACTGTGAAGAGTCTTCACGACTTCAGAGTTGGGTAGAGACAGCAGTCTGGTGCCCGACATCTGCTTTTTTCCTGAAGCCAAGGTCAGCATCAGGCATCAGCCTCAGAAAACGATCAAGAATAGGAAGGGAATGAATCTCTGATGACAGCTCTCCTCCGGGCCTAATCAACAGTGCGAATTTACGTTGAACAGATCACACGCTGAATTGGGCTCAAAGGTAGCGTGAAGCCGGCTTCGGCTTCTGCCTTCCTTCCCGCGGAAGGGGAAATGGGTGGGGAGACCACATTCTGGCTCCGTACAGCTTTATCCCGGCCCGTTCACTCCAAGGTTTAGATTTCTAGTCGGCGCAGGAAAATCGAAGGGCCAAGGCCGGCGGAACCAGAAGAACTACATTTCCCAGCAGGCCGTGGGCACCGGGGCGCCTGCCGCTCTTCCCGGCGCGTGTGGAGCCGTCGCTGGCGCCCGGTGTGCAGGAGGACGCATGGATCCCGCCGGCCGGTGGCAGAGCCTGCCCAAGGGGCCCAGCTTAAAGCATTTGACTGACCCGTCTTATGGGATCCCGCGGGAGCAGCAAAAGCCAGCGTTGCAGGAACTGACGCGGGCGCATGTCGAGTCCTTCAACTACGCTGTGCGCGAGGGCCTCAGCCACGCGGTGCAGGTGAGCGCGGCGTCCTTCCAGGCTGCAGTCACTCTGCGATCTCCGGTGCCACTTGCTCCGACGAGGCCCCAGATGAGGCGAAACTCGAGGCGGGCACAGGAGAAGGACCCCGCGGGTTGGACGAGGGGGGTGGGTGGGAGGATGATTGTGTGGCGAGGGGTGCGGGATAGATCCAAGATGCTGGGGTAAGTGGGGCAGTGGCCTTGGGTAGGGTTCCCAGAGAGATGGCTGGGAGATCACAGTATAATCCCAAATAGTCCTCCCAGATAGATCGCGCCAGGCTCGGCGGGGGGCCTGGCACTTGTAGTCTAGTCGACTGGGGGAGTACTAGATGTATTTGTGATTTCTGGATTTCTTTGTGGTTGGAACCTTAGTGTTTTGTAGCCAGTGCCTGCATGCGTGAGAGTGAGGAAGGCGCTATGCTATGGTGGGTGTGCCATTCACACCGCACATGCTTTCATGTCACTGAAGTTTTACCTCTCCGAAACTTACCTGAAAAGGTTCTGAACCTATTTGTACATAGACTGTACATGTGAGGTCATCCTTCCACGGTGTTCTTCTTAGCTTTAAAGGGAGAAACTACTGGGCACCTGCTCTGAATTAGGTGGGTGTTGAGGAAGATATAAATGAGGCCTGAAAGCGAGATTGAGTAGTAGTGACACTTATTCAACATTAAGTGATTTGATTGATCTAAAGGATACGGTAGCAGAGTTCAAATGAAGATGGTGGGGGAAGGTCTCATTTGGTTAGCATCGCCAGCGTCTCCCAGGCAGTGGGCTCTGAGGGTGCCAGTAATACATAGACTGGAAGTTCTCAAACTTTTTGGTCCCAGGACCCCCTTCCACTCTTAAAATTTTTGAGGGGTCCTAAAGAGCTTTGTTTATCAGTATTTACTCTATTAGAAATTAAAATTGAGAAAATTTTAAAGTATGAATTCATTTAAAAGATAAACCAATGATATATTAACATTTTTATTAAAAATATTTTTGGAGAGGGGTGCCTGGGTGACTCAGTTAAGCGTCCAACTTCGGCTCAGATCATGATCTGAGGTCCGTGAGTTTGAGCCCCTCTTCCGGCTCTGTGCTGACAGCGCAGAGCCTGGAACCTGCTTCAGATTCTGAGTCTCCCTCTCTCTCTGCTCCTCCCCTGCTCGCTCTCTCTGTCTCTCTCACGAAATAAATTAACGTTAAAAGAAAATTGGGGGGGTGGGAAGGTGAAGATGGCAGTGACCAGGGCACAGGTCCTGGTAGTCTGAAGGCTCAAAGGGCAGCTGGGACCCTGGTGCCATTAGGTGCACAGAGAGCCTCCCACATTACCAAGGACATGCTCCAGGGCACTATCCCAAGATCCCAGAAGAACAGGCTGCCGTTGCCAAGAAGGATAATATGTGGGTGGAAGACTACCTACCAACCACATCCGGGTGATGGCATGGGGTAAGGCAACTACTGGAAGCTTCCTGATGGCTTGCAACAGGAGAGGGACATGGTCTGACTGGGACCACCCAGACCTAAGGTTGAACTGGGGTGAACCGATGCACTGGGGCCTTGACATGTATATCAGGAACCGTGTGGGCACATCCCCCCACGCCTGTTTCCTGGAATCTCATGTGTAAGCACTTCTTGGGCTTCATGGCCTTCATGCTGTTCATGTTTTGGGTTGGGGAAACCTACCCCACCTACTAGTCTGTGGGGCCAAAACAGTATCCTTAAAATAATTTGTAGGTGGAACGAGGCAGTGATACAGCCAAAGAGCCTGCTAAGCTGGTGGTTCGTTATGAGATCTGAGGAAGCTTTGTCAGCTTTGTGCCCCCTAAGTGACTCCCTTATTTCTAGAGACTTAACCTGAATAAATCCCTAATAAAACAGTGGTATGGTTAAAAAATTTTTTTCTAGGGGCGTCTGTGTGGCTCAGTCAGTTGGGCGTCCGACTTGGGCTCAGGTCATGATCTCACAGCTTGAGTTCGAGCCCTGCGTTGGGCTCTGTGCTGACAGCTTGGAGCCTGGAGCCTGCTTCAGATTCTGTGTCTCCGTCTCTCTCTGCCCCTCCCCAACTTGCACTCTGTCTCTCTCTCAAAAATAAACATTAAAAAAATTTTTTTTCTAGAGCAGAAAAATTAATAGGTAAATGATATTTTTCCTGTCTTTTGAATGTCTGGCTTATTAGAAGACAGCTGGATTTGCATTTCTGCTTCTGTATTCAGCCTCTTGTGGTAAGTTATTTTGATTAAGTACATGTAGAAAGTGTGGTCAGCACAGATAGTGATGCTGCAACTTAGTATTAGTACCAGAATACTGTATGGAAAATGTTGTTACATAAAACAGTAAAGTAAACGACTAACATTTATAAAGTCAAGGGAAAGATAGCCTTTGTCATATTTTGGTTTATTTACAGTTTTGCCCAATATGGGGGGGGGGGGGATGTATTTCTTCATTCTGTGAGTCTAAATTGATAAATCTCACAGGCATCTTTTCAGAATACATTTGATCTCATTATTCAGGAATTCGTATTTGTGAATTGCCTACTCATTAAAATCTATTCATAGCCCACAAATCAGTACATACCACCATGTGCAGAATGGTGAAAATTTTGAATTGCCCAGTGCGCACCATTTCAACTGAGGTCCAACAAGGTGATGCTCTATTTCTTGTTTCAAGTTCCATACTATAAACAAGTATCCTTTTCTAAATCTGTCCAATTTTTCTCCTTCTGGTGCTTTTTGTTGGTGATTTCACTCTTTAAAATAGCCCTCAAGCATAGTGCTGAAGTGCTATCTCATGTTCTAAGTGCAAAAAGGCTGTGATGTACCCCTTAAGAGAAATATGTGTTAAATAACCTTTGTTCAGTCATGAGTTAGTGCTGTTGGCTGTGAGTTCAGTGTTAATGAATAAACGATATATATTAAGTAAGGTGTCTTTAAGTAGAAATGTACATAAAACAAGCTTATGTATTGATCAGTTGACAAAAGTGTGATCAGAGACAGGAACCTAACTTTCCCCTAAGAACAATTCAGTGTTTGTGGCAACTTTATAGACCTTAACTATCTCAAATAACAAGATTGTATTGTGAGATAGTGTAGCTGCGACTTGAGAAAGAAAATCTTCTGATCTCCCTTTTGAAAGTTGATGCTTCATCCTTAAATAAAAAATACATGAAAATTTTATGTTAGAATAAAATACTAAATCCTAAAACAATGCCAGCTTTAGATAACATTTGAAAATGGAGACAAGGTCAGTTGAACTGACATGGGGGTAGAGAACCTTCTCTATATTCTTGGCTCCATTTCTGGCATTCTTGTTCTAACGCTAAGGCTAGGAGGTTGTTCCTAGTTAATATGTAGGAGAGCTCAGCGATGCCCCTTCCTCGGAACAGGAGAGCTTCCCCAGGGAGTGGTGCAGAGAAGCAGCTGTTGTGCAACGGGAAGAACCACCGTGGCCACCACCTGTGAGGCTCTGGTTTCAGCGTGAGGCCACCATGGAATGAAATGTACAAATATCAGCGTAAAGAATGATGGCATTAGAGTGCCCGGTCCTAAATCAGGAGGATGTTTCCGTAACCTCTCCTGTTAGGAGCAGTCCCATTTGTCTTGCTGTGCACGTTGCAGGTACCACGTACAATAGAGAAGTCAGGCACTTGGTTCACAGAACAGTTTTGTTCTGAACACAACTGTACCCTAGAGCCTGCTACAAATGTGACGTGTTGCAGACACTCACAATCTGAATTAGTTCATTGTAGTTGCAGGTACTTAGCGAGGGTATGAGTAGACCGGATGTAGTTTTAACCGTCTTTTTAGATATGTCATGTTTGGCATTTTGGGCATCAGTGCTTGTAGAACACGAGAGCTTTGGAAGAATCTTGGAGAAAGAGGGCCTTGGAAATGCAAGCAGTTCATCGTGTGGATTGTATTTCAGGCTATACCTCCCTTTGAATTTGCTTTCAAAGATGAGCGGATCTCTCTTACTATTGTGGATGCTGTCATCAGTCCACCGATGGTTCCAAAAGGAAACATCTGCAAAGAGCTCAACATTTATCCCGCAGAATGTCGGGGCCGGAGGAGTACCTACCGGGGCAAGTTGACAGTGAGTACAAGTGACAGCGTGTGACTCTTAGGTTGTAACGTTTTTGAGAATAAGGCTGGTGCCTAATAAAACTTCTACCAGAATTCTGCTTTCTTGGTACTGTCATTTAAAGATCCTGTCTTTTAAATCCAAAGGATAAAATCATTTACCTGATGGTCTTCTTCTTTACTCTTTTAAAATACTTACTTGCTTTGGTAGATCCAGGTAGTTTCTGTTTATTATTAAGTAATTTTCTTCTCTCATTTTCATTTAGGCTGATATCAGCTGGGCAGTGAATGGCATCTCAAAAGGAGTCATTAAACAGTTTCTTGGCTATGTTCCCATCATGGTGAAGTCTAAGCTTTGCAACTTATACAACCTTCCTCCAAAAGCCCTCATTGAGCACCATGAAGAAGCAGAGGTAATTGCGGGCATCCAGGTGATGGTAGAAAAGGCCTGAGATGGGAGTGAGAAGATAGAAACTTGCCAGTGAGAGTCAGTTTTTCTTTCTCCGCTTCCAAGTTCTGGATAGGTAAAATGGGGCTTGGTATCTTGTGTGCTGCATACTTCGTAGGCTCAGAATGAGTCTCAGAAGAGACCGTGTGTGAAAAGTGGCCGCACAGTTAGAGACTATTATTATTATGGGGGAAGTATTGATAGGTTGTTCCCTAATTTCCTGCATGATACACTTTCCGTCTGAGATGCTTGCTTTACCAACAGTAAGATTCTGTGAGCATATTGAATTGCTTCCTGTACCTCTCCTTCGGCATGGTTTTCATCTGCGATACGTGGTTTTGCAGTATTGAGTTGAAGTACTCAAGACGTATAGACTCTGCTGGCAGTAGGGAGACTGTTTTGCGATGGGATGAGGGTTATGGTGTCAGATCTGGGTTTGACACCCAAGTGCTCCACTTACCAGTTATGTGGCTTTGGGAATTGTCTTTTTTTTTTTTAATTTTTTGTTTTTAACGTTTATTTATTTTTGAGACAGAGAGAGACAGAGCGTGAACGGGGGGAGGGGCAGAGAGAGGGAGACACAGAATCGGAAGCAGGCTCCAGGCTCTGAGCCATCAGCCCAGAGCCCGACGCGGGGCTCGAACTCACGGACCGCGAGATCGTGACCTGAGCTGAAGTCGGATGCTTAACCGACTGAGCCACCCAGGCGCCCCATGGGAATTTTCATCTTTCTGTGCCTCAGTTTCCTCTTCTGGGCATAATAACTGTGCCACTTATTGTTATGAGGATTAACGGGGCTGGTAACATAGAGCACCCAGCATGATAACCTGCTTCATAGTATCGATGTGTAGTAGCTTTTTATTTATTATAGAACTATGATACCAGAGGGGCACCTGGGTGGCTCAGTCAGTTAAGTGTCCACCTCTTGGTTTCAGCTCAGGTCATGATCTCACGGTTTGTGAGTTTGAGCCCCACATCAGACTGTGCTGACAGTGCAGAGCCTGCTTGGGATTCTCTCTCCTCTCTGTCTGCCCCTCCCCTGCCCGTGTTCTGTCTCTCTCTCTCTCTTTCTCTCTCTGTGTCTCTCTCTCTCTCAAAAATAAATAAATAAGCATGAAAAACATTTTTTTTTAGTTAAAAAAAAAAAAAATGTGATACCAGAACTATGAAAAACAGTTTCCTCTTTAGCTAATCTGAATTTCTGGTTTCCAGAGTTTTTATACAGTCAAAATTTTTTAACTTCTTTGGGAACCATATTCACCTGGAAGCAAAATGGCTATTATCTCTTATCTCTTTCAAGTAAGGTGTTTTTTTTTTCTTTTTTTTAAATATCATTTGAAGACTAAATCATGAAATCATTTTAGGGGGACAGAAAGGCAAGTTAGTTCGAGTCTGTCTAGTAGAGGAAAGTATCCTGATCCTTCCATACTTTTCTGCCAGGTCCCTGGAACCTTTTTAGTGCACTTAAGAGAAGACTTAATTCACACATTGACAGTTTCCATGAAGTTTCCAGGGGACCTGTAGACCCTTTCGCCTCTGCGTGCCTCTTCTGCACGTTGCACTGCGTCTGGCAGTTATCTTCATGTTGACGGTGTATCTTTGTTTAACAAATTATAATTCATCTGTTCGGCAGGAAATGGGAGGCTATTTTATAATCAATGGCATTGAAAAAGTCATCCGAATGTTAATTATGCCTCGGAGAAATTTCCCCATTGCAATGGTAAGACCAAAATGGAAAACCAGAGGGCCTGGCTATACTCAGTATGGTAAGTTGTAGTGACCTTTGGAATGTTCTTTTAGAAAAGTTTTGTTTTTCTAGTAAGCATTTCTGTTAAGTTAGTAAGCATGTTATAGCAGGAAGCCTACTTTTATTATGTTTAATTTTTTTCACATTGAAAGAACACATGTATGGGTCGCCTGGGTGGCTCAGTCAGTTAAGCATCTGACTTCATTTCAGGTCATAATCTCGCAGTTTGTGGGTTCAAGCCTCATATTGGGCTCTCTGCTGTCAGCCCAGAGCCTGCTTTGGATCCTCTGTCTCCTGCTCTCGGAAGAATAATAAACATTTAACAACAACGAAAGAAAGAATGCATGTACTGATGTTCTTATTTATGGAGACGAAGGCTGGCCTGACTCAACCAGAGGGGGGGTGTGGGCCTCAGAAGTCTCCTATGTAGGTTTCCTCTTCCGTGGCATTCCTCTTGGAGTCCCTGGCTGACAGCCACCTGGCCTCTGAGTGCTCACTGTGACAGAGCCTGGCTTCATAAGACAACATTTTCATTCTTTGGTGACCCTGCAAGTGAATAACTTGTTTTTATAATTGAGCTAAAAATCAGCTTCTAATGATAACCATATATACTATCCCTAGAATAATAGCATCTCAGCAAGTCAAAACGGCTAGTCGTTTATTCTTTTGCATCACTGATGTGGAATGCCGTTCCAGTCTTTGTTTAAAGCTGAATCAAAATCTAAAATTCTGCTTTTCTCCATTTGGACTCTTGGATGAAGCCATTTTCTCTTGATCAGATTCCACAGAGTACAGGGGATATAAAGCGCTGTATGATGAGGCTCTGCAAGGTGCTCGTGATATAA
Organism: Panthera onca; assembly: GCF_046562875.1. Classification (NCBI taxonomy): domain Eukaryota; kingdom Metazoa; phylum Chordata; class Mammalia; order Carnivora; family Felidae; genus Panthera; species Panthera onca. The sequence goes on from NC_138341.1 coordinate 37,693,497, forward strand.
CGTGTTATATAACACACGGACCCAGCTCTACAAGGAAACTTTGAAGTTGCATTAAATTTGTAGTTTCAGTTACTTGTAGTGGTTTTCAGCCTAGGGAGATTGTGTGCCCTAGGGGATTTGGCAAGGTCTGGAGACATTTTTGGTTGCCAGTCTTGGCTAACCTTAGTGATTTGGCTCTATTTTTAAGAGGGTTAAAAATAATTTAGGGAAAAAAGTAATTATCAAAGCAGTTACAGTATTACTGAGTTTTCGACTTTTTGCTTTGTTTCAATAGGAGTTTCAATGCACTGTGTAAGGGAAGAACATTCTGCTGTCAACATGAACCTTCACTACCTGGAAAATGGCACGGTTATGTTGAACTTTATTTACCGGAAAGAACTGTTTTTCCTTCCTTTGGGATTTGCACTGAAGGTGTGACTTAACGAATGTGTTTCTTTTGCTAGGAAGAGGTTCAGTGGAGGTCACATTCTGTGCAGAGTGGATAGGTTCTCCCGAGTGGAATTGATGGCTGTATCAGCTGTGCACTGCTCCAAAACAAATTACCCAAAATGCAGTGGCTCAAAATATCAACAACCATTCCTCTCTCACTATTTCTGTGGTCAGGAATTTGGAAGTGGCTGGGATTTGGGGCACTTGTGCCTCAAGGTCTCTGGAGGTAGCGGTGAGATGTCAGCAGGGGCTGCAGTCATTTAGAAGGCCAGTAGGGCCGGAGGATCCACTTCCAAGGTGGTCACTCATGGCTGGCAGGTCATTGCAGGCTGGTGGCAGCAGGTCCTGGTTCCTGTGCATGTGGGCCTTTCCACAGGCTGCTGGAAGCGGCTGTCTTCCCTGAGAGGGTTAGCCAGGAGAGTGAGGCTGAAGCCACAGTCCCTTTTGGGACCTGACCTTGAGAATCACACATCAACTTTTTTACCATGTTGTCTTGGTCACACAGGCCAGTGCTGACTTAGTGTGAGTGGAGACTCTACAAGGCTGTGAATACCAGAAGGCAAGGATGATGATGGGGCCATCTTGCTGTCTTACCATACAAGCCATGCCTTGTTTTGGAGAGTTCATTTGGATTTGCCAGTAGTGGAGTGCTAAATTTCCTCAGAGAAATAGAATGGCTAAAATTGTTTAGTTATGACTAGCGATTAAAAAGAAAACCTTGTGGTTTTTTTGTTTTTTTTTTTTTCTTTTCTAGGCACTTGTCAACTTCTCCGATTACCAGATTTTTCAGGAGCTCATCAAAGGCAAAGAGGAGGACTCTTTCTTTAGGAACTCCATTTCTCAGATGTTAAGGATTGTAACGGAAGAGGGTTGTTCCACACAAAAACAGGTCCTTAATTATCTAGGTGAACGCTTCAGAGTGAAGCTCAGTCTCCCTGACTGGTACCCAAATGAACAGGCTGCAGAGTTTCTGTTTAAGTACGTGCTTTTGCCTAAACGGTTGTCTGTGGGGCGGGAGGTTGTAGTTAGGGCTATGAGTCATCTGGGAATCAGAATGGACCTGGGGGTAGCATTCTGGTCTAAGGAAGCAGGGCCCAGCTCTGTTCCTCTGGCCATCCACACCTTTCTTTCTATAGTAGTTTTGTTTTGTTTTATTTTATTGTGCTTTTAAACTTTTATTTTGAAACAACTCCAGACTTCCAGAATTGCTGCAAAAATAGTACCATGGACACTTCACATTCACTAGTTGTTACCATTTTTATTACGTTTGCTCTCTTGATTTCTCTTTACGTAGGTCAACATTCTTCTTCCTGTAACATTTGAAAGTTGTAGGCATCCTGTCCCTTTATTTGCCCAAGGCAAGGACTCTGTTATATAACCACTGTACAGGTACTAGCGTTTAAAGTAGTATGTAGGCACAGGTCACATGTTGAGCACCCGAATGGCCAGTGCCACTGAGAAACTGAATTCTTGATTTTATTTAGTTGTAGTTAATTTACATTTAAATAGCCACATTCTGCATGTCATGCCATGTGGTCCAGCACAGCTCTAGACCCTGTGAGTATGTACTGTCCTTTTGCTAATGTTGCCAGTAAAGAGGAAAAGCAGTTGTCTTTAAAAATGAGCAAGAACTTTTAAGTAAACAGGAATCGGGAACCTGGGTTCGTAGGACATCAAGTTCTAGTAGCAGCTCAGTCGTTTTAAGCTTCGCTTTCTGTTTTGACACAGCCAGTGCATCTGTATCCACTTGAAATCCAGTACTGAAAAGTTTTACATGCTTTGTCTCATGACCCGGAAGCTCTTTGCTTTAGCCAAAGGAGAGTGCATGGAGGAGAATCCTGACAGTTTAGTGAATCAAGAAGTCCTTACACCTGGTCAGCTCTTCCTTATGTTTCTGAAGGTAAACGCTTGCTGCTTTCACCCTTGGGCCAGTCGTCCCTCTTGTGGAATGGTGAGACGGTTTCCGGCAGCACTGTTTTCTGCGTGTTTGCAATTTGTAGTTTCGGCACTTTACGTAGCCTGCCTTTTTAATTTTTTGTTTGTTCGGCAGTAAGGGATTTAATCCAAGATCTTAAGTTTACACCAAATTCAGAAACTTCTTTAATATTTCTAAGAGGTTAAAGGCAACATCAAGTCTCGGTCATAACGTTAATGATAACATGTAACTGGCCAAACGTGTGTGATTTCCATACTTTTTTTAAAATGTTATTTATTTTTGAGAGAGAGAGAGAGAGAGAGAGAAAGAGAGAGCAAGCAGGAGAGGGGCAGAGAGAGAGGGAGACGCAGAATCCAAAGCAGGCTCCAGGCTCTGAGCTGTCAGCACAGAGCCCGACGTGGGGCTCGTACTCACGAACTGTGAGATCATGACCTGAGCCGAAGTCAGATGGTTAACCGACTGAGCCACCCGGGCGCCCCAGATTTCCATACTTTTATACCAGCTTTGTTTTAAGCTTCTGAACCCCTGACTCTGGGACACAGTAAGAATCTTCAGGAAGGTACAGGACAGTGACATAATCTGAACTACAGACTTCAGTAGCCATTTCACTGAATATCACAGCGGAGATTGAGGTGTCCTGTGATTTCCGTGCTTGGTTCTGAGGGCTTCTTAATAGTGAGGGAGTGAGAGATACTGAAGAGCTGCCCTCTCTGAACTTTAGAACAGCTCTGGTGAACGCTGTTCATCATCCTTTGTGGTGTCTGCCCTTCCTGCCAGAGGCACTGTCTGCTCAGCTTTATACCCCTGAACCTTTTACCAGAAAGGCTGGGGACCTCATAGGAAGGCTTCTTAGAGGCCTCTTCTCACTTCTCTTGCGCTGTTGTGTGCAGGCCTTACATACAGGTCTCCAGTCACTCGACTGCATTTCTGAAGTCAAAAAGTGCTAGAACTCCAAAAATGCGAGTTGGCAGGAGAACCTGACCTGCACTGACGGGAGGCTATTTATAATGTTCATTTATTCTACTTAGTGTGATAGTTTGTTTGTCTCTCCGTAGAAGTGTGTTTGATTACAAGCCGGCACCTCAGTCTTCATAATGAGTTTATGTACCTGCTACCCTTGTAAAGTCTGGAAAATTCTTAAGACAGAAATAAATTGGGCCCAGGTCGTCCTATAATGCACTGCTCTTTGAAGAAAAGTTTGTCGTGAGGCTTCAATAAATACGCAGAGTGCCAGCTTACAGTATGTGCCCCATGCTAGTTGCTCACCTTAGCAAGTTAACTACAAAGTGACAATAGGCAGACCTCTTACCAGGGAGAGACCGTTTCGGTCCTCATTCCTCCGGTCTCCTGTCTCAGGTCACAGAGCTGCTGCCTGGGTCTCTGGTCCTCAGGTCTGTGGCTTTTCTTTCCTGTTTTCTGACTCTGCTATCTCACTTCTTTTCCATTTTGCTTCAGACTTACAGGAGAAGAGAGTGTCACTCTTTCCTACCAGTGTCAACTGTCTTGTGTGTTGGGCGTCATTTGGGGACTTGGACTCTTCTTAGTTGTTTTTACTGTTAACAGAGTGGCTGCTGCTTTAAAGCTTTGCTCTCGTTGCCTGTTTCTGGGGTTGAAGCTGTTCTGACTACTTGATGAGAGCATTTTAATGAAAAACTTTTCTAAAGCCAAAGCAAACGTGATTTTTGTTTTTGTTTTAATTTTGTTTTTTAATTTGAGAGAGTGTGTGCACGAGTGGGGGTGGCGGAGGGAGAGAGAGAGAATGAATGAATGAATGAATGAATGAATGAATGAATGAATCTCAAGCAGAGCCCAATGCAGGGCTTGATCCCACGACCCTGAGATCATGACCTGAGCCAAAATCAAGACTCTGACACTCAACTGACTGAGCCACCCAGGCGCTTCCTCCCAGAGCAAACTTTTGATTCTTTTCGTGAATGTGGGTAATCTTTACTAGGAGCAGTTTTTGCCTCACTCCAAGGGACATTTGACTGTGCCTGGAAACATTTTTGGTTGTCACAGCTTGCAGGATGCTACTGCCATCCCGTGGGTCAGGGCCAGGGGTAGCGCTAAATATCCTGCATGCAGGGCCTGGCCCCTCACTACAAAGAACTATCTAGCCAAAATGTCAGTGGTGCTGAGGTTGAGAAACCTTGATATGCAGGAGTTTGTGGCTTCTGCCTGAACAGGAATAGTGTGAGGAAAGACTGTTTTTCAGGCTTATAGACCAGACGTTCTCCATGTCAAATGTATAAATTAGTGGGCCTTTGTTATGGACATGGGATTATTATGTGGGAGTAAGTATGAAATGTGAGTAATTTAAATGTAATCGTTTCAATTTTTTTTATTTCAGGAAAAAATGGAAGCTTGGTTAGTGTCTATAAAAATTGCTCTAGACAAGAGGGCTCAGAAGGCCAATGTGTCCATAAACACTGAAAATTTGATGAAGATTTTTAATATGGGAACAGACCTTACAAAACCATTTGAATATCTTCTTGCTACTGGGAATCTGCGTTCTAAAACAGGTGAAATTAAATAGATTGGCTTCAGGGGTTGTGGGAGGGGGGATGGGCTAAATGGGGAAGGGGCATTAAGGAATCTGTTCCTGAAAGCATTGTTGCCTACATGCTAACTAACTTGGATGTAAATTAAAAAAATAAAATTAAAAAATAAAAATAGACAGACTTCATTTTAGGTACAGTTTTAAAGTTATTTGATCAATATGGATTTATATATTGCTGAGAGAGGTTCTCTTTAAAAGTGAACTCATTTCTTGGGGCACCTGGGTGGTTAAGTTGGTTAAGCATCAGACTCTTGATCTCAGCTCAGGTCTTGATCTCGGGGCATGAGTTCAAGACCCATGTTGAACTCTGTGCTGGGTGTGAAGCCTACTTAAAAAAAAAAAAAAAAGAAAAGCCTTTAAAAAAGTGCATTTGTCCCTTTCACTAAAGACGGATTTCATGTTGTAAATTTGACAAGTGTGCATCAGTGTGCATCAATCTGAAGGGCTTGAGACAAGGCATCTGTAGAGCTTAAATCCACTTCTTATCATCACATGCATCTCTGTGCCTCCTTCTAGAATTCTAAAGATAGCTTAGATCTGTGAGGAACCGTTAGTAGTCTGGGGTGGGGGTGGGGGTGCATCACCTAAACCAGGTGCATCAGAAAGGCCTGAAAAACCTAAGTAGTCATTGAGGGCCCAGAAGTAATACTGTTGATTTTTTTTTTACACAGATAGTACCGATGCAGATTTTTTTTTACGACTAACAACTTCTTACATATTTTCCATCCCTCTCTGATGAATCCCATTTAGTTACTTGCTGTTTCACACTCATTTAACGTTTCCCACAAAGGAGGTAGTAATAGGAGGAGAGAGGGAACCAGTGGGGCTAATATAACTTGGGAAATCTGGGGGGAGGGGTTACTGCCTTTTTACTACTAATTTTGTAAATCCCTCCCACTCGTCAGTGCTAATAAACTTTATAACTCACTCTGATTTCTACTGTGCTCTGAGGTTTTGTCCTCAGAGCCTCACATCGAAATACACTTGTTTTTTAAGTTTAGCCTGTTTTTGAATGACTTTTGTTTTATTAAGGTCTTGGCTTCCTGCAAGATTCTGGACTTTGTGTTGTGGCTGATAAGCTGAACTTCATACGCTATCTCTCCCATTTCCGCTGTGTGCACAGAGGGGCTGATTTTGCTAAGATGAGGACCACCACAGTACGCAGGCTGCTGCCGGAGTCCTGGGGTTTCCTTTGTCCTGTGCACACCCCAGATGGGGAGCCCTGTGGCCTGATGAACCACCTGACTGCCGTGTGTGAGGTCGTCACACAGTTTGTGTATACAGCATCTATTCCGGCTTTGCTCTGCAGCTTGGGTATGTGATGGACAGTGATAAACAGTCTTGTTTGGGTGTGGGGGTTTTAACAGGTGCAAACTGTCAAGTTATACTTCTTTGGGAACTAAGCAAGAATTCTGCAAGAATTCTGTTTACTCTTCTGTGCAGGAGTCGGGCTGGTTTCCTGGCTCGTCTGTAGGTCAGGTGCATTTTTTTGAGAATGAGTGAGGGAGAAATTAAATGCTATAGTTTTATTTTATTTTTTGCAAAAATAAAAATGTCAAAACATTTCAAATACACCAGCATTCAGCATTATCGTTAATGCATTAACATTCAGCAATATCAGAAATAACATTTTGGGTCACTCCCTGTATCTGGTGACTCGACCACTGCATCTCTAAGTAGGAAACAGTGTCAGTTTGCAGGAAGACCATTAAAACGAGGTTGTCTAGTAGTCTGTACCCTGATGTCATAAGAGACAGAGCCTTTGTTCTGGGGGACTCACAGCTGCTAACTCTGCTTTGGCTGAATGTCCTGGAATAAACACAAAAGCACCACTAGTCTTGATGCTGGGGTTACAGATAAATTTTAGCAAGTAGGCAAATTCACAGATGTGGAATCCTCAAATAAGGAGGATCAAGTGCAGTTGAGGTTTTGGGGAAAAGTTTATCTATTTACATGGTTCTAATCAAAACATAGAAGATATACATAGGAAAGCCTCTCTTATACCCTTGTCCCCCAGCTGCTCTCCCCAAAGACAGTCCGAGTCACCAGTTTCTTGTGTATCCTTGCTGAAAGGGCTTGGAAACATGTAAGCAATATAAAAATGTTCTGGTTTGGAGGCAAGATCTCTAAAATGATGAAGCGGTTGTCGAGCCTATCTGGAGGGACTTTTTAACGCAGGAGAAAGCACTCTGGTGTGAGCATTTGGTCTGTTCACTTCCCCAGGGGTCACTCCAGTTGATGGAGCTCCACACCGGCCGTACAGCGAGTGCTACCCTGTCCTGCTGGACGGCGTCATGGTTGGCTGGGTGGATAAGGACCTTGCTCCTGGTGTTGCAGATTCTCTCCGACACTTTAAGGTGATCTTGTGTCTTTGTGAACTGTTCTGTCCCTTACTCCTAGGTTGTCTGTCCTTTTCTCGTTGTCGAGGTAGCCCCAGGGCAGCGTAGACTGGCCAGGGGGTCTGGAGGTCAGAAGCTGATTCCGAAAGTGCCTCTACATCCCCTGTAGTGTCACAGTCTTGTCTTGTGCTGGCTTCAGAGGTTAGGGTCAGTGACAGATACTTTGACCTGCATGCATTTTTTTTGGTAGTTTCATTGAGGCCCTAGTCTGCTAATCTCACAAATTTTTAACTTTTTTTGTTTTGTTAATACTAGTGGCATACAGGGGGCCTCAAAATACATCCTTTATATTTCAAGTAATGTTGAAGATATGCGAGTTATAAGTCACACCCTGTTACCTTCTGGGTCTTAAAAGTGGATTTCTATTTATTTATTTTTTATTATTATTAAACAATTTTTTTAAGTTTATTTATTTTTGAGAGACACAGGGAGGGGGAGGGGCAGAGAGGAAGAGAAAGGATCCCAAGCAGCCTCTGCATTCTCAGCACAGAGCCTGATGTGGGGCTCGAACTCACAAACCGTGAGGTCATGACTGAGCCAAAACCAAGAGTCGAACGCTTAACCAACTGAGCCACCCAGGCGCCCCATGAAAGTGTGTTTTTAAAAAGTCAGGTATGGGCGCCTGGGTGGCTCAGTTGGTTAAGCATCCAACTTCGGCTCAGGTCATGATCTCACAGCTCGTGAATTCAAGCCCCATACTGGGCTCCGTGCTGACAGTTCAAAGCCTTGGAGCCTGCTCCCGATTCTGTGTCTCCCTCTCTCTCTGCCCCTTCCCCACTTGTGCTCTGTCTCTCTCTTTTAAAAATAAGTAAAACATTAAAAAAAAAAAAGTAGAATAACATTCTTTGACTAACTTATATTTGGAATTTGCCTAACAAGAGTTTTGGTATGAGACAATGGGCATTGAAGAATTGTTCTTTGGCAACAGGATGAATTATAGTTCGTGCTCTGGTTTATTTCAAACTGTACTCTGGTTCAGTTTTCAGTATTTTTAGTTTTCAAATTGTTCAATATAATTTTTTTAATTTTTTTTTACATTTATTTATTTTTTGAGAGACAGAGAGAGACAGAGCACAAGTGGGGGAGGGGCAGAGAGAGGAGGAGACACAGAATCCGAAGGAGGCTCCAGGCTCCGAGCTGTTGGCACAGAGCCTGACGCGGGGCTCGAACTCACAAACCGTGAGATCATGACCTGAGCCGAAGTCGGTCGCTCAACCGACTGAGCCACCCAGGTGCCCCTGTTCAATACAATTTTAAATGTAAAGGTGTTCGAACACCACAGAGAACTCCCATCTGCCCATTACCTAGATCCACCAGTTGTTAGGTTTTGCCCCACATGCTTTATCCGTTTGTATGCCCTTTATAAACCTGTATAGTTTTTTCTTCTGAACCATTTGAGGATGGTATACAGACCAATCCCCTTTTCCATGAAGATTGCCACCATCAAGTGCATTCTTCCTGAGAACAAGGGCTTTTCCTCCTCAATAATCCCAGTACACTTTTCAACATCAGGGAAGGTCAGGGTGGTGGAGTCCACAGCTGACACTCAGATTATGCCAGTTGTCTCAGGAATGTCTTCCACAGCAATTTTTTCTCTATCCTCGTTTGGGACCCAGTCCAGCATCATGTATTACATGTAATTATCATGTTTCTTTAGTCTCCTTTAATCTTGAACGGCCCTTCAGCTCTTCGTGTCTTGACTTTTTTAAAAACTACAGGCCAGTTATTGTATAGCTATCCTTTATTTATGTTGGTGTGTAGCTTTCTGATGATGAAATTCAGGATATCCTTTCAAGAGGCACATGATCTTGGGGCCCCTGGGTGGCTCAGTCGGTTAAGCGGCCAACTTTAGCTCAGGTCATGATCTCACGGTTTGTGAGTTCAAGCCCCGCATCGGGCTCTGTGCTGACAGCTCAGAGCCTGGAGCCTGCTTCAGGTTCTGTGTCTCTCTCTCTGCCCCTCCCCCACTCATTCTCAATCTCTCTCTCTCTCTCTCTCTCTCTCTCTCTCTCTCTCTCTTTTTCTCTTTCTCTCTCAAATAAATAAGCATTTAAAAAATGGAAAAAAAAAAAGAGGCACATGATGTTGACTTGTCCCGCAGCTAGTGATGCTAATTATGATCGCAGTAAGGTTGTGTTCTCTAGGTTGATGCACTGTGCGGTTGCTAATTTTCTGGGTAATTAGTAATTTGTGGAGAGATATTTGGAAGAAGCTATGTGAAAGCCTCATCAAGTTTTTACCTGCAAGTTGGCGAATTCTTTGAAGAATTCTTACTCTCCCATTGATGATTCTTTCCTGAGGGAATGATTATTGTGATGGCTGCCCCGTGATTGTTTCCTAGCTCTATCATTCCTTCTGTGTTTGTGAGTTGCTATTTTGTAAGGTAGAGTTTTCCTTTCTCTTCCACTTATTTGTTTTTTTATTCACAGCAGCATAGATTTACAGATGCCTGTTTTATTTCATGAGTCTTCTGTTGCTGTTGCTTATTTTGATGCTCAAGTTGTATGATTTCACTTTTTCCAGAGGTCCCTGTGGTTTTGTTTTGTTCATAAATGCATATAACAAAATTTACCATTGTAACCATTTTTAAGCTTCTAGTCCAGTGGCATTAAGTATGTTCAGGTTGTTGTGCAACCACCCCCCTATCCATCTCCTGAAGTCTTCCATCATCCCAGACTGGAAGTCTGTACTCATTCAACAGGAGCTCCCCATTTCCTCCTTCCCTGGTTGCCACTGTTCTACTTTTCTTCGTGAACTTTGACTTTGCTAGGTACCTCATGTAAGTGGAATCATACAGGATTTGTCCCTTTGTGTCTGGCTTATTTCACTTAGCGTAATGTTTCAAGTTCATTCCTGTTGCAGCCTGTGTCAGAATTTCATTCCTTTTTGGAGCACCTGGCTGGCTCAGTTGGAGGAGCATGTGACTCTTGATGTCACAGTCATGAGTTTGAACCTTACGTTGGCTGTAAAGATTACATGTATAAATAAACGTAAAAATAATTGCATTCCTTTTTTTAAGACTGAAGAATATTCCATTGGGTATACTACCACATTTTGCTTATCCATTCGTTCATTGATGGATACTTAGCTTGCTTCCACCTTTTGTGTTGTTGTTGTTGTTTTTTTTTTTTTTAAGCTTATTTATTTTGAGTGACAGGGCTGAGGGACAAAAATGAGGGAGAGAAAATTCCAAGAATTCCAAGCGGGCTGGAAGCACGGAGCCCAATGCAGGACCTGATCCCACAAACTGTGAGATCATAACCTGAGCCGAAATCAAGAGTCAGATGCTTAACCAACTGAGCCACCTAGGTGCCCCAGGTTGCTCCTACCTTTTGGCTACCATGAATAATGCTGCTGTGAACATGGATGTACAAGTACCTGTTTGAGTTCCTGCTTTCAGTCCTTTGGCGTGTATGCCTAGAATTAGAATTGCTGGATCATACGGTAATTCTGTATTTCATTCTTTGATGTGTTCTGGGGGAAATCTGTAGTATTTTCCTTTCGATATACTAAGTGTATTATATTAATTTATTCCCTGATCATCATTCTCTAGTACTAGTGATGAATAATGAACCCTCAATTCCTGGAATAAATCCCACTTGGTCATGGTGAATCATTTTCTTAATATTTAAGAAATACCAGTTAAATAGTAAAAATTTATTTTTTTCTTAATAGATACATTTCTGCTTTATAAAAAGAATTAGAAAGTTTTCCTTTGTTTTCAGTGCCCTGGAACAGTTTGTAGAAATTGGGTTATCTGGTCCTAAGTCTGCTAGAATTCCCCTGTGAAACCATCTGGCTCTAGTGCTTTCTTTGGGGATAGTTTCTAGATACGTTTATTTCTAATATGGAAATCGATCATCTTTAAAAAGGCTTTCTACCTCTGTTGGGGTCTTCTGTTTTGGTAACCTGCATTTTATCCATTTCATCTTGATTTCTTAGAGTAGACCCATGATTTTAAATTTTAGTTTCACTGGGTTTTTTTTTTTTTTTTTTTTTTTTTTTTCATTTCTTACTCTGTACATTTGTCCCCCTCCCCATCCCCACACACCCCTCCAGCTTTTTTTCTTGGTTAGGTTAAGCAGTGGGTATTTGAGAGAATGCAGAATTTTAATTTATTACTTTGAACCTTTTTCAGTATTAATTTCAGGTTTTATCTTTGTTAACTTGTGGGGGTTTTGTGTGTGTGGGTTTTTTGGGGTTTTTTTTTGTTTGTTGTTTTTTTTTGGCCTTTGTGTTAAGAATTTGATCCATTTAGGGGAGTCTGGCTGGTGGCTTAGTTGAGAGAAAGAGAGTCAGAGCATGAGCAGGGGAGGGGCAGAGAGAGACAGAGAGAATCTGAAGCAGGCTCCAGGCTATCGGCACAGAGCCCGACGCGGGGGCTCGAACCCACAAATCGTGAGATCATGACCCCCAAGTGCCCACCCCTACATCACTTCTTAATTGAACTCTCTTTTTGTTGAAAACAGGTGTTGAGAGAAAAAAGAATTCCTCCCTGGATGGAAGTGGCCCTTATCCCCATGACGGGGAAACCAAGTCTATACCCAGGGTTATTCCTGTTTACTACTCCTTGTAGACTTGTGCGGCCTGTGCAGAACTTGGAATTAGGCAAAGAAGAACTAATTGGAACTATGGAACAGGTACACAAAGCATTGTGTTGGTGCCTGAACCTACTCGTGTGGTATATGACTTCTGAAGACTTAATCACTGCTACTTTTTAAAAATGTTAGCGCTGTTTGATAACCATCGGGAGTTTGAGAGAAAATCACAACTTACCTCTGTCTCCTCTGTGATGAACACAAAGCCGTTTTCACATTTCCTCCCTCCGCTCACCTATTGAGAGAGAGGGTTGATGGTCATGTTACCTGCCTTCCCATCCTGCCCAGCTCCTGTGCACCTGACTCTGCGTCAGGTGGTGAGGTGGGAACATTCCATTAGACTCACTCACCGCCTTTGCCTCCATCTTTGCAGTTGGGAAACTGTGGGCTTTGTGCTACCTAAAAATTTCTTTCTTCCAATCTTCCACAGTTGAACCAGGGTGGATTTAGAGTGACACGGGTCAGGTAAGCGATATTTCTAACTGGAAGCTTCCCCGTGCTTCTCAGTGGATCCTGTCTGTGTTCATGATGTTGAGTGGGGAAGGTTTTCGTTCAAGGCTTTGAGTCCTAAACTCTGAGAGATAAGATGAGTTAATATGTTAGCAGTCAGTTATTTTGTGCCTTGAACTTCTCGCCCTTCCTTTTTTCCAGATCTTCATGAACATTGCCATCTTCGAGGATGAGGTTTTGGCTGGAGTTACCACCCACCAGGAGCTCTTCCCTCACAGCCTGCTGAGTGTGATCGCCAACTTCATCCCTTTCTCTGATCACAACCAGAGTCCTCGGAACATGTACCAGTGCCAGATGGGTAAGAGGGAGTAGAGAGTGGTGGTGGTATTCACACAGAAGAAAAGCGCTTGTAACTTTTTTTATTTTGAAATACTTTCAAACTCAGAGAAAACTTGCAAGAATGGTACAAAGATTTCCTATAAACCCTTTATCTAGATTCTGTTAACATTTTGTCTCATCTGCCCTGCTTTCCATTTGAAGGGAAGTTACAGACACGATGCCCCTTTACCCCTAAATATTTCATTGTGTATTTCCTAACAGCAAGCATGTTCGCTTACGTAACCAGGGGCAAGCGTTTAAATCAGGAAATTTAACATTGATGTTGTTATACTATTTTATAGTCCTTACTCAGATTTTGACTGATTGTCCCAAAAATATGGCTTGTGGCAGGTTTTTTTTCTGCGTAGCACCTAGTCCAGGATAACAAGTTGCATTTAGTTGTCATGTCTCTTTAGTCTTTTAAATTAGAACAGATCCTTAGCCTTTGTCACTTTTGACATTGATGTTTTTGAACCAAAAGGTAATTTATTTTGTACGATGTTTGTCAATTTGGATTTGTTTGAAGTCTTGTGATTTGACTTTTGAAGAATACAAACCATGTAGTCACCCACATCTTATCACTTGCAGTATTCTTCATTCCTGCCTGATGATTCCGTGTTCCGTTGAATACCTCCAAGTAATATCTCTTGAGCCTGAAAAGCTTCCTTTAGCATTTTTTATAGTTTAGGTGGTTGGCTACAAATCCTCTTAGTTTTTATTTCTCTGAAAATGTCTTTGTTTGATCTTCACTTGAAGGAAATAGATGTACATTTCTAAATTGAGAGTTAGTTTGTTCAGCACTTAAAAGGTATGGAACTGTCTCTTCTTGGTCTCTCATTTTTACTAGAAGTCAGTGGTTACATGTATGGTTGATTGCTTGTAGATAATGTGTTCCTCCCCCCAGCGCCCCACCCTCCCCTGTCCTTAAGATTTTTACTTTATATTTGATTCATAGCAGATTGAGTACGATATGCCGAGATATGATGTTCTTTGTGCTTGGAGTGTATTGGTCTTCTTAAATCTGGTTTTAAAGAGTTAATCGGGGCGCCTGGGTGGCTCAGTCAGTTACGCATCCAACTCTTGATTTTGGCTCAGGTCATCTCAGGGTCCTGAGAATGAGCCCCACAGCCTTGGGCTCCCTGCTAGACATGGAGCCTGCTTAAGATTCTCTCTCTCTCTGTCTCCCTCCCCCCGCCTACCCCCTCTCCCTGCTACCACTCTCTCTGTCAAAAAATAAATAAAAAATAAAAGATGTGATTAAATTAGTAGTTTTTGCCATTAATTGTAAAAACACTGCTTCTGCCCCATTCTCTCATACCTCTCCTGAGATTTCACTTATGTGTCATGTATATTAAACCTTTAGGTATCGTTCTGTAAGCCATTGGTTTATAATCTCCTTTTCTGTCTTTTTTTTTCGTCTTCGGGTTGGATCATTTTGTTGATCTATTGTTAATTTCACTGATTTTTCATTCTATGTCAGATATTTAGTTTTTTAGCCTAGCATTTCTGTTTGTTTCTTTTTTATAGTTTCTATTTTCTCTGAGGTTGTTGTCTTCATTGTGAACATATTTTCCTTTATGTTTTTGAGCATTGTTATTACAGGTTTTTAAAAATCACTGTCTTCTGATTCTAACATCTGGGTCATCTCAGGATCCATCTGCATTGATTACATTTTTCTTAAGTATGGGTTGTGTTTTCCTATTTCCTTGTATTTCTAGTAATACTGGATTGTATCCATGACATCGTGAATGATAGGTTTTAAAGATTGTCAGTTCTGTTATGGTCCTTCAAAAAGATTGGTTTTTAGATTTAATTGGTAGATAGCTGAACACAGCAGTTGAAGTATGTTCTTTTAGCCTCAGGTGGCCTGCTTGGATCTGTCACATGCATAGTTTAGTCCGCCAAGGATTTGGACTCCGTTTATTTGCAGAATTTAAGGCTCTTCATGGTTCTTTCCTTTCTAAAATCTACCCCCTTACTTTCCAGTTGCTGTTGTGTTCTGAACTCTGTTCCTTGGTTCTGTAGGCTGGTAAGACTGTAGGTTTCTATCTAAGTTGTAGCCACTACAGTGACTGAACCATCAGGCAAAAACATTAAAAACTGAAAAAGCTAGTAGTTCCCTCTGTACTGTTTCTTTTGTCCAAGTGTGAATTCCTCTCCAGTTTCTGACTCCAGTGCTTTCATACTGTGTGTGTTTGGGGAGGGGATGGGGGTGGTTTTTTGTTTTGCATTGTTCTGGATCTTAATGTGCTGAGGTGTAGCTTTCTCCTACTGGAAGCTGGAAGTCTCCTTTTCTAGATTTTAAAATTCACTGTGTATGTATGCATACACATATGGTCTTATAAATCATTTTGTTTCAGGTTGATTCTCTGTAATGTGAAGTAGTACAAAGAAGAGTCTTACTTCCCTACCCTCTGTACCCCACACCCAGAATTAGCAGATACTGACATTGTGTTCTGTGTGTGTGTAAGGAAGTAATCTAAGTAGGTAGATAATAGTTACTGTCTGCTTTTCACCCCGTCTGTCCCCCAACTAGTAATATCCTGTAATTTATATGCATCCTTTTTATGCTTTTCTTACATTATACACATGTCCATAAACTAGGAGTGGAATTATCTGGGATGTGTACCTAAAGCGTATAATATTAAATGTCATTCTGTGCTTTTTCCCTCTCAGCATCGTTTTCATGGTCTGGCTACATAGATACACGTGGTCTGCTTCATTTTCATGCTGTGTATTAGTCTGTAGTGAGCAGAACCACCACGATTGATTTATTCATTCCCTGATGATGCATGTTTTATTGTTACCAATTTTATATATGACCTTTATAGTCAAGGGGAAAACGATGCTAAGGGTTTTTTTTTCCTTTGTAGGGAAGCAAACTATGGGCTTTCCACTTCTCACTTACCAAGCTCGATCAGATAATAAACTGTATCGTCTTCAGACTCCACAAAGCCCTTTAGTGAGACCATACATGTATGATTATTATGATATGGATAACTATCCAATTGGGACAAATGCCATTGTTGCTGTTATCTCTTACACTGGCTACGATATGGAAGATGCCATGGTGAGTTCTGCCAAGAGAATGTAGTGTCATTTCTTTTCTTTTTAAAAAAAATTTTTTTTTAACGTTTATATTATTGAGAGACAGACAGAGACAGAACATGAGCATGGGAGGGGCAGAGAGAGGAGGAGACACAGAATCTGAAGCAGGCTCCAGGCTCTGAGCTGTCAGCACAGAGCCCGACGTGGGGTTCAAACTCAACAAACCGCAAGATCATGACCGGAGCTGAAGTCAGATGCTTAACTGACTGAGCCACCCCGGCACCCCTCATTTCTTTTCATTTTAACTTTTTTGTTTACTGTGGGATTACTGAAGGAATATTTTCATGTCCTGGCACCAGAGTGTTCTGTTAAATGATGAATTCCTAGTCTCCATTGAAAATGGCAAGCCTTGGGGCGCCTGGGTGGCTCAGTCAGTTGAGCGTCCGACTTTGGCTCAGGTCATGATCTCGCAGTCTGTGAGTTTGAGCCCCACGTCAGTCTCTGTGCTGACAGCTAGAGCCTGGAGCCTGCTTCGGATTCTGTGTCTCCCTCTCTCTCTGCCCCTCCCCTGCTCATACTCTTTCTCTCTGTCAAAAATAAACAAACATTAAAAAAAAAAAAAAAGAAAGAAAGAAAATGGCAAGCCTTGAGGGATATTCACTAAATATTCAAATATGCATATATCATCGATATTTGAGTGCATGTGTGAGTAGATGCTGAGTGAATAAGGTCTTGGATATGTCTACATTTCATATTTATTTTTAAGTTTATTTTAAGCGAGGGAGCGCACACACATGTGAGCGGGGGAGGGGCAGAGAGAGAGGGAGAGAGAATCCCAAGCAGTCTCTGTGCTGTCAGCACAGAGCCCGATGTGGGGCTTGATCTCATGAACTGTGAGATCACAACCTGAGCCGAAATCAAGAGTCAGGTGCTTAACTGACTAAGCCACCAAAGTGCCCCTATCATTTATATTTATGTATGATTAGGTCTTAAACCATTTACAAGTGTCTGGGTTTTATTAGTGTAGGTGACTTGGAAAATTTGGAGTTTTAAAATTAGAATGGCAGTTATCATAAACCCAGTATTTTAATTCTAACTAGTTTTAATTTTGAAAATCCCCATTTGGCCTCAGTCTCTTAAATTAATGATTTTTTTTGACCTCACAGATTGTGAATAAGGCCTCTTGGGAACGAGGCTTTGCCCATGGAAGTGTCTACAAGTCTGAGTTCATAGATCTCTCTGAAAAAATTAAACAAGGAGATGATAGTCTGGTGTTCGGAGTCAAACCTGGTGACCCACGGGTTTTGCAGAAGTTAGATGATGATGGCTTGCCATTTATCGGAGCACAGTTGCAGTATGGAGATCCGTATTATGGCTACCTGAACCTCAACACCGGGGAAAACTTTGTGATCTACTATAAGTAAGTTCGGATACCCAATACTACTTTGTGAAGGCTGTTTCTCAATGAAATTGCTGGTGGTCAGTGAATGTTATCTTTTAACAGGAGAATTCCGGAGAAGACAGAAGTGATGGTTTTAGTCACTGACTCAGTCATAACTGAATTGGCGTTTCTTAAATGAGACAAAGTTCTGTGTCTGCTGTATGGCCTTTTTTTTTTTACTTCTCTTGTCAGTCTCATAGTTTGATAAGTTACCTGTGATTTATTTCAAAACTGTATTATTCAAACTTTATCATCTCTCTCATGCATGTTGTTAGGAATTTTCCTAGCTAAAATGTCAAGTTTACTGTGCCTTTTATTAAAATTAAAAATTTCTTAGCTTATTTTACATCCAGAAAATTGTTTCAACAGTAGGTCTCATCATAGTTTTTCAGTTGCCTCTGTCGCCGTCCTTTCAGATGGGCATAGTTGTGTAGTGAATGTAATCAGTAGCCCTGTTCGTAAATACTTGTAGGGACACCATCTCTATTTGTACTGGAGAGTAGAGGTAGGAATAAGTTTTGTAAATACCCTATAAGATGCACTAATTATATCAATAAGACTTAAGCGTCTTTGTAAGTTTAAAGAACATAGTTTGACCTCCCGTCTGCTTATTTTTCCTAGGAGTAAAGAAAATTGCATTGTGGATAACATCAAAGTGTGTAGTAATGACACCGGCAGTGGGAAATTCAAGTGTATTTGCATCACGATGAGAGTCCCTCGGAACCCAACTATCGGAGATAAATTTGCCAGTCGTCATGGGCAGAAGGGCATCTTGAGCCGGTTGTGGCCAGCTGAGGACATGCCATTTTCTGAGAGTGGGATGGTCCCAGACATTTTGTTCAATCCTCATGGTTTTCCCTCCCGCATGACCATTGGTATGTTAATTGAGAGCATGGCAGGGAAGTCTGCTGCTTTGCACGGTCTCTGCCACGATGCTACACCCTTCACCTTTTCAGAGGAGAACTCAGCCTTAGAATACTTCGGTGAGATGTTGAAAGCTGCTGGCTACAACTTCTATGGCACCGAGAGGCTGTATAGTGGCATCAGTGGGATAGAACTGGAAGCAGACATCTTCATAGGCGTGGTTTATTATCAACGTTTACGCCACATGGTCTCAGACAAATTCCAGGTTAGAACGACGGGAGCCAGAGACAAAGTCACTAACCAGCCTATTGGGGGAAGAAACGTCCAGGGCGGAATCCGTTTTGGGGAAATGGAGCGGGATGCTCTTTTAGCCCACGGTACATCTTTTCTCCTTCATGACCGCCTCTTCAACTGTTCGGATCGATCGGTAGCCCACGTGTGCGTGGAGTGTGGTAGTTTACTCTCTCCACTGTTGGAGAAGCCACCGCCTTCTTGGTCTGCCATGCGCAACAGAAAGTACAACTGTACTTTGTGTAATCGCAGCGATACTATTGACACCGTTTCTGTGCCTTACGTTTTCCGGTATTTTGTAGCCGAACTGGCAGCTATGAACATCAAAGTGAAATTGGATGTCATTTAACCTGATGTGGCCTTTTGGGTTAGGAAAACTATCAGATTAAAATAAGATGTAACTTCAGTTTAGTGAAGATATTACTTGGTTACTGTGGAGTTTTTCCAAGGGTGTTAGAGTTTTCAACCAAGACCTAGCAACTGAGAATTCAGGATTTCTGAGTCTATCCAGTATAAGAACTACTGAAGTTGATTTTTAATACATTATGTTCAAAAAATGATACACTGGTAAGTTGACGGATATACAGGGAAGTCTTTCCAACCCTAGGTTCTTTGTATCCTATTTTCAGCAGGCAGTGACCATCAAACATTTCTCTGGCTAGAGCAGAGCAGTCCAATACAAATACAATGCAAGCCATAGATGTAATTTTATATTTTCTTATATCTCCATTAAAGTAAAAACAAAAGGTGGCTCTACTGAAATGTAGTTGTTGTACAAAACTGCACGTATTTAATGTATACAATCTGATGGGTTTGAACACATGCATACACCTGTGAAATGATTGTAATCAAGGTAATAAACGCCACTTCCAGAAGATTCCTTGTGCCCTTTGGGGTCGTGTGTGTTCGTTTTTGGCAAAAACACTGAACTTGACATCCACCCTGACATCCATCCTCTTAACAGATGTTTATGTGTACATGGTAGTATTGTTAATGACAGGCACAACATTGTACAGGTATCTAGAATTTACTCGTCTTGTGTTAAGTGGAATCTGACACCCGTTCAACAGCAACTGCCCGTTTTCTTCGGCCATCATTCTAGTTTCTGTGAGTGACTAGATACCTCGTATGAGTGAAATCATGGCAGAGTTTGTGCTTCTGTGACTGGCTCATTTCACTTAGCATAATGTCCTTCAGGTTTACTTGTGTCGCATGTGGCAGAATTTTTTTTTTCTGAATAATATTCCATTATATGTATATAGTACATTTTATCTGTTCATCTCTCGATGGACATTTAGGTTGTTTCCGTATCTCAGAAATAATGTTCATATACTATATTTAATGTAATATCATCAAAATGCCATTTCCATATGTAATAAATTTATTGAGATATTTTACATTCTTTTTTCATACCAGTCTCTAAAATCCAGTGGCTGTTTTTCCTGTGTACAGTATTTCAGTGCATGGATATGCTGTCGTCCCCTGTTGATGGGTATTTGGAAAGTTCCATTCTTTGGCTATTATAAACAGTGTTTGCAATACGTAACTTTGTTGTATTCACTTGTGAATGCATGCTCTTTGATGTTAAACTTCACTAATAATTCTTTCTTGAGTCTGGCTTTAGGTGTTTATTACTAACTGTAAGACAGATCGTGCTAGACTGAGAAGAATACCCATTCAAAGGATATCCTGGCTTTGCTTCATGAGACTGTTGGAAAAAAATAAGGAAAAATACATTGTACCTACTGGCTGATACTTCCACCTACTGTTAGTATCCCAGCTAAACTTTTTAGATTCATCACTAAAATTGACATTGGGGCAATTCATAGAGCTGAGACATATTTCACCAGTTTTACATGCATTCATTTGTATCTGTGTATACAGTTTTGTTCTGTTTTATTCATGTGTAGATTGGTGTAACCACCAACATAATCAAGACACACAACTATTCTATCACAAGGCTACTTCAGGCTTTTACTTTATAACTACCTACCTCCATCCCCCATCTTTAACCCCTGGCCACCACTAATCTGTTCTCCATCTCTAGAATTTAGTCATTTCAAGAATATCAGAAAAAAATATATTGCATAAATGGAATCGCACAGTATGGAACCTTTTGAAATTGGCTGTTAACAGTCAATGCAATTCCCCTGAGATCCATTCAAGTTGTTGCATGTAGTTTATTCCTTCTTACTGCCGCTCAGCATTCCAAGATATGGAGCACAGTTCTTCATTTGCTTTTGGGTTTTGGTGGATCATGCTTTTTGGTATCCTAAGAACTCTTCAACCCTAAAGATGTTCTCCTATGTTACCTTCTAAACATTTTACAGTTTTATGCTTTACATTTAAATCTATGATCCATTTATCCATTTTGAGTTTTTGTGTAAGATGTGAGGTTCAGATCAAGATTCTCTCTTTTTTTTTTTTTTTTGTGCCAGAGGATTGGGTGATATATTCTGTATCTCTTGGAATGTTGGGTTGGTACAACACAAATCACTATATGCAGTAAAAGGATACAGGTATAGACAAGATACACATATGAATGGAATGTTGTTATAAAACAAATGTCTTTTTTTTTTTTCAAGATTAATATTTAGTTAAAAAGTTCATTCATTTTGAGAGAGAGAGAAAGCATGAGTTGGGGGGGGGCAGAGAGAGAGAGAGAATCCCAAGCAGGTTCCACATTGTCAGCGCAGAGCCCGAGTGGGGCTTGAACCCACGAACGGTGAGGTCATGATCTGAGCCGAGTCAAGACACTTAACAGCCACCCAGGTGCCCCCCCCAAAAGTGCATTTTTAATCAAAGCTATACACAAGATGAAGTAAATTATTTGTCTCTGTCAAGAATGTTGATATAACAAAAATGAATTGCCCTGCTGTGGTCTTTGAAAGTAACCTGAGTTTTATTTAATGGACATGCCATACACCCAAGTGGTTGTAACAGGTACTACAAGATCTATTTATAAAAAAGAGGTTTCAAGTATGTGTAGTACATCTTTTGATGGTAAGAAGCGTTCCTGTTGGGAAAATGTTACAATGAGGACAGTGTCAGTGGGAGCAGTACCCATGTGGGACCCACCAGGTGCCCCAGCCCAGCCCTGTGGTGTGGGTAAGGCAGTACAGGACTGGGGAAGAGACCACCGCACTGATGGAAGAGCTGGTACAGGCAGGAGTGCTTCACACATTCCCACAGGCTGTCCACACTGCCCTCGGCCTCCGATCAGTCTCAGTAAGTCTTTTGACAAAACTGCAAGTATTAATTACTGACAATGATACAGAGGGCAGCCTGTGGCAAAGGGATGTAGGTTAAAGTGCCCCCTGGGTTTTTGGCCTTGGTGTCCCAAGAGGAGAGGACAGAGACACCCAGGTGACGCGAGTGGAGGCAGAGATGGGAATAATGCATCTACTAGCCAAGGAACTCCAAGGACTGCCTGCGACCACCAGAAGCTGAGAGACAGGCATAAAACAGATTCTTCAGGGCCTCCAGAAGGAAATCAACTGCCAGCCAGCACCTTGATTTTGGACTTCCGGCTTCCTGAACGTGAAAATGCATTTCCGTTGTTTTAATCCACCAGGTTTGTGGTAGTTTGTTATAGCAACCTCAGGAATCTAATCCCGCTGAGGCTCAGCTCCCTAGGGAGCACAGGTTAGATAGCATGAGTTCTAAGTGTGCAATTTCCCAGGGTGCCTCCATGTGGACAGAGATTGGTGAGGAAGCCCAGACTGGCTGTAAGGGAACCAAACCACTTAATTAACCCTTTCCATGGTTCCTTTTCCTTCCCAAGTGGTGTAGGGTCTTACTTGAAACATCAAATACCACTTTTTTTTTTTTTTTTTTTTTTTTAAGGGAGAGAGAGAGAATCCCAAACAGGCTCCTCACTCAGCACAGGGCCTGATGTAGGACTTGATCCAATGATCCTGCGATCATGACCTGAGCTGAAATCAAGAGTCAGATGCTCAACAGAGAGCCACCCAGGCACCCCTCAAATACCACTTCTTGAAGGCAAAGCCAAGAAAGTGAGGGCAATGTTCTCTAATCTAGGATGGGTTTCTGCACACCTCCCTTTCAGCCTGTGGCCCACAGCTCTGGAGGACCTGGAAGAGATCGTCACTGGGACCCATTCATCAGCTGCAGCTTCTGAATCTGTATCTCCTATGCCTCAAACCCCATGAATCTGCAGTGGATGAGGAAGGCACAGGCAGTGCTGAGGAGGTGGCCAGGCCCACCGGGAACCCCAGCACCAGGCAGCAGCCCAGGGGAGGAGGAAAGAATTGCCCTGAGTGAGCGGTCAAGGTCTTGCCTAAGACCAGTCCCCAGGAGGCAGAACAGAGCCCAGCAGACCTCACCACGAGGGCACCACACCCTCTGTTCTGCAGCACACCCATCATCACCTAAGTTGTTAAGCTAGTGCTTGTCAGTTTCTCTAGGACAGAGCCATGACTTTCACCTCTTCCCAAACCCTCCCTCACCCAACACCCTTAATACAGGCCTGTGTGGAGCACAGCAGGACCCAACAAGTGGACCCTCTTCCAAGCCTCACTGGCCACTGCATAGAAGTGACAAATGGCTGGAATCCAGAAGCAAGAGGCAGGGATGGGATTCATTGCAGTTCCCAGGAATCCTAAGGCTTTGGGCTCTGGAAGAAAAAAACTGGGAGACATGGGATCCAGGAGACACTGGTGAAGTGAAAGTTAAGCTTCAAAGAAAGCATTCCTTTTTCTCCCTGTCTTTTCTTGTTTTTGTTTTTTTTTAAACTAAGGAGCTTAAGTGGCACCTGGGTGGCTCAGCCGGTTAAGCATCTGACTCTTGATTTCAGCTCAGGTCACGGTCTCAGTTTTCATCAGGGTCTGTGCTGACAGTGAGGAGCCTGCCTGGGACTCTTTCTTTCTCTCTCTGCCCCTCCCCTGCTCTCTCTCTCAAAATAAATAGACCTTAAAAAAAAACCCTGAAATTATTTTTAAAAATATGGAGAAAAGAGGCCAGGAGACACCCCCCCCCCACCCCGATTCAGAGTATATGGTTTCCTCTAACAATTACCTGTGCCACTATTTCCAGAGGAGGAGTGGTCCTGAAGCTCTACGTCACTAGCCACCTGACTAGTGAGAAAAGATGTAATGTGGCTGGAAGAACGTGACTGCTCACTGCTGTCCTCAGCCTGGAGATTTCACATGTATTGGGCTTGTCAGGATCTGCCTCCCACCCATCATGTCCTATAAACTTAAGATCAAGAGGGAGAGCTTCTAGAAAAGGCAAAATAGAAAAGCCCAGAAGATGAAGGTGGCAGTAAAGCCACCTGAGGGGACAGAAGGAGCTCTCAGAAGTCCAGGAGACCCTCTCCTAATTACAGTGCTCTTCTCATAACTCCATTAGGAAATCATTGACATACTCAGGCACCATCCCTTCCTGCCACGTGGGCCCCTCGGGGGATCAAGAGTCAGGACTCACTTTGTTGCCAGCTCACAGATCATCTGGTCAAAGTTGTTTCTGTGCTGCCATTAGTGGTGGCTCTTACTCTGGCCAGGGATCAAAGCACTGAACAACTCCTTCCAAGTCAGTCACATTCAACAAGTGCACGCTCCCATCCACCACCTGGTACCCACCCATCACACTCCCTGCCTCTCATCAAATCTGACATGCCCTATCTGGAGGACTATATCCTCAGTGACATACACAGAAAGACGAACACCACATGATCTCACTTACATGTGGAACTTGAAACAGCTGAACTCATGGAAACAGAATCGTAACTGCCAGGCCTGGGGTGTGGGGGAAATGGGGAGATGTTGGTCAAAGGGTATAAACTCAGTTGTAAGATGAGTCAAGTTCTGGAGGCCTCACTTGAAATCTGCTAAGAGATCAGATCGCAAATGTCCTCATCACACTTAAGAAATGGTAACTACAGGAGCTGATGGATATGTTAATCAGCTTGACTGCAGTAATCATTTCACAATGCCTACGTATATCAAAACATCACACCATATACCCCCCCTTTTTTTTTAGTTTAGTTTTTTTTGAGAGAGAGCAAGCAGGGAAGGGGCAGAGAGAGAGGGAGAGAGAGAATCCTAAGCAGGCTCTATACTGTCAGTGTAAAGCGCAACGCAGGGCTTGAACTCACGAACTGTGAGATCATGACCTGAGCTGAAATCAAGAGTCAGACACTTAACCGACTGAGCCACCCAGGCGCCCCATTCCTTTTTTAACAGTATAAATTTTTGTCTATTTTAGTCGCTGCTGTTTCCCCAACAGCTAAAACAGTTCCTGGCACATAAAGCAGCACTTAATAAGTATCATTCGAGTCAATGACTGGGTCTCATCTTATCCTCACGCAATCCTGTGAGCATATGGTTTCATTCATTCCACCACTACTCTGCCAGACCCCATGCTATGGGTGGGTGGGTGGGTGGGAGGAAATCCAGTGGTGACCATAAGATAGATACAAGGCCCCTTCCCTTGTAAAGTTCCAGGGTCTTAAAGCAGGCAGAAAATAAGAAAACAATTACAATACTAACAAATTCTGATAAGGCTAGAAAGGGAAAGTACAAAGTGCTCCAAACCATCTGCTCTGCAGATGTCACTTCGGTTTCTGCTCACAAGGGCATCCTGAAGCAGCTGTTCTGGAGGAAACTGAAACCCAGAGAGCAGAAAGATTCTGTCCAAGATCTCTGATTCAAACCCAGGTCTGCTTCACACCAAACCCCATCGTCACTTAGGTCTGCCTGACATTTGATCCCTAGAGAGAAATTTAGTTACACTCTTGTGCTACAGGCCAAAATCAGCCTAGAAGCTTGGGGGCATAGGTGTCACACTCCCCAGAATGGATCTCTTGCTGGGGTCTTCATCTTCTCTACTTGCGAACCCAGATCTTTGAACCCCTTCCCTTGAGGAAGCACATTACCCAGACTTCGAGATTAGACTCGAGAAGTGGCAAGGGACAGGTTAAGATTTCACTTAAATGTGAAACATGAGGATTCAGTCCACATTTGAAGCCAAAATATTCTGCCATTTATGGGGTTTCCTCCCCTTCTCTCCTACCAGAAATACACTTGGAAGTTTTTGCAAGTAAGAAGGAGGGCTTTGGGTGAAAAGCTTTCCTCCCGTGCCCATGGCTCCAAACCTGTCCCTGTCATCTGAGGCAGGTTCAGATGGCCAGTGGCACAATCTTATACCAAGGGCCAACCAAGAGCAGCAAAACGGTAATAGCCTCCTCCAACAGCTCTCACTTATCCAGAACTCCTGAGGGTCCAGGCTGTGCCCTAAACTGTTCACATGCACTATGCTCTATGTAAAAGATGTCAATATCATCATCCCTACTTTACAGATGAGCAAGTACACAATACTCCAAGTAATTGTCACTTGCTCACAAGTAGCTCTTGCTCCTCAAACACCAAGATGAAGTGCATTTTATGTTCATTTTGGCCAGAGTCTGGGAAGACCCCTACATATTAGACTGCTGGGCTGATGCTTAGTCTCTGCCCAAGGGATACTTGCGCCCAACCTCACAGGTGGGGAAACATACCATCAGGCCTCACACTGGAGGACAGGACAGGAGGTGGAAACAATACCCTGCCAGGAGAAATCAGAAAGAATTGCGCATTAAAAAAAAAAAAAAAAAAAAAAAAATTAAAAAAGAAAGAAGGGTTTCCTGGGTGGCTCTGTCGGTTAAGCGACCGACTTCAGCTCAGGTCATGATCTCACGGTTCGTGTGTTTGAGCCCCGCATCGGGCTCTGTGCTGACAGCTCAGAGCCTGGAACCTGCTTTGGATTCTGTGTGTGTGTGTGTCTCTCTCTGCCCCTCCCCTGTTCACACTCTCTCTCTCTCTCTCAAAAATAAACATTAAAAAATAAAAAAAATTAAAAAAAAAAGAATTACGCATGCCCATAATCACATGGAGACATTATTAAAATCAAGTCCGGGGGCGCCTGGGTGGCTCAGCCGGTTAAGCCTCCGGACTTCGGCTCAGGTCATGATCTCGAGGTCCGTGAGTTCGAGCCCCGCATCGGGCTCTGTGCTGACAGCTCAGAGCCTGGAGCCTGTTTCGGATTCTGTGTCTCCCTCTCTCTGACCCTCCCCCGTTCATGCTCTGTCTCTATCTCAAAAAATAAACGTTAAAAAAAAAAATTAAAAAATAAATAAAATCAAGTCCGGCCTGGCTCCTGGGCTTATACCTAGAAGGAGGGGGTCTGGTTGGGTAACCCAGGTACAGCCGGTGGGACGTCCAGGCCGGCTGGTCCCACTCTTGCGACCCCTCTTCCCGCCGCTCCGTGCGCGCGCACGAACCAGCACCCCGAGGGGACAGGGAGCGCTTGCGCAAAACAGATGGTGGCATCGCGGCGCTATGCAACAGACTCCCAGCGCCCAGCAGCCCGCAGCCACCGTGCCTAACCTAGCCACCAACGGGGCCACGCTGATAGACTGCAGTAACCACTAGCCACCAAATCCCAGTGGGTAACTAAGAACTCGCGCAGTAGCGGCCGCGCCTTACTTCCGGTGCATTGCGGCACCGCCCCCGCAATCCGGAAGTAGAAAGAGGTACAACAACCGAGTCAGACTGGGAGCCCGCGGTGGCTGCGCAGGCGCTGCCAATACAGGCGGGACCGGAAGGAGACACAGGGCGCCGCCATGACAGGTTGGTCCTAAAGGGAACGAGGCAACTTGCCGGTTCTGTAACCGGAAAAAACGAGGCAGGGACAGCTGACCTGGGCGCCGCCATGACAGCCTGCACCGGAAAAGGCGGGGCTCTTCTCCCTGACTGATTTCCCTCCGGCACCGGCCTCGAGATGTGAGTAGTGGGAGCGCCTACCTCCGATCTGCCGCTTCGCCCTTTCCCTTCCCCAGTGACCTAAACCTAGGCCCGCACTCCGGGAAGAAGGATTGGCCTCTTTGTTCCTCGGAGAACCTACCCTTAGGGCCCAGCGCCGTCTATTACAAGCTCCATCTCCGCGTGGAAGAGAGAGGGAGGTCCCGCCCTCTGAACGTTTAGGCTCCGCCCCTGTTTCTCGTAGTAACTGAGGACTTTCAGGCCCATCCGTAACACCCAGTCCCTGCCCCAAGGATCTAAGCTCTGGTCCCTCACCCTGCAGACTTCAGGATTGTCTCAGGACTTTTACGGTTTTTATACCCGTTCTTAGAGCTGCGGGCTCGTCCCCCTAGATCACCTGACCATACCTTTTTGAACCTGCAGATCTGTGCAGTACCCCAGACCTGCCTTGTAGTGCCCGCAGACTTTTTCTTAGACCTCTGATTCCGCTCTGGATTTCTAGATCTTGTTCCCAAGAGCTTACTTCTAGGACCCTCCAGAGCTGTCCTAGAGCCCCATCCTCATCCAGGACTTCCACATCTCTAGAACTCTGAGACCCACCCCAGGATCCCCAAACCTACCCCAGGGCCTCAAGTCTCACCTCCAGTAACCCTGTCCTCAGGCCTAATCTTGAAGACTCTCTGGTCAAGAGACGCTTCCCCAGGACCCAAGATCTCACCACATGGGCTTACAAACCTCTTTTTAGGAACTCCCAAATCCTTTAGGGTTCCCAGGTTTTTTTCCCCTAGAATTCAGTATAGTTAGGGCTCTGTTGAGGGATGCCTGGACTCCCAAGACCCTTCTTGCACGATCCCAAGGCTTGCCTTTGAATAATTAGGTCTTTTTTGGAAAAGATCTCCACTATCTTCCCAGAAGCCCTCCAACCTGTTCCACATTCCCCAGGGCTCATGCCTTTCCTCTCCCTCCACTTCCCTGACCCTATCCCAGGATCCTTCAGACTCCCTAGTGTTCCTGCTTCCACCTCCAACCCAGACCAGAACTCCCTTTCTTGTCTGTTGCCTGGAATTATCCTCAGCCCATTATGTTCCACAGGCAGGCGGCCCTGGAGGTCACTGCTCGCTACTGTGGCCGGGAGCTGGAGCAATATGGCCAGTGTGTGGCGGCCAAGCCTGAGTCATGGCAGCGGGACTGCCACCACCTTAAGATGAGTATCGCTCAATGCACATCCTCCCAGTGAGTGTGGGCAAGAATGAGACAATGTGTGGCGGGAGGCAGGGGGTGAGGTGGGCAGTGGAATGGAAGTCTGAATGCCTGAAATGCCCTACCTCCACAGCCCAATCATCCGGCAGATCCGCCAGGCCTGTGCTGAGCCTTTTGAGGCCTTTGAGGAGTGTCTTCGACAGAATGAGGCAGCAGTGGGCAACTGTGCAGAGCACGTGCGCCGCTTCCTGCAGTGTGCTGACCAGGTGCAGCCACCACGCTCACCCTCGAATGTGGAGGTGAGGCAGGGGCTTATCAGTTCTAGTTGGTCTGACTAAAGACCTGGGAGTTATCCCCAGCCCCACCCTACCCCCCACACAGACCTGCGCTGTGTGCATCCAGAATCCAGAACAGGATCATTTCTTGTCCCTTCCCATAGCCCCTGCTTTAGTCCAGCCACTTTCCTGACCTGTTCACCTCCAGGATCCCTGCTCCAGCCTTTTCCTTGGTCCCCCTGAATCTCGTCTTACTTGCCTCCATACAGTGGCCAGAGAGAGCATAGAGGAACTAAAAATGAATCACATTACATGTTTGCTTAGAGCTCTTCAATAGCTTCCCATTCACATTGAGAACAAAATCCCAGGTCCTTGCTGGGTTCTCTGTGTTCTTCCTCAGGCTTCCTTACCTGCTCTCTGTTCCCTTCCTCACTGCCCCTCAGCTGTACTGGGATGGGGGTGAGGGGGGTAAGTCTTACTCTCTTTAATGAATATAGTACATAAACAGATATGCAGTATAACTACGGTATTAAAATTTTGTGGGTGACTGCAGTTTTTTTAAAAAATGTCTATAAAGACCTCATGGGGAGCAGTAATAAAAACAAAGTTGAGGGGTGCCTGGGTGGCTTAGTTGGTTACGCATCCAGCTTCAGCTCAGGTCATGATCATGCAGTTTGTGAGTTTGAGCCCTGCATCGGGCTCTGTGGTGACAGCTTGGAGCCTGGAGCCTGCTTCAGATTCTGTATCTCCCTCTCTCTCTGCCCCTTCCCTGTTCTCTCTCTCTCTCTCTCTCTCTCTCTCTCTCAAAAATAAATAAATGTTTAAAAAAACAAAGTTGAGAAACACTACTTTAGATGTTCACTGTCTCCCCCCACTAGATGGACTGTGAGCTCCTAAGACAAAAGTCACATTTTGTACCACCTCCCTCTTAACACCCTCTCATTTGGGCCTCCATGGCTCTGTATTATCCCTCTTAATCTATTCTCTCTGATAGTTCCAGAGCAGTCCCAGAGGAAATCTGACCATGTTCTGCTTCCCTTAAGAAACTTTTCCATGACTCTTCATTTCCACCAGGCCAGATCTCACTTCTGGAACAGCTTATAGGTCCCTGCATGGTGTGGACTCTGGCCCCACCACTCCCTACTTTCCATCTCAAGCCCTGCGTTCCAGCCCCAGTGAACATGGGTTATTCGAGTGCATGCATGTCTGTCCTGCTGGCAGGCTGTTACCCAACTGTTTCCTTCTGCCTGGACTGCCCTTCTAGGCCACCTGGCTACTTGCTATTCCAACTTAGATATCACCTCCCTCTGGAAATCTCCCATGCTGGCCTATCCCCATCCCCAGGCACCCATGGTCTCTGAGCTCCCTCCATCATGGCTTATATCTTACTGCCTTGTCACTGCTTCATTTCTATTGCCTGTTGCAGAGAAGTTCTTGGCTAAACGTTGAGATACCTTTCTGACAGGCCCTGTAGTCCTTGTTTTGTTTTGTTTCATTTTGATAAGGCAGCAGTAAATGAAAAGTTCAGGCCCTAACAGCCGACACTAGCACGACTTTTGTTTTTTTCTTTAATGAATATAATTTATTGTCAAATTGGCTTCCATACAACACCCAGTGCTCATCCCAACAAGTGCCCTCCTCATTGCCCATCACCTACTTTCCCTCTCCCCCACACTCCCACCCTTCTTCAGTTGTTCTCTGTATTTAAGAGTCTCTTGTGGTTTGCCTCCCTCCCTCTGTGTCTGTAACTATTTTTTTGTCTCCTTCCCCCATGGTCTTCTGTTCAGTTTCTCAAGATCCACATATGAGTGAAAACATACGATATCTGTCCTTCTCTGACTGACTTATTTCACTCAGCATAATACCTTCCAGTTCCATCCACGTTGCTGCCAATGGCAGGATTTCATTATTTCTCATTGCCAAGTAGTATTCCATTGTATATATAAACCACATCTTCTTTATCAGGACTTTTAATTCTTAGAGAATATTTAGTAATTTCATACCGTTCACATTAGTTTCTTAGTCTATATGTTGGTCATACGTTAGCATTGTTTTTTTTTTTTTTTTTTTCCGAGTTGTTTGGGCGTGTGAACAGTAAAGACCTCACCTTCCCATCTTAGGGCTAGTTGTTCCCTCCCTACATAAGCAGCCAGCCTCTCCCTGGTCTTCCCTGTGGCCATCCTGCCCCGCCCCCCAAGTCTACTCTCCCCTGGCGGCCAGAGGAACTTGTAAAAATGGCAATTAGGTCACATCTCTCCCCTTTACAGCCTTGTCATAGCTCGTCAGTGCACTCAGAATAATTACCACCACACCTGCTCCTCCTCCCCATCTTCCTCCTTCTGGGTAATGGCATCCCAGGTGCAGCTTTCCCCACCTGATTGCGGGCAGCGAGATGCCAGTCTCTGTTCTCTGCTCTGCAAAGTGGCAAACATGTAGCCAGTCTCATCTCAGAAAACATGATATAAGGACGTCTTATGTTCATGTAGCTGACAGAAGTGCTACCTCTACCTCCCCCTCCACACACCCTGATTTACTTTTCTTCGTAGAACTTACCCAGTTGACATATTTTTAGTTGTTTGTTTGTTGTCTGTCTCTTCCTCGAGTTAGAGATTTGTGCCTGCTTCATTCAGTGCCCTGTAACAACGTTACGGAGGAGGTGCTCAGTAAATATAGTAAATGGAGCCTTCCCTGCTCCCAGTGACAATTCACTGTGTCTCACGCGTTCACATGGCAGATGGCATGGTCATCACTTAATACTTTCCCCCTCCAGACTGTGGACTTGGCAAGGGCAGCCTCTGCTGCAATCTCCCCGGTGGTGGTCCCAGGGCCGGGCACAAAGTAGGTGCTAGTAGATGTTGATGTGTTTTTTCTATAGGCACAGCCGCTTCCTGCCTCCTGAGGACTCTTTGAGCCGTAGGAAAACTAGACGTGAGTGGCCACTTGATGCCCCCACCCCTGAAGAGTGGCCAGGTGAAGTCATGAGGACCCTGGATGTGGGTCTTGCTTCTCTGGACAGCAGGACTTACAATAAATAAAGACTCTATATACCGGGCTTTGATTCCTGCCTTCAGCACCTGAGGGGACCCTGGAGAGCTGGCTGGGCAGAAACCTTGCTCCTCTGTTCCCCAGCTTCACTTACCGTGCCAAAGAAGGACGTGTTCACCAGGGTTAAGCTGACTCCTCTTCCCTTGTTAACTCTGCCAACGGCCACTTCCTGTCTCCTGCACAGACATGGGAAAAGGCTCTCTCTCCCTTCCACTTTAGCATTTACCAAGTCTTTATTGAGTGTTTACCTGAGGCTTGGAGGGCAATAAATATCACACTTCTTTTCCTTCTGAGTTTTGAGCCAGTTGTGTGATAGACATGCACACTAGGCGATGGGGCTAAAAATACTGGCTTTCTTATTGAAAACGGCTGCATTGTGGAATGTGGCTTAGAGTCTGCTGCCCTGGACTTCTGCCTTCGTTTGTGTTCTTCCAGAGTCCAACCCTGAGAACCGGAGAGCAGATAGTATATTTGGAATGTGTGATTCCAGAAGCATTTGGAAGGGAATGGGGAGGTGAGACAGGAAGGCAGCCAATAAAAGGTGCATTATCAGGCCAGTCACCACCGTGGTCAGTGGGCTCAATCCAAGGGGCAAGGAAGTTGGGCTATAGATCATCAACTCCCCATCTGTCACTGGGGCTGTTGCCATGGGTGTTGACCATCTAGCACCTCTGCCTGTGTTGTCATGTGCCCTGCCATCAAAAGAGCCCTGAGTGGAGAGTAGTGGAGAATCAAGTAAGCATTCAGGGCCCAGAAGAATGCTGAGTGGATGTGGGCAGGGACCAGCAATGGCTGCTGCAGCTCCTGAGCATTTCTCCTCAGGAGTCCGTGTTCTGTGGGCCCAGCTATTTGATTACACGCTCCCCAGCAGGGGCATGTCCTAAAGGACAGAAGGCAGACAGACACGTATGTAGGAGAAAGAACCCCAGGTGCCCAGTTGGTGTGCCCAGGACCTGCAGCCAGATTCATTCAGACATGTCGCTTCCCCCTGTGGGTGACTCCAGACTTCCGGAAATTAGAAGTGACTGACCAGTGATGACTGGACTGACTATTTGAAGCCTAAGTCTTGTGCTCTGGCTTGGAAAAACGAGCCAGAGTGTCTCCTCAGGATTTGATCGTTAAGACAAAGAAACTTGTCACTTGGCTTGGGAGCTGAGGTAGAAGTCCTGCCATCGGGGTTGCAAGAGCTAACAGATGCCAGGAAGCCCAAAGCAGGGAAAACCCAGGTAGAGGGAGGACTGTGATTAGCTTCTGTGGTCCCTAAAAGGGCTGCTTGGGTCCTGCTGGCTTTCTGTTCGCAGCTCCAGTTTTCTTGGGCTGTGGATTGAGTCCTCAGATTCTTTGTATTCAGCCAACCCCACTTTGCCTGGGTAAGCTTGAGTGGGGTTCTGCTCCATGTAGCTAAAGGAACTGTGATAAGAACAGACAAAACAGGTCGAGACTATGTAGAACCTCTCAAAGTGGCTTCTCTCCCAATAGGCTAGACCAGCTTCCTTATCTGGTGGTATCAAGGGTCCAAGAGAGCAAAAATGGAACCGTCAAAGTCCGTTTTTACCATTTTCTGTTGGTCAATGCAAGTCACAAGGTCAACCCATGTTAAAGGGGTAGGAGACTCCACCTCTTGATGGCGTTTGGCTGCAAGGAATTTTGCCCACATTTAAACTACCGTAGGAACTTTAATAGTTTCTATTCCTGTGGTGAATTGCGTTTAGGAATTTTTCACATGACCTAAAATTTCAAACTGCCATAAAGTTGTTCATAATAACCTCATATAATCTTTTTAATGTCTATAGAATCTGCAGTGAAAGCTGCTTTCTCATTTCTGACATTGGTTATTTGTACCCTCTTTGTTTTCTACTTATTCAGTCTTGATTAGTTTACCAATTTTAATCTACACAGAATTTACTTTTGGCTTTGTCGATGTTCTTTGTGTTGTGTATTTGTTTTTAATTTAATTATCTTCTTTATAATTACCTTTTTTATCTTTCTGAGAGGGAGAGTACGTGTGTGCGCACGAACACACGCATGCACGCGCGCACACACACAAACACACACACACACACACACACACAGCAAATGAGGGAGGGGTAGAGAGTGAGAGAATCCCAAGCAGGCTCTGCACTTTCAGCACTGAGCCCAATGTGGGGCTCATGAATGGTGACATTATGACCTGAGCTGAAATCAGGAGTCAGTCACTTATCTGACTGAGCCATCCAGGCACCCCTGTTTTCTACCTTTTTGAAATGGAAGCTTAGCTCACTGAATTTTAGCCTTTTTTTTCTTTAATGTTTATTTTTGAGAGAGAGTACAAGCGGGGGAGGGACAGAGAGAGAAAGACACAGAATCTGAAGCAGGCTCCAGGCTCTGAGCTGTCAGCACAGAGCCCAATGCGGGGCTCGAAATCACGAGCGGTGAGATCATGACCTAAGCCGAAGTTAGATGCTTAACCAACTGAGCCGCCCAGGCACCTCATCTTTCTTCTCTTCTAATGTATGTATTTAAATTTCCCACAAAGCAAGCCTTTCTGTTTTGCATTTTTCATTGATCCCAGCTTATTTAGAGATTTAAAACTGTATTTCTAAATTCCTAAGCATATGGGGATTTTTCTAGTTATCTTGCCTAATTGCAATTGGGCTGGGAACACATTTTATATGGTTTCAATCTTTTGAAATATGTTGAGACTTTATGGCTTGGCATAGGGTCAGCTTTTGTTAATGTGCCATCTGTGCTTGGATCATAATCCTTGGTTCATGATGCACTATCTTAGGTTGGGTTCCCCCAGAAATAGACTTTGAGGCAAGGCATTGGGAGATGACCCCAGAAAGCCCTGGTAAGGCTGAGGGAAGTGAAACAGGAAGGGAAAGCAGTACATCAAGGCTGCCTTATCAAGCAGATTATCACTGGGCAACAGCTTAATTCTCTGGGGAACTCTGGGAAACAGTGGAGAACATACCTTCCCACTCAAGAGGTGGGGGGTATTTATACACTAACCCCCATCAGTCATTTAGTTCAGGGTCACTTAGGGGACTGGAGTTTCAAATTCCCTGCTGCTTCCTGTTTGTTAGATACAGAGGCAGAGTGGACTTCGGTGGAGAGAAAGCTCTCTAGCAAAGAGCAGCTGCCTCAGTGCAGTTCACTTCAGTGGTAGCCACCCTGTGGCCATTCATTACAATGGCCACCACCCATTGCCACAGCCGCCATTGCCCCAGCCTGTCACGGCTGCCTTAACAGCAGCCACCATCATCTCAACTTCCTTTGCTGCCTGTCGCTGCTGCTGCCACCCATCACTGCATCCTGTCACAACTGCCATTGGTGGAGGTATTGCAATAACAGGAATGCTTTCAAAATGCTTGACTCAGTTCACAAAGAATGACTACCTTCAACCAAGTAGGCCACCTAGAAGTGGTGGGCATGAAGGCTGAGGGAGTATTGAGAACAGTGTGGGGAGGGACAGGTGGCGGTGTATGGGGACGTGTGCAGATGCTGAAGTGGTTGAGTGAGCCGATGACCCTCAGGATTCTGAGGAGGCAGAAAATGGCAGTCAAGGGAGTGCAGAGGTGAGGAGGTAGGGTTTGTTAAGCAGAAAGCAGATGTCCAGCAATCTCCATTTCACCTTGGTGGTTGAACTGAGGATCTGTGCTTGCCTTCGAATATACTGACTTTGTTGATAAAGTCATCAGAATAAGAAATAAGTATTTCAGTCAGTACTTCCCTTCAGTGGGCAAGCAAGCACCTTATTTATGCTGTGAAAAGCTTTCAGTCAGAATATGCACAAATAGAACCAGATTCTCTAAGGAAGTTTATAACCCTGAAAGAAAGCAAGTTGGCAGGGCACCTGGCTGGCTCAGTTGGTAAAGCATGTGACTCTTGATCTCAAGGTCATGGGTTCAAACCCCATGTTGGGCATAGAGCTTTAAAAAAAAAAAAAGAAAAAAAGAAAGAAAAAAAAAAGCCAGCTGGCTTCTACCATAAAGTATGTTGCTTTTAAAAAGTCTGAGCCCACACC
Source organism: Panthera onca (assembly GCF_046562875.1). Taxonomy (NCBI): domain Eukaryota; kingdom Metazoa; phylum Chordata; class Mammalia; order Carnivora; family Felidae; genus Panthera; species Panthera onca. Next base: position 37,729,176 of record NC_138341.1, read on the forward strand.
TTACACCAATTAAATCAGAATGTCTTAGGGTGAGACCCAGACTTTGGTATTAAAAAATATATACCAAGGGGCACCTGGCTGGCTCAATCAGTAGAGCATGTGACTCTTGATCTCTGGGTTATGGATTCAAGCCCCATGTTGGGCACGGAGCCTACTTTAAAAAAATGTATATACTGATTTGAAAATCTATTTCAGTGTGCAGGCAAGGATGAGAAGTGCTGTCCTACTGGAATTTCTCAATTTTGGTTGACTGTGTTTTATAATATTAACGTGCTTGGAATTAAGGTTTGAAAGCTGTTGAGCCTATCTGGAAGCCCCTGATGACACAGAGAGCTTACGAGTGTCACAGTAGTCTTTCTTTTTTAACCCAATAAATATTTGCCAGTGAGGTGGTGACGTGAAACAAGGTCAGACCCAAATAATTTGAATCCGTTCTTTCTTCTCTGATGGGCCAGACATTATGGGATGCATGGTATGTCAGGTCAGCTGGACAGAAGGAAAGAGTGTCACTTTGAAAAGTATTAAGAAGCGGCAAAAGCGTCAAGGATGTGGGGCACCTGGGTGGCTCAGTCGGTTGTGTGGCCGACTTCAGCTCAGGTCATGATCTCATGGCTTGCGAGTTTGAGCCCCGCATCGAGATTTGCGCTGACAGCTTGGAGCCTGGAGCCTGCCTCAGATTCTGTGTCCCTCTCTTGCTCTGCTCCTCCCCCACTCATACTCTCTCTCTCTCTCTCAAGAATAAAAAAAAAAATTAAAAAAAATGCCAAGGACATGGACAAGATTGTGTAACAAAGGGATCTGCCCTCCTGAGGCTCCCAAGGGCAGATGCCTGGACGGTTGATGGAGCTGCTCTTGCTGCAGAGTGTGGGCAGATAGTCTAGTCCAAGGCAAATCTCATACTTTCCAGGAGAAGCCACTGAGAATAACACCAGGACTGTGGAGGAGCAGTGCACGGTGCTGGTGAGGAAAAGGGGGATATGCAGACCAGAAAATGAAGACTAGAACAACCCCAAGCATCTGTACCCAGCAGAGCACAAGTCCCATGGAACCAGACCCAGGCAAAGGTGTATGTTCTTAAGATACATAAATGAATGTTCATTTATTTTGAGAGAGAGAGAGTACACATGAGCATGAGTGGGGGAAGCAGAGAGAGAGAATCCCAAGCGGGCCCTGTGCTGACAGAGGGTTCAATATGAGTTGAGTTTGGGGCTCACTCCCATGAATCATGAGATATGACCTGAGCCAAAATCAAGACACTTAACTGACTAAGCCACCCAGGCACCCCTTTAAATGAAAGACTTAAAAAAGAGAATGTAAACCCAATAGTACTGATTAAAAAGCAAATTATCTACGTTGAAGAAAAAATAACGACATATTTTTTTCTTCTGACAATACGGTAAGTTTGCTTTTTCTCTTTCCCTTTACAGTAAGAATTCTCTAAACTGCCTGCAGTCTTGAGGACACCCTTCTTTTCTTCTATGTGGTGGTGAAACCGAAAATCCTAATTATTCCATGATCAGTGCTTTTGTCAAGAGGATACTGAGCTTGATGTCATCACATCGGACTGACACCAGGAATTAGTGTGATGTGGGCTTGCTGAGCTGCGCGTCAAAGCAAATTTTACATAATGAAGTAAAAGCGATCAAGTAAAAAAAATCTCATTAAATGCGTCTGTGAATTTTGAGGAAATGGAAATGACCAAAATGCACATTATGAACACCTCAATGTCACAGGTAAGTAAATTACATCTCTGTTTTAGCAATGTTGTACAGAAGATGTCCAGGATGTCTAACAAGTAAGGTCTTTTCATTTTCCTTGCTAAGAAACAGAGACTGAATGGGATGGGTTGCATGCCCGCCAAATATGCAAAGAAATAAGAAAAGTCTAGTTTGTCTTTGGATAAAGGATCAGCAATCTTCTACGTCTTCTGTGATTGCATTGCAGTAGTCATAGGAGTTAAGAAAGTTGATTGAAACTCCATTTTTCGAATCGAAGTACCTGAGAGCTAGGGGGCACGTTTGTTGTTGCTGCCACGCTGCAGTGGACTAACTATAGGAAGACTAACTATAGCATGAATAACTAACTACAGGAAGACCTGACAGAATCGGTTTTGCACCCTCGGGGGCCAACACATCTGTTTCCAGAATTTCCCCCTTTTGTTAGCCCACAGGACATTTGAGCTGCACTATCTGAATCTGGAAATGTGCAATATCTGAATCCTTAAGGGAAGGATACTGTATGATAATGCCTGCTTGTTTGTGTGGTGTGCCCACCCCAGTTCAGTGGCGGCTAGTTTCCACTGAGCATTGGTGTCTTTGGGGGAGACCGAAAAGCCCCCATTTTTGATAGATTTAGAAGTACTCGCCTGTCTTATCCTGAACTTGTGAGATTCAGTCTCCGTGGGTGCTTTCGTGTCTGCGAACCGTGCGCGAGCTCACATTCCTTTCTGCGCAGTTGCTTTCCTAACCCATTTATACGCATCCTCCCATTTGTCATTCACCTGCCTCAATCACCGGATCTGTGTTTCAGTGACGTCTATATCATGCTGGTGTTGTTACGTAATCATTCTCATTTTCATTGTCTGAACTCCTAGAAAACACAGTCACGCCACTCAAAGTGCTGAAAGTTAGACTAGTGTGGTCTCTCTAGAGAGCACAACAGTTAACCCACAGTCGAAGACAAACTGTTGGCGCCCCCCGGGGGCTCCATTGCTTGGGCGTCTGACTCTTGATTTCAGCTCAGGTCATGATCTCAAGGTTTGTGGGATTGGGCCTGGTGTCTGGCTCTGCATTGACAGTGCGAAGCCTTCTTGAGATTGATTCTTTCTCTCCCGCTCTCTCTCTGCCCCTCTCCACACGTGCACACGCTCTCTCTCTCTCTGAAAGATAAATACACATTAAAAAAAAAAAGACTATTAACACACAACTACAGTGCTCCTCAGCTGCACACATAAGTCCCATCATTCAGAGTGATGTGGCCATGCATGATTCATTATTTTGAGTCACAAAATATAGACCAGGGGTGGGGTGGGGGTGGGGACAGCAACAGCAACTATGGAAAGTAGTCAACTTCTGAAGTTCAGTCTCCACTCAGACTTTTCTCCCAAACTCCACGCTTGCAATCAACTGCCTACCCAGTGTCTCTGTTTTGATGTCTTGAAACTTCTCAGCCTTACCAAGTTCAGACCTGAGCCCCCGATGCTGCTCCTAGAACCACTCCACCTTCAGCCTTCCCTAATTCAGGTGGTTCCATTCTTCCAGCTCTTCAGGCCGGCTTGGAAGGCTCCTTGATTCCTGTTTTCTTAGCAGCCAGTGCAGTAGGAGATCCTGTTGGCCCCATCTTCAAACAGAGCCACACTTCCTGTTATCAAATCCAGCACCAGCCACTGTCACTCTCCCTGGGTTTCTGCAGCAGCCTCCTCCCTGCTCTCCCAATTTCTACTCAGCTCCCACCCCTGGGCAGGTTCTTAGTACGATGACCAGAGGGATCCCTTTGAATATGTAAGTCAGAATAGGGGCGCCTGGGTGGCTCAGTCAGTTGACCTTCTGACTTCGGCTCAGGTCATTATCTCAAGGTTTGTGAGTCTGAGCCCCACGTCAGGCTCTGTACTTTCAGCACAGAACTTCAGATCCTCTGTCCCCCCTCTCTCTGCTCCCCCATGCACGCATGCACACTCTCTCTCTCAAAAATAAATAAACGTTAAAAAAATTGCTTTAAAATATGTAAGTCAGAATAGATGTCACTTCTCTAAAACTGCCAAGGCACATCATGTTACTCAGAGCAAAAGCCAAAGTCCTTACACTCACCTCTAAAACCTGTGTGATCTGGGCACCCTCCTCATCATTACTTCTGACCTCATTTCCTTCCAGGTTCCCGGCCACATGGAATTCTTCCTGCTCTTTGAACACTGCAGACTTGGCCCTGCCTCAGGGACTTTGCATAATTGTTTCACTGGAAAACTTCTCCCAGATAAACATGTGACTGTCACCTCTAGGTCTTTTCTCAGATGTCACCTTCTTTCCATCCGACTTAGCATAGACACCTACCTCTTACCCTGAACTTCTTCACCCCATCACCTCTTTTCATATAAGGCACTTATTTATTGGGCTTACTGTTTATTTTCTGTCTCGTCCACCAGAATGGGGCAAGAATTTTTGTCTCATTTGTTCCCTGGTATATTGAATGCATTTAGAATAGTGTCTACTACATAGTAGGTGCTCAATAAGTGTTTTAGAATGAATGAAGAAGGTGGTCACCATCCTCTGTTTGGATTATATCCTGGGAAGTGCGGCTGTAGTTGTCGTGAGGTACAGGGTCCCCAGAACAGTGGTGAGTGGCGGGCTGAGGTCAGGGGCCTAGTGGTCACCTGCAGCTATGTCTCACCTCCTACCCTAAATGGTGTTAGCCAGGTTGATCAAGGTTGCAGCATTGTCTGGGGAAGAAGGTTCAGAGGAAATATAAGTATTAGAAGACAATCAGATCCCTCAAAGGTGGTCAGATAAGCAGAGTGATGGCAGAAGGTTGTGCTAGGTTGGGTGGTAGAGAATGCCCTTTGAGAAGATGACGTTTGTTTGTTTTTTAAATGTTTATTTTTGTGAGGGATGAGGAGGGGCAGAGGCAGAGGGCGGTGGGGGGAGGGGAGGGTGCGGGGCACAGAGGCTCCAAAGCAGGCTCTCCACTGGCAGCAGAGAGCCCAATGCGGGGCTCGAACTCAGGAACCCTGAGATTAAGACCTGTGCTGAAGTTGGATGCGTAACTGACTGAGCCACCCAGGTGCCCCGAGAAGATGACATCTGAGCAAAGGACTTGGTGACAGGTCCTGGGTGTGTGGGTCAAATCCTAGTTAGGAGGGGGGGGAGGCAGCAATGGGATATGGTAAGTTTATTTCTCTGCTTGACAAGTAATGCTCTAGAGCTCAGAGTCCTCCATGTGACCTTCTGTACCCATTGAGCAGATGAAGGAAGAGAGAGAGCTTGAGGACCACGGGGAGAGTTTTTAGGGGCCAGCTCTAGCCGTGCTGCTGTATATCACTACTGCCATCAACCAGAACTCAGCCCTGCTTCAGCGCAAGGCATGCCGGGAAATGTGGCCTACCTGTGTGCTCCAGAGGAAAAGCAAGTGAGCACTCGGCCTCGTCTCTGCCACACTAGAGACCTTTCGGGGCGGATACTCAGTGTGAAACACATGGAGCAAGGGGCATCCACTGGTGTGGATGGAGGAAATGTGTGGCCTAGAGCAGCCTTTCTGGAAGGGAATGTGGAACTGTCTTGCTCCATCTATCGGAATTTATGCGACAGAAACGTGCGTACAAACATGAATGTACAGGAAAGACCTTGCAGTATAGTTTTTAATAATGAATAGTTGGAAACATTGGACAAATAATGGTTTGTCTATAAAATGGGATACATATAATAACTTAGAAATGAAGATAGATCTCCTTATATTATCATTTGAACATATGTCTAGCGAAATGCAAATTATAATATCTCAGAATATTCACACACTAATTTTAAAAATAAGCAATACTTGCATGTGGCCCCAAATTCCAAAGGTACAAAAGGCTGTGCATTGCACAGTCTTTGCTCATGCTTTGGGTCACTGAGTTCCTGTCTTTGCAGGCACCTAGTGCTACCAGTTGCTTGTATCTCCTTGCAAAGCATCTTACACATACACCAGCAAACGCATTTATATGGGGGCACACTCCCCCATATATATGTCTGTGTATTTTTATTGCCCCCTTTTTTATACAAATGCTAACTTACTACACATGTTCTTCTGAACCTTCCTTTTATCACTTAAAGATTTAACTTGGCAACCATTCCATATCACTACATAAATAATTCTCTCGTTCTTTTTATGGCTTCATCATATTTCCATATATGGATATACAAAAGGAATTACTTTTAAAAATAAGTATTTTTACATAGAACTGTATAAAAGATATCCTCAAACTTCATAGCTCTTGCAGAAGTCAAATGACGTCCATGTGGTTATACTTTTTCCGTCTTCATCCCTGCAGCTCTGGACGGCTGACCCCTGACAAGGACTCTCTCCTTGATCAAATTTTAATCAGGTTCCTCTGGGCCTCTCTTTGACTAAATCTCAGCTTTGACCGCCCCATCCTGTGTCTGGCCTTCCCAGCCCAGTCTCAGCAAAGAATTCTACGAAGTCGGTTTAGTGAGAATCTCCTCACCTTTGACATCTACTCAAATTCCTCACGCCCTACCTTTGATTCTTGGTAAAGGCAAGAATCGTTGATGTCCCCTCTTAGTAATTTTCCATCCACCGACACTCTGTTGGCTGTACATCCCCACTTGGCCTTGGATTCAGAGTTGAGCCAGATCTTGCTCCCCGGTTGCCATATCCCTATTGCAATAGCCCAAATAAAGTCTTCCTTACTGTTTTAACAAGCGTCAGATGATCTTTTCTTTAACTGCCCTACTACTTTCTTGAACCCCTTCTTCCTTTGTCTTTCTTCACACACACTCTGCAGGTCTCCTCCTCCTTCTCTGGCTGTTCCTCCTCCTTCTCCCACCCAGCCATCATGTGGTGGTATTTTTCAAGGCCTAAACCCCATCTCTTCTATTCTCTACTCTCTGCAGTGATCTCATTCATTATAGAGCATATTAAATCACTGGCTCGTAGATAGTTATCACTAGCCCAGGCCCCTGCCGTGGGCTTTCACTTGACTGCATAGACTTTTCTTTAGATTTCTTTTTTTTTTTTTTTTCCTCTTAGATTTCTTGACGGGAACACTCAGCCCCAAGCTGTCTTCCCAAGCTTGTAATTTCCCTCGGCCGCCACGCTCTCTTTTGCTACAGCGTCGTGGACCCTGGGCCCGGGGTGCTTTTGCTCTCGATGGCTCAGTGTGCTCAGTTAATTGCTACTCATCATTCAGACCTGAGCTCAGTCAGTCCAGAGCCCCTCAGAGTCTTCCCTGTCCCTGCCCTCTTCACAGGCCCAGATTCCACTTCTGTGTGTTTTCATAGCAATACCTAAACCTCTCATTCGTGACCTCCCTTGAAAAAGGAAACATCGGGGCGCCTGGGTGGCTCAGTCGGTTGAGTGTCCGACTTCAGCTCAGGTCACGATCTCGCGGTCTGTGAGTTCGAGCCCTACATCAGGCTCTGGGCTGATGGCTCAGAGCCTGGAGCCTGCTTCCGATTCTGTGTCTCCCTGTCTCTCTGCCTCTCCCCCATTCATGCTCTGTCTCTCTCTGTCTCAAAAATAAATAAATGTTAAAAAAAAATTAAAAAAAAAAAAAAAGAAAAAGGAAACATCAGGCAGATCTGGGTTGAGAGGTACCATGTGAAGTGACTGTTTTGGACTCTTCAAAAACATCAGTATCATGAAAGAAAATACCCACGGAACAGTGCTTGATTAAAAGAGACTGAAGAGATATTACCCTTGTGCGGGCAGTCTCTCAAAGCCATTATTTGGACAGTTGGGGACATTTGAATAAGGACTGGATATTGGATAAAAGTATTGAAGAAATGTTAAGTGTCTTGGGTTTGATAATGATATTGAGTTAACATAGAAGAATGTCCTTCTTAGGAGATACATGTTGAAGTGTGTAGGGTTGAAGTCTCATAACTTACTCTCAAGCAGTTCAGGAAAAAAATGTGTGTTTATATATGCCTATACCTATATCTAAGTTTAGATATGTGCCTATACCTATCCTTCATATACATGTATATTTATACATAAGTACATGTATATATACATGCTACATATAAACAGGTATCTACAGCTATATCTGTCTAGAAAGAACAAATACGGAAAAAGGCTGAGAATTGATGAATCGAGGTGAAGGGTATGCTGTACTGTCCTTGCAGCATTTTGTAGGTTTGAAATTTTCCAAAATAAAAAGTTGGGGGGAAATGAATGATCACATAAAGTACAAGAAGCGTTGGAGAAGAACTTCTTGATGACTGTTGTTCAGGCCATCATCATCCTCTTTTTTTTTTTTTTAATTTTTTTTCAGTTTATTTATTCATTTCGAGGGGGAGAAGGGCAGAGAGCGAGGGGGACAGGGAGAGGGAGAGAATCCTAAGCAGACTTGGCACTGTCAGTGTGGAGCCCAATGCGGGGCTCAAACTCACGAAACGTGAGATCATGACTTGAGCTGAAACCAAGAGTCAGACGCTTAACTGACTAGGCCACCCAGTTGCCCCTATCATCCTCTTTGTTTTTAGCTACAGTCCAGAAAAATTGCTTTTTCTAAAAAAAAAAGAAAAGGAGAAAGAAAAAAAAAATCTAAGACACAATATAAAGTACAATCCAACTGATAACACCTTAACTTAAATGGCTCAACATCATTTCAATCCAGTAGCCTTACAAACTCTGGATAACATCATTTTCTTAATCAAATATTCCAACTCTACTTGGCCAAGTACCACTCACACATTCGTCTTTCAAAAAGAAATTAAAAGGAAAAAGATTTGGTGGCATTATTGTTGCTGCCCAGTATCTTAAGCCTTGACTATATACAATTCCCCTTTTGTTCATTTTATTTTACTTATTTATTTATTTTTATTATTATGTTTATTTTGAGAGACACAGAGAGAGAGACAGAGGGAGAGAGTAAGCGGGGGAGGGGCAGAGAGAGAGGGAGACACAGAATTGGAAGCAGGCTCCAGGCTCTGAGCTGCCAGCACAGAGCCCGACGCAGGACTCAAACCCATGAGTGTGGGATCATGACCTGAGTCGAAGTCGGACGCTCAACCGACTGAGCCACCCAGGCGCCCCTCGTTTTGCTCATTTTAAAGATGAAACAAGGACTCTGTTAATCTTGTGCTAGTCTTGTCTGGGGAGGGACAATGCTTCACCCTTGCTGTGATCCCTCACACGGTTCCCATTTTCTGCATATGCAACCATTTACTCAGATGCAGATCCTGTAGCTTACATCATGTCATGTTTATGAGCTCTGCACACTGGTTGCATCCTTCAGGCTTTTAATTCCTTGCAGTTCACCCCTACAGTTTCCTGAACCATTGCGTGTGAAGAAGAGAGTTGGTTTTCTTCTTTTTGTTGTGAAGGGATTACCCACTCCCCACCCCTTGACTGCCATAGCACTGAATGGAGAATTCAACCTTCTTTCCCAACAAGATAGGAAAGGGGGAAGGCATGATAATAGGAGGACAGAAATACCACGGTTTTTTTACCCACCAAATTAAAATTTTATATTTCCGCTTTTTCTGATCAGATGCCTGTCCTCTATTCAATTGCATGTATGTACCTGTGACAGATCTTAATTTAACTTTTAAGTGTTCCTTGAGAATTTGGGAATTTTATGACAGCATTTTATTAATGTCCTCTAAATCCGAAATTTTCATTAGAGGATGTTGGTTTTTGTCTCTCATGAATTTATGGATTCACATCATGCACAGGAAAAAATTATGTGGATGTTCTTCCTCATGGGGAGATGCCTTTCCTGCCCCTGCTCCCCAGGCTGCCATGTGCATGGGGCTTTCCTAGGCATCAAGGCCACCTTGGTTTGGAGAAATGCCAGAGGTGGAAGCATCAGCTGGGCCATGCTTTCATTCTACTTGTCTACATTTGATTGAAGTCCAAGAAAATTTCAGTTCATGGAGAAGACATCTCATAATCTGTGTTCATGGAGAATAACACCAAGTGGAATCACCTTGAAACAGGCTTGTAATAGCTGCACAGAGCAACATGGCCTTCCCCCCACCCGCATTTTCACATAAAGGGGTCAGATTTCCAGAAGAGTAAGTCTGCCTATTGTTTTTAAACCACTTTAAACTCATTGTCTTGGTAATGTCCCCAGCCCTGAAGAGAGGCTGAAAGTCCACCTCAACTTGAGCAGATAGTGACCTGGTCTCATTAACTTCCTTTGGGAGGGCTGTTCTCTTACTTGCCATTTAAACCATAGATCCTGAGGCACTGGGTGACTCAGTCCATTAAGCGTCTGACATCAGCCCAGGTCATGATCTCACAGTTCGTGAGTTTGAGCCCTGCATCAGGCTCTGTGCTGACAGCTCAGAGCTGGAGCCTGCCTCGGATTATGTATCTCCCTCTTTCTCTGCCCCTCTCCTGCTCATGCTCTGTCTCTCAGTCTCTCAAAAATAAATAAATGTTAAAAAAAAAATTCTTTTTTAATACAAAATAAACCATAGGTCTTATCCAGCATTTTGTACCTACCAGATTTGGCAAGGGGAAAAAAAAAAGAGATTAATTGCTTAGATCACAAAGCAGAGTTAGGCAGCTACCAGCTGGCCCCCAACATTCGCAACCAAGGCAAGAGTGTAACGGAGGCCCTGCACCAATACATCCAATATTTACAAAGTCAAAGTGACAAGATGCTAAATGAAATATGTCTTATCCTCCTCCCATGATAAACACATATTTACATTAACAGAATCAAAAAACATGTATAGGGTGCCTGGGTGACTCAGTCACTTAAGCATCCGACTTCAGCTCAGGTCATGATCTCATGGTTCATGAGTTCAAGCCCTTCATGGGGCTCTCGCACAGAGCCAGCTTTGGATCCTCTGTCTTCCTCTATCTCTGCTCCTCCTCAGGTCACATGTAGGTGCATGCACTTCCTCTCTCTCTTTAAAATAAATAAACATTAAAAAAAAAACACCCCAATGTATAAAGCTGTGGCTATAGACGATAAAAGTTGACAGCATATCATAGGGGACTCCATTTAACATTTACTGCTCATGTCTGGGTGATTGATGATGGTTGGAGGAATAATAAAATAAAGACAAGTAGAATTCAGATTTATTAAATATTTTGTTAAATTATTTTTTGCCTTCATTTCAGCAAAATCCCTGACTTGTTAAAATCAGGATTTTTACTGAATTTGAGAAGAAGCAAGAAACTGGGTGCTAAGTGGGTGCTTTTCACTCTTGTGAAATACATTGTTACGCAAGAACCCATGGTAGTCACAGTATCATACATTTCTGGTGGGAATGTAAAATGGTGCCACTGCTTCAGAAAACAGCCTGGCACTTCCTCAGAAAATTAAACATGGAGTTACCATATGACCCAGCAATCCCCCTCCTAGGTATATTCCACCCGAAAGAGTTTAAAACACATGTTCACACAAAAGTTTGTGCAAGGGTGTTCATAACAACATTATTCATAATAGCGCAACAGTGGGAAAAACCCAAGTATTTATCAACTGATGAATAGACAAACAGAACGAGCTATCTCTGTATGATGGAATATTATTCAGCTGTAAATAACAAGGGGTGAGGGGCGCCTGGGTGGCTCAGTCGGTTGGGCGTTCGACTTCGGCTCAGGTCATGATCTCGCGGTCCGTGAGTTCTAGCCCCGCGTCGGGCTCTGTGCTGACAGCTCGGAGCCTGGAGCCTGTTTCAGATTCTGTGTCTCCCTCTCTCTGACCCTCCCCTGTTCATGCTCTGTCTCTCCCTGTCTCAAAAATAAATAAACGTTAAAACAAAATTTAAATAACAAGGGGTGAAATACTGCTACATGCTACAACATGGATGAACCTTGAACACATCATGTTAAGTAACAGGAGGTGGTCACAAAGGACTATATACTGTATGATTCCATTTATATGAAATGGCCGGAGAATAGGCAAATCCAGAGACAGAAAAGTAGATTCACGGTTGCCAGGAACTAAGGTGAGGGAGGAACGGGGAGCGAATGCTCATGAGTGTAGGGTTTCTTTTTGTGTGTTTGTTTCGTTTTCCCTTTTTATTTTTATTGTTTTAAATGCTTCAAGTTTTTATTTAAATTCAAGTTAGTTAAAAGTACAGGGTTTCTTACTGGGGGTGATAAACATGTTCTGGAATTAGTTGGGATTATTGTACAACTTTGTGAATATACTATAAACCAAATTAATAGGTTGAATTTTAAAAGGTTGAATTTTATGGTGTGTGAATACTATCTCGAAAAAGATTGCTATTAAAAAAGCCCACATGGGGCGCCTGGGTGGCTCAGTCGGTTAAGCGGCCAACTTCGGCTCAGGTCACGATCTCGTGGTCCGTGAGTTCGAGCCCCGCATCAGGCTCTGTGCTGACAGCTCAGAGCCTGGAGCCTGTTTCGGATTCTGTGTCTCCCTCTCTCTGACCCTCCCCCGTTCATGCTCTGTCTCTCTCTGTCTCAAAAATAAATAAACGTTAAAAAAAAAAATTAAAAAAAAAAAAGCCCACAAATTTTGGGGTGCCTGGGTGGCTCAGTCGGTTAAGTGACTGACTTTGGCTCAGGTCATGAATTTGCAGTTCATGAGTTCAAGCCCCGCATCAGGCTCTGTGCTGACAGCTCAGAGCCTGGAGCCTACTTTGGATTCTGTGAGTCCCTCTCTCTCTGTCCCTCCCCTGCTCATGCTCTCTCTTTCTCAAAAATAAATGAACATTAAAAAAAAAACTCACAAATTTTAAAAAGCTAGCTCGTTCCCTCCTTCATCCATTCAGTCTGTCAGTCAGACGTTTATTGAGCATCTATAAAGTGTTAGGTAGTGTTTTAAGTGCTGGGATTACCTGTATCAGTGAACAAAACAGACAAAATTCCCGGCCCTTGTGAAGGTGATAAATTAGAAGAGAGCACAAGCAGAAAATTTTAGTTCAAGTGTTAGAAAGAGGATCTGGAAGAAGTAAAATGTTTGCAAGTAAGTGTGTTGTCAAAGATTGGTGGGAAATTTCATAACAGAGTCTCTGTTGAGTCTCTGTTGGGCCCAGAAAAAAACAAAAACAAAAAACAAAAACAATCCTCCTAGCATTCCTGGCAATTATAGTCATGTTCTCAGACTTCAGAAAGCATAGGAATCTCTGGAAAGTCTGAATAAGAATGGAGATTGCCCAGAATTCTGGTTCCTTAGGCCTCTACATTTAATTACACTTTTCATTACAGAGAATTTATTTAAAAAAATTTTTTAATGTTTATTTATTTTTGAGAGAGAGATAGAGTGTGAGTAGGGGAGGCGAGGAGAGAGAGGGAGATGCAGAATCTGAAGCAGGCTCCAGGCTGCTCAGAGCTCAGATGCAGGGCTCGGAGCCTGATGCAGGGCTCAAACTCACAAATGGTGAGATCATGACCTGAGCTGAAGTTGGACGCTTAACCAACTGAGCCACCCAGGTGCCCTCATTATGGAGAATTTAAAACAGATACAAAGGTAGGCTAGAATGGGGAACACCCATCCAGCCCCAGTGACAACTCTGGAAGACCAACTGCAATAAGGACTGAAGGGCCTTTCACCAAGGTTCTCAACCTCATCACAATGGACACTTTAGGCACTATAATTCTCTGCAGGGGCATGGGGAGGTCCCAGGCACTGTAATGTGTTTATCACCATCCTGGCATCTACCCACTAGATAACCAGTGGCATCCCAACCCTCAGTCATGGAAATCAAAAATGTCTCCAGACGTTGTCATATGTCTCCTGGACGAAAAAAATCACTCTTGGTTAAGAACCATCACTTTATTTTTAAAATTAATGTATTACTATTTTCTTGATTGAAGTATAGTTGACACACAGTGTTACATTAGTTTCAGGTGTATGACATAGTGATTCAACAGTTTTATACATTGTGCTGTGCTCACCACAAGTGTAGCTCCCGTGTGTCACCAGGCATTGCTATTACAATACCATTGACTACATTTTCTATGCTGTACTTTTCATCCCCCTGACTTATTCCATAACTGAAAGTCTGTACCTCCCACTCCCCTTCCTCCATTTTGCCCATCCCCCCATCCCCTCAGCTCTGGCAACCATCAGTTTTTTTTCTGTACTTATGAGTTTGTTTCTGCTTTGTTTTGTTTTGTTTTTTTTTTAGATTCCACATGTAGGTGAAATCATATGGTATTTGTCTTTCTTTGTTTGACTTATTTCACTTAGCACAATACCCTCTACATCCATCTGTGTTGTCACAAATAGTAAGATCTCATTATTTTTTTATGGTTGAGTAACATTTCATTGTGTATAACATCTTTTTAAAACATTTTTAATGTTTGTTTTATTTATTTTGAGAGAGAGAGCGAGCAAGCGAGCAGGAGAGAGGCAGAGAGGATCCCAAGCTGGCTCCACACTGTCAGCATAGAGCCCAATGTGGGGCTCGAACCCACAGACTGTGAGATCATGACCTGAGCTGAAATCAAGAGTCGGATGCTCAACCAACTGAACCCCCTAGGTGTCCCTATACCACATCTTATTTATTCATTCATCTCTCAAGTGGACACCTAGGTTGTTTCCATATCTTTGCTACTGTAAATAATACTGCAGTAAATACAGGGTGCATATTATATCTCTTCTAATGGGTCTTTTTTGTTTTCTTTGGATAAATACCCAGTAGTGGAATTATTGGATCACATAGTATTTCTAATTATTGAGGAGCCTCCATACTGTTTTCCACAGTGGCAATGCCAATTTAGATTCCTACCCAACATGCACAAGGGAAGAACCATTGCTTTAGATGATATTCTAAGTCATGTTTTTTCTGACTCTTGGCCTGTCCCCATTGGATTAGCCATCGGTTCTGTTACTTACAAAACTACTGACTCTTTGGGCTGCAGACTAAGAACAAATTGTAGTTCATGACTCAGCATACTGGACACATAGTAAGGACCCTTTCTCTGAGGAGACTGATTGGAGTCAAGGTGCTGGTCCAACCTGTGTGGTCCACATTGCCTCCTGAACCCACAGTCATACTGAACATGGCACTACATCCACCATCCTACATTGGACACAAAGTTGAGGACCCTGCTTCTGATGCAGAAGCCTCCACTACATGCAAGACTTATGACTTCTGCCAAAAATTGGCCCCTTTATTTAACAGTGAAGGAATCCACAGGACAGGGGCATTGGCTCTACCCATTCTTGATGGATTGCCTACATTGGACCTTTGACTCTCGTTTTTTTGGCTTCCAACAGTGCTTCACCATTGTTACACTTTTTTAGGTTATGATGTTGCTGGTCCAGTCTCATTAGCTGACTCTAGGCATACCATTGTGGTGTTTGAAACCAGACTATCATGTATTTGGCTTTCTGGATCATTTGCAGATTGACAGTGGTGCACCTTTTGTAACAAAGCCTGCAAAGCCACCCAACAAGGGACTGAGAGTCCAAGTATTCAATGAATCTATATGCTCTCTATCATCCACAGGCTTCTGGTATTGTTGAGCTTTGAAACACTCTCCTTGGAAATCAACTCACAAAGATTTCAGACTCTACCTCTCTCATCTCCTCCTTGTCTAAATACCTTAGTAAGGCAGTTTGGTCACTGTGATGTTTTTGTAGTATGTCAGCTTGGCTAGACTAAACCATATTTCTGAATTCCCATAGCTCAGTGTTGGCCTCCTCTGATGGCAGATTGGATACTCATCAGTGTCATAGCATACCAGCCTTTGTGAGGGAAAAGCCATTCTGTTGAACCCAGGCATGGACTCCATTACCCACTATGGCCAAGCCATCTCATACATGGACTATTCCATGTACACTCTTCTCACTTGTACATGGGCCTATTGAGCATTGGCATCACCACCTGATTAAATTTGTGAAAATCTATCATCTGAATTTTGTGCAGGCCAAACATATAAGTTAAATGAAAATATGTTGGGGATCACCAGGTCTGCATCTTTTGAGCTTTGGATGGTGGTGGTTCTGGATGGTGGTAGCAAGAGATAGGGATTCCCCCAGGGATAGGGCATTGATTTTTGGTTGAGTATTTAAGGTAGAGGTGGGGAGGAGCAGTTCTAGAATCTTTCACTTGACCTGTCCCATCACAATAGGCTTTATTCTTTGGGTCAGGAAAGAAATGTGGGGATTTCACCAGCTGGGAAATATATCTGATGTGACTGGGGAAATAACCACAAGATTAGTTTAAGGTCTCACCTGGCCCACTGTGAGATGGACTTCAGCCAAAACTCTATCTGCCGATCTCCATAAGCTCTTTCCTTTCCATTGGATGATGGGGCACTTTGGCTTTCCAAAGATTAGGTTCAGATATGAGGCAATATCCACAATATGGCAGCTAGTGGGATGAGCACAGCTTTAAAAATGACCAGAATCTGATTCTTGGCCTCACTTTTTTCCAGTTTTTTTTTTGGGGGGGGGGGGTGGGGAGGGCAAGGGGAGGAGGAGAAGAGGCAAGGTTTTTAAGCTCTCTGAGCCTGTTTGCTTATCAGTAAGATGGAGCTAAAAATACTTATCAGATTGTTGTGAGGATATGGCAAGACCACTTACATCAAGTGTTTTAAGTGCTGCCTAGAATGTAGTCTAATGACCATGAATACCATTTACTTCTTTTTTTAAAATGTTTTTAAGTTTATATTTTGAGAGAGAGAGAGTGAGAGAGCCGGAGAGGTAGAGATAGAGGGAGAGAGAGAGAATCCCAAGCAGGCTCTGCACTGTCAGTATGGAGCCTGATATGGGGCTCGAACTCACCAACTGTGAGATCATGACCTGAGCTGAAATCAAGAGTCGGACACTTTAACCAACTGAGCCACCCAGGCGCCCCCATTTACTTCTTTTGGAAGGAGAGTGCAAACCTGAGTTGTTGTCATTCCTTCATCAATATTTTGATAACTTACATTCCATAGCATTTTGATTTTTCTAATTTAATTTCAAAGGTTTTACGTCACTTAATTATTCATAATATTTCTTGAAAGTAGATTTGAGCTGGTACAAACCCCCCTTGAGATTTTAGATACTTAGACCCAGAGAATATAGATGATTTGCTCCTTATTTTCACACGATGAGCCATACAATTTAACTTACATTTTGAAAATACATTTGTACTCCTATCCTAGAACTTAATTTAGCAAGTTATTTCTTTTAAAAGTTGGTGAGAGTGTAAGAAATTTTGCTCCAACCAGAGCTACTAGGAGTATAAACTGGGAAAGCATGTCTGCAAGATTTAATACAACTAAGAAAAATACCAGTAACTTTAATGCAGCAGTTCATCGTCTAGAAATTCATTTATTTTGTCCTTTTTGTAACTTAAGTTACTTACATGGATCTTTCACTTTTAGCCTTTATTTTTCTCTAACATGAGCATTTAGGGCTATAATATCTAGACAGTGTTTGTGATATGGTAGCATTATCATTGTTTTTCATTTCTGCATCCTAAGTGATTTCCACTTCTTCTTTGACACATGAATATTGAGAAGTTACTTCATGAGGAGATGCCTGGCTGGCTTAGGGGGTAGAGTCTGTGACTTGATCTCAGGGTGGTGAGTTTGAGCCCCACGTTGAGCATGGAACATACTTAAGAATAAATAAAATAGAAGTTATTTCATGAATTTGCAAATATGGCGTTTTTCTACTTTTCTTTTGGTTAACACTTTCTAACTTAATTGAATTATGGTCAAGGAGTGACACCAATCCTTTGAGATTTGGTGAACAATGTTACGTGGGATCTTTCTTCGTAAAAGCTCGATGTGAAATTCAAAACAATGTGTGCTCCACAACTGTTGTTCCATTTTTGCCCCAAAGATAATGCCTTTGGCTGCCAAGTTTAGTCAATATAGTAACATCTTGATCAAAATATTACAGAAAGTGATGTGTAAAATATCCCATGGATAGTAGCATTGTGAATTCCTGCTTGTAGTTCTGCTCATTTTTTATTTATATACAGTATTTTATGCTATTCAGTTAGGTTCACAGAAGTTTGTATTTATTTCATGTTCTTGTGAATTAAACCTTTTATCATAATGGAGTGATCCTCTTTATCTCTAGTAATGCTTTTTTGCCTTAAATTCTATTTGGTCTGATAATAACAAAGCCACATCTGCTTTCTTTTCCTTAGTTTGTCTAAATACATCCTTTTGCATTCCTTTACTATAAATCTTTTAAGTGAAAAATTTCAGTTATTTATATTATGTATTTTCTATTATAATTTATATGATAATCAGTGACCCGTTTGGAATACTTTGGTCATCTTCTTTTGTGCTTTATATTTTGCCTTTTCTTCTAGTTCTATTCATCTTTGGCTTCTTTTGTACTGGTGAAATACTGTTATAGAATTCTTTTTTTTTTTCCTTTGTACAAGTGTGGGATTTCTATTTCTAGTCTAATAATTCTTACCTTAGGTATTTTGACATTCACAGTTAACTTATTAAAGTCCAAAATTAGTGAATAGCTTTACCATCCTTCACATCATGCAAGGATATTTGAATACACTAGCCTCACATCCTCTCCCCCTTATTTTGTTGTTCATCTTGTTATTTTAAGCCTGGCAGACATTTTTATTATGTTTTGCACCACAAGTGTTCTTCATTCTTTCCTTCGATCTTTTTTCTGGATTGCTTTCCATCTGTACTGCAGCTCTGTTGGAGGCAGAGCCTCTACTTTGTTGGCTTGGAATGTCTTCATTTTGCTTTCATTCTTCAAGGGTACTTTTATTGATTGTAAAATTCCAAGCTGACAGTCTGTGAAAAAAAAAGCATTAACAGGGTGGCTTAAGACCGCTATCTTTAGAAAGGACTGCTTACAAGGATGGCCTGAGGCTGGCATGTGGGTCCTTGGATTTCAGAAGTGTTCCCATCATTCCCTGACTGACAAGAATGGCTTACTGTGTCGAAACTGTACCATATGGTCTATGTTGAACATCTGCTCTCCTACTGGGAGTCTGGAATTTTGATCTGTGCTAGACAGAGGTGCCTACGTTCCCAGTTCCCAGTACAAATCTTAACACCCTGAGCCTCTAATGAGCTTCCCTGATGGACAACATTTTACACATGTTGTCACAACTCTGCTGGAAGAATCGAGCGTGTCCTGTGTGACTCCCCTGGGAGAGGACTCTTGGAAGCTTGCACCTGGTTTCCTTTGGACTGTGCCCCACGCACCATTTCCTTTTTTGTTTGTTTTTGTTTGTTTGTTTGCTTGTTTTTGTTTTGCTTTATGTCTTTTTACTATATGGAATGAGTCCGACTATACGAATTGCTGAACCTGAAGGAGTCCTGACACACCGTCATTTCACCTCAGAACACTGGGTATATTCCATCATTTTCTGGCTTCCGATCTTGCTGATGAGAAGTCAGCT
Source organism: Panthera onca (assembly GCF_046562875.1). Taxonomy (NCBI): domain Eukaryota; kingdom Metazoa; phylum Chordata; class Mammalia; order Carnivora; family Felidae; genus Panthera; species Panthera onca. The sequence continues at coordinate 37,748,153 of NC_138341.1, forward strand.
GAAAGTCTAGATGCTATCCTGATACTCTCAGCTCAAGCACAGTGGCTGTCATACGGTGGGAACTCAAATACTTGCCCAAAAATGGTGAAGGAAGGGATTCTACAAGAAGAGGCCTTAGAATGTTAAATACCCAGAGACATTCCTGCTCATCATAACTTGTGACCCAGGCTGCCTGAAGGATTACTCGGGCCTGGAATTGAGCAAGAAGCTTTCTCCAGGAAGAAAGATTCTTTACAACACATAAATAGGGGCACCTGGGTGGCTGAGTCGGTTAAGCGTCCAACTTTGGCTCACGTCATGATCTCATGGTTCGTGAGTCCAAGCCCCGTGTCGTGCTCTGTGCTGACAGCTCAGAGCCTGGAGCTGCTTCGGATTCTGTGTCTCCCTCTCCCTCTGCTCCTCCCTGCTTGTGCTCTGTCTCTTTGCCTCTCAAAAATAAACAGTGAAAAAAAAATTCTTTTTAAATACAATACATCAATACATATATACATACAAAAAATTATTTTAGAGGAACTTGGGCAGCTCTGAGGCACCTGTGGGGTCTCCTGGACTCACAGGTCAATTGTGGGAGGCACAGGCTGAGAGCCTTAGAGGCTGAGGGTCAAGGATTCCTAAGATACCTGTGATGCAGCGAGTGGAGTTTAAGGGCCAACAGGTGGAAGAAGTTGGAGGTCCCTGCTTAGTTTTAGGTGAGAAAGAGCAAGTCTCTTGTTTGGAATGGCTGGGAAGGAAGGTACAATAAATGCAAAATCTGCAGGACGGGGTCAAAAAGTGGGCCAAGTCGGTCTTGGAGAGAGGCTAGGAGGCTTGTGGAAGTAACCCCTTTCATTGCTTCCAAGGTCTCTTGCCCCAGTCCATCCTGAGGGAGGAAAGGAGTACCAGAAATGAGTACAGATTCCCAGAGCTTGTGTTCCAAAAGGGAGCTCAACATTATGTTGCATATGACTGCAATTCTCTGTAAACACTTTTAGTTGGTCTACTCCTGCTCTTCACCCTGCAAGATTTTTTTTTTTAAACTAACCCAGACTTGCTCTCAGGGGTCCTAATTCCACCCCAAGGCATTTTTGACAACAACCAGAGGTTGGGAGAGTTATACCCTGGGGCAAGATTGTAAATGGCCCCTGATCGGGATGCAAAACAGCCATTTGCCAGATCAGACTGCGTACTGCATTCCTGATAGCCTGTTAAGCTCAACCAAGAAACATCTTCTGGATACCTCTCAGGCAAAGCCGTGATAACCAACCACTGGGGCTACCCTTTGGTTGTGTTCACAGTTGTCTACTTGCCTTCTGCTAGGATAATCTGGTTTGTGCAGGAACCAGATGTGATTTAAAAGGGGGTATGATAGGCACCTCCACCTGCACATTCTTTCATCTTTATGGGTGACACTAATTTGTTAGGCCAATCCCCCCTGGGATGGAATATGGTTTTTGACATACTATTTTGGTCAGGGGAGGCAGTTTCGGAGGCTTCCACTTGACTTTTCCCCCTACAGTGGTTTTTCCCCACAGGCTGAGGACCATATGGGGTTATTCTGATTGGGAAACATGTCCATTCCAGTGATCTATTTGTGGATCAGGGAAATGAGCATCCGGTGGATCTATGGGCACAGTGGGTCCACTATGACTTGGCCTGGCCCAGGATGCCATGTATGAGCTGGGCTCCATAATGATGATACTTCACGTCTCTGCTTCTCAGTGTTAACTCATCCTGTGTCCGACAGGCCTTGAAATATCTGGTTATTCTCCTTTCTTCTGAGGTCCCTTTAGAGGTCCATTTGGAGAGGGACCGTCACTACCATATACATTTGCCATGACATTGTAGGATCCTTCCTTATGCAGCTCAGCCTCCCTTCAGTCAGAGGTCTGATGGGCAACTGATCATAATTTTTTACTGGGATGGCTGCCTTGAGCCTTTGTCATCCATCTGATTCCCTTTAGTTGTATAAATTAAGCTATATCTTGCCCCCTAGGAATACTATGTTCTAATACCATCTCCATAATTCTCTATGGGAACAGACTCCTCTGGCTGCTGTGAATTACAACTGTTCTTGTCATGTATTATAGTAATCTTACCCACCTTGCTGCTGGCAGTGGCGTGCCATCACCTGGCCTCTATTATTTTGAGATTCTGTCATCCTCATCAGAATTAGAAGTGTACTTCTTTCTGCGCGGGCATCTCCCATCAGCCCTGGCCTAGAGAGGAGCAGCCACTGGACTTTTTACCCATGCTGGTGGCCATATTCACTAGCACATTCCTTATCACTTGGGAAAAATAGAATGTTCTTCAGGTCCTCCTGTGGACCACAGCCGCCTGGTGGGTTTTCTGTCCTCAGTAGCCTGTCTACACCAGCATGCCCACTTCTCTGAGTCTTTTGATCCCTTCAGCCACTATTTGCCATGGCAGTGCTGGCAGTTCTGTTTCATTTAGTGCAAGCCATTGCTTTTTCTAAGCTTCCATGAGCCAACCAAGTAGAGCATTAATACCACTGCCTGCTCCTTGCCAGGGTGTTACATCCTGTACCACATAGCAGTGCTCCCAATTCAATCCACTCTCCTTCATCCAACTTCATGGTTTGCCTCCCTTGATACAACACAAGGAGAATCCAGTCCCATGTCAATTCTCCAACTCCTGCTGGACTCACTGGCCATGTCCTGCAGTTCCACTGGTGTTCGATTCCTTCTCCCACTTGGTAGGCCTGCTGTCTTCCCGCTGTGGCCAAGAGGACTGCAGTGTGGTTGCTCCAGCTGGGAGGGATCAAGACAAGGTAAGGCCTGGCTGACGGGTTTAGCGGGCAAAGAATGAGCTACTTTTTCAGATTGGGCACTTTATTACTTATATAGAGAGTGAAAGTGTGAGCAGTCAGAAGTGTCAGATCCCTATGGCCCTTGTGCAGGGTGACACCAAAACAAAAGAGGCCAGATGACAGCAATGTGGATGATGGATGGCACCGTGCCAGACTGCGGCTAAGGATGCGCGATGTGGCAAGAGCGGTGGTAGGCAGAATTTGAAGGTGGCCTCCAAGATTCCCACCCCCTGCCGTAATGTCCTGTCTAATCCTCACCCCTTGAATGTTGGTGCCAACTCTATAAACTATAGCCAGCGTTTTATAGTCTGTGGTGGTCCTCATAGGAGGGTGAGACCTAAAGTCCCATGCCTCTCTGGAACCAGGGAGGCAGATGATAAACTGTCTCATGACAGCTCCTCAGAAGACTGCCTATCTTGCCATAGTTTAGGGGGTTAGAAGGTGTTCCTCCACGACATGCATCAGACTTCAGTTTAGCCTTGCCTACGTGGGCTATGTGGAGACATGCAAGGTTGCCGGGGCACTATAGTGGAGATGTTTTACCTCACCACCTCTGGACCTCCATATATCATGTCTAAGAATTCTTTTTAGGGGCTCTTGGCTGGCTCAGTCAGGGAGCATGCAACTCTTGATCTTGGGGTTCTGAGTTTGAGCCCCACACTGGGTGTAGAGGTTACTTAAAAAACAAAATGAAAAAAAGAGAAATATAAACCACGCCATCAAATACTATAGTTAGTTGTACTGATAAGAGCTTAGACCAAATCCTTTTTCCTTACTTTAGGCAACAATGAATGAGAATGGCCACCTCCGTAACTCCTCGTAGGACAACCAGGCTGACTTACAAGAAGATGGATGGCAACCAGGCTTCCCTTCCAGGCCCAGGCCAATTTAACATGTCATTAATTTCAGTGCCAGAAGAGGTGTTGGTTATTACACATACCCTGACTTGACTGGTCAGCAGAAAATCCAGGCAATGTGATCATCCATCACCACTGACACTGGATAGTTCGGACTGTTTATGAGTGGCAGGTGATTATATACCTGATATTAACTGTGAACAGTACTATTCACTTGGGGCAAAGGTATATTAGCTATCGTAGCCCAGCCCAACCTCAATACTGTGTCCTGCCCATGGCTACTTAGATTCTGCTAATAGAAGGTTTGAGTCATCTCAGCAGCAGCATTTTACTTATGTGAGGTCAAGGTCTAATTCTTGCAAGACCGGGGTGTTGGGAGGGGCACCTAGGTGACAGTTGGGTGTCCTCCAGCTCAGGTCATGATCTCATGGTTCGAGAGCTCAAACCCCACATCAGGCTCTCTGCTGTCAGTGCAAAGCCCACTTCAGAACCTCTGTCCCCCTCTCTCTGCCCCTTTCCCTTGCTCTCTCCAAAAAATAATAAATAAATGTAAAAAAAAAAAAAAAAAAAAAAAAGACTGGGGGTTGGGATTAGCCGTGTAAAGGAAATTTAAGTACCAGAAAGAACCTATAAGAGAATACTTTCTAGAAGAATACTTCCAAAGTGTTCAAAGAAGGAACTCTCAAGCATCTATCAGCAGGGTCAAGAGGGTGAGACAGATTCAGCAATCCAAGGGAAGTGTGTGTGTGTATTTAGGTGGAAGAGGGAGATCAGCAATAAGATAAGCCTAAGTAGAACCATAAGTGTCCTGAAAATTAATTTTTTTGATGTGTTGGGCAAAGATTCTCTACTTTTAAAGTCCTTAACTTAAAGTGTCCACTAGAATGGGTGTCCTGCAGTTAGGGCACAGGCAGTGGGGACTATGTGGTACAAAGGTTACTCCAAGATGACAGAACAAGCCAGGTGTTCTGTGGGCAGGAACCAAGAGGTCTAAGGTATTCCTTCCCACCAGCCCAGGTGGTTGCTCTCCTTTCATGGTCACATGATTGGTATATCCAGTCCCTGCAATCCATTGGCTACTGTCCATGAATCAATAAAGATATAGCAAGGTACATTTTGGAGGGTTTATTCAGGACAAGCACGCCTGATTCCAACTCTGTTCACTGGGAAGAGTTCTCTTTTTCGTGCAAAGTTTTAAACAGTTGTTTTCTGTGGCTGCACAGCTGCAGGGGCCAAGCACATTCCACTGGTCTTTAACTTGGCTGATCCATCTGTGAACCAGGCCCAGGCATCCTCAGAGACCTTGGTGGACTAGTGCCCCCAAGAAGCTGGAGGCGCTGGCCCAAACTTTCCTTCTGGGGTTGCCGCATCTGGGAATGTCTGGCTACATTTTTATGCAGCAACCTGACTCCTTTGATGCCTGGAGGCTCTAGTCAGCAGAGCAGTTAGTCACTGACTTTTATAGTTTCAAAGGCTTACTGGGACTAACTGGTCAGAGGGGGAGGGCAGGGCGGACAGCCCACAGGAAGGTGGTCAGAAGCACTCCTGCCTGTGTCAGCTCTTCCATCAGTGCGGTGGTCTCTTCCCCATGTCCTGCACTACCTCACCCACACCACCGGCCTGGGCTGGGGCGCCTGGTGGGTCCCACATGGGTACTGCTCCCCCTGGCCCTGTCTTCACTGTAGCGTTTTCCCCACAGGGCTTCTTACCATCAAGAGAAGTTCTACACATGCTTGAAACGCTGCGTATCCCCACACCATGGAGGGTGCATGACTCGGGGTGAAATTGTGCCCGTGGGCCAAGGTCATTCTTGGAAGGGGACTCAGCACTGAGCTACCAGCAGTTAAAACCCTGGCAGCTTGAGGAATGACCACCTTGGTCCTGATGGGGGATTTGGGGAGGCACCCACAGGTCTACTCTGCACCCTAAAGTCATTGTGTTCACTCTGCCACTACAGCTGAGACTCCAGTAGGCGGTCACACCATTCTGGGAAGCTGTCTGCTTCTAGGAGATATGGCATGTGGTAACATCAGGGAATTTCGTGATTTGGGCCTACTGCCCACATTTTTTGTCATAAAATAGTATCCCATGGCCAAATAATTTGTGAGACACCACTGTAATTGAATAAGCGTTTGTAAATCTATGAACAGCAGTGTTGACAGAAGTGCCGTGGGCACGTAGGCAAATCCATACCCAGAATATGTTTGCGTTCCCTTGCCTTCATTCCCCACCACCATTTGCCTTTTACACTCACCAAATGGGAGGTAAATGCAGATGCGGTAAAAATCATTAGTCCTGCCTCTTTCAAATCTTTATGGAACTCATTTCTGCACTGTTCCACAAGCACAGAATTCTTAGGTATTATCTTGGCTATAGGAGGCCTGTTCAAGGAAGGAATTTGGCCATTCTTACCATAATAGACCTATTCCTCTGGTAAGGGAAGTAAGGCTGGCAAAATAACCACACGATGTATCTGGGATCCCACTTGACCTTCTGTGAGATGGACTCTGGCCAACACTTATCCTCATACTGACCTCTAATCCTCTCTCCAAAGAATCACAGTATTCCAGGGATTAGGCCCAGATAAGCACCCGTATCTACAAATGTGGCTTTCAGGAAAATGAGCACAGACTGAGATTAAAGCACCTGATTCCTGATCCTCTCTTTTGCTAGGCGTATATTGGGCAAAATCCTTAAACTCCCTGAGCCTGTTTGCTCATCCATAAATTAAAGCCAAAAATATTCTTCTGATTGTTTCTTGTTTGTGCTGATGTGATAAGATTACACACCAAGTGCTTTACACGCTGCCTAGAATACAGCCTAACATCCGTCAATACTATCGGCTTCTACTTCTTCTGGAAAATATAAAGAAGAATAGAAATATGTATGACTATCAGTATTTTAATAGCTCACTTTATGCATTTTAATTATTTCTCATTTATTTCCAATTTTTGTTGTTTCTTAACAACATAGAATCTAGGGATAGAAATTTAGGACTAGGTCAATCATCAGGTTGAATGGATATTCTTATATGACAGACTGGATACTAAGGCCCAGAGAATCAGATGATTTGATCCTTATTTTCAAATAATTGAGTTGTAAGAGTTATCTTTTACTTCTTTTAAAAAATATCTTTGGGGCACCTGGGTGGCCCAGTCGGTTAAGCATCTGACTTTGATTCATGTCATGATCTCACGGTCCGTGAGTTCCAGCCCCACATCGGGCTCTGTGCTGACAGCTCAGAGCTTGGAGCCTGCTTCAGATTCTGTGTTTCCCTCTCTTTCTGCCTCTCTCTCTCAAAAATAAACAAACATTAAATAAGTTTTTTTAAAATACCTTTTTACTTAACATCTAATCTGTACCCCTAGTCTAGGATTTAATTTGGAAAAGATTTTTTAAAGTCTTAAGACTGTAGAAAATGTGTGTTGTAACCATAGCTTGTAGGAATGTGAGTTGGTAAAGCATTTCTTTAGCTATTAAGACTAGCTAAAACACTGATTTCTGGACTCTACTCTTAGTTTACGATCCAGTAGAATTGGGGTGAAGCCAAATAATTTGCATTTCTGACAAGTTCCCAGATGATGCTGATCCTGATGCTGCTGGTCCACAGACCACACTTTGAGAACTACTGATGTAGAGTATTCTGGTAATATTTAATTAAAGCCAGAAAAATATTCATAAACTTTGACCCAGGATAAATGAAGATGAGCAGCCCGTGTGCCAACACATGCCTTGGATGCTCCCCATCTGACCCCAAGGGCCTGCCACAGCCCCTCCTAGTCACGCGGGGCAATCTCCTCCCCCCCCCCCCCCGCTCCCTCCCCCCAGGAAGCACAGTGGAGGCATGATTCAGTGGGCAGGGAGCAGCCCCAGGTTTTCAGGGTGCAGCTGAGGCAGCAGAGAGGAAAGGCATTTGGGATCATGCCCCAGCCCCTACTAAAGTGTTTCCCATTGCCCATATCAGCATCTAACATATCACAGATTTGACTGATTTGTCTCATTTATTGCCCGACTCCTTTGCCCCTCTTCAGAGCGTAAGTTCTCAGAGCAAGAATTTTTGTGTGTTTTGGGCAAGAACAATGCATGGATCATAGCAGGTGCTCAATAAGTACTGTTGAATGAATGATCATACACATGCATCTGAATGCTCATAGTACTATTTCTTTTATTTTAATTTTTTTAATGTTTATTCTTGAGAGAGAGAGAGAAAGAGAGGAAGGGGCAGAGAGAGAGGGAGACACAGAATCCAAAGCAGGCTCCAGGCTCTGATCTGTCAGCACAGAGCCTGACTTGGAGCTGGAACTCACAAATCGCGAGATCACTACCAGAGCCGAAGTCAGATGCTTAACTTGAGTCATCCAGGCACCACCATAATACTATGTCTATAAGGATCCACAAGAAAATGGCAGCAGACTTTCTGTGGGTAAGGGAAATGGGAAAAAGTGGAAGTGAGCATAATTTTCACTGACTCTGGTTCGCCTTTGAATTTTTGCTACCAATTGTTAGAAACAACACAATAGTCCCCAAATAAAGTTGTTCATGCTGAGCGCTGTGTCACGAAACCAAGATTAGATAGACTGTCACCTCTCCCAGAAAGGAAATACTAAACCAGTCAGGAGTCACCCGGTCAGCACTAGTTAAACTGTCTGCCTGGGAGACCCCATCAACCCCTAAGGGAAAATAACCTTGCACTACCCAATCCACTTTTTTTTTGCCTACTATGACTTTCATCCTTGTTCCTGCTCCCATCTGGCTATAGAAGTCTTTCATTTTGGGGTACCTGGGGGGCTTAGTCGGTTGAGCATTTGACTTTGGCTCAGGTCATGGTCTTGCAGTTTGTGAGTTCAAGCCCCATATCAGGCCCGTTGCTGCCCTCTTGGAGCCTGCTTTAGATCCTCTGCCCCCCCCCCCCCCCCGTCTCTGTCCCTCCCCCACTTGCATGTTCTCTCTCTCAAAAATAAATAAAAATTAAAAAAAAAAAAGGCTTTCATTTTGTATAGCTCCTCGGAGCTTCTTTCTACATGTTAGATTGAAGGCAGGTAGAGACTGCTCCTGGCTTTGTTCAGGAGAACATTTATAGTTTATTGTCTCTCTTTCTGAAATTCTTCTAACAGACCTCTTGTCTGGGTCTCCCGATTCTAGTTGATTTTTGCTCAAATAAACCCTTAATTTTTAATGTGCCTCAGTTTATCTTTTAAAATTATGTATTTTACTTAGCTAACCAAAAATAAGTTAGATCCCTATTATTATTATTTTTTTAAGTAAACTCTGCACCCAATGTGGGGCTTGAACTCATGACCCTGAGATCAAGAGTTGCATGCTCTAACAACTGAGCCAGACGGGTGCCCCTAGATTCCTATTATTGATTAAGAAAATCAAGTTGTAAGAGAAATAGGCAAAATGGTGAAAACCACAAGGACCACATACACACTAGGTATGGTTAGATCATTGTGTGAGGCTGCGTGAGAATGCCCCAGACAGGCCTGAAGAAAAGCTCAGTGCTTACTGAGCATCCTGCCACATGGCCTGGACCTGAGGCCCCACCTCAACCCTTCCCTGAGCCTGGCCTTGCCCCAAACTAATCCGGACGGTTCCCAGAGGTCCCTCCTGGAAACCAGAAGTTTCTAGCCCTTCCCACCCACCCATCTTAGCTGCAAGTGTCAAGTAACAGCCAGTAGTTAATGGAGAAAAGAGAGATTGCCTGTGGCTGCTTCTGGAAGGAGAGAATATCTCTAAGTCCAATGAACTAAAGTCCAAATGTGAATCCAGGTGTCGAGAAAGGAGACAGAAGGAAATACTTAGAGAGAAAGGAGAGAAAGTTATGCACTAGGTCTCACATGATTGCTAAGCGGCCTGGGCTGGGGCGCCGGGAGTGAGGTTAAGGAATTAGAGGTCCCTGAGACCAAAGGAGGAAGCCCAGGTAGGATCACCAAGATCACTAGGTAGGATCTCTTGGAACCGGGAGATCCAGACAAGAGGTCTGTTAGAAGAATTGCGGAAAGAGAGACAATAAACTATAAATGTTCTTCTGAACAAAGCCAGGAGCAGTCTCTACCTGCCTTCTAGGTGACTGCTGACCTAATTATTTATTCAATAATATTTATCAGGGGGCGCCTGTGTGGCTCAGTCGGTAAAGCATCTGACTCTTGATTTCAGCTCAGGTCATGATCTCATAGGTTCATGGGATCGAGCCCTACGCTTGGCTCTACTAACAGTGCAGCCTGCTTGGGATTCTCTCTCTCTCTCTCTCTCTCTCTCTCTCTGTCTGCCCCTCCACTGCTCGTGCACTCTTTCTCAAAAATAAATAAACTAATTTAAAAAATTAAAAAATTATGAATTTAAATTTTAAAATAAATTACAAAAAATATCATTGTACCAGACCCTATGTCAGAATATCATTTTGATTTGACTAAATACAGAAGACTTATATGACCTGAGACTGTCTTACTGGAGAACTATTAAGAGACCCTGATACCCAAGGAGACCAAGCCTTCCCTGGGAAAGTGTCAGAACAGCGGAACACCTCCTCGATGATGCCTACTGCCCTTCACAGGTGCACAGACTCTAGGAGAGGAGCCCCTCTTTCCCCTCTGGATCTTTCTGTTGCCTCTGACCCCACAGCAGTGTCTGTACTTGCCCAGCAGAGGGCAGCCAGAGCCCGGCCCCCACTTTCCTAGCCACCTGCTTAGGAAACTGGACAGATGGGTACCTAGCCCCCTCACTGCCCACTGAGGCTTGGGCATGATGCCCATGAGCTGGCAGCAGCAGCCCCAGAGAAACAGGATGCACCAGGAAGCTGTACCAAAAGAAAAAAAAAAAAAAAAAAAAGGCTGTTTTGAATTCTAAGCTGTGTCTGTTCTGCCCGGCAGATGCTCGGCCCTGGCACTCTGCCACATTCACCCTCTCAAGGGTCCTGGGACGAAGGATCATTTCCTTCTCATCCCAGGGCAGGCTGCTTGCCCCGTTTCTACTCACTGTTCAAAATCTGTTTTTTTCCGAGGCTACAATCCTAGGCCCCAGAGCTGGAAGAGACTTGGGAGCTGCTTGTCTGGGAGTTACCATTTTCAATAACTTCAAAGGCAGGCAGGGAGCCTGCATGTGTCTCATGGACTCAGGATGAGCCGGTGGGGGGTGACAGGGGCTGTGCGAACTGGAGACAGACCTGTGCCAGAGCGCCTAGGTTCACTGGGTTTCTCACTGAGAGGAACAGAAAACCTGGCTACTGGCTGAGCTGGGACGCTGGCTGCCAGGTCTCCCTTTCCTCTTAAAAAAATATGAGAAACTGAGGTCCAGAAAGGGAAAAAGACTTGGGCGAGATAGGGCCCGATTCCCTTTCTCCCCATCCTGGTCCCTTCCGTGTTGTTTGCACCGTGGGGACACGTGGTAATATCAAGGTCAACAGTTGGGGATGACTTAGACTTCCAGCTCTGTCTGCCCTGCGGCTGCTTCATGTTGGATTACTTCATTTCCCTCCTTGGCCACCATCTCCTGTTTGGAGAAAGCAGCCTCCCCCAGGATACAGGGCCCTCCTTTTCCTCGCAGTGAGTCACAGCCTCTGAGCTGACTTGCGGACAGCTTGACTCCAAGACAGAATCCTTCCCTCCCACTGCTTTTTCCAATGAATACCTCCAGCTGTGGTGCTCCACTTCCTCTGGCCACCTCCCTACTGCCGGGAACTTTTATTTACTCAGGTTTTTTCCTCCTTGAAATGAGGTCCTATGGAGAAGTACCCAAGAGACTTTCAACCCTGATTCCCCCAATCTCCCTGAGCAGTAACGACTGGAAGCATAAAATGTTGTTTTCCCATATTGTGTGAAGCAGGGGACCGGGAGGGGCGCCTGGGTGGCTCAGTCGGTTACGTGCCTGACTTCGGCTCAGGTCACGGTTTCACGGTGCATGAGTTCAAGCCCTGCACTGGGCTCTGTGCTGACAGCTCAGAGCCTGGAGTTTGCTTCTGATTTCTGTGTCTCCCTCTCTCTCTGCTCCTCCCCCACTCACACTCTGTCTCTCAAAAATGAATAAACATTAGAAAACTTTTTTAAAAATCCAGTCTTATACAATCGTATGCTCTACTCAGGCAAGCTGGCACTGTCACCCTGTCCAAGAGAATCGGCAGGTTTGGTGGGGATGCTGCGTTAGGGCTCAGTCTCCTGAGTCACAGGAATGGGGCTGTGGCCCCATTACCAGTCATAGAGACACCTTTGGGTCCTGGGGCAAGTATTTGATAGAGGCAGTCACGTGAAGAGCACCAACATTCTCTCCCTGAGTAATCCAGGTGAGGAGCAGGAACGACCATCCCCTCTGTCATGGAGCACCCACTTGCAGCACCCCCCAAGCAGCTGTACAAAAGGTGACTACGGTCCTGAGAATGCCATCTCAAAAGAACAGTGTCTCAAGAGTATCATTTGGGGCGCCTGGGTGGCTCAGTCAGTTGGCGTTGACTTTGGCTCAGGTCATGATCTCAGTTTGTGAGTTCGAGCCCCGCCTCGGGCTCTGTGCTGACAGCTCAGAGCCTGGAGCCTGCTTCGACTTCTGTGTCTCCCTCTCTCTCTGCCCCTCCTCTGCTCTCTCTCTCTCTCTCTCTCTCTCTCTCCCTCTCAATAATAAACATTAAAAAATGTTTTTTAATAAAAAGAATATCATTTGAGGGACGTCTGGGTGGCTCAGTCTGGTTAAGTGTCCGACCCTTGATTTTGGGTCAGGTCATGCATGGGCTTGCAGTTAGTGAGTTCGAGCCCTGCATTGGTTTCTGCACTGACAGTGCTGAGTCTGCTTGGGATTTGCTCTCTCCCTCTCTCTCTGCCCCTCCCCTGCTTGCATGCGCTCGCTCTCTCTCTCTCTCTCTCTCTCTCTCCCCCCGTCTCTCTCTTTCTCTCAAATAAAACTTAAAAAAATAATATTATTTGAGAGGAGGAAATAAGGGCATATACCTATGTATTCAAGGGAAACGTCGAGAAAAAGTAAAAAAACACCAACTAGTGACATTAGTTAGCTGGAGGGCAGAGGATGGAACAGGTTGGAAAGGCCAGAGGGAACAAGGCCGATGACAGGTCTCTGAAATATCTTCTTGTTCTGACTTGGCTTTTGGAACCATTTTAATATTTTCCATCTCAAAATAAATGAAATCAAATCTCACAAGGATGGGGAAAACACTAAAACTGAATATACTTAGAAATAAGCAAATAAGAAATTTTGATTTCCTTTCGATTTCCTTTGACGCTACTAAAAATAGTTAATCCCTTACAATGTGTTAAACATTTCCCTGCAATTCACTTAATCTCTGCAACATCTCTGAGTGGTAGATACTATTACTCTCCTAGTTTTACAAGGGAGGAAGTCATGCTTCACTGGGATTCAGGGAGCTGCCAAGGTCCCAGGGACTTGAATTCAGATTTTGTATCAGATTTGTATGAGGTCTCAGTTCTGAGATCATATTATATACTCAGCTCTGTGCCAGGCACAGAAGTATGAGTTAGAGCCCCTGGGTTCCAAGAATCTACAACATTCGTGATAAACATTTAACACCACGAGGCTATAAAAATAGGGAAATGAATGAGTCCCTTATCATTCACAAAGATTTAAGGGCCATAAAGGTTTCAGGGATTCTGAGCATTCCTTGTGGGTTGGCTCCTTGGAGGATGTGTGTGGGATTTGAACCAAACCTCATAGGTAGGACTCAGGTAGGTGTGGAAAAGGGGCAAAGGAATTCCAGGCAACAGAACCCACTGGGGGCAGAGGTGCAGAAAGGGGCTTGGTGTGTGGCGAGCCAAGGAGAAGACCAGCTTTTGCAGAAGAATGGACAACATAGACGGGCACATACATAACTTTCTTGGAGATCTGTTGGAGTTCAAAGTCAAGGTGAACATCAAGAGAGTAAGGTGTCCACAATGAGGTTGGGATGAGGTCGGTGAATACCCAGGCCCTAAACGTTAGTCCTTTTGTACATAGCTGCATATTGATATTTGATATCTGTCTCATCCCTTTCTGGTTACTGGGCTCAGAGAGATTACTGGAAAAGATAGACACTATATGCTGGATCTACAGATTAAAAACTCTTTTTGCATAAAGGGGAAATAAAATGCTAGCTCCTTTGGTTGCTTTTGCTCTTCTCCGTGTCTACTTTCTCAGCGGAGATTTATAAGCAGAAAGAGGAGCCACTCCCTGTTCCTTGGCTGAGCTGAAAGTCAGACAGTAGCCTTGCAGATCTGTCTAAAGCCAACTTGCGGGCAGCCCCCAGGCTGTGCCAGGAGAGGTGTCAAGGGAAAGCACTTCTTCCCCTTCCTGTCCCCTCCCCAGCTGGAGGGTTTAGTGCTCAGCAGGGATAATGAGAGGAAATGAGAGGAGAAAGCAAGGAGAGGAGGAGGGAGGGAAGCAGGCTGAGCCTGGTGGGCAGACACCAATGCTGAGCTCTAGCTGGCCAGCGAAGCAGAAACAGGAAGAAAATCAAAATATGGACATTTTTATCAGACTATCAGTTGGTTAACTGCCCCCAGGGTCTTCATCAGCACCAATATTCAGAAAGACCTGAAAAATCCTTGAACAGTGGCTTTCAAATTGCTGCCCTCCGTACCCTTTTGAAACAACAGAACTAATCCCACGTCTCTCAGAGGATCAAGTCATCATCCAGCCCCTTCTGATCTTCTCATTGCTGTCTGTCACCATTGCCCCGTTCCCTTCCCCGCACCCACACCCAAGCCTGGGCCGGGGCCACACCAGCCCCCCTCGTTGCTCTGTGTTCACACCCTCCCCCAATCGGGAACACCACTTCCCTTCTCCTCCCCCAGAAGCCGCTCTTCAGGACCAGCCACACACCATCTCCTAGATGGGGCCCTGAGGCGAAGCGGTGGCTCCCTCCTCTGAACTGGGAGGGGGGTGCACACCCTTCTGTCAGTGTGGTTTGCACATCCTGTCCTGGTGACATGTGTGTCTTCCCACCGCCGGGCTCAGAGCCTCTTAAGTGCGGGACCCAAGTCTTGCTTTTTTTCTTTACTAGAACAAGATAAGGTTTTTGATAGTGTTCGTTTAATATTTGAGGAATGGATATTTCCCTTAAAACAACGTTTCATACACTTTTTAGCCACAGCTCTCGGTAAGAAATACTTTTCACACCATGACCCTGTTTACACAGACTCTCACACACACATACCTAACCGAAACAGAAGGTTCGAGAAATAATACTTACTATGTTGGATGCACTCTGATATTTTCTCTTTTATTTCTCTCTTTTTTTTAAGTGCTCATTGGGACCTCAGGTGGAAAGCCGCAGTCCTAAAGTATAAAGAGAAGCTGGTAAAGCTAAAAGGAGAAGAGCTTCCCTTCCAAACCAGGATCCGATTAGGATTAAGCTGTAAACAAATGAGGGCCTCAGCCAGCTCTGATGTGTGGGCCATAAGGGTCTCGGCCGTATCATGAAGCAGAGGGCTAGGTGGGCTTTATTGACCATGTGATGGACCTCAGCTTGGGGCACCAACGGCCCTTGGCAGCTTTCCTGTTCAGTCCCTCCTAGCTTTCCTTCATTCCTGAACACAGCCATCCCCACCTTGCAAAGAATTCCTCCCATTGCACTTGCTGCCCCAGCTGTATTTTGTGCATACCTCTGTGACTGCTGTTACCGCGCCAGACCGTATTGCAAGTCTTTTTGACATGGCTGGCCGCTCAACTGAATTCCTGGAGGGAGCCTGGCCCGGGGAACCCTGTCAACAAGGGTTTGGTGCGTTGAGAAGAGACGAATGTCTGCTCTCTCTTGGGGTCTGCAGGCACCCATCTCTTCCAGATTGTGGCCTGGGTCAGGGGGTGCCGTGGGCTGAGGAGGGAGAAGCAGGCCAGGGCAAGCCACTTTGGAGCAGGATGGGCAGGTACTGCCCAGAGGCAGGAAGCAGTGGCTGGGATTCAACAGGGAATTTACAAAACTCAGTTATCTCTTCACTTTGGATAGAAACCCCATAATTTAAGAAATGAAGACGATAAACCCGAGCTTCAGGGTGAACTTTGGCACTCGAAAGCAGGCTCCTGGGACCGCAGTTGCTAAAGAACTAATAATTAGAGGGGCGCCTGGGTGTCTCAGTCGGCTGAGCCTCTGATTTCATCTCAGGTCATGGTCTACGGTTCTTGAGTTCAAGCCCTGCATCAGCGCAAAGCCTGCTATGGATCCTCTGTCCCCCTTTCTCTCTGCCCTTCCCCTGCTTGTGTGCGGGCTCTCTCTCTCTCTCTCTCTCTCAAAATAAACATTAAAAAAAAAAAACTAAGTGGCAGGTGGCAACCAACTCAGGGCTGGGCACTGAGAGCCCAAAGGTGACGGAAGTCCCTCCCCCACTAGTTAATCCAACCCTAGGGCCTCTTCTCTGCTGTGCCTCTCATCCTGAGCGAGTAAGCAGAATACAGGGAAGGAGGGTGGTGAATGTTGTGTCTCCCCAACCCTGTCATACCAACATGCTAATAGTCCTGGTGGAAAATTTTCTTGTAACTGTTGGAAATGACATAGATCATGAAACATCAATAGCACATAAATCACAACATGACATTGGGAAACATAAGTTATTGTTCTGCTTGTCCTACGATAGCGGTGACCACACTTTCACAAAGAAAGAAAAAACAAACATCGAGAGCTCTCTTCTGTAGAGACACCAACACCTCAGAAAGGAACCTGGAATCTGATTCCAGAACATTCCAGCCGGTCTCTGCTTGCATCGGGGCCCCATTCCCTTTGTGTCTTTGTTCTTTCAACTTTATTGAATGCTTTCTAGCAGGATAGCATTGTGATGTCTACCACAAGGGAAGAAGTTTAACTTGTAAAAGGATTTGAGCAACTCTGTAGGTTAAAAACTAAACAAAGACAAATTCCTCTTAACTATTTGCCTAGTTCTGCTTTCTGTTATGCACCCCAGCTGTAACCCACCGTGAGCATTATTTGTCACACGGGAAAGAGGACCTGGCCCTTATTCCCCCGAGCTTACCTCTTCCACGTAACCAAGGTAAAGTGAGAAGCCTTGGCCTGCAGAGGACAAAGGTCAGAGCTCAGACCTTTATTCACAAGCCCTGTGGTCTTGGGAAGGGACTCCTGAACCCAGTTTCTTCTTATCTGTAGAATGTGGATAACTATACTGCTCCCCAAGCCTCTGTGAGGAGGGAAGGAGGGGATATACATGGCAACAGCTAACATTCATGAAGCTAATAATTTTTGAAGTTTTTTTAAGTTTACTTACTGATTTAAATTTATTTCAGAGAGAGAGAGCGAGCACAAGTGGGGGAGGGAGAGAGAGAGAGGTAGAGACAGAATCCCAAGCAGGCTCTGTGCCATCACCACAGAGCACGATGTGGGGCTCGAATCCACAAATCGCGAGATCATGACCTGAGCTGAGATCAAGAGTCAGATGCTTAACCAACTGAGTGACCCAGGTGCCCCTTATTTATTTATTTTAGAGAGAGAGAGAGAGAGAGAGAGTGAGCTTGCATGCACAAACTGGGGAAGAGCCGAGAGAGGAGAGAGGGAATCCCAAGCAGACTCTGCACTGTCAGCGCAGAGCCCAACCCGGAGCTCAAACCCACGAACCGCAAGATCATGACTGGAGCCGAAATCAAGAGTCAGACGCTTAACTGACTGAACCACCCAGGCACCCTGAAGCTGGTAACGTTGTGAGGTGACCATACAAGCACACTGGCTTCAGTGCACAGAAGGGAGATGGAGGTGATGAGTCAGACTGGGCAGAGTAGGGTTTTCCCTTTGTGAATCCGTGGAAAATAAAGCCATGGTTAGAGGGCCCTGTCATGGAAAACCTCAGCCAGCCGGAACCGGCTGCATTTTGTCCTGCAGGCAGTGAGAGCAGGTGAAAGACTTCCTAAAAGTAATGGTTTAGCTGATTCTTCTGGCCTAAAGTCTGCTTGGAAGTTGAGTGAGGCTGGAGGCTGGGAATAGGGGTGAGCAGCTGGACTTAGAAGGCTGAGAGAGGAAGGGGCAGCAGGTATGAGAGGCAAGCCCTAGGAGTTGTCAAAATGGGGTCTCTGCATGCTCCGGATGTTTCCTCCACTGCTTCTTTCTCCCAGTCTTTGCCCTCTGCTCCTGGTCCTTCTGTCTCCACCCCTACCCCCACCCCTTATCAGCCCTGTGTCCTTCCACCAACTAAGGAGGCAGGCAAATGAGGCTCAGCAAATGCTTCAGATGATAAAGATGCTGCCCGGTGGGCCTCCCTGGGTACAGCTGGTCTGGTGGGCATTGATTGGGTCATGAGCAGGGAGGGCAGGCCCGCTTTTTCTTTAGTATGGGAGTGAGAAAAGCCGCTGCAGGTTAGACCTCACAGGAAGCTAGAGCCAAGTGACAGCACCTGACAGCAAGTGCAGGACAGCTGGGTGGGTGAGAAGAGAGGTGACACCCTAGGGCTGCTGGGGCCCGTTGCTCCTTCTACTCCAGGCCAAGGAAATCAGGTCACCCTGTTCGCTTGCCAGACACTGAGGGACCCACTGCTGCCGTTGGGGAATCAACCACAAAGTAGTCATGGAACGGAGCACCCGGGGGATCGGATCCGTCTGCTAGGCGCGGGACTTTGGCTCAGCTCATAATCTTGTGGTATGGAAGTTCGAGCCCCGCGTCAGGCTCTGTGCTAACAGCTCAGGGCCTGGAGCCTGCTTCAGATTCTGTGTCTCCCTCTCTGCCCCTCCCCTGCTTGCATTCTCTCTCTCTCAAAAACAAATAAACATTTAAAAAAGTTAAAAAAAAGAAGTATTTGTAGAATGGGGTGCCTGGGGGCTCAGACTGTTAAATGTCTGACTCTTGATTTCAGCTCAGGTTCTGATCTCACGGTTGTGAGATCGAGCCCCACGTAGGGCTCTGTGCTGGGTGTGGAGCCGCTTGGGATTCTCTCTCTCCCTCTTTCTCTGCCCCTCCCCCACTTGTGTGCATGTATGCGTGTTCTCTCTCTCTCTCAGAACAAACAAACAAACAAACAAACAAACCAAAAAGAAGTATTCATCGAAGAGTGGCCAGGACAAGGCACCTGGTTGAGGATCTCAAACTGGTGACCCACAGGTCTTTTTACCCTGAATATGGGTTTTCTTTGGCCAAGTCAGGCCCTCCCACTCTCTTTTATGTTATACTCCCCCTTTTCTCCCTCTCTACCTCATATATTTGCCTTCTTAGTCTCCCCCCTGAGCTTATGAATTTACCAACCCCATCCTAGAAGGCACAAAGAAATACAAAGATGTTCTGGGAGCTTCTGATATTGCTGGGAAAACAAGACAAATACACAGGCCAAGAGGCTGAGCCTGACAGACCCAATGTGTGGGGCAGACACCTGTATTTTGGAGCTGTGTCTACAGAAGAGATCTTTTCCCACGGAGGTCATAAGAAAAGGGTGTGTAGAAGCCAGGGGCAACTTGTTGGAAGAGAGAGGTCTCGATGGAGATGAGATAGGGATGCTCCCAGATGGGGACAGGCCAGGGGAGTCAGCCTGGAGAAGGTGCTCAGGCAGCACGGGACCTCTGAGGTGTTTGCACAGGGCAGTGATGATGAAGGCACAAGACGATCCAGGAAAGGTAATGTGGGTGGGAGCTGAACTGGGGAGTAATCTTGAAGATGTAAATACTGGTGCAGAGTGGGAGTTGAAGGATCCAAAGGGTGCCAGGCTTCAAGCTTCAGAGCATCTTAGAGATGCTGCTCTAGTCACTGAGAGGGAAGTCACAAGAAGGCAGCTGCTTGGGGTGGGGTGTGAGAAGCTGACAGAAATTTTGGTTTAAATGTGTTACATTTGATGAAAGAAATATGCAGCTGGCATTTAGGACCAGGAGATGGAGGTGGTGATTTAGGGCTGCAGTGGATTAGATGGGACTCCTGAGGGAGATGAGGTGGGGCAGCGCGGGGAGAGTGGCGGAAGAGAAACCAGAGAAGGAGACTAACGTGGAATTGGAGAGGTGGGGAGTACACAGGTGTGGGCAGAGAAGACAAGCGAAGATCGAGGTCTGTTAGTAATATCCGCAGTGGGAGCTTCAGGAAGCACAGAGCAGAAAAAAGCCGGGAGGTTGAAGCTAGGAGGTGACAGGGATTTCTGCTGCTGTGGAGAAGGGGGTGACCTATTTCAGGGTCAAGGAGACCTGGTGGAGAGGAAGGTAGCAGGTGTAAACCATTATGTCAAGGAGTATGTAGCAGAT
The DNA here is from genome assembly GCF_046562875.1 of Panthera onca. Classification (NCBI taxonomy): domain Eukaryota; kingdom Metazoa; phylum Chordata; class Mammalia; order Carnivora; family Felidae; genus Panthera; species Panthera onca. The sequence continues at coordinate 37,767,953 of NC_138341.1, forward strand.
AGAAGTCACCGTAGGAGCAAAAGGAAATCTAGGAGACAGAGGTGACAGAGGTGGCGTGCCTGGGTAGCTCAGTTGGTTAGGCCTCTGATTCTTGATTTCGGCTTAGGTCATGATCTTGCGGTTTGTGAGTTCAAGCCCTGAGTCGGGCTCTGCACTGACAGGATGGAGCCTGCTCGGGACTTTCTCTCTCCCTCGCTCTCTGCCCCTCCCCCACTCATGCCTGTGCTCTCTCTCTCTGTCTCAAAATAAATAAGTAAACTTAAAAAAGAAAAAAGAAGAAGAAGGAAGGAGATAGAAGTGAGAACGGTACTGAGTCCCTCAAGGGGAAAGGCTAGAATGAAGACAGGACCCAGGAGAGGTGGAGGAGGTAGACAGAGATGCTCATCTTGGATTTCGCAACGTCTGTGTGTCCTTGTCCCTCAATCTTGTGCCAGGTCCTGGGACCCCTCCGCTGTCCATGGTCCACATTCTTGTGGTTAGGCAGCAGACAGAAGTCGGTGGGGCCAGACTGGACACTCTCTAGGGATGGTGAGGGGGTTCTTCCCTCGGGACTGGGACCCAAAGCACCAGCAGTTACCCTTTCCCCTTCTGCCATGGATTCCCTCTCTTTTCTCTAGCACAGGGCCCTGGCAGACCTCGTAGCTGGATGCCATCCAGAGGGCTGCACAGAGTAGTGAAGCCTCTGGCCCCTGTTTTAGGTGCGTAGGCACCAGCAGGCAGACGGGAAGTGAAAGTGGGGTAACCACGAGGAAGAGGGGGCGAGGACTGGGTTAATCATCAGAATTCTTGGCCGCAAGCTCCCAGCCAGCCTTTGCTGAAATGGTGAGTGACTACAGATTGAAAGCTTTTAGCGGCAAAGTCTGCGTCCCTTCAGAGTCTGGTCACCTACGCCGAGCACAAGACAACCACCAAGCCAGCAGGCCCTGGTTGGAGGTAGAAGCATCAACAAGCAAGGAGGTGGCTGTGGGGATGACCTCACCAGAAAAGCAAACACACACCCCGAGGGGAAGGAGGGGCTTGCTCCCTGCTGGGCTGTGGGGGGAACTGTTCTGGAGAGTGCAGGCTGGAAAGACAGACAGATCTCGGCTGGGAGGGATGGTGTGAAGGGAAAGAGGCCGATGCCCAAAGGAGGGGGGCTAAAGTGGAAGGGGGAAAAGCCCATTGCTGGGGCTGAATCGAAAGGTTTCATTCTGACTGAGCATTAAGAGGGAGGTTGTGTTGATGGTGATCTGGGGACGTGTCATCTGAAGGAGATTTAAAACATCCTGAGCCTTGAAACTGGCATGTTCTCTTATATGCTGGGTTGGGCATATACCTGGTATAGTTTGGCAACATCATAGAAAATGAAGGCAGACAGCCTCTCCTCTGTTGTCCTGCCCGCTGCTCTCTTGCACTGTATCTGTATTCAATAAACTTCTATCTCTTTAAAAAAAAAAAAAAGAAAGAAAAAAAGAAAACATTCACATAGCCTATGACTCAGCTTATTCTACCCACACTAAGACACACATATTAAAAGATATTAAAAGAGGGCACCTCGGTGGCTCAATTGGTTGAGCATCCGACTTAGTCTCAGGTCATGATCTCATGGTTTGTGAGTTTGAGCCTTGCATTGGGATCTGCGCTGACAGTGCAGAGCCTGCTTGGGATTCTCTCTCTCTTCCCCTTCCCTGCTTTCTCTCTCTCTCAAAAACAAATAAGTTGGGGCGCCTGGGTGGCTCAGTCGGTTAAGCGGCCGACTTCGGCTCAGGTCATGATCTCACGGTCTGTGAGTTCGAGCCCCATGTCGGGCTCTGTGCTGATAGCTCAGAGCCTGGAGCCTACTTCGGATTCTGTATCTCCCTCTCTCTCTGCCCCTCCCCTGTTCATGCTTTGTCTCTGTCTCAAAACTAAATAAACATTAAAAAATTAAAAAAAAAACAAGTTAATTATAAAAATAATAAATAAAAGATATTAAAAGAAGCAAAATGACATGCAAAGGTATCTAAGACAATGTTAAGTGAAAAGAACAAGTTGTATAATTGTGCATGGTAGTATTTTATTCGATTAAAAGAAGAAAAATGATGTATATTATATATTATAGAAAAATATAAATATCTTACATGTTTGTGTGTATCACAAGGAATTAAAAAAAATTTTATTATTTTTGAGAAAGACAGAGTGTGAGTAGGGAAGGGGCAGAGAGAGAGGGGACAGAGGATCTGAAGCAGGTTCTGTGCTGACAGCGGACAACCCGATGCGGGGCTCAAACTCATGAACCATGAGATCATGACCTGGGCGGAAGCTGGACGTTTAACCCACTGAGCCACCCAGGCACCCCAGGAATGTTTTTAAAAAAATGACTTTATTGAAGTATGACTGACCTACAAAAAGCTGTACATATTTAATGTATCCAACTTGAATTCAGAAGGAACTGGTAATAGTAGTTATTTTGAGGGTTAGATTAGAAAATTGGGGTCCTAAGAGGGGCACTTTTTAAAAAATGTTTTATTTATTTTTGAGAGAGAGAGAGAGAAAGTGCGCACGCAACTGGGGGAGGGGCAGAGAGAGAAGGGGACAGAGGATCTGAAGCAGGTTCCATGATGAGAGCAGTGAGCCCAACGCAGGGCTCAAACTCATGAACCACGAGATCCTGACCTGAACTGAAGTCAGACACTCAACTGACTGAGCCGCCCAGGTGCCCCTAGGAGGGGCACTTTTAACTTGATAGTCTTCTGTGTTAAAAAACAAAATTCAGGGGCACCTGCCATACAGAGCTCGCTTCAGATCCTCTGTTCCCCCTCTCTCTGCCCCTCCCCCCTTCCCCAAAATAAATAAACACAAAATAAATAAGTAAATAAATGAATAAATAAAAATGTTAAAAAACCCCCCAAATTCATATCATCCCTCCCATAGTTGGGGTGCCTGGCTGGTTCAGTCAGAAGAGCATGCAATTCTTGATCTCTGATCTCGGGGTTGTGAGGTTGTGAGTTTGAGCCCCATATTGGGTGTAGAGATTACTAAAAAAATAAATAAACTTAAAAAAATATTCACCTGGGGTGCTAGGTGGCTCAGTCAGTTAAGCATCTGACTCTTGATTTCAGCTCAGGGTCATGATCTCACAGTTCGTGGTTCCATCCCAGCATCGGGCTCTGCACTGACAGTGTGGAGCCTGCTTGGGATTCTCTCTCTTTCTCTCTCTCTCTCTCTCTCTCTGCCCCTCCCCCACTTGTGCTCTCTTTCTCACTAAATAAACATTAAAAAATTCATCCAAATAAATGTAAAGATCAAACTGGCTTTGTTCAACAATTCATGAGTTGGGCTGCATCACATTTAGCAAATAGAAAAGAGCTCCAAGGAGCTGCACAAAATACAGTAAAGCCTTGGTTTGTGAATATAAATCGTTCCAGAAATATGCTTGTAATCTAAAGCACTTGTATATCAGAGGGAATGTCAAGAACCATTGGCTCAGTTGTGTTCATGTGACGTTCCGCATCACGAACTGCAAGACATTGCTCATTTATCAAGTTAAAATTTATTAGAAATGTTTGCTTGTCTTGTGGAACGCTCGCAGAACAAGTTACTCCCAATCCAAGGTTTTACTACAGAAGGATTTTATAGGCAGAAACAGGGTGGAAGGATGTGTGTTGGGGTGAGGGTGTGTGGAACAATTAGCAAAAGAAAAGAAAGGATATTGTGAAGCAAGGTCATCTTCCCTTGGGGTAAGAGCAAGGGTCTTATTAGGTGGATTACCTCATCTTCCTTTGGGGGATAGAGAGGGCCCATGTGACAGATGACCTCATTGGCGCTTACCAGAAAATTCCTGACTAACTGGTTAAGACTACATTTCTGGGGAAAGTTATAAATGCCATTAGGTTAAGGATTAAGCCCCAGTTTGGTGACTTGGCTTAGCATAAGTGACTCCATTTTGGGCCTGGGTTTTCTTTTTTAGTATCTGCATGGTGTGTTTTTTGTTTGTTTTTGTTTTTGTTTTTGTATGGTGTGGTTTTTAATAGGAGTGCATATTGTTCAGCTTGATAGTTTCAGTGACCACAATTTATGAACTAGTCAGAACATGAGGCTGACAAATATGAATTTTTATGGGGACAATGGAATAAAATATTTTCTAATTGAGGTCATCCTAGAAAGTGAAGTAACTCTCTTTTTCTTCTCTCCCTTATCTGCCTGAAAGCCTCACTCCTGTAAACAGCTTCTCTGGTTTAAATCTAGAGGGAAGAACATTGGCCTTTGAGTTATTCATTCATTGAATGCCTGCCAGGGCCCACCTTGCCGTGTTCCAGCCCTACTCTCCTACTTACTATCTGGCTGTGGGCTCTTGGTCTTTCATATCCCTGTAAGATAGGGTAATGATACTTGCTCTGCCTATGAACCCTCCTAAAAGCATAAAGCTGAACTAAAATAAAAATGGCTGCACTAATGCTTCAGTGAAGCTTGATTTTAAAGTAAACCTTCTCTCTTCCGAAAATCTCCCTCCTCCCTTCTGAGTCTTTTCTTTCAGGAATCTGGTACCATCCTGAAAATCCGACTAAGGAGGCTGGGCAGCACCTGCACCATTCCTGTGAAAACTGGCTAGATCCTATATTACCCTATAACTCCCACGCCCCCACTTCTCCCCCCCCTCCCCCACCCTTCCTCAGGGCAGGCTTACCCAGGAGGGTAAGAGCCCTACATACAAATTTGAAGTTTTTGTAAATCATGGTTGGGGCATTATCCAAGGTCACAGGTAAAAAATTAAATTCCCACCACAAGAGACTCTCAATGGTAGAGAACAAACTGAGGGTTGATGGAGGGAGATGGGTGGGGGGTGGGCTAGATGGTTGATGGGTGTTACAAAGGGCACCTGTTGTGATGAGCACTGGGTTTTGTATGTAATGATAAATCACTGAGTTCTACTTCTGAAACCAATATTGCTCTGTATATTAACTAACTAAAAAAAAAAAAAAAAAAAAAAGTTCGATTCCCAGGGCATCTGGCTGGCTCAGTTTGGGGACTGTGCAACTCCTGATCTCAGAGTTGTGAGTTTGAGCCCCACGTTAACTATACAGATCACTTAAAAGTAAAATCTTAAAAAATCTTAAAAACTCCCCCGCAAAAAAGTTCAATTCCCCCCAGGAGAGTTCAATTTCCTGCAGTTAGTATCCAAAATATAAAAACTTATACAACTCAATACCAAAAAATCAAATGATCCAATTAAAAAAGGGCAAAAGACATGAACAGACATTTCTCCAAAGAAGACACACAGATGGCCAACAGACACATGAAAAGATGCTCCATGTCACTCATCATCAGGGAAATACAAATTAAGACCACAATGAGATATCACCTCACACTTGTCAGAATGGCTAAAATAAAAAACACAAGAAACAACAAGTGTTGGCAAAGATGTGGAGAAAAAGGAACCTTGTGCACTGTGGGTGGGAATGCAAACTGGTGTCAGCACAGAGCCCAATCTGGGACTTGAACCCACGAACCATCAGATCATGACCTGAGCTACAGCTGGACACTTAACCAACTGAGCCACCCAGGTGCCCCACAGGACAGTATTTTTTTTTTAATGTTGATTTATTTATTTTGAGAGAGAGAGAGAGAGAGAGAGAGAGAACATGAACTGGGGAGGGGGGCTAGGGAGAATCCCAAGTAGTTCAGATCATGAGATTATGACCTGGGCTGAAATCAAGAGCCGAACACTTAACCAACTGAGCTGGCCAGGTGCCCCACTCTTAACTATAGAGAACAAACTGGTGGTTACTAGAGGGGAGGTGGGTGGGGATTGGGTGAAACAGCTGAAGGGGATTAAGAGTACACTTATTATGATGAGCACTGAGTGATGTATAGAATTGTTGGACTGCTATATTGTACACCTGACACTAATATAACACTGTATGTTAATTATACTGGAAATAAAAAAAAAAAAAAAACATGGAAAAAAAAAAGTTCAGTTCCCTGCAGATGGCAAGTATGGAATAAATTAAATGGACAGTCCCGAAATGGATGTATTTTGGGGTAACAGGAAATTGCCCTCAGGAAATAAAGTCACTTTTGGAAAATGGGAAAGAATCTCTGCATAATAGATGAGACCATCAACTCCAGAAGCATTTCATCCTAAAAGACAGCAAATGTGTGTCAGAAATTTGGGGACACCCAAATCCAATTAGTATCCAAATGTATTGCGTGCTTGCTAAATGCAGGGTGCCATGCAAACACTTTAGTTATTTGATCCCCATAACAACCCTATTGTCTCCACTTTACAGAGGAGAAACGTGAGGCACAGAGAAGTGAAGTGATTTGCCCAAGGTCATCGCAGGGAAATGGTAGAGCCAGGATTCTAATTTCAGATAGTCTGACCTCAGAGCCTGTGTGCTGAACGGACTGCTCAGCTGAAGCGGTAGGAGCGCATGCTCAGGAAAGTAGGACTTAATATAGAAAAAAGGGGTGGCCTTTGAATATCCAACTGAAAAAGAATGTGTTAACATACTGTTTCTAAACTTACCAGGTAACAAGAATCATTATTCTTCCCGTAATTGCTTCTCAAGCTGTAATGTACATATGAATCACATGGTGACCTTGTTAAAATGCAGATTCTGATTCAGTAGGTCTGGGTGGGGCCTGAGACCATGCATCTTCCCCTTTGCTCCTAGGCTGCAGACCACACTTTATTTATTTTTTTTATTATTATTATTATTTTTTAAGTTTATTTATTTTTGACACAGAGAGAGGCAGAGAATGAACAAGGGAGAGGCAGAGAGAGATGGAGACACAGACTCGGAAGCAGGCTCCAGGCTCTGAGTTGTCAGCACAGAGCCTGACGCGGGGCTCGAACTCACAAACTGCGAGATCATGACCTGAGCAGAAGTCAGATGCTCAACCAACTGAGCCACCCAGGCGCCCCTGCAGACCACACTTTAAGGAGCCAGGCTCTGGGCAGAGGGCAAGAAGGTGCCCATCATTAGAAAAGGATTTGCCCACTGAAAATGAAGAAACTGGGTTCTGCTCAGAACCTCAGTGTCCCATGAAGCCGCTTCCAACAGCTAAAGTCCCACTTTGAGGCTCCAAACACCTGAACTTCTGGGCCTGCCCAGGCTCTCATCTCTCCCCCAAGTCAGACAGCTTTTTCCTCCAGCTTTACCCATGGGGCCCTGTGGAGTTCTTGGAGAGCTTTCTCTTGCTGAGGCAATCAGAAGACTGAGGGGGCTCTGGGCCAGCTGAGCAGGGAGCCTATGGAGAGCAGGAGGCTATGCCGTGTGGGGTAGACTCTGGGATGAGTGGCCTGGCACTCTCTTGTACTCTGGAAATGTTTGGTGAGAGAATGAACGATAATAAGGGTGTACTGGAAAATAAACCATGAGAGTACAGTAGTGGGAGGTGTGCGTGGTGGGGGCGGGGGGGCGGGGAGTAGAAGGTTGACTTTGCTTCCTTGGCTGTTACGTTCATGGCCGGGCCTCGGCATGAAGTTCTAGATCTAAGGAGTTTGTGTTTTGTGAAGGCATGGGCTGTTCAAGCTTGCTGATCTGCCAGATCTATAGCAGACTATTTGTTGAGTGAATGAATAAATGAAGAGCTAGGGGGAGGAATGCAGTGCCTAAAGCCCTTCCCCTCTACCTTGTCCTTGGGATGGCTGTGTGAATGACTCACGTCCTGCTGCCCACTCACTTTCTTAGCCTAAAACCACATGTCCTGGGGTGTGGTGGCAGTGAGCTGACCTTCCCCTCCCACCCCTCCCTGTCTGCCACAGGATCTTCATTGTACACAGTTCCTAAGTTTCCAGCAAGTTGCCCTTCCTCCTTGCTTCCTGGGTAAGAGCTGAGAAATGTGGGCCTTGGAGACAATGGGAGACCCAGTTTAGGTCTCCAGAGAGGTCTTTCTGAACAAGTGTTCAAAAACACCGGGCTGTCCTAAAGCTGGCTCAAGGGAAAACCAGAGACTTCAGGACCATTTCAAACTCTAAGAACTGTCCTTCTGCCCCCTGTCTGGGTCCTAAGCCACATCACGCCCAAACATGTGAACTTAAAACCAAAGGAAAGAGACCAGGCGATGAGCAGTCAGGGAGGAACCACATAAAGTGTGGAGTGGGTGGCCCTGTCCCCCACTCCTTGGGTGGGCAGAGGAATGGACTGACCCATTTGCCTGATGCAACCAAAATCCAGCTCTTTATTGCTATGGGACACTGGCCTGAGACCAGTCTCAACCAGTGTCTCCACATCAGAGCTTGGCTTTCTGGGTGCTTGAAAGCACCCTCCCCATACATTCCCTCTTTGTCTGGAACTTTTCCTGGACCTGGTGAGGGCAGAGCTGTGGATACTTGGTGCCCGGTCCTATTTGATGGGAAGTGAGGAAATGTTTGAAGGCAGAGGCCAGCCACATCCACAGCAGGTAGGAAAGTGGAGGTGGTGATGGTGATGTGTGGTCCTTATTATTTATTATTAATTAATTAATTCTGAACCTATTGCCTATAGGAATTGACTACAGGTGTGTGGAAGACAGACTTCCTTTCTTGAGAAGTCTCAAGAGAACAGATTTTTCAGGAACTCTGAGACATGGTCAGGCTACTTTATCAACTTTATTTTTGGAGAGACCATGTGCCCCTGACTTCCTGCCTCTTCTTGTTCTGGAGAAACTGGGGACAATCTTGGAGTCAGCTCTCCTAGATATGCCCTTTCTATTCCAACAGGGTTTGAGGAAGCTTAACATGCTGGCTGTAAAAGCAACAGAGTTAATAAAAATAAGAAAGAAAGAAGGGGGGAAGTAAATGTGTTAAGTGCAAACAACAGTTAACACCCTAGGGCATCATAGTTGCCTCTGCACTTACTGACAGCCGGAGAAAAGGCACCTACTGACTTGAAGTTTGTTAAGTGCTTCGCTCATTTAACTGTTGCTTCATTCTCTGGGCCTCAGTTTCTCAGCCTGCAAAACAAGGTGCATCAACCTAAAGTTTATTGAGAGTGTCGCATGATAGGATACAGAGCACCTGAAACAGTGCTTGGCAAGTTGTAAACCATCAGTCGAAATCACAGCAATTCCTACCTCATTCATGTGTAAGCATAACCAAGTGGGAGGGAGTTGTGGGTAGAGCGGAGGCAGTTTCCATTTATTCAAAGGCTCCTGCCTTCTTTTCCCTGCTCCATCCAAATCCTAATGGACAGCCTCTGAAATTGCCTTTGAACCTGGTCTTGTTCCACAATGTTCCCATTCCACTGCAGTTAGTCCCCTCCAAGCAGACTATTTCCGGGATGCTTACTTCATGCTCATTGAACAATGACCTCAGAAACATTTCCTTGACTGCAAGTCTCTCGGGCTCTGAAAGTGCAGAAGTGGTGTCGCGTCCTCCTCTTGTCCCATTTCTGCAGGCCTGCAGGGGGTGGTGGGTCTGCTTTCCCAGATCTCAAAAGCTTAGCCTCCACCAAGTGAGTGAGAGATGGAAACACCTCCAAGAAAACTCCAAACCTGCAGTGCCCAGGTTGGTGTTTAGCAGCATGTGGTAGGTTGTATTGCTTTGTGCTCTTTGAGGATGAGGATGGGTGGGGGACCCTTGGGTTTGTGAGCTTAGTGGGAGTAACTCTGATCTACCAAAGATCCTGTGGGCAGTCAGGGCCAGGGCCAGGGCCAGGCCTCCCACCACCAGGCCAGTGAGCCCACGATGTGTCCTCTGCTACACACTGCCCCTCCCCCTGTGGCAGAAGGTCCCAGGTTTTTGTGGCCCCTCATTTTCTTTGAGCAGTGGGAGAAGTGTGAAAAAGCTTGGCCCAGATGGCAGCTCTGACACCTCTCTCTCTCTCTCTCTCTCACACACACACACACACACACACACACACACACACACACCAGGCCTTCAGCTAGTTTAAGAAGAACATGAATGCCGAGAGAGGACCATCCATGTGCGAGAACTTTAGAAGGGCTCTACATAACTTGAGGCCTCATAATGGCCCTGTAACAGTAGGGACTCTCAACATCTCCCCTTTACAGATGACGAAGGCAGAGAATTAATTTGCCCATGGTCACAGGACTAGTGAAGAGCAGAGCAAATAGTATGGCTTTACAGTCTGTTTAACCACTAGACCAAATGCTCTCTGCCCTCTTTCCCACGTCCAGCGATAAGGTCAGAACCAGTGCCATTTGTGTGTCAACTGGCGGTCCTCTTACCTCCTCTTTCCATTATCAAGGCTCTGTAACTTCTCTCATAGGCAGAGCCTTACCTCTTCTCCCCTATGGGAGGATGAAGATTATCAGGACCAAGACAAGTCCAGGTCTCTAAGGGCCGTACTCCACTGATGCTCTCTCCCCTGGTGAGGTGGCCAGGACCCACCCTAATCTCCCATCTCTCTCTTCTTATAGTCTGGTTGGCAGAGGCACTCTGTTGTCCTAAGGAAGGAGGATAGGACCAGCTTAAAGATGTTGGCAGAATTCATCTGTAATGACGAATTCTCTGAGTCTCTGCCCCAGGGCTCTACCATTCTCTGCAAGCCCATCCCAAAAGGCCTGGACTGTGCTCACTCACTCTGGCTGCCCCCCCCCCCCCCCCCCCCCCCCCCCCCGCAAAGAGGTTGTCTAGCAAGTATTTGCCAACTTGAAGGGCTAAATACCACAGATGAGCAAAAGTACACCCATGGACAAAATGAAAACAAAACAACAACAACAAAAAAACCCCAAAACAAAAACACATACTGTGAAACAATTCCCTTACAAATAACTGCTTTGAAAATTGTTTTAAATTTCTATTATTTATTTTTTAAATTCAAGTACAATTGACATACAGTGTTACATTAGCTTCAGGTGTATGATGATTCAACAATTTAACACATTTACTCAGGGCTCATCATAAGTGTACTATTAATCCCCTTCACCTACTTCACACCCCCCCCCCAAATTATTGTTTTAAATGGCAGAACACTAAGCACCTTTAACAGATCAGTCCTTTTATTCAATTTTTTTTATAACCTTGAAATGAACTGAAGGTTGAGGGAGGAGTACATTTTAAGGTGCCAGAATTACATCAGAATTGCATTGTAGGGTCATTGCACCCGGACATGCAATTTTCTTTTTCAGACATGACCTTGGGACCAAGAGCTTTGTAACTCTGTAACTTTGTTACTCATAGAACTCCATCAGATGTTCGAGGTAGGTCAGAGGATACTCACATGTAGTTCAAGCCTCCATAGATGTCCCAGACATAGCAATGATTTACAGCATCTTTGTTTCTGCTATTCAGTGCCCTGCTGCTAGAGATGTCAAAAAGGTGGGGAGGGCTCCAGAACATTCTAAGCCTGTTAAGTATTTCTGGTGAAATTCTTCAATCTCACTACAACCCTGACAAGAAACCACGACTTTAATCTCCAGGCATGATTACTTTTGATCTTAAGCTGCACAACAGAATGCCCTCAAATGTGCACAGCAAATCTTATTAATGTCAAAACTACATTATATACCCTGTAGGAGACCAGAAATCAATTTTTATGTCAAAAGAATAGGAAAGCTTCGGGATGCAAAGAGAACATCCCCTTTTATCCTTTCCTACATCCTAAAACAGGCATTTTTACATTAAGACCAAACCGGAAATTAGAGTTCGGTGCCTACACAGCTCTGGTCTCATTCGCCCACGTTAACTCATTTAAATCCTGCCACAAGGTAGGTACTGACTGTTAACGTTTTACATTCGTGACGATGCAGTCTGAAAGATCTGGAATTTGCTCAAGGTGACACACTGCAGCAAGTAGAAGTCAGGATTTGAATCTGAAGCACTGTCCTTCCTCCCAGCGCCACAGCCGCCACGCAGAAAACACAGGTCCACTACAGGGAAATTAATGACCCACAGCCTTCCTGAGGCTCTGCGCTATAATCGGGGAGACAACCTGGTTCTCGTGACTCTCCACTCTTTCCGTTTTCTCCCAAGTGCATGACTGCGGGAGCAAAGCGACCACGTGAGCTTTCCCCCCCTCCCCCCCAGTGCCTGTCTGGCCAAGGGCAAGTCACAGGTGCGACAACGTGCCAAGACTGGATCCAGAGCCAGAGGGCTCGAGCTCCCCCGCAGCGTCACTGGACGGGCGGGAGGGAACTCGGCCAGGTGTGGCCTCTGGACGCGGCAGGTCATTAAATAAGCTGAAAAGAAGGCTTGAGAAGCGGTCAGCAATATGAATGGGGCCCGCAAAAGGGAAACTAGGAATGACCTTGGTCGCCGCCCCTATAAGTCGGCCCGACGACCTCTGGCGGCACAGCTAGGGTCCCCTACGGCCTCCACCAGTAACTAACCCGAGCGGCGAGACGCTACACTGACGCTAGGGCGAGGCTGCAGAAAGGGGGTCGGCCCTCCCCACGTGGACAAGCTCCCCGCCGGGGGCGTGGCCGCGGGCGCGGGTCTGGCCAATGAGAGCCGCCGAAGGGCTCACCCGATTGGGCATGCCGGGCAGGCGTGGGCTGCACCACCCCGGGGGCGGGGCTCCGGAGCCGGGGCGAGGCGCTGCGGGTCACGCGGGTCGCGGCGCCGGCTATAAGTGGCGGCCGGCGGCGTGTGCCGCCAGAGTGATGGCTGCCGGCGCGCGCTGCGTGCTTTCTCTTCTCTGCCGCTGAGGCGCCGCGGGTGCTTCATTGGGTGGGTCGCCAGCCCTGTCGATCCATCCCCGAGCCTCCGCCCCAGGCCGTCTGCTCACCGACCACAGGTGCGTGCGTCCGTGCCGCCGCCGCAGCCTGCGCGTCTGGTCTTCCGCTCGGCCCTTGGTTTCCTCTGGTGAGTGGTGGCGCCACCTTGGAAAGGCTTTCTTTCCCGGCGGGACCAGGCGCCGACGCCGTCGAGCGGGAGGCGGTCTGGTGGGCCGGCGTGGGCGGCGGACGGGGATTCTGGCTTCCTTACCGTCCGCCTCCCTCCCCCATCCCGCCCGCCCGCGGGCCTTTTTGGCGGTCCTCGGGCGGCGCGCGCGGGAACGGCCCTTTTCCGGTTTTCGCGGGGAGGGCGCGCGCGGGCCGGCGGCGGGCGGTGGGGGTGGGGGATTCCGGGCTGGGCGAGCGCTGACGAGGAGGTCCCCGGCGCCACGTGCCCACCACCTCGCGCGCCCGGCTCGGGGCCGGGGCCGGTGGGCTGCGGCCAGAGGACAAGGCCGGAGCCCCCAGCCTCGTGGGGCGCCGCAAGGGTTCCCCCAAGGGCGCGCTGCTATTGTTATTTTCTCTCCCCCCCCCCCCCCCCCCCCAGGATGAACTTGCGTCCTTTCTCTTCTCCGCCATGGAATTCTCCTTGCTTTTAGCCCTCCAGAGCCAAAGAAACCCCAGACAACAGATGCTCATACGCAGCGTATAGCAGTAACTCCCCAGCTCGGTTTCTGTGCCGTAGTTTACAGTATTTAATTTTATATAATATATATTATTTATTATAGCATTTTTGATACCTCATATTCTGTTTACACATCTTGAAAGCCGCTCAGTAATTCTCTTACAATTAATAAAAACCACTAGTCTAGAGAATGGCATTTACCGGGGCAACGCTGACTACCAGTACTATTGCTGCTACTGCTGCTTCTGGTCCATTGATGGACTACCTATGGATGCTGATCCTGGGCTTCATTATTGCATTTGTCTTGGCATTCTCCGTGGGAGCCAATGATGTAGCAAATTCGTTTGGTACAGCTGTGGGCTCAGGTGTAGTGACCCTCAAGCAAGCCTGCATCCTAGCTAGTATTTTTGAAACCGTGGGCTCCGTCCTTCTGGGAGCCAAAGTGAGCGAAACAATCAGGAAGGGCTTGATCGACGTGGAGATGTACAACTCGACCCAACAGCTGTTGATGGCCGGCTCTGTCAGTGCTATGTTTGGTAAGTTCTTTTTATGTATTGCCCCTTGGTGGCGGGTGAGCAAGCGGGTGGTTCCATACTTGGGCTCTCCCTTTCAGGTTTTCTTCTTCGGAAGGCACTGCATTCCTGAGAATTTTGCCACTTAATAAAACTTGCCTGTGTTTCAGGTTCTGCTGTGTGGCAACTAGTGGCTTCGTTTTTGAAGCTTCCCATTTCTGGAACCCATTGTATTGTTGGTGCAACCATCGGTTTCTCCCTCGTGGCAAAGGGGCAGGAGGGTGTCAAGTGGTCTGAACTGATAAAAATTGGTATGTTTAATTTTAAATGGCTTTTTAATTTTTATTCTTGTCATGTGCTACCATGGCATTATATGACATAAATGGTGTAAAATGGAGGGATGGAAAGTTTTGAAGATGGAATACTAAAACTTAAAGTGTTTTTTGGTTCCTGATTTTCATCAGTTGACGTTTTTCTTTTTAATGTGTTCTGTTCCAGTGATGTCTTGGTTCATCTCTCCACTGCTTTCTGGTATTATGTCTGGAATTTTATTCTTCCTTGTTCGTGCATTCATCCTCCGTAAGGTAATCTTTCTCTCCCCTCTTTTATGACCTTTGGTGGGTCACACTCAATGGTATTCAGACTGCTAGCCTTCTTGTAGATGTGATTAGTGTGGCCTTGGAAAGTTAAAAAATACGTCTGTGTTCGGTACACCTCTTGTATGTTGCTGAGCTCTCTGAAAAAGTCAAGTTTTCGATAGCCCAGAATGCATTCAGGAAGGAAAAATTGAATGAATATATGGTGTGCCAAGAAATAGAGGAGAAGCTGGGAATGAAAAAATAAGGAAATTTATTCAGGGTGATTTTGTACAGGTGTTTGTAGATTACTGTTTTCTCTAAATCAACAACATATATGGACCATTTTGACTTATTATTATTTTTGTTTTTGGACCATTTTGACTTATGAGCTTGGGGTTCGTAAGTCGTAATGTGTCTTGACATAATGTTTTTTTAGTCGACAGTTAAATTGAGTAGTTTGGGTTTCCACGCAGTTAACTTTTGTCGTGCTGATTAGCATAACCAGGTTATAAGCTTCAGGGTGGGGACTCTATATTTCACAGTGGCTTGACTCTAATTTCCCAGATGGGGTAAAAAGAGCCCGTAAAGGTGTTTTTTGTTTTTTCCCTTGGCCCTCAAAAAAAAAAAAAAAAAAAAAAAAAAATTCCAGACAGTCATTTAATTTCCTGTCCAGTTGAAAATCCCTTTTGAGGGACCCAATAGCATTTCTTTTATCAAGAAGTCTGATGCTGGCTCCAAAATAAATGTAGACGACAAGGGATGTTGTCACTGGACTGAATTACTTGGTAAGAATAAATGCATTTTTCTGAGGAAACAAAGTTGTCCTTTTTCTGAGGTGAATGGCTCTTAACGGCCCATTGTAAGTTTGTAAAATGCTCCTAAACTGTAGACATCTGAGTGAAGAGAGATAGGTAGCTTAGTCCCAAGGGGTAAGAATATATTCAGACCCACTTGTTCGGTCTAGTTGTAAGCTTTTGTAGGGAAGGGTTTGCGCCTTTGTAGAAACACTATGGTAAATTGATTCATTAATTGTTCTTTCCTATGGCCTGAGTCTGCCAGAATATAGCAGTTGAATACTTGGAAAATTGAAATATTTATAGATTGGTTAGAATTTGAGAGTAAATAGTTCATTGTTACTACTGATGGACTTGAAGTTTGATACCGTTTTATTTAGCAAGCAGATTTGATGAGCTACCCGCCGGATCCCCGGAATTGTTGTAGCATATGATAGATAACATGATGCTTAGGTTCGAGGCTTACTGGTAGTCACAGATCAGATTTTTCAGTATTTTTATTAGAGCCATATAGATTACTCCATACCAGAGAAAAAGGAGAATACATAGGATCCTGTATTATGGATTCCTGCTTTATGAAACTTTACACTGGGTCTTTGTTGATTATTTATTGGGAAGCAGATTGTTCTGATTCTGGAGAGGCTTTGTATGTCTCAAGATAAAACTTGTCTTCTTTCTTGGAGGGGAAATGGTGGTGCTCTGAGGTGCAAAGAGGGATTTTTAGGTGTTCAGTATCTCTCATTTGAGAACTGCATGGCAGGTATTTTTCTACGCACAGTTGAGAGCTGGAGTTAAATATATTCCCTTTGTAACAATATATTCTTTATGTAGGTATGAGGATGAGAGCATGATCAAGAATGATTGGAATAGTGTTTAGCAGTATTGACTTTGAGGACTTTTTTTTTTTTTTTACCTCCAAACTCCCCTGTCCTCCCTGTGACCCATCATAGTCTTGTGTCCAATCTGCTAATGAGTTTTTGGGTGATGAATGTGAATAGTTGTGGTTACTGTTCGATTTTAAATCTCAAAACATCCTTATGCTGGTAACCTTTGGGGGTACTGGCTGTTAAAGTCTGAATATTTGACCATTAAGCTGCTTTTCAACTTAAGATTCTGTTTTGGAAATTAACATTAAAATTGCTTTTTTAAAATTTTCTGTTTTCTGATGTCTGTGCCAAGGGTGTTGGGTAGTCTAGTAGGAAAATCCAGAGTGGAGATGAGGTACTTCTCCTTAAAGGCTAGGGGCAATAAAGGAATGGGGGAAAAGGGAAAGTTATCCTATTATTTAAATGCTAGTCAGAGAAAAATGGGTCTTTGAGCAGTCTCCCTTTTGTTAGGAATCACATTAAATCTAGGACATCTTTTCAAACTCAGAGGAGCCTTTTTCTTTAGAGGCTTATCAGAACATCCAGTATGTAAACAATGAACTATTCTGGTTGGGGATGGGGAGTTACCAAGACTCCCCCCGCCCCCCTTCCCATCTCACATGACTGGATGATGAGATATTTACATTATTTCCAGATAAAGTTCCAAGTGTGTAGTTAGATGGGTCATACAGTAATACAAATCTTATAAAGTTGTTAGCCTTGGTTATCTCTTGCGAGTGACCGAGACGAGTCTGGAGGGAGTAAAAGTTCCTAGATTTATGAACTTTGCCTTTTTTTAAAAGATGGTGAGCTTGTATTTCATAATAAACCACAAGTATCATTCATTTACTACCTTCCCTGCTACTAAATACTGGTTACCTCAGGGAATACATAATTGGACTGTACAGAAAAATAAAACCCAGAAAAATAAAATAAAACCTATTATTTCTCAACTCTAATTAGTTTGATTTGATACCATATTACCAAATTGTATTTGAAAATCTGTTAAGAGAAGTCCCTACATAATGTTTATAGATCTCTAATGGGTTTTGATTTTGGGGGGATCTTATGAATTGATAGCTTATTGATTGCCCTTGGAGTGTGTCCCACACTGTTGAGTTATTCCAGGATGCTGAATAGTTCTAGGTATAGGCTATCATTTTTATTTTGGCTATTTCTCTATATGTAGCACGTATTTATTTGTGTATTTATTGATGTGTTTATATATATTTAAAGTATGGATAGGGAAGCTAAAATTAACTTTTTTTTTTAAGTTTTTGAATTTTTTTTAATCTTTATTTATTTTTGAGACAGAGTGCGAGTGGGGGAGGAACAGAGAGAGGGAGACACAGAATCTGAAGTAGGCTTCAGGCTCTGAGCTGTCAGCACAGAGCCCAGCACAGAGCCCAATGCGGGGCTCGAACTCACAAACTGTGAGGTCATGACCTGAGCTGAAGTCGGACCCTTAACTGACTGAGCCACCCAGGTGCCCCTAAAATTAACTTTAAAAAAAAAATATTTTGAGAGAGAGAGTGGGAGAGAGGGGCAGAGAGAGTGAGAGACCAATCCCAAGCAGGCTCACAACGGAGCCCAACTTGTGGCTTGATTTCAACACCGGTAGGATCACGACCTGACCGGAGCCATATCAAAAGTCCTGATGCTTCACCAGCTGAACCACCCAGGCACCTCATGGGAAGCTAAAATTCAAAGTGTTTTTCAGTGAGGGCCCATCTCTACTGATTTTGAATGGCATCTTTCCTTTCTCTTCTGTTGTGTTTGTCTTCAGCCACTACCTCCCTCTTCCCAACTGTTGATTATCCTAGTTAGAAGCTTTAGAAGCACTTTGGATCTTTCTCTTCTTTCCCAAGATTTTCTTTTGGATTGCTATCCAGACAGCATTAAACCTTTAGGATAACATCTTCATAGTTTAGCCTTCCCATATATTCAAGTTTGTGTTCTCTTTAAGTGTTTGACCTGGGTGTTTTCCTGTAGAATTAATACACATTTGTTCTAAGTGGAGCTCTTTTTATTTCCAGTCACACTGGCCTCTTTGCAATTCCTGAGTTTTTTGCCTCAGGGTTTTTACACTTGCTGATATCTCTGTCTGCAATATTCTGTGTTGTCCCCCCCCCCCCCCCCCGCCCCCCTTATGTATGTACATGGCTTGTTGACTTACCAGGTTTGTGTCTTTGTTCCACTGATAATTCCCAGTGTGTTCTGCCTTCCATCACTGCCTCTTCCTTACCCTTCTTTATTTTCTTCATAGCATTTATTGCTACTTTACGTTATTCTGTATTAGAATGTAAATGTTAGTTCTCTGAGGGCAGGAACTTTCTCATTCACTCCCATATTTTAGTGCCCAGGATTGTGTTTGGTACAGTCTGTTGAATGAGGAGGTAACTTAGCGTACAATTGATTTTTATCTTAGCTCTTTGGTAAGTCATTAATAGTGGTGTATTTGTTAATGTCTAGATAAGATTGTTGTTGCAGGTAATTCTGCATGTTTTGATTTTAAGAAATCTTTGCAGGCATGGTGAGAAATGTCCTGACATCTCATAGTCTATTTCTTGATATCCTTTACAAATGTATAGTACATCTCAGGTGTATGCTCGGATTTACATCTGGACAGTCAGGTACCTTAGGACGCTGGGTGTTGAAACATTATTTGAGACATTACCAGTCACTGGTGTAGGTGACTTTGTTAGAAATAGCACCCCCCCCCCCCCCAAAAAAAAACCTAAAACAAACACAAATTTAAATTCAGGTAGATATAAAAGATGAGATCAGCCTTGGTAAGGAGACTTTCAGGAGCAAGGCCAACTGGGCTTTTCCTACTACTATGGATACCATTAACTGGCCTTATGTAATTCCTGAACCTGCCCTTTTACAAAGTTCTATGGAAATGAATTAACTTAACCCCCCCCCCCCCTTTTTTAAAATTTAAGTTCAAGTTAGTTAACATAATTTTATAACACCTTTCAAGATACTGATCTTGATAATCTTTTTTAGACAGATCCCGTTCCTAATGGTTTGCGAGCTTTGCCAGTTTTCTATGCCTGCACAGTTGGAATAAACCTCTTTTCCATCATGTATACTGGAGCACCTTGTAAGTACATATCAAAATATTTAAATGTGAATTTAACGTTGTTTATAAGACTTGCATTAAATGCCCAATTTACCCCTTTTTGCTTTACAGGGCTGAAATCTCCTAGAAGGTGGCTGGCCTGCGCCCATTTCAGAAGGCTGCAGGCTAGTGTATGCTGAGTTAACCTAGATAGTTTTTCAACCAAAGAGACCTGCTCAGATTCTAAATCACTACAGACCTTTACTCTTTATAGTCTTCACAGGATCCACCGATAATATGATCTTCTCCCTCCCTTTCTCCTTTCTGTGCTAAAAATAACTGGAATTGATACTGACCTCAACTGCTGAAGAGTAATTAGTTATATTTGGTCTTCAATAATCAGTCATTTAGGACTGGTTTGCTGGATATTCTCTTTTTTCTCTCCCAAATGGAGCTACTTTTGTTTCTAAGCACTAAATTTACTTCCCTGAATCTGCTTGAATGAGAAGAGTTGGGATGTTTAAACACCTGATCTAAGTGCACTTGGAAGAAGAAATTCATGCAGCTAAGAGGAAAAATAATTTGTGAGGATATAAAGATTGGGATGATTACTTTTATTTTGGGACTAAGGCAAAGCATGGATAAAAATATGATCCGTGTTCAATTTAGCAACTGAAAAAGATTACTAACTTGTAACTTGACAGTACCTGCTTTTTATCAGTTCAGGTTCGCTCTCTAGGGTCTTTTGACTTGATGGTCAGGCGAGTGGCTTTTGATCTTTTAACTGTGACCCACTGGAAAAAATACACTGTACGTTGCTGCCCAAGACATATGTGCACGTAGAGACAGAGAGGGAAAGAAAACTAGAATAGTATTTAGAAGCTACTTACCCTTACTATGTGCTGTGTCCTCATGTTTTCAGATACTTCTCTTTAGCTTTTTTTTAATGCTCATTGGAGCCTACTAAATTGGTTTCTGATTAATGGATTGTAAATTGGTTCTTAAACTTCACTGAAGTAGTAAGTCACTGGCCAAAAATGGAAATAGCTAAGTATTTTTAACCTTGTCTTTATTCTTGGAATAATTAGGGAAGAAAATGGACAACTTTATGAGAATATTGATCTTACTTAGGGGATACCAGACTCCTCACCAAATGGTACAGGCAAAGAAAAGCTTGCATGCTACATTTCCAATTATGTTTTAAATTGAGTTCTTCATGCTAAACTAAAGTCTCCTGTGACACTCTAAGCACAGATGTTTTATCTGGTAGCAGCAAAGGTCATAGTTCAGTGAAATTAGAAACTTAAACTTGCAATCATTTTTGAAAAAGGAACTTGGGATATTTTTGTTCTGTTCTTTGTGGATCATTTACAAGAAAAATTTCCCTTTCTCATTTCCCCTTTTGGCTTGGAACATAGATTTAAACTGTGATAGAGATTAATTAAGCTTCATGTATATTTTAGTTTGTGTGACTACATGGTCAGAATTGATAGGAATTAAAATGGAAAGATTTGTAGTCACTATAGAACTTTAGTTTTGAAGGGACCACGGTTACATCTGATTTTTAAATATTAATCATTGGGGGGCAATAGATTTTCCATTTTATAGGTAATCTATTCCTAGCAGAATAAAGCAAAAGAACTGCAGGTAGCCAAGCTATTTGTGGATGAACTACAGATCATTATAACATCTTACAGGCTTAAATAGAATTCTGTAGTGCTTTGCTTCTGTCCTTAGTATAGGCTAGTGGCTTGAAGCCTATTGGCAGTTAAGGGGTAAGCACATGAGGACTGATATTAATGATCCCAAAGCCATGTGAAAAGTAGGCATGTCTCTAAGATATGCCTTGTTAATGAAATTACCACTAAACTATTTTTGTGAAAGATGGTCCTTTGAACTATCCTTATCTTTTGATAGATAATATTCCGGTTTTCTGTATCTTAGTTTGATAATGTATCCTAAGAGATAATCTTATTAAAGGTTTTTGCTGGAGGTTAGTACAATGGATTCGATTAACTTCCACAGAAAATTTTATCAGTATGACAAATGTGATTCTTAGGGTCCCTTTTTTAACATTAAAATCTGTATGTGCAAGCATAATGTGTGGCAGCTACCATGTGGAGGCTAGGGAGTGGAATGCTTCCTTTTTTTCATAGCTAGTTGCAGATCCTCAGAGTATAGTAATCCTTATCTTCTAAACAAAGAAAGGGAAAAAAGCTAGTTTTTGAAGGAACTTGGGGGACTTGAATCCAGTAGGTGTGGAGAGTGGGCCAGAGGTGGAGGTGTGGGTTTCAGATGACCATTGGATTTTTCTCCTGAATTTGTGTAGTCAGTACAATAAACCCTGTGGACCTAAGGCTGGCAGCAGTTGTAAAGGGTGATGGGCTGGCTTGGGGGGAACCCCAGAGTCCCCCCGAGGAGGGTTTACACGTTGTTGCAGGGGGCTGTCGCCCTGGGGTTTTCAAGATGCACCATTTTATCTCCTAGTGCTGGGCTTTGACAAACTTCCTCTGTGGGGCACCATCCTCATCTCGGTGGGATGTGCAGTTTTCTGTGCCCTTATCGTCTGGTTCTTTGTATGTCCCAGGATGAAGAGAAAAATTGAACGTAAGTAACAAATTGTAGCAGATTGTTTTAACTAGCAATGTGTCTGTTAACTTCTTGTGTACAAAAACTCACTATTTGGGTAGATTGGCGAAGTCACACATTTAAATGAGATTTCAAAATATGGGTTTATTGTTCTAAACTAGGTTTTTAAATTTTTATTTATTAATTTTTTTTTGAGAGAGAGAGACTAGGTTTTTAAATTTTTTTTATTTTGAGAGAGAGAGCGCGTGCAAGTGGGCGAAGGGAAGCAGAGAGGGAGAGAGAATCCCAAGCAGTCTGACACTGGGCTTGATGCACGGCTTGAACTCACAGACTGCGAGATCATGACTTGAGTGGAAGTTGGACGCTTAATTGGCTTAGCCAGTCAGGTGCCCCTGCCCAAACTGTTTTTATTGACTTGAAATGACCTGAGACCTAGTTATAAGAGATTTTTTTTTTTTTTTTTTTTTTTTACGTTTATTTTTGAGACAGAGAGAGACAAAGCATGAACAGGGGGAGGGTCAGAGAGAGAGGGAGACACAGAATCCGAAACAGGCTCCAGGCTCTGAGCTGTCAGCACAGAGCCCGATGTAGGGCTCGAACTCACGGACTGTGAGATCATGACCTGAGCCGAAGTCGGTCGCCCAACTGACTGAGCCACCCAGGCGCCCTTAGTTATAAGAGATTTTTGACATATGCTAGGGGCAAACTGGGCCTTTAATGTAATTTTTTTTTTTTTTTTTTTTTTTAACCGTACATCAGTTGCTGGTGACAGAAATATATAGAGATGTAGCTTACATTAATTGGGAAGTGTGAGGATATCTTAATATAAAATAAGGAGTAAATACAAAATATTTTCAAGAAACATTTATCTGAACTACTTCTGTGTGTAATTTCAGATTTGGGCCTGTAAAGCTAAGTCACATATTTATATCTGACTTTAGATTTCGTTAATTCTCAGAATTATAGCACAGATTCTAGAGGTAGACATTTTCCAGTGTTAATATGAAGGAATCATTTAGATCATTACTATCACACGGTAGTAGAGTATAATTAAATACAATAAATTTTGGTTAGCATCAGTCTTATTTAAACCTTGTATTCATTTCCTTACTGGCTGAGAGCTTTTAAAGTAATCTCAGCCCTTTCTATCTGCAAATGCTTGGTTAGTGATTTCAAGTTTGTTGTTCGGAAGTGGACGGATGCACAGACTGCAGAGGCCTTAGGAAGAGTGCTGCGTCATGCAGCTGCACTGAGACGCCTCTGAGAGGCTCTGGTCTTTGCTAGTCTGGTTGTGCTGAGCGGACAGTGGGAACGAGGCTTGCACCACTTTCTGACCTCGTTTTTCCCCCAGTCTGGGAGAAGATGATACAAGTCTTGATAATGTTTTATGTCCTAGTCTGTAGCCTAGTTGTGATGCCTGAATGAACATGTAAACATACTGGGCATCGGTAGGATGGGCAGAAAATAAATATTCCTGTGTAGTCATGGCATTTAGAACCATAAGGTAGAACCATAAGGCACATCTCTGTTTCAGGAGGTGGGAATTCAAGTTGTCATCTTTAGTTGCCTGCATGGAGCTCTGTTGCTTTACTTGAGCTCCTGGACTGAAATTTGGGGGCATTCCTTTTTTAAGAAGAACATAAACTAGATGCAGTCTAAACTTTCAGTCTGTCAGCCTCATGCTTTGAGGTATCTTTCACCTCAGAATGGGTCAGCAGGGAACTAAGAATGGTTTTTACCCTTGTAAAACAACAATCTTTGTCTTGTGAAGGACAGGAATACACAACAGAGCCCACAAAGCCTAAAAAAATATTTTACGGTCTGGCCCTTTACTGAAAAAGCTTGTGACCCCTGAAGCATTGCTATATCTTTGCAAAGGAAAGATAGGAGATATGGCAAATGAAGTAGACAGGAATATTATCCAGAATTTTCATTGAAATATATTTTTGAGTTGGATTTTTTTGAGGTGGGGGGAAAGGGGAGATGGGGAACAAGTTAGTTTGGTCAAAACCAAACAAAAATCCCCCGTTTTTTCTAGGAGAAATAAAGTCTAGTCCTTCTGAAAGCCCCTTAATGGAAAAAAAGAATAGCTTGAAAGAAGACCATGAAGAAACAAAGTTGTCTGTCAGTGATATTGAAACCAGGAGTCCCGTTTCTGAGGTAGGATCTGCCACTGTGCCCCTCCGGGCTGTGGTGGAGGAGAGAACAGTCTCATTCAAACTTGGAGACTTGGAGGAAGCTCCAGAGCGAGAGAGGCTTCCCAGTGTGGACCTGAAAGAGGAAACCAGCATAGACAGCGCCATGAATGGTGAGTGGTTTCTTCAGTGGGGAAAATAAGAGTTTTACTTTGTTACCTGTACTGGTGAGGGGGCTCACTGTTTGGATCTGATGGTCTTTGTATTTAATGTGACTGTTTTGGTCTTGGCCAGGAGCAGTTCAGTTGCCTAATGGGAACCTTGTTCAGTTCAATCAAGCCGTCAGTAACCAGATGAACTCCAGTGGCCACTATCAGTATCATACCGTGCATAAAGATTCTGGCTTATACAAAGAGCTGCTGCATAAATTACATCTTGCCAAGGTGGGAGACTGCATGGGAGACTCTGGCGACAAACCCTTGAGGCGCAATAATAGCTATACTTCCTACACCATGGCAATTTGTGGCATGCCTCTGGATTCATTCCGTGCCAAAGAAGGTGAACAGAAAGGTGAAGAAATGGAGAAGCTGACATGGCCTAACGCGGAGAGCAAGAAGCGAATTCGAATGGATAGTTACACCAGTTACTGCAATGCTGTGTCTGATATTCACTCGGCATCTGAGATGGACATGAGTGTCAAGGCAGAGATGGGTCTGGGTGACAGAAAAGGAAGTAGCAGCTCTCTAGAAGAATGGTATGACCAGGATAAACCGGAGGTATCTCTCCTCTTCCAGTTCCTGCAGATCCTGACAGCCTGCTTTGGGTCATTTGCCCATGGTGGAAATGATGTCAGGTCAGTTGACTTGGAATCTCAGCCTCACGCTTTCTTTTCTTTTTTTTTTTAAGTTTGTTTATTTAAAAAAAATTTTTTTTACATTTATTTATTTTTGAGAGACAGAGACAGAGCATGAGCAGGGAAGGGGCAGAGAGAGAGGGAGACACAGAATCAGAAGCAGGTTCCAGGCTCCGAGCTGTCAGCACAGAGCCCGACGCAGGGCTCGAACCCACGAACCATGAGATCATGACCTGCGCTGAAGTCGGACGCTCAACCGACTGAGCCACCCAGGCACCCCTATTTATTTATTTTGGAAGCGAGTACAAGCAGGGGAGGGCCCGGGAGAGGGAGAATCCCAAGCAGGCTTCTCCTGGCCAGTGTGCAGAGCCTGACATGGGACTAGAACTCAGGAACCATAAGATCATGACCTGAGCCAAAGCAAGAGTCAGACACTTAAGGGTGCCTGGGTGGCTGAGTTGGTTAAGCGTCTGACTTTGGCTCAGGTCATGATCTCACAGTTTGTGAGTTTCAGCCCCACGTTGGGCTCTGTGCTCATGGCTCAGAGCCTGGAGCCTGCTTCGGATTCTGGGTCTCCCTCTCTGCCCCTCCCTGCTTGAGCTCTGTCTTTCAAAAATAAAAACGTTTAAAAATTTTTAATTAAAAAAGAGTTGAACACTTAACCTACTGAGCCACCCAAGTACCCCCCACCACACTTTCTATTTTTATATCACGTTATCCCTTTTATAAGGCTCTGCTTGTGGTTGTGCTGCTCATACCACCCCGTGGGACACTAAATAGTCTAGAAAGGATGAGGTCGGAGGAGTTATTGACTTATTAAACAGGCAGTACAATTTTTTTCTTTAGAGAGATTACAAAGAATGGTCTTGTCTATTGAGATAGGATCCAGTTCTTTGATAGTAAATTCTCTGAGTGTAAGATGAAAAACTTAATCACTGTCCCTAAGGAATGAATTTGTTAGTTGTTAGCCTTAGTCTTGTGGTTTGTAAACTGGCCATTGGAACCTGCGTTTTTTTTAGGCTACCTATTGGAAGATAGGCCACCAAATGCATGGGATTCTTCTGAGAGCAGCTTTTATTTTCTTCTGCTGTGTATGTTGGGGTTTCATTTATTTCTTTTGGATGAGCTTGCCAGCTTTGCTTTGAATAATCTAGTAGGTCATTTAGCAAACTGGATCTTGCGAAATTCTAGTTCTGCCTGAAAAATCATCTTCATCCTCTTTTTTTCTTTCAGCAATGCCATCGGTCCTCTGGTTGCTTTATATCTGGTTTATGACACAGGAGATGTTTCTTCAAAAGTGGCAACACCGATATGGCTTCTGCTCTATGGTGGAGTTGGTATTTGTATTGGTCTGTGGGTTTGGGGAAGGAGAGTTATCCAGACCATGGGGAAAGATCTGACACCGATCACACCTTCTAGGTAAGTTGGCAAAGCAGGTCTTAGAAAGATTAATGCTCATTTTCTTAAGGTTCATAGTACTGTGTAGTGTTACCACACAACTCTTCATCTAAAGTAACCCAAGCTTATATAAGTTCCTGATGTTACTCTCATTGTGTGAACTTGTAGGTTTTACATACTGTCTGGCCCTTAAACATAATTTTGGTCAAATATTAATTTCCAGTGGTTTCTTAACAGTACAGCTTTTCTGAGAAAGGTGTGTGTGGAGTGAATAGCTATGTATAGTTTGTCTTTACTTGGGAGCTGAGACTGATTATTAAATTCTTCAAAATAAAAGTGCAAACTTTAATAACGAGCTTCCAGAAAACCTTAAAACCTCAAAACATTAGAGAAGAGGGAAGAGAACCTGATATATTTACTTAGATTTTTTTTTAATGTTTATTTATTTTTGAGACACAGAGAGAGCATGAACAGGGGAGGGTCAGAGAGAGGGAGACACAGAATCCGAAGCAGGCTCTAGGCTCTGAGCTGTCAGCACAGAGCCCAATGCGGGGTTTGAAATCACAGACTGTGAGATCATGACCGGAGCCGAAGTTGGATGCTTAATCAACTGAGCCACCCAGGCGCCTAAACCTGATTTATTTATTAATTTTTTTTAGTGTTTTATTTGAGTGTGAGAGTGTGAATGGGGGAGGAACAGAGAGGGGGGGAACAAAAGATCCAAAGTGGGCTCTGTGCTGGCACAGCACGCCTGATGTGGGGCTTGAAGTCACAAACTGTGAGATCACAACCTGAGCCGATGTCAGACACTCAACCAACTGAGCTACCCAGGTGCCCCGAGAACCTGATTTAAAGTATATTTCAGGAGCTATAGCGAATTAAAGATTGTTAGTGAAGGTTTTGTCACCGAGTATCAGAGCATAGTAAGATTGTGTTAACTTTGAGATAATGTTAGCTTATTAAAATATCAGTTTCTATTCTTGACAACTAATCTTTCTATGTTTACAGTGGCTTCAGTATTGAACTGGCATCTGCCCTCACTGTGGTAATTGCATCAAATATTGGTCTTCCCATCAGTACAACGCATTGTAAAGTAAGTAAACATATTGTGTCTGTTGAATGGCTCTAATAATATGGAGAGAGTTTTTAAGTGTGAAACTGTGGTTTAGAAAGTTTTATACAGTTGGAGTCTTGAAGAGTTCACAAGTTCAGGACGAGACTGTAAGAATGTAAAGGCTTATTACATTTTACAATTTTTGGGTCTAGTATGCTTATTTAAGCAAATGATGTAGGTTTTCCCCAAATGATGCAAAAGCCCTTTTTGTATTGGTTAGCAAGTCTGTGAGGCTTATTGGACATTGAAGGGCAGTTTATTTATGGAAAGAATATATTCAGAGACTCTCTGAATTGAAGTATGAAGAAACTTGTTGAATTCAGACTTTGCGTGATGGCCATGCATTAACTGTGGGAAGAGGAAGAAACTGGCTTCCTTAAGGCAATTTAAGTTGGTTGATCTTAAAAAGATGGAGTCTGTCAGTTATCCTTTTTCTTCCAGGATATCTCTAGGTCACTGGCTATGAGGTCTAATATCTGCCTCCCTCTGAAATGATATTTGGAAAACCTAAAACTTAAAATAACTTCTTATTAAAGTAGTTCAATATATTTTTTTAAGTTTATTTATTTGGGGGGTGGGGACAGAATCCCAAGCAGGCTCTGCGCTGCAACTCACGAACTGCAGGATCATGACCTGAGGCGGAGATTGAGTCGGACGCTTAACCAGCTGAGCCACCCAGGCACCCCAAGTGGTTCAATATTAAAGTAGTTCATTAAAGTAGTTGATTAAATTCCAGTAGCTCAGAAGAGAAAAAGGAAGTGTTCTCCTATTTTACCCCAATTGGCACAGACTTAATGATTGGATTTTTATATTGTTTTTATCTTCTTATTAGTAATCTTCTTAATACAAACCATCTTTGATGGAATCAGTCTCATCCAGCAGTCTGGGGCTCCTTATCTACATAAATAAGGTCATGTGTCTGTTACCAAAATGCCATTGGCCTTTACTAATCAGTTTCCTTGATTCCCTTTCTCTGCTAGGTGGGTTCTGTTGTATCTGTTGGCTGGCTCCGATCCAAAAAGGCTGTTGATTGGCGACTCTTCCGCAACATTTTTATGGCCTGGTTTGTTACAGTCCCCATTTCTGGCGTTATCAGTGCTGCTATTATGGCAGTCTTCAAATATGTCATCCTCTGAGCGTGAAGCTGTTTGAGATTAAAATTCCTGTCAATGTTTGGGGCCACCTTACACATTCCTGCTCCTTTGAAGAATGATCACAGTGTTACAGAAGACCGGCAAGAGTCTTTTTAAAGTTTGGGAGCTGTGGGAGGGAAGTGTTACTTGTGCTATAATTGCTTTTGTGCTAAATATGACTTGTCTCAAAATTAGCTATGTAAAATAGCCAGGTTTCCACTGGTTCCTATTAAGGTCCCTTTTCCTTCTGGGCTGTGAATTCCTGTACATAATTCTCTACTTTTTGTATCAGGCTTCAATTCCATTATGTTTTAATGTTGTCTCTGAAGATAACTTGTGATTTTTTTTTTTTTTTTTTTTTTAAACCATTCAGAGCCATTTGACACAGTGTGCTCTGCTTTGGTGGTTTCACCAGCTTCTGCCCTAACATGCACAGGGACTTAACAACAGAAACATAACTGAAGCTTCCCTTGTAGTCTCTTAGAGAAATAGAGCCGTTTGTACTCTGCCCTCCTGTCCGGTAGTGGCAGGTTCCATTGGCATATGTGGGAACTTCTTATAGGGACGAGGTTCTTTGGACACGGTGAAGATTTAAGTTAGTAGTAACTTCTTTGCAAGCAATTCATTGACTATTATTGCTAAAAAGAAGTAGGAAGAAAAAGCCTTCTGGCAGTTGTGGTTATTTAAGATTTCTGGCAGTGTGGGATGGATGAATGAAGTGGAATATGAACTTTGGGCAAGTAAAATGGGACAGCCTTCCATGTTCATCTGTCTACCTCTTAACTGAATAAAAAAGCCTACAGTTTTTAGAAAATTTTGTTCTCATGGTTTTTGTTCATATTTGAAGCATCTGGGCTCCAAATCAGTTAGCCCTATGCCATTCTTAGCAGAGTGTGGATATCTTAAATGAGAACTACCGACCAACTTAAACTTCCCCACTCCTCCCTGTTAAGTTTCTCGGGATCCCAGAACATACATGACATAACTCCATAGGCACTGTTTAACTATTTGACATTTTTCCTTTTTTTTCCTCCTTTTTTTTTTTTTTTTAAAAGGTTATTTATTTGTTTTGGCGGGGGGGGGGGGGGCGTTTGCAAGTGCATGTGGGGGGAGGGGCAGAGAGAATCCTAAGCAGGCTCTGGGCTGTCAGCACAGAGCCTGACACGAGGCTCAAACTCCTAAACTGAGATCATGACCTGAGCCAAAATCAAGAGTGGGTCACTTAACCTACTGAGCCACCCAGGTGCCCCATTTTTCCTTTCAATAGCACAACCTAGACACTTCGATGCTAGCATGTATAAATCTACTCATTGTTTTCCTGTTTGGATGGACTATTTTACCAAATATTTATTCCTAGCTTTGCTATTATGAAGG
This sequence comes from Panthera onca, assembly GCF_046562875.1. Taxonomy (NCBI): domain Eukaryota; kingdom Metazoa; phylum Chordata; class Mammalia; order Carnivora; family Felidae; genus Panthera; species Panthera onca. The sequence continues at coordinate 37,797,612 of NC_138341.1, forward strand.
ATGCTAAGACAGATGGGGGGGTGTGGTGTGTAGCTCAGCTTATTTAAAAATTCTCTCTGTTCTTGAGTCTTGACCCTTTTACCCTTGGTCAGAACTGTTAGTGAAAAGTGCATTGCTTTGCAAACTAGGTAGATAGTTACTGTCCTGAGAGTTAAGTTTTAGGAGGATGCTTTTGAGAAGCGACACTGTACCAGATGAAGTTATGCCTGCTTGACCTATGCCTGAAAGAGATTAGATCACTGGTTGGATACATGCCATAGAATGGCTCAGTCAGTGTTCACCATTTAAGGTCGGGAACTGTGCTCAGCTTTTTATATACATTTAATCCTCAAGATTTCTTCAAACAGGTCTTAATATTCTTTCACAGATGATAGAATCTGTTCGGGGAACTGTATCTTTCCCAATATTACATGTTAGTAGAGAATGAACATCAGTTTAGCCTTTGGGACTGGCTGAAAGTAGTCTTGAAACTTTTTGTTTGAGGAAGGAGGGAGGAGGCTATGTATGGTAAAGGGGAACCTAGCATTAATCTCTGAACTGAAGGTTTTGGAGGAGACCCTCTTGTGTTTTGGTACTGGCTTCCTCTCATGGTGCTATATGACCCTTATACAAGCCCAGATCCTATCTTCCCTGTGATAAAATGGAGAATAGTAACCTTCCTCAGCATTTCCCCTTGGCTCAGGAGAGAACAGCAGAAAAATACTTGAATCAAAAATGTGCTTCTCTAGGAAGAGCAGCCAGGTCTGGGGAAGAGGAACCCCAAAAGCTAGGAAGAAACCAGAGGGAGTTTGTATTTCCATGTATAGTAATGTCCGATATGGGCCAGGGATATGTGGTTGACAGAACCTTGGCCTGTGTTTCTTGAGAATAGATGTTGGCTTTTTTTTAAGAGAGAGCTAGTGGGGAAGGAACAGAGGGGAAGAGAGAATCTCAAGCAGGCTGCATGCCCGTGACCGGAGCTGAAATGAAGAGTCAGAATGCCCAACTGACTGAACTGTCCAGTCACCTGATGTTCCCTTTTTTTTTTTTTTTTTTTTAAAGTTAGTTTATTTTGAGAGGGAGCAGGAGGAGCAAAGAGAAAGGGAGAGAGAGTCCCAAGCAGGCTCCTCCACAGCACAGAGTGTGGGGCTCGAATTCGTGAACTGCAAGATCATGACCTGAGCCAAAACCAAGAGTTGGATGCTTAACCTGACTGAGCCACCCAGGTGCCCCCAATGTTGCCTTTTTTTTTTTTTTTTAATGTTTATTTTTGAGAGGGGGACAGAGGATCCCAAGTGGGCTTTGCGCAGAGAGCCCGATGTGGGCCTAGAGCTCAACCATGAGATCACGACCTGAGCTGAAGTCGGACGCTTAACTGACTGAACCACCCAGGTGCCCCATTGCCTTTTTTGCCTTTTTTGAAGAAAAAAAAAAAAAAAAAAGTTTTTAGGGGCACCTGGCTGGCTCAGTACAGCATGCAACTTTTTTTTTTTTTTAACGTTTTATTTATTTTTGAGACAGCATGAACAGGGGAGGGTCAGCGAGAGGGAGACACAGAATCTGAAACAGGCTCCAGGCTCTGAGCTGTCAGCACGGAGCCTGATGCGGGGCTCGAGCCTACGAGCTGTGAGATCATGACCTGAGCTGAAGTTGGACTCTTAACTGACTGAGCCACCCAGGTGCCCCGAAATCTTAAAGTTTTTAACATCAAGGCTGTATGTGTGCGTATTAAGGAGTCCCGTGATTCAGCAAGGCTAGTAACAGAAATGGGATTCCAACCACCATCTCTCCCTTTCCTCATGCTACTCCACTCTGTTCTTTTGTTGGAGTATTTGTGTGTAGCTGAATAATATACATTTGTGTAACCACTTGGCCCTTCCAGCTTTCAGTTCTTGACTTCCCATAGTGGAAAATGATTTGTAGTTCTACTTGTCTTCAACTTTTACCATACACAGACCTTAACCTCCCACCTTAACTGTATAATTGGGTCTTAATTTTGGTAAGAATAATATTCAGAGTATTTAAAAGTCGAGTCTTATAGTTAATATATTGTAATCACTTTTCCTGTACAAGTTTTTGTTTTTCTGTGGAGTGGTCTTTTTTAGGTTCTTGTCACTAATCCATTTAGTACCACTTGTCTGATTTCCTCATAGGACTTACTGGAAGCACTGGGAATGTTACTAATTTATTAGGGAAGCCTCTCTCAAAACTTATCTGCCCCAATCTAGACAAGTTTCACATCTGCATCCTAAAATTTCCCTCTTCATTCTGGGAGCTTTACTGCCGTTGTTAGGTTTACTATTTTCTGTAGTCCTGTGTTCATTTTTCATGCTTTATGCGCTTGTTCTTATGGAGAACACCCTGTAGCAACTTCCTGGAAAGAGTGTTGGGGAGGATTTTGGGGGGATTTTGCGTGGCTGGAATGTGTTTTTTCTTTTATTATATCTTCACATTTAGTTGATAATTTGCATATAAAACTAGGTTTGAAATAATCTCCATTAAGAATATTGAAGGCATTGCTTTCAGTGCTGCTGTGGAAAAAGTCTGAAGCCTTTCTGATGTGTGTGTGACCCATCTTTCTGGAAGTTTGTTAGGATATTTAGTTCTTAGTGTTAGAAACCTGGCAGTGAAGAGTTGGTTTGCTTTTCAGTGAACTGAGTACTTCACTCTGAAGTCCAGAAAATTACAGTTTTAAGTTCTAGGAATTTCCTGAATTACCTTGATATCCTTCTTGCAGTTTTTGTTTTGAGCTTTTTAAGCTACCCAACTAGTCCTAATTTCTGAGTGTTTTGCTCAGTACATTTTTGTTTCTCTGACCTTGTCCTTTTTTGGGGGGAGATGACCTCATCTTTGTTGTCTAATCCTATTAAAATTTCTGCTTTTTAATTTCCAAAATCTTAAAAAAAAAGCATCCTACTAGTGGATGCAATCAGTATCTCTGAGGATATTAATGATAATTAAAATATTTTTCTACCTATTTTTCACTCCGGCTTTTCACTCTAGTCTCTTAGTGCCAAGTGGCTTTTCTCTGCAACCTGGTGATCTCTGGTCATCTCCTATTTGTGAGAGTGAAATACTAAGATGCTGGTGGGAAGCTCTGGGTGTGTAGGTGGCCCTTGTGAGACTGTGTGGCCTTTGTCTTGGGCAGTGGTTCTTCCACCCCCCCAGAATATATGGCAATATTTAGAGACTTTCTTTGTTGTCAAAGTAGGGGGTTGCTCCTGGCCAGGGATATTGCTATAAACATTCTACAGTCACAGGGGTGTCCCCCGACAGCAAAGAATTACCTGGCCTAAAATGTCAAAAGTCTGAGGTTGAGAAGCCCTGGTCTAGGCTGGTCTAGTTAGACCGTTTCCTTGGGAGAATCCCGAGGAGAATCAGAAAGGTAAAGGCCTGACTGCTCAAAGTTCTGACTCTTCCTTGGGGTAAGAGTTCACTGTGTATTTTAATCCTGTGTCCAGTACAGGCAGTCCTTGCTTTGTGTGGCTTAATTATGTACGAATTGGTTACCACAGTTTAGGTAAATAACACCAGTCCCCCTACAACATGGTTCAAGTTTCAGTTGCCATGGTATATTCACTGTGAGTGATTGCATAAAGTTACAAACTTGAACACTTGTTCTTCAGTCCACAAGTCACATTTACAAAAGAAAGATGTGCAGCTCCATGAATGGCTTACCGGATCACTTCTTTCAAAGTCTGTTGGTGATTGGTTGTTGTTCATCTGTTAGTTTACTCACTGAGGACAAGATTCCCCCCAGTGGCAGAGACCCTAAGCTTTTAGCACTCCTGTTTGGTTATGCTCCAGATTTTCTTGGGGGTTTGAATGAAAATGTGAAAACTTTTTCTTTCTTTTTTTTAACGATCACACACAACGTTCATTAATCAGCCAGTGGACAGGTTTATTTCAACTTTTTTTTTTTTAAGTTTATTTTGAGAGAGAAAGAGTACCTGTGTGAGCAGGGCAGGGGCAGAGAAGCCCAAGGAGGCTCCACAATCAGCACAGAGCTGGACACGGGGCTCAATCTCATGACTCTGAGATCATGACCTGAGTTGAAACTAAGAGTTGGTTGGACCCAAGCTCAAAGGACTGAGCTACTCAGGCACCCCAGATGGGGGAGGTTGTCGGGAGGATTTCAGCAAATGGAATACATGAATGGGGGAGGGGCAGAGGAAGAGAGAGAGAGAGAGAGAGAATCTTAAGGCTCCGGGCCCAGTGCAGAGCCTGACATGGGTAGGGACTCCATCTCAAGATCAACCATGAGATCATGACCTGAGCTGAAATCAAGAGTCAGATGCTCAACAACTGAGCCACCCAGGTGCCCCTTTACCGGAGTGTTTTAAAACAAATCCCAAACATAGCATCTTACTTGTGAAATACTCGGGGACATGCCTAAAAGATAGTGTTTTGTTGTTTTTAAATGTTATCGTATTGTGCCCTAACAGCTTCTTAGACTCCTAGTCTTTCTGTTTTTAACCTCTCTTCCATGGTCTCTTCTGGAGGTACCATTTCCTCAAATTTCCTAGCTTTTTAGTGGCCGTCTTAGCTTCAGCCTTTTCAGGTCTGCCCTTTGCTGCCTTTGCTGCCTAGCTGCCGAGTTCTGTGGTTTTGTATCCACGGCTGTTGTGTGTCCCAACAGTAGTCTCTTACTACCACTTTGGTGGTGTTTCAGAGGGAATGAAGGTTAATATTTCAGTCTGTGTTTACTTAGGAATTCTTGACTCATTGATACTTTAATTCCTTTTTTTTTTTTTTTTTAAGTTATTTTAGAGGGAGAGAGCATGGGAGGGGCAGAGAGAGAGAGAGAGAGAGAGAGAGAGAGAGAGAATGAGAATGAAAATGAATCCCAAGCAGGCTCCGCTGTCAGCCTGGAGTCTTATGTGGAGTTCGAATTCATGAACCATGAGATCATGACCTGAGACGGAATCAAGAGTCGGACGCTCAACCAACTGAGCCACCCAGGTGCCCCAATACTTTTTTTAAAGTGGAAAATTTATTGGAATGTTTAAGTTGAAAAAAATTCTGAACAATTAAGCATAGAAGGTAGAGAATGAAGTTCACTTGCTTTCCCCTTTCTCAGTCCCATTACCCAAAGGTAACTGTCAGTAGCTTGCATATCAGTAAATTGTAGTTAACTGTCAAAGGCTTGCATATTTTAGGCATTTCGCCTATGCATATATGCACAGGTGTGTGTGAACGCACAAGAAAAATCTTTTTTTTTTTTTTTTTTGAGACATGAAGCTGTTTATTCCTTGGTAAATCCCCCTTGGTGTCTAGAAGTTAAATGGTGTCATTCACAGAATAAACAGGGCAACGTTGAGTCACCTGATTAACCTGTTGTGCAGAGAACTAGATAAATGTTACACAATCATTTACTTGTGTTTACTGGCAAGTTGCTGTGTCCTTTGCAAGCTGGGCTAAGCTTTAGGCTAAGCTAGTGCTTTCAACAGTGCATTTCCTGACTGGTAGGAAATAAAAGGATTTGTTCTCACCCACTCCTTCACCTTCAGGCAACATAAAGCCTTTAGAGACACAAGGTGACAAAGTTAAGATTGTTGCTCATTAAAAGCTGGGTTGTGTTTGTTCCCTGTGAAATGTGGTGTCAGGATGCCTGGTCTGTTAAAACCCTGTCTCCCACTGTGTGCAGTGCATAAGATTTTCATACACCTTAATTGCCCATTGTTTTCCCTTGCCTGACGCCAAAATTCTGATCAGTGCCCCAGTTTTGGTAAGGTTATTGAGCTGTACCCATGGCATGAAACTGGTTTCTCTGTAATACTGTTCTCTTTCTCTCTCTTTTTTGTTTTTAAGTTTAATTTATTTTGAGAGAGAGAGCACGAGCAGGGGAGAGGCAGAGAGTGAGGGAGAACTGTTCTCTGCCTTTCTCTTCATCTCTACTTGGGAGATGTAAATTCTGTCCATTGTTTCACCAGAGACACAGATATTTGAAAAGCCGAGAGGGTCAGCTAGCTGGAGGTTGCTGAGGTGTTTACACCAAACTATTCCTTTTGTAACAGATGGAGACTTTTGAAAGCTTATGAATAGATTTTTAAAAATAACTACTAAAATAAAACACTGGAGCTGCTCATTGGCAGTAGTCCTTGCCTTTCTAATGATTGGGCTGTAGTGTAAACCCCTTTTGTTACATTCAGAGATGATGCTGGATTTCTCTCATCTGAACATACTGTGCGGTGCAGAATGCTATTTATTAGAAGGACAAGATGGTTATTTTCTGGGGATTGCTGATAGAGCAAGGTTTCCCCTCCCAGAGTATTATTGCTAAAGACCTAGATAGCAGGTTTCTACTTCCCATTCATTCTATTTCTAGAAGCAAGCAAATGTTCTCTAATTGCAGGCTTGGGCTGAATGCCTCAATAGTGTTTCCCACTGTGCTAATTGGAAAAATATAATTCTCAACTAACTGTGCCCTGCTTTGCAAAATAATAGTTGGCAGCCAAGTTGCCAGTTTGGTTCCTAAAGTGAAGTGGTACTTTTATGTTAGCTGTAAGGATAATGGACCTTTGGAAATTCCAGGAAGAGCTTATGCTGCATACAAGTACCATTAGAGATCAAACTTCGGCCCATAAGAGCTCAGTGCCTAATGGTATCTTTATCTAGGAACCTTTATTAAATTTAATTTCAATTAAGATTTTTTGGGGGGGGCAGGTTCTGGAAGTGTTAGTCAATATTTTCCATTAGTTGAGTGGTCCTATGATGGGCCTTGTGTGTGCCTTATTGATTTGGAAGGGAGATAATTTTCTTTTAGCTAAGGTCTTGGCCTCTGGCAGGCTCTCCGTCGACATCAAATATGGTTGGCCTTGCCAGCTTTTTGGAAGTACTGTTAGCTTGTGTGTATAGAGTTGATGTGATACTTCTGTGTAGAATCTTTGGTTTTTCGCAGAGTTCACTCTCTAGTATAGAGTCACTCTCTAGTATAGAGAAGGGCTTTAAATTCAAAGTTTCCATTGGAATCAGAGATCTTAAAGACAGTTGATTGCCTCATGTGTACAGTATAGAATAGTGGTTAGGAACATAAGATTTGAGCCAGATTTATCTGGGTTCTAGTCCCAGCTCTAGCACTTGCTAGTTGTGTGTATCCTGGAGGCTGTTTCTAAGCCTCAGTTCCCTTGTCTAAAGATGGTGATAATAATGGTACTTATGTCACAGGATTTTCATGAGATTTATATGAAATAATGCAATGTGAAGTGTGCAATGCCTGGCACTTCATAAGCACTTTGTAAATAGGGTTTATTAATTGATCTCATCCTCCAAATAAACATATGTAATTTTCTTGACACGGTAATTTTCAACTTGACATTAATTCTATAGATACCTTTCCTTGACTGGTGTGACAATATTCCTTGACTATCCCTTTATTTCTTAAGTCTGAAATAAAGGATTTAATTCTGGTGGAGTGTCTTTGAAGAAAAGTATATAGGACTCTGTATAAAAGGGAATAGGTTAAACTGAATGAAAGGAAATCCTAAGAACAGAGAAGAAAGTATATTTTTTTCCCAGGTGAAAGAGGCCCAAGGACTGTTACAGTGGCATCATGGTCATCAGGGTAGGAAGACAGACTCTTTCTGTCTTGCCCCATCTTCAGCATGTGATTACTACCTCAGGACTTGAAGACCCAAACATATCAGTTTTCTCATTATTGGTAATATTTTGATCACTCAGTCCCGATGAGCAGGAAATAGCAAGTAGTTTAGATGCCTTAGGGAAGATATGTGCACATCCTGGAGGGTGGGCTGTAAGCCCCCCTCTTGGTTTTAGTTTCTGCATCTGAATCCAGTCAGAAGAAGTCATGGGTGCTTTAACAGAGAATTTAATAAAAGAGTTAACTAGGTGTAGAGTGTTAACCTGCAACTGAAATGGCAAAAAACAACTATGGTATCGTAGAAGCAGCAGCTACAGAGGCTGGGGAAATAAAGATAAGATGGTGGAATTATTAAAACTTTTAGAAGCTTGGAGAAGAGACCTTGTGAAGCTGAAACTTCGACCACCGAGGAAGGGTTGCTATTGGCCGGTGCCAGGTCTGCACCAGTGAGGAGGGCATGCTTAGTGACTAAGGTATGTGAAAAGGCGGATTCTGTGAGGGCTGAAAAGCTGCAGACAGTATTCAGCTGCTGTACAGAAGGGAACTGCTGCTGTTGTAGTCAAGAAACGTGAGGGTGACCTTCACAGGAATAGGAAGCCAGCAAGAAGTAGGTTCCTTCACCTGTGGTCTCCTCAGCCCGCGCTAGTGACAGACTGCAACAGGCAAGCAGCTGCAAACAAATGCCTTCCGGCCAGTCCCAGCCCTGGTGCCGCCACAAAGCTTATAAGCTCTGAGGTGTGAGAGCTTAACCAACATAGGGGTGTCTGCCAGATAATCTCCATTTGACTTGATTTTATTAAAAATATTTTTTTCTAGATTTTATTTTCAAGTAATTTCTACACCCAGCGTGGGGCTCCAACTTCCAACCCCAAGATCAGGAGTCGCATGCTTCACCAACTGAGCCAGCCAGGCACCCCAGATTTCTCCATTTTAAAAGAATCTTTGGAATTAATACCTGATCGCTGGAGTGAAAGTGAGATTGTATGACTGTCTTGTGCCCTAGCAGTCTTTCACCCAGTTGCCTTAGTATTCCCTGGTGAATCTTGGCATCAGTTATCACTAAGATGGTTGTAAAATGGTGATTTTTCTATTTTTCTCATTCCTTGTATGTTTGTTAGTTGGTGTTCTTTGGTAAAGGAGAGCTTTCTCTTCTCCCTCATCACTTTCCCTGGGAAATGTGGTTTTCATTTGGGTGGCCACATACCCTGCTAAGAGCTGGGGTTGTAATACTAAGTAAGAGCTGGGATAGAACAGACACTGGTGTAGGCAGCTAGCACTCTGTCACAGTTCCTGGCCTAAGCAGCCTTAATACTGCAGTTGAATCTGTAATTGACTTGAGCTGTAAAAGCTTCAGAAAAAATAAGAAGGAATTAGTGTTTTACATATGGAAGGATGAGGGAAACAGCCTGAATTCACCCATAGTCTCTGGTGTTTTCAGGGTCATTCCTCATTCTCCTGAGAGGACTAAATGGGTCAGTGGTTCATAGCCACAGCTGTACCTTGGACTCGCCTGGAGAGATGAGGCCTGGGTTCCAGCCAGGGGCATTTTGGGATTTCATAGGTATAGGTGTGACCTGGGCATCAGAATCTCTATTGGTTCCAAAGTGCTTCTAGAGTTGGGGGCTCTGAAACAGGCAGCCTAAATTGGTCACATGGGATAAATTTGTATTCTCTGTTCCATTCCGTTGGACAAGAATGAAGGAACTGAACTAGGTATTGGCATGCCTTGCTTTCAAATCAGCACTTTCAAAAATCTGCCCACTGTTCGCATTTGACCACGTGGTATATTTGTAATTTGACTTTTCCCCTTAAAAAAAAAACAAAAAAACGGGGGGGGGGGCGCCTGGGTGGCTCAGTCGGTTAAGAGTTCGACTTCTGCTCAGGTCACGCGGTCCGTGAGTTCGAGCCCCGCGTCAGGCTCTGTGCTGACAGCGCAGAGCCTGGAGCCTGTTTCGGATTCTGTGTCTCCCTCTTTCTCTGACCCTCCCCTGCTCATGCTCTGTCTCTGTCTCAAAAATAAATAAATGTTAAAAAAAAATTTTTTTTTTTTCAAAGTTGTCAAAATCCAACCTGACACAGCTAGTCCAGATCCAGGCAACCAGATTTAGAGTGATTCTTAGGACTTTAGTCACAAATTCATTTGAGCATCTATAAAAGCGGAAACACCTTTTTTGTATCTTATGCACGGAACAAAGGAGAGACTCCCAAAGGTGAGTACATATAAGGGGTGGAATGTCTGAGGAAAAATGACAGAAGTTGCTACTGTGTATGGAGCCTTTGCCACATCCCCAGCAACGTGCTACATATTCAATATAAAGTAGGTCTTTAAAACTTTTAAGGTTTGATGTGAAATATTTAAGACATGGAAAAGGTTCTGTAAAGAATGAAATAATGAATACTTTTTACCCACAGCGTAGCTTAAGGTTCAGGTCCTTAGGTGCCTGGGTGGCTCAGTCAGTTAAGCATCTGACTCTTGATTTTGGCTCAAGTCATGATCTCATGGTTTGTGACGTCAAGCCCCACATTGGGCTCTGTGCAGACACCTCAGAGCCTGCTTGGGATTATCTGTGTCACTCTCTCTGCCTCTCTCTCTCTCTCTCTCAAAAATAAATAAAATTAAAAAAAGGTTCTAGGGTCTGGATTGTTTTCCCTTTGTTCCACTTAGAGCCACTAACTACTTGTGTTCATTATTACATAATAATAGATACCCAGAGCTACAGCTAAGATAGAAACTGAAGGGAAGACATTTCTTACCCTACGTGGATATTGACAAATATGTATATTTAATGAATTTCAAAATTTTAAATCCACTAAATACTGCTGTTTGGAGTTCACTTTTCTCATGTTCTACGAATAGTACATTTATAAAATCAACTACCCATGACTTCCAATCTACTATTTTCATTTTTCCATTTCTGTTCTAGTCCTTGCTATAACAATATTTTTTACAATGTTTTGTTTAGTTTTGAGAGACAGAATGCGAGCAGGGGAGGGGCAGAGAGAGAGTGGGAGACACAGAATCCGAAGCAGGCTCCAGGCTCCAAGCTGTCAGCACAGAGCCTGATGCGGAGCTTGAACTCACAAACCACAAGATCATGACCTGAGCTGAAGTCGGACACTTAACCAACTGAGCCACCCAGGCGCCCCCAAATATTTAATTTTTTTTTTTTTTTAATTTTTAATGTTTATTTGTTTTTGAGACAGCACAAGCAGGGGAGGGGCAGAGAGAGGAAGGCACAGAATCCGAAGCAGGCTCCAGGCTCCGAGCTGTCAGCACAGAGCCTGATGCGGGGCTCGAACCCACGAACTGCAAATCATGACCTGAGCCGAAGTCAGACGCTTAACTGAACAGCCACCCAGGCACCCCTGGAATATTTAATTTCTAAGTAAATATGTAATTATGAAATAGATGCAATTTAGATTTTCTGTGTCATAATCTTTAGAAGATTTTTTTCAAGGGGAAATCAATATTAGGGTAGTACAAAATTAGTCCTACCTCACATTGATTTAGCACTCATTTTGCTTTCACTCATTACAATAATTCAGGAAGTTACATATTACAGATGAGAAGACTAAGACATTCTAAGGGTTAGGAAAACAATCCAAGGTCACAGTACACTAGGGAATATGACATTATGGTGATGGAGAAAGTTAAAAGGGACATTTTATCTGGGGCCCGCAAAGAATAGATTCAACATGTGAGGCGGGAGCCTTCCCAAATCTGAGCTCAATGGACCACTAGATGCCAGTTGGACTGCTCCTACAGTGGAGGAGTGCTAAGAAAATGAGTGAAGAAGTGTGGAAACGTTGGCTGTGCGCTTTGGCGATAGCTCCTTCAGAAAATTGCAGCCAGCAGAAGATCTGGATACCATAAAGGCAATGCCACTGAGACTTCTGCATGTGCTTGGAGAAAAGAGTCCTTACTAAAACCTGTGACCTGTGCTTTCGGGGTCCTCAAGCCCATACAAATAAGTGAAAGAAAACTGAAGAACAGTGAGGTTGTTGGCTTTGTAGATGGAGATGCCTCTTCCCCACTTCTGGGGTTTTATTGCTAGAGTCTTGCACCCTATTTTTTTTTCTCTCTCTCTCTAATGTCCGTTCATTTTTGAAAGCAAGAAAGAGCGTGATCAGGGGAGGGCAGAGAGGGAGACACACAATCCAAAGCAGGCTCCAGGCTCTGAGCTGTCAGCACAGAGCCCCATGTGGGGCCCGAACCGTGAGATCATGACCTGAGCCAAAGTCACACCCAACTGACTGAGCCACCTAGGTGCCCCTGGAGTCTTGTACCCTTAATGAGGTCTTCCATATCAACCATATGAACCAAGGTGGAGTGTTGGACTAAAACAGTCTGATTTGTAAGAATAGTTACAATCATCTAGACAATGCTGCCATTTCCTGCATGGTGCGGTGCCTGCAGCTCTGGCCTTCCTGTTATAAACCCATGGTCTGTGGCAGCTTGGTCTCCCCTGACCGCAGGAGGAAACTGTGATGGTGCCATGACAAGCCTGAGTTTGCCCACACCCTGTGTGAAAGAGGGGACTCCCCACTCCCACCTTGCAGAACTTTCTGTCAAACGGCAGAGTTCACTGGCCTACTTGATATAAAATTTCTGGTACAAGCAGATGAGAAATCTGCTTTGGAACGAGAGAGAGAGAGAGAGAGGCTGTTTCTGGAATTGCCTTTGTGAGGCTGCTGGGCTAATACTAGGGGCTTGCTTCCTGCTTGGTTCTCCCGAGCAGCCCTCCTGGCACCACAGAATAGCCAAGTACCTCAGGATGGACAGTGGCCATTAACAGGCAAGCCTGCATCACCAGGGCCCTTTATGCATTCTGTAACTTGTGTCCCAAGACACAAAACACTGCACACAGCCCCCATCACTTAGAGCTTGTATGTGCCCTTTATTGAGGGACTGGCTGGAATAGGCAGTGAGAGAGAACCTGGCTTTCTTTGCCTGCTGTTGGGGTTCTAGTTCCTGATTAGGTCACATGTATTTCCTGGGCCTTTCTTTAGCCTTACACTGGGGTGGACAAGGGCTTTTGAATCGTGAGCTTGGGAAATAATTATAAGGATGTTATAAAGACAAGTGATGTTATGGGTCCATCTAAGATTTAGGAGGCAAATTTCCTCCAATGACACAAAGATTTATCACCAGATTTCAAGATCTAGGCTCCAGGCTGCTTCCCTTCCAGTTCCTTCAGGAAGAGGTGCAGTGGATACTTTAGGACATCTCTGTAGCCATTCCCTCCTCCCTTTCCCCCTTCCCAGCAGCCCCAGATCTCTGGCGGGGGACATAAGTGGTTCCAGCTCTAGGCCAATGAAGATAAGCCAATTCTGTCTTCTTCTAGGATGGTCATGTGAACAAGTGTGGTCTAATCAGAGTGGATCTCAGGACTTTTGGGGGGGATTTCTGCTGTGTGATTATCACCACAATGCAAAGGGAAGCACGCAGCAGCCCCAGGTATCCAACCAAGATGCTGCTAGCAACAAGAAAGTACAGAACCAAGAATAGAAATAGATCCTTGTAACATTGCTGAATAACTGAAGGAAGGCCTCCCTGTGGACTTTTCCATTACGTGGGTCTATATATTTCTTGTATTGTTTAAGCCAGTTTGAGTCAGATTTTGTTTCTTGCAAACTGAAACCATCCTAACTGGTACCTGTGAAATGCCAGTCACTACTTTGAGCTGTTGTCCCTGATGTAGAGGAGGGACAACTTGGGAATCATGGCCTAAGTGCTTCTGAGAATTCTAGAACCCCTGGGCTGCAGGACTATGGGAGAAGGCAGCCCTGACTTGTTCATTCCAATAGTCCTAGCAGAGGTGGACCCCTTCTTCCCAGAGGTGAGGAGGGCCTAAGTGACCTGTCATCAAGCAAGTTACGCCCATGTGGGTATGATTTGCCCACTGGGCTTAAAGGACTAATTCCCTATAGGGCTATATTGAATTACTCAAGATCAAGGGAAGTCTAGATACCCTGTAAATAATTACAAGTGTCCCTCCATCCTTCCTCTGTCCTTACTTAATACCAGCAGCTCAAAACACTGCCCCCTCTCCAATTTGTGTTTTCCATCATTCCTTCCCTTTGGGTCTCACCAGATGATCCTGGGGATGTGGCTTCCAGGTGCTATCAGAGGCCTTTTCTCCTATCAGCCTCAGGCAGTCGTGTGCCTGCCTGCCCCACCCAGTCTGGGACTCCTTGACTGGAAGGTAAGGCTTCCTTTGCGCCAGATTCCGCTTAGGTCCCTTTTGTTCCTTTCCCACCTAGTTGATCAGTTAAGATTAAGTATCCTCTGTGAAAGACAAACTTTTGACAAATGCATTTCTTTTTTTTTTTTTTTTAAGTTTAAATTTTAATTCCAGTTAACATACAGTGTTCTTTTAGTTTCAGGTATACAATATAGTGATTGAACAATTCTGTATGTTACTCAGTGCTCATCATGATAAGTGCACTTGATATCCCCATCATCTATTTTACCCTTCCCCCCATCCACCTCCCCTCTAGTAACCATCAATTTGTTCTCTATACTTAAGAGTCTGTCTATTGATTTGTCTCTCTTTCTCTCTTTTTCCCCTTTGCTTGTTTTGTTTCTTAAATTCCACACAAGAGATCATATGGTATTTGTCTTTCTCTGACTGACTTATTTCGCTTAGCATTATACTTTCTATCCACCCAAGTCATTGCAAATAGCAGTATTTCTTTCTTTTTTATGGCTGAATAATATTTTCCAATATATTCAATTATATGTATGTATACACCACATCTATACATACATGTACATATATACACATTATATTCCATTATATATGTGGTGTATACATATGTGTGTGTATATGTGTGTGTGTGTGTATGTGTATATACGCACACATACGTATATATCTTACATCTTTTTTTATCCATTCATCAGTTGATACTTGGGCTGTTTCCATAATTTGGCTATTATAAATAATGCTGCTATAAACAGGGGTACATGTATCCCTTTGAATTAGTGTTTCTATATTCTTTGAGTAAATACTCTGTAGTGTGATTGCTGGGGCATAGGGTATTTCTATTCTTAACTTTCTGAGGAACCTCTGTACTATTTTCCACAGTGGCTGCACCAGTCTGTATTCCCACCAACAGTGTAAGGGGGTTCTTCTTTCTCCACATCCTTGCCAACACCTGTTGTTTCTTGTGTTGTTAATATTAGCTATTCTGACAGGTGTGAAGTGATATCTCATCGTAGTTTTGATTTGCATTTCTCTGATGGTAAGTGATGATGAACATCTTTTCATGTGTCTCTTGGCCATCTGTATGTCTTCTTTGGAGAAATGTCTGTTCATGTCTTTTGCCCATTTTTTAATTGGATTATTTGGAAAACACCATTTCTTAAGTGTTTCTCTAAATTTGATTATTTTAGATTCTACATATAAATGATGTCATGCAATATTTGTCTTTCTATGCCTGGCTTATTTCACTTAGTTCTCCAAGTTCATCCATGTTATTGCAAATGGCAGAATTTCCTTTTTTTTTTTTTTTTTTTTTTAAGTTTATTTATTTATTTTGAGTGAATGAGAGAATCCCAAGCAGGCGCCCTGCATTGTCAGTGTGGAGTCCGATATGAGGTCTGATCCCACAAACTGTGAGATTGTAACCTGACCCAAAATCGAGAATTGGTCCCTGAGGCGCCTGGGTGGCTCAGTCAGTTAAGTGTCTGACTTTGGCTCAGGTCATGATCTCACAGTTGTGAGTTCCAGCTCTGCATTGGGCTCGCTGTTGTCAGTGCAGAGCCTGCTTCAGATCCTTTCTTCCCCCCTCTCTCTGCCTCTCCCTAGCTTGTGCTCTCTTGCTCTGAAAAATAAAAGTATTTAAAAAAAAAAGTCTTTCAACCTACTGAGCTACCCAGGCACCCATGGATTTCCTTTTTTAAGGCTAAGTAATACAGTATTCCATTATATATTTTATATATTATGTGAATATATTATAATAATGGAATAATATATATATCATAAGATATATATCACAGTTCTTTATCTAGTCATCTATCAGCTGACACTGGTTGTTTCCATATCTTGGCTGTTGTGAATAGTACTGCATGAACTCGGCAGTACAGATATCTTTTTGAGATGCTGATTTTATTTCCTTTGGATATATACATGGAAGTGGGATTGCTGGGGGCACCTGAGTGGCTCTGTCAGTTGAGTGACCAACTCTTGATTTCAGCTCAGGTCATGATCCCAGGGTCATGGGATAAAGCCCCATGATGGGCTCTGCATGGAGCATGGATCCTGCTTGAGATTCTCTCTCTCTCCTCTCTCTCCTCTTACCCTTACCCCTTACCTCTCCCTCACTTGCTTTCTCTCTCTCTCTCTCTCTGTCTAAAAAGAAAAGAAAAGAAAAGAAAAAAAAAGACGTGGAATTGCTGGATCATAGGGTAGTTCTATTTTTAATTTTTTGAGGAATCTCCATACTGTTTCCCATAATGGCTGTACCTATTTACATTTACCATAGCAGTGCCCAAGAGTTCACTTTTCTCTACACCCTCGTCAACACTTATCTCTTGTCTTTTTTTTTTTTTTATTAAAGATTTTTTTTTTTAATGTTTGTTTATTTTTGGGAGAGAGAGAGAAGACAGAGCATGAGCAGGAGAGGGACAGAGAGAGAGGGAGATGCAGAATCTGTAGCAGGCTCTAAGCTCTGAGCTGTCAGCACAGAGCCCATTGTGGGGCTCAAACTCATGAACTGTGAGATCATGACCTGAGCCATGGTCAGACACTTACTGACTGAGCCACCCAGGTGCCCCTCTTGTCTTTTGATGATAGCCAACATAAGAGGAATGAGGTGATATCTCATTGTGGTTTTGATTCACATTTCCCTTGATGGTTAGTAATGTTGAGTTCCTTTTCATATATCTGTTGGCCATTTGTATGCCTATTCAATTTCTTTGACCATTTTAAAACTGGACTATTATTATTATTACTATTGAGCGTATGACTTCTTATATATTTTGGATATTAACCCCTTATCAGATATATGGTTTGTAGAGCTATTCTCTGGTTCTAGAGGTTTGTGTACTCCTACTTGTTTATTTTTAATTTTGTTGCCTGTGCTTTTAGAGTCATCAGAAGAATCATTTCCAAAACCAGTGTTGAAGAGCTTGCTCTCTATATTTTCTTCTAGAAGTTTTACAGTCTTAGGTCTTATATTTAAGTCTTTAACCCACTTTGGGTTGAGTTTTATATGTACTATAATACAAGGGCCTAATTTCATTCCTCTGCATGTGAATATCCAGTTTTCCTAATATCATTTGTTGAAGAGACTATCCTTTCCGTATTGTGTATTTTTGGCACCTCTGTTAAAAATAAATTGACCAAAAATTAATTGGCCATTAATTGATCATATATTGGGTTTATATCTGGGCTTTGCATTCTGTCCCATTGGCCTATGAGTTTATTTTTATGCCAATCTCATACTGTTTTGATTACTATAGCTTTGTAATATAGTGTGAAATCAGGAAGTGTGATGCCTCTAGCTTTGTTCTTCTTTCTCAAGATTGCTTTGCCTATTTGGGATGTTTTCTGGTCCTGTACAGATTTTAGGATTGTTTTTTATATTTTTGTAAAAACTTCTATTGGAATGTTGATAGGGATTGCATTGAACCTGTAGATTATTTTGAGTAGTATGGACGTTTTAACAACATTAATTCTTCTGATCTATAAACACAGGCTATTTTTCCATTTATTTGTGTCTTCTTTAATTTCTTTCATCAGTGTTTTATAGTTTTTGGTGTACAGATCTTTCACTTTCTTGGTGAAATTTATTACTAAGTATTTTATTCTTTTTGATGCTATTGTAAATGGGATTGTTTTCTTAATTGCTTTTTCAGATAGTTCATTGTTAGTGTATAGAAACACAACTGAGTTTTGTATGCTGATTTTGTGTCCCACAACTTTACTGAAGTCATTTTTTTATTCTAAATATTTTGTTGGGATTTTTAGGATTTTAAAAAAAAATTGATGTTTATATATTTTTGAGAGAGAGAGAGAGAGAGCTCGCATGGGAGGGACAGAGAGAGAGGGAGACAGAGGATTTGAAGTGGGCTCCACGCTGACAGCAGAGATCCCGATGCAGGGCTTAAAAACTCACAAACTGTGAGATCATGTTCTGAGCCGAAATCGAGAGTCAGACGCTTAATCGACTGAGCCACCCAGGTGCCTCTTGGATTTTTTATATATAATATCATGTGATCTACCAACAGATAATTTTACTTCTTCTTTTCTGATTTGGATGCTTTTTGTTTCCTTTCCTTGCTCAATTGCCGGCTAGCACTTCCAGGACCATGTCGAATACAAGTGAGCATTCTTGTTTTGTTCCTGAGGAACAGTTTTCAGCTTTTCACCATTGGGTATGATGTTAGCTGTGGCTTGTCATATAAGGCCTTTATTGTGTTGCGGTGCATTCCTTCTATACCCAATTTGAGAGTTTTTATCATGACAGTACATTCAATTTTGTCAAGTGCTTTTTCTGCATCTACTGAGATGATTGTTTTTATCCTTCATTTTTGTTAATGTGGTGTATCATGTTTATTGATTTGCATATGTTGAACCATTTTTGCATCCTAGGGATAAATCCCACTTGATCATGGTGTACAATCTGCCCCCCCAACTTTATTGGGGTACAGTTGACATATATGTATGATCTTTAGGCTCTGTGGAATTTGGTTTGCTAGTATTTTTTTTCTTGTGATGAGAACTTTTAAGATTTACTCTCTTAGCAACTTTCATATAGGCACTACAGTATTATTAACTGTAGTTGCCATGCAATACATTACCTCCCCATGACATTTATTTTATACCTAGAAGTTTATACTTTTTTAAACTGAAGTCTTTTTTTTTTAATGCTTATTTATTTATTGAGAGAGAGACAGAGAGATAGAGAGAAAGAGAGAGAGAGAGAACAAGCAGGGGAAGGGCAGAGAGAGAGAGAGAGAGAGAGAGAGAATCCCAAGCAGGTTCTGTGCTTTCAGTGCAGAGGCTGACACAGGGCTCATTCCCACGAACCGTGAGATCCTGACTTGAACTGAAATCAGGAGTTGGATGCTCAACTGACTGAGCTACCCAGGCACCCCTGGAAGTTTGTACTTTTTGACTGTCTTCACCCACTTCGCCCACTCCCAGGCCACCTCTGGCAACCACTAATTTGTTCTGTGTATCTATGAGCTTGGATTTTTTTTTTTTTTTTTTAGATTTCACATATAAATGAATGAGATCATATATTTTGTCTTTCTCTGTCTGACTTATTTCATTTAGCATAATACCCTCAAGTTTCATCCATGTTGTCACAAATGGTAAAATTTCATTCTTTTTTATGGCTGAATAATACTGGATACTGGTCTGTAACTTTTTTTTTCCAGTAGTGTCCTTGTCTGGCTTTTGTATTATTCTTAATATATAAAGAGCTATTAGAAATAATGAAAAAAAAGATAATAGACTACAGTAGAAAAATGAACAGTGAAAATGTATGAATAGGAAGGTTATTAAGAAAAGAAATATAAGTGGTCAATAACCCCCTGAACAATGTTTAATTTTAGCAATAAGCAGAGAAATACAAATGTAAGGGTAGGTACTTTGTTTACCCATGAAACTGGAAAAAATGAAAAGATGATAAAACTCCATCCATGTTAGGAGAGTTGGAGAAATGGGTACTCTCATGTGTTGTGGAAGGAATGTAAAGTTACATCATTTTGGGGGGCAGTTGTCAATATTATAAGAAAAACTATCACCAAAGTATTCAAGAAAGAAAAGAAAAACCTACAAAACCTCTCATTGTAGCACTACTGTAATAGATATAAACTGAAGAAAAATGTCAATGCCCAATAATCAAGAGACAGTTAAACATCCACTCAGTGGAATACCATGGAGTCATCAATGATAATGTAGCAATTGCAGAAAGGATAGTTCACTGGGATGAATATTTACTATTTATTCAGAAGGGGAAAAAATCACAAAATTTATAGTAAAAGAAAAAAATCATGTATTTATTTGAAAATAGAAAAAAGACCAAGTAAAGACAGCAAGCAGTTGATGGGATTATCTCTGGTTGGGGGGAACTGGATTATGGGTTATTTTTTGTGTGTGTATTTTCAGATATTTCTAAAAGGTGCTACTTTGCGATAAGAAATGAATGTTATCTTAAAAAAATTTTAAGTTTATTTATTTTGAGAGAGACAGAGACAGCATGAGCGGGGAAGGGGTATAAAGAGGGAGAGAGAGAGAGAGAATCCCAAGCAGGTGTCCATATTGTCAGCAGAGAGCCTGATGCGGGACTCAAACCCACAAAACCGTGAGATCATTATCTGAGCCAAAACTGAGAGTCAGACTTGCTTAACTGACTGAGTCACCCAGGTGCCCCTGTTATCTTAAAAATATTAAGCAAAATGGTTGTAGAGTACTAGCCAGGTGCTCTGCCAGGGGTTTGCAGTCTTGGCTTCTGGTCTTTGGACCAGCTCCCATTCTTCCTCCTCTGTGGCCTTGGTCTTCTCATCTATAAAATGTGGATTGGATGAGGTAGGCTCTCAGATGCCTACAGTATCTGCTGCTGCTGTCAAAGGCTGATGAATCCTGTGAAGATTTTGTGCCAGAACATTCCCTCATTCTTATCCATTAAGAGTTAGCAGTGTGGGGGGCGCCTGGCTGGCTCAGTCAGTAGAGCATGCGACCCTTGATCTTGGGGTTGTGAGTTCAAGCCCCAGGTTGGGTGTAGAGATTACTTAAAAATAAAATCTTAAGAGGGGCGCCTGGATGGCTCAGGCGGTTAAGTGGCTGACTTTGGCTCAGGTCATGATCTCGCGGTCCGTGAGTTTGAGCCCCGTGTCGGGCTCTGTGCTGACAGCTCAGAGCCTGGAGCCTGTTTCGGATTCTGTGTCTCCCTCTCTCTGACCCTCCCCCGTTCATGCTCTGTCTCTCTCTGTCTCAAAAATAAATAAACGTTAAAAAAATAAATAAATAAAATCTGAAGAAAAAAAAAGAGCAGTGTGGGCCTTAAAAATTTATGACAGATAATTTATAAAATATTTACAAATGTTTCTTCCATCACTCGGGTTTTGGCCAAATACAAGGTAGAGAGGTGTCAGGGCCCATTTTAGAGCTTAGCAAGCTGAAGTCCAGTGAGAGGGACATCATTTAGGTTTGATGCTTTCCTGTCCAGGGCCACTTTAACTGGACTCTGCTAACCCCTGGGCCTTTGTGTGTACAGGGAACCCAGAGCTCCTTTATTAATTAAGTCACTGCTGAGGAAAACTGGACAGAGTGTGAAGGGGAGAAGGAATCTGTGAATGATGGAACAAAAGTTTTATCAATGGAAAAGCTAATTTAAAAAAGATATTCAGAAGATGCTGCTGCAACCAAAAAGTCCCAAAACTCCTGGGGAAAGGATTATCTTGTCCTGCTGGTGGATCATCAGGGGATATCATTTAATTTGCTTCAGGTTTCAGATTCTTTGTTCTCCTCGCTGTGGGAGGGAAGGTGGATTTGGACTACCTGACACATTCAGCTGAAAAATGCCCATGTTTTGTCTGACAGGGATTTTCTGAGCCTGCCTGGGTGTGCCTACAGGCTGTGAGGTGTAGGAGAAGGAAACAGAAGAAATAAGGTTGTGGTAACTGACCATCTGAATAGCTCTTTACTGCACCTTCTTGGATTTCTAAATTAGCCCTGATAGAAGTATAATGGGAACTGCACATAATTGCGACAGGTCTAGCAGCCGCATTTTGCAGAGTAAAAAGAAACAGGTGAAACGAGTTTTAATGACATAGTGGATTTAAGCAAATATCAAAAATATTATTTTACCATGTAATCAATACGAAATTATTGAGAGATTTATATTTGTTTTTTGGTGCTGAGTCTTTGATATCTGGTGTATATTTTATACTTAGACCACTCCTCAGATCACACCAGCCACACCTCGAGTTCTCCATAGCCCCACCTGGCTGGTGGCTGCCATCCCGGGCAGTGCAGTTCCAAGCTCTACAAGGTAGGCAGGACTTATCCCCACCCCTCCACCCCCCCCATCCCCTTAAAGCAGGAAAAATAGAGGCGCAGAGGACCCACAGTTGTGCCTGGCAGAACGAGGACAGACCCAGCCTTCCCTCTCCTCCTTAGCTGCTCCTCCCATGATACCTGCTGTCCTCCACAGCCTGAGGCACAGTCCCGGCCTCTTTGGAGCTCACAGGCAAGCAGGGGAGACAAAACCAATTCAGTTCTAGTGCAGTGACAAGCTGGCTAGTGCAGCAGGGTTCAGAGTAGGGAGGGGACCCTGGAGGCTAGAAGAGACAGGTCAAGTTATCTCTCAGCAGCAGGACAGCCTGGGCTGTGGGTCTCGGGTGAGTAGGTCTCCCTGACAAGCCGCTCAGATAACAGATTCCTGGAGACCTTCTTGAGGACCCACCTGCCAATCTTCTTAAACCTTGGTGTTCATCTGTGCACAGCATTTTGTGTTTCTGTGAGGCTTGGCCCCTCTAGAGAGACTTAAAATGCCCCGTAGAAAGAAGAAAAGACATCCATAAAAATAATGATAGTATTAATATTATAGGATGATAATGTGTGTGCATTTATGATATGATAACATGTATATCTTATCATATGATGACAGTATGTATCTACCAGAGTACTATTTCCCCAGCATTTTTGGGAGGCAGGTTGGATACACATTTTTCCCTGTATTGAAGGACTTCCCCTACTGTTCCCAGGCCAGTGGGATCTTTAGGGGCCTGTCCCCATGCCAGGGTCCTGCTCTCTGGCTGGGGTCTACAGGCTGGTTTTCCCTGGACGTGGCCAACCCAGAGATTATTTGGTATGATCTATGAATTTTGGTGATTTTTTTTAACTATTTTTAAAATTTAGAGAGAGAGTGAGCACAGGGCGGGAGGGGCAAAGAGAGAGGGAGAGAGAGAATCCCAAGCAGGCTCCACACTGTCAGCACAGAGTCCAAGGTGGGGCTCCAACACACGAACTGTGAGATCATGACCTGAGCTGAAATCAAGAGTCCAACGATTAACCAACTGAGCCACCCAGACGCCCCTCTAATGAACACTGTATTACAATAAAAGCAACTACCTGCCAAACATGAACTCATAGCTCAAGCATGTAAGCCAGGAGATAGAGCAAGGTGCAGGTTACCCAGGCAGAGATAGTGCTGCTGAGCAGAGCAGGAGACCAAGAATGGAAATACCATGTGTGAAACCAGCCCTCTGCTCACCATAGAGACCTTCCACGATGTCTCCACAAGTGCCACAAAGATATCATAGCCAATTCTATGACAGAGACACCCCTCTCTCTGTCCAAAGAGTTTTGTCTGTGAACTAGATCTTCAAAGTGCTTTTCTGAATTGGTATAAAATTTTACAGCATGACCTTGAGCCTGGAAAATAATATGTTCCCTGTCTTGAAAGTTGCTGTGAAGATCAAGTGTGATGATTTAAGTGAAAGCGCTGTGAATCTTAAGGCTACAAATACACGTAGGTTGTCAATGTGCTTAATGAGCATTATTAATTTTCTTTTCACTTAGCTGCAACTGCCGTTAATCTTCGGAGCTTCTGAGAATATTCTCATCAAAAAGCCCTTGCAATCTTAAATTCCCTGGATAAAAATATGAATCTGCCCTTGGCCCAAAGCCTATCTTCTTGTTCTAACACACATATATATATATGGGGATATATATATATATATATATATATATATATATATACACATATATATGGACATATATATGTATATATATATATATATATATATATATATATATATATATATATGGACATATATATATATCCATGTGGAACTGCCAGGAGCTGGCTGGAGCTGGAACTCATGGTAACCTCTCCTTCTTGACTGCTCCTCTTTTACCATCAGGGTAAGAAAGGTGTTCCTCACATCCTTTTTAAAAAATTTTTGTTTTGGGGCGCCTGGGTGGCTCAGTGGGTTAAGCGTCGGACTTCGGCTCAGGTCATGATCTCACAGTCCGTGAGTTCGAGCCCCGCGTCGGGCTCTGTGCTGACAGCTCAGAGCCTGTTTCAGATTCTGTGTCTCCCTCTCTCTCTGCCCCTTCCCCACTCACTCTCTGTCTCAGAAATAAATAAAAACATTTAAAAAAAAAAAATTTTGTTTTGGGGCGCCTGGGTGGCTCAGTCGGTTGAGCGGCCGACTTCAGCTCAGGTCACGATCTCGCGGTCCGTGAGTTCGAGCCCCGCGTCGGGCTCTGGGCTGATGGCTCAGAGCCTGGAGCCTGCTTCTGATTCTGTGTCTCCCTCTCTCTCTGCCCCTCCCCCGTTCATGCTCTGTCTCTCTCTGTCTCAAAAATAAATAAAACGTTAAAAAAAAAATTAAAAAAAAATTTATTTTTATTTTTATTTTTTTTAATGTTTATTTTTGAGAGAGAGGAAGAGAGAGAGCGAGTGAGCACAAGTGGGGGAGGGGCAGGGAGAGGGGGACGAAGGATCCCAAGCAGGCTCTGCGCCCATAGCAGTGAGCCCGATGCGGGGCTCGAACCCACTAACTGTGAGATCGTGACCTGCGGTGAAGTCAGACGCTCAAACAACTGAGCCACCCAGGTGCCCCTAAACATTTTTTTAAATTGAAGAATAGTTGAAATATTATATTAGTTTCAGGTGTGCAGCATGGTGATTTGACAATTATACACATTATACTATGCTCACCGCGATTAGTGTCGCTACCATCTGTTGCCATACGAAGTTGTTATAATCTTACTGACCATATTCCCTATGTAGTACTCTCCATCTCCATGATTTATTTATTTTATAACTGGAAGTTCGTACCTATCTTTTCTGTACTGCTCCGCCTCTCTAGATGCACTGCCCAAATGAGTGCCTGCACACCATTTTGAAGTCAGGTGTTAAGGACAGTTCCTGCTGGGCCGCCCTGCCTCTCGCCCCAGGACCTGCAGATCAAGGATGATGGGTAGGGCCTGGGTGCAGGACTCTGGACCTCGAGCGAAGAATGAGTGAGTGAGTGAGTTAAGGGCAAGGGTCTGTGGCCTCCTTGGTTTCTCTCCCCACCCCGAGAGTGGGGTCAGGCCACTGACTGTACTGGGCGGAGGTGCTCACTGGGTGGGTTGCCCTGGGAGATGGAATGGAACGTGCAGCTGACGGCAGCCGTCACGATCATTATTTTCTTGGGTCTACTTTTCATGATGTTGCTCACCGATTTCCCAGTAGGGATGAACAGCAAATATCGAAAATAAAATGGAAGCTCTGGCCAGCCCACACACCTGATGCTTTCCTGATGATGCTTTTCCTGAATTCAGGGCCAGGCAGTGGGCCCTGCTAAGGGCAATAATCAAGAACTGTCTCCCCTCCTTTCCTGAAGGGTGGGTAGGGAGAGGAGAGTTATTCTGCCTGCTCACGTTTGCCTGGTATCCTTTGGTGCCTGGGCCAGGGATGTAGAGAGGTGGATAGAGGCTCTGTTTGCTCTTCTCTCTGATGCTTGAAAACTTTGCATCCATCTGGTCATGCCCTGAATCCAAATGGGCAACCACGGGAGTCATACGCTTCTATCATTCATTCATAAATACCACCAAGCACAAACACAAGAGGAAATGTACCCCAGCATATCAGTTTCTCATTCAAAATCCCCTCCTCTGTTTTAAAAAATCACTTTTATGGAAGTATACTTTGCATACTATAAAAGGCCCCTGTTTTAAGTATGCAGTATGATGAGTTTTGACAAATGTATATGTCAGTGTAAATATCAGCTGAATTGTGAGAGAGCAAATTCCCATCACACCACCTCCCTCTTCCACCTTTTTTTTAAAAAAAATTAAAAAAAATTTTTTTTTTTAATTTATTTTTGAGACAGAGAGAGACAGAGCATGAGCAGGGGAGGGGCAGAGAGAGGGGGAGACACAGAATTTGAAGCAGGTTCCAGGCTCTGAGCTGTCAGCACAGAGCCTGACGTGGGGCTCGAACTCATGAACTGTGAGATCATGACCTGAGCTGAAGTCAGATGCTTAACTGACTGAGCCACCCAGGCACCCCCCTCTTCCACCTTTGAGGTCAGTTTCTTTCATTCCTGCTTTCTGTGACAGTTTTGCCTTTTCTAGAATTTCACATACATTACATCAGGCAGTGTGTATTCTTTTGTGTCTGTCATTCAATATGTTTGTGAGGTTCCTCTGTGTTGCCATGAGAATCAGTAGTATTTTTCTTTTTGTTGCTGAATAATATTCCATGTGTGGGTATGCCACACTTTTTAGAATCATTCTCTTATTTTTAACTGGGCCAGAGATGGCCTTTTCCATTCCCCCTTCCGGGCCTGTGGAGGCCTTCTCTGTAGGTTCTAGATCCTCATTTCCCACCCCTTTCTGCTAGCCCGGGCCCTTTTTCCCTTTTCCCTGCCCCCTCCTTTGCCTTAGGTCTGTTATAGAGCAAACCACGCTTCTGCTGGTTGTTTAAGGTGATGTTAAAAATAATCATTTATTGCATAAGTAATATAAAGTAACAACCAGAGACGCCAAATAAAAAACTTAAAAAACTGTGCAGTCCTGACAGCCCACTAAATTAAGATTTTCACCTGATTTTAGCAGGCTACCAATTCCTCCCCATTTGCATCTTCCAAAGGCCACACTTTTTGCCAGAATGCATATTTTACTTTATCTTTTTTCTCATGTAGGCACTCTGATGTATTTGTGGATGCATCACATTTCTTTTTTAAGTGCTTATTTTAGACTGTAAAAACATTTAAAAATAATACACGAATATGGCAAAACCAGATTCAAACAGTACAGAAGAAATGTCAAATGAGAAGAAGTCTTCTTCCCCACATTGTCCTCATTCCTCAGGGCAGCCGCTGGGAAGGGTGGGGAGACTCTTGCCCCGCATTTGCAATGTCCAGTATGCATGTTGTCTGTAACCCAAATAACACCAGCCCCCACCTTCTTGCCTCACCACAGAGGTATGTCTGTAAGGAACACAAACGTGGCCTTGCATGTGAAAATAGTGTAGGGCTTTACTGAAGGTCTCTTGCGAGCGCTGAGGAGAGAGATACACAGCACACACACGTCTGAGTCAGGATTCTTGGTTGTAAGCAAGGGAAATTGCTGTTTTCTGTCAGACAATCTTAGGTGCTCACATCGCCTCTGGAGAGCTCACAGCTGGGAGCCTCTGCAGGCCGGACGAACACCCAGATTCACACTTTGGCTCAGATCATGATCTCATAGTTCGTGAGTTCAAGCCCCGCATCGGGCTCTGTGCTGACAGCTTGGAGCCTGGAGCTGCTTCAGATTCTGTGTCTTCCTCTCTCTCTGCCCCTCCCCCACTCATGCTCTGTCTCTTTCTCTCTCTGTCTCATAAAAAAAGTCTTCTTTCATCTGTACCCCAAAGTCTCTATCTTTCTTTAAAAAAAATTTTTTTTTTTTAATGTTTATCTATTATTGAGAGATAGAGAGACATAGATCGTGAGCAGGGAAGGGGTAGAGAGAGGTAGAATCCGAAGCAGGCTCCAGGCTCCAAGCTGTCAGCACAGAGCCCGACGCGGGGCTCGAACTCACAAACCGTGAGATCATGACCTGAGCCGAAGTCGGTCACCCAACCAACTGAGCCACCCAGGCACCCTAATATTTATTTATTGTCTTTGAAAGAGAGAGAGAG
Source organism: Panthera onca (assembly GCF_046562875.1). Taxonomy (NCBI): domain Eukaryota; kingdom Metazoa; phylum Chordata; class Mammalia; order Carnivora; family Felidae; genus Panthera; species Panthera onca. The sequence continues at coordinate 37,824,826 of NC_138341.1, forward strand.
AGAGAGAGTTTGTGTGTACACATGTGAGCAGGGGAGGGGCAGAGAGAGAATCCCAAGCAGTCTCCTGATGCGGGGCTCCTGATGTGCAGCACCTGATGTGGGGCTCAAACCCACGAACTGTGAGATCATGACCTGAGCAGAAATCAAGAGTCGGATGCTTAACTGCCTGAGCCACCCAGGCACCCCTCTCTATCTTTCTTCCAGACTCTGTCTCCTTAACTCCATCTTGCTCCTCCCTCTTCTCCCACTGCCTGTGGAGCTCCCTTCTTCTGAGGGGGCGATGGGAAACTCTGAACGCTTATACTTCAATAATTTTATCCTGGCCACATTTACATGCGAGAGGGACCAAAATATGTGTGCATTTTTTATACAAATGATGTCATTCACTGTGCAATGTTTGATGCATGACTTTTTGCAGCATAGATTAGAGATCATTTCGTTATAATACAAACAGAGAGCTGCCTTACGTGTTTTGATGGCTGACTGGTGAATGAGCCATGATTTAAGATATCATCTCTTTATTTTTTTTAAGCTATTTATTTTGAGAGAGACAGAGTGCGAGCAGGGGAGGGGCATTGAGAGAGGGAGAATCTCAAGCAGGTTCTGTGCTGTCAGTGCAGAGCCCTACACAGGGCTTGAACCCATGAAACCATGAGATCATGACCTAAGCTGAAATCAAGAGTCTGATGCTCAACTGACTGAGTCACCTGGTGCTCCTCATCTTCCTTTTTTTAAAAAAGTTTATTTATTTATTTTGAGAGAGAGAGAGAGAGAGAGAGCGCACGAGCAGGGAAAAGACAAGAGAGAGAGGAGAGAGTGATGGAGAGAGAGGATCCCAAGCAGGCTCTGCGTTGTCAGCACAGAGACTGATGCAGGGCTCAGTCTCATGAACCTGTGAGATCATGACCTGAGCCAAAATCAAGAGTCAGATACTCAACCGACTGAGCCACCCAGGCACCCGTAAGATATCATCTCTTGATGAACATTGAGTTGTTGTCGTCAGTCTTTAAGAATTCGGTGCTGCGTCCCATGCTCACGTATTACTGCCCTGTGAGGAGGGACATTGCTTGGTCCAGCTGGGGAGGAATGCTAGCCCTTGGCTAACCCTTCTCACTCCTGGGTATGAAGTTATGGTGGGCTGGGTGGGCCCCCGGGGGACTGCTGCCAGCGGGGTCTCCATATGCGTGTGGGTGGGCGTAGACACTTGAGTGAGGCTTGGCAGGAAGTCTACAGTGAGAATGTCACTACCCAAACAGTAACCATATCCAGAGTGCTACATTTCTTGTTCCACTATGACCAGGGGTGTTGGCTGAAAGAAAGTCCCAGAAGTGCTACATTACAGGAAGTGGCCAGGACTCGTTTGGCAATTCGGCACAGTATCTTTTGGACACTTAGCCACCGAGAAACTCAGATCCTCATTTTGAGGAGAGATCTGTAGACTGGTCCCTCAGATTTTTCAGTTCCCTGTCCTCTCAGTGTTCACTCTTTTTTTCTGGATGCAGCAGCCCCATTTCCTTCCACGTGTCTGGGGTCACGTGTGTTCTAGGGGAAGCAGCCCTCACTAGCCAGGTGTGAGGGCAAGTGACTTCATCCGGACTTTGGCTTCTGCGTGGACTGAGGCGAGAGCCAAAGAAGCGTGGCTGGTGCTGACTCGTGCCAGAGTCATGCTGCCACCTGGCAGATGCTGGGTCACTGCTTGCTCTCCCGGTCCCCTCAGCTGCCCTTTGTCCCACCTTTCTGACTTTGGTTTCTGCTGTTTCATTCTGTGATCCCAACTTCTCATCAATGCCTTTTTCTACTTGCCCTTGTTGGTTGCATTGCCAGAAACCAGCAAGCTTGAACTTGACGTCTGGCTTCTGTACTGAGGCTGTGACAGTAATCACAGGAACACCTGAACCCAGCTCTTCAGGGTCTGTGATTGCCCAGCGTCCCCTGCTTTGGTCCAGCAGGGTCTGTGCTCTGTGTCTGCAGTCTGCCCAGGCCCGTCACCAATGCGGCTTTTCCTCCCTGCCGTGGGCCCTGCTTGACCCTCCCATACCTCCCTCACTCCTGCACCCAACTTGGGAACTGTGGCCAGAGCCAGCCTTGGCCTTTCTGGTGCATCTTCTCCTGCCTGAACCCAACTTTGCTCTCCCTCCAGAGCTCCAGTGCCCCACCCAGATTGGATGCTGGAACCATCTAACCCCAAGAGATTGAGCTTCATTTCTCCCCAGTGCTGTGGCTTTCCTCTCTGGTCACCCTGAGGACAGGTAGGATGATTCTGGTGAGGCTGTGGGGAGGCAGTGGACGGGCACAGCTAAGAAGCGGGAAAGTGGAGGGAGGGTGAGTCACTGGGAGAGAGAGCAGGAGCCCCTAAAGAAGGAAATGAATCATAAACGTGGGTCTGAAGGCTCAGCTGGTGACTTCCGAACTTCTGTGATTTGAGGGCCTAGAAAGTACTCCCTACTTAGCACTAACTGTTTTATCAGCCTGGGTTAATAAAGGATCTTTGGATTCCTTGTGAAATGAAAATAGTGAAATCATAAACCCATTACAATCTGGACAGGGGCACCTGGGTGGCCCAGTCAGTTAAGCATCTGACTCTTGATTTCAGCTCATCATGATCTCACGGTTTGGGGGATTGAGCCCCATGTTGGGGTTGGGATTCTCTCTCCCTCTTTCTGCCCCTCCCCTGCTTACACTCATTCTCTCTCTCAAAATAAATAAACGTTAAAAAAATCTGGACATTTGAACTTGTTTATCACTAAGTCCTAGCAAAGAGCAAGCACAAGAGAATGAGAAAAAGAGAAGAAAGAAAGAAAGAAAGAAAGAAAGAAAGAAAGAAAGAAAGAAAGAAAGAAAGAAAAGATCAGAAAGTCTGGATTTGAGACCCAGCTCCCCACTTATGACTGAGCAACCTACACAAGGTATTTGAACTTTCTGGACACGGATCTTCTCATCCGTAACAGGGGTGTGCTAATTACTTATGATCTCTATCTTACAGGATGCTTGTGGGGGGAAGGGGCAGGGAATCAAATGCTATAGGAGCTTTGAGTAGTAAAGCAGTGGATGGAGGTTTGTCATTGCTGCTACTTTCCTCCTGGGAAGAGACACAAGCTCTCTGCTACCAGGCAGGTGGGGGTAGACTCTCACCCCCTATTGTCCTGGTCTTTGGGCGTATAGCTGGGTTGGTAGGGGGAGCAGAAAGGTGGAGGAAGGCTTTTTCTGGGTGGGCTTGTTCAGACAGGGTTGAGAAAGAGTTGGGGTTTGGATTCAGACCAGGAGTCTGTGACTCCTGTGATCCCAGGATCAAAGCCACGGAAGCCGGGCAGGGTGGGTGGGGGGTCTGTTTGATGCTCTCCAGATTCTCTGGTTTTCTCTGTTTCTAAGTTTAAGTTCATTCTGAAGCTTAAAACCTGTGAATGGACCCTGAGATCCAGAAGGGGAATGCCCAGGGGCACCTGCGTGGCTCAGTCGGTTAAGTGTCTGACTCGATTTCACCTCAGGTCATGATCTCACAGTTCATGTGTTCAAGCCCCAAGTTGGGCTCTGTGCTGGTAATATGGATGCTGCTTGGGATTCTCTCTGTCCCTCTCTCTGTCTCTCTCTCTGTCTCTGTCTCTCTCTCTCAACTCTCTCCTTTCTCTCTGTCCCTCCCCTGCTCAGGCTCTCTCTCTCTCTCAAAGTAAATAAACATTAAAAAAGGGGAGGGGGATAGGGGCGCCTGGGTGGCTCAGTCGGTTAAGCGTCTGGCTTCGGCTCGGGTCATGGTCTCGCAGTTCGTGGGTTCGAGCCCCGCGTCGGGCTCTGTGCTGATGGCTCAGAGCCTGGAGCCTGCTTCAGATTCTGTGTCTCCCTCTTTCTCTGCCCCTCCCCTGCTCTCTCATAAGTAAATAAACGTTAAAAAAAAAAGGTGGGAGGGATGTCCACAATGTTGACATTAGAAGCACCTAGAAAGGCCCCTTCTGTTCCCATTTTATCTGCACCCCAGACAAACCCTTGCCTGCCTGCTATCTGAGAGGAAGCCTCTATCTCTTTTGGGACAAGGTGGTGGCAGAGTGCCCATGCAAGATCTGGGAGGGGTCAGGGAGAGCCTGGGCCCGAAACAGGAAATAGTTGGTGGTTTCAAGGAATAGGAGGCTGGTGTGGCTAGAGGAACGTGAGCCAGAGCAGAAGGGGTGACAAGGTGGGAGAGGCCAGCAGGTCCCCGAGATGGAGGACTTGAAGCCTGCTTGTGGGATGAGGCTTTGATGCACGCCGGCAGCCACAAGCTTTTCCCTGGGCTCTGAGGTCTCTCCAGCTGTGCCCGGAGAATGGGTGGAAGCAGGTAGAAGAAACACCGGTTGTGCCTGGTGACCTAGAAACGAAGCTGGGAGGGGAGGCAGCCCCTCACTCACCTCCCCGTCCCCAAAGAGCCCCTCCTCAAAGCCCCCACTTGTGTCTCCATGGAAATTAGGTGTTGGGCCTGAACACAGGTGCTTTAGGTTTTTACTCCCACGTATTTGTGGTTATGGTTTAAACAGAGACCCAGTAAATTCGCAAAGCACTCGCCTCCCCGGAATATCCAGCCTGGCAGTAAAGTAGGCAGCAGGTGAACAGGTGAAATGAGGCAGGCTCCGGAGAGATCTGCTCATCCTCTGGGACACTCACGTGACCGAAAAGGGCTGAGAAGATGTCCTATTTAATAAGAAATCCGGTTGTTGGCTTTGGAAATCCTCTGGGCTGCTGGTGGGCCCCAAGCAGAGCCCCACTCTGAGCTGCTGTGGCAGATCCCAGTGCTGTGCCGGGAGCCAGCTGGGCCTTGGGTCCCCCGCAGTTGTCAAGCCAGGGGGTGTCTTGGGTTCTGGAATGCCCATGGGGCCTGGGCGCCTGGGGTGTTGACTGTGGTTGGCGTGGGGACTGTGGCCACCAGGCTGTTCGATCAGGAGTCCGTGCTTCCCAGGCTCTCTGCAACTTTCTTTCCTCCGTCTCCAGGAAGGCCTCCACTGATGGCATAGTTTTTTAACAGTTAATGCATTAAAAAAAAAAAATTGATCTTGTGCTCGATTAGGCAGCACATATACTTAAAAAAAAAAAAATGATCCCTGGGGTACCTGGGTGGCTCAGTTGGTTAAGTGTCCAACTTTGGCTCAGGTCATGATCTATCAGTACATGAGTTTGATTAGGCAGCACATATACTTAAAAAAAAAAAAAAATGATCCCTGGGGTGCCTGGGTGACTCAGTAGGTTAAGTGTCTGACTTTGGCTCAGGTCATGATCTACCAGTTTGTGAGTTCGAGCCACGCACTGAGCTGGCTGCTGTCAGTGAAGAGCTCACTTTAGATCCTCTGTTGCCTCTCTCTGCCTCTCCTCTGCTCTCTCTCTCTCTCTCTCAAAAATAAATAAACATTTAAAAAATTGATCCCTGTCCTCCAGGAATCTGTAATCTAACAATAGTTTTAAGAAGAGAAAAATACTAGACTTCCTTATTAAAACAAAAGAGTGAGATTTAAAAAATTCAATACCGGGGCGCCTGGGTGGCTCAGTCTGTTAAGCAGCTGACTTCAGCTCAGGTCATGATCTCGTAGTCCGTGAGTTTGAGCCCCACGTCGGGCTCTGTGCTGACAGCTCAGAGCCTGGAGCCCGCTTCAGATTCTGTGTCTCCCTCTCTCTGACCCTCCCCTGTTCATGCTCTGTCTCTCCCTGTCTCAAAAATAAATAAACTTTAAAAAAAAAAATAAAAAATTCAATACCTTTTTAGTTATAAAAGTAACACACGCAAGGCAGAGAAATTGGAACCCTGTGTATCGCCGGTGGGAATGTAAAATGGCTCAGCTGCTGTGGAAGATAGTATGGCGGTTCCCCAAAAAATTACACGTAAAATTACCATATGATCCAGCAATTCCACTAAGAAGTATGCAGTTAAAAGAATTGAAAGCAGGACTCACTTGGACAGATAAGCGTATATTCATGACGAGAGCAGCATTGCTCACAGTAGCCAAAAGGTGGAAACATCCAAATGTCCATGAACAGATGAATAGATAAAATGTGATATAGTCACACAAGGGGAGACTATTCAGCAGTAGAAAGGAATGAAATTCTTTTTTTTTAATAATTATTTTTAGTTTGTTTATTTACTTATGTATTTATGTTAATGTTTATTTATTTTTGAGTGAGAAACAGAACGCAAGCAGGGGAGGGGCAGAGAGAGAGGAGGACACAGAATCTGAGGCAGGCTCCAGGCTCTGAGCTGTCAGCACAGAGCCCAATGCGGGGCTCGAGCTCACGGACTGTGAGATCATGACCTGAGCTGAAGTCGCATGCTTAACCAACGGAGCCACCCAGGGGCCCCCAATTTATTTATTTCCAGAGAGTGTGAGCTGAAGCAGGGGAGGAGTAGAGAGACTGGGAGAGAAAGGATCCCAAGCAGGCTCCGCACTGTCAGCAAGGAGCCCGACGTGGGGCCTGAACTCACAAACCGTGAGATCATGACCGGAGCCAAAATCAAGAGTACAGTGCTCAACTGACTGAGCCAGTCAGGAGCCCCTAGAATAGGCAAATTTATAAAGGCAGAAAAAAGAAGATCCCAGGGGCTGGGAGATGGAGGAAATGAGGATTATTTTTGAGTGGGTGCAGAGTTTCAATTTGGGAAGATGAAACATTCTGGAGATGGATGGTGAGGATAATTGCACAGCAATGTGAATGTCCTTGATGCTGCTGAACTGTACACTTAAACATGGTTAAAGCAAAACATTTTACATTATGTGTATTTGCCCACAGTAAAAATAAACAAGGTAAAATAAAAATAAATATGCACACGGTAAGCATAATTTATTCAAAAAAGTAAATATTTTCGTATTGGTTTTCCCCATCCCCTCACCCCAGTCCCCAATCCTGGTCTCACTCCTCAGAGTTACCTGGTGTTAGCAGATGCCAGTGGATCCTTCCAGACGTTTTCTGTAGACATGCTTGTCCTTCATACGTTTTATCTTTATAGACATAGAATCATGCTGTTCACTATACCACAACCTGTTTCTTCACTTGCTAAGATCACAGCTGTGTTTCGGTTTCACTATAGACATACCTCCATCATTCTGTGGAGGGTCGTATTTGAGAATACAGTAAAGCCTTGCTTTGCGAGCATAATTTGCTCCAGAAATATGCTTGTAATCCAAAGCACTTGTATATCAAAGCAAATTTCCCTGTAAGAAATAATGGAAACTCAGATAATTCGTTCCACAACTCCAAAATGTTCATATAAAAATTATTACAACACTGTAGTATAATACAAAATAATAAAGAAAATACAAAATATAAAGCAAAATAAACAAATTAACCTGCACGCACCTTTGAAAACCTTTGTGGCTGGTGTGAAGGAGACAAGAGAGAGGAGGGTTATTGTGTAGGATGACTTTCACTGTCAGTAATGGAATCCCTGCTATCTATTGGCTCAATGGAATCTTTTTCTTTTCTTGTTTTGTTAAACAAGGAACCTATCCAATGACCTAGAATGAAGCAAAGCATTCCTAAGCTCACTCTTGGATGGAAAAGCAAAGGACTGTCCATAGGTGCTTTGAAATGACAAAAAATACACTAGTACCAGTTGTGGGCACCTTGCAATGTTCTGAAAAATCACTGGTTTCTGCCAAACACTGTGGCCTGAGATGGAGCATCAGAGCATGGGAGATGATCACCCACAATCCTGCAGAGAGAGAGAGAGAGAGGGAAGAAAGAACCATTGGCTCAGTTGTGATCGTGTGACGTTCAGCATCATGTACTACTCATTTTGCAAGACAATGCTCGTTGATCAAGTTAAAATTTATTAGAAATTTTGCTCGTCTTGTGGGACACTTGCAGAACAAGTTACTTGCAATCCAAAATTTTACTGTACTCCATAATTTAACCACTTTTCTGCTGATTTTGGTAGCTTCCAGCTTTTTGCTCTATAAACTGTGCTACACTACATATCTTTATATGCCACATTAATTACCTTTTACATAGCCATGGGAATATATCTGTTGGTTACATTCCCAGAAAAGGGACTCCCAGGTCAAGGACATGTGTGTTAAGTGTAAAATTGCCCTGTGAAAAGGGTGTTCCAGTTTACGTTACCAATGAGCTCATTGGTCCTTCCCCCTTCCTCCCTCCTTCCCTCCTTCCTTCCTTCCTTCCTTCCTTCCTTCCTTCCTTCCTTCCTTCCCTCCCTGCCTCCTGACTGACATCCTTCCTGCCTGCTTTTCTTCTTTTCAGTCTTCCTTCCTCCCTTCCTTTGCTTTTTCCCTTCTTCCCTTCCTTCCTTCCTTCTTCTTTATACCTATGAGACAAGCAAAAACTTTGCTTTTTCCATAGTAACAACAGGAATAGAAATGAAATGTACATCACAATTTCTCATAGTTTGGTGGTTCAGCTGGCTCTCTGGAATCTAACTGCTGGGTGTGTTCATCACTTTACTTTGTCATATTACCACACTCCATTAGCGTTTGGCATGTTTATACAGCTTATCTTGCAAAGTGTGGGTCTTATGCATTTGTCTTCTCCCCACTAAGTTAAAAATACATCTTTCCTTCTAATAATGACTTGTGCTCAGGGTATAATTTTATATCTGGTTGTAATCACACTTTCTTTCTATGATCATTTCCCTGTAGTTTTTAATTTCATCTTTTGAACAAGTAAGAAATTTACATGGCTCACCATCCAAAAATATGAGCCAATGTACTGTGAAAAGTTTTTTTTCTCTTATTCCCCATCTCTAATTCCTCCCACCTTCTCTCTCCTCTAAAATCCTATTTTCAGTTTCTCATATATTATTCCAGAGTTTCTTTGTAAAATACAAGCAAATACGAATATAGATTCTTATCTCCCTCTTTTTCTTTCTTTCTTTCTTTTTTTTTTTTTTTTTACAGAATATGGTGCACTAATTGTTCTGCAACCTCTGTTTCCTCCCTAGTTATTGGTATACCTTGGAGATCTTTCCTTATTAGGAGACGGAGAGCTTCATTATTCTTTTCCATAATTCCATGTATATAAAGTATTCCATTATGGGAGAGACCTTATTTATTTAACCAGCCCTCTGTCGGCGAGTAAAGACTATTTATTTCATTATTACAGACAGCATTGTAGTGAGCATCCCTGTATGCGTGATCACTTTGGATGTGTGCAAGTCAATCTGCAGCGTAACAGTGGAGCTGCTGGGTGGAAGGGTTTCTCTTAATTTTGACAGACGCTGCCAAATGGCCTTCCCAAACAGCTGTACCGCTTCGTCCTATCACAAAGAATGTACGTAAGTTCCTCTTTTCCCACAGCCTCGCCAATGGGTTGGGTTGTCAACGTGTTGGATTTTTGCTGACCTGATAGGTGACAACTGGTATCTGCAGTTTTATTTAAAAAATGTCGTTAGTACCATATGCATATATTAATTTTATAACAAATGATAAGTATTTCTTTTTTTTTTTTTTTTTTTTTTTTTTTTGAGAGAGAGACCGCGCGTGCAGACAAGGGGGAGAGACAGAGAGCGAGGGAGAGAGAAAATCTTAAGCAGGCTCCATGCTCAGTGCAGAGCTCCTTGCGGGGCTTGATCTCATGACCCTGGGATCATGATCTGAGTCAAAATCAAGAGTCATATGCTTAACCAACTGAGCCACAAATGACAAGCATTTCTAATGTGGTTTTAAAAATCATGGGCCTAAAGGGGTGCCTGGGTGGCTCAGTCAGTTAAGCGGCCGACTTCGGCTCAGGTCATGATCTTGCGGTCCGTGAGTTCGAGCCCCGCGTCGGGCTCTGTGCTGATGGCTCAGAGCCTGGAGCCTGTTTCAGATTCTGTGTCTCCCTCTCTCTGACCCTCCCCTGTTCGTGCTCTGTCTCTCCCTATCTCAAAAATAAATAAAATGTTAAAAAAAAAATTAAAAAAAAAATCATGGGCCTAAGAAGAATGAGGTGGATTTCTATGTATTTATGTAGAAGAATGTCTAAGTTAACAAATGATTTAAGTTACTGAATAGTGATACACATACCATAATTCTGTGAATATAATATGCATACATGTGTTTATGTAGTTGTACATAGGAAAATGTCTGGAAGGATAGATGGAACTTAACAGCGCTTACCCCTGGCCAGTGAGAATGGGGAGAGAACTTTTAATTTTTACAGTATATCCTTCTGCAGTTTTTGCCTACTTTTTAAGAAATTTAATTTATTTAAATTAAAACCACAAAAACAGTTCGCCCGTTTCTCCCATCCCTACCCCCCACCTCTGGCAACCACCAATTTGTTCTCTGTATCTGAGCTTAGTTTCTTTTCTTAATATGTGTGTGTGTGTGTGTGTGTGTGTGTGTGTGTGTGTGTGTATTTAATGTTTACTTGTTTTGAGAGAGAGAGAGTGTACAAGCAGGGGAGGAGCAGAGAGAGAAGGAGAGAGAATCCCAAGCAGGCTCCACACTGTCAGTGCAGAGCCTGATGTGGGGCTTGATTTCACGAACCCATGAGATCATGACCTGAGCTGAAATCAAAGAGTCGGATGCTTAACCAACTGAGCCATCAGGTGCCCTGTAATATATATATATTTTTAGATTCCACATATAAGTGAAATTATATGGTATTTTTCTTTCTCTGTCTGACTTCTCTCACTAGCAAACTTCCCTCCAGGTCCTGCAATTACAAATCCTGTTTATTCCAGGGGTTCCCAAATTTATTCAGTTATATCACCTTTGCTTCATGGAGCCCTAATAACATGCGGTTGGTCTCTGGTCCTGTGGGACACACCAGGGGGCCCAGGAGCTTGTGCCAGTCCACCTGGAGGTGGCCCCTGCACCAAGAGCTCGTGCAAGTAATCAAGCAAAGTGTCTCAGATCAGCGACACAGTGTCCTATGCAAATGTGCTGTGAATACAGCACTGTTGGCCTTTGGGGTTTTCCAGGGTGTGGAAAAGGCCTCCGAGAATGTGAGCCTCCCCTGATAATCCCAGTCATGGGTTCCTGATGGTGTGTAGAGCACCCTCACCACAGCCACTCAATGCAGGATATTCCAAGCACCTTTGCTTGTGAAACCCAGCGACTGCTGTGGGCTCCAGGCTTGTCTAGATGGCAGCTTGATTTGAACTCCACATCCCATGCCCTCTAGAAATCCAAAACACTCTCCAGACTCCTCACCATTTCCCTGGGGATTATGTTCTCCTGTTATCTCTGACTTCAGCTCCCGCCCCCATGGGTTCTGTCCCTGTTCCACGCATCCAGATGGTAAATGTCAGCCCTTTATTTTATTTTTTATTTTTTATTTTTTTTTAGCCTTTTATATTTCTACAAAGGGGTCTGCTCACACCAAGCATGTCGGGTCCAGGAGGCTTTTCTGAAGATTTGGAGCACACCTGGGGATGTGAGGAAGACAGAGGAGGGGTCTTGGCAGCCAGGGGCACATTAGGCAGCCCCGTCTTTATTTTATTTATTTATCTTTTTTTCAATATATGAAATTTATTGTCAAATTGGTTTCCATACAACACCCAGTGCTCATCCCAAAAGGTGCCCTCCTCAATACCCATCAACCACCCTCCCCTCCCTCCCACCCCCCATCAACCCTCAGTTTGTTCTCAGTTTTTAACAGTCTCATATGCTTTGGCTCTCTCCCACTCTAACCTCTTTTTTTTTTTTTTCCTTCCCCTCCCCCATGGGTTTCAGTTAAGTTTCTCAGGATCCACATAAGAGTGAAACCATATGGTATCTGTCTTTCTCTGTATGGCTTATTTCACTTAGCATCACACTCTCCAGTTCCATCCATGTTGCTACAAAAGGCCATATTTCATTCTTTCTCATTGCCACGTAGTATTCCATTGTGTATATAAACCACAATTTCTTTATCCATTCATCAGTTGATGGACATTAAGGCTCTTTCCATAATTTGGCTATTGTTGAGAGTGCTGCTATAAACATTGGGGTACAAGTGCCCCTATGCATCAGTACTCCTGTATCCCTTGGGTAAATTCCTAGCAGTGCTATTGCTGGGTCATAGGGTAGGTCTATTTTTAATTTTCTGAGGAACCTCCACACTGCTTTCCAGAGCGGCTGCACCAATTTGCATTCCCACCAACAGTGCAAGAGGGTTCCCGTTTCTCCACATCCTCTCCAGCATCTATAGTCTCCTGATTTGTTCATTTTGGCCACTCTGACTGGCGTGAGGTGATATCTGAGTGTGGTTTTGATTTGTATTTCCCTGATAAGGAGCGACGTTGAACATCTTTTCATGTGCCTGTTGGCCATCCGGATGTCTTCTTTAGAGAAGTGTCTATTCATGTTTTCTGCCCATTTCTTCACTGGGTTATTTGTTTTTTGGGTGTGGAGTTTGGTGAGCTCTTTATAGATTTTGGATACTAGCCCTTTGTCCGATATGTCATTTGCAAATATCTTTTCCCATTCCGTTGGTTGCCTTTTAGTTTTGTTGGTCGTTTCCTTTGCTGTGCAGAAGCTTTTTATCTTCATAAGGTCCCAGTAGTTTATTTTTGCTTTTAATTCCCTTGCCTTTGGGGATGTGTCGAGTAAGAGATTGCTACGGCTGAGGTCAGAGAGGTCTTTTCCTGCTTTCTCCTCTAAGGTTTTGATGGTTTCCTGTCTCACATTCAGGTCCTTTATCCATTTTGAGTTTATTTTTGTGAATGGTGTGAGAAAGTGGTCTAGTTTCAACCTTCTGCATGTTGCTGTCCAGTTCTCCCAGCACCATTTGTGAAAGAGACTGTCTTTTTTCCATTGGATGTTCTTTCCTGCTTTGTCAAAGATGAGTTGGCCATACGTTTGTGGGTCTAGTTCTGGGGTTTCTATTCTATTCCATTGGTCTATGTGTCTGTTTTTGTGCCAATACCATGCTGTCTTGATGATTACAGCTTTGTAGTAGAGGCTAAAGTCTGGGATTGTGATTAGGCAGCCCCGTCTTTAAACTGCCCTATCTTGGGGGCACTACTGGCTTCCTCTGCATATGTTGCTGCTTTCACTCTGTCTCCTTTGCTCTCCAAGTCTCTCGGGAGCAAGACTCCTGACTCATGCAAGAGCAGTTCAGCTCTATCTTTTGATCTCACCTTACTGGAAGGGGTTTCTCTGGTAGGCAGTCACGAGCGTGATCTGCACAACCATGTGAGGTGGCCTGGCCTGTTGGAGCTTGAACTTTTTTTTTTTTCTTTGTAACTGTTGCTATTTGTTTTTCTTGGGGTTTCCAGTGCTTTCTGGAAATTCTGCTTTCTGAGGCCCTAGGTGTGGGAGTCAGGGCATCCTAACGTGGAAGCAATTGGAGGAAGAGGAGTGACACTGTGCTGGGAGAAGGAGAAAGGATTGGAAAAGGGCAATTAAAGGCAATACAGATGCAAGGAAAACAATTCAAATGGTAAAGAAACGAATATAGAGTGAAAAGCAAGTCTCTCCCCTCCCCCATCAGTCCCTTGGTTTCTCTTTCCTAAAATAACCACTGTTACCAGCTTCTTATTAATGTTTTAAAGATATCTAATGCATGTATAAGCATAGATTATATGTATTATGTATTCTGTCTCTTTTAAAAATAAATGGTAGCCCTCTTTACATAAGGCTTCTGTTTACCTTTTATTTTTTTATATTTTTTTCAATGTTTATTTATTTATTTTTGAGACAGAGAGAGAGAGAGTGGAGTGGGGTAGGGGCAGAGAGAGAGCGGGGGAGAGAGAGAATCCCAAGCAGGCTGTAGCACAGAGCCAGACATAGGGCTCAATCTCCCGAACTGCAAGATCATGACCTGAGCCAAAATCAAGAGTCATTCACTTAACAGGCTGACCCACTCAGGCACCCCACTTTTGCCTTTTAAAAATTTAACAATGTATCTTTACTATTTCCAGTGGAGTTACCTATAAATATATAGACCCAAATACACACAAACATATGTATTTTTTCTTGTATTTGCACAGAAGGCAAACCTAGGTAACTCCCTCCATCAGCCACCAGGGAAACTTTTAGGGTATGGGGATTTCCAGTATGACGAAGGATTCTGATTGCCGAACGTTCTTGATGTCAGCTTCAGTACCAGGAGGTGATGACGCATACTAAGCATTGTTTCTGAGGGCTCATGGCTGTGGTCAATTGTAATTTTGTTCCCAGGTATTTTCTGTCCACTCTGTAGGGGATTCTGTACTCCCCAATGTGACCTTCAGTGCGTCCCCGTGGGAAGAGTAGACACTTCACTTCATTGGCATCAGGCTCGATCACATTACCTCCCTGGGCCAACGGAAGTGAGTGGGGTTGATGCCTGCCATGTCCAAGTCAAAGCCATCAGAGCCAGGGTGGACTTCTGCTCAGTCTCTTTGTCTTTGGACATGAGAATGGAGACGGGGGTTGTTCGGTCAGCCTGGGTCCCAGAACAAGAAGACATTTGGAAAAAAGCTGCAGTCGAACGACATCTTATGAGTCATGTGGGTGGGAAATAAGCCTTCCTTGTCGTAAGCCCCTAAAACTCTAGGATTGTTTGTTACAGCAGCCTCACCTTGTGAAAACCAACTTATGCGGGGAAACAGTGCAGGGCTGTGCTTAGTCAGAGTCCAAGATGGTTCTGAGGAGCTGGTTGCCTGCTAACAGTGCCCCCTGTGTTTGATCTGGATTTCCCACCAAGTGATAAAGAAGTTCTGGTTGTTACTACAGGAGTCAAGATATGCCAAGAGCAGTACGATATCCCCCACTGTGCTAGTGGCTGTACCGGTTCCTTCAAATGTTGAGAAAGCCGTTTGGCAAGGTATAATGAGAGTCCTAAAATACTTTGTCTTCTGGAAATCTAGGTCAAGAAAATAATCGGAGATGTGCAGGGAGGTTCATAATAGAGTTATTTGAAAAGTTGGAAACCACCTAAGTGCCCCATCACAGGGCGATAGTTTATACTTTATTCTATATGATGGATACTCTGCAGCCATAAAACTCAAGTAGCTGAATGTTGAATGAATGGGGGAGATGTCTGCATTTTGATACGGAGTGAAATCAACAGGATACAGACTATATCCATGTGACATTCCTGATTTATGTAACAAATATGAGATCATGCTCTTGATAATTTGGCATATTTTTTCACTTACATTACATGAGTAAGCATTTCCGCCAAGTGTCAAGCATGTAAATGTGTATAGGACAAGACTGTGAGGAAATGAGCGAAAATAGTGGTTTTCTCTGGATAGCGTTTTCTTTTCTGCACTTTCTGTATTTTCCACATGTCCTATGATGAATATGTATGACTTTTAATGTCAGAAGTAAGTAACAGCTCTTTAAAAAAAATAATTATTCCGGTCACCTCTAGGGCTGTGCCTGCGCGCTGTGGCTGCCCTGGGGCCTTAACTGGGGCTCCTTGTCTAAGAATAAGCCCGTGTGTTTAATTAGGTCGGTCTCCTGCCGACCTAGAATCTTTGCACAGAGCTTAGCTTGTGCTGCCCAGAACCCCAGAGACGCACCTGGGCTGCCGCCCTGGGCCTCATGGGGCGCTGCTGTGCCTTGCTTAGTCTGGATGTGACAAATTTGTGAACTCTCACCCTGCCCTGACGGAGCGACCACCCTCATGTCTCTCCAACGTGTCCCTCTAAAAAGTAATGTAGACCTCGCTATTTTGTGGAAGAGAAAAGTAAGACTCAGGAAGGAAACACTGGAAGCATTTTTGGTTGATAGTTATTTGGAATGATAATGGCTGCTATGCTGGGCACCTATGGTTCGTGGCTCCCTGAGGCCTTCTCGGTGAGTCCTGTGTCATCCGCATGCAGGCCCTGGAGCGGCTGGCTGGCGGGTGGATGGAGGAGGGAGAATTCTCAGAAATCTCCTTGGGAGCTCAAGCCAAGGGTAAAAGGAGCCTGCGACCAGCCTGACTGTAAACGGGGTCGGCAAGGGCCGCTCCCCTCATATGGTGTCCCGAACACATCTGTATCCAGGTTTGGCCCTTGAGAGGGTATGCGGGTGGGGGGCGGTGAGCAAGTGGTGGTGGCTGCGGTGTCCACAGTACTGCCCAGCGAACGCTGCGGTGGAGGTGGGGAGTCAGGCCTGCGCACAGTCCGGGTAGGGACGCCGGGCAGCCTCAGCGGAGCGGAGCCCTTGAGTTAACCACTGCTGCCCAATCCACTTGCAAGAATAGTTCTCCGACCTGTTTTACAATCATCTGTGTAAACTAGCGAGTGATTTCTGTGTCCTCGGAGCACAGAGCTCCCTCCCCTCCCAAACTCTGTCAGGCTCCCTTGGACCTACTTTGGCTCCAGCCTGCAAGACAACACTTGGCCTTCTCATCTCCCAGACTGCTCCACCCCTGAAACCTTAAATTCCATCAACCCTAATTTTTTTAATTGAGGTACAGCGTACATAGAGTAAAGTACGTGAATTCTTCTGCTTCGTGTGTCTGTAAGATTCAGCCCTGTTAGTGTGGATGGCACAGTTTACTCTTCACTGCTAGTTCCAACAGGTGGACGTGTCCGTTCTGGTGCTGACGGGCGTTTGGGTTGTTTCCAGATTGGGATTATTATGGATAAAGATGCCATGAACATTCTCATCCACGTCTGTTGGTGGACACACATCGTCTCCGTAACCCGCTTTCCTTCGTTCGCCTTCTTTTTGCTCATTGACACCCCAGTCTGGCACCCCCGCCATGTTTTCTGGCTTTGGCAGTTTGGCCACTGTGCCCAAGCTCATTTCGTCTGTGGCAAAGACTCCTGCAAAGGGGAGCCTCTCCCGCGCTGCTCCTGCTTCCCTGCCCTCTGCTCCCGCTTAGCTGCTGTCATCTTGCCACTCATGGCTCCCTGGTCCAGGTCTCCTATGACCCACCTTTGCCTTATGTAGGGGGACATTTGGGCTTCTCTGACTTGGCCTTTCTGTGTCACTGTCCCTGCTCCTGGCTCCCTCTTTCCTCTTGTGGTTTCTGGGACAGCCCTTCCTACTTCCGTCCTACAAACCTGGCTGCTCCCTCTCAGCCTCCTTTGCTGTCTCCTCTCTCGTCTCCATCTCAGTGTGGTTGTTTCTGGGGCTCCGTCCTCAGCTCACGTCTCTCCTGAAGGGCCCTCCTGGATCATTAGCGACCACAGATACGGATGCAGCATCCTTCCTCTTCAATCCCTAGACCCCAACATGAAAGGGTTTCCCAAACTCATTCGGTGGTAAGCCTTGATTGGGCCCTGCCACGAACTTGTTTGTTGTCTTTTTATGCCCACTTCATGTGAATGAATATTTATATGATGGCTGCAGGAATGTCAACGCGTTTGATTGTGGGCTGTTGTCTCAGACCCATCAAGGGTGTGATCATGCATATATACGGTAAATCATGTGTTACCTTCTTAAACTCAGGAAATACTGAATTCTGAAATGTATCTGGCCCCATGGGCTTCAGGTGAGGGTTTGTAGACCCAGAGCTCTCTCCCTGCCTCATGCTCTCCCAACAAGCCCCTTCATTTCCTGCTGCTGTCTCTGGGTTGGTGGCCCCTACTGTGATGCCTCTTGAGTATCCTAGCTTCTTCCTTCCTTAGGATCACCCTCAGTTAATCGGTCCCCAGGCCCTGACTAACCCAGTGACTCTCTGGCCAGCCTTCCCCTCTCAATTAATTCAGGCATGCCACAGCTCCTGCCTGGGCTACTGCAGTAACTTGCCAGTAGCTGTCCCTTGTCCTAGCTGGCACTGCCACCGGAGGCAGCTTTAAACTATGGGGGATCATATCCTCATTCTGCTCAAAATGCTGCCAGGGTTTCCCGCCACCTACAGGGTCAAGGTCAAGTTCTTTAGTAGGACATAGGACCTTTTCTGATCTGGCCTTGTTCCCCTGTCCTACGTCTTTGGGTCCCCCAGAAACAGTTGTGGGCTCATTGCACCCCTTCTTCCTTTCATTCCTGTAGTTGCTCTGCTGGGAATTCTTCACATGGTCTGCCTGGGGAGCTCTTGTTCTTTTCAAGAGGTGGGGGTCACCTTCTCTTGGAACTGCCCTCCCTGCTAACAGAGGTGTTCCCCTGTCCCTCTGGCTGGCTGCCTCTGGACCTCATGGGCAGCATCATGTTGTGCTCAGGATATGGGTGCTAGATATTGGCTTATACGGTGGGCAGTACTGTTTGGTTGCTTATCCCTCAGTGCTCAGTGCCTGGCTCAGGACAGGTGCTCGTGGAATGCAAAAACAAAAAACAAAAAACAAAAACAAAAACAAAAATTACTTAAAGTATTAAATAGTAATTACATAACATTTGTATTCTGGTTTCATTTGGCGTTAAGTATTTCTTGAGTTTCCATGTCATTTTATGCAGTTTATTTTGTATTATCGAGTCACATATCAGAAAATTTAGATACTAAAGACAAGAAATTAAATATAATCCTGCATTTTGGGGTGTCTTGGTGGCTCAGCTGGTTGAGCATCCAACTTCGGCTCGGGTCATGATCTCATGGTTTGTGAGTTTGAGCCCCACGTCAGGTTCTGTGCTGACAGTTCCGAGCCTGGAGCCTGCTTTGGTTTCTGTGTCTCCCCCTCTCTCTGCCCCTCCCTGCTCACGCTCTGTCTCTCTGTCTTTCTCTCTCTCTCAAAAATAATAAATAAACATTAAGAGAAATAAATATAATCCTACATTTTAACCAGGCCCTAGATGATTCATATGCACATTAAGCCGTTGTTTGTTTTGGGTTATTTTCTCCAGTGCTTTTGTGCCTGCATTGTGTAAATGGTGGGCACACCAGTGCAAATGCAGTTTTGTGTTCTGTTTTTTCTCTCCTCGGATGGCGCTATGTCCAGCAGTTTTTGAGTTCATCTTCTTAACCACAGTTAGTAAAGTTTCTTCAACAATTTAAAAATAACAGATTTGCTCTTGAGCTGCACACTGAAGTGGCCTGTGCCTCTTCATGAGTCATCTTTTCACATTTAGGCTTTTCTCTTTTTTATATGACTTTGTAAAGGATGGCTTCTCAGAACTGGAGGATTCAAAGGAAATGGACATTTTCGTGACTGGATCTGCATGAAGCCCGGTGTCCCTCGGGGCAGTGATTGCTTACTGCAAACACTGTGTGGAGAGGGGGTTGTCATTCTAGGAATGTCCCATGGGACCATGGGACAGGCCCAGGTCCCATGCTGTATACATGTCCTACCTGATGCAACAGGAGATAACGGCCAGGCTTGCAGAGGATTTACGAGCCCAACAAAAACATCTGGCTGCTGACCCCTCCCTTCCTGCCCTCCACTGCTTTCTACCTGGAGCTGCTCCTGGCCCAGTGCAACTGTAGGGATTTCTATTCTCACCCCTGCGTGCCACTAGGCCAAGTGGAAGAGGGACCAATGACC
This sequence comes from Panthera onca, assembly GCF_046562875.1. Lineage (NCBI taxonomy): Eukaryota > Metazoa > Chordata > Mammalia > Carnivora > Felidae > Panthera > Panthera onca. The sequence goes on from NC_138341.1 coordinate 37,844,039, forward strand.
CCAGAAGGGAAGTGGCTGTCTCCCTCCATAGTCCCCACCAACTGGGATGGGGTGGTGACTGAGACTCAAAGGCAGAGTGCAGGGAAAGTGGCAGGAAGGGGATGTTTCCCCCGGAAACTTCCAGAAAGATGGTGGTAGTATTGTCTGTGGTGGCAGCAGGGCTTTAAGAGGAGGATCAGTGAAGGGAAAAGTGAAGGCTCAGGGAATGACAGAGGTTTCTAGAGCACGTCCCTAACCTGGTGTGGCCAGTTTCCATCTCTAGAAAGGGAAGAGGATGGTAATCATAATAATATTCACAGCACAGCGCTGAGGTGAGAATCAAATGAGAAGAGGAACTAAAGACACAGTTTTCTTTCTTTCTTCTTCTTTTTTTAATGTCAGGCTTTTATTTTTATTTTTTAAATATAATTTATTGTCAAATTGGCTTCCGTACAACACCCAGTGCCCATCCCAACATTGCCTTCTTCAATGCCCAGCACCCACTTTCCCCTCTCCCCCACCCCCTCAAACTCTCTCTGTATTTAAGAGTCTCTTATGGTTTGCCTCCCTCCCTCTCTGTTTGTAACTACTTTTTCCCCCTTCCCTTCCCCCATGGACTTCTATTAAGTTTCTCAGGATCCACAGATGAGTGAAAACATACGGTATCTGTCTTCCTCTGACTGACTTATTTCACTCAGCATAATACCCTCCAGTTCCATCCACGTTGCTGCAAATGGCATGATTTCATTCTTTCTCATTGCCGAGTAGTATTCCATTGTGTGTATAAACCACATCTTCTTTATCCACTCATCAGTTGATGGACATTTAGGCTCTTTCCATAATTTGGCTATTGTTGAAAGTGCTGCTATAAACATAGGGGTACAAGTGTCCCTATGCATCAGCACTCCTGTATCCCTTGGGTAAATTCCTAGCAGTGCTATTGCTGGGTCAGAGGGTAGTTCTATTTTTGATTTTTTGAGGAACCTCCACACTGTTTCCAGAGCGGCTGCACCAGTTTGCATTCCCACCAGCAGTGCAAGAGGGTTCCCATTTCTCCACATCCTTGCCAGCATCTATAGTTTCCGGGATCTGTCATTTTAGCCACTCTGACCGGTGTGAGTTGGTATCCCAGTGTGGCTTTGATTTGGATTTCCCTGATGATGAGTGATGTTGAGCATCGTTTCATGTGTAAAGACAGAGTTTTCAGTAAATACTGGGTGTTTCCATGAAGAACAAGATTCCCAAGGCCCAAGGATAAGGTGGCTTCAGCCTCTATGTGTACCCATATATCTAGTGTTGGCTTGATTTGTTAAATGTCTTTTTTTTTAAACATTTTTTTAATGTTTTTATTTATTTTTGAGACAGAGAGAGACAGAGCATGAGCAGGGGAGGGGCAGAGAGAGAGGGAGACACAGAATCTGAAACAGGCTCCAGGCTCCGAGCTGTAAGCACAGAGCTCGACACAGGGCTCGAACTCACAGAGTGTGAGAGCATGACCTGAGCTGAAGTCAGACGCTTAGCCGACTGAGCCACCCAGGTGCCCCTGTTAAATGTATTTTTAAAGCAAGATCCTGAAACTTTGTTGTACATTAGACTCACCCAGGGGGTAAAGTATGCCCAGTGCTTAGGTCCATCTCTGGACCAGTTATATGTAAATCTCAGAGAGGGAGGGGGTCCACCTGCCACACTGTCACTCAGCACTAGCCGTGGTGACCCTGGACTCGAATGCCCCTCTACCTGCATTTGCCTGGCTGATTCTCACTCATGAGAAAGTTTATAGCTCCCCAGGGGATTTGCACGTGCAGGCTAATACTCCACTCTTGCCACTCAAATGTGGTGCAGGCCAGCATCATGCTGGTGATGATCTGAGCACTTGTTGGAAACGCAAAATCTCAGGTACCACCCCAGACCTGCTGAATCAGAAGCTGCATTTAACCAGACCCCAGATGGTTCCCATGCACATCACAGCTTGAGAAGCACTGACTAGCACACTGTCGGAAGAACATTTGTGGGGACCAGAGCACAGATGTTGGTGCCTGGCCTCTGGGTTCAGTCCTTGCTCTGCTGCTTGTTAGTTTTGTGACCCTGGGCAAGATGCTAAACTCCTTGGTGCCTTGGTTTGGTCACTTGTAAATTCAGAATAGCAGTAGGCCCGTTTTATGGGGTCATTATGAGGCCTGGCTCACAGGGATTCTTTACGGTTATTCTGACAAATCTCTTCCTGAAGGGGCTCTGAAATGTGGCAGATGTCACAAGTGTGACAGTGGCACAGGGATCATGGCCAAGAGGGCTCTGTGACAGCCCCAACGTCCCTCCCCAGCTGGACCTACAGTTAGCCGAGGGGCTCTGCATGTCCTGGGATGGGAGCAGAGACTCACCACCTCAGCAGAGAGCAACACAAGGAAGTGCAGGCCCCCACCTGTGCCACTGCAGGTGCCACCAGGCCCCACCGAGAAGTGATGGACAGCACCAGCTACCAACTAGCAGCACGGCCAGGCGTAAACCCCACAATGTTCAGTCAGCCCTAGGAGATGGCTGAGAGTGCACTTGGAGAAGTGGCCCAAGAAAGTGCTGAGGTGACAGAGTGTACCTAAACATCACTGGATGACCTTCCTGTCCTCAGGTAAAAGGGAAGCTTGGGATGGAACCCTAAGTTCAACTATAGGAAAAAAAAGAGTTTTGCCATATTAACTTAACTCCCAGTGGGAGGGCTAGGAACTTCCCGGTGATTTCCTATAACCGGGTAGCCCTCCCTTTGTTTCTGACTAGACAGGAACCATGCAATATGGGAAAGGGCACTTTTTAAAAGGTTCCCCTAAGACGAGCAGAAAGCACAAGGTTATGAGTGAAGGGGACTCTGGAAGTCCTCCTGATTTCTAAAGCTTGATTTTCCTCCGACACTCTCAATAAAGCCTGCCATTTATGGCCCACTTTCTGTCCATCTGTCTGCTCATCTAATTGTCCATCCATCCATCCATCCATCCCTCCCTCCCTCCCTCCCTTGCTCCCTCCATCCATCATCCATCCATCCATCCATCCATCCACCCCATCCATCCATCCAGTGAAGGAATGTAACTCCTGTACCTCCATATTTTTGCTTTATCATTCTAATAGTTGTTCATCTGGCATTGTAAAGGAAAGAACTACTCCTTTGAAACACGTTTTTTCCAGATAATTTTTATCCCTTTAAGAGTGTCTTATTTCGTTTAGTCATTTTATTTATTTATTTTTAAAAATTTATTTATTTATTTTGAGAGAGAGAGTACATAAGGGGGGTAGAGGGAGAGAGAGAGAGAGAGAGAGAGAGAGAGAGAGAGAGAGAATCTCCAAGTAGGCTTAAACTCATGAATGGTGAGATCATGACCTGAGCTGAAATCAATAGTCAGATGCTTAATCGATTGAACCACCCAGCCCCCCCAAGTGTAGTCATTTTAGAGAGAATTTTAAGTGCATCATAAACTTTCCTTCCTTTTTATTTATTTTTATTTTTAAAAGTTTATTTATTTTGAGAGAGAGAGAGAGAGAGTGAGCGAAGGAGGGGCAGAAAGAGAGGGGAGAGAGAGAGAATCCCAAGTGGGCTCCATGCTCAGTCTGGAGTCCAACTCAAGGCTTGATCTCACAAACCATGAGATCATGACCTGAGCTGGAATCAAGAGTCAGACAGATGTTCAACTGACTAAGCCACCCAGGTGTCCCTTGTCTTCCTTTTTATTTTTATATATTTTTAAAATTTTAAATGTTTATTTATGTTTGAGAGAGAGAGAGAGAGAGAGAGAGAGAGAGAGCAAGCGGGGAAGGGGCAGAGAGAGAGGGAGACACAGAATCTGAAGCAGGCTCCAGGCTCTGAGCTATTAGCACAGAGCCTGATGTGGGGCTCAAACCCATGAACTGTGAGATCATGACCTGAGTCAAAGTTGGATGCCTAACCAACTGAGCCACACAGGCACCTCTTGTCTTCTTTTTTAAAAGAGGACATGCGGTTTTGATTTGTATTTCTCTGATAAGGAGCGACGTTGAACATCTTTTCATGTGCCTGTTGGCCATCCGGATGTCTTCTTTAGAGAAATGTCTATTCATGTTTTCTGCGCATTTCTTCACTGGGTTATTTGTTTTTCGGGTGTGGAGTTTGGTGAGCTCTTTATAGATTTTGGATACTAGCCCTTTGTCCGATATGTCATTTGCAAATATCTTTTCCCATTCCGTGGTTGCCTTTTAGTTTTGTTGGTTGTTTCCTTTGCTGTGCAGAAGCTTTTTATCTTCATAAGGTCCCAGTAATTCACTTTTGCTTTTAATTCCCTTGCCTTTGGGGATGTGTCGAGTAAGAGATTGCTACGGCTGAGGTCAGAGAGGTCTTTTCCTGCTTTCTCCTCTAAGGTTTTGATGGTTTCCTGTCTCACATTCAGGTCCTTTATCCATTTTGAGTTTATTTTTGTGAATGGTGTGAGAAAGTGGTCTAGTTTCAACCTTCTGCATGTTGCTGTCCAGTTCTCCCAGCACCATTTGTGAAAGAGACTGTCTTTTTTCCATTGGATGTTCTTTCCTGCTTTGTCAAAGATGAGTTGGCCATACGTTTGTGGGTCTAGTTCTGGGGTTTCTATTCTATTCCATTGGTCTATGTGTCTGTTTTTGTGCCAATACCATGCTGTCTTGATGATTACAGCTTTGTGTAGGTTCCTCAGAAAATTAAAAATAGACCTACCCTATGACCCAGCAATAGCACTGCTAGGAATTTATCCAAGGGATACAGGAGTACTGATGCATAGGGGCACTTGTACCCCAATGTTTATAGCAGCACTCTCAACAATAGCCAAATTATGGAAAGAGCCTAAATGTCCATCAACTGATGAATGGATAAAGAAATTGTGGTTTATATACACAATGGAATACGACGTGGCAATGAGAAAGAATGAAATATGGCCTTTTGTAGCAACATGGATGGAACTGGAGAGTGTGATGCTAAGTGAAATAAGCCATACAGAGAAAGACAGATACCATATGGTTTCACTCTTATGTGGATCCTGAGAAACTTAACAGAAACCCATGGGGGAAGGGAAGGAAAAAAAAAAAAAAAGAGGTTAGAGTGGGAGAGAGCCAAAGCATAAGAGACTGTTACAAACTGAGAACAAACTGAGGGTTGATGGGGGGTGGTTGATGGGTATTGAGGAGGGCACCTTTTGGGATGAGCACTGGGTGTTGTATGGAAACCAATTTGACAATAAATTTCATATATTAAAAAAAATAAACCTGTAAAACTAAAAAAAATAAATAAATAAAAGAGGACATGCTATATCATATGTCTTTTTAGATAATCCAGACGAAAGTTCTAAATGGAGGCCTCAGTGCTTTCTTGTAAAATCACCATTGTGGGCCCTCAGAGCTGTTTACAGCTCCACACTAAATTGTCTCAATTGCTCTGCTCTCACTTTTGTAATTTTTTCTGAGATTCTTGTCATCTGCCACTTCCTATAGCTCGTGGCATGCTTTTAAGCAATTATTCCTTCAAGTGGCATTCGCTGGGAAATTGATTGCCAAGTGTGTGAGAGTTGTGCATAGAGCAAGAGTCCTGAGTTCTTTATGTATTTATTAAAGTCTCTTTTATTATTATTTTGAAAGTTTATTCATTTATTTTGAGAGAGAGAGAGAGAGAGAGAGAGAGAATGAACAGGGAAGTGGCAGAGAGAGAGGGGGAGAGAGAGAGAATCCCAAGCAGGCTCCACACTGTCAATGAAGAGCTTGAGTCAAGCTTGAGCTTGCAAACCATAAGATCACGTCCGGAGCCCAAACCAAGAGTCAGCGATTAACCGACTGAGCCACCCAGGTGCCCCAAGACTCTTTTATTTTTTGAAGTACATGAGTCTCCTGCCTTTGTAACCCCTATGTTTGGTTCATCCTAGGTTGAAGGGCTCTAGGTGGTTGAAGTCCTTGGAGGCATAAGCCCTAGAAATGGAGGTGGTATAATATTGATGGATTGTTCTTCCTTGATCATAACTGCTTTCCTTTTTGAAGAAAGGAGGGGATACCAGAGGCTAACATGGATTACTCCTCCCCCAAAAGAGAAGATGGGGGCTCAGGGTGGGGCCAGCTGGGTCAGTGGTGTCCGAAGTGTTTGAGGGATAAGGAAGCTGCTGGCTCCCACTGATAGTGAGCAGATGGCTGGGGAAGGAACCATTGCCTCCTGCTCACTCTTCATGGTGATGGCCAGCGTGGATGGGGGAGAGCAAAGAGAGCCCCAAGGGGAGCCACAATGCCTGGTCTCCTCTCAAGTCCTGAAGTAGGACTGGCACCAGTGGTGTCTAGATGGGCACTTGGGGTGGGGCTCGGGGGCATCTCAGCCTGTAAACACCCCATTTCCTGACATACTCCTCATTACACAGCACAGGTGACTCCTTTAAATACACAGATATGGTGACACTCAAAACGCTGACAAGCACCTGTGCTTGCATGGGGACCCCCTTCTCTCTAAGTGGGCAGTGACCTGTTACCTGGAAACAGCAACAATATACACTCAGGCAGGGAAGGCATGCCCTCCACTTCCCTCCCGTATGGTGACCAGGGCTGCCCATTTGTGACAAACACATCTCTGAACTTGGACACAGTGACCCCACTCAAGAAAGTGACACCCCAGATGATAATTGCACACCCACAGGGATGCCCACAGCACACTCCCGCATGGTGAGCTGCTCCTCTTCAGAAGCTCCCTGTCCACACTTACACATGCTCACACGCGTGTGCTCAGACACGCTCAGACCCACTCAGACCCAACGGAGCTTGGGGAGCTGAGGGGCTGATTCCAACATTCTTCTTCCCCTCCCCAGGATTTTTGTCAATTGCAGGTTGGTGCTGGGGAAGATTCGCTGCTTTGGCTTTGACATGGACTACACCCTGGCTGGTAGGGAGGGAGGGAGCAGGGTATTTGGGGCTCGGGGAGCAGGGGGTAGGCACCAGCTGGCCTGGTTCTGCTTGGTTCCCACAGCCTCCAAGTCCCCAGCCTATGAGGCACTGGTCTTTGAGTTACTACTGGAGTGTCTGGTGTGCATTGGGTACCCGCGAGATATCCTGCGCTACACCTATGACCCCGCCTTCCCCACCAGGTGCCGGAGCTTGCTGGGGTGGGAGGCTGTGGCCGGTAGTCAGCTCTGGAACCCCCATCCACAGCCTCTGCGCTCTCTCCCTCAGGGGCTGGTGTTTGATGTGCTCTATGGGAACCTGCTGAAGGTGGACACCCATGGGAACGTGCGGCTGGGCACCCATGGCTTCACCTTCCTCTCGGAGTAAGGGACCCGGGGAAGGGGGAAAGGATGATGGAGGAAAGAAGAAGGTGGGGGAGGAGAGACTCAGGACACAGCAGAGGCTCAGTAATGCCAGCTGGATAACAGAGGGACAGCAGGGGTGGGCGGAGGTGAGAAGGAGCAGGGGGTAGGCACCAGCTTGAGTGCAGGGCTTGAGTGCACAGCTAGGAGGAACTAGGGAGGGGGCATTGACCTCACCCAGCCTGCTCCCTCCCCAGGGCAGAGATCTGGAGCTTCTACCCCAGCAAGTTTGTTCAGAGGGACAACCTGCAGAGGTTCCACATCCTCAACACGCTCTTCAACCTGCCTGGTGAGGGCTGGATAGCGGGTGTGGGAGGTGGTCCTCGGGGACCCAGCTCTGGCCTGGGTGGGTTGCTCTGGATCCCTGGGCCAGCAACTGACTGGCCTCTCCACCCCAGAAATCTACCTGTGTGCCTGCCTGGTGGACTTCTTCTCTGGCTGCTCCCGCTACACCAAGTGAGTCCTGTGCACTGTCCAGCCCTGGGTCACCAACAGGATGCTGCCACTGCCCAGAGCCCAAGCGCTGAAGTGGGGTCCCTGCCAAGGAGCAGAGACCCTTCCTGAGGGGCTCTAGGAACTCAGTGGGAAGGCTTTCACTGCAGGCTGCCCCCCACACCTTGTAACTGGTGCCCTCCCAAGGGATGACGCTCAGCACAGGGTGATACCCCTTCCAGCATGGTTGGGACATAAGTTCAGTGTGGTTTGAGGGGTGACTCTGGTATAGGATCTGGGCTGAGTGGTCACCTCAGGCCCCCTTATCAGCCTGTCTTGTTCTCTTGGCCTGCCCCAGCTGTGACACTGGCTATCAGCATGGGAACCTCTTCATGTCCTTCCGAAGCCTCTTCCAGGATGTGAGTGATGCCATGGATAATGTCCACCAGTCGGTGAGTGCCCAGGACCCCAGGACCCTTGACCTGTCTGCCTTTGGCTCTGCTGGGTGTGGCCCAATGGCTCCAGCCTCCACAGAATTTCCTCTTTCCTTCCCTCTGGGGACTATGGTCTGGGCTCCTGCACCTTGGACGCATGCATGCAGGTGGGCATGCATGCACACGCACACCTGCATGCACATGCATGTGTGCACACCCGTGCGTGCACACACACACACACACACACACACACACACAGCTCTGCTCCCCCCTGCAGGGCTGTCTGAAGGAGAAGACCCTGGAAGACTTGGACAAATACATGGAGAAGGATGTGAATGGGTCATGACCAGGCCTGTCCCTTTGTCCCCCTCCTCCCCAGGGCAGTGGAACTGTGTCCCTATCTCCCCCGCTCAAGATGTGGGCAGAGCTCTGTGGCCTCGTCTTGCTCACAAACTTTCCTGCTTGGCCTGGAGCCCCGTGCCTGGGAGGCTGAGAGCTGAGAAAGGGATCCCAGGGCAGCTGGGGGAGACCCCACCCCTGGAAGTGACTGACCTCTGCCTCTGCTCCAGGTGCGAATCACCATCCTGCTGGGTGAGATGAAGGAAGTTGGGAAAGTATTTCTGGCTACAAACAGCAGCTACAACTACACGGATGTGAGTGTGTGGGTGGAGGGGTGGGAATCTCAGCCATTAGAGCCCAGAGGACATTGGAATCTGCCTTTCTTGGCCCCTGAAGGAAACTGAGGCCCTGTAGGAACAGTGAGGAGTAGGAAAGAGCAAAGGCCATGGTACCCCCATGGTCTGGTTGGCGTTTTGGGTTCCATTTCTTCGCCTTGAAAAAAATTTTTTTTAATGTTTATTTAGTTTTGAGAGAGAGAGAGAGAGACAGAGGACAAGCAGAGGAGGGGCAGAGAGAGGAGGACACAGAATCCAAGGCAGGCTCCAGGCTCTGAGCTGTCAGCACAGAGCCTGACACGGGGCTCAAACTCACGAGCTGTGAGATCATGACCTGAGCTGAAGTCAGATGCTCAATGGACTGAGCCACCTAGGGGCTCTATTTCTTGGCCTTTTTTAAGGTCTCAGTGGATTAAGAAATTTCTCCCCATCTTGCTCCTGTGGTCCTCAGCGTATCCTGTGGGGTGAGGGCACAGGCAGGCAGCAGCCCCTGGCCCAGCCTACCTAGGTGCTCTGCCCCTTGCCCTTTCTCTGCCAGGCCATCATGACCTACCTGTTTGGCATTAGTGAGGTGAGTGCCACGTGCCGGGCTGGGGTGGGCTGTACCAGGAGGAGGACCAGGCCAGGCCACGGTGCTGAGGGCCTCTCCCATGTCTGGCCCTCCCCCTGAGGAAGAACCAAGCGTGGGAGGGGGCATTTCACATGCATGGGCTTTGCTGGAGCCTCTGCAGTGGGTGGGAGGCCGTGACCTCAGCCAGGCCAAGGGGTCAGGGAAGCCACTGATGGCCTTGGAGACAGCCATGAAGAGGCAGTCGGTTGTTTGGGGAAGGGCCTAATGAGGTGCAAGGGGGTGAGATCAGGTTGTGGCAGGCCCAGGGGAGGGGTGTGTGTGACATACCCTGTGGCACCATGTGTGACCAGGTGTCACTGGCAGGCAAACGGGTGAGCAGGGCTCTAACTCAGCAACTGTGCTCATATCCTGACGCTGACAGGAGAGCCTGCACAGTGTCCAACACCAGCTTCCATAAATACCTTTTGAGCACTTCCTTGTGCCAGAGTGGTCATGGTCAAGGATGCTGGGGAGGCAGACCATGTGGTTCTCGAATCCAGGGGTGTACAGGGCTAGGAGTCAGGACCAGGATGCACGGATGGGCATGTGACTTGAGGGCTGGCAAGCTTTCACCAGTCCAGAGCTTGGTGGGTGGCCAGGGAAGAGCTGTGAGGTGTGTCGGGGTCCAATGTTCCAGACTGTGTGTGTGTGTGTGTCTGCACGCGCTCCCATCCCTTCACAACCCCACAGGCTGAAGGCTCAGCCAGGCCCTGGAGGTCTTACTTCGACCTGATTGTGGTGGACACACAGAAGCCCTGCTTCTTTGCTGAGGGGACGGTGCTGAGACAGGTCAACAGGGTAATGGCAGGGGCTGAGGCCCCATCTACCTTGACCCATGGGCCACAAGGTGGGGAGGGACCCTGCTCCTCACGCTTGACCTGCCCTTGGGAGTTGCCTCTCTGCTAACTCTGTCCTTGGAGGCCGGGAACCAGGGGACTCCTTTGGGACTCTCTGTCACCTCCTTCCTCTCATGCCCCCATAGTAATCCTGGCCACTCCCAGTGCTCTGTTCTCTCTGACCAGGGTGCCCCTCTCCTCTTCTAGGATTCAGGCAAGCTCCGTGTGGGCACCTACATGGGGCCCCACCAGCACTGTGTAGTTTACTCTGGAGGTACCAGCTCCCGCCTTGTCCCCGTGCCTCCACAGACACCCTCCCTAGACTAGGAACCCATGTCCCCAACCTGCCCACCAGGACAGGAGGGGCTCTGAGCAAGCCTGTCCTCCCATGGTGGGGCAGGCTCTTCGGACATGGTGTGTGAGCTGCTCGGGGTACAGGGGAAGGATATCCTGTACATTGGGGATCACATCTTTGGAGACATCCTCAAGTCCAAGAAGTGGCAGGACTGGCGAACTTGCCTGGTGGTTCCTGAGCTGTTCCGGGAGCTTGGGATCTGGGACCAAGAGAAGGGTGAGCTGTGTGTGGGAGGGCTTCAGGACCAGGTGGGGGGGGCACTGGTCACCAGTGCAGAGGCCTGCCCCTTCATCATCTTGTCCTCTTCCCTGTTGGGGGTTAGTAGTAACTGTGATAATATTGTCCACTCTGTGGTTTATGAGAGTGGATCTACTTTACCCAGAGGAAACAGAGATCCAGAGAGGTTAAGAAACTTGCCCAAATTCGGGGTGCCTGGGTGGCTCAGTCAGTTAAGTGTCTGACTTTGGCGCGGGTCATGATCTCACAGTCTGTGAGTTCGAGCCCTGCATTGGGCTCTGTGCTGACAGCTCAGAGCCTGGAGTCTGTTTCAGATCTGTATCTCCCTCTCTTTCTGCCCCTCCCCTCCTCTGTCTCTGTCTCAAAAATAAATTAAAAAACACTAAAAAAAAGGAAACTTGCCCAAATTCACACAGGCAGAAAAGGGCAAACTGACTCAAATACCTGTGTCCTGACTCCAGGGTGTTGTGGTGGTTCTGTAGTCTGAGAGTTCCTTCCTCACCTGACTGTACCCTCCCCACTCACCTGAGGACTCTCCGAGAGTGGAAGGTACAGTTCCACACCTGGGAATGACTCGAAGTATCCTCTGGGTCAGGAGTAGCTGTGAGCCTAAACAATTTGGGTTTGTTCTAAAAGCTGGGTTTGACTCATTACCATGTGACCATGGGTGAGTCACCTGACTGCCTGACTAGCTTCGTCACCTGTCCCGCAGGACCTTTGCTGTCTCTGCTTTGCTCTGAGCTGAGTCTCAATCGATGTAAGGAAGGGGCAAGGGATGTTATGTACACAGCTGGGGGTGTGTAGACCCCTGGTGACCTGTCCATCCTCACCAGTGGAACTGGGCCTGGGGCAGACAAAGGTAGGCAGGGCTGTCCCTCATCCCCTGCTGTCCTCTGTCTACTTTTCAGAGTGGATGGAGGAGCTGAAGAGGCTGAACATGCACTTGGCAGACCTGTACCAGTGAGAGAGCCCTGGCCTATGCTCCCTGCTAGCAGAGGGGAGAGGGGTGGAGGGTCCTGGCCAGGGTAGTCAGGAAATCAAGATCTGTTCCAGGCTGGGCTTCCCTAGGAAACTGGATTTGGGGATCCCTCTGACCCCCTTGGGTTGCATTATGACCTCTAGATCCTTCCTCCTTACCCGCTCAGCACGAACTCAGGATGCCTGCCCTCTCACACAGGTGTGCACACCCAGCCCGGCAACTCCACCGGGTGCCTGTGGAGTGTCCTCTGACCTCCATGGGGTCTAGGGAGGTTGTGCCTGGAGCTTGGAGGCACCGTTCCTTTTCTCCTGGATCATGTGGCTGTTTTTGCACCAGGCACATGGATGGGAGCAGTTATGGGCTGCAAGTTATCAACTCCACCAAGAGGGAGATTCAGGTAAGAGTGGGAGCTGAGTGAGGAGACCCCTAGTGAGGGTTGGGGGGCCAGGGGTGTGCCTCCAGGCTGCCTGCCCTGATCTGCTCTGTCCCAGGTTCCTGAGCCCAGTTACAGGATTTTCCACCCCTGCAGAGCTCCACTTGTCCTTGTCTGCCAGCGCCCTCTGCTGGCCTGTGCTCCAAATGACAGCAGAGTGCGGCTGCAGGAGGACTGAGTTCAGGGTGATTTGTGGAGCGTGGCTAGACCCTCAATCTCCGTTAACCTAATCTCCATGAACCCTCCTTGAGACGTGCCTGCCTGTTGGGTCGGGTCCCCAACATGCCGGACTAGCCAGCTGTGATCAGCGTCTGGGGGCAGCTAGATGAGCGGTCCCAGAAGATGGGGGTTAGGGCCAGTGAGCTGACGGGTCCTGGGAAAAGAAGGAAGGAAAACACGCCCTGTGGCACTACCGACCAGCCACCAAAGCTGGGAGAGTCCCATAGCCCATGTCAACAGATTCAGGCCAATTGGCATTCACAGAGCCAGCTGGGACCAATGATGAAGGATCCCTGCTGAGCCTTTTGGAGGGTATAAAGCCCTTGCCTGCTATTTGATCCTTCCATAGCCCTGAGAGGTGGGCTGGGCAGGGACAGCTACCTTTGTCTGACAGATGGGAAACAGGTTCGGAGAGAGGAAATTGCATGCTTTTGGTCACTTTTGGAGTAAATGTCCAGATCAGTTCTCTAGACGCTAAAAGCAAGGCCTGGTGAGGAGGTGGAGACCTGCTAGGTGGGCAGGAGTGGGTGGGGCCAGGTGTGTGGGCCTCTGCAAAGCCCTCTGTTGGGGCATCAGAAGCTACATTAAGCTGAGGGTTTAGTCCGGGTGGTCAGGCAGGTAACTGAGGAAAGCAGGAAGGGGGGTCTGTGGCAAAGTGGAGAGCTGCCCCACCTCCCTAAGCTCCATGTGCCACCTCCGGGGTTAAAGAACACAGCTCCTTCCCAACTGGGGGTAGACACCCTGGTGTCTCCAGGTGACAGACCCAGGGAGGGCAGAGCTGGCCCCAGCAGGGGGGGATTCGTCTGTGGGTGATGCAGGTCCCGATGGGAGGGATCTCTTCTCTGCCAGAGAGTCACCCGGGAGCTGGACCTGTGCTACAGCGCGATGGGCAGCCTATTCCACTGAGGTTTCCGCCAGACGCTTTTCTCCAACCAGCTGATGGCGCTATGCAGACCTCTACACCGCTGCCTGCCTCAACTTCCTGAACCACCCGCTCAGCTTGCTGTATCCGGCGGTCCTGGAGCTGGTGGGTCCCTGCAGAACCTCTCTGGCTATCCCTGACCCTCTGCCCCAGGAGGAGCCGCTGGTCCCCAGCCCTGCCAAGAGCTTCTGAGGTCACCAGGCCCAATCTCCCACCTCCAGACACAAGTGGGTCAAAGCCTTGCAGGTAACTGTGGGCAACACAAAACATGCATGGGAGCAGTTACAGATATAAGTTGCCTCTGGTGGGGAAGCTTCCCTCATGCCCAACCTTCACACCTGCTTTCAGTGGAGGCCACATTAACTCAGTATTTCCTTAATAGAAAGGATGCCAGTTGCTAGGAGGAAAGCTATAGTCCCTCTGCTCTCAGTTAACACGCAGTGACTGCAGAAGGAATGGACGAAGCCGCAGATGATGCGGTAAATGCTCCAGCTGGTTTTCCTCTGGAACACCTGGACATGCTTCTGGGTCAAGAGCAGGGAAGTGGCAGTGGTCGTGACGCCCCCCCGGGGTTAGTGGAGCCGTGAGACCGACCAGCGCAGTGCTTCCCTGAGCACGCGTGTCGGTTCTCCCAGCGGGATGTCATTATTTCCATCTTATAACATGTAGTCTCATGTCAAGGATCGGGACTTGAAAGTAGTTCTCCAGGGCTCCCTGCCTCCTGCTTTCCTTGCCACGATCAGCTAGCTGCCTTCTAGATGTTTGAGAGGGAAAACCATCTTCAGAGTGTCTCCTGTGTTTCCTGTATTGGGCTGTGTGACTTTTTTTTTTTTTTTTTTTTTTTTTTTAATTGATTCTGCTTAATGCTCAGTATAACCTACCAAAGTTGTTCTTTAAAATTTTTTTTTAACATTCATTTTTTGAGAGTGAGAGAGACAGAGCATGAGCAGAGGAGGAGCAGAGAGAGAGGGAGACACAGAATCCGAAGCAGGCTCCAGGCTCTGAGCTGTCAGCACAGAACCTGTTGTGGAGCTCGAACTCAACGCACAAACCGCGAGATCATGACCTGAGCTGAAGTCAGACGCTTAATCGACTGAGCCACCCAGGCACCCCCGAAGTAGTTCTTGACCTTTACCCAACCGTGCTGGCCGGGAATTTTTGACAAAATGATGTCTATCTACCAGAACCTTCCTTCTCTGGCTCACCCTCCTGGGCTTCCTCTTCTATGACATCATTGGGCAGGGAGCTGGCAGCTGTGGGCAGAGTGGAGTGTGTGTGTGTGGGGTTGTTGTCTGTAAAACCCGGGGGCTTCTGGGAAGCCTTACCACTGGAGGAACTACTACATCTCCACCTGCCTTTGTCCTTATAGATACTGCATGAGTCTGCTGTGGAGCAGGAACGGGTTAACCAGCATCCCCTCTCCTGCCCTGTCTTCTACAGCCTGAGGGTGAGCTGCTAGGAGGTGGCAGGTTGCTGGCTATGGGGGGGGGGGGGTAGGTAGGGGAGGATGGGGAGGGTGGGGGGCTGGGGCTTAGCAACCTGGGGCTACCATGGGCTAGACCAGGAGGGCCCAATGGGATGGTATCAACCCAATGAGGCATTTTGAAGATTTGTGGAAGCTTTTTTTGTCTTCAGGTGTAATCACTCCTGAGTATTTGTGTAGAAAGACATATTATTTTATCACAAATTGCTTTCCTTTTTCTTTCTCCTATGTTACAGTAGTACATTGATTTTGAAAATTGTAGAGACAATAATTATACTATCTATGAATTTCAATTCAGGATAGAAAAGGGGAAATTAAAGTGTATTTATTTATTTATTTAAATGTTTATTTATTTTTGAGACAGAGCATGAACGGGGGAGGGTCAGAGAGAGAGGGAGACACAGAATCTGAAACAGGTTCCAGGCTCTGAGCTGTCAGCACAGAGCCCGATGCGGGGCTCGAACTCACAGACCATGAGATCATGACCTGAGCCGAAGTCGGAAGCTCAACTGACTGAGCCACCCAGGCGCCCCAATGTTTGTTTTTAAAATGGGCATCAGGTCCCATAGGGCTGGGAAGCGCTGGCTCTAAGCCCAGTTTCACAGGTTTTGTTGAGCAGAGGCTCGCTGACTTTACTGGTGCCTTGCACCTCTCCAGACCACTTCTGGCTGATTCATCTGACAAATCCATTCCCACTCTGGGGAAGGTTGCAGAGCACGTGCTCTTCCAGGGTAGGATTCCTCTCCAGACAGCCTTTATAAGCACCGTGAGTAGGGACTCCACCTCAGCTCCTTTGTCACTTTGTGCTGCCTGGTCCCCCTCTGAGCTGAGACTCCAGCTTTCATGAGTGGCAAACGTGGCTCCCACCCTAGTTTTCATCCCTGAACCCTGCATGAGGATTCCCGTTTCTACCCTGGCTTTCCTGGAGCTTGATTTTAAAAATGTCCATACCATAGATTTCCTTTTGCTGGGTGGTTCCAGGCTCAGGGAGCATTTTTTCAACCAGTGTTTACCTGGTGCCTCCTGCACACCCAATAATTTAGAAATGGAGTCGTAAGCTACCTAATTCCTGCCTGGGAGCAGCTCAGAATTCAAGTATACCGACGATCTTTTATCAGTGGTCTTGCAACTATTTTTCCATCCCAGCCCGTCAGAGGGCTGGACGCATTCCCATCAGGAATCGTGGGTTCTCTGGGGATGTGTGTGGTTTGGCTTCTCTACCCCTCATCTCCATCCCAGACCAGACTAAGGTATTCGGACACATGGTCTACCCATGGTTGGGCGCTCTTGTGTGAGCTTGGGAGGACGGGTTCCGTAACCAGATTTCTTTGGCTGAGGGCAAGGAGAGAGTTGAGGACCAAGAGGGCTGCATGGAGGCCGAATGAATCCTGGACATGTGCTGGCTTCATGGTCATCTTCTACTTGAGATATTTTTCAGATAAATGGAAAAGTGTGGAAGAGAGAAAAAGCAATCCATATTGAATTCTCCCAAATGTAACAGATTTGGAGCCCAAGAACACATCTTTTAGGGAGGAGGGAGGATTGTCATCCTAGAAGACATTCCCTATGGCCTTTGGGCCATTTGGAAATGGATGGAACAAGTGGAATTGCTGTACCCAGTCCCAGTCCCCCTGAGCCGCATCATGCTTCACATCCAATGTTGTTCCTACACATTTCTTTTAAGAAAAATAATATTTCCATGCACTTTTGATTCTGTTACGAGTAATAACAATACCTGATAGGCCATAGGTGATTTCATTAACCGTTCTTTCTTTCCAGGTCACTATGAAAGATTGATGAGTAAATGTGATAGCACCAACATCTTTGAGCTTCATGTGTACATGTATTGAAACATGTAAGAAATCATACTTATGATTTAAGAACTTGGGACTTTATTTTGGTAGGAGCTGCCCTGTGGTACTGAGCCTGGGTCCTACATTGTTCTGATGTCACTCCTACAGCTCGTGTTTTGTCTGTTAGTGGTATCATCTGGCATTATATAGAGGCTTAGAATGAATATACATCTACATAACTGAAATGACAAAATAAACTCTTGAAGGAACAGGTCTGTGAAACAGTTCACTAGCTTCACTTTCTGTGGAGAAACAAGGCAAACATTTGGAACATCTGAGGATAAATAAGGGACAACAGGCCATGAGCTCAGAGAGTTTCAGAAGCTTCCGGGTCTGACATTGCTATGGCCTTTGTTTTTCTTCCTGGGCTGACTTGTGGGCCTGAGTCTGCAAGGCAGCTTCTCCAGGCAAAGACCAGGTGTCCTTGGCCTTGTGTCTTCACTAGATTCTTATTCAAGGGCTAGAGGGTAGCATTTTTCAGGAAAATTGCTCAGACCCTAGGCCCATACTTTTCTGGAAAGATGCTGAAATATGGCATGGTAACCAATACTACAAAAATTGGCCCTTGGAATTCCCTTCTAGGTTAGCGAGAATGCAGAGAGGGCTGGGGGATGAACAGCCCGCAGAAGAACGAGAAAGGTCTGAGGAAGAGAGTGAGGGAGGGGGAGTGGAAAGAGGTGGCCAGAGGGCCTTTCCCATGCTTTTCCTTCTGCCTGAAGCATCCCCTGACTCTTCTCCTTAAACCTGCTCTTTCCGTCAGCTCTCCAAGGGTCTCCCCACCTCTCTGACTGGATCAGACCCTTTCACACTTGTGTCCCTCCTGGACTCTTGGCTCCATGGTCAGCTCATTTGGCTCGCTGCTTCTCTGGCATCTACAGTGTCCTGTAGTTTTACCAAGTGAATGACATCACCTGCTTTATTATTACATTGCAGGGGAAAGGGCAGGGCAAAAGATGGATTGTAAGATAAGAGGACATGGGAAAAGGCTAGAAAACCGTGGATTAGAACCCTTCTAAACTCTTAGGAACCCAGCTGGGGCATGGTAGGGTACTTCTATCTGGGAGCTGTTCATTTAATGAAGTTTTTTTTTTTTTTTTTTAAAGTTTATTTATTTGAGAGAAAGGGAGAGAGAGAGAGAGAGGGAGAGAGAATGTGAGTGGGGGAGGGGCAAAGAGGAAGGGAGAGAGAGAATCCCAAGCAGATTCAGTGCTGTCAGTGCAGAGTCTGATGTTGGACTCGATCCCGTGAACTGTGAGATCATGACCTGAGCTGAAATCAAGAGTCAGATGCTCAACTGACTGAGCCACCCAGGCGCCTGAAGTTCTGTCTTTTAAGTCTGATGTTACCTCTATATCATTTACCTACATTGTAGTTGGGGATGTACTCCATTATTCCTAAGAATACCATAGATAGTGATAGTCATACCCCATTTCTGGAAGAATTTTTAGCTGGGCATGTGGCCATCCAAAATAAATTTCCCAGCCTTCTTTGAAGATAAGTGCATGTGCCCAACGGCCCTGCGATCCTAAGTAGAAATAACGTGTCCAGCTTCCAGGTTGTAACCTTAAAAGGAGAGGGGCGTGTCTTCCAGCTCCTCTCTTCCCCATTCCCTCTGGCTGGAATGTGAAATTCATTGGGAGCTATCCTGGGCCATATGGATGAGGCTGCAGGCCGGGGCTGGCAGAGCCATGAGGCGGATGTGGCCTGGGCCTAGCACCAAACACTGGACAGCTTCACTTGGACTGCTGACGTCAGAGAGAAGTTTCCCTCTGGGACTAGTTACAGACTCTGAATCCATCCCCTAATTCCGACACCCAGCCCTGAGCAGTCAGAAATGAAAGGGCTGGAAGCATCATCCCGGGGTCAGTGGCCTGGTGGTAGAAAATGTGACGGAGTCACATTTGTAGAACAAATGACAGTACTTTGGCTGTCACAGTGATTCCTGTTTAGTAAATGGGAACAGTTCAAGAAGTGCTCTTTCCTCATCACCATCCGAGTCCTCATTTCCGTACTTCAAGTGGAGGCAGGGATCAAAAGCTCTGGACTTGGTGCCAGACAACCTTGAGTTTGAAACTTCAGCCCCGTCACTGACTGTCTGACTACTGTCCCCATACCTATGTCATAAGGCCATTATGAAGATGTAGTGAGATAAGATGCACAGAACATGGCCAGAGGAATTACCAAATCAGAGTCCTACACTATTGTTTGTGTGTAGGACTTTTTCCCTAGCAACCAACAGAAACCTAATTGAAGCTGGCTTTCACATTTTGTGATCTCTAAGCAGCATCCTGGGCATTATTGGGCTTTGCAGGTAAAGTGAGTCCATCCAAAGGGAAGGAAAGGGCTGGCTGTTTGGATTCCTGCATTGTGGTGGTGGTGACCATCTATTCGTATTGAAACTTAGTGTATTAACTTTATGGTTTTATAAACCCTGTTATTATAAACCTGATCTAGAGAGATGGTGCTTCCCTCATTGTGATAAAATCTAGTTCTTGGGTGAGGCTGATGGTCAGACTCTTGATCAAGGTGAGTTCTCCATGGTAATGAATGTTCCCTATGAAGCCTCTTGAGATAGTCTATCAGTGTTTCCCTGGACAAAGCCCTAATTCTCTAGGCCAAGCCATCATTGCTGTTCTTTATAATAAAGAAAATAAATGAATAAGCAGGAATGAACAAAATTTATTTTTTTTGTTTTAGATAATACTTAAATATTGAGAAAGCTAAAATTAAAAAATTCAAAATATGTTGGCTAGGTTTTTCTATACATTATATTTAAATAATGATTCTGATTTTTCCTTCCCAAGAACAGTTGCCCAGGAGGAAGGAAAGGCAGCCTAGGCTAGTCTCTTGGGGCTCGTACAGTCTGCTCAGGCCAGGTGTCCCTTAGCAGAACAAAGAATTGAAGAAACAAGTGTCCCTCCCCCTCCCCCCTCCTTGTCTTTATTTGAAGCATTTCTGAATAACAAATGCAAAATGAGATTAGAATACAAACAGCTAGGTAATGCCCCCAGTTCAGAGTTGTGTTTCACCGGAGGAGCCCTGGCAAGCTCAGGAACTGCCCTTCATCTACAGGGACCATGTGACCAAAATCAAAGTCGCACATGAAAGTCATTTAAGATCTCTGAGCGAAGGCACAGCTAAGCACCAGCTCCAGAATGAGGGCCTCCGGTCGGAAGGTGAGCATCTCAGCTCAGCTCACCAGGCCTGGGAGGTCTCTCCCTCTCTGCTAAGGCGGCTGCAGGAAGGAAAATCTATCATACCGTGGCACCAACCTTCTGACATACAAAAGAACTAAGTTGGGAGTAAAGTAGCTCAAAAAAGTGAAAAATTTTACCATACTTGGGGGGGTAAATTAATATTAAATAGTTTAAAGTTTATGCTAGAAAACTGTGGCAAACTATAGTCTTAAAGCAGTAAACCAAACAGTCCCATGGGGATATTAAATTGGAGAGTAAGCCCGGCGAGTTATTAAATTCTGAGAGCCCATAATCTGCCTGTATGTTATACAGTTTTTTCCGGGTCACCCAGACAAGGGTAATTTCTTCTTTCATGGAGGATCTGAAACATCTTTTTTTTTTTTTTTTTAAGGCATTAAGAAATTATGACTCAAGGATTTTAAACCCTAATGTGACAGGCAAAGCCTCATTTTTACGGAATATAAAACACTCTGTTTCTTCCACTTCTAACAGCTCGTTAAGAGAAGCCACCACCAAATCGTGTTCCTGCAGCATTTCCGGGTAGCGGGACACCGCTCGCTCAATCCTCGCCGACCGCCGCACGGGAGTGATCAGCTTCATGTCGTGCACTTCTGCTATTCCACTTATCCTGTGAGACAGAAAGAGGTGCATTCCAAGTCTTATTATGCCTTTTGAAGTTCTACTTATTATTCTTAATTTTTTTCTCATTCCCTGATAAGGCACGGTAGACATTTCAATGAAAGCTGATGTAAGAGGATGTGTAGCGCAGCTCTCCTACCAAGATGGCTTTTCCCTGATTGTCAGAATGAACGGGGCGGTGTCCATCTGCTCCCGGATAGTAGAAGCATAAGGATTTCCTGAACGAACTGTTAAGTGTGGTTTTTACTTGAAGTCAAATATGTGGCAGTTGGTGTTTGTTTATCCCATAAACTTTCACAGAGTTGACAGGTTTTGAGGAAATTGGGCCTTATACCAAATGGGGCTGGACTAATGAATTCTAAGATTCTTTCTAGCTCTGACAGAAAATTATTCAAAAAACGCCGTTTAAGATGGTGGACGAAACCACAATTTGAAACTGGAACAAATTGGGCACCTTCCTCGTAAGCTTTAATGTATTCCCATAAAAAGGAGCCCAGAGGCTAGGTTGCAGAGAGCTTTCCGTGCAGTGAATCTGGTCTACACCTCACAGACCCACTGATGATGATAGGCTAAGCAAAACTAGCCTATCAGTCTGCTAAAAACTCTCCTAATAAATTCCAGATTCAGCAAAAGGTGGTTTTCAGATCAACTGCTTGCCTCCATCTGTCCATGAGCCAAGTGTAATGCCGGGGCCCAGAGAGGCCGGCTGTGCTTCCCAGGGACCGACAACACAGAACTGTGTGGTCCTGGTACTTTTGTTTGGGGTTCGCTTTTAAGATCATGAACAGAGACTGATGTTATATTAATGTTTTAGAAAATGACATTCATACCCTGACACAGTTCCTATGGATTCTACCTTAAACTTAAACTTACACACTCTCAATAAAATGAGCAACTTCTGTCTAGTACATCCTCGACTGCGCTCCCTGTTCTTACAGGGGGATTTGCTGTCCCTTCTCTCCCACAGCTAGGGAGGTTGCCCCTGCTTGGCACTCGGCATCCCCTCCCCCTGGGGCTGGGAGGAAAGGGACGTCGGATCTGTAAGCGCAGGACAGATGAAGGTGAAGAGGTAGGATGGGATCCAGGAGGGAGGGGGAATCCATTCCAACAGTCTCCAGACTCCTGCAGCACCTTCCTCAGGGCAGGTCAGGTCTCCCTGGGAGTGTGAGGGGGATGGTGTGTGTGCACAGAAAGCACACAGATCTTCCTGTCAGTGGTCCCTCCCCTCCTCAGCTCCTTCCCTTAATGCCAAAGATGGCTTAGACTGCCTGGTCCTCACATGAGGCAGAGGGTCTCCAAAGACGGCTGGTACTCTGGGTCTGTGCAAGTCAAACTGAGAACAGGGCTTGAACTAGGCCCGTGGACACAAAGCCCGCTGTAGAGTCAGCTTACCTAGGGATCGGGGCCACCTGTAATTTGATACCAGGATGGTTATCCTGCTCTGCCTTGGTTATTTGGGGTGTTCCTGTAACCTGTTCTCTCTCTTTTAGAGAAAGACAAGACTTTTCAGATTCCGTTTTATTGGCCAGCTCTTCTATTGACGTTATATTCGTCTCGGCAACTGAAGAGTCAGAGGTAACTCCTGTGTATGCAAGGTCAAGAAGGAAAGTGAGGTTTAGCAAGTTAATACTGAAACTAAAAGTCAATAAAATGACAAATCAATATATACAATGATTTCTCAATTAAAATAAAGAGGAACTGATTTGAAATGGGACATAGAACTATTTTTTCTTGCTCAGCCCTCTAGCAATGCCCTGCTACATCAGGCCATCTTTCTAACCTGCCCTCCAAGCAGTCTTTGGCCCTTCTTGCCACTTGAGATGGATCCTTGATACCTTTTCAACATTCTGAACACATACCGCCGCCCCCCCCCGCCCCCCCCCCCCCCCCCCCCCGGTCTCTTATTCTCTCTTGAGAGAAGTTCCTTAGGGATAATCATTGGCCTTTTACCCTTATACCATATCTTGGGTCAATTTTCTTGACTCACTAGGATTAACATCCCCTCCTACCCTGGGATGAGATACTATTACTCAGACCTTAATCCCCAAAGTAATGGGTTAGTTAGCTATCATTCCACATGACTTGATTGTTTCTCAAAGTTCAATCTGTCTTAAAGGAAAATATTTGGTCACCTTCCAAGATCATAAAAATAATCTATTTTATTTTCTCAAGGTAGCTTGTTTTTTCTTGCTACTCATATAACAAACGTAAGCAATTATAGTGGGCCAGTCACTGTATTTGGCACAGTGTTTTTCATAGAAGAGTTCTCTAAATGTTCTGACCAATGGTTAACTAAGTGAAAAGATGCCTGCTCTGGCCATTGTTAAAGGTGATAATGTGAATTTGGGTGTGTAAGTGCTGGGGGGTTGTTATGACGGAACATGGAACTCACTCCGAGGCATCTCTCCCTTTTGCCTCGGTCTTGTCTGAGAAAGAGCCGCTCGTCTCCTCCCACCTAGAAATCCAGGGAAGCAAGACACCCTCCTCTAGGCTGCTCTTGTGAAAACAACCTTTGTTTGGTGTTGAGCAGTACATTTACTTGTAATAATAGAAATAGATCAGCCGATGATGATGGCTGAAAAAACTAGGCCATGGAAACCAAGAAGTGACAGGCATTTCAGAGGACTTTTAATTCATTTCTTTTTTCTCTACGTGTTCCTCAATGACTTTTACGTGAGTGGCTGGAGGGAGTGCATTTAAATGCAAAAAATGCCAATACCTTCTGTGGTTCTGTTTGTGTCTTGCAAAATATTAAGAACAACTTCACGCAACTCTTGTATTGGCTGGAAGGAAGAAAATACATAAACAGTATTAAAAACTTGCATGGGGAAAATGATCCAAGCAACTTTGCTTAACATCAAATGAACTTATTTTTATAATAAAAATGTTTCCTTTTTTAATCTCTTGTCGAACAATAAATAATATTTAAAAAATTTCAGATTTATAACTTTAGGTGAAAAATGAAGGAACAAAGAAAATGTTGGTTAAATGCTAGCATGCTTGACTTTAAAGAAGAGATGTGCTTATGGAAAGTTGTCTATAATGACATTTCTCTAAATTAATTAATTTTCTTATTGTCTCACATAATCCCACTAAAGATGTGTTCCCACATAAAGATTCTGGCCCAAAGATGTAAAGTTAGCTATACAGAAAATGCAGCATGCGTTTTTAGTGTTCTCTTAACTGAATTTTTGTTTTTAATCATAAAAGGCATATACCTCATTACAGAAAAATTGAACAATAGTCAAACTTAAAAAGAGAAATCACCCATAATCCCATCACCCAAATATAGCCGTTAGTTAGCATTTTGGGAAATTTTCTCCAGCATTTCCTTTCTTTCTTCTCTTATTTAGTAACATAACATAAAAACCATAACATTAAATATAACATATAAAACATAATATTAAACATAGCATAAAAAACATAACATTAGGAAAAAAACCCACAACATTAGGAAAAACCATTACAGAAAAGTAATTTTCTGGTAACATTATCTGAGATAGCCTTCCTTTTTCAAAGTATGTAAACCATGCCATGAGCCATAACATCATAAATGAACTGTAGTTTCTCATAGGAATATTCTATTTGGACGTTGGTCTTTCTGATCTGGGATTCTGTATCAAATAAATAATAGATATCAACTAACAATAGAGCATAAAAGCAAAGCTATTTATACAATTTTCATAAAGTCTAATGTGCTTTAAGCTTAAGGGAATGGGAATAAATGTACAGAACATATTGCAAAACGTCTGAATTATATAAAAAATTTATCAATCGTATTTTACATTTTTACAGGCTTCTAGTTAAAAATGATAGACTGAATGTACATTTATTTCTTAAATGTTTATTTATTTTTGAGAGAGAGAGAGTCTGCATGTGAGAGAGAGAGGCGGGGAGGGGCAGAGGGGGACAGAGCATCCAAAGCAGGCTCTGTGCTGACAGCAGAGAGCCTGACGAGTGGTTCCAACTCACAAACTGTGAGATCATGACCTGAGCCAAAGTCGACACTTAAGGGACTGAGTCACCCAGGTATCCCTGAATATATATATATATTTCTAATCCCTGAATGGTAATGGGATTAAAGGAGGCAATGACGGCAAAGAATAGAAATGGCAACAAGATTTGGAAGCTAGAAAGTAGAAGGAAGAGATGACCAACTTAACCAACTTGGAAGAGCCAGATCCTAAACTGGCAATGTAGCTGAGAAACAACATGATTCAACCCCAGGGCCTTTAAAGGCTCAGGAATGAATGGTCAGGTCCAAATCAAGAGGACTCTTGAGCATCTGTCCAGCAGTCAGACCTCCAACTCTTTATCCTAACAGAAAACTGGGGATATATTTTCCAAGTCTCTGGGGAATATCATGCATGTCTGAGACTGAAAAAAAGGGATAAATGAAAGTTTCCATGCTGAAGGTTGAGACTCCCAGATCTCTTCTCCCTCACAACACTGGTAGCCTGGTTTCCAGCTCCCAGGAAGAGATTGGAAGATCCTTCTTTAGAGAATATGATCAGTTTTATCTATCTATCTATCTATCTATCTATCTATCATCTATCCATCCATCTATTTTTTAAGAGAGAAAGGGAAAGAGAGAGAATCTTAAGTAGGCTCCACGCCCAGTGTGGAGCCTGATGAGGGGCTCGATTTCATGACCCTGAGATCATGACTTGAGCTGAAATCAAGAGTCAGATGCTTAACTGACTGAGCCACCCAGGTGCCCAAGAATATGACCAATTTTAGAGGAAAGACCTGAAGACACTCATATTGAGGGTTCTTCAACCAATCTGCTCAGCCAGATCACCCTATGGTAAAAGCTCATCCATGTTTTCAGAACTTTTTAAAAAATGTTTATTTATTTATTTGAGAGAGAGGGAAAAAAAAGCGTGAGCAGGGGAGGGACAGAGAGAGAGAGAGAGAGAAAGAGAGAGGGACAGAGAGAATCTTAAGCAAGCTCCACGCTCAGTGCAGAGCCTAACTCAGGGCTCGATCTCACGGCCATGAGCGCCTGGGTGGCTTAGTTGGTTGAGTGTCTGTCTTCGGCTCAGGTCATGAATTTGCAGTTTGTGAGTTCAAGCCCCGTGTCGGGCTCTGTGCTGACAGCTCAGAGTCTGGAGCCTGTTTCAGATTCTGTGTCTCCCTCTCTCTCTCCCTGCCCCTCTCCCACTCATACTCTGTCTCTCTCTCTCTCTCTCAAAAATAAACATTAAAAAAAATAATTAACTTCAGGAAAAGTAGAAAGTTGTGCATGAAAGGCAAAATAATCATAGTATACACCACATGGCTCAGAGCAGTCATGTATTTCTTATATATTCATAACAGTGTAAACACAGGATTATTCATAACACTAGTAA
Organism: Panthera onca; assembly: GCF_046562875.1. Classification (NCBI taxonomy): domain Eukaryota; kingdom Metazoa; phylum Chordata; class Mammalia; order Carnivora; family Felidae; genus Panthera; species Panthera onca. The sequence goes on from NC_138341.1 coordinate 37,869,982, forward strand.
CCAGGATTTCCATAGGACTCTAATGGAAATATGGAGGATGGCAAAAGTCTGCAGGCATGTGTCTCTTGGGGATCCATGCAGGCGTGTGTGAGAAAGGGGGTGAAATCCTCATCCTGCACAGCTGGAAGTCTACAAGTCATGTCTAAAACTGAAAAATCAAGAAACAGAAAAACAAGCACACTATGTGAAACTATTCAAGGTAAATATGAAAATAACCAGTTTGCTCCAGGAGGTGGGAAATGGGAGAGGAGGGGCACAGAGTCCTCAGGGAAAGAACCTTATTGAACTCTTTCGACTATTTATGTGCATGTACAACTCTGACTTTGAACTCTCACGGGAAGAGGTACGGAGAAATATAAAATGACGCTGGTAAGTGACATTTAAGTGAAAAGAGTTATAAAACTGCTGGATGCAGTCTTTGTTAAAAAAAAGTTATAGAGGGGCGCCTGGGTGGCTCAGTCGGTTAAGCGTCCGACTTCGGCTCAGGTCATGATCTCACGGTCCGTGGGTTTGAGCCCCACATCGGGCTCTGTGCTGACAGCTCAGAGCCTGGAGCCCGTTTCAGATTCTGTGTCTCCCTCTCTCTCTGCCCCTCCCCTGTTCATGCTCTGTCTCTCTCTGTCTCAAAAATAAATAAACGTTAAAAAAATTAAAAAAAAAAAGTTATAGAGAAATGATGGTTTTACTAGGTTTTAGAATTAAATTTATTTTTCAGGCACTGGCTCTGAATTGTTGCCATGTGAATATTGATGTAGTGGGCTTAAGGTATTTTTTGGTTCTTCATGGTGAGGTGTGACTTTGTAAGTACTGCATATCGATGTTATAACTTTCCATAAGTGCATATTTCTACAGTGAGTGTAAAGTGAGACACAATCACTTGACAAGAACAGTGATTCTGTTGGTTTACATGTAACACTATTTTCTACCAAATAAAATTTTAATTAAATGTACATAAAGGACATGCTGTGTTTCATATTCTGTGCATAGCTTTATGATGTGAATTAGAAGTTTCACATGGCGTTGTATAACTGCCATATTGCAAGCAACAAAGAACTCACACGAGAGAATTTTCAGGAAATCACCCACCCGAGACAGATACTCACTGTTGCCCCATTTCGAATGGCCTCTTCATACAGCCCAATGACATCAAAGGTACCTTTACTGGCCAATAACTTTGCTTTGCAAATCCAGAATTTAGCAAATTTTTTGGCCTCAGGAATACTGGACAATATGGTAAATACTTCATTAGAAAGTATACCCTGTAAAAAAAAAAAGCCAGAGGTAATTATTACCATCTTGCTGTTATTCTCACATCTAATATTTATCAGAGAAGTTTGGCAGGAATCAGTCTGATCATTTTTTCTTAATTTAAAAAAAATTTTAATTTTACTGAGGTACAATTTACATATAATAAGAGGCATCCATTTAAACAGTATATTTCAATGCATTTTGACACTAGTCATTAAATTTTAAGAGTTACATGAGACCAAATAGGAAAATGTTTATCATAGCTGAAGGTAAGGAATATCTTTACCTTTTTATGCAAAACCAAACCCAAAACCAAACCAAACCCTAGAGTAATCAACATTCATATACTTCTCATATATGCATAATAATTTCCATATATCTCTAATGGAACTATGAAGAATGACACAGGTAAGCAAGGGTCATAGGGGTGTATATATGTGTGTGTGTTGAGGACCCATGCAGGTGTATATAAAAAGGGCTAAATCTCACAAAAAGTAACTTTATTTATTTATTTATATTAAAATATTTTTTTAAAATGTTTAATCATTTTTGAAAGCAGAGAGAGACAGCACAAGCAGGGGTGGGGTGGAGAGAGAGGGGGACACAGAATCTGAAGCAGGCTCCAGGCTCTGAGCTGTCAGCACAGAGCCCAACGCGGGACTCGAACTTACAAACCGTGAGACCATGACCTGAGCCGAAGTTGGACGCTCAACCGACTAAGCCACCCAGGTGCCCCTATTTATTTATATTAAAAAAAAATTTTAATGTTTATTTATTTTTGAGAGAGAGAGACAGAGCACAAGTGGGAGAGAGGCAGAGAGAGAGAGAGAGAGAGAGAGAGAGAGGGAGACACAGAATCTGAAGCAGGCTCTAGGCTCTGAGCTGTCAGCACAGAGCCCAACATGGGGCTCGAACTCACGGAGTACAAGATCATGACCTGAGCTGAAGTTGAACGCTAAACTGACTGAGCCACCCAGGTGCCCCTCACAAAAAGTAAATTTAAAATTGCCTCACTGATTTGGTGTCCTTCTGGCCTGTACCCAGAGCAGAAGGAATATGGGGAGCTACCATGTCTTGGCACACTCAGCCAAGCAGAACCTCCTACTCCTCCTGCGATGGGGGAGACCCAAAGGTAACCTCACAATCAAGAATCATCAGTGTTTGAGAAAACCAACACTACACGAAAGAGGCATAAACCTCAAAGGAGTTGACGAGGAAATCAATCAGCTGAAAATTTGGCTGTGGAATTCTCCCAGAATCGATTAAGACAGAACAAAGAAATGAAGAGTACGAAAGAAAATTTAAAAGAGTTCTGGAGGATACATCTATTACTCAGGAATTCCAATATCCATCTAAGAGATAGAACGTTCACCAGGACTGATTAGACATTAATTTCAACATAGTCTATCAAGCAGAACACATACAGGCTACATTCACAATGCAGTATAATTAAAAGCTGGAAGAAAGACAGGAAAAAACAAAACAAAACAAAACAAAACTCTATCTGGAAGTTAAAAGATGTTCTTCTAAGATAACTTTTGGGTTAAACAACTCAAAATGGAAACCTCAAACTATTTAGAAATGAACAACAATGAGAACTTATGTCAATTATTAAGCTATGGTCTCCTAGCTCCAAACCCACCTTGTATCCTCTGCTGTGACACTGGGGCTGGAATTCTGTAAATCACTGTTTTCACAGCAGCTCTATGCTGGGCTCTGCCAGTATGTGGGGCTAGAGGGAGATGGTGGGGATGGAGAAGAGAGGGACTTCCTCTTTCCCATTTGCTTTCGTCACTCCAGCAATGGTCCTTCACTCTGGCAGCAATAGTTGGTTCTAGCCTCAACCATTTTTTTCTGGCATTTACAGATCCTGCCTCACTGTGCTCTTTCAGAGGCAAGAGCACCAATTGGGTAGCATCCTTTCCTCAGGGTCTGAGATCCAGCCCTGCTGGGCGCCTCCTCCAGTTCCTGTGGTCCCAACATCTGCTGGGTAGTATGCCCTCCTTGAGAGTTGGAGTTTGTCTCTCCTAACTTCTAGGTTCGGACACCCTCAACCTCTCTTTGTTCCCCTAGACCCAGTGGGTGCTAGCTGCTTCCTGAAGTTATTGCCACTGTTATCTCAGGTTCTCTTTTGTAGTCAGCCCTGTGTGTAGTACCCATACCTCTCCTGATGGTCCCTTTACCATTTTTGTGCACACAGGCTCAGAAAGTGCTTTCAAGTCCAACAGCCAGCATCTGCTCCTCTTTGTATGTGTCCAGAGAGTCAAAGTGCCTGGGAATTTTTGTCCACCCCTTCCCCGCCTGCTCCCCCCATTAGTCAATGACCATGGAGGTATTACTACTATAGCTTCTTTGCCCCTGATCAGGATGACTCTGAGAGGTCTGGTCCATAGTCTCCAGAGCTCCCCTGTGGCATTTTGCCAGTTACAGTCATTGGATTTTGCTTGATACCACATCCTAATTGGCCTCCTGCCCTTCCTGGCCCCACATCCTCACTCCCCTCCCAGTTTTCCCTGGGATCCTCTTCCTAATAAATTACTTTCACACAAATTCTCCTCTTAGATTTGCTTTGAGGGAACTCACATAAGACACTGTGAAACCAACCTTTATATTACATTCTTTCTATTAAGATACCTGGTGCAGTTTCTGTTTTTCTGACTTGACTCTAATACAGAACATGACCTAGTCAAACATAAAGGATATGACCAAAGCTAAATTCAGAGGCAAATTTATAGCTTAAAAAAAAAATTTTTTTTTATATGTTTATTTTTGAGAGAGAGAGATAGAATGTGAGTGGGGGAGGGGCAGAGAGAGGGTCAGATGGAGACACAGAATCTGAAGTAGGCTCCAGGCTCTGAGCTGTCAGCACAGAGCCCAATTTGGGGCTCGAATTCATGGACTACGAGATCATGACCTGAGGCAAAGTCTGATGCTTAACTGACTGAGCCACCCAGGTGCCCCAAATTTATAGCATTAAATGTATTTTTAAGAAAATAAGAAAGACTGACATAAATGATTTCAGCTTTCAACTAAAAAGGCTAATAAAAACCAGTACACATAAAAATAGATGCAGACATTGATGCAAGAGAAAAAAAAAATCAATAAAACCCCAAGATGGCCTTTTAAAAAGATTAATAAAGAAATCTTTTTTTTTTTTTTTTTTAAATTTTTTTCCAACGTTTTTTATTTACTTGTGGGACAGAGAGAGACAGAGCACGAATGGGGGAGGGGCAGAGAGAGAGGGAGACACAGAATCGGAAACAGGCTCCAGGCCCCGAGCCATCAGCCCAGAGCCTGACGCGGGGCTCGAACTCACGGACCGCAAGATCGTGACCTGGCTGAAGTCGGACACTTAACCGACTGCGCCACCTAGGCGCCCCAATAAAGAAATCTTTAAATAAAAGGCATTAAATTACTAGAATTAGCTCGAGAAATACAAAACCTAAATAGATCAATGATTACAGAAAAAATGGAAAAGATATACCCAAAATTATCCCATAGTCCAGATAACCTTATGGGCAAGTCCTTACCACACCTTCAAAGAAAAAAGTAACTCTCATGTTGTATAAACTATTTTTAGAGTACAGGAAAAAAGGAAAATACCCAACTATTTGGCAAAGCCAACATGATACTAATATTAGGGAAACACAAGAAAAGACAACCAAAGAACATACATAAAATTCTGGAATAAAATAATTGCAACTCACAAAACTATATACTTCATTTCTCTATGTATCTACATGGTATGTACATACATAAAAGCTGTCTGGATGGATAACTGGCAATAGTGGGCATCTTTTGGGAGAAGCCTGGGATGCCTAACTGTGTGTGTGTCCCTGTGCGTGTGTGTGCGGGCATGGTCAGTGGGGAACACTGGTCATTTTCTACAGTGTTTGAAAGGTTTTTATTTTTTAATTTAATTTAATTTTTTAAGACATGTTTAATTATTTTTGAGAGAGAGACACACACAGAGTGTGAGAGGGGGAGGAACAGAGAGGGAGGGAGACACAAAATTCATAGCAGGCTCCAGGCTCCGAGCTGTCAGCACAGAGCCAGATGCGGGGCTTGAACTCACAAACCATGAGATCATGACCTGAGCCAAAGTCAGGCGTTTAACTGACTGAGCCACCCAGGCGTCCCGTAATGTTTTTAATAATAAGAATGTATTCATGCATTTTCTTTAATACAATGAAAATACAAGAAAGAGCAACAACAACAAAAGAATGGAACTTTAATTCCATAAAGGAGAAATAATTAACGTTTAAGTGAATTTTGTGAGAAAATTGCCTGGAGTGGACCTAAACTGAAGGTTTCCTTTTTATGTTTCTGTCCAACACCACCAGCCAAAGCACAGAATTGGGTTTGCTTCAGGCAAGGACCTTAGTGTAGACGTCTATCCAATTATTTTTTATTAATATAATTTTCCTTCAAGGCATCTCCTGAGGATCATACCCTTTGCTTACCATCTCCTTTATCCTTATCGCAGAATCCAAGATATAATTTCAATGCCATTTACAGCCACCCAGTCTTTAGGATAATCTAATTTTACACATGACCTTGACTTTGACTTCAGCTTCATATCCAAATGTCAAATATTTACTTTTTTGACCTTGATGGCGAAAAAAGGCAAAACTCCTTTGGATCCCTCCAGAGGCAGACTGCTTGGGTTCGTTTTCCAACTTCTTTGTGCCTCAGTTTCATTTGTAAAGTGGGCATGGTAATAGTTATTATGATAATTGTATGAGATAATATAAGTAAAGTGTTAGAACAGTGCCCGGCATACAAGAGCTATTGTTTAAATGCATGCCATTATTATTAGTGCTATTCTTCTTCTATATAAAAAGAGCAGCTGAATTTCTACTTAGACGGAGGTTATCTCTCTTACACCGTATTTAAGAAAAATGTTTAAAAACTCTAAGACTGCGGGCCAAGCTTTGGGAGCTTACTTATACTCACCCTTTCAATGAACTGCAGACATTCTGTCAGAGTGTTGTTAATTTTATTGGACAGTTCAAGTTGTGCTTTCTTTTCTTCATCTTCTTTTTCCATACTCTTCCAGAACGAAATATTCATTTCCTCTATTATTTTTCTTTTTGTTTTAAGTTCCATAGGAGGCCGTTTATAGATTTTCCCCTTAGATTTCTGCCATTCTTCCAGTTGTTTCCTGTCATAAAATTAAAGGGGTGGGGTGGAGTGGAGTGGGAAAATGCTTTAGGTTTCTTTTTGTATATAGTCACACTTCCAGAGTATAAGGTATGCATGAATGGAGTACCACTACATACCTTCAACAACATACAGAGTTAGGAGAATGGAATTAAAAACAATTTCCAAAGGGGTAATGGCAGCATTGGTTGCTCCTACCCTTCAGAAGGCAGACTGCAGAGGGATTACTAGGATTACTGGTGGCTAGTATCTCAGTCTTCAAATTCCTCAACTTCATGATTATTCTTCATTCTTTTTCTTTTTTTTCATTTTCATTAGTTTTCTCTAGAAATTTTCATTTCTCCTGTATATTACCTCTGGCACTAAGACATCCCTCTAGCTCTGAGATGATGAACTCAGCACTCCATTTCTCTTACCATAAGCTCTCTATCAGCCACTCAACCTGACCCACCAAACCTGCACTCTGCCCTCAGTAGGGTCTTGGCCAGAGTGACCCACTTTGCCCAGTTCCTTAGCCCCCTTTGTTCCTAAACAAGATCACCGCACATGACCCCCTTTGTTCCTAAACAAGATCACTAATTTCAGGACTCTTAAGTAGCTAGTCTCCGATGGTGCCATGTCTGAATCCTTGCTCTCCTTCACTCTCTTCTCTGCTCCCGCTTCTAAGCAGCCAACAGACTGCTGTTGGGGGAGGCACCAAGACCTTAGACTTAAACTAGGCTCTTCAGCTTCTTTACATTACTACATGTTTATAACTCACAGATGTACATTTCAGCCCAGAGGTTTACAAAGAGCCCCAAGCTTTGTAAAACCCAGTGCCTAGTTGCTATTTTGTATTTGAGGTCTGGCACGCATTTCAAATTTAATGCTGTCCAAAACAAAGCTCTTGATTGTCATCTCCAAACCTATTCCTGAACAGTCTTTTCTACATTGATAAACAGTGCCCCAATCTGCCCAGCTGCTAGGACCTAAAACTAGGAGTGGTCTTTGAGTGGTCCTTTCTTCCCCACACCTGACACATCATGGTACAGGCTTCTAGCTCTACTACTATCATCCTAGTTCATATCACTTTAACCTTTTGCCTGAAAGGCTATAGCAGCCTCCTTCTTAACTCATGTCCTTGCTTCCACTCCGGCCCTTATCAAATACATTGTGTGCACAGTAGCCAGAGTGATCTTGAAAGTGTGAAGCAGACTGAGTCACAGCCAGGAACTTCCTATGCCTCTTGGAATAAAATTAAACATGCTTTCCGTGCCTCTCCGAACTCATGTCATACCACTTTCCCTCTTACTCTTCCCCTCCAGGAGCTCTGGTAACCCTTCAGTTACCTGACCCATGCTCATGCCTGCCTCAAGGTCTTGTAGTATCATTTTTATTCAGTCCTCTGCTCAAATGACACCTTTTTGAAGAGGTAATTATCTGTAATTACTCTGTCTGTTTCATCAATGTGTTGATTTTCTGTCTTCTCCACTAGAATGCAAGTTCCATGAAGGCAGAAACCTTGGATGTCCCAGTGCCTAGCGCAATGTCTAGAACACACAAGTGTTCAGTAACATACAGTAAAATTCACCTTTTTAAATGTACAGTTCTGCGAGTTCTGACAAATGCATATGGTCATGTAAACATAGCAACAATGAAGATATAATACCTTCAAAAATGTCCTCATGCTCCTTGGTAGTCAACCCTGCTCTTCATGCCCAGCTCCTGGTAATCACCGATCTGTTTTCTGACCTTATGGTTTTGTTTTTCCCAAATGTCAATAACTAATTAACCTTCTTGTTTCCTTGACTCCAGAGCACAATTCATAGTGCTTGTTTCAGCTCCAACTGCCCCGCTTCACCTACATGCGAACCACCTACTTAATGACAGAAGCTGAGATGTTTGGCATGTGCTTCCCTTATGCTCCTGGCATTCTTCTGATCTCAGCCTTCCTCCCAATCACGAATGAACAGGGAACTTACCTTTTCTAAAGTCAACTTATTCCCAGGACCTCAATGCTATGATTTTATTATTCTAGCACTTTCCATAGATACATCAGAGAAAAAGCTCCATTAAGGTAGACTTGTGACTGTGTGGTCACCACTGTATCTCCCAATGCCCAGCACATGGTAGGTGCTCAAGGAACACTCCAGCAATGAGTGAGTGACCTATCGCTCTCCACAGATTCCTCTTGTATAATCAAATGTGGTCAGCATTCCACACACTGTCTTAAGACCCATCATCTATTGTCTGGTCTAGACTACGAACTGCATGGGAGGGACCGTGACTTCCTCATTCACCAGCTTGGGGTCTTTGTACTCAGTTTTCTTTTTGCTTAGAAGGGTCATCCTTCTTCTTTTTGTCACTATCCTTTTCCTAGACCAGACGTCATTGTTGAAAAGTACCTCCCTAACCCTTCTCTTCTATCTAAAGAAGTCAGCCCAGTCTCTCTCAATCGCATCATCCTAAATTAAGCTGTTTATTTTCTGTCTCTTCAGGAGGGCAGAGAGCTTGTTGGTGGTGTTCAGGGCTGTATTCAGAGAACAGATCCTGCCCTCACTTTACCCTGCTGTACTCTTTGGCTACCATCTAATTTTACATGTTCTTTTCACCCTTGTCAGTCAGGAATCTCCCTATTTTCTACTCCAACCAAGTTGAAGTCTACTCCAATACACAGGTGCTTCTCCTGGGAGGGTCACCACATTATGAGACTATGTCTGGTCCTGGGCAGGAAGTGTGAAATCCTTTGGCTTGGTTTCAAGCATCATGCATGTTGATGTTAACCCCCAGCACCCAGAGATACTGATTTCTGTATGTGAACTGATTTTCTTCTTTGTCTTAGCTTACTTTCCAAAACTTGGCCTGCTCACACTCATGGAAGTTTCCTGTTCCTTCTTCCCTGATAACTTTTCTGGATTTAACCACTGGTCTGCTTCAGAAGGGACTACCAACTCACCACTTCCTAGCTATGTAAACTCACTACTCAGGCTCCTCCTATTTTGCCCTCTTCTATTGTTGTTCAGTCCCTGCAGGCTACTTGTTGAGTAGGCTACATCTGCAATTCCTATTTCTTTCTTTCTTTTTTTTTAAATTTTTAAATTATTTAATGTTTATTTTGGGGGCGCCTGGGTGGCTCAGTAGGTTAAATGGCCGACTTCGGCTCAGGTCATGATCTCGTGGTCCGTGAGTTCGAGCCCCATGTCGGGCTCTGTGCTGATAGCTCAGAGCCTGGAGCCTGTTTCAGATTCTGTGTCTCCCTCTCTCTGACCCTCCCCCATTTATGCTCTGTCTCTCTCTGTCAAAAAACTAAATAAAGTTAAAAAAAATTAAAAAAAAATGTTTATTTTTGAAAGACAGAGTGTGATGCGGGGCAGAGAGAGAGAGAGAGGGAGACACAGAATCCAAAGCAGGCTCCAGGCTCTGAGCTGTCAGCACAGAGCCTGATGCGGGGCTTGAACCCATGGACCATCAGATCCTGACCTGAGCCGAAGTTGGAGGTTTAACCAACTGAGCCACCCAGGTGCCCCTGCAACTCCTATTTCTTATTCAACCATTTTGTTTCAATATCTTTTTAAAAAATAAGTTATTTTCAAGTATACAAAAAATTACAGAGAATAATTTATAACACCTGTCTATACCACCCAGCTCTACCAAGTCTTAGTACTTGTTGTATTTGCTTCTAATCTTTTTTGTAGGGTTGTAGCTAACAATTACTCAGAAGCCATTATTTATGGCCTATGTCCTGACTGAGTATTCCTGATGGTCAATATGCTTAATCATCTAAAACTGCAAAATCATGGACATAAAGCAAAGTACCTTCGGTCCTCTGCTGTGATCTTCTTCTTAATATTTGGATTAGTTTGGGTCCCATTTGGGACTCTTCCTCCATGTATGGTTTTGTTACCAGCTTGAGTTTTGGGAGCTGTCTTATTGAGAAAATGGTTCTGGGGAAGAGTCTTTTTCAACTTGGTGTCCAAAATCTGTGCTTTTTGTTGACAGCTGTTGCTGCATTTATTCCCATTGGTTCCATTTGCTGTTATGTTAGGGGTGCTTGGAACGACTGAATTAAAACTGCCAACTATCAAATTAGGCCTTTGACTTATGGCTTTTGATTTTTGTAGTGCACATGATGTCCGAGATCTACAACAAGGTTGAGTGGATTTCTGATCTTGCCTAGTGTTTGGATGTCTGTTGTTACAGCCTCCCGGAAGCACGCTAGGGCATGTCTGGGGTTTGGTGTGTTTTACTTTCTGTTCAGTAACAGTGTGTGACTGTACCTTAGTTTCATTTGTTGGTCTTTCGTATTTATCCCTATTAACCTTTATATCCTTTATGTCCTTGACCACTGGTTTCCTTGATGCTTGAGTCCTACTAAGGGTCTGAACGTAGTGACAGGGAGCCGTCTTTGGGAGTTTTTCTCCTGGTCTTGCAAGGTTTGTTCCTCTAGAGAGTTGCTGTGACTTTACTGGTGGAATCCTAATTTGTGTTTTTCCAACAAATTGTTTATTAACTCGGTCTTTCAGAAAAGCACTATTCCCAGAACTTTTGCCCAAGGCTTGTTTAGGAGCCAAACTGCTCTTGGTTTGATTATAAGAATTAGTCTTTGGCTTACATATTGTCCATAATTCAGGATTTGACTTCCTTTCAGAGTCTAGTAAGGTTTGGGGCAAGTTTTCTTTGTTTATCTCTTTTAGAAAGCTATCTAAGGATTCATTTTCAACATGGTTACAGTCCACAGAGTCTGCACACTTAGTATTTCCTTGATCTGCTACCTGCTGCTTTGCAGTTTTCAGTTCCTGTATATTAAGTGACCCCATAGTTTCTGTAGGCAGTTCACCAGTAGTGGATGATCCCTCTTCATGGTATTGTTGACTATTGCTGGAAGGCTTACAGTTTAAGTTAGAAGAAACACATCCTGAAGTCAGCCTTTTGCCCAGAAGTTTTGGTGGCTCCAACTTTGGCTTCTGGGATCCTGGGCCTTTGGTAGGTCGGGGCTGGAGTTCAGTGCTGATGGGTCTTGTAGCTTTGACAGGCAAAGCAACATAATTGGTAACATTCTTTTTGGGTACAATAGTCTAAAAAGACAAAGAAAAATATCAAAAAGTAAATTTTATAACAATAGTTCATTGCTTTTAAAATTAAAAAAAAATAGTTATTTTACTTAGAATTTCATTGAAGAAAGCTGAATCTGGGAAATATAGTCTAGCTAATAGATGATCTTTATAATTTGAACTCCTATTAGAAATATATCAGAATATTTTAGCTTGATAGAATTAAGCAGAGATGCAGTGAACATACAAAAATTGCTGTTTAAAAAACAAATTTGCCTCAATTGAACAAGTACTTGCTGAATGCTCATTATGTCTCAAATGAAGTGTCCTTCTAGGGACTCTGGAAAAATACATACATAATAAACTTATGTTAGGGTGTCTCTCAACTTCCTCCTAGTAGTAGAGTGTGTTGCTATACTTTTATTTTTTTTTTAAACAACATTGCCTTTGTAAAGGTCACAGTGTTACTCAAGAACCTTTGTTTTGTCCCTGGATATCAGTGGCAAGGATAGGTAAGTGGTAGATGCTGGGAGGCCAGAGACACTTTGGAACAGTTTTCAATTAAATCTAATATCTCAGTAGAAAGTCATATTTGTAAAGTCAGGACAGGGTTTTAAGGTTAGATTCTACATTATTAACAAGTAAATGTTTCAGCCATGTGATTTAATCCTGGATAAGAAAGGCAGGGATAGATTATAGAGAACTTCAAAAACAAGGGAGGGGAGTTTAGAATTGATATGGTGGGGCGCCTGGGTAGCTTAGTTGGTTAAGCGTCCGACTTCGGCTCAGGTCATGATCTCATGGTTTGTAAGTTCGAGCCCCACTCTGGGCTCTGTGCTAACAGCTCAGAGTCTGGAGCCTGCTTTGGATTTTGTTTCTCATTCTCTCTCTGCTCCTCTCCCACTTGTGCTCTGTCTCTGTCTCTCAAAACTAAATGAATGTAAAAAAAAAAATTAAAGAATTGATATGATAGATAATAGGAGCAAGCCACTGTGGATTCTAGAGTATTTGCATTGAAAACAAGTATTCAGAAAGGAGAATTTGGCAGAGATTTGTAGATTATACTTCTCTAGGGGAAGATATGGGAGTGATAGAGTTACCACTCTTTATTTTTGATTTGGTAATATTGTTGAGAATTACTATGTGAACTTTTGTGAGTGTGTAAAGAAAGTCTGTAACCAGAACCATGTGGCATTAAGGGCAAAGAGATGTTCACTCTAGAATGGTTATGTGTAGGGCAGTGTCGCTGGGGTGAAATAGGGGAGGGTTGGAAGTGGGAGCCAGAGAGATGGATGGTATATGCACATGGCTATAGCTGGGTTACTCCTTGAGCCCCAACAATTACATCCACCCCTGATCTCTCCATTATTGCTTACTGAAGAGGCAGGGATATGGTATCAATGTTTCCAAACATATGCTATTCCTTAGTTGTTCTCTTTTTTTTAATTGAGATATAATTTGCATCCCCTAGAATTCATCATTTTTATTTATTTATTTATTCATTCATTCATTCATTCATTCATTCATTCATTTGTTTGAGAGAGCAAGCGAGGGGAAAAAGAGCAGAGGGAGAGAGAGAGGATCTTAAGCAGGCTCCATGCTCAGCACAGAGCCTGATGTGGGGCTTGATTCCATGATACTGGGATCATAACCTGAGCTGAAATTGAGAGTTGGACACTCGATTGACTGAGCCACCCAGGTGATCCTAGAATTCACCATTTTAAAGTGTATAATTCAGTGGGTTTTAGTATATTCACAAGGCTGTATAACCATCATCACTGTCTAGTTCCAGAATATTTTCATTACCCCAGAAAGAAATCTTATACCTGTTAAAAGTCACTCCTCATTTCCCTCTCCCTACAAACTGTGGCAAACACTAAAATCTCCTTTCTGTTTCTATAGATTGCCTATTTTGGACATTTCATGTAATGGGATCATACAACATGTGGCCTTTTGTTTCTGGCTTCTTTCACTTAGCATAATGTTTTTGGGACTTACCCATATTGTAGGATGTATCAGTCTTTGCCACTTTATTTTTCAATAATAAACTTTATTATTTATTTTTTAAACTCTTTTTTTTTTTTACAGTTTATTTATTATAAAAAAATGTTGCTATCAACATTTGTTATAAGCTTTTGTGTGAACATGTGTTTTCAATTCTCTTGGGTATATACCTAGGAATGAAATTGCTGGGTCCTATGGTAACTCCTGTGTTTAACTTCTGAGGAACTTCTAAGCTGTTTTCCAAAGTGGCTGTCGCATTTTACATTCCACTAACATTGTATAAGGGTTCTAATGTCTCCACATCCTCCCTAATCCTTGTTATGCCTTTTTTTTTTTTTTTTTTAACGTTTATTTATTTTTGAGACAGAGAGAGACAGAGCATGAATGGGGGAGGGTCACAGAGAGAAGGAGACACAGAATCTGAAACAGGCTCCAGGCTCTGAGCTGTCACCACAGAGCCCGATGCGGGGCTCGAACCCACGGACCGTGAGATCGTGACCTGAGCCAAAGTTGGACGCTTAACCGACCGAGCCACCCAGGCGCCCCAGTGTTATGCCTTTTTTGATTTATGCCCATCCTAGTAAGTATGCAGTGGTATTTCATTGTGGTTTTTATTTGCATTTCCCTCATGGTAATGATATGGAGCATTTTTTCATGTCCTTATTGGCCATTTGTATATCTTCTTTGGAGAAATGTCCATTCGGATCTTTTGTCCATGTTATTATTATTATGATTATTATTATGATTATCCTTTGTCCGTTTTAAAGTTGGGTTGTTTTTTAATTGTTGAGCTGCAAGAGTTTGTTATATATCCTGGATAGTAGGTTCTTATCATATATATGACTTGCAAGTATTTTCTCTTTTGTTCAGTTTTTATATCTTTATTTTAGATTAGCTTGGCCTTGCTAATTTATTGTAAGTGGTAGAACTGGTCTGCAGTTTTAAGTAGTACATTGAGAGAAAACCTAGGCTTAGAAGAGTCATCTGGCTGACAGAAGAGCCAGCAATCAGTATGCAAATACAGACCATTAAGGTCAGAATTTTACTTTATTATTATTATTTTTAAGATTTTATTTTTAGGTCGTGTCTGCACCCACTATGAGGCTTGAACCTATAACCCTGACATCAAGAGTATCATGTTCTACCGACTGAGCCAGCCAGGTGCCCCCAAGGTTGGAATTTTAGAGATCATTAAGTTGAGCCCCTTCACTTGAGAGGGAAAGTGAGTTGCCCAAGGTCAGGCAGGGTGTTAGAGGCAGTGCTGGAGCTAGAACTTCAGTCTCTTAACTCCTGATCTCTGACAACTTACCTCAGAATTGATGGATCAAAATGATAAAAAAATTAAAGAATGTACAAGAAGGAACAATCGATTCAAATTGAATTTGGTCACTTTATTCTGGACATATGAAGCCAGGGGAGGGAGAAAATATACAACATACAATATATGACAAGGGTTTAAATCAAGACAGACTTATGAATGTCTACTAGGCACAGTGCCAGACTCTAAGGGGCCGCAAAGATGAGAGGAGAAGACACCTGTCCCTGAGGAGTGCTAATAGAAAAGATACACACACAAAAAATGATGATACGATGAAATAAGGGCTATCGTAGGGCTGGGAGAAATTGTAGAGCTTATCTCATCAGTGTTTTTCAAGCATTTTTGTTCATACATGCCCAAAATAATTTAAAAAAAAAATTTTTTTTTTTAACGTTTATTTATTTTTGAGACAGAGAGAGACAGAGCATGAACAGGGGAGGGGCAGAGAGAGAGGGAGACACAGAATCTGAAACAGGCTCCAGGCTCTGAGCTGTCAGCACAGAGCCCGACGCGGGGCTCGAACTCACTGACCGTGAGATCGTGACCTGAGCCGAAGTCGGACGCCCAACCGACCGAGCCACCCAGGTGCCCCCCAAAATAATTTGACAAACTCTGTACCCTTTCATACTTTTTAGAGTTAACATCTAAAGTTTTTCATTGTTAGTTTAAATAGTTGCAAAAGATGCAATTTCAGGCACACTGTCAATATTGACATCTTAAGATAAAATGAAATTTGATACTATAATCCCTTTAAAAAATTGTACAAACATTACTTCTTTGAAATTGAAAATGTAACACGTTTCCTTTATTCTCTTGGTATATTTTCATTCCAGTTCACCACAAAATTTCTTTCCTAGATTTTTGTGCTTGGCAGTATATAGTTCATTACCCTATCATACTTCTCAACAAATATGCATATGTTTATAAATTTATCTTATTTGTATTTGCCATAACTAGAAATAATTCAGCAAAAGAAGATAAATGTTACTGATTTTGACCACTAATTATTATTATTATTATTATTTTTTAAAAGTTTATTTATTTTAAGAGAGAAAGAGAGAGAGAGTGTGTGTCAGGGAGGGGCAGAGAGAGAGAGGGAGATGGAGAATCCCAAGCAAGCTTCATGCTGTCAGCACAGAGTCCAATGTGGGGCTTGAACTCACAACCATGAGATCACGACATGAGCTAAAACCAAGAGTCAGACCCTCAACTGACTCACCCAGGCACCCTGATCACTAATCATTAAACATGAAAAGGAAAATATTTTTTCATAAAGAAATAGAAATGTATCTCTTAATGAGTTGGTTGGAGCTCCCCATCCCTATAATTAGTTTATGTATTCATTGGGAGACATTTGTTGCTGGAATGAGACAGAGGTCTGCATCAATTTTATTCCTTTTTCTTTTTAAATAAAAACATTGAGAAAATTTGTTCACATTACTAAGTAGATGGGTTAGTATCCAGAATACATAAAGAACATTTACAACTCAACATCAAAAAACAAATATTCCAATTAAAAAAATGGGCAGAAGGTATGAACAGACATTTCTCCAAAGAAGACACATGGCCAACAGACACATGAAAAGATGTTCAATATCACTCATCATCAGGGAAATGCAAATCAAAGCCACAGTGAGATATCATCTCAACCTGTCAGAATGGCTAACATAAAACAAAACAAAACACAACAAACAACAAGTGTTGGTGAGGACGTGGAAAGAAAGGAAACTTCATACACTGTTGGTGGGAATGCAAACTGGTGCAGCCACTATGGAAGTCAGTACGGAGGTTCCTCAAAAAATTAAAAATAGAATTACCATATGATCCAGTAATCTCACAACTGGGTATTTACTCAAAGAATATGAAACCACTAATTCAATAGGATATATGCACCCCTATGTTTATTGCAGCATAAATTCCAAAGCCAAATTATGGAAGCAGTCCAGTGTCCATCAATAGATGAATGGATAAAGAAGTGTATATAAATATAATGCAGCCATAAAAAAGAAAGAGATCTTGCCATTTGCAACATGGATGGATCTAGAGAGTATAATGCTAAGCAAAATAAGTCAGTCAGAGAAAGACAAATGCCATCTGATTTCACTCATATGTGGAATTTAAGAAACAAAACAAAGGAAAAAAAAGACAAACCAAAAAAACCAGACTCTTAACTACAGACAGCAAACAGACGGTTAATGAAGGGAGGACGGTATAAGGAGGGAATGGGTGAAATAGGTGAAGATTAAGAGTACACTTGGCTTAATAAGCACTGAGTAATATATAGAATGGCTGAATCACTATATTGCATACCTGAAACTAATTTAACACTGTATATTAACTATACTGGAATTAAAATTTAAAAAATAAGTTCATGAGAATAGAAGATGTTTTGTCACAGCCAGTAAGTAGTAGTCAATTCTTTGAACTCATCTAGAGGCATATGCTAAAAATCCCAGTGATCTCTCAGCAAAAAATTATTTTTTAATGTTCTACTAGATGACAATGTTGAGTGCAAAAAACTGGAAGCCACCTGAATTGAAAAAGACTTTCTCAACATCGACACCATTATTTCACTATTGTCCCTTGACGTTGTACTCTGTAGGTATTCCCATCTCAGGGCAAAGCATCATATTGAGATTAGGGATGAAGGGTGAGTGGTTTGTCTAAAACAGCAGAGAAAGAAAGTACTGAAAAATGGTAGAAGGATGATATTGACAAGGGAGGTGGGAAAGGAGAAACTGTATGTGAGGCACATTCTACAAATCAATTTTAGGCAAAAGTGTATGTGGAAGTTGAGGACCTGGAAGCTGATTCTGTTAAACTGTGAACCCATTGGAGATACTTTATGTACCTCCAGAGGAACATATATCCCAGTCTGTAGACATTTCTCAATGTATTTCAATGTATACTAACTCAATCTCTTCAAACAACTCTATGAGATATCTCCTATTATTTCCATTTTACAGACAAAGTTCAATAATTTGCCCAAGGTCATTTAGCTGGAAAATGAAGGAGTTAGCATTTGGACCTAGGCAGTTTTTAACAATTATACATTACTATTTCTCAGTAAATTTAAGAGCATGGCTCCAAGGAATCCTTTCAAATCTTGGTTCAATATGTTAGAACTGCCAGAGACGAACAGAAAATGAAAAACCTTGTGTGTTTCTTTAAGTAGAAGCACTGCAGTAAGAGTGTGCCGGAAAAACTTTGTTCAAGTCTTAAGTCTGACTCTTACCGGTTATATAATTTTGGCAAAGTACTCCATCTCCTTGAGCCTCAGTCCTCTCATTTGTAAAATGAGAATAACAATAATGATATGTATCTTCTGGGAAGGGTGTCATAACGTCCTGTTTTTCACAAGATAGTTTTTATTTATGGCTGTTGGCCCAACATAACAGTACCTCCTTTTACTCTCAAAGGTAAATGGACATTAAATCATAAGGCCACCTTTCTTATAGGGTTGTTTTGATTATTAATTACGATGTTGTGTATAAAGTATCTTGCCCAGTATCTGGATAATAAGCACTCAAATGTTAGCTATTACAATTAGGTATAAACATGTTTTATAAATTGTAAGGCATTATACAATTGTCATGATGACTATTATTTGCCTAGTCCTTTTAGCTTCTCCTATTTCATAATTGCCTTTCCCACTTAATTTTTATCTTCACAGCTGGGTAAAAAAGATAGTTA
Source organism: Panthera onca (assembly GCF_046562875.1). NCBI lineage: Eukaryota > Metazoa > Chordata > Mammalia > Carnivora > Felidae > Panthera > Panthera onca. The sequence goes on from NC_138341.1 coordinate 37,888,438, forward strand.
GGTATACAGTATTGTCAGCTTCTAGAGAAGCCTCTGGGAACTCTGAATGAGGTTTTTTGTTTTTTTTTGTTTTTCCTTTAAGATTTGCAAGCTACACTAACTCAATCTGCATAAAGTAGAAGTCTAACCCAGTGACTCCCAACTGTTCACATCATGATGTACCAATTTTGCCTTATATACATTTTCTTTCCTTCACAGGGTCTAATGATGTTATACGCAGCTTTTCAGAAGGCTAAATTCTCCCATTTAAACCTTGGAAATTTGAGAATACTTTACTATTCTATCCATAACCTAGCTGCATTGAACTGTTTGGGAAGCATATCTTGTTAAGTAGCTTGGAAGATACAATAAGATGATCCCTTTTAATGACTACAGAGCCATTTAACTTCATGGCAGCATACCAAAGTGGTTAAGATCACAGGCTCTGACTCTGTCATGTAATAACTATGTGACCTTGGGGAGTTACTCAACCTTTCTGTGACTCAGTTCCCTCATCTGTAATATGGGGCTACTAAGTACCTACCTCATAAGGTTGTAAGGACTCAATGAGTTAATGTAATGCTAGATGCATAGTAAATATTCCATTAATGTTAGTTATTAAGAGGACCAATGTGCACTTGAGAATTTTTTTTGATTAACAAAGCAGAACTATAATATGCTGTACTTTTCAAAAAGTGGTTCTGTCTCTGACTAAACCAAATTGATCTTTTATTTATGAGAAATATCTTTGCATAACATAGTCTTTAGGTTGCAAACATCTTTGTTGTTTTTATTATTAATCATCTAAAATGATTATTATTTAAAAGACTAATTTCTACTTACAGATTTAGAAGGTGGAGGATTCAGACAATTATTCTTGGCTTTTAGGTAAGGCCTGTAAAAGACAAAATAAGATTAATTCTTAGTCCAGAAGGATCAGCAAGGCTTGGGAAGTATAGTAATTAAAATTTATTATGATTATGGGGCGTCTGGGTGGCTCAGTCGGTTAAGCGTCCGACTTTGGCTCAGGTCATGATCTCATGGTCCGTGAGTTCAAGCCCCGCGTCGGGCTCTGTGCTAACAGCTCAGAGCCTGGAGCCTGCTTCGGATTCTGTGTCTCCCTCTCTCTCTGACCCTCCCCTGTTCATGCTCTGTCTCTCTGTCTCAAAAATAAACATTAAAAAAAATTTTTTTTAAAAATTTATTATGATTAGAATTTTAAATCATTGGAATTTCTGTAGATAGTAAAATATTTCAAAATTATATCCAATAGTCTCATTATCCCTTCGTTAGTCCCACTATTCTATTCCTCAGACCACACCACTCTTACCCATGTTTTGGTAATCATTTTCAGAGATGTCCCACGCATAAATATAGCATTCTAACTAGATTAATGAAATGTAGGTGTTTTCTTCATATTTGCATAGTCTTGTTCATTCGAACTACAATCCTTGAACAAGTGCAATGTGCCAGGCACTAGAGATACAATGTCAAATAAGGTAATTAACAGTTTCTTTAAAAAGTTTAAGTGTCTTCAGATAATGAATATTCAGAAGTGAAAAAAGAGATACAACTAAAAAAACAGGAGCACATATGAAATCTAGCCAGTGAGACAGAAAATGTAAAAAGGCATAGGAAAATAGAGGAGAATTTAGAATGATTCAATCTGCATGGATCAAAAATAATTCACACTAACAAGGACTTTGATCATGACTTGCTGTTAGTTTCCCTCATCTTGAACATAAACCCTGGAGATGCAGGGACCTCTTTGTTTTGTTAAGCACCAGATCTCCAGAACCAAGAGTGACTGATACATTACAGGTATTAAATAAGTATTTGTTGAATAAATGAATCAGATTTATTTAATCGAGGAAACAGAGTTAAAACCCCAAAGTAAAAGGAAACTAAAATATAGAGTCCAAGCTAGCTTTGTAAAGATTCATTTCCAAATAAAAATTTAGCAACACGCCACGGGGAGAATATATCAATGCTAAGCAAGAGGGACTAGTAACACCACTACAGTAGCAAGATGTTGACAAAAGACAAAAGTGAACAGTCCTATTCTGTCCACCTCAAGAGTAAGTGCTAAGAGAATGACCACAGAGGTCAGGCTGGAGGATGCTGGCGTGCAGCTATGGAGGACTGATTATAACTGGCTCTCCTGCTTTAGCAAGGAACAACAGAACCACGGTCACGCAACTCTTCGACCTTTTTTAGCCTTCATGAGAACCACTTTCCCAGGGGGGAAAAAAAAGCAGGGACAGGGACAGAAAAAGTATTGTAGGTAATACTGTGGACCTTCTCCTCTTCCCTTTAGAGACTGCCACAATAATAGTGCTTTAGTCTTGCCAGTGTACTAGATACTGGCCAGGGTTTTTGTCATGTCTGGACCAACATACCCTTTCCTGAGTTATCATAGGATCTCAGTGCAGTCTGAGTAGACCACACACAAAAGGGCAATGTTTTGAAAGGCTTTAAATTGCTATGAGCAACCAGGGCAACAAAACTTGCATAACTGGGTGAGACACACTCACTTGGTGTTTTGGCACTTCAGTTTTCCCTTGGCTGCTAGGTACTCCTGGAGCTTTCTCTGCCGCTCTTCTGCAAAACAGGCAAGCCAACAACAACAGAACTTTAGCTGGAGATTTTAACCAGGTCATCTATCGTCTAAAAGATGGTACTTTTCTATAGTGCTTTTGGCTTTGGATCATATATGATAAAGTCTCTAGTCCCGTAAGTTTGCCTCCAAGTTAATGTCCACATCAACAACATCATTTGTATGCTGCGTCCTACACTGAGCTCTTCACACTTACATTGCTTTCTTTAATCCGCACAACAATTTTCTTATGTATTTTACAGTCTGAAATCTAAAGAGGGTAAATGATATGCCCAAAGTTACCCAGCCAGTATGTAGCAAAGCTAGGATCTGAAACTAGGTTTATCCAGTGTCAGAGCCCTTGCTCACGGCCACTGTTCCAGCTACAAAATATTATGCTTTACATGAAGAAATCTATTACTGGCTCACCTGAGCTGGTGAACCAGGTTTGGTCTTATTAATTATGTTTTTTCTGACAAGGATGATGAATTCTGCCCACAAACCCTTACGTGGTTTCCTTTGGGCCTCAGGCCAAAATAGGCCAGGTTAGGGGGTTCATGGAAAACATCGATTGTATGGCTGACTTTCTAATAAGCAAGGCATTTGTGAGGGGATGAAAATTCAGTATTTCTGTCTTGAAGAAGTTTCAATGTAGTATGGGGATAAAATAAACACAACAATAATTACAATGTAAGGCAAAAACTAGGTACCATAAGAAAGCGTCAAAGAAAGAATTATGGGATTTCAGAGGCAGGGACTGAGTGAGGGGAATAGGTGGTTGGAAAAGGCTAAAATTTAATAATGGCAAAAAGAAGGGGTGCCTGGGTGGCTCAGTTGTTTAAGTTACCAACTTGGGCTCAGGTCATGCATGATCTCAAGGCTTGTGGGTTTGGGCTGGTGTTGGGCTCTGTGCTGACAGCTCAGAGCCTGGAGCCTGCCTCGGATTCTGTGTCTCCCTCCCCTGCTCACACTATCTTTCTCTCCTTCAAAAATAAATAAACGTTAAAAAGAAATTTAAAAAAATAATGGCAAAAAAAGGCTATAAGGGTGCAAAATTACTCTTAATTTGATCTAAACTGCGGTGCTGTGTGTTCTGATATCTGGCTCTGATGATTCCCTAGGAGACAGCTTTGAGAATTAAGCATTTTACGCCATGCCAGGCAGTGTAGAGAGCAGGGACTGACAGACCAGGTTGGAAACCCAGCTCTGTGACTTCTAGCAAGTTAGCAAACCTTGCTGCCTCTGGACCTATAAAAATGGAGACAGAAATGCCCAACTTTAAGAGCTATTATGTAAAGCACCTAGGTCAGTGCCCAGGACCTAGCAGACAGTCAATAGGTATTATTACTGAAACTATCAAAACACTGTCTGCACTGAGTAGTATTTGGAAAGATAGCTAAGGCCTCTAGGTACATTTAAGAGATCAGGGAACCCAGGACCCTCAGCTCTCAGTGCAAATTTAACCATCAACTCCCAGTGCCTCCTGTTAGGGTCAGACCCAGCCTCTTGGTAGCTGTCAAAGCTCAGGACGCAGCACAGAGGACCACGCCCAGGCTCTGGATCCAAATCTGGATCGCGGCAGGAGCGGTTGGCTTCCTTCTGGAAGTGCGACCCGGGAAAGGGGCCTCAGGTTCTCTACCTAAACGAGGTGACAATGACATCTCCTTGCAGAGCTGCTACAGGAATTACTGGCAAGATGCCTCTGAGGCATCTGGCCCCGCATCCCCTCTCCTCTAGCCCCGGCCAGATGTCTCACCCTGGGCCAGGGCTGGGGCTCCCGTCAGCTCTCCCTGGACTGGAAACACCCAAGCGGAGACCGAGGCAGACAGGCGAGTGTTTCCATCCGCGAAAATAACTCACTTGGTGGCCTCCTTTCTTCCCCGCCCTTGCTTGAGCGCCTGGGAGACGCGAGGGTACACGGTCATACTCACCGGCAGCTGCGGACGGTCGCGGTGGCACCATGACTCCTCCGCGACAGTTTTTCTTCAAAACCCGCGCCTGGAGCTACGGCTGGAACACAGCGCGTCCGCTCGCTCTCATTGGCTCCCGTGGGTTTGAAACCCGCCAGTCGGAAGCAGGGGAGGGCGGGACAAAAGGAAATAGACGCCTTGCGGTTGGCTCTTCCCTTTGATTGGAAGAACGTGCAGCTCCCGGGGCATAAAAGACGGCTGGTGGGACCTGCGACACACTGGCTGGTCCTTTCGGAGGAGCGGTGGGAGGGGCGGTTGTGGAGTCAGTCACGGAAACCTGCTTGGCCCGCGTAGACAGGACCGCCCTACTCCTCTCAGACCCTAAGGTTCACAGGAGCTCTGAAAAAACAAGGTAAACCCCAAATCTGATGAATTCGGGGGTCCACACCAGTATATTAGCTCTACGTGTGAAAGTTCTCATGCATCTAAAAGCCCTAAGTTCTTAGTACTGCAGGGTGGCTGCTGTTTTTAACTGGTAAAATATCCGTCACAGAAGTTACCATTTTAACCCTTTTTAAGTGTACAGTCCGATGGCATTAAGTACATTCACAATGTTGTACAACCCTCACCACCGTCCACGTCCTGAAGTTGGTCATCCTCCCAAATAGAAGCACAATACCCATGAAATGGGAACTCCCCATTGCCTCCTCCCCTCAGGCCCTGGCAAGTACCATTTCACTGTCTGTGTGATTCTGGTTACTCTAGGAACCCCATTTAAGTGGAATCGTCTGGTACTTGTGTTTCTGTGGCTTATTTCACTTAGCATTAAATCCTCAAGGTTCATCCATGTTGTAGCATGTGGCAAGAATTCCTCCCCAAATTCTTTCCTTTCTAAGGCTGGATAATATTCCATTGTATGCGTTGCGTGTACCAAGTTTCGTTTATCCATTCATCTGTGGGTTGCTTCCACCCCTTAGCTGTTGTGAATATCGCTGCTGTGAACATGGGGGTGCAGCTGCCTGTGGAAATTTCTGCTTTCAGTTCTCTGGGGGTAGATATATCTAGAAGCAATATTGTTGGATTGTATGGTAATTCTATTTTTAACTTTGGGGGAAGCGCCATACTGCTTTCAAGGTGGCTGCTTTTTATTATATATTTTTTATTTGACCTTATCAGCTGGGTATATGCCTAACCGAGAAAGGGATGAGGGGGGCAGGCCCAGTCTTCCTGAGTCATTAGACATACCTCATTCTTCTTATTTCAGCCCTAAAACATTTTCCTTCAAAGCCTGCCCCCTGTTTTGACTATTCCCTGGTTTCATGAAGCAATCTGGGAATGTTTCTGACATTCTGCATGTCAGGGTTCCTCTTTCCTGGATGCTGGTGAAATGTTCTGGGCCAGCTATGGGTAAAGAGAGACAGCTATGTCTGGGCCCCTGTTTGCCATGTTTGCTTCACCGGTTGGGTACTCAGCTGGGCATGAAGCGATTGCAGCAGTTCTTTGACCCCAAATGGGGAGTTTAGCAGGGAGCCATACTGGGGTTCCTGGATTTATGCATTTTGACATTTATATTACCTGTATACAAATATGCTTAAAATAGGACACCTATCAATTATTTTAGTGAAAATTCTGGACTCTTTGTCTAGGACCATGAGTCCACCTAATGGTTAACTCTAGCAGCTGGGCAGGAGCGTTTGTGGTTAATGAGTAAGAAAGGGGCTCCTGTTATCTTGACTGATCTCTACTCAGTGCTAGAGTATCCTACAGATCCCATGTAGGTATTGCATCTTTGCAGGAACCCTGCTGGTGTCAGGGAGCCACCTTATGTTATTGGAAAGCCCTGATTATTATGAAACTTTCTTTAAAATGGGCTCAGGGGGCGCCTGAGTGGCTCAGTTGGTTAAGCGTCCGACTCTTGATTTGGGCTCAGGTCCTGATCTCATGGTTTGTGAGTTTGAGCCCTGTGTCAGGCTCTGTGCTGAGAGGGCAGAGCCTGCTTGGGATTCTCTCTCTCCCTCTCTCTGCCGCTCCCCTGCTTGTGTGCTCTCTCTCTCTCTCTCTCAAAATAAAGAAATATTAAAAAAATATAATTATAAAATGAGCTCAAGTAAGCCTCTTGCTCATCGGTCCTAGTTCTTTGGAGCAACATAGGCCAGTTCTGCACCCTTTTCTACATTCTTTGGATAGTTGAGGGAATATTCGGTGGAACACAAAGTGTGGAAAGAAAGCTAAATAGGTTTAACAATTTTCAACTTATCAGGCAACATATCCACTGTAGTTCTCCTTGTGGCTTTTATGGCTTCTCATTGCTCTCACACTAAAGTCCTACAAGCTCCCGAAGGGCCTGGCCTTTGTCTACTTCTTCAGTTTCAATTCATACTGCTCTCTCCTTGCTCACTGTAGTTTGGTCACACTGCTTTTTTCCCCTTCGTTTCCTTTCCATATTTTCCTGTCTGGGAGCTGAACTCTTCCTCCCATTTTCCCCTGGTTTCTTCTTATTACTGTTACCATAACAGCTTTGTTGGGATATTCACATACCATATGATTCATCCACTTAGAGTATACAATTCAATTTTAGAACATTTTCATCCCCCCCTAAAGAAGCCCCATAACAATTAGCAGTCACTCCCCATCATTCTTCCCTCTTCCTAGTCCCTGGAAAATGCTAGTCTACTTCTTATCTCTATAGATTTGCCTGTTCTGGACATTTCATATGCATGGAATTATACAGTATCTGGTCTATGATAGGCTTCTTTCACTTAGTGTAATATTTTAAAGGTTCATCCATGTTGTAGCATGTGTCAGTACTTCATTCTTTTTTATGACTGGATAACATTCCACTGTATGAATAATATACCACTTTTCGGCTATTAAGAATAATGCTGCTGCGGGGCACCTGGGTGGCTCAGTCCGTTAAGTGTCCGACTCGGGCTCAGGTCTTGATCTTGTGGCTCATGGGTTCGAGTTCCACATTGGAATCTGCTGTGAGCGAAGAGCCTGCTTTGGGTCCTCTTGTCTCTGCCTCTCCCCTGCTCTCTCTCTCTCTCTCTTTCAAAAATAAGTAAACATTAAAAAAAAAGAGTAATGCTGCTATGAACATCCATGTTTATATTGTGGACATATATTTTCAATACTCTTGGGTATATGCCTTAGCAGTGCAATTACTAGGTCATATGGTAACTCTATGTTTAACCATTTGAGGGACTGCCAGACTTGTTTTCCAAAAGCAGCTGCACCATTTTACATTCCCACAAGCAGTGTATAAGGGTTCCAGTTTCTTCACATCCTAACTAACTAGTTATTGTCCATCTGTTTGATTGTAACCATCCTAGTGGATGTGAAGTGGCATCTTATTGTGGTTTTTATTTGTATTTCCCTGATGGCTTATTGATGTTGAACATCTTTTCATGTGCTTATTGGCCTTTTGTAGATCTTCTTTGGAGAAATGTCTGTTTAGATCTTTGTGCATTTTTCAGTTGGGTCATTTGTCTTTTTATTATCTTTTAGTTAACTCTTTATCATCCTTTAGTCTCAGGCAAGACATACCTTTTTCAAGGAAGTTTTCCTGAGTTTCCCTTGGTAATTAGCTTGATTATTTGTTTATCTTTCTCCCTGCTAGTGTGTAAGTTTTATGAGAGCAGACCATTATAGCTATTGTGCCTGGCACCAAATAGGAACTAAATAATTATCTATTGAATGAATAGAGCTTTCTCCCTTTAAAGACTTTCAATACAGGGGTGCCTGGCTGGTTCAGTTGGTAGGGCATGTGACCCTTGATCTTGGGGTAATGAGTTTGAGCCCCATGTTGGGGGTAGAGATTACTTAAAAAGGAAAGACTTTCAGTATAGTAACCATACTATGTAGAAGTAGCTGGGGGAACGGGGAGGGAGGCAAGAAATTTATCCACAAGAAAGATAAATAACCTTATAGAACAATTTCAAATAAGTGAACATGTCAAGGCCAGGGTTGAGAGAGGGTACCAAAAATAAGATACTTTGCTTGCACAAAAGAAGAAATGGAATAGGGATACTTTTTCCTTTTGTAAATGAAAAATAAAACTAGCCTTTTTATTAAGGCATAATTTGCATATACCAAAATACATTTTATGTATAGTTCATGTTTTTAAATCATACATACTGAGATAAATGAAATAGAAAAACTATTAGCTAGGCTTACTGAAAGAGAGAGAGAGAGAGAGAGAGAGAGAGAGAGGGAGAGGACTCAAATAAATGAAAATGTAAGTGAAGAGGAGGGGCTCCTTGGTGGCTCAATCAGTTAAGCGTCTGACTCTTGATTTTGGCTCAGGTCATGATCTTATCATTGTGAGATTGAGCCCCCTGTCAGGGTCTGTGCTGGGCATGGAGCCTGCTTATGATTCTCTCTCTCTCCCTCTGTCCACCCCCTGCCCCCTTTGCACGTTCTCTTTCTCTCAAAAAAAAAATTATTAAGAAGTGAAGAGGAGACATTACAACTGATACGGCAGAAATACAAAAGAACAATTACATGCCAATAAATTGAGCAACTAAGAGAAATGGATAGATTCCTAGAAAATAGACAATATATCAAGACTGAATCATGAAGAAATAGAAATTCTAAACAGATCAATTCCTAGTGAGGAGATTAAATCAGTTATTAAATCCGCCTCCCCCCTGCCCAACACCAAAAAAAAAAAGAGAAAAGTCTAAGACTAGATGGCTTCACTGGTGAATTCTACCAAACATTTAAAGAAGAATTAATACCAATCCTTCTCAGGCTCTTCTGGAAGATACAAGAGGATGGAACACTTCCAAACTCATTTTATGAGGCCAGCATTCCCCTGATATCAAAACCAGACAAGGGCACTAGAAGAAAATAAAATTATAGGCCAATATCCCTGATGAACATAGATGCAAAAATCCTCGACAAAATATTAGCAAACTGATTTCAACAGTACATTAAAAGGATCATAAGCCATGATCAAGTAGGATTTATTCCAGGGATGCAAGGATGGTTCAACATCTTTAAATAAACTAATGTGATATACCACATATGATCATCTCGATAGATGCAGAAAAAGCATTTGACAAACTTCAATATCCATTCATGCTAAAAAATCTCAACAAACTGGGTATAGAAGTGTATCTCAACATAATAAATGACAAGCCCAAATCATACAAGTATAACATCATACTCAGTGGTGAAAAGCTGAAAGCGTTCCCTCTAAGATCAGGAACAAGACAAGGATGCCCACTCTCATTTTTATTCAACATAGTATCAGAAGCCCTAGCCAGAACAATGAAGCATAAATAAAAGGCATCCATGTCACAAAGGAAGAAATAAAATGGTCTCTATTTGCAGATGACATGATATTATATATAGAAAACTCTAAAGACTCTACCAAGAAAACTGTTAGAAACAATAGATGAATTCAGTAAATTTACAGCATAAAAACCAATATACATAAATCATTTGCATTTCTATATACTAACAATGAACTATCAGAAAGATAAATTAAGAAAACAGTTCCATTTACAATAGCATCAATGGGGTACCTGGGTGACTCAGTTGGTTAAGTGTCCAACTTTTGATTTTGGGTCAGATCATGTTATCACAATTTGTGAGTGTGAGCCTTGTGTTGGGCTCTGTGCTGACAGTGCAGAGCCTGCTTGGGATTGTCTGTCTCCCTCTCTCTTTGCCCTTACTCTGATATCTCTTCCTCTCTCAAAAAGAATAAATGAACCCTTAAAAAAATTTTTTTTAATGTTTATTCATTTTTCAAGAGACAGAGAGAAACAGAGCATGAGCAGGGGAGGGGCAGAGAGAGAAGGAGACACAGAACCCGAAGCAGGATCCAGGCTCTGAGCTGTAAGCACAGAGCCCGATGCGGGGCTTGAACCCATGAACCATGAGATCATGAACTGAGCCAAAGTTGGATGCTCAACTGAATGAGCCACCCAGGCACCCCAATAATCCCCCGCTTTTTTTCTTTTAAAAAGAGTAAAATAGGAATAAATTTAATGAAGGCGGTGAAAGATCTGTACACTGAAAACTGTAAGACATTGATAAAAGAAATTGAAGAAGACACAAATAAGTAGAAAGATATCCCATATTCATAGATTGGAAGAATTAATATTGTAAAGTTTCACATTTTCATTTCAGACTACAATACAAAGCTATAGTAATCAAAACAGTATGGTAGTGGTATAAAAACATATAGACCAATACAAAAAAATTGAGAACCCAGAAATAAACCCATACATATATGGCCAATTACTTTTTGAGAAAGGAGCCAAGAATATACAATGGGGAAAGGACAGTCTTTTTAATACCTGGTGTTGGGAAACTAGACCCCTATCCTATGCCATAAATGAAAATCAACTCAAAATGAATTAAATACTTAAATTTAAGACCTGTAACTGTAACACTCCTAAAAGAAAACAGGAAAACAGGAAGTAAGTTCTTTGGCATCAGTGTTGGAAATAACTTTTTGGATATGGCACTAAAGCAGAGGCAGCAAAAGCAAAAATAAACAAGTGAGACTACATCAAACTAAAACTGCACAGCTAAAGAAACCATCAATAAAATGAAAAGGCAGCTGACAGAATGGGAGGAAATATTTGTGAACCATCTACCTGATAAAGGGTTGATATTTAAAATATATAGAGAGCACATACAACTCAATAGCAAAAAACCAAACATTCCAATTAAATGGGCAGAGCAACTGAATAGACACTTTTCCAAAGAAGATATACATATGGTGAACAGAACGTGAAAAGATGCTCAACATCACCAATCATCAGGGAAACGCAAATCAAAACCACAAAGAGACATCAACCTCACAGCTGTTAGCATGGCTGTCATCAAAAAGACAAGAGAGGGGCATCTGGGTGGCTCGTTCGTTAGGCATCTGTTGATTTTGGCTCAGGTCATGGTCTCACAGTTCTGTAAGATCAAGCTCTGTGCTGACAGCACACAGCCTGCTTGGGATTCTCTCTCTCCCTCTCTCTCTACCCCTCCCTCTCCCTCTGCCCCCCTCCTGCTTGCGTCCTCCCCTCTCAGATAGTGAAAAATAAACATTTAAAAAAAAAAGACAAGAGAAAGCAAGAGGTTGGCAAGGATATGGAGAAAAGGGAACTCTTGTGCCATGCTGTTGGGAATATAAATTGCTTCAGCTGCTATAGAAACCCGTATAGAGGTTCCTCAAAAAACTAAAAATAAAACTACCATGTGATCCAGGATTTCCATTTCTAGGTAAAAAGCTAAAGGAAATGAAACAAGATATCAAAGAGATAATCTGCACTTTCATATTTATTGCAGCATTATTTACAATAGCCAGGATATGGAAACAACCGAAATGTCCATCAATGGATAAAGGAAACATTTTATATAATGCGGTGTATATAAATTGATGTATACCTTTCCATAATTATTTAAATACAGATTGTATGTATTTTAAATTTTTTTTTTTTCAACGTTTTTTATTTATTTTTGGGACAGAGAGAGACAGAGCATGAACAGGGGAGGGGCAGAGAGAGAGGGAGACACAGAATCGGAAACAGGCTCCAGGCTCCGAGCCATCAGCCCAGAGCCTGACGCGGGGCTCGAACTCACGGACCACGAGATCTTGACCTGGCTGAAGTCGGACGCTTAACCGACTACGCCACCCAGGCGCCCCAGATTGTATGTATTTTAAATGAAAATAGGATCACACTGTGAAAATGTTCATAACCTATTCTTTATACTCCGCAATATACTATAAACAAAAATCTCACCAAATGTCACAAATGTCTGTTACAAATGTCACAAAGCTAAGAGGAAGAGCCAGTATATTAAAAAAATTAGAATCTGGAACAATCTAGAAAGAACAAGCTAAATTAACAAGAATAATTTTAACAGGGATACATTTAAAGTTTTGAATTTAGGTTGAGGACCTATAGGTATGAATTGCCTACAAACACTGAATCAACAATGTCACTTGCTTTCCAACAGCTAATGTCAATTTCTAACAAAACCATGATATCTAAAATAGGAAGGACAAGATCCCACTTACAGGCTGTGTTAGTCTGAGCCACCCATGCGCCCTGGGAATATTATCATTCTAAGTACCATTTGTGCATAGTGGCAAGCTAACAAAGGGGAGAGAAAAACCATAAAACTTGGTTTGGTTTTATAAAGTAACACTAATTAGGGTTATTTATGTGAAGTTTTATCATTTGTTCCTAATTACCATGCATTAAAATAATGATTAAGACAGTAAATAATTGTGTCAGACTTATGTTTTTGTAAGTTTTATTCAATTATGATTTATAATAATGGATCAGTCCTTATTTTTGATAGAAATTTAACACTATAGTTTGATCACAACTTGTAGAACCTTGTTGAAGGAACATTGCTTACATTCCGGAAAAGAAAGTTTAGATTAACAGTTGTCTCGCGGTCACCAAAGTTAAGTTTATCCCTCTTTAGCTAGTAGGACTTGATAGCAGGTGAAATTGAATGACACAAGCATGCTAAGCAAGTTTAAAAGTAGAGGATTGAAAGATTGTCAATGATCAGCACAAGATATTAATATAAATTTATTATCATAATTATAGAGCTTCCAGGTACTACAAAAAGCAAGACTTAGACCAAAGTGCCTTAGTGTGAATAAATAAAACTATTTAGCCTGAAAAACATTCTTTACTGTTGTTAAGGATGATCAGTCATACTCCAAGAATACAAATAATTGCCATAAATAAAATAACATGTTATAATTATCTTAAAAATATATTCATAAATATATATGTACATAAATAATAAATACTTTACACTTGACTTCTTGAGGCTCAAAATTTTCATTCAAAAAGCATTTTACTAAACTGATCTCATTGATTGGCATAAAATACTGTTGAGGCAGGAAAGGTATAAGTATCACCCCCTCCATTTTGAAGATAACCAAACTAAGTCCCAGAAACTTATAGTATTTGATTAAGGGTCCATCAGCAATTTAAAGGCAAGCAGTTGGAATGAAATCCTGGGCAAATGGCTTCTCATTCCAACTGCTGTGTGGGTATTTCTTATGCCTCACTTACTTAACCCATATGTAATATGGGTAGAGTCTTTTTGGTAGCCATATCAAGTAGCCCTAGTTCTCCCAAGATTGTTATGAAGAAGAATAATTAAATTGATTGGTGGTTTGCAAAGTATAGGGTGTTCTTTTTTTTTTTTTTTTTAATTTACATCCAAATTAGTTAGCATATAGTGCAACAATGATTTCAGGAGTAGATTCCTTAGTGCCCCTTACCCATTTAGCCCATCCCCCTTCCCACAACCCCTCCAGTAACCCTCTGTTTGTTCTCCATATTTATGAGTCTCTTCTGTTTTGTCCCCCTCCCTGTTTTTATATTCTTTTTGTTTCCCTTCCCTTATATTCATCTGTTTTGTCTCTTAAAGTCCTCATATGAGTGAAGGCAAAAATGTTTGTCCTTCTCTGACTGACTAATTTCACTTAGCATAATACCCTCCAGTTCCATCCACGTAGTTGCAAATGGCAAGGTTTCATTTTTTTTGATTGCCAAATAATACTCCATTGTATATATATACACCACATTTTCTTTATCCATTCATCCATCGATGGACATTTGGGCTCTTTCCATACGTTGGCTATTGTCGATAGTGCTGCTATAAACATGGGGATGCATGTGTCCCTTTGAAACAGCACACCTGTATCCCTTGGATAAATGCCTAGTAGTGCAGTTGCTGGGTCGTAGGGTAGTTCTATTTTTAGTTTTTTGAGGACCCTCCATACTGTTTCCAGAGTGGCTGCACCAGATTGCATTCCCACCAACAATGCAAAAGAGATCCTGTTTCCCCGCATCCTCGCCAACATCTGTCGTTGCCTGAGTTGTTCATGTTAGCCATTCTGACAGGTGTCAGGTGGTATCTCATAGTGGTTTTGATTTGTATTTCAAGTATAGGGTATTCTTTAAATAACAAACAACATTATATGTTGATGTTGGTTCCATTAGAGCTTGCTCACTCTCTTACAAAGAGAGTAAACATTCATTTAGAATTACAAAGGCTCAGCACATGCTCATCAAGTGACTAAGAGTAAAAGATTTGACTCCTCCATGTACATAGTACATATGGACTGTAAACACTTCACAAGTAAGTAGACTCCAGAGTCAAGACTGGGTTTCCAGTATCTGAAAGTCAGTGACAGAGGGTAGCCCTCTTGCCATGTGCACCAGTTTTTCTTCCCGTGTGGCAATGAACAACTTTGGATGGGCAACTGATTTGAAGTAGTTCTTACTGCCATGACGTTCCCAGAAGAAGAGAAGGTTGGTCTCATCTCTGATGGTTTTGGGTGTCTCAGGCATCTCCTGTAATTAGGAGAACAGAGATATGTTAGAAAACAAGATTCTAGACAAAGAACTGAAGTGCAATCCCTTGACATTTGGCCTTTGTAAGAAATATAGCACTTTAGGACTGTGACTCTGTAATGTGATGATAGGTTCTTCACTCATTTGTTCATTCAGCAAGCATCTATTACATGCCTGTTAGATGTATGGCCAGTCTACACCATATACACACTTAATAGCTAACTTCCTTAAGTAACTGGAGAGAAATCCAAATTATTCATGAGGATTGCCAATGACAGTCGTGTCTTACTGTATCCTGGAAGGTAGGGTAGAACATTGTTCTTGTCCTGCCTTCAACATAAGCATAAGGCATTTTGCATAAAATCTGAGCACTAGCAATTCTGAGACCTCTAAACATTTTGACCTCTAAGTGTGCTGATCATATCTTTGGAAAAATAATTTATTATTAGAGATGTTTATCTCCATATTTAAGCTAACAATTAAAAGTTTAAAAAACCCAAAACACACACACACACACACACACACACACACACACACACACACACACATTTCCAAGTGTAACAGCAACTAACTCCATGACAATTGCGATCTCTTTAGACTGTACTATTCTTGCGAGTATGAATAGAATCTAATAATACTTTCATGGAAAAGTAAAATTCAAATTTCAACTTGATATGCTTCTTCTGTGCTCTTTTTAATCTAAAGCAACCGATTATATTGGGGCACCTGGGTGGCTCAGTCAGTTAAGCGTCCGACTTCAGCTCAGGTCACGATCTCACCGACCTTGAGTTCGAGCCCCGCGTTGGGTTCTGGGCTGATGGCTCGGAGACTGGAGCCTGCTTCCGGTTCTGTGTCTCCCTCTCTATCTGCCCCTCCCCCATTCATGCTTTGTCTCTCTCTGTCTCAAAAATAAATAAAACATTAAAAAAAAAAATAAAGCAACCGATTATCCTTTTGAGGTTTCCTTGGAGTTTTCAATGCCAACAAGGAATTTATTTCCCAAACTCATTCCTCTCCTACTTTTTCCCCATCTAAGTAAATGTATTTTCTCTCCTACCTCCTGTTGCTTCTATCTCTGAAACATAACCGTTTCTGTCTACTTCTTTTTATCTGCCTCACCACCCCCAGTTCCATGATTGTTATTATTACCTCCTATTTGAGCTTTGTGCTTTCTTCATTGCCTTCTTGGTGATCTATTCTCTAGTTTAGAAAATATAAGTGAGGTCGGGACACTTCCCTATTTGAAACTTTTTAATGACTTTTCATTGTACCTCAAATGAAACCCAAATGCAAGGCTCCACAAACACTAGCCTCTGCTTATCTTTCCTCCTTCTCACAGTGCCTCAGTTCTACAATGTTCCTTCTGGTCTCTGAAGGTGGCCTTTAAACTCTTGAAGGTATAGAGCCCAGATGCACTCAGATCCCTCTGTTTAGAATGCCCATGTTTACCTGCCCCCTTGCAAGGCATGCTCCTATCAGATCTCACAGGGAGCTCTGCTCTTGCCTCCCTATGTAAAGAGTACTCTCCCATTTTTCTCTATCTCAGCACCCTTTTCATTTGCTTTACAGCATCTTTTACTTTTTGCTGGTTTTTTTGGCTTGTCTACTGTCTGTGTCCCCCAGAAGAACAACTTCTATAAGGCTAGGGATTTTGGCTCACCACGGTCTACGTAGCTGTTGGCACTATGTTTGAAAAATAGAAGGCTCTCAATAAATGATGCCTGTTGAATGAATTCATGAAGGAAGATACTGCCCTCGTCTGTAGATATCATTTTTACCTCACTTAACCCACGTGGAGAAATACATGCACCCACAAAAATCCTGGTTGGAGTTGGGGGTTTGCATTATACATTTACTAAATAAGAGTCACCTCCTATCAGTGGAGAAAACATCTAAAGGCTATCGTGGGTGTGTGTGTGTCTGTATGCTTGAGGGAAAGGTGGTAGTGGAGATGGGGCTGGGATGAGGGATAATGCTGGCACCCATGAAGAGAGAGAGGCAATAGAGTCAAAGGCCAGGGCTTCAGTCTTGGCTCCCAGATTTTTGCTTGTGCCCAAAGGCAGGTGATTCATACTGTCTGCTCCTAGTTGGCTTTTTTGAGTTTCTTAGAAGCAGGCCCCATTGTCCTAAGGCCTACCATCATATAGCTCAGATGGTAGAGTTCAAGATGGATAGAATAAATGGATGCCCTGGGATGGGAAGTGACTAGGATCAGGTAGGGTAAGGAAAAAGAAGGAAGAAGGTAATTTCCCTTTTATTCACTCTTGCCATTTTTACCTTCTCATAGATCCTGCATAGAAGCGCCTCTGGGGATAGGTGAGAAGTAGCAGGTAGGGGCAGGTGGACAGGTGGAAACTGTGGTAGGAAGAGAAGAGGACTGTGCCACCGTGCTAGGGGTGTCTGTCTATTGGAATCAGTCACAAACATATGGGATGTAAATGGAGGTCAATTGGAGACTGAGGACGACTGACCTTTAGCAATACAGGCTCATCTTCATTTTGAGCACTCACAAACAGTCGAGTTTTTGAGATTCTGAGAGTCACAGGAAGTTTAGAATCTTCTTTTGATGTATAAGCCCCCATGTCAAATTTCACTGGCAAAGAAAAAAGCCAAAAAAGAAAGTAAATCCATTGTACTTGAATAAAATCCCATGTTATGTAAA
Source organism: Panthera onca (assembly GCF_046562875.1). Lineage (NCBI taxonomy): Eukaryota > Metazoa > Chordata > Mammalia > Carnivora > Felidae > Panthera > Panthera onca. Next base: position 37,905,925 of record NC_138341.1, read on the forward strand.
TTGTGTGTGTGTGTGTGTGTGTGTGTGTGTGTGTGTGTGTGTGTAGTTAGGTCCCCAACTATGATGTAAACACTAGAATGAAATTCCATAGATCTTTGTATCCTTCACAATGTCTGCCGCTTTTACTGGACAGGTAAATACTTGGTTGATGTCTTCAGAATTTTCTATGTTGAATGAATGCTTGGGGGCTATTTGTTGAATCTCTTGTAATTACATTAGTGGGACAAGACCCTTCAACTTGTGAGCCCATGAGTTCATTATAACCTAAAGTGGAGGGGTTTGAGGAAGCTGATACGATCATGTTACTAGTGCTAGTGAAAAGTAGTTGTTTTCCTCAGAGAACAGTGCTTAATAAGAGTTGGATAATTATTCACCCCTAGGAACCTAAGAGTTCCTTTTTTGGGATATGCTCCAAAGAAATAACCTCCTAGGGAAAAATTATATATACAATAATCTTTGCAATAGAATTACTTGGAGCAAACCTAAGGGACCAGCATAGCAACATGATTGAATATTCCAGTGCCATTAAAATGGCAAATATATATACTATTTCAATATGTGGGAAGATTACCTGAGATAATATTAAGTAGGAAAATAGAACACAAAATAATTTGTAAATGTCTGAGTGGAAAGTATGTTTTCTGAAGTATGTCCAATTAGAAGGAGCCCCGTTTGTTTATTGCCAAATAGCCCGTGTGGAGCTCTGAAAATAATTTTGTATGCCGATGACATGTCCTGAAGCTAAAATATGTACAACATGGAAATTGGATTTGTGTGGCTAAGTTTCTTGGACACTAAGTTTCATCCTCCCCAAAATATTCTCAGCTTATTGGATGTTTCGCTTCACAGTTATGTTATCAGAGATGATGACTCTTTTTAGTTGGTGCTTATTTCTCAGTTTGATCAGCAGGCTTTCTAATGGAGAGTGATTGCCCCTCATTGGCTTCTGGGTAACTTTGGGTAAGTCATTTCATATTTCTGGGAGTCAGTTTCCTCATCTTTAAAACTGAGGAGAAGACTATCTAAGAGATACTACATCAGAAAGCTTACTACTCAGTGCCCACTTACCTGCATCATCCAGATTCTGTAATGCAGCGGCTGCGAGGTATTTTCCCCCTGCTTTTCGAATTACACTTTGACTGAGGTTGTCATTCAGGATGAATTGGGATTTGATGATCTTCTGATAGTTGTATTTTTCACTGCTATAGAAGTTGGGTGCTACTGATCTGGGCTTCATGATTTCTAAAACCATTATCACAAGCTCAGATTGATGTCTTTGTACAAACACAGATGATATTTCTACTCTAATACAAGCATCAAAAGTAGCTACGGAAGAGACATTAAGAATATTCCAACCCAGATGAAGAAACAGAGAGAAGTGAAGCCACCCAGTCAGCGGAGTTGGTTCTAGGATTATCTTTGTGATTACTTATTTCTTTTTAAACTTCAACTCCTTAGGCAGTATTTTTTTTAAAAAGAGATCATTTGTGAAGTATTTTCATTTTGGTTGTTTGGAGGTTTCTAAGAAACCAGGAAGACTGCTAACATTCACCATCTATATTTTTCAAATGAATATACTCTGAGAAAAAATGAATATGTTAAGAATTCTATGTCACTGGACATGCAGGTCTAAATGTCTACCCCCCTTTCTGAATAGTGGATATATCAGTAGCTTCACAAATCCTCATGGCTCTGAGTAAGTTTACATCTAGTAATCTATTCCAAGGAAATAAATAGTGATAAAAACGAAGATTTACTGGGGCTTCTGGGTGGCTTAGTCAGTTAAGCATCCATCTGTTTTCAGCTCAGGTTATTATTTCATGGTTCATGAGTTTGAGCCCCATGTCGGGTTCTGTGCTGACAGCACAGAGCCTGCTTGGGATTCTCTCTTTCTCCCTCTCTCTGCCCCTCCCCTGCTCTCTCTCTCCAAATAAATAAGTAAACTTTTTAAAAAAAAGTAAAAAAAAAAATGACGATTTATTGATATGGATGTTCATTGTTATATTACTTATAATGTTGAAAAATTGGTACTCTAGAATGCCCTTGATATATTGCTAAGTGAAAAAAGCTGAATATAAAATTGTATATGATATAATCCTAATAATTGTTCATATGTGTGTATGTACCTAGGAGAGACTTTAAGGAACATACCATAGTGGTGGCAGTGGTAAACTCTTAGCATGAACTATTTTTATTTTCTGTTTTACATTTTCTTGTATCTTCCAGTTTTCTGGCTGAATGTGTATTAGGGTTTACCTGTTATCTTAAAAAGCTATTATCTGAAAAATATTGGGCTTATGTTTCATGTAGAGGTTTGTATAGTAGACGCGTGGGAGAATAGTCCTAAGTGTTATAATCAGAACTGAATTTGGTTTAAAGCTCTCCCGCTTACACACTGTGTGACTTACCTAACTGAGCTTAGTTTCCTCATCTGTCAAACGAGAATGTAAGATTGTCATAAAGTGTAGAGATAATGCAGCCATTAATCAATTAGCAGTATTGGTAGTATTAACAAAGGTAGTAGCAAGTAGGAGGAATAGGAGTAGGGGTAATGGCAATACCTAACATTTAGTGGGTATTTCCATGCCAGGCATTATTCTAGTCCAGCAGCTTGCAAGTATTGACTCATTTAATTTTAACAAGTAGGGACTCTGATCATCTCCATTTTACAGTAGAGGAAACTGAAGCACAGAAAGGTTAAGTGACTTGCCCAATGGGGACAGAGTTATTATCTGGAGGAATGTAGCTTGTAAATAGTCACCTACTAACAGTATATGACAGCTTTCTGCCATAAGGATAAAAGCTACATGACCTTTATCTATAAGCCCATGAGGAAGTATTCTATAGACTCAGACCACTGCTGCTCCCTCCCTACTGGAGAAGGATGAAAGTATCTTCTCCTTCCTTGTAGTTACCAGACTAATGCCTGGTTGCCCTCTTGTTACTGATTCTAGGTTTTATTTTCTCCTGTGCTCTGTTGTCTCCAGGTTCTTAAAAATGGAAAACAAAGATATTATTTGCACTTGACTTCTTACCTTCTTCTACTTCGTTTGCAATGGCTTCCAGGTCATCAGCAGTGAGGAATTGATTTAAACTCAACCGCCTCTTCTTCAGAATCTTCCCATTGGCTACCACCATCACTACACTCTCCTTGAGGGTAAGCTGGGATGTCTTGGAGGTTTCAGAAGTACTCGGAGACATAAATTTATCTGTACAGTCCTCATGAAGTGGGTCATAGCTTGCATCATAGAAGGATTTCTATGAGGAAGGAACATGGAAACTGAGGGGCTGCATATGGTCATAGGATGAGATCCCTTTCAGTAGAAGTTGTATTCAGTAGACTTGGTGGAAGGGTCTCTATTTCATCAGTCTTCTCCCCGCTTCCCTCTCTTCTTCCCTCCCTCCCCAAACTCTCCTCTTTTTCTACCTCCCTCCCACCTTTCCCTAGGAAAGTCTGTTGAGAATGGACAGTGCCATCAACTGTCAGTGTAGAGAGGCAGTTGATCTCACATAGGAGGGAGAGTTGCAGGTCTCTGAACCTCTAGTAAGGGTGAAACCAAAACATCGAGGATTCAAGTTATTGCTGTTTTGTTCTGGTAGAAAAAATACTGCATAAGAATGGCAATCCTGTGAGCCATCTGGGTGGCTCAGCTGGTTAAGCCTCCAGCTCTTGGTTTTGACTCAGGTCGTGATCTCATAGTTCACGGTACTCTGGAATGCCCTTGATGTATTGCTAGTGAAAAAAGCTGAATATAAAATTATATATGATATAATCCTAATAATTGTTCTTATGTGTGTATGTACCTAGAAGAGACTTTAAGGAACATACCATAGTGGTGGCAGTGGTTAACTCTTAGTATGATCTATTTTTATTTTCTGGGATGGTTTCTCTCTCTCTCTGCTCCTCCCCTGCTCTCTCTCTCTCTGTCTCTCTCACACACACACACAAAACAAAAATAAATAAACTTAAAAAAAAAGAATAGCAATCCCATAAGAATTACATCATTTTCTTACCTGATTCAGAGTGAGATGGTCAACTTCAGAATTGTATTCTTCATTTTCACTGCCAAACAAGATAATGAGAATGTAATTCTGTGTTTTACATCACTGCAGTCACCAGGCAATGTATTTTAGTGACCACATTAGCTTTGGGTAACAGACACCTGGTCATTACTGTCATCTAAGAAAATTAAGGACTTCTATACATTTACGTACATGTATACAGTAATTTGTGACTCACTAATTTGGAATTAGGAATCATCGGGACAGGCCTTGAACTTTGTCTATAAAAATGGGCCTTGGCTAACAAATTGAAGAGTTCTAGTTGAATTTCAGGGAAAAATGTTAACCTCCTCAAAAAAGAAATGCTTTCGAGGCACCTTATTTTAATTTTAGCCAAATAGGTCATGTGTTACACATTGCTTTCATGTGTTCACTAAAATAAATTTAATAGTTTATACTTGGGAACTAGTATAGCAACATTTTGATAGCCTAGTTTGTGTTAGTGTATATTAACAGGTAATGGGAATACCATGTTTGTTTAAAGTATTCTTTAAATTTTATTCACTTACCCTACTCTTATGTCTGAATGAGGTTAGACTGTGTATGTGCATTCACATGCTAAAATTGCTGTTTAGCCATTGCCCGTTCCAGATTGAGATCCAGAAGTTTTCCTGAGAATGGTTTTTCTCTCTGGCAGTCCATGAAAACCCAATACTGTATCAGAGCATGTGAACTTGACTGAGGCTGTGTCTAAGTAGATGTTGAAATTCACTAAGACACAGCAGACTGTAAAAATAGTTTTTCTGAAAAGGTGGCCTCCCTGTTAGTGCCATCTTAGTTTAACATGTGGGGTACCTACTGTTTCTGGATCTTCACTGAACCTGCCCTGACTTCAGCAGTAGGACACATCTCTATACTTTTGCCAGTCGGGCTCCATGCTACTTACTGTTAACTCTGAGGTGGATTCTCATGTACCTGGATCCCTTCATTAAATCATAAGAGATAGAATTGATTTCCTACCTGTAACAGTTCTTCAGGTCTTCAAAGAGGTCAGGAACTTTGGCCATCTTGACTTCTGCAACAGAGAATACCAGTGGCCGTCAGCCTAGCAGCCACTGAACCAAATGCCAGAAAAGGGAGCCACCTGTGCTTTGTGCTTCTTGAGAAACCTAATGAATGACTTAGCCCACAGTCAGCATTTTCCCCATTCTTCTTTTCACTCCCTTGAGTTATTTGCAAACGTATCTGCCTCCTCTACTGGATTATTAACTTCTTTTAGAAACTTGGTAGTTTTATGTGCCCAACCCAATACACTGTACACAGTAGGCATTCAATGAAAACTTGGATAAATTAAAGAAAAACCCCCCACAAGAATGAGGTATTTGCCTTGCATAGATGCAAGAGAGAGAGTTGGAAATTTCCAGTTTTCTCCTAATAGTTTGGTAGTCCAGATTCCCTCCAAAGGAAGGCTCAGCTGTTCTCACCAGTGCCCTCATATGAAGCCAATTCCCTCAGTTCCCCATCAACAGGAAGAATTCTTCTCTGAAATCTGACTGTGATTCTAACTCACACACCAAACCAAGGAAGAAAGGAAGGAAGAGGCTTAATCTTCAGAGAAGGCGGTTTGAGAGACAACAGCCAAGAAGAAAAGCAAAATATATTTTAAAAGTCAAAGATGTGATAAGGACAATACCTTTGCTGATTCAAGCGCCAATGAAATGACTCCCTCTCTGCCTGGAGACTTGGCCCTTGTCAGGCTTCTTGGCCTTTTGTCTTCTTGAAGTAGGCGTGGTCTGTGTGCGTCACCCGGGAATTTACAGGGAAGAATTGTTTTGTATGTTTTTTATGTTCCTTTAACGGGAAACTGGCCAAAATACTGACGCACTGCGTACTTGGTAGTAGTGTTGCTGTAGAGATTCCGGGAGTTTCTAACTTGGTTTAAGTTAGAGAAGTTTCATTTATTGAACTAATTCAATGAAACTAATAAGTTTCATTTATTTATTGCTTTGTTCTGAACAGTTGTAAGCATGCGGTCTTAGAAAAAGGGAAGAAGGGCAGGAAATGTAAAAACGTACGGTGGGGAGGAGGGGAGAACTCCTAAAATCAGACTTCTAGATGGCTGGAGTTGGAAAGGAGCTTGGGAGCTGTGGCTTGTGTTTTAGCTAAATTTGTTTTTTTGTACCTCAGGGCTGAGTATGAATTGATGGACTGCTTGGCAGCCTCTGGCAGATGAGGGTTGGCTCTGAGAGAAGATGATCTGTCTCTTCTGGAGAGGGAGGTTTGGTTGAATAGGCATAAATCATTCTCAGTGTCAGGAGACAGCCTCCTGGTTGGGGCAGGGTAGGGGAGAGAAAAATGATACCCACAGAAGTCTTAATCTTCTTACTCCTCTGAATACCGTTAACCCATTTCCTACCAAAGTGACAGCTTTAGGAGAGAACTCTCTGCACTGGCCATGTTATAGCAAAGTGCCCCTCCATCAGGGCCCAAAGAGAAGTTTGATCTTTTCTAGAATTAACCTAAGGAGTGTGACTCAGGAAATATGGGCAAGGCCCCGGCCAAAAGCTGGTGGCTGGATTTGAGAATGGAGGTTGAGGGAAGGGGAGGGGACTCAGCTACGACACTACATCAGTGTTGCCTGGCTGTTATTATCAAAGACTTTTTGGGTATCCTGAGACTGGCCCGGTTCAGGTGATAGAACACCACATTCTTGGCAGATAAATGTTGAAGGTATCCTGGTTGGAGCTTAAGCCATGTAAGTTTTGTTTTATTTTGTTTTGTTTTGTTTTTTAAACGTTTATTTATTTTTGAGACAGAGAGAGACAGAGCACGAACAGGGGAGGGTCAGAGAGAGAGGAAGACACAGAATCCGAAGCAGGCTCCAGGCTCTGAGCTGTCAGCACAAAGGCCGACGCTGGGCTCGAACCCACAGACCACAAGATCATGACCTGAGCTGAAGTCGGACGCTCAACAGACTGAGCCACCCAGGCGCCCCAAGCCATGTAAGTTTTAAATAAAGAAAATGGATGGAAAAAGAGGGTAGAGAAGGGGAGCAAAAGGTAAAGAGAGAAAGACGAGGCACTGCCAAGTAACGTGGCATGAAAAGGCAAAACAGCTCAGAACTGGGAGGAAGGTGGCTTGTGTGAGTTGGATAAAATGTTTTCTCTGGTCTCGTTTCATGGTAAGTAATGGAGTTGGTTTACATGATCATTAAGGTCTATCCTAAGTGCAAAATCTCTGATTCTGATTCTATTGCCTGTCCAGATCCTCTTGGTCATAGACCCGGTGTCACAATAGCTATAAACAAGAGCCACAGAACTGATGTGTCCTGGATGTAGGCAATGTAAATTTAGGACCAGACTGGGGCAGATCTTGGGTGTCTCAGGGTGGATCCTTCTTTGAATGGTGACGGTAGCCAATTCTCTACATCTGTGGTTCTCCTTCAGGCAACACAGTCCTGGTTATTCCCTCTGCCTCCTGGAGATCTTGTGAGGACTATTACTAAGAAACAATTGCAAAGCACACTGTGAGTGTGGACTGCTATGGAGATGCAACTAAACAAAAATAGTAACAATGTTAATGATGGCTCTGTCATTTGGGAAGCTGTATAGTCATCATTGTAACGCTTTCGTTCACTGAAGGAAATATAGTTCTTATGAAAATATTGGCTTGAAAATTCAACAGGGAGGACATTTTCAGGTGAAGACCTCGCTTGAAACCCTGCAGATATTTAGTTTCTGGGAGTAACGTATAGCACTTGTTTGGTAATCCAGGAAAACATCCTTGGTTCTACCATTAGTGGTAACGCCCATCCTGTCCTATGCCCCTCCTCTGTTGTAGACAATGAGAATGGCCCAGTTTCTAGACAGCCAATTCAGATTGAGGTTTCACTTAACTTTTTCCTTCCTATGACCTTTTTTGGAAACTGGCTTTTATTTATTTATTTAAAAAAATTTTTTTTTTCTTTTAACGTTTATTTATTTTTGAGACAGAGAGAGACAGAGCATGAACAGGGGAGGGGCAGAGAGAGAGGGAGACACAGAATCTGAAACGGGCTCCAGGCTCTGAATTGTCCGCACAGAGCCCGACGCGGGGCTCAAACTCATGGACCACGAGATCATGACCTGAGCCGAAGTCGGACGCGTAACCGACCGAGCCACCCAGGTGCCCCGGAAACTGGCTTTTAAAGGAAGAACAAAGTGGGTGAGGTTTAGAGAGTAAGAAGTCCTCACTTTTTGGGGGGAACTTACTTTTCTGTTTGCGTGTACCAAGACTGACTTGTAAGTAAGTCTGACCACCAGATCATCCTCCTAGGGAGAGAAACCTGCTAGGTAGAGCTCTATGGGAGCCTGGGAGTTTAGGGGGGCTGTCCTGTGACGGGGACCTTGGGGCTTTAAGTACCCATCTCTTGACCCTGAGGAGGCTTCAAAAACTCTTCTTTAGTCATTTTCACTTACATCATTCAGAAAAAAGAAATTTATTCTGTACTTATTCTGTGCCAGAGTCTTTGTTAGATCAGCATTTTTCTTCCAGGATTCACAAAATTAAGTATGCAAGATGAGATGATATCTTTTGGCAGGTGAGTGGATACGCTTTAGAAGCCTGGAGTCTGTGAGTCCAAAGAGTCATGGTGGTGCTTTTCATTTGAAAACTGTTTTATACTTCACAAAGAGCTCTCACTTGCGTTGTCTCATTGGCCCCACACTTTACCCACAGATGTAGTGATTACTGTCCCTTTTCACAGTTGAGGGCCCTGAAAAGGTTGAGTGGCCAACCTACAGTCACAAAACAGGCAGAGCCAGCACTCTAACTCACTTTTCTGTTCCAAGTCCAGTCTTCTCTTTCCACGGCATTTAGGTGCTCATCCCTCTTACTTCCACCAAACACCAAGCAATGGGGCTGAAAAAGATCATCTTTAAAGGTCTTTCCAGCCTCAAACACCCTGTAATTTATTGATTCTAAGATTTTTTCGTTTCAAAGAAAAAAAAGATGAAAAAAGAAATGGTTTGAAATATCTCCTGGCCCTCTCCCCTTCTCCTCCAATGAGACGTATTTGGTTCTGTGACATATAGGAAAACGGTGAAAGTGATCAACATAGTTGAGCACATGGTCAGTGGTGGAGTCTGGATATGGACTTTAGCCATGTTCTTGCCATTGTACCATGAAGATAAGAAACATCTATAAACATCTTTGGGACCAACTTTAAAATCATTGCAGGTAGTTGCATCTGACAGAATTGCTTGAATGAAAAAATAAGCATGACTCTTCCCTGTGAATTTTCAGGGGATGCAGTGATTTGTTTTTAGGTTGTAGAAAGCCTCTTCAGAGGAATAAAGTATGCATAAACCATTATGTACAGAAGCAATTGAGCCTTTTGTCTTAACTCATGGCCTATTTAATTATAACCTGCTTTTAAATTCCATGACAGTAAGCAGGAGGAAAGGACCTAACATATAACATAGCCTTCTGGTATTATAATACAGTATCTCATTTAATCCTCTCATCAAACCTGTGAGGTAGGTATTCTTATCACATTTTACAGAAGAGGAAGTCAAAGTCCAGGGAGATTAACCAACCAATCTGTGTAAGATTTCGAGGTTACCAAATTGCAGAAATGAGATTCAGAGCCTTGACTCAAGCAACTATGGGCTGTCTCTTTTTTTTTAGTGTGACATCTTCCTTTTCTTTGCTCTTTTTAATTTCTAAGTTTTTCTGCCTTGTCTTGTTAGTCTATTGAAGGACCTAGAAAGATATATTGAGGGATGCACCGGAGACACTATCTAGGTTAAACTCTTACGTTATAAAAGTGGAAACAGGCTGAGAGAGAGGAAGTGTCAGGGCTGCAAGGTCACATGGAGAGTTTGTGTGAGTGTGGGAATGAAGATGAAAACTCCATTTCGTAATTTCTAGTTCAAAATGCCAGACTACCTAGTGACACTGGCTTCTCAGTAAAGAGGGGAAAGCTGAAGAAACAAGGTCTCCCATGACTTCTCACCCAAAAGTAAAAAAAGGAGCTAAAAAGAATGAAACCTCATTCAAGTGAACACAACCAGTGAAAGCATTCAACAATAATCCCCTAAATAAGCAGATAAGCTGAGATAAGTTTAGTAAGGCCATGAACAAAGAAGCTAGTCTTAGACTGGGAGTGGGCAGTTCAGTGGGGAGGGAGGAGGGAAAATTCTAGGCTGAGCAAAGGTTGTGGGGTCAAATAAGTGAAAGTAGAGCTTTGAGGCTGGAGCTCAGAGAGGCAGGGGCAGTGGAAGTGGCAAGATGAGGATGGGAAGGGCGGTAAGAGCTAGACAATCAGGGTCCTGTGTAGAGCTCACTAAGGTCTTTACCCATTCAACTTTGGGTAAACTTTGGACAAGTGCTCTGGCAACTCAGGGAGCAGAGGATGGTTGTGGCTGTAATAGAGGAATTCAAGTTGGCACAAACCTGTAGCAGGAAGGGACAGCTTCATGTTGAGCTGCCAAATCCCCATTAGGCTGTGATTCCCTCTCTTTGCCTTAGCTGTTTTGTTCCCTAATTTATGTGCTTTGTTGTTGTTGTTGTTGTTGTTTCTAAAGTCCCTTTCTCTTTTCTCTTGGGATGGTGGCCCATAGGGCTGTGCCCCCTCTTTGCCTTCTCCGTTGGCACTGTGCCCTTCTTTTGGTCTTTCACAGATGCACTTTATTTAGTTATTATTATTTTTTAACGTTTTATTTTTGAGACGGGGAGAGACAGAGCATGAATGGGGGAGGGTCAGAGAGAGGGACACACAGACTCCGAAACAGGCTCCAGGCTCTGAGCTGTCAGCACAGAGCCCGACGCGGGGCTCGAACTCACGGACCGTGAGATCATGACCTGAGCCGAAGTCGGCCGCTTAACCGACTGAGCCACCCAGGTGCCCCTTCACAGGTGCACTTTAAAATCAGAGTTCATCAGAGTGCTTCCTGTGTCAAGTCCATGCCCGTCTCACTTTATTCTTCTTGCTGGCTAATTGTGATTGTCTAATCAGAAGGGCACTGTAAAGAAATTCCCTTTTCTTTTGAGTCTTTTTCCTCATGGAGTCATAATTGTTTCTGGTCTGAACTTGTTTCACAATTAAAAAAAACAAACTTGGATTACTTGTTTTGGATTCTAAAACATGATTATTAAATATTGCTAGGGAAATATACAGAATATAAAAAGAAAATAAAACCCATAAATAATTAAATAAGCAGAGGTATTCACTATTACTATTTTGATGTATTTTCTTTCATTCTTTCTTTTTTCAAGGCATATATACACTTGTTTTTATACAAATGGGATACTCTGAGCATTTCAGTACTTGCTTTGCTAAAATCTGGGGAACATGTATGTGGTAGGCTCTACTTACCAAAAATCCATTTGTGGGATTACTTGGTAAATATCTGTCGTCATTTCCTAGTCTCCCTTGCAGTTGGATTAGGGACACGTGATTTTTTTGGCCAAAGCACTGTGAGCAGGAAGTGCTACGTGATGTGTTTTACTTCTAGGCTTATGCAATCAAGGGCCAGTGAGTGCTTCTGTCATCTCCAACTTCCTTTGATGCAGCAATTTTGGAAGTCACATATCCCAGACGGTGTGGCTACAAATGGATGAGGTGTGGTTGCAAATGCAAGAGACTAGAACAACCTGCATTTGACTTTGCATGAATGAGAAACAGATCCTTAATTGTGTGAAGTCACTGAGATATCAGAATTTGTTACTGTGGTATAACCTGACCTATTGTGACTACTACTATGACTAACTATCTTTCCCTTCTCTATTACAGACTCCAAGGTGACATGCACTTTATCTCAAAATTCCTCTTTCACAGAATTGATTCCTTCTTGTACAGAAATGTGTCTGGATTGGTAGTCCTCTTATAACATTCTCCACTCTCTGGGAGATGAATTTTCAGATAAGGTGAATCAAGAACCTAATCAGATGCTTTCATTTTGGCCAAATTCTGCTTCCAGATAGAAAGATATGTTAGCTGTGAAAATAAAACGGCCAGTGATAAACTGTTGAGCTAACATCCCAGATAGAAATCTCATAACAATTACATTAAACATCTAACATTTATATGGTGCTTTATAGTTTTTTGAAGCATTTTTTAATAAGCATCAATATAAACATCATTATAATGTGAAGCTGACTTATTTGCATACAAATAATCAATAGCAAAGCGTATGCATGGTTCTCTCCTCCCTCCTTTTGGTATGAATTCCTGGCTGCTGGGAGGATGGGCCCCTAATTAGAGCAACTGTGGCACAGGGCAGGAAATGGCAAGTGTGGCACACAGGGTGGTTGGAAAAGCAAGAAAAGCAAGAGACTTGGATCTGGCTTTGACCCTAACCACTTGTTGTGTGACCTATGACATTATTACATGTCTCAGAGCTTTCCTTGTCTATAAAGAGAAGAAGAGGTTGGACTGGATGACTACTGGGATTTTTCCAGCTGTTGCTGTTCATTCCATACTTCATGACTACCCCGAACATGACCATGGTCTGCTTCATGCTGTTATGCCCAGAATTCGTGATCCCCAAATACCGCCAGGGAGCCGAGTCCGATGCAAAAGCAAAAGAGCCTTTATTCGAGCTAGCTCGAGCTCAATCCCCTACCTGCACCGACGCAGCGGTGAGATACCGGGGAGAGAGCGCGTTTCAAAAGGACAAAGGTTTTATTGGGGCCTAGGGGCAGTTGGTGAGGTAATGGCTATGGCCTCAGCCGATTGGCTGGGGAAGGGTCCGAGTCCTGTTAGGCAGGTGAGGGGGGGGGGGGGGAGTTACTCAAGGGGAGGAGGTGTGGTCAAGGTGAAGGACACAGAACAAGATGGAGTCGGCCGTCGTAGGCCCGCCCTTTCAATGCTACCTCTGTGCTCCTGAAGTGTTATGTTTGGTTACATAAGGACCTTCCTAGATTCATTCCTTACTATTCTTTTGTAGAGTCTTTCTCTGTCACATGTATAGTTGCGTTACAAATGAGTACATGCTTTTTCATTACTTCACTGGCCAATTTGATTTGTCACTCTGAGTATAAATAGAAACAAGTTCCATTTCTAATACAGAAATATATAACAGTTGCTGATAAATTAGAAGGAAATGACAGTTTTACTCCATTGATGAGGACTCAGGCTTGATGTAGATAAAGGATCATCTGGGGCCTTGATTACCCTTAAGAGTCAAGAGGCTAGACCAGTTTTGGAGTATTTTGATGAAAAAAAAAAAAGAACATCCGAGGAAGAAACGTGATCTTAACTTTCTTGTTTTTGCACTCTGCCCTCCATGGGATCTTAGTGCAGTTCCCAGTAGGTCATCATATCCCCCTCAGCATTGCTCAAAGGCACTGTAGCTCCCCTGGGAGAGGAAGAGCAGACTGAGAGGGCCTGGACTCAGGACCTGGGGTGCAGAGGAGAGCAGGAGTTCCCACAGAGCAGAGTTGAATGAAACCTTCCTGAAGCCAGCTTGGGAATCTGCTTCACTGTGAGGCATTGTGTTAGAAGCCGTGGGAGGGAGGTGGCAAAGAACCTCACTTACCCTTAATAAGCTTTCAACTTGTGGGGAAGATCTGTGCAGATGACTGTAGGGCAAAGTCCTATAATAGAGGCAGAACAGACAGGTGGGAAGCGAGTGGCTAAAGCTAACACAGAGAATTAGGGAGGAATTCATGGAGATTGCATTTTAGGTGTGACTTGAAGAGGTAGGTTTGAAGAGATAGTGGAGAATGGATATTCCAGGCTGAGGAAATAGGATGAGTAAAGGCATAAGGCATAGCATTTCATGTCAGTGTCTCCTATTGTGTGGCCTTGGGCAAGTTGCTTAGCTTTTAGAACTTTGGTTGCCTCATCTATAAAGCTGGACTAATGATTCTTACTCCATAGGGTTTAGGAAGGATTAAATGAGGTTGTGTTTGTGAGAGTGTTTAATTTAGTGTTAGTTTCCTTTCTCCGCAAATGTCCAACATTCTCCTGATTCTATATCTTTGCTTAGACTGTGTCCCCTTTGGGATTTATCCCCTCTCTGCTATCTTTGGAATTTAGACCTTTCTTTACTCTGCTGGTCCAGGCCCCTCCTTGGCATAGAACGAAAAACAGATTTGCTGCAGGCAATTTCAAATGTGGCTAACCAAAAATCAGGTTATAGTTAAAGGAATTCTAAGTAGAATGAAAGCTTGTCTGTAGTGGTTATATGAGACTGGAATAATTATTAAGGATTATCAGTTCACGCAGTCATTCATAGAAGATGGTGCTCCTTGATCCAGAAACATTCTTGGAGCCAAGAACTGAGTGGTGATTGAGACAAACCAGTTCTGAACCTCACAGAACATCTGTGCTAGTGGAGAAGCACATATAATCATAGTTGTGGTGGTTTTTAAGAAAAGGGTAGTGTGGGATGCTGTAGAGATATACGCGGGGGGTGGAGGCAGGGAGGAGAACCTAATCTAGTCTGAAAGGTCACAATGAGTCTCTCTGAGAAAGCAACATCATGGATGGGAAGGGTAAGATTTAGCCAGATGAAGGTGCAGGTAGATGTAGGGAAAGAGATTTGTGTCTCAGTCAATGAGAGCTGCATGTGCATAGGCCCCAAAGGTAGTTTATTGGTGGTATTAGAGAAGCTAAAAAGGGCCAGTGTGGCAGAAGCCTAGAGACTGAGGGGCAAAATGGTAGGAGGTACTGCTCAAGAGGTAGGCATAGCTGGGTCATAGGCAACCTGTAAACAGATTAAGGACATTGGATTTATTCCGAAGGCAGTTTTGAAGTGTTTTAAGCAGGGAAGTGGCAAACTTAGTTTTGTGTTTTTAAAAGATCTGTCTGGAGGGGCACCTGGGTGGATCAGTCGATTAAACATCTGACTCTTGGATTCGGCTCAGGTCATGATATTGTGGTTCGTGGGTTCGAGCCCCACATTCGGTTATGCACTACAGTGTGGAGCCTGCTTGGAATTCTCTCTCTCTCTCTCTCTCTCTCTCTCTCTCTCTCTCTCTCCCCCTCCCTCCCTCCCCCCATTTGTGCTCTCCCTCTCTTTCTCTCTCTCAAAATAAATAAATAGATAACTTAAAACAAATAAAAAGATCTGTCTGGATTCTAAAGAGGAGAGAGCAAATCTGGGGAGAAGGCTAATGAACTGTCTGGGTGAGAAATGAGGATGGCTTTGGACTTGTGGCAGTGGAGATGGAGGGGAGTGGATACATTGGAATTATGAGAAGTGTGGAATCATCACAACTTGGTGATTGGTTAGAGGTGGGGCATGAGGAATATAGACGGCTCAAAGAAAAGTGCACCCCCTTAGATGGATATTTAAGTTCTATGTATCCTGGAAGCAGCAATGAGGAATACTGAAACACAATTTTCTGAGAGAAATGCTGGCAGAATTGGAGAAAATGGTGTGGCTTGTGAGGATCCCATGAGGCAAATCCCATGGGACCTACATGCATGAATTTGGAGCTTGGAAGAGGCATGGACATCTTGGGAGTCGGTGAGAGGCCCAGGGCTGGGTGTGGAAGTGAAGCACACCCACCAGTCAGCATGTGTGCACCCAGGAGTGGCAGTCAGGGTGACCGGGAAGAGGCCAGGCATGTCGGGAAGAAATGTGGAATGTGGTGTCCTGGGAGTCAAGACAGCTGACTGCGCTGGTCCATCCATGTGGAGATGCAGTTGGTGTGGTGCACCCTTGCCAGTGCAGCCAGGAACATGGCTGGCTCACTTGGGGCTCACCTCGTTGCTCCTTCCAGCTTCTTCTGACCTTGTTTCAGCACTTTATTTTGAATCATCCAGTGTCCTGTTGTGCCCCCAGATCCTTCTTGACTTGGAGGAAAGTGATCTGGTAAATCTTTGATGCAAAATTTCCAGGACTTAATGTGGCGCAACTTGCAGATATTTATGTCTTTTAAAAGATGAGCTTGGAAAAAAGCATGGCTTTACTTTGGGCCTGGGAATTTTGCTTTTAGGAGCACTGCTGACCCACTGAGAAAAGCAAATGCGTGGGCATTAAGGTGCAATGAGATTTACAATTTACAAAATTAAGATCAGGCAGTATAACACTTTGTTCAATACTTGAATAAATATCCTTAAACCCTGTTCAGACTAGAAATAGAAGAGGAAAGAAACATTTAGTGTAATATTTAAGAGACGGAACGCTATGTTGGAATAGGAAAAGATTGGAGAGGTAGGTGGGGTGGGATCAAATTGCAGTGGGCCTCGCCTAGTGTGTGATGTCTAGACTTTCATTTATGAGCAACAAGGAACACCTCGAGTGTTTTGAGCAGAGTACTGACGTGATGCTAAAGATTCTCACTGTGGTGAGCTTAATGGATTAGTCCAGGAAATGAGTGAATCTGGAAGATTGGTCTGCTCCTCCTGGTGACAGACTCCGAGGAGAGCCTGGGCTGAGGGAAGCAGCTATGGGGTGCCACAGAGGGAATGGACCTGAGAGGCCCGTACAGGAAAGGAAGAACTGATGTGATACGTCCTGGGTGCTCAGGAGAGCAGAAAGAAGACTCTAGGATGACATCAAGACAATAGAAATAGAGAAATCTAGAGGAGGAAATGGTTTGGGGAGAAAAAGGATGATTTAGTCTGTGGATAGTTTGAGTCACCATATAGGATAAACTTAACTGAATAGGTAAACATTTCCCAGATTTCCCCATATTAGTTAGTTCTGCTTTGTTCGGGCCCTGGAAATTTCTAGAGAACTGAACTAGTGGCCTCGCAGACTTTGGAAAGAAGGAATTCGTAGAAACAAAGTGAAAAAAGGGGAAGTGACATATTCACTGTCTCATGGGTCTGAGGGAAGAAACAGGATTTCCTCAAATGCAGCCCGAGAGGCAGTGGATTACATTTTAAAGCCAAACTCCGCTATGTAAAATCAGAAAGTGTGGATTGATTAATAAGTAGTGTTTGGGAACCAGTGAACCATTTGGAAAAATAAAAAAAATTAAAAGATTACATTTTCTTCTTCATACCAAATTAAATTCCAAATAAATAAAAGGCTTAAACATAGGGGAAAAAAAAAAGAAATAAAATTAACACAAGAAAATAAAAGCAAATTTATCTAATCCTGGGGATAAATTTCCTTAGGATGAATTTCTAAAAGGGGAATTGAGGGTCCCAAGTTTATGGTACCCTATTGCCAAATCGCCCTCCAGGAAGATTGTGTCTTTTTACATTGCTACCAGCATTGTGTGAAAGTGCCTGCTTCTCCACCCTTCCATCAGTGCTGGCTATTTTCACTCTAAAAAACATTTCATTAATTTCCTGTTAATGACTTTTACCTTTTTAATTAAAGGAGTTCAACTTTTATTGTTAGCTTTTAAGAGCTCTTCATAAAATAATAATGTAAACCAATTGACACAAATGAAGTAAATATTTTTTTTTCCACTTTGGTCTGCATTTCAGTTACTGAGCAGTATATGTGTTATGATTCCATTTTATAAAAACCAAAAAGACCGGTTCTATATCCACCAGTATGTCAACAACAGAAATATTTTGGTAGTGGGATCACAGATGTTTTCATTTTCTTATTTGTGATCTTCCTTATTTTAAAAAATGTCTACAACAAACATATATTACTTTTGTCACAATAAGCAAAACATTTAAAACATGTTGCAAACATTTAAAAAACATTGAAAACATTTAAAAAATGTCTTTCCCAATTTTCTGTGAAACTTTTATGAAGAGAGCTTCCTCTGGCCTTAGGAATATTCTCTTCTGGACTCTTGAAGGTGGCACGGGTGGGAAGTGAGCTTTTCTTTTTATTGGATACCTTCGTGGCTGTTGGGTAGTAGACCCCTGTACAAAGTCCTTCCAGTTTTTCTCTCTCCATCTGAGCTGGCCTCATGCTCAGCATTACTTAATATTCTGGAAAATCTTCTGACCCAGCTGTCACCACTATAATTGAGCCAGGCCCTAGAACTTTATCGCCGTCCACTTGGGTTGCCTTAATGCAATCTCTGTTAAAGACTAATTTAGCATTTTCTGTTTCAACTCTTCAGTTTCATTAAATGAAGACTTTAGAAAACTCCTAGTATGAGCCTGACCTACTTTCTAGAATTTAGGAGCTATTTTCCTAGTCCCACCTCTTCCTCAGGGTATGAGAGTACCGTCGGTTGCATTTCTGCAAAGACGAGGCTGATTTGAGAGAGGGGACTCTTGTAACTTTGTGAAGCAGCCCCCTCTGCAGCTGGAGAGCTGATGTTCTTCCTCTGGTGGACCAAAAGCTATGAGCTACTCTGTGAGTCCCATCTGTTTATCCAAGGTATGCCCTCAAAGTTGCAAAGATGTTCTGGTACTGTAGGAGAGCCCCTCAGAAATGTGAGACGTCTGTTATGTGCTCCCCTGAGTCTTCTCTACCTGTTCCTCACCCAGCTTGTTTCTTCTTAGACCCCTCATTGGGCTAGTCACTCTCTACAGTGCAGGGTCAGTGAGCCCCGGGCCCTCCTGAAATACAGTGGACTTGCAAATACTTCGGGTGTAAAGGACAGGGTGGGCTGACCTCTACTTCTCATGGATTGGGCCTTAGTGGCTCTCTAGTGGAGCAGAGGTAAACCAGATTTTTCTTCTTTTAAATCCTCAGCAAGCTTGTCTCCAGAGATAAGGCCCGGCCAAACCAGCTTGTAACTGATTCCATTTACTGTAAAATTCTGATCAATCAAAAAACAGGTTTTTCCTCCATGATTGGCACTGTTCTGGGTGCTGAAGAAGATACCAATGTAACTCTAGACTCTCTGGGCCTCCTTATACACCTCTAAGAGTGTCTGTAATGAGAAAGACTGACCATACCAAGTGTTGATGAGGATAGAAGAGATCTAGGACTTTTATACACTGCTAGTAGGAATGCAAAATGGTACAAACACTTTGGGAAACAGTTTGATAGTTTCTTTTCTTTTATTAAAAAAATTTTTTTTTCATTTATTTATTTTTGAGAGACAGAGCACAAGTGGGAGAGGGGCAGAGAGAGAACGAGACACAGAATCCGAAGCACGGTCTAGACTCTGAGCTGTCAGCACAGAGCCTGACATGGGGCTCGAACTTACAAACCGTGAGATCATGATCTGAGCCGAAGTCAGACGCTTAACCAACTGAGCCCCCCCAGGCGCCCCTCTTTTTTTAAAAATTTTTTTCTAATGTTTATTTATTTTTGAGAGAGACAGACAAAGAGTGTGAGCGGGGGAGGGGCAGAGAGAGAGGGAGGTACAGAATCTGAAGCAGGCTCCAAGCTGTCAGCAGCACAGAGCTCGATGCAGGGCTCAAACTCACAAATCATGAGATCATGACCTGAGCTAAAGTCGACCTCCCAACTGACTGAGCCACCCAGGCACCCCCACTTTGTTAGTTTCTTAAAAAGTTAAACATATAGCTACCATACGGGCTAGCCCTTCCATTGCCAGGTTTTTATTTACCCACAAGGAATAAAAGCATGTTTTTATGCAAATATTCCTACAGGAATATTCATGGCAACTTTATGTGTCATTACTAAAAAGGAAACAACTCAATGTCATCAACAA
This sequence comes from Panthera onca, assembly GCF_046562875.1. NCBI lineage: Eukaryota > Metazoa > Chordata > Mammalia > Carnivora > Felidae > Panthera > Panthera onca. The sequence continues at coordinate 37,925,413 of NC_138341.1, forward strand.
GTGAATGAACAAACAAACTGTGGTACATTCATACAATGGAATACTGTTCAGCAATAAAAAGGAATGGACTAATGATACATGCAACAATATGGATGAATCTCAAAATAGTTATGCTGAAAGAAACCCGGCATGAAGGAGTACACACTGTATGATTTCATTTATATGAAATTCTAGAAAATGCAAACTCATCTATGGGACAGAAAGCACTAGTAGTTGTCTGATGTTGGGGTGCAGGGATGGGGAGGGGAGGTTGTACAGGGGTATGAGGAAACTTTTGGGGGTAATGGATATGTTCATTCATGGGTATATGCTTTTGTCACAATGATCACATCGTACAATTTCAATTTGTGCAGTTTTTGCTAAAAGACTATTCATAGAAAAATAACAAGACTCTGTGGGCCTCACAACTGTGTGGATGTAAAGGAAGTGTAGTAACAATTCGCTCCAGCTTCCCTGGCCCCTGTTCCCTTATGACCAGGACCTCGGAGGCTCATCCTGCAGATCTCACCTGGCTTATCGCTGAGTTCTCTGAGGCTGTCTCACATATAAACCAGTCTGGCAGCTGGTACTCACATGGTGCCGCCCTTGTTGCTGCTTTGAGCTACCTGTGATGCTTTAGGCACAACACTGGCTTTGCTGCAGGGACCAACCGAGAAGGCTGATGTCTTCACCAGAGGCCTGTCTCCCAGAGGGGCTGTGTGTAGGTGTACTGGCACCAGGGCTATTCTGCGTTTGTGTTGAAGAGGAAAGAACGCATCCCTACTGCCTTCCTCTGTGTCCTGGGTACTCTTACATCCATGGGTCACAGAGTCTCTGGTGAAATAACTCCTATAAGCCTCCTTCCTCTGTGATTTCCTGTGCCTGAGCAAAGACATCTGCTAAAATTAATTAAGAGGGCACAAGTGAGCAAGGGGCAGAGAGAGAGAGAGAGAAAGAGAGTGCAAACCCTTGAAGGTTGGAGAGAGAGAGAGAGACAAGTGAGGCTCACCCAAAGTAGGGCTTGAGCTCACCTGATGTGGGGCTCAAACTCACAAACTGTGAGATCATGACCTGAGCTGGAGTCTGATGCTTAACTGACTGAGCCACCCAGGTGCCCCTAAAATTTAGCTTTTTTAAAGTTTATTTATTTTGAGAGAGAGAGAGAGAGAGAAGGGAAGGGGCAAAGAGGGAGACGGAATCCCAAGCAGGCTCTGCGCTGTTAGTGCAGAAGAGCCCCATGCAGGGTTCAGTGACCGTGAGATCATGACCTGAGTCGAAAACAAGAGTCGGTCACTTAACTGACTGAGCCACCCAGGCACCACAACAAAGGCATCTACTAAAGAAGGATGCCACACTGTTTTCTCATGGCTGATTCCTCTGCAAGTTCTCCCACCCCTGCATACAGATCAGCTCATGCCAGTGAATGACTTCCTGCTGCTTGCCCCATCCACTCGTCTGACCTGCTTGGACAAGTTGTATCCAAGCACCAGTACCACTTAGACCTCAGCAGGATACTCCCACCCCCTGAGGAGGCTTGGTCTCTCTGGCAAGTCCCAGATATGGAAGGCTTTCTCCATTTCCCACTGCCTATTCCTAGATTCCGGGTCAGGGGAGGTAGGGTAGAAGATGGAGGGGAAGGAGGAAAGAGTGAAGGAATAGACATTTTTCCCTTCCTAGAGCCATAGGTCAGGCTGAGCAGGGGAAGGTGAGAAACTTTGAATTAAGTGTGAAATTGTGTTCTTCTTCCTTCTGCCCTCTCCTCATCCATTTTATCATGAAAATTTTCAAACACACAGATAAGTCTAAAGAATAGCACAATGAACATCTGCATACTCATCTTCCTCAGACAATGTCCTCAATGTTTTGTCACATTTGCTTCACATGTGTGTGCATGGCAGGCTAATGTTTGGCTGGACAAAGAATTCTAGGCTGGGGGCTTGGGTGGCTCAGTCGGTTCAGTGCCCAACTTTGGCTCAGGTCTGTGAGTTCGAGCCCTGCATCGGGCTCTGTGCTGACAGCTCAGAGCCTGGAGCCTGCTTTGGATTCTGTGTCTCCCTCTCTCTCTCCCCCTCCCCTGCTCACGCTGTGTCTCTGTCTCTCTCAAAAGTAAGTAAACATTAAAAAAAAAAAAAAAAAGAATTCTAAGTTGAAGTTAGTTTTCCCTTATGATTTTGAAGGCATTGCTTCATTTTCTTCTAGCCTCCAATATTGTTGCTGAGAAGTCTGATGCCATTCAAATACCCAAATATTTCCATGTGACTGTTGTTTTCTATCTGGAATATTTTATATCTCCAGTGTTCTGAAATCTCATGATGGGGGTCTTTTTCATTCATTATTCACTATATTTCATTACAATCTGAAAACTCTTGTTTTTCAAGTTCTGAAAACTTTGTTAATTATTTGATTAAGTGCCTTTTCTCTCAGTTTTTTTCCATCCTTTCCTTTTCTCTGGAATCTCTATTTTCACCTTTTTACTCTCTTGAACCTGTCCTCTAATATTCTTATTGGTTCTATCCTATCTTTATGCTTTTGGATTACTTTCTGGGAGATTTGCTTAATATTATCTCCAACTCTTTTATTAAGTTTTCATTTCTCTTATCATATTTTCTTGTTCTTTGAATATTCTCCTTCCTCTCTCCCCCATAGTATTTTGCTCTTGTTTCTTGGGTCTATTATCTTATTATTATTTTTTTAGTATTATTTTTTAAATTTATTATTTTTGAAAATTTAAATCCAAGTTAACTTAGAGTGTAATAATGATTTCAGGAATTGAATTTAGTGATTCATTACTTACATATAACACCCTGTGCTTATCCCAACAAGTGTCCTCCTTACTGCCCATTGCCCATTAGCCCACCCCTCCCCCAACACCCTTCCAGCAACCCTCAGTTTGTTCTCTGTATTTAAGAGTCTCTTATGGTTGAAACAGGAGGGGGAAGATGGCTGGGCTCACCGCGTCCTACTGATCACTTAGATTCCACCTACACCTGCCTAAATAACCCAGAAAACTGCCAGAAGACTAGCAGAACGGAGTCTCCGGAGCCAAGCGCAGACGAGAGGCCCACGGAAGAGGGTAGGAAGGGCGGCGAGGCGGTGCACGCTCCACGGACTGGCGGGAGGGAGCCGGGGCGGAGGGGCGGCTGGCCAAGCAGAGACCCCGAATCTGGCTTGCAAAAGCGGAGGGGCCGGACGGAGTGTGTTTGGACAGCGAACGGGACTTAACATCTGGAAGGTTATAAGTTAACAGCTCTGCTCAGAGAGCGGGAAGGCTGGAGGACAATGGGAGGGAGAGTTGTTGAGCCCCGGATGACAGAGCTCAGCTTGGCGGGGAACAAAGGCGCCCGCCAGCGCCATCTCCCTCGCCCATCCCCCAGCCAAAATCCCAAAGGGAACCAGTTCCCGCCAGGGAACTTGCTGGCACCGCACAAACACCAATGCTGTGCTTCTGCGGACCCACACCTCCGACGGTGGGCCTGACTCCCTCCTGCTGCTGCAGGGCCCCTCCTGAAGCGGATCACCCAAGGAGAAGCGAGCTGAGCCTGCCCCTCCCGTCCCATGCACCTTGCCTGTCTACCCCAGCTAATACGCCAGATCCCCAGCACCACAAGCCTGGCAGTGTGCAAGTAGCCCAGACGGGCCATGCCACCCCACAGTGAATCCCGCCCCTAGGAGAGGGAAAGAGAAGGCACACACCAGTCTGACTGTGTCCCCAGCGGTGGGCTGGGGGCAGACATCAGGTCTGACTGTGGCCCCACCCACCAACGCGAGTTATTCAAGCACAGGGGGAGTGCCCTGCGGTTCCGCACCACTCCAGGAACTATCCAAAATAACCAAACGGAAGAATTCCCCTCAAAAGAATCTCCAGGAAATAACAACAGCTAACGAACTGATCAAAAGGGATTTAAACAATATAAATAGAAAGTGAACTTAGAATAATAGTCATAAAATTAATCGCTGGGCTTGAAAACAGTATAGAGGACAGCAGAGAATCTAATGCTACAGAGATCAAGGGACTAAGGAACTGTCAGGAGGAGCAAAAAATGCGATAAACGAGCTACAAAATAAAATGGAAATGACCATGGCTCAGATTGAAGAGGCAGAGGAGAGAATAGGTGAACTAGAAGATAAAATTATGGAAAAAGAAGCTGAGAAAAAGAGAGAGAAAAAAATCCAGGAGTATGAGGGGAAAATTAGAGAACTAAGTGATGCACTAAAGAGAAATAATATACACATAATTGGTATTCCAGAGGAGGAAGAGAGAGGGAAAGGTGCTGAAGGTGTACTTGAAGAAATAATAGCTGAGAACTTCCCTGATCTGGGGAAGGAAAAAGGCATTGAAATCCAAAAGGCACAAAGAACTCCCTTCAGACGTACTTGAATCGATCTTCTGCATGACATATCATAGTGAAACTGGCAAAATACAAAAAGAGAAAATTCTGAAAGCAGCGAGGGATAAATGTGCTCTAACATATAAAGGAAGACCTATAAGACTTGTGACCGATCTCTCTTCTGAAACTTGGCAGGCCAGAAAGGATTGGCACGAGATCTTCAATGTTATGAACAGGAAAAATATGCAGCCGAGAATCCTTTATCCAGCAAGTCTGTCATTTAGAATAGAAGGAGAGATAAAGGTCTTCCCAAACAAACAAAAACTGAAGGAATTTGTCACCACTAAACCAGCCCTACAAGAGATCCTAAGGGGGATCCTGTGAGACAAAGTACCAGAGACATTGCTACAAGCATAAATCATACAGACATCACAATGACTCTAAACCCATATCTTTCTATAATAACACTGAATGTAAATGGACTAAATGCGCCAACCAAAAGACATAGGGTATCAGAATGGATAAAAAAACAAGACCCATCTATTTGCTGTGTACAAGAGACTCATTTTAGACCTGAGGACACCTTCAGATTGAGAGTGAGGGGATGGAGAACTATTTATCATGCTACTGGAAGTCAAAAGAAAGCTGGAGTAGCCATACTTACATCAGACAAACTAGACTTTAAATTAAAGGCTGTAACAAGAGATGAAAAAGGGCATTATATAATAATCACAGGGTCTATCCATCAGGAAGAGCTAACAATTATAAATGTCTATGCGCCGAATACGGGAGCCCCCAAATATATAAAACAATTACTCACAAACATAAGCAACCTTATTGATAAGAATGTGGTAATTGCAGTGGACTTTAACACTCCACTTACAGAAATGAATAGATCATCTAGACACACGGTCAGTAAAGAAACAAGGGCCCTGAATGATACATTGGATCAGATGGTCTTGACAGATATATTTAGAAGTCTGCATCCCAAAGCAACAGAATATACTTTCTTCTCGAGTGCACATGGAACATTCTCCAAGATAGATCATATACTGGGTCACAAAACAGCCCTTCATATGTATACAAGAATTGAAATCATACCCTGCATACTTTCAGACCACAATGCTATGAAGCTTGAAATCAACCACAGGGAAAAGTCTGGAAAACCTCCAAAAACATGGAGGTTAAAGAACACCCTACTAAACAATGAGTGGGTCAACCAGGCAATTAGAGCAGAAATTAAAAAAAAATATGGAAACAAATGAAAATGAAAATACAACAATCCAAACGCTTTGGGACACAGTGAAGGCAGTCCTGAGAGGAAAATACATTGCAATCCAGGCCTATCTCAAGAAACAAGAAAAATCCCAAATACAAAATCTAACAGCACACCTAAAGGAAATAGAAGCAGAACAGCAAAGGCAGCCTAAACCAAGCAGAAGAAGAGAAATAATAAAGATCAGAGCAGAAATAAACAATATAGAATCTAAAAAAACTGTAGAGCAGATCAACGAAACCAAGAGTTGGTTTTTTGAAAAAATAAGCAAAATTGACAAACCTCTAGCCAGGCTTCTCAAAAAGAAAAGGGAGATGACCCAAATAGATAAAATCATGAATGAAAATGGAATAATTACAACCAATCCCTCAGAGATACAAACAATTATCAGGGAATACTATGAAAAATTATATGCCAACAAATTGGACAACCTGGAAGAAATGGAAAAATTCCTAAACACCCACACTCTTCCAAAACTGTATCAGGAGGAAATAGAAAGCTTGAACAGACCCATAACCAGCGAAGAAATTGAATCGGTTATCAAAAATCTCCCAACAAATAAGAGTCCAGGACCAGATGGCTTCCCAGGGGAGTTCTACCAGATGTTTAAGGCAGAGATAATACCTATCCTTCTCAAGCTATTCCAAGACATAGAAAGGGAAGGAAAACTTCCAGACTCATTCTATGAAGCCAGTATTACTTTGATTCCTAAACCAGACAGAGACCCAGTAAAAAAGAGAACTACAGGCCAATATCCCTGATGAATATGGATGCAGAAATTCTCAATAAGATACCAGCAAATCGAATTCAACAGCATATAAAAAGAATTATTCACCATGATCAAGTGGGATTCATTCCTGGGATGCAGGGCTGGTTCCACATTCGCAAATCAATCAACGTGATACATCACATTAATAACAGAAAAGATAAGAACCATATGATCCTGTCAATCAATGCAGAAAAGGCATTTGACAAAATTCAGCACCCTTTCTCAATAAAAACCCTCGAGAAAGTCGGGATAGAAGGAACATACTTAAAGATCATAAAAGCCATTTATGAAAAGCCCACAGCTAACATCATCCTCAGTGAGGAAAAACTGAGAGCTTTTTCCCTGAGATCAGGAACACGACAGGGATGTCCACTCTCACTGCTGTTGTTTAACATAGTGTTGGAAGTTCTAGCATCAGCAATCAGACAACAAAAGGAAATCAAAGGCATCAAAATTGGCAAAGATGAAGTCAAGCTTTTGCTTTTTGCAGATGACATGATATTATACATGGAAAATCCGATAGACTCCACCAAAAGTCTGCTAGAACTGATACATGAATTGAGCAAAGTCACAGGATACAAAATCAATGTACAGAAATCAGTTGCATTCTTACACACTAACAATGAAGCAACAGAAAGACAAATAAGGAAACTGATCCCATTCACAATTGCACCAAGAAGCATAAAATACCTAGGAGTAAATCCTAACCAAAGATGTAAAAGATCTGTATGCTGAAAACTATAGAAAGCTTATGAAGGTAATTGAAGAAGATATAAAGAAATGGAAAGACATTCCCTGCTCATGGATTGGAAGAATAAATATTGTCAAAATGTCAATACAGCCCAAAGCTATCTACACATTCAATGAAATCCCAATCAAAATTGTACCAGCATTCTTCTTGAAACTAGAACAAGCAATCCTAAAATTCATATGGAACCACAAAAGGCCCCGAGTAGCCAAAGTAATTTTGAAGAAGAAGACCAAAGCAGGAGGCATCACAATCCCAGACTTTAGCCTGTACTACAAAGCTGTCATCATCAAGACAGCATGGTATTGGCACAAAAACAGACACATAGACCTATGGAATAGAATAGAAACCCCAGAACTAGACCCACAAACGTATGGCCAACTCATCTTTGACAAAGCAGGAAAGAACATCCAATGGAAAAAAGACAGTCTCTTTCACAAATGGTGCTGGGAGAACTGGACAGCAACATGCAGAAGGTTGAAACTAGACCACTTTCTCACACCATTCACAAAAATAAACTCAAAATGGATAAAGGACCTGAATGTGAGACAGGAAACCATCAAAACCCTAGAGGAGAAAGGAGGAAAAGACCTCTCTGACCTCAGTCGTAGCAATCTCTTACTTGACACATACCCAAAGTCAAGGGAATTAAAAGCAAAAATGAACTACCGGGACCTTATGAGGATAAAAAGCTTCTGCACAGCAAAGGAAACAACCAACAAAACTAAAAGGCAACCAGCGGAATGGGAAAAGATATTTGCAAATGACATATTGGACAAAGGGCTAGTATCCAGAATCTATAAAGAGCTCACCAAACTCCACACCCAGAAAACAAATAACCCAGTGAAGAAATGGGCAGAAAACATGAATAGACACTCTTCTAAAGAAGACTTCCGGATAGCCAACAGGCACATGAATAAATGCTCAATGTCACTCCTTATCAGGGAAATACAAATCAAAACCACACTCAGATATCACCTCACGCCAGTCAGAGTGGCCAAAATGAAGAAATCAGGAGACTATAGATGCTGGAGAGGATGTGGAGAAACGGGAACCCTCTTGCACTGTTGGTGGGAATGCAAATTGGTGCAGCCGCTCTGGAAAACAGTGTGGAGGTTCCTCAAAAAATTAAAAATAGATCTACTCTATGACCCAGCAATAGCACTGCTAGGAATTTACCCAAGGGATACAGGAGTACTGATGCATGGGGCACTTGTACCCCAATGTTTATAGCAGCTCTCTCAACAATAGCCAAATTATGGAAAGAGCCTAAATGTCCATCAACTGATGAATGGATAAAGAAATTGTAATTGTGGTTTATATACACAATGGAGTACTACGTGGCAATGAGAAAGAACGAAATATGGCCCTTTGTAGCAAGGTGGATGGAACTGGAGAGTGTGATGCTACGTGAAATAAGCCATACAGAGAAAGACAGATACCATATGGTTTCACTCTTATGTGGATCCTGAGAAACGTAACAGAAACCCATGGGGGAGGGGAAGGAAAAAAAAAAAGAGGTTAGAGGGGGAGAGAGCCAAAACATAAGAGACTCTTAAAAACTGAGAACAAACTGAGGGTTGATGGGGGGTGGGTGGGAGGGAGTGGAGGGTGGTTGATGGGTATTGAGGAGGGCACCTTTTGGGATGAGCACTGGGTGTTGTATGGAAACCAATTTGACAATAAATATCATATATTGAAAAAAAATTAAAAAAAACAAAAATAAATAAACATAAAAAAAAGAGTCTCTTATGGTTTGTCTCCCTCTCTGTTTTTATATTATTTTTGTTTCCCTTCCCTTATGTTCATCTATTTTGTAACTTAAATTCAACATATGAGTGAAATCATAGGTTATTTATCTTTCTCTGACTGACTTGTTTCACTTACCATAACACCCTCCAGTTCTATCCACGTTGCTGTAAATGGCAAGATTTCATTCTTTTTGATTGCCAAGTAATATTACATTGTATGTTTATATAGCACATCTTCTTTATCCATTCATCAGTTGATGGACACTTGGGCTCTTTCCATACTTTGGCTATTGTTGATAGTGTTGCTATAAACATGGGGGTGTGTGTGCCTCTTTGAATCAGCATTTTTTTACCCTTTGGATAAATACCTAGTAGTGCAATTTCTGGGTCATAGGGTAGTTCTAATTTTTAATTTTTTTGAGGAACCTCCATACTGTTTTCCAGAGTGGCTACACCAGTTTGCATTCCCACCAACATTGCAAAAGGGTTCCTCTTTCTCTGCATCCTCACCAACATCTGTTGTTGCCTGAGTTGTTAATTTTAGCTATTCTGACACGTGTGAGGTGGTATCTCACTGTGGTTTTGATTTGTATTTCCCTGATGATGAGTGATGTTGAGCATCTTTTCATGTGTCTTTTGGCCATCTGGATGTCTTCTTTGGAAAGGTGTCTATTCATGTCTTTTGCCCATTTCTTCATTGGATTATTTGGGTTTTGGTTGTTGACTTTGATAAATTCTTTATAGATTTTGGATACTAACCCTTTATCTGATTTGTCATTTGCAAATATCTTCTCCTATTCTGTTGGTTGCCCTTTAGTTTTGCTGATTGTTTCCTTCACTGTGCAGAAGCTTTTTATCTTGATGAGGTCCCAATTCTTCATTGTTGCTTTTGTTTCCCCTGCCTCTGGAGACATGCCAAATAAGAAGTTGCTGCAGCTGAGGTCAAAGAGGTTGTTGTCTGTTTTCTCCTCTAGATTTTGATGGCTTTCCTGTCTTACATTGGGGTCTTTCATCCATTTTGAGTTTATTTTTGTGTATGGTGTAAGAAAGTGGTCCCGGTTCATTCTTCTGTATGTTGCAGTACAATTTTCCCAATACCATTTGCTGAAGAGACTGTCTTTATTTCATTGGATATTCTTTCCTGCTTTGTCAAAGATTAGTTGGCCATATGTTTGTGGGTCCATTTCTGGGTTCTCTGTTCTGTTCCATTGGTCTATGTGTCTGTTTTTGTGCCAGTACCGTACTGTCTTGATGATTACAGCTTTGTAGTACAGCTTGAAGTCTGGAATTGTGTTACCTCCAACTTTGGTTTTCTTTTTCAGGATTGCTTTGGCTGCTCAGGGTCTTTTCTGGTTTCATGTAAGTTTTAGGATTGTTTGTTCTAGCTCTGTGGAAAATGCTGGTGTTATTTTGATAGGATTGCATTGAATGTATAGACTGCTTTGGGTAGTATAGACATTTAACAATATTTGTTCTTCCAATCAATGAGCATGGAATGTTTTTCCATTTTTTTGGATCTTCTTCAGTTTCTTTCACAAGCTTTGTATAGTTTTCAATGTACAGATGTTTCAACTCTTTGGTTAGGTTTATTCCTAGGTATTTTATGCGTTTTGGTGCAATTGTAAATGGGATCAATTCCTTGATTTCTCTTTCTGCTGCTTCATTTTTGGTGTATAGAAATGCAACCAATGGGCCTATTATCTTATTACTCTGTGGATATCCATAATAGTTTTTTTTAGGTTTCCTTCTCTTTGCATAGTCTCTTTCTTCTTCCTGCTTTTTAAAAAAATCCAATATAATTAACATACCGTATTATGTTAGTTTCAGGTGTACAATATGGTGATTCAATAATTCTATATATTATTTGATACTCATCATGGTAAGTGTACTCTGAATATTCTTTACCTATTTCACTCATCTCCCCACCACCCTCCATTCTGGTAACCACCAGTTTTTTTCTCTATAGTTAAGAGTCTATTTTTTGGTTTGTCTCTTTTTTCTTTGCTAATTTGTTTTGTTTATTAAATTCCATATGTGGGTGAAATCATACTGTATTTGCCTTTCTTTCACTGACATTTCACCTAGCATTATACCCTCTAGATCTATCCACGTTGTTGCAAATAGCAAGATCTCATTCTTTTTATGGCTTAGTAATAATCATGTGTGTGTGTGTGTGTGTGTGTGTGTGTGTGTGTGTGTGTGTCTGCGTCTTTATACCTCACATCTTCTTTGTCCATTCATATAGATAGACACTTGGGTTGCTTCCATAATTTGGCTATTGTAAATAGTGCTGCAATAAACATAAGGGTGCATATATCTTTTTGAATTACTGTTTTCATATTCTTTGAGTAAATACCCAGTAGTGGAATTACTGGATCATATGGTAATTCTATTTTTAATTTTTTGAGGAACCGCCACGGTGTTTTCCATAGTGGCTGCACCAGTTTGCATTCCCGCCCAACAGTGCACGAAGGTTCCTTTTTTCCCATATCCTCACCAACACTTGTTCTTTTTTGTGTTTTTGATTTTAGTCATTCTGACAGGTGTGAGGTGATATCTCACTGTGCTTTTGATTTGCATTTTCCTGACGATGAATGATGTTGAGCATCTTTTCATGTGTCTGTTGGCCATTTGTGTGTCTTCTTTGGAGAAATGTCTGTTCATGTTTTCTGCCCATTTTTTAATTGGATTATTTGTTTCTTGGTGTTGAGTTGTGTAAGTTCTTTATATACTTTTGATAGTAACCCCTTATCACATATGTCATTTGCAAATATCTTCTCCCATTCCCTATACTGTCTTTTTAGTTTTTTTGATTGTTTCCTTTGCTGTGCAGAAGCCTTTTATTTTGATGTAGTCCCAATGGTTTATTTTTACTTTTATTTCCCTTGCTTCAGGAGACATATCTAAAAAAAAAATGTTGCTACAGCTGATACCAGAAATTACTGCCTGGGCTCTCTTCTATGATTTCTATGGTTTCATGCCTCACTTTTAGTTCTTTAATTCATTTTGAATTTATTTTTGTGTATGGTGTAAGAAAGTAGCCTAGTTTTAATCTTTTGCATGTAGTCGTCCAGTTTTCCCAACATGATTTGTTGAAGAGACTGTCTTTCTCCCATTGCATATTCTTACCCCCTTTGTCAAAGATTAATTGACCATTTAATCATGGGTTTATTTCTGGGCTCTCTATTTGGGACTATTGTTCTATGTGTCTATTTTTGTGTCAGTACCATGCTGTTTTGATTACTACAGCTTTGTAGTATATCTTGAAATCTGGGATTGTGATAAATTAAACAAAACCTACAGTTTTGTTCTTCCTTTTTAAGATTGCTTTGGCTTTTTGGGGTCTTTTGTGATTCCATATAAATTTTAGGATTGTTTATTCCAGTTCTGTGAAAATGCTATTGGTATTTTGATAGAAATTGCATTAAGTCTGTAGATTGCTATGGGTAGTCTGGACATTTTAACAATATTTCTCTTCCCAATCCATGTGAAATGGAATATCTTTCCATTTGTTTGGGTCATCTTCAATTTCTTTCATCAGTGTTTTATAGCTTTCAGAGTTTGGTTGGTTTATCCATCTTGCTAGAAACTTTCTGCAGATGTTTAGTGGCTTTTCTGCTTATGTTCAAGGTTAGGCCACTTGAAAGCCAATTGGAATCTCTGAATATATGGGTGAGGCCTGTTGGCTGTGAGTGCTGTCATTTTAATGACTTGGCAGGGCCACTGTATTGGAGAAACCCTAATATTAGTATTGACTTTATTCTCTAGGGAAGCCTCGTTTAGTCTCCTGCCTAAAGGATAAATGCCTGGTAAGGATCCTTCTGTAAGTGGCGTGGGGAAGAAGGTCTGGGATTCTCAACATCATGCCGCATGCTTTCATTAATCATCCTGTTTTCAGTATTTTTCTCCTACCTTCAAATGTGCCTGGTGTCTCCCATTACCCTTTATTTTACATTTTCTGCAGAATAAACTTGCTCTCTTCTACTAGTATGGGAAGGGTGATCTGTGGATATAACTGTTAGTTTTTCCCCCCGTTAATGTCATTTTTGTTATTACCAGATGTTAAATTATTATCATGTCCTTCTTCAAAAAGACTGAACCAGTCAGCAACAAATGAGAATTTCCTCATAGTTCTGCCAGTACTTTTAAAAGACAGTGTTATTGAGGTAAAACTGACATATACTAAACTGCATGTAATTTAAACTGTGTAATTTATGTTTAACATACCCCCTTTAAACCATCACCAAGTCAAGATAGTGAACATATTTATTATCTGTTTCCTCAGGACTCTTTGCAATTCCTTCGTCTCCCCTTCTTTATTCCCAAGCAAAGACTGACTTATTTTCTGTCACTATAGATAGTTTACATTTTCTAGACTTTTATGTAAATGGAATCATATAATATATATTTACAAATGTACTTTTTCTTTGGTTTGTAACCATTAATTTTTTTAAGTTTATTTATTTAGAGAGAGAGTGAGAGTAAGTGTGTGCAGGTGGGCAAGGAGCAGAGAGAGAGGGAGAGAGAGAAACCCAAGCAGTCTCTGTACTGTCAGCACAGAGCCAGATGTGGGGCTCGAACTCACAAACCATGAGATCATGACTTGAGCTGAAATCAAGAGTCAGATGCTTAACTGAGCCATCCAAGCACCATTTTTTAAACTGGTTTCCAAACAGTCTTCCTTATTTTACCTTCCCCTCCAGTCTCAAATGTACTAGATGTTGGTTGGTTCTCAGCTTTTCCACTGCTGACTTAGGAACAATTTCCTCTTGTCCAACTTCTTTCCAGCTTTCAATTTTTTTTTTCTTTAAAAAACTCCTGTGTGGGATGGGGAACTTTTGAATTTTTGTTGTGAATGTGAACTCAATGAAGTGTATGCCCAGGAGTTGCCTGATCAAAACAGTTCATACCACCGCCATTGTTGCTGTGTCCTTTTCTCTTCTCTCCATGCTTGTGGGTTTGTGCCTTTAAGATCCCTTTCAGGTTATTTAATGATGTTTGCAAAAAGGAACAGAATTAGGTGAAAGAGTTCATATCTTTCATCTTTGTCTGGAAGCTGAGACTGTTCATACATGAAGGTTTACTAGAAAGTTCTGTGCTGGCTGGAGATGTCAGAGCATGTGTGAAGCAGTTGCTGGAGGAAAATAAAGTCATTTCTTGTTTATAATTCACTAAGTTCAGACTGCCAAATATACTAGTTACATTTGGTATCCAGTAAAATGTAGGTTCTCCTCCTGCCCTCCTTTCCTCTCTCCTTCTCTCCCTTATTCCCTCTTTTCCTCCTTCCACTTTAGCAGCTGCTGTGGGGAAACTTCTCAGGAAATTTCTGTTCTCGGAGGAGAATGTGCCAGCCCACAGGTAAGGGAGACATTTTGCAAGAATAAAAGAGTTGTTGCAGCTCAATTTAGGATAGTGTGAAGGTCATTGAAGATATCTCAGGAGTTAGCTGGTTAGGGCAGGGACTTCCTGCCAGGGAAGAGGGGAGGGGGAATGGGAAGAGAGCTAAGGATGAGTTCCTAAGGATAGGGATTTCAGTGTCTGTGGTCAGGAAGAGACTATTAGAGGCCTGAGCCTGCAGGACCTTGGCTGATGAGGAGCAGCCTAGAGACCAAAGGAGGACTTTTTCTGTGACCAGGTAGAAAGTTCCGTCCTCACACAGAGAGGCCAAGTGGCAGATGAGTGAGGGGGCATGGAGAGACATCCCTGGGACAGGTTTGGGAAATAGACTCAGGTAGGGACTGCCAAGTTCTTATTGATGAGTCTTTTTTATCCCTAATCTTAGGAAAGGGAATCCAAGGCCCCCTGAGATGGAGGGTAGATAGAAGGAGGAAGGGTAACTGGAGCTTAGGTCCTGGAGAGCCATGGAGTCACTGCTCAGCTGTCTCTCAGGGACTCTGTTGAGGTCACTATGAAGACAAGAGATTCTCAGCCTTGCTGGGTGGCATTGATTGAAGGAAACTTATTAGCATTCACTTCCTTCTCTTTTGATGAAAGTTTAAAGGTCACCATTTCCTCTTGTGGAGGAAGTTCCACAAATATTCCATTGCCACTCTTAGAAATAGCAAGACATCAAGAGGATTGCAGACTCCCCGTTCTGGGGGAATTCCCAAGGAGGGGGAGGCAGAGCTCTCGTGGAGACAGTGAATTCAGAGTGATTACTCAGTGGCAGCAGCAGCGGGGACCAGAATTTCCCTGCACGTGTGTCAGGCTCGCATTTGCCAACTCAATCTCTAAGTATTTCTACTGACAGAAAGAAAAAAAAAATAGCTGTGGGTGAAACAATTCATTTTTCAGACAGGAGCCTCCACCCATGGTTTGCTTAGAGGCCTGTCTTACCTTCTCTTGGGTGGCAGATACAAATGTCCCGGATGTTGTTGGGAGCGGGAAATGCGTGGGTATCTACACTGTGAGTGGGTTCCATCCACTCACAGCAATAAACGGAGGTGAATGCCAAGTGTGTAGACATTCTACAGACTGTAGTCAATCCCATCCTACCACTTCCGGTGAGTTGGCAAGGAATGTAAATGGTTTTGGGCTGCCCTGCCCCTCTTTGGGGCAGATAATCCAAAGCTCACTTTAAAAAAATTTTTTTTAATTTAATTTATTTTTTAAATTTACATCCAAATTAGTTAGCATATAGTGCAACAATGATTTCAGGAGTAGATTCCTTAATGCCCCTTACCCATTTAGCCCATCGCCCCTCCCACAGCCCCTCCAGTAACCCTCTGTTTGTTCTCCATATTTAAGAGTCTTTTATGTTTTTGTCCCCCTCCCTGTGTTTTATTATTTTTGCTTCTCTTCCCTTATGTTCATCTGTTTTGTCTCTTAAAGTCCTCATATGAGTGAGGTCATTTGATATTTGTCTTTCTCTGACTAATTTCGATTAGCATTGAACCCTCTAGTTCCATCCACATAGTTGCGAATGGCAAGATTTCATTCTTTTTGATTGCCACAAACTCATTTTCTACAGATGGAGGGTTGGTTGGTGGTCAAATGTGAGTAATGCAGCCGTACCAGAACTCCAGAGAGTTACATGCCCATATGTCATTCAGCATTTGTCCATGTGAATAGCTGTGGTTATCTAAGTTTCGGGCTTTCCTACCATTTCTGGGGGAACATTTCCAGACCATTCTGAGATGCTTCTGTTAGAGAGAGAGGCTTTTTTTTTTTTTTTTTTTTTTTTTTGGACTGATGCGCTATTCCCAGATACTTTGTTTTAAAAATGTAGACATCTTCCTTAGGAGAGACAGCATTGTGAGCCAGAGCAGAGCCAGCTCAAAAAAGAGGAGGGAGAAGTTCTGGGCATTGAGTACAACAGCATTTAGTGGGGAGAAGGGAGAAGGCTGACGAGGAGGGAGAAGTGTTTTCACCTTCACCCACCCTGCGCTGATGATAATCCCTTTGCTCTTTATTGAAATAGCAAAGGCAGTTGGGCAGGAACTCTTATCTTCCAACCACAAGACCGAATCCACTCGCCTTCCCTTCTATCATGACAGGAGAGGTGTCCCTGAGGACAACCGTTCTCTTGAGCTCTGGTGTTTATGCCCCACTGCCTGCTCAGGACTTTTGTCTCATCAACACCAACTCCTCCCTCTCTCTCAGGTTGTTGACAACAGCTATGAACATGCCCAAGAGTCTGCCGTTGTGAAGAAGTCCTCCCTTGACCCTATGTCCCTCTGCAGCCACCACCCCACTTTTTTGTGTTCCTTCCCAAAGAGTTGTACTTTTTATTTGTTGTCTCCATGCCTACATCACACAATTCTTTCTTCCTTCTATTCTGGTGGGTCTTCTGTATCCACCATTCCTTGGAGACCCACATGCCAAAGCCACCACTGGCCTCCATCTAGTGGCCACTTCTCTGTCCTCATCCTACCCTGTTGGCAGAGTTGGACACAGGTAACCACTCCCTCCCTTTTGAAAAGCTTCCTTACTTTGGTTTGTGTGACAACCCGCTCCCCTGGTTTTTCTTTGCCCTGGCTGCCCTTTTCAGTCACCTTTGCTGGCTCCTCTTCTCAGACCTCTCAATGCCGGCATGTCCCAGGCTCAGTTGTGGGTCTTCCTTCTTTTCAGGAGTCCAATTTAGTCCTGTGGTTTCATTTGCCATCCATTTCTCTGCTTGCTGTCCATTCCTAAGTTTGTGTCTCCAGCCTGCATGTTATCTCTGAGCTTCAGACTTGTATATTTGGCTGACTCCTTGACGTCTTCACTTGAATATATAATTGGTGTCTCAGACTAAACATGTCCAAGACAGAACCTTTGACCCACCACCTCCTTTACCCATCCTTTGACCATCCTTTCTTGGTCTTCCTCAGCAAATGGTACTAATTTTTACCCAGTGACTCTTACAAAAAATCTAAGAAGTTATCTTTGATTCATTTCTTTTTCTCTTTCCCGCATCCAATCCACTGGGAAGACCATTACTTTTACCTCTAAATTAGAATCCAAAATCTCTTTATTCTTTCTTCATCTTCCATTATTGACGCTTGGACTCACGATAGTCTAAGCCACCATCATCCCTTGGATGGTGCAATAGTCTCCTTATCTGTATCCTGTACATATAGTCCATTCTTCACACTGTGGTTAGAATAGTGTTTTTAAAACACGAATTTGGTAATGTTATGTTTTGCCTAAAATCTTACATGTTTTCCCAATGATCTTGATCCAAATTCCTCAGTATGGCTTACAACACTCAAGTGATGGTGGCCTTTATCTGCCTCTCAATTTCATCTCACCGCTCTCAGTGGTGTGCCAAAGCTATGCTATCTACTTGGGAGAGCTGGCTGTGTGCATCTGTTTCCAGTTTTGTATTTCATGAAATCACATTGGTAGCTTGGTAGGTGGAAGCATTTATACCTTGGAACTGGCAAATGCTACAAACCAGAACTTTTTGTTTTGTTTCTCAGAAGGCCAGTGGTTAGAACACCTCCCAGCACTGATGCTCCCCTTTGCCACTATGCTCCAGCCTCACGGGCGTTCTCATCCAGGCGGTTGCTGTCTGAAAGCCTTTATACTTACAGTTCTCTCTGATGGATTGTTCTTCCTTTCTGTGTTTGGGGCCTTCTTACCATTTAGGTCTTAGTTCAGAGTCATTTCCTAGGAAAGTCCTTCCTTGAGCTTATTCAAGAACCCCATTTTCAATTCTATCACATCACTCTGTTAGTGCCATCATGGCATGTGCCTCTAACTGAAGTAAATTATTTTCTTACTTGTTTATTCTTTGTCTCCCCGTATTAAAATATTCCCTTCTGTGTTTCTAGCACCTGGAACAGGGTCTGCCACGTGGTTGGTGCTCACTAAACATTACCGAATGAATAAATGAACTTTGTTAATATGGTTTATAGTTTCTGGGCCTCAATTTCCTCATCTAAAAACGGGATCATTGAAGTGATGTCACCAAGATGGTAAAGTAGAAGACTCCAGCCTCTGTCCCCCTACAAAGATCAACAATTAGACAGCTATCCATGAACCAAAGCAGCTCTGGGAGGACTCTGGAGTCCACGAAAAAAAAGTGCAGCGATACAGTAGAACATAAAACCTACAAAGAGCTGCGCAAAAAGGGAAGGAAGAACAGCTTCACTTGGCTTTTGCATCATCCCTTCCCCCCCAAACCAGTGTTGTTCAGCAACCATGAGGGAACTCGCCAGCTGGACCAAGTTCTCCCTGGAAAGGGAAAAGCAGGGTCAGCAACCAGCTTCCCCAGCCCTTTGGCGGCACTGCATGAAGGATGCTCTTTGGTTTTACCCCAGAGACCAGCAAAGCTAGATATATAGGGACAACTAGGAGCAGAGAAGAACAGGGGCTACCAAGTATGAGCCATGCAGTGGGAGTGACCAGGGTTCCGAGTGACCTGCTCTGCAGAGGACCCCAGCAACTTCTGCCACTAAAGAAACCAACAGCCAGCACAGCTGCCATGGACCTTCCGCAGATGACACTGTGTTTTGTCCCACAGGTATTCCTATTCCCAGCCTCCAGCCATCTGAATCTCTCCCTACTTCATCCCGCATTCCTCCATCAGAACCTGGGACCTGCAACCAGCAGCCATCCCCGTCCCCTGTGGCCGTGTGGGTATGAAATGCCAGCCTGGACCTCAGAAGCTAACCCCCTACTGCCATTCATGCCTGCTTGTGGCTACCCCTTCCAGTTGTGCACTTGGGGGCCACTGGCCGGCCTCTCACCACCAGCCCCTGCTGCTTTGTGTACACACCCATGGTGAAATCCTATAGCCATGGAAATTCATGCTGACAGCCAAGGCCCTGACAGCTGCTTGTGGGCTTGGGCCTGTGCCGCTCACCTGCAGCTAGCTCCTCCTAAAGCTCTGCACTTGAACCCCCTGGCTCCGGCCCCCATCACTGGCATCCACTGCCATGCACCTGTGGAGAGAACGCACGTCCATAGTCAGGGCCCTGCAGCTGCTAGTAAGCCCGCAGTTGGCCCAGGCCATTGCTGCTGGCTTTGGCTGCCACTACTACATGAGTAGCTGCAATTGGCACCTTCCACTGTACAGGCATCTGCGTGCCCCTGCACTTGGAGGAAAAGGCAACCTATGGAATGGGAGAAAATATTTGCAAACCACTTATCTGGCAAGGGGTTAATATCCAAAATATATAGGGAACTCATATACCTCAATAGCAAAAGAAATATTCAGTTTAAAAATGGGCAAAGGACTTGAGTTGAATAGATATTTCCTCAAAGAAGACCTACAAGTCAACAAATACATGAAAAGTGCTCAATCAACATCAGGGAAAATACAAATGAAAACCACAGGAGATATCACCTTATACCTGTTAGAGTATTATCAAAAAGATAAGAGATAAGGAAATGCTGGCAAGGATTTGGAGGAAAGGGAACCCTGGTGCACTGTTGTAGGAATGTAAATTGGTGCAGCCATTATGGAAAACAGTATGGAGTTTCCTTAAAAAATTAAAAATAGAACTGTCATATGATCCATCAATTCCACTTCTGGGTATATGTCCAAAGGAAATAGAGTCACTATCTCAAAGAGATTTCGGCACTCCCATATACATTGCATCTTTATTCACAAATAGCCAAGACGTGGAAATGATATGTGTCCACCTATGGATGAATGGATAAAGAAAACATTATATACATGTAATACATATATTACATATATACACATACAGATATAATGGAATATTATTCAGCCATAAAAAGGAAATCCTGCCATTTGCAATAATGCAGATGGACCTTGAGGGTATTATGCTAAGTGAATAAGTCAGAGAAAGACAAATGCCATATGATCTCACATGTGGCATCTAAAAACATTGAACTCATACAAACAGAAGTAGAATGGTGGTTACCAGGGGCTGGCGGTGGGGGAAATGGGGAGATGTTGGTCAGAGGGTACAAACACTCAGCTCTAAGATGAGTAAGTTTCAGGGATCTAAGGCACAGCATGGCAACCATAGCTAAAAATACTGTATTGTATACTTGAAAGTTGCTGCGAGACTAGAGCTTTAAAGCTCTCACCATAATAACAACAACAAAATGGCAGTTATGTTAGATTAAGGATGTGTTAACTTACCTTATTGTAGCCAACATTTCACAATATATACAGTTATCAAATCATCACATTGTATACCTTAAACTTGCACAATATGATATTTCAATTCTGTCTCAGTAAAGCTGGGAAAAAAAGGGCACACACACAAAAAGTGGGATTTTTTTTTTCATTGAACATTTGTTAAGCTCTTGTCCTGAGCACTGTGCCAGATGTTGGACTGAAAATTAAACTCACCCGCATGATTGTTCTGCAGGATAAAATGTGAAGTTTGTAAAAATAACAGTAAAGTGCTGTACAAATATGGTTATTCAACGACTGTGGGCATTACAGGGGATTTATTTTTTATTTTCTCTTCAGTAAGAGTATCTTTCTTATGTAATAAAAAGGAATTTGTGGTGTTGGTTGTTATTATAGTGGACCTATTTCACTTGGTTTTTTATTGCCTCCAGGCCATTCCAGAATTGCCATTTGGATACTTCTGATCATCTCAATAACTGAGGACATAAAGCACTTTCTTAAGAGAGGAATAAAGATCAATACTGTTGTTTTTCTAGGAAAAGGGCCTGGAGGAAGCAGAGATAGGAAGGGAATTGGCAAAGATAAAATTGCTTTTGTAAAATAGCAAAGTTAGACACAAAAATTGGGCACTAGTACCATTTGTTTTTATAACTGGAAAGGACCTTAGATACCATCTGGTCCAAAGGAATCCATTTTATAAGTGGGAAGATAGAGCAGAGAAGTTAAGTATGATTATAGGTCAATCAAGTTGTGTAAAAGCTGGAATCCCAGCCTTTCACTCTTCTTCTTCTTCTGCACCTGATGGCTAACATTGGCCATGAACAAAATCACAGTCTATGGTGATATGGTGATATGGTGAACAATATCACAGACAGTCTATGGTGGCTAAAATAGATGTGTTAGTGATGAAGGGAGCCTGAGTCAGCATACTTGGATATGAGGTTTGGTCCTTGTTTTGTGCCAAATCATGGTGCCATTGGAACAAGTCACTGCCCTCCTCTGTGCCTCAGTCTTCTTTTTCTTCTTAAGAGGGAGGGAATGGTGGGGTGGAAGCAGACATTCAACAAACCCCTGTTATCTTGGAGCTAGGTCACAGGGTTGGGGGTGACCAGTTTACTCACAGAATTAAATTTAATTTGCCCACAGAATTAAATCCAAACTGTCCTGTGGCATTCTGTTTCTTCTAAACACCAGCCTTGCCTCCTTCTATACTAGCCATGTCCCGCCCTCCCTCTGGTCACATCTGACTCTGCCCTCTGCACTTCCCTCTCTTTATCTTCTTTGCCTCTGTTTCATCTGCCCCATGTCCATTAATAGAAGTTCTCATTTTTTGGGGTCTAGCTTTTATGAAAGCTGTCTTGAACTTCATCCCTGTTCTTCCCTACACCTTCCCTGCCCAAGCCAGAGTCTATGTTTATTTCCTTTTGTGGTCATGGGACCCGGTTAGTATGCCTCTTGTGGTACTTAATATTGGGACCAAAGATTCTGAGACTTTATCAGCCAGAGAGACAAACAACTGTGTGTGGACTGTAGCCTGGACTTGCTGATGCAGGGCCTCTGCCTTCTCCCCAAGTCTCCCCACTGTTTTAGGAATTTTCCACAGTTGTGGTGCAGCCCACAAGTTCAGGGGCAAGTCCATGCACATCTTTGGTTCCTCTCTTCTACAGTTGACTTCCTTAAGTTCTGGGAGTTCCAGAAAGCTGCTCCACAGCCTGTAGAATGAGTGGGGAGGGGTCTTCAACAGTTATGCTGTCATTTGGCTCCCCGCAAACAGCAGGAGACACAGACTTTCAAAAAAATTGTTGCATTGCTCTCTGGTCCTAACCTGAGGGCTCAAAACTAGTCCCCCAGGGTAAGCAGGAGGATAGATATAGCCCACCTTCACTATCATATTTGTCTAATCTTTCTGCTCTCTAGAGCAGATATTAAATATATAGTATGTGCATATAATGTGTATTATATTGTATTATATATAATATAAATTACATGTAACATATCATGCTATATATTATATATGTGTATACATATATGTATATATATAATGTTACATGTTCTGCATATATATAATATGCATATATCATATGTACTCATTAATTTTTGAATAAAATTGCTTATTTTGTAATTTACTTTTATTTTCATGCAGCACCATATAATGAACTTTATCCTTGCCATAAGATAGTCTACTTAAATGTGATCTCCAATGGCTGCAAAATATTCTATCATGTGGATATACCAAAAGTTATTTAACTGGTTTTCAATTGTTGGGTGATCAGGTTTTTTCCAACTTTTTATAAGTTAGTTTGAATAATACTAGTAAACATCGATAAAATACATAAAATTTGCTACATATCCCTGCTTTTTTCCTATAAGTAGAATTTCTGGGCCAAAGGAGAGGCATTTTGAAGATTTCAGATACTTACTGCCTTTGTACTCTTCTATTCAAGGTTTATTGCATTCAGCGTGACTCACGGTTTGGGGAGCAGAGGAGGAGGTGGAGACTGCGGTCCCCTCCCTGTCCCCACAGACCTCCTTGGGTGAGGTTAGAGAGTCAGGACAGGTAGAGCTTGCCCTGGTAGATCCTGCTTCCTGCATTTCTTTTTAATCCACCCAGCCCAGTCTTACTGTCCAAGTGTCTTTTAACTCCAGGAGCTTAAGCACTGAGGGTAGGTCAGGGTTGGAGGAGGGGCTGCAAAGCTTCCATGGCCTGGGGAATGGTGGGGCAGTCTGGTCCAGGGTAACCCAAGTGATTCTGGTTCTAAGGAGACAGGAAAAAAATGATTGACAGAAGTTGTCAAAGTATAAGTTTTAAGGTGTTAAAAATATAACTCTCATAGGGCTCCTGGGTGTCTCAGTTGGTTAAGCGTCTGACTTCGGCTCAGGTCATTATCTTGTGGTCTGTGAGTTCCAGCCCTGCGTCGGGCTCTGTGCTGGACTCAGAGCCTGGACCCTGTTTCAGATTCTGTGTTTCCTTCTCTCTCTGCACTTCCCCCACTCACACTCTGTCTCTCTCTCCCTCTCAAAAGTAAATAAACAGTAAAAAAAAAATAAAAAATATAACTCTCTCACAAATATATAGGAAATGTGTCAAAAATATATTTAAGTCCATATTAAGGCTACCAAAAGTATGGCAAAGCTAGTCAAAGGAGGAGATAAGGGACAGATCTCTCTCTCTCTGTCTCTATATCATCTATATCTATATCTAATCTATATATCTATATATCTATATATCTATATCTTTCTATCTCTATCTCCATCTATCCATATCTATATAATCTCCATACATAGATATAGATACCTATATATGTATGTATGTATGTATATATATATATATATATATATACATACATCACACACGCACACATATATGTGTGCGTGTGTGTGCGTGTGTGTGCATATATATATATACATACACATAAAGTCAGTGGAATAAAGAACGTTGGGGTAAGATGGCAAGGTTAGATATAAACCAGGGCAATAATATCATAGCAGCTGGGTTACCATTTTTCTGAACAGAACTACTTTGCTATTTTACTGGACAAAAATGACTCAACCCCTCAATCTTCTGCAAGTTAATGTCTAATTCTATAGTGTCTGGGCCTTAAATCAAACAAAAAGATACTTTCCTCTAGAGAAGGGGTCAGCAAACTGGTTTGTGGGCTCAATCTGGCCTTCTGCCTGTTTTGTAATAAAAATATATTGGAACACAGCCATATCCATTTGTTATAGGTTGTCAATAACTGTTTTTAAGATATAACAGCAGTGTTGAATAGTTGTGCCAGAAAACCTTATGGTCCTCAGGCCTAGAAGATTTACTATCTGGCCTCTTACAGAAAATATTTTGTGGACCCCTGCCCTACAGCATTGGATGCTTTTTAGGTGGGTTCGTTAGACAGTGAAAAGGCACAAATAGTCTTTTTGTCTTTTCCCCACATTTTAGATAACCTTTCTTAATACAATATTTTAGCCCTTTCCCTCTTATTTCTGACCTCAAAGAGGCAGTTCTATCTTAGCCAGTCTAGTTATTTAGACTTTAGTGATGCCAAATCTGTAAAGAGCAGGGAGTCTAGGGCATGGCATATGGATTCTAACAATTTGGAAGAGAAAGAGTGGAGACAGCTGTGTGGCAATGGATGAAAGAAAAAGAAAATTCCAAGAAATGTGGCTGGGGCTATGTATACTTTTCATGGGGTTCATGAAAATTTAAATTCAAATTGCTTTTTGTTGCCAAAGAGTGTGTGGGGTGGGGGGTGGGCAGCGGGTGGCAGGATATGGATGGATGTTTGTCCTTCTGGGACTCAGTGCTGAGACTCAGCAGCATAGTTACTCATCATCAGGGACTCAAAGGGACTGTTAATGCACTGGGAAGGAGTAAGACAGGCACAGCTTCATAAAGACCACTCCGGGAGGGTCCTCCCTCCGTGGTCTTCTGAATTGAGTGCTGTGAAGGAGGCTGACTTCCTTAATGTCAAATTTTTTGGGTGGGGGGTGGTTCAGTGTTTAAATGTTGCATGTATACATGGAAAAGACATTTACAATTATTGGAGCCTAAATTTACATAATTAATTTTTTTACAATTATAAATTTCAAAAAGCCAAAATTTTCTTAACATGTTAAGTTCAACTTAAAACTCTTGCTGTTCTAGGGACACCTGCGTGACT
Source organism: Panthera onca (assembly GCF_046562875.1). Classification (NCBI taxonomy): domain Eukaryota; kingdom Metazoa; phylum Chordata; class Mammalia; order Carnivora; family Felidae; genus Panthera; species Panthera onca. The sequence continues at coordinate 37,950,461 of NC_138341.1, forward strand.
TAGTCAGTTAAGCGTCTGACTCTTGATTTAGGCTCAGGTCATGATCTCACAGTTTGTGGGATCAAGCCCCATGTTGGGCTCCACGCTGACAGTTCGGAGCCTGTTTGGGGTTCTTTCTCTCTCCCTCTGTTTCTACCCCTCCCCCGCTCTCAAAATAAACTTAAAAAATATTGCTATTCTATTTATAATGCCAGTTTTTGGTATAACAATGAGAAAAACCATTTTCACTTTTTAAGTTCCTGCTCAGTTATTTTATTGCTTAATGTATTAAGTTCCCCTAAATATTTACCTTTCTTTTCTACCACAGTTAATTGAGGTCCCTTAAATACTTTAAACTACAAATTTAATGTATCTGCAAATTTAATATATAATTCTTTCAAATACTCCAAATGCCTGCCAAGGCAGACTTAAAAACCTAATAAACAAAATATTTCCAAGCATCTGAGTAATTTCCTGTAACTTCAAAAAAAAAAAAAAAAAAAAAAAGCAAATGAAAACCAAAGTAATAAATCAGGCTATAAAAATTGAAACAATTTTTACAAACATAAGCAAATTGTTTTCTACCCTTCAAATTAAAACCAGAAGTCTAATATCAATTACACATTTCAAATTGAAATTACAAAGATAAATTTCAGATTCTTTAATGTTTCAGTTTCTTTAATTGTTTCAAACTCATTGAGTAACAAAGACAGATTACCGGGACAATCTTAAAACTTATTTCTAAACATAAAAGTGTTAAAGCTGTGGGTTTCATTTACATCATCAGCTCTATGCTTTTTTTTTTTTTCTTAAACATTTTCTTGGAGTTGTAAAGCCATTTAATACAGGGGTACAGATCACCAATTAACCATCTGAGATGGTTCCTAAGCCAAAGATTCTGACCCTGAGGTTCCTGGGTCAGATTCAGGAACTTGTTTTGAGCTATAGGTTTGAGAATTTGAGACAGTGTCATTGGTCTCTTTTTGGGTAACTTGATGCAAACCACCTGTAATTCCTAGAGTCAATTCTTAGAGTTGGGGCCAGGCTGGTAAGTCAGTGGGAAGCCTTAGCTGTGAAATGGTCTCACAACTAAGCCCCATAGACCTTTCAAATGTTACCGTTGCCCAATTTTTATCTTAACTGCTTTCAACTTTTTCCACCTGATACAGAAAGATGAGCTCTTTCCCCTTATTTGGTACTTAGTTATTATCTTTTATTGCTTTATCAGCTAATTTACAAATTTTTTAGTATCTGATTTTTTTCAACATTTGCTGAAGACTACAATTCTGCACTCACTATAATGATTAATGAGTGCTTTAAAATCTCAGCATTCTTATGTATTTAGTGCCTGTGATGGCATAAATTCTTATGCATTTATTACCTGTGATAGCCACTGCTCACAGCTGCCATATGATAATGAGTAGGAGGGAGATGCCTCTGAGACTTTTCTAGAATCCAGTAGGACCTTAAAACGGGTTGAAGGAAAGCACAACAACATTTGGAGTTTGGCAGAGGATGACTCCAAGAGAATGTGCCAGTGGCCAGGGCAGCTCAACCTGTTTGGTTTGAGAGTAAGATCTGGGCAGTGAAAATGGTCCTGCTTATGGAGCCAGGAGAGGAGAACCCAGTCTGTGCAGGAATAACACCCACAGGGACCTGAGTAGCTAGTGTGACTGAGCACACTCTGTGGATCTCATTCAGAAGACAGGCACTGTCAGGAGAAGAGTTGCCTTGTATTTCTCCCCCAGGAATTACTGACCGACTTGTATCTATCCATGTACATCACCTCCCTTCCTCACCTTCCCTCAGGGCTACTCTAGGCTTTGCCTCCTGTGATCCTCCTTTTCCTCTCCTGTATCATTTCTCTCTCCCTCCTACCGATTGATTTATACGAGCCTACCAAACCTACTGATGTGCTATAACAACTCCCATCTTAAACATAAAAATCCTATTTGATTTTACAGCCCTCTCCGGCTACCACTGTGTTTCTCTATCCCTCTTGCTCCCCCTTTTCTTTTACAGCAAAACTATGCAAAGGAGTCTTGGCTACTCACTGGCTCCATTTGCTTGCCTTTCATTCTCTCCTGAATCAATTCCTAGAAGGGCTTTGTCCTTAAGCTCTGTCCTCTTGTTATGGCCACCCACAACCTCTTTTTCACCAGAGTCAATGGCCAGGTCCTCATGTACATGACCTCTCTGTATTGTTGGACCTGCTGGACCTCCTCCTTTACCCGCTTTCTCCTGTTGTCCTCTCCCTTCTCCTGGTTTTTCCCTCACCTCACTGGTTACTCCTCCTCAATCTCCTTTGATGGTCTATTTCTTCCTTTCAACCTCTCTATGTTGTCATTCCCAGGGCTCAGTCTTCAGCCATTCTTTCTTTTCCAGCAACTCACTCTTGTTAGGTAGTATCAGGTGACCCATGGCATCATACACTTGCTACATGCCAGATACTTCTGAATCTGAATCTAAAGGGAGATTTGGATTTTATATTCTTGTGGCTAATAGGTGTCTCAAATACAGCTTGGTTAAAACAGAACTTTTGGTCCACCCCGTTCTCCACAAAAGAACATGATATCTGCTGCTTCCCGAGGCTGCCCTATTTCTTTAAATACCCCAATTTACCCAGCTACTCAGCTCTTAAACCTGAGTCCCCTTTGATTTCTCTCTTTCTCTCATCTGCTACATTTACTCCATCAGCCAGTTCTGTTGTTTCTATGCCCAGAATATATCCCCCACCACTTATTACCCTGGTCCAGGATACTATTATTTCCTGCATAGTCCATTGCCACAGTCTCCTAACTAGTTTCTCTGCTTCCACTTTTGTCATCCTTTCTTCCTGTCCCCAGGCTCCATTCTTCACACAACAGCAAGATGATAAAGAATACAAGAGATTATCTCTTCCGTGTTTAAGAACCTCCAATGGTTTTGCATGACACACTAGGTCCACCCTTCTTGCATAGAGACCTGGCCCTTGTCCGTCTCTCCTGTGCTCACCCTGCCTCAGCCACATTGGCCTTCTTCCTGTGCCTTATTTATGTCAAGCCCACTTCTGACCTTGGGGACTTCACGTCTAGAAGTTCCCTTCTTTTGGCACACTGTTCCCCTAGATCTTAGCAAGATTGATACCTTATCTATATTCAGTACTCTACTTAAGCTACTTTCTCAGAGGGACATTTCCTGACCACCTTACCTAAAATAAAATAAAAATAACATCTTTCATTGCTAACCCACCCAGTTATTCTCCATCCTATTGCTGTGTTTGGTTATTTTCCTATCACTGATGATGAACTGATCCACAGATGCTAGAGCTGATACCTGACGTTGCTCCCACCCTGCATTGTTACAGAGGAACAAAAAACGTCAGAGTTAAGAGTGGGCCCAGGCCTCTCACTCCAACCTTTAACCCCTCACCACGAAGTAGAGCTCAATTAGGTGCTGTGTAGTCACCTGATGCCCTGACATCAGCTGTGGTCACTCCTGGCATTCATCCAGTCCAATAAACAGCATGAGGGCAGGCAGCCATGTGAATAGCAGAAAGGAGGCAGGCTTACCTTCACTTCCCATTGTATATTTGCTCTTCTACCCTTCAAGAAAGAAGAGAACGCCAGTCTTCCCACACATGGCTCCTCTCAGGAAGTTACATTGCTCTGGGGAATCGGGACCCCTGGGGCACTAAACAAAGGGAATGTCTCAGTCCCCAGTGAAGGACCCCAAGGACTTTTGTGGCTTCGGGTGATTTCCATTTCTTAACTTCCAACAAAACTGAAGAAGGACCTAAATAAGTTGTTGAATAATAAGTCATTAAACATAGTTTTTTTTTCAATATATGAAATTTATTGTCAAATTGGTTTCCATACAACACCCAGTGCTCATCCCAAAAGGTGCCCTCCTCAATACCCATCACCCACCCTCCCCTCCCTCCCACCCCCCATCAACCCTCAGTTTGTTCTCAGTTTTTAACAGTCTCTTATGCTTTGGCTCTCTCCCACTCTAACCTCTTTTTTTTTTTTTTTTTTTTTTTTCCTTCCCCTCCTCCATGGGTTTCTGTTACGTTTCTCAGGATCCACATAAGAGTGAAAACATATGGTATCTGTCTTTCTCTGTATGGCTTATTTCACTTAGCATCACACTCTCCAGTTCCATCCACGTTGCTACAAAGAGCCATATTTCGTTCTTTCTCATTGCCATGTAGTACTCCATTGTGTATATAAACCACAATTTCTTTTATCCATTCATCAGTTGATGGACATTTAGGCTCTTTCCATAATTTGGCTATTGTTGAGAGTGCTGCTATAAACATTGGGGTACAAGTGCCCCTATGCATCAGTACTCCTGTATCCCTTGGGTAAATTCCTAGCAGTGCTATTGCTGGGTGATAGGGTAGGTCTATTTTTAATTTTTTGAGGAACCTCCACACTGCTTTCCAGAGTGGCTGCACCAATTTGCATTCCCACCAACAGTGCAAGAGGGTTCCCGTTTTTCCACATCCTCTCCAGCATCTATAGTCTCCTGATTTGTTCATTTTGGCCACTCTGACTGGCGTGAGGTAATATCTGAGTGTGGTTTTGATTTGTATTTCCCTGATGAGGAGCGACGTTGAGCATCTTTTCATGTGCCTGTTGGCCATCCAGATATCTTCTTTAGAGAAGTGTCTATTCATGTTTTCTGCCCATTTCTTCACTGGGTTATTTGTTTTTCGGGTGTGGAGTTTGGTGAGCTCTTTTTTTTTTTTTTAATTTTTTTTTTAATGTTTATTTATTTTTGAGACAGAGAGAGACAGAGCGTGAATGGGGGAGGGGCAGAGAGAGAGGGAGACACAGAATCGGAAGCAGGCTCCAGGCTCTGAGCCATCAGCCCAGAGCCTGACGCGGGGCTCGAACTCACGAACCGTGAGATCGTGACCTGAGCTGAAGTCGGATGCTCAACCGACTGAGCCACCCAGGCGCCCCTGGTGAGCTCTTTATAGATTTTGGATACTAGCCCTTTGTCCGATATGTCATTTGCAAATATCTTTTCCCATTCCGTTGGTTGCCTTTTAGTTTTGTTGGTTGTTTCCTTTGCTGTGCAGAAGCTTTTTATCTTCATAAGGTCCCAGTAATTCACTTTTGCTTTTAATTCCCTTGCCTTTGGGGATGTGTCGAGTAAGAGATTGCTACGGCTGAGGTCAGAGAGGTCTTTTCCTGCTTTCTCCTCTAAGGTTTTGATGGTTTCCTTTCTCACATTCAGGTCCTTTATCCATTTTGAGTTTATTTTTGTGAATGGTGTGAGAAAGTGGTCTAGTTTCAACCTTCTGCATGTTGCTGTCCAGTTCTCCCAGCACCATTTGTGAAAGAGACTGTCTTTTTTCCATTGGATGTTCTTTCCTGCTTTGTCAAAGATGAGTTGGCCATACGTTTGTGGGTCTAGTTCTGGGGTTTCTATTCTATTCCATAGGTCTATGTGTCTGTTTTTGTGCCAATACCATGCTGTCTTGATGATGACAGCTTTGTAGTACAGGCTAAAGTCTGGGATTGTGATGCCTCCTGCTTTGGTCTTCTTCTTCAAAATTACTTTGGCTATTCGGGGTCTTTTGTGGTTCCATATGAATTTTAGGATTGCTTGTTCTAGTTTCGAGAAGAATGCTGGTGCAATTTTGATTGGGATTGCATTGAATGTGTAGATAGCTTTGGGTAGTATTGACATTTTGACAATATTTATTCTTCCAATCCATGAGCAGGGAATGTCTTTCCATTTCTTTATATCTTCTTCAATTTCCTTCATAAGCTTTCTATAGTTTTCAGCATACAGATCTTTTACATCTTTGTAAACATAGTTTTTGATGATAGATGACTGACTATGTGATTTTGGCAAGTAACTTAGAAAGATTTCAAAGAATTGTGTGACATAGCTACAATAAAATTCCTTTCATTCCTATCTATGTATTATTTATATGTACATGTTTTCCCACTACCTATAGGATCAATGTTGAATAGGATCATTCTAATTATGAGTAATATATAAATGTATGAAATAATTTTTTAAAAAGCTTGGTCTCATCAAGATATATCACAAGTAATCAATATGTATTTTTTTAAATAAAGAATATCAGTCTCTTTTTTTTTTTTTTTTTTAATGTTTTACTATTTATTTTTGGGAGAGAGAGACAGACACAGCATGATCCAGGAGGGGCAGAGAGAGGGAGACACAGAATCCGAATGAAGCAGGCTCCAGGCTCTGAGCCATCAGCACAGAGCCCGACGTGGGGCTCGAACTCACGAACTGTGAGATCATGACCTGAGCCGGTCAGACGCTTAACTGACTGAGCCACGCAGGCGCCCCGTTAATAATCAATATTCATAATATGTTTATATATTTATGTTATTTTGATCAATTGTATGCTAACAATAATTGTAATGATGACTCAATCTAGAAGAATTTTTTTTAATTTAACGTCCTATATTTACATAAAAAAATAAGTTTTTTTTTAAATTAAGTTTTGATTGAACACATTTTTATTATTGCAAAGAAGTATCATAGAATGATCAGTAATATGTTTTTAGGCATGATATGTGTTACATTATATTAAAATTTCATGGGAGAAATGAATGGATATATCAGTTCAAGAAAAAAAGGAATGCTGTTAATTTTCTCCCGTTAAAGTGGAATTTTTAGATGTATAACATGTAATTTTTAGATGGATGACAGTAAGAATCAGTCACTGAGGTATTAGGATTTTGTTGGATATGTTTATAAGTGATGTAGCAGTTTTCTTTTTATGTCAAACTTACAGTATTCCAGAAATGATAACCTTTGTAATTAACTATTTAAAATCACAAAAAATTTTAGATTTTAACCTAAAACATGTATGTTGGCAAAGGGGTGAAGTCATAGTTTTTCAGAATTCTTGTAGGTGGTTTGTATGCTAAAATATCAGAAGACCAATATCTTACAAGGATTAGGGCCCTGGAAGGGTCTTTTGGGGAAGGAATTGGACTCACTGCTCTAGAAGTGAGGCCCATGATGGATGGTGCATCGAGTACATTACATACTTGGGACAAGGGTCTCATCCCCAAGGCTAGGAGGGCACCGAGGCTTAGTTCCTCTACTTGACATCTCTTCCAGGTGTTCCTGATGTGTTATATTTTATTTTACTTTATTTTTTGTTTCAGAGAGAGAACGAGTGGGGTAGAGAGACAGAAAGAGAGAGAGGGAGAGAGAGAGAGAGAGAGAGAGAGAGAGAGAGAGAGAGAATGAATCCTAAGCAGGCTCTACCCTCAGCACAGAGCCCGATGTGGGGCTTCATCCCAGGACCCTGGGATCATGACCTGAGCCGAAATCAAGAGTCAGACACTCCACCTACTGAGCCATCCAGGCAGCCCAATGATATATTGTATTTTAAAGCCAAATACAGTGTGTAGATGCTCCCGTATGTATCTGGATTCCACACATCCCTCTGCTCCAGGGACTCATCCAAACTGAGCAGTCACACACAAACCATGTGGACCGTCTGGCTAGGTGATTCTTCAGGTTGACTTGCAGTGTCAGGATGCTCAGGTGGTGGCTAGGACTCCCTCATCTCACACTTCTGATCCCTGGCATATAAAGGATGTCATACCTTTTCTGTCTCTGAGGGCTGATGGGTTTGGGTGCCGGGATGGAGGTGAGGGGCTGGGGAGAAAGAGAAGCATTGGCCCCTTCAAACAGCCTGTGTGGAAGCTCAGGGCCAGGAAGAGGGTGGCTGAATACCAGTAACAACTGACACCTTGGTCCCCTGAGGGACCCAAGCACAGGCTTCACCTGGATCCCTCTAACTGCAGCTGCCTTATTTGCCAGAAGGTGAGATGTTTTCAGAGACAGGGAGACCCCTGATTTGAGAGAGTAGCCTAGGCCCCTGGCACCCTCCTTGTCTACCTTTCCTGGTCCGTGTGCCTCGTTTCATGGTTTCATGATTTGCTTTCCAAGAAGGATTTGAATTTTCATGATTATTTGTGGAAGCAAACAATCATACTTCTACAAATAAGAAACATACTGCTTTGGGACTTCCCAGGGGGAAAATCTGTTCACTTGGCTTGCTCCAAAGTGCTAATTTAGAAGTCAGGATCTGGGTGAGATGTGATAAGAACTGGGAGGAGGCTCTGACTTTGGTTCTGCATCCCTGAGTGGGCATCACACCAGTTCTCTAAGTCATTCTCACCCTGGCTTCCAGTTGAATCAGATGTTTGTGGATAATTCAGCAAGGCTGTCCAGGGGGATGAGGAATGTGGCAGGGAGCAGGTCTGCACAGAAGGCAGGCTGACTTATCCTTCCTTCACTGGAAGGACATTGTAGCAACCACCCACCCCCAACCTAGACAAGCTCCCACACACCACTGCATCACTTACCTTCCCCCCACTAGATACTTGCTTACTCCAGCCCAAGCATATAGGATAAGCCACACCCTAACTGTATGGACTCAAATTTATAAGCACTTGCCTCCCACTGTCTGGGTACATGGGATCTCCTTGAAAGCTGGTAGCTGGTAGGTGTGGTGTGTTACCTGCTGGAGGTGCAGACAAATCGACTTCCCAGCCCATTGTAAAGACTACCTACTTCCGTTATATTGCATGCGGTTGGTAGAGTGGGGGGAGGGTTCTGGTTCTGGGGAGGGATCAGATCAAATCATCTGATCCTTTCCACTTAGAAACAGGCTATTTCGGGGCTTCTTGGTGGCTTAGTGGGTTGAGCATCCATCCGGCTCTTGATTTCGGCTCAGGTCATGATCTTACAGTTTCTGGGATCAAGCCCTGTGGTGGGCTCTGTGCTGACAGCTTGCAGCCTGCTTGGGATTCTCTCTCTTCCTCTCTGTCTTTGTCCCTCCCTTGCTTGCATGCTTGCATACAGTGCATGCATGCTGGCTCTCTCTCTCTCTCTCTCTCTCTCTCTCTCAAAAATAAATAAATAAATGTTAAAAAGAATTAAGAGTTAGAAATAGGTTATTTTTCTTTTCCAGGATAAGAACACCTAGTGCAGAGAAAGGGAGAGCTCTTATCAGGGAAAGAACTTTGCTCCAAACCAGGAATAGAATAGCCCTTGGAGGGTCAATTTTAGTCTTTGGCTCAGTTCCGAGAATTGAAACCCATGTCTTTTGAACATTTTAATGCAGAGGATTGAAAAAAATTATGTAAGTAATTCACAAACACATTCTTCTTGTAAAAAATTCAAGCATAAAGCTAAAGTTCTTCTTAGCGACCTCCCCTCCTGCTCCACCCCCACCTTACCCTAACCCAAGTAACCACTATTTTTAGTCTAGTCAGTACCCTTCTAGAGTTCTCTGCCTTACATACTCTTAGAAGCACATGGTCATGCATTTTGGATGTGCAGTGCTTTTTTCTTTTATGTAAATAGTATCATCCTGTGCTAACAGTTTTGCAATTTGACTTTTCCTCTTGATGACTTGTCTGAATCTCTTTCCATTTCAGCACTATTAAAAATTTTTTTTAACTTAGCATGGTTTATTTAACCTTTTCCTTACCAGGGGGCATTTAGGTTGTTTCAACAAAGTTTACTTTGTTGAACTTTTTATAAACAATTCTAAAATAAACATCCTTGAAATTGTTTGGGGAAGGCACCAAACAGTGGAATTGCTGAGTCATAAGTCATGTTAAAAATAAATTAGACATGGGGCGGCTGGGTGGCTCAGTCGGTTAAGGGAGTGACTCTTGATTTTGGCTCAGGTCATGGTCTCAGCGTTTGTGAGTGCCAGCTCTGCATGGGACTCTGCACTGGCAGTGCAGAGTGGCCTTGGAATTCTCTTTCCCTCTCTCTGCCCCTCCCCTACTCTCTCTCTCTCTCTCTCTCTCAAAATAAATAAATAAATATTAAAAAAATAAATTAGACATGGCCAAGTTTCTTTCCCAAATGGCTGTACCAATTTGCACTCATATAGTTGATTTGGAATCTGGCTTCCTCATAAGGTTCAATGGCTTCAAGTTTGTCATTCTTTCTGGCATGTTCTCCCTTTGGACCTGAGAGAGGTGGGTGGGATTGTATCAATCAACCAAGGAAAGGGGACAGTATCACTGCTGGGGATCCCAGGGGTACTTCTGCTTTCTTCCCTGAACTGGCCACCAGCCTCCCACCAGCTCTATCATGTACTGGGGAATGAGCACCATCCATGGACCAGCAGCCTGTCTCCTGCCAGCTCTATTATGTACTGAGAATGAGCACCACTTGGGTACCTTCCCATCCTTTGCACTGCAGTTATGAAGCAGACAGAGTTGGGAGAAGGAGCTATTGCCAGGTCATAGGGCCTCCATCTAGCTCCTGTGCCCTAGCTTGTTCTGCGAGTATTCTGAAGATGAGCAAACATTTCTAATAAATTTTATCTTGATAAACGAACAATGTCTTGCAATACGAGTAGTATGTGATGCCGAACATCACATGATCACAACTGAGCCAATGATTCTTCTCTCTCTCTCTCACTGAGGGATTGTGGATGATTGTCTCCCATGCTCAGACGCTCAGTCTCAGGCTGTGGTGTTTGGCAGAAATCAGTGATTTTTCAGAACGTTGGAAGGTGCCCACAGTTGGCATTAGTGCATTTTTTTGTCCCTTCAAAGCACCTAGAGACAGTCCTTTGCTTTTCCATCCAAGAGTAAGCTTAGGAAGGCTTTGCTTCATTCTAGGTCAGGCTGCCTGCAGATATAGACCCTTTCCTCTGCTGCTTTATTGCCAGTTACATTAAATACAATATATGACAAGAGTTTATTAATGCTATACTGTAGTCAACATATTGGTGTGGAATGCTTTGTGATTCTTTTATAGCTGCATTATAGAATGCATATAGAATGGCATTCTATTGTATCGATGTCTCATAATTCATTTAGCCAGGCTCCCATTGATAGACACTTGGGTTATTTCCAATCTTTTGCTTTTACAAGTGATGTGAAATGAGTAATTTTGATCATGTATCATTTCACATGGGTATATTTTCACCTGTAGGATAAATCCCCATGAATGAAATTGCTGGGCCAAAGGGGTTGTTTATTTGTATTTTCATAGTTATTATCAAATTTTCGTCTACATGAGTTGTACCAATTTATACTCCCACCTGTAGTATCTTAGAGTGGGGGTTTCCCCAGTCTTCCCAACAGGGTGTCTTGTTAAACTTTGATTTTTGGTAATCTGATAGGATAACACTGTTATCTCAAAGTACTGTTAATTCAATTTTCTTATAAGTTATGTTGAGCATGTTTTACTCTGTCCAAGATCTAATAGTATTTCCTTTTCTGTGGACTGCCTGTTAATACATTGTTTTGTTAGATTTTTGCCTATTGTTTTGTTGGATTTATGTTCATGTTTTTTCTAATGCTTTTGAGGGAACTCTTTATATATTAAACAAATTATCCCTTTGTGTGAGATACAGTTACAAGTATTTTTTCCCTAGGTTGTTTTGGTGTTTTGACTTTGCTTCTGGTGACTTCTGCAAATCTGAAAGTTTACTCTTTGCATCATTCATTCTTTATTCTTCACTCCATGCTTTTGATGATACTGGTCCCACTACTGAGAGTACCCTTTCCCTTCTTTTCTGTACAAGGAATCCTGCTCATTCTTTTAGGCTTGACTCATAGGTCGGTCCTCCTTGACCCTCTGTCCTTCACAGTGGATGTTGTCACTCCTCCTGGCTGCTCCTTTCATACTTTAGCTTATCTCTCTTTGCCAGGTTGCCTTATTTTTGCTTGTATATATCTGCCTCTCCTATCTAACTAGAAATGCCTTACCTGTCTTCTTTCTGTAGCTCTTAGTACATAGCATTTCCCTAATACATGTTTGTTGAATAAATGAGTGGAGAAATTGTTGGTGGCTGTTACCACCAACCCTTCCTCCCTTACTTCAGCTCATCCTGTTCTTCAGATGAGACTTGTGTACCAAATATCCTTTTCTTGAAAAATGGAAATGAAGGGGAGGGATAGGGAGGCTTGTCTTTGCTGGCCGGTGATGTTCCTAGGTATTTTGCCACACTCAGAGATGAGGATTGGGCTTACAGCTTCCCAAGGAGAACTCTCATGGCCCCATTTATCTTTACTCTTCTGGATCAGATCCCAGAAAAGGCAATTACCACATAGAAAAAAAAATTTTTTTTTCAGTGAAATTTATTTCAGAATCATTGAAGCAGAGTGATCATACTTAATCATTCATAAATATTCCTCTGTAAACAATCTGAGCTTATACATTTTTCAGCCTTGGTGAAAGGACTTGGTATAAAGATGGCACACTAGTGCAAATTAAATTAATTTCATAGATATTGAAGGCTCAGCTCTTTTCACAGACATTGATGCTTCTTGGCCCTCTTGACTTAAGTTAAATAGACTAACCCACCAATAAATAAATAAATAAATAGTTAAGAGGTTGTTCATCAGAGGCTGGGCACAAAGGACAGAGGGTTTCTTTGAACCTAAAGTGTAATGGTTTCTGCCAGGGTGGCTTTGAGTGAGTAGAAGAGATAAAGGTGACCTGGCTCAGTAGAGGGGACCTGAGGATTGGCCCTGGGAAGAAGGGGTTATTCCTCCTGGCTGGCGGACAGATCTTCTTAGCAGTGATTTAAGGAAGGCAGCTGTGCATTGATTAGATAATAGTGAAGTTCAGCCTGAGGCCATGTTTAAGCCCTTCTATTCCCCTTCCGCCAGCCAGCAGGGGTTTTTCAGCACATTTGGGCTCTTTTGAGGGTACAGGTCTCTTTAGGAAGCGCTTTCCATTGTGAAGTCAGTTATATCCTGACCACCTTTGGTATTTCCTAGGAAGACAGGCATTTCTTCTGCTTGAGAGGTGCTGATGTACCAGTTGGGGAACTGGGAAGACTCAAATTCCACATTGCCCTTGATTTCTGTCTTGTTGAAGACAAATCGCTTTTCCATCTTCTTCTTTGGGTAAACTTTGGGGTCTAACATCTGCAGCAAAACAGAAATAAGAATTTTTATGAGGGAAGGGACAAAGACACTCAGGTAAAGTTATTCTCTTGTTCAGCTAGAGAGGAAACTGATGAGTCATAGGACCAGGATCCAGACTCCTGATTTATCTTTGTGATACCAACTTTCTGTGTAGTGACTAAAAGAGCTTTTTCTCTTTTCTGAAACTTAGTATCAAATGGTAGGGAGCATAATATAAGTGAGAATTAAAAAAAAAAAATTTTTATGTTTATTTATTTTTGAGTCACAGAGAGACAGAGCATGAGTGGAGGAGGGCTAGAGAGAGAGGGGAGACACAGAATCTGAAGCAGGCTCTAGGCTCTGAGCTGTCAGCACACAGCCCGACGTGGGGCTCGAACTCACGAGCTGTTAGATCATGACCTGAGCCGAAGTCGGACGCTTAACCAACTGAGCCACCCAGGAGCCCCTATAGGTGAGAATTCTATTAAAAAGTGAACATTAGGTGAAAACTTGTAGGACTACCTAGTTTCCAGGGACTTTTGTTGTATTTTTCTCTATGGCCCTGGTTAGAATGACTTCAACTTAGAATTGAAACTTTTGCTGGCAAAGCTGGTTAGGGGGGTGGTGTGGCAGGTGATTTGGAGAGTGGAGGAGATGACAGGTGACAGCTCCCTTGAATTGATTCATTTCCTAAGGTGTCATTTACCAAATGGAGTAGCCCTAACAATGTTATAAGCCTTCTAAACCTAACACTGTATAATCTGTTGGGTGGTCACAATGGCAGGACATAATAACATCAGCAAAATGACTTAATTTTCCGTGGTGGGAGTGAAAGTTTCATGCATTTGGTAGTTACATTAAATGTATTTACATTTATGCAAAATTACCAAGTAGATACGCTCCCAGATTTTCTAAGCAAAAAAGGTGGTTGTTTTGGAAATAAATGAGGGCTAAATGTGCTTCAGTGAAGCCTAGGAAGCCTTCAGCCCCTGGTACTCACCTCCAGCTGTAGGGTGGGTTTCCCGTCTTTCATCACACAGGACAGGTACAGATTATTTTTCTTGATGCACAACACTACTGGTACCTTCTTACTATTTTCCTCCCCATGCACAAAGCTCATGCGGAACACCACTAGAGAACGGAAAGGGGCCTTGTGGTCAGGAACGCACAGCCATGCAGGGCTGGCCCAACAACTGGACCTCGAGCCCAGGACTCGTACAATTAACATCTTCTGTGGGAACCCACACTAAGATTCTTATGGCCCAACAGACAGGATAACTTGGCTTGTCACAGACAGTAGCAGGGTTAGTTGCTTGATTCATATTTTCTAGAAAGAAGGTCTGCAGGGGTTTCTTAGAGCCTCATCACAGTGGCAATGAAGAATTAGGGGGTCTGATTTTTAAATGCTGAAAGAAGGAAGCCATTTTGTGACTGGCCACTGGCGTGCCCATCCGTATGGGCAGAACAATTTGATCAATGTGCAAGGCAAGAAAAGAGGTAGATCAGGGCTCCCGAAAGAAATCAGGCACAGATCTGTTTCAGGAACCTGGAGCAACAAGTGGGAAGAACTTGGGAGAGGTGAGGCTTAGCTGGGAAAAGAGGCTTCAAAGAGACGCTCATCTTAATCTTCCTTAGTCACCACCATCTCATTTGGGGGCCTTGAGGTCATGCTCACAACCCAGTTCTGAAGAAACAGGTTCATCCTGGCCTGGCTGGGATGCCTCTCTCCAAGGTCAGCAGCCTTGGAAGGGAACAGCCTGCTCCTTTCAGCTGCTCCCTTGGCTGCCCTCTTGCATACAGGGTTCAGCCACAGTGGTGAGGTGCCAGGCGGATTCCCACAACTAATGGGCTCTCCAGACTTGAAACATTTGCTGACTACAGTAGAGAGAGATAAGCTCCTGCTTGCCAGTAAAATTTCCCTACAAGGAACCATCTGGTATTGGGCGGGAAGGATGTTTGGGTTAAGGGGGCAGGGTTGGGAATGCGGATGGACACAGTATCTCCTCACCATCCTAGTTTCAACCTCAACGGCAGGAAAAAGGAACCCACAGGCAGTTAGGTCATGTCCATCAAATGACTCCTTTCTGATGGAAGCATTGACATTACACTATCATTCAAAGACTTGGCTGGACAATGGTCCTGGGTGTGCTTGAGCATTCTAATTTCTCAGAGTCTCATCTCTTGCTAAAAAATGAACATGCTAAGGGAATCAATCTGGTGTCCTTGCTAGGACCAAAACACAAATGTTTACCTGTTATACATTATACATTTTTCCACTTAGGTCATAATTTGCCTTATTGTACTACTTTGTTAAAAATGTGGAGAGTTAGCACAGGGTCAGGAGGCCAAGAAAGGAATCAAAACGTCCCCAGTTACCTTGTTGGTTCATATTCTGTCCATTGAGGTGGAGAGCCCGAAGCTCGTATGAGCCAGACAGCACCAGGCTCTTTTGGCTTATGTCTCGGAACGTGTAGTCCTGTGACTGTATGGCCGCATCACACACAAAACCGTCATCCCACGTGTCACAGATGATGGGTTCTGAAATGTGGAGCATATATGCTGTTTAGGAGGAAAATTGGAAAGGCAGGCCAGATGATGTAAGGCAGCAGAATTTGGTGTTTTGGAGGACATCTGAGCATGTGTAGCTGGTCTTCGATTATAACTGGTGGGGAGGAAGTTGGGGTGTGCGAGAACTCTGGACTTGGCATCATGAGATGTAGATTTGGGCTGCAGTTCCATTGCCGGCTGCAGACTAACAATAGAGCTACTCACGTAAAATGGCAACGGCCATAACACTAGCCCAACAGGGACAGTGTGAGACTTGCAGGAGGTAGTGCAGATGAAAACCTCTGAGAATGGTAGAGTAACTGGCAAATGTGAATAGTTATGGCGCTTTTGTGTTAAGAATAGTTTCAACTAAATTCATTTAGTTTCTAGGCTTCTCTGTTTTTCTCTCATTGCTGGCGCTTCTACATTTGAAGGACTTTAGCTTTAGGGTAGGTTAGTTGTCTGTTGAGTTATGGACTCTGAAAAGGACATGACCAGAGATCTCCTGTCTGCCCTTGGTTCTCATTAAGTACCTTCTTCAAAGATGCAGCAAAAGAGGCTCTTCAGGTCCTCACCCTGGAGGGGCCGTGAGCAGGGAAAAGATATCTTCTTCAGTTTCTCCATAGCCACAATGACCGACACGGCATGCCTAAGACTCTTGTCGTCGGGCTGGTGGGAGATTTGCAACTGGATGCCCTCATCTCCCAGAAAACTGTGGCTCAGGTTTTGGAGGCAGCCCTGTGGAGAGAGCCAGGAAGAGTATGTTAAGGTGGTTGGGCCAGAGAACTCCCATTTTGACATCAGAGAAGTAGAAGGGGCCTTAGAGATAACTGAGCTTCTAATGATAAACTCTCTTCTCTCTGAAGCATATAGAGGTTAAGTGGTTTACCCAAGGACACATGGTGAGTTAGAGACAGAACCCAAACCGGAACTGTGGGCTTTCTGATGGCCTAGAGGGTATTCTTTTAGAATAAAACCTATGTCTACCTCATTTATCTTCTTCACAAACTACTCCACCTGGCCATAAATTTATACCTTCTTCAACTGTGTCCTCTTGGGTCCCTAATGCTCTAACACTGTATATTTAATTTTTCATGGCAATGATGATCATAACATTTTCTATTCATCTATGTTCATTCAACAGGTTTTTAATTATTCTATACAAGTTCTTTCTTTTTTTCTAAACACTGTTTTATAAGCATTCTACAAATACTTTACAAGTGGTTACTATGTGTGAAATACGTTCCCACTTTCCCGTTATTCAGAGAAACCGCAAAACTGCATGAGGGCTTAAGTGAGGTTGCCCTGGTGGCTGATAATGGTTTGAATGCTCAACAGTTAAAGAGGCCTCTAACAGCACAGAGGAAAGCTGAGTGAGAGAAGTTCCTGCTCACAGCTGAGGCTCCAGATGAGGCAGAGGGAGAGACAGGCTGTGGAAGGAACAGCAGGGAAAGAGCCAGACAGAGAAGCACCCCGCCCCCCACCACCTCCCCTCAGGGCTGGAGTAAACCAGTTACTGGTTTTAAAGCATTTAGAGAAATAGGCTTTGAACAGCAATAGGGACTGACTTATTAGGCTAGAGGAAGCTGCCATGAACTGAAGAAGAAAAAAAAAAAAAGTCCGAGAAAAGTGGCTGCTTGCTAATCTGTGCAACTGACCTGGCTGGGTTGATGGCACCTTGGAAAGTTATTAGGCCTCATACAGAAAAGAAGGGACATCCTGAATGTCAAAATGGCTCTCAGTAAAGGTGAGAGTCAGAGAAACACCCATTTCCTGGGATAAACTTAGCTATCACTGACAGTATTTCAGAACTGAAGGTTACAGGAGGCCAAGAGCTAAGAGATCATCTAGTGCATGCCCCTTATATTTCAGAGGTCCAGGGGGTGAAATGGCTTCTTTAAGGTCAAATAGCAAGTGAATGATTTTCTCTCAACTCCCAATTCATCTTTTTGTTTACATCATCCACATCTTATTGTCATCAGCTCTATCCCAGGGAGCAAAAAGCTATTCTACCTTTAAAGGGGGCAGATGTACATGAACTCCCAAGGACTTCAGTGACTAATGTAGGCTGAACCCTCTCTTAAAAGGAGAATTAAATTTGCACTGGAGCCGGGGCCGCCTTCCAAACAAGAGATAGCAAACTTTATCCCCACAGCCATTCCTCCTCGCCCTCCCTGAACATGGCCACCATCGCCAAGCCCCAGTGAGTGACTGTGGGAGCGATATCGTGCCATCCGCATCTGCCTCACTGGAAGAGGTGAAAGTCCTTCCGTCACAAAATGCCACGGGAACAAGGTGGCCCAGAACCCTTTTCCTGGAGCCTTTCTCATGTCAGAGTCCCTCCAGGAGTTGTGAGCTTGGCCCACGGTCTCACCTTCATCTTTTCGGGGCCATCAGCCTCAAAGAACAGGTCATTCTCATCACTGTAATAAAAACAGAGAGATTGCTCAGTTAGTCTCCCAGACACGTTTTGTTTTCCCTTCCCTGCAAACAGTCTCCACTATTAATAGGAAACTCAAATAGCCTGTCTCTTAAAGCTACTGAAAGCTGTTGGCAAGTTTTATGCTAATATACACGGGCAGCATGGGAGGTGGGGCAGATATCCTTTGTACTCTCTGTTGGAGCCTGAGACCTAACTTCCAGCCCAGTTAACATCTGAACTTTTGCTCTCCATCAGGCCAAACTTTGCCAAGGAGTCCCCTGTACTGTGCACTTGGAATCTTTTTTTCCTGTTTGTCATCTGCAGGAAGCCCCTGTAGCAACCACATCTGGATGTCCTATGCGGTCCCAAGGCTGGACTTGTAGTGGGAAATATGTCTTTAAACCAGATTCACTTGGAACCCCACTTGCCACTGGAAGAGGCAGTTTGGGGGACAAATCTGATCTCCAAGCACAGATAACACTCCGCTCTTGAAAGAGGAACCCTGCTCACATTGCTAGTCTCAGTCTCCCCACTGACCTGTAGTAAGCCATCATTTCACTGGTGAGTTCAGGTACTGCTGCCATGGCCATTTCAGAAACCTGGGTAAAGAGGAGAAAATGAGTAACTTCTTGCCAGGCCAGTCCCCACGAGGGCCGCCTTCTTATGTGAATTTCCCTTAGCGCCTGCAACATGGCAGGCATGCAGAGAAACAGCCTTTGAATGAATGAGTGAGTGTGTGAAAGAGCCTTCCTTTGGGTCCAGAAGAAACAGTTGCTAACCCAAACCCAAACCAGGAGCGTATTCGTTAGATCTGGAGCAGAGGCTTTGACACTGATCGCTCAGATGTCCGCTGCTACATAAGCAGTGCCCATTCCCAGAATATTTCACAAATCATAACCATAGTAGTACATGTGGTATCTTTATAGAAAACCCAGCCCTTAGGCAGAGAGGAAGGGAGAGAGGGACAGAGAGACTTGATTAGGATCGAGTCATAAAGAAGAGTTAGTTCAAGTTGTACCTGAGTAATGAAGACTGACTGGAGAGAATAGAATCCCGGAGTGGGCTGCTGTGCCTCGAGAGATCTGCTCTCTGCCAATTTCAATCTCATTCTTTTATATTCTTTAAAAGCAGAAGTAGAGAGCTGAGAAATTTCCCCTTTGGTTAACTAATTTCACAATCAAGTTTTTTAAAAAAAGAATTGATGGGAACTTCCGGGAGAAGATAAAATGAAATAATTCTCTAGGCCATGGAAAGGCAAATGGTAGCAAATGATGACACATCTTTGCAAATGTGTCATTATGCAAATATGTATTGTTTTCCTGAAAACAATTACATGAATGGTGTCAATATTAAAATACAGGATTTTCCTAGGTTAGAATAATGTTTTAATTTGGGATCGCTGGGGGCAAAGTGGAGGACATAGAGATACATACCCAAATGTGATTCCTCACTCATGCATTGTACTTAAATTTAGGAGGCTTCCCACTTGGAGATGGATTAAGGGGTAAAAAGAAATGACAGTAACCCTCCCAGTCTGTATTGAGGGTGCTGTTTTCTACTTTGGGAGCTCAGGGTCCATTATAGGAGCCTCTGGAGAGACAGTTGACCTCCTAGGATGGGGCAGAAAAAATATATTTATGCAGGGGTTAGGCTCCTGATGGGGCTGGGGGAACCTTGGAGACAAGCTCATGCAACCCTTTCAGAACAGGTGCTGGTACCCTAGCCAGTTACAAATGTAATCAGTATCAATGCTTGGTGAACAGTGCATGAGCCTGGATTGAGAATGTATTTGAAAAGATTGTGAACAAGTCAAGCTTTCAGGAGCACAATTCCTTCTTAAAATGCAGATAAGATGTTTTCTGCTCAAAATAATTTTTCTGTTAACTCTGAAATGTGAACTATTTTTTAAAAGTTTATTTATTTATTTATTTATTTGGGGGGAGAGAGAGAATGAGAATGAGGAGGGGAGGGGCACAGAGAGAGACAGACAGAGGATCCGAAGTGGACTCTGTGCTGACAGCAGACAGCCTGATGTGGGGCTCGAGCTCACAAACCCAAGACCATGACCTGAGTGGAAGTCAGACACTTAACCGACTGAGCCACCCAGGCGCCCTTGGACTATTGTTTTTATAAGACTATCTAGCTGCAACTATATGTCTTGGTATCTCCAAGAGTTATTAGACTTTTTTCCCCCCAGATCTATTGAGATATAATTCAAAAATAACACTGTGTAAGTTTAAGACGTACAACACAACAGTTTGCTATACATATATGTTGCAAAAAAGATTACCACTAAGGTTAATCAACACATCCATCACCTCATGTAATTATGTGTATATATCCTTTTTGGCGAGAACATTTAAGATCTACCCTGAGAGCAATTTTCAAGTACAGGTATATGATATGGAATAGTTAACAATAGTCACCATGTTGTATATTAGATTCCTAGAACTTATTCATCTTGTAACTTGAAGTTTGTATCCTTTGACCAAACACACTCTCCCCATTCTTTTCTCTGTTTCTATGAGTTTGCCTTCTTCTTCTCTACTTCCTCCTCTTCCTCCTCCTTATTCTTTTTCTCCTCTTCCTCCAAGATTCCACATATAGGGGGAATAATAAAGCATTTGTCTTTTTCTGTCTGACTTATTTAACCTAGTGTAATGCCCTCAAGGTCCATCCATATGGTCACAATTGGCAGGATTTCCTTCTTTTTTTATGGCTGAATAATATTCCTCTCTCTCTCTGTCTGTGTGTGTGTATGTGTGTGTGTTTGTGTGTGTGTGTCATATAAAATATCTTTGACCCATTCATATGTTGGTTGACATGTATGTTGTTTCCATGTCTTGGCTGTTGTGAATAAAGCTGCAATGAATTTGTGAACGCAAATGCGTGAGATAGTGATTTCATTTCATTTAGCTATATACCTAGAAGTGGAAATCCTGGATCATGTGGTAGTTCTATCTTTAATTTTTTGAGTAACCTCTATATTGTTTTCCATAGTGGCTGTACCAATTTACATTCCCACCAACAATGCTCTAGGGTTCCCTTTTCTCTACATCCTCAGTGATATCTCTTCTGCTTTTGATTCGAATTTCCCTGATGATTAGTGGTGTTAGGCATCTTTTCATGTAGCTGTTGGCCATTTGAATTTCTTTGTTGCAAAAATGTCTATTGAGGTCCTCTGCCCATTTTTTTAATTGGATTATTTATTTGTTTATTTTTGCTATTGAGTTATAGGTGTTCCTTATAAATTTTGGATATTAATCCCTTACCTGTATTATGGCAGATACCTTCTCCTATTCTGGAGGTTGCCTTTTTGTTTTGATTGTTTCTTTTGCTGTGCAAAAGCTTCTCAGGGTGACATAGTCCCCCTTGTTTGTTTTTGCTTTTGTTGCTTGTGTTCTTGGTGTCATATCCACAAAACCATTGTCAAGAATAGTGCCAAGGAGCTTTCCTCCTATGTTTTCTTGTAGGAGCTTTACAGTTTCAGGTCTTATTTTTAAGTCTTTAATCTATTTTGAGTTAATTTTTGTAAATGGTGCAAGTTAGGGGCCTCTAATTTCATTCTTTTGCATGTGAATATCCAGTTTTCCCAACACCATGTATTAGAAAGACTATCTTTTTTACACTGAGTATTCTTGACTCCCATGTTAAATATTAGCTGACCACGTATGCATGGGCTTATGTCTGGACTCTCAATTCTATTCCTTTGTTCTATATATCTTTTTATGCCAGTACCATACTGTTTTGGTTACTATGGCTTTGTAGTTTAGTTTGAAATTAGGAAGTGTGATGCCTCCAGCTTTGTTCTTTTTCAAGGTTGCTTTGGCTATTCAGGATCTTTTGTGGTTCCCTACAGATTTTAGGATTTTTTTTTTCCATTTCTGTAAAATATGCCACTAGATTTTTTTTTAAATTTTTTTTTAACGTTTATTTATTTTTGAGACAGAGAGAGACAGAGCATGAACGGGGGAGGGGCAGAGAGAGAGGGAGACACAGAATCGGAAGCAGGCTCCAGGCTCTGAGCCATCAGCCCAGAGCCCGACACAGGGCTCAAACTCACAGACCGTGAGATCGTGACCTGAGCTGAAGTTGGACGCTTAACCGACTGAGCCACCCAGGCGCCCCTAGATTTTTAATAGTTGTTGCATTGAATATATAGATAGCTTTAAGTAGTATGGACATTTTATTTTATTTTATTTTATTTTATTTTAATTTTTTTTAACGTTTATTTATTTTTGAGACAGAGAGAGACAGAGCATGAATGGGGGAGGGTCAGAGAGAGGGAGACACAGAATCTGAAACAGGCTCCAGGCTCCGAGCTGTCAGCACAGAGCCCGACGCAGGGCTTGAACTCATGGACCGTGAGATCATGACCTGAGCCGAAGTCGGCCGCTCAACCGACTGAGCCACCCAGGTGCCCCGTAGTATGGACATTTTAATGTATTAATTATTCCAATTCACAAACATGGGATATCTTTCCACTTATTTGGGTTTTCTTCAGTTTCTTTCATCAATGTCTCAAGTTTTCAGTGTACAGGTCTTTCACCTTCTTGGTTAAATTATTCCTATTTATTTTATTGTTTTTGATACTATTGTAAATGGGATTCTTTTTTCTTTATCAAACTTTGTTTAACTCAGAGACCAGCAGAATGCCTGCCCAGGGTAGCCCTCACATTTGTAGAATGATTGAATGACAGGTCATAAACTATGCATGGAATCTAGGAATGGGGCCTTCCCCACTTCTTTTGGCACATCTAAATTATAACATTTATTATGGCAATGAATTGAAACCTTACTGGCTTATCTGGTTCCCTTAGGAAACTGTGAACTCTTTTTTTAAAATTTTTTTAATTTTAATTTTTTTTAAGGTTTATTTACTTTTGGGAGAGAGACAGAGAGACAGAGTGTGAGTGCGGAGAGACAGAGAAAGAAGGAGACACAGAATTCAAAGCAGGCTCCAGGCTCTGAGCTGTTAGCACAGAGCCTGACGCGGGGCTCAAACTTGCCAACTATGAGATCCTGACCTGAGCCGAAGTCAGACACTCAACTGACTGAGCCACCCAGGTGCCCCAGGAGGCTGTGAACTCTTAAAGTTGGGTCTAGCACAGTGCCTAGCATGCAAACTGAGACAGTAAAACTTGCTGCCTGCATGGGTGCGCAGGAATTTGACAGTTTTCCCTCAAATAAGTATGTGCCTACTATGTGCCAGGTACTGTGCTTGCTCTATGTTGTCCGTAGGAGAGAGTTCCTGACTTTTCCAGGTAGGAGGGAAATAGACCTTACTGTGGGGCAAGGATCACTCAACAAACTGGCTCACCGAGCAGCCTTCTGAATCTTAATTAGGCTCCTAATACCTTGATATCAGGAAGGTGGTCACAAGAATGCAGTCCTTGGTAAGTTGTATGTTCCACAGGGAATCTAAAAGCTGCCTCCTGTTCAGTGCATCAATTTCTTGTGAGTTTGGTAAGCAATAGTCAGTTCTCAACTCTGAACCCTCATAAAATTGAATGGCTGTTTTTGCAGACACGCTAGAGGTCCTGTCTAGGGAACCTGATGGACATTTCTGTTTTGCTTCCACAGTCTTCACTCTACAAATTAACACTGGTCCCCAAACTTCACTGAAGGAATTACTACCTTCCTCAGAGTCTTTTTGCTGGGGTCAGCAGGACCCGGTGGTCTGATAGCTCTGTGGGCTCTCTTGACAGAGAACACAGAGATGCCTTCAGCCTGTTGATGTGATTAGAAGCTGAGTGAAGGAGGGTGAAAGCCAGTGACAGAAAGGGAGGTCTGCAAGAGACTCAAGCGTCATTTGTGAGTTAAACCATTCTATTTCTAAGGACTTGAGACTGAGGTCGGGAGTCTCAAATCTACTTCTCTATCTTCTAGCATCCAGGTTGCATGAGTTCCCATTCTTTTTTGCTCAAGGGAAATTTTGGAGCCATGGGGCAATGCCCCTTGACGTAGTAGTTTCTACAGTTCTGCCATGTCTCATCCCAGCCCCATAGCCTGGACCCCAAACCTGGCAGCATCCTGACCATCTTAGGAAGTGAAACCTCTTATTGTGTCAGGCAGGCATATTGCACAATACGTGTATCAAACCCTGTCTCTCCAAGAAGACTAGTCAGGCCACAGAACTTCCTTCAAGTCCCTAATAAACGGAAAACTTACTACAGAAATAGTTGTACTGGGGGAGGACCTAGAAGAGTGACGGTGGTGTAGATGGCAATGCAGGCCCACAAAAATGGAACAAGCAGAAGTGGGGAGTTGGCAATGCCAGGATGTAGTGGGAAGATTCATCTCTTGAGTCATTCAAGCCCTTACCAACTGCACGTTGCCCTCTGTGCTGGTCATCTTTCCAAGACAGGAGACTGGCATTTAGTCAGAGCGGGTGCTCTGGTGCCACCTTATGTCTCATATTAAGCCTCTCGCCTCTCTTATCACACCTGGCCTCACCCAATGGTCTTTAATCATTTTAAACACAAAGACAACCCAAATAATCATGGGTTAGTTCTTATATTATCATGTTTAATTGTAGTATCTACTCTCTGCCATGGGCCATTTCTTTCTTATTGACTCTCTTGTGCAGAACAGCATTAAGGCATGACTGTCCCCACCATTTTTGCCAAGTCCCATCTCATCCTTGGCATTGACTTCCAATATTCTTAAGAGTCTTTCATTTTGGGGGCACCTGAGTGGCTCAGTCAGTTGAGCGTCCAACTTCGGCTCAGGCCATGATCTCATGGTATGCCGTCAGCGCAGAGCCTGCTTTGGATCCTCTGTCTCCCTCTCTCTCTGTCCCTCCCCCCTCTCAAAAATAAACATTAAAAAAAAAGAGTCTGTCATTTCTTTCCACCATTTCCATGGGTCTTTCTGGTGTCTGAAAGTATTTACAGTGTCCTGTGTAGCCATGCCAGTCTCCATGGATACTTCTCTCCTTTTCTTTCTGTTTCAGTGATTATTTCAGATTGGGAGAGTGTGATTTTAGTTTTGAGACCTCTGCTCTTCCTTGTATAGCATCATCTCCATTGGGCCTGCCCCACTCTTGGATCCAGGTACTCAGGGCAGATAGGCAGATTCCAGGGATGGGCCATTTCCCTGCTTGGTCTAGAACAAGGAGGACTCAAATATATAGGCAGGCCACTGGGTCTGGTGAGGCATATGGTCTGCAGAGGCTTCTCCCTGTTGACTGAGTCATTATTCCACCTCTGAGAGGCCAATGGAAACTTGTCTTTCCTTTGGATTCAGTAGCAAAAGCCCTTTTGGTAGGTAAGGGGGATGCCAGGCATTTCTACTCTATATCTTTTATTGCACATAATGGGTATAAGACAGTCAGCCCCAAACACAGGGCTCTAGTGCCGCTTATACTAGGAGTCTGGAAACATTGTCTATAAAGAGCCAGTTAGTAAATATTTTAGGTTTTGTGGGTCTTGGAGTCTCTGTTGCAACTACTTAAGTCTCCCATTATTGTAAGAAAGCAGCCATAGAAAACATGTAAATGAATGAGCTTAACTGGATTTATCTTTCAGGTCATAGGATGCAAGCCCCTGTCTTATACCATTGTATTAAATCATTTTTCTCAGATGTAAACTTAGAAATAATACTTAAAAAAAAACCACCCGTCCTTTATTGAGCAACTATTACGTACCAGGTGCTTCTTTTCATTGTCTTATTTAGTCTTTATAATAAACTTTAAGGCAGATAGTATGACCCATTTCACCTATGTGAAAACTGAGGCTGACAGAGATAACTTATCTAAGATCACACAACTAGTAAATGCTGGAACCATGACTCAAACATGGTTTGGTTGAACCTAAACCAGATTCTTTTTTTTTTTTTTAAATCACTGAGCCAAATCACTGTGTTAATTGTTACACACATTTTTTTTAAATCCCATCTTGTGCTGTCCACAGTGCACAGACCTCTTTCTCAATGATCCAATTATCTTCTAAATGACATTGGCTTGGCAGATTCATGAATCTTGGCAACTCTGCCCATAAATGTTTCCACACTGTCCTTTTAGGATTAGGGTAAACTCTGTTCCCTTGTCCTCCCTCCTTATCCCACCTGGCTGTGACATGTTATGTGAATTATCTTCTTTCTCCTTCTCTCAGGGTCGCCCTGGGACTTTGCGAACTGGGTGTTTATTTCTCTCTCTTCCCTTTTCTGAGTTTCTTATTCCTTTTCACTTTCTCACCTGCTCCTGTCAGCTCTGTTGTTTGATTTCTTTTGTCTTTTCCTATCTCCTCAAGACTTTGTTATAGCACTCTCAAAAAAAAAAAAAAAAAATCCCTTTAGGATTACTACCCTTGGAATCATCAGCTTAAAAAAAAATAATGCTTACAAATACTTTGCTCCTAAAATTATGATGAAATTCTTCTCTCCTAAACTGCCTGGGGTGTGTGTATTCTACTTGCTGGTTATTACATAATTGAAGGTGATTTGGCCATTTCCTTCCAGGGTTCAGTTAATTTCACTTCTCCAATCACTTCCTCCTTGTTGGCTGTAACTGAGTTTTCTATCTTCTGGAAATAGGAAGTTCCTAGTCAAGCCACTCAGGATTTGTTGGGTTCAATGGTCCAGTCTGGGGCCCAGATTCTAGATGGTTGATCTCCCCTAATTACTAAGCAATGTGGAATGAGGAAGTCTGATTGTATAAAGGTATTATAAACATTCTGCCCAAACTCCAATATAATGGATAGGTATTCCAGAATTCACCAACCTCTGACTTGGGTTTCCTTTTTCTCCGTGGCATTAGAGGGTTGGAAAATCTTCCAGCATGTAGTAATGAGTCTATGAGGCTGCCTCACATGACCCATTTTTCAAAGTAGGTTTTCACAAGGGAGGATGTTTGATATGATAGTTCTAGAAACGATCTATCAAAGTTAACTGATGACGTGCAAGCAGAAAGTTGTATGTTAGAACTAGTAGTGATTTACAAAACATCCTTCTCAGGCTTTTTGTTAATATACATGCTCATTTTCAGAGTTTCAAATAATACAAACATTTAAAGTACAAAGGAGAAGCCCTTCACTACCCCTCTGCCCCACTGCCTTTCTCACTGGATGAGCCATTTCACCAGAAAGTATCCCAGTCACTGCAACCCAAGGACTCACCCATCCATTCATTCATCAACCACCATCAGCTGTTTGAATAGGTCTTTTTTTTGAGCACTTCCTGACTGCCTGGGATCTGTAGATTTCTCTCCATCTTCATACTCCATTGTCAATTCAAACCCTTCTCCCTTCTTACCTAGGGCATTTAAATCATCTCCTAATTGGTTTGATTGCTGCCATGGAAGTTCCATCCATCCATTCATTCCTTGTACACCAGCCACAGGGATATATATCTCCACAAAGCAAATCTGGTGACATCAAGCCCTTGCTCACATTTCATCACTGGCTCCGTATCTCCTTTGTGAATGAGTCCAAGCACCAGAGCATGCCAGGCAAGGTCCACCATGGAATCCTCTGCTCTCCTCTCCTACCCCACACTTTAACCTTCCCAAACTATTTGTAGTCCCTTGAATGCAATATTCTTTCTAGCCTCTGTGCTTTCGCACAACCTGGAACCTCCGTCTCCTCTTTGTAGTTTGTCCATCGTCTGATCCTTCAAGACTCAGTTCATACTTTACCTCCTCCATAACATGCCCCTTCCCAAGCTAAATGGTGGGTGTCCTTCCTCTGTGCTGTGAGCCTCTAACACCCTCCGCAAACCTCCGTCATCATGCTTTATTTGCTCACCTCCCTTACTATTAACATACCTGTTGCAGGGCTTGGATTATAGCTCTCATTTCCATGCCTTGCACATGACAGTGCTTCACGAATGTTGGCTGACCAAATGAATGAAAGCCAGGAGTGATCATGCTGCCACTCTCATGGCTTCCATCTTGAGCTAGCTTCCTCTGACAAGAAAGTACTTCCTTAGAAAAGAATATCCTGGATTAAAAACAGAGACTCACCAGAAGCACAATGTCCAGCTCAGAATGAGCTCCTCAGTCAGCAGCCTTGTTGATAAGCAGAGACAGCAGGTCGGCCTGATCTGGGCCTGATCCGGGATGTTGTCCTCCTGGAAAAGTTTAGTTCCTTCTGCAAAGGCACAGTGAACACCTTGCTACCCTGGCTTGAGTCAGAACGGTGTCCATCTACTTTTCTGGGGAATCCTGAGCTCTTTATGAAGTCTTCTGGGACAGGGAGGTGACAGGAGCTGTCACTATTACCAGGAAGAGATGGTGTTCTGTTCCATGTTTCATCACAAATGCCTGGGAGGTACATTTCTGGAGAGACACTCCCATTTTACCCAAAAGGCAATTTTCAGGTGTTTCTTTAGGACTTTTCCCAATTACTCTGGGAATGTGGGAGGTCCAGAAAGATGAAATCAGAGGTGATGACAAGTCAGGGTAAGTAGCTTTTGGAATGACTTCCATCATTCATCCCACCAGGCACCATGTAAGTTGTGTTCGTGGTGCATGTGTGCTATGGGTGCACAGAGGAAGGAGAACAAAACTATACAAGCCATGGTACTTGTCCTCAAGGAATTTTTGCAAATGCCTACGATTTAAGGCAGAATATGGCAGGTGTTGTGAGGTGTATAAACTGCCATGGAGGGGTCATCTGCCCTTTCCTCTACATGCGCTTAGGGACATGGCCAGGTCAGAGGAGGGGGAGAAACATGGTTTGGCTCTCGGTGAACTGAGAGTGCTCTGGGCTGCACACTGAGATGGTGTTTGGGAAATTGTGGGTTCATGTTGGAGGGATTGTTCACTGCAGAGCAAAGTGAGGACGTGAAAGCACCAGGAAAGGCATGAGGTGAGTGGTGAGTGTCTCCTCACTTTGGACCAGGGACTGTAAGAAAGAAGTAGGCTGACCTTGGCAAACTGGGCTGTGGACTGGGGTCTCCATGTGGTCATTGTTGCTCTCTGGCTTGGAGCCCTGAAAGGAATGGATACCTACTGTCAGACATCCTGGGGAGAAGGCACGCTGGGCCAGGAGGAGGGCCCTGGTGCGTATGGGGTAAATCTTAGGCATCTGGCAGCTGGGGCGAGGACTCTGAGCCTTGGACCTGCCTGGAACCCATCGTGGGGGGTAGGGCAGGGGAAGTGGGGGTGAGCTGGTTCCTACCACACTGAGAGACTCTAAGAGTGAGGCAAGGAAGGAGGCCCTGGACTGTGGGCCTGGAGGTAGCCACACTGCGCGTGGCAATTTTACTCCCCTTCTTTCATCCTCAAGACTTCAGAAAAGCCTCACTGAAGGCAGGAAGGTGGTCTCA
The DNA here is from genome assembly GCF_046562875.1 of Panthera onca. NCBI lineage: Eukaryota > Metazoa > Chordata > Mammalia > Carnivora > Felidae > Panthera > Panthera onca. The sequence goes on from NC_138341.1 coordinate 37,979,561, forward strand.
GAGATTTAGAGGAGGGCAATATACCTTCTCCAGAGCTGATAGGACAGGAGCAGTTAGGAGGCATTGTGTGCCCAGCAGTGCAGCCACCTCATGAATGGTCCCCAAGGTCAGGGGCTGGGTGCCTTTGCTCACTGTAGTATCCCCAGACACTAGAGCAGCACCTAGCAGGTAGCCGGTGCTCAGTACAATTCGATTGACTTGAATGAATGAATGAATGAATGAATGAATGAATGAGTGAATGTCACCAACAGCAGTGTGAGTGTGTCAAACTGAGGTGGAGGTCGGAGGGAGATTCTGAGACAGTGTCCTTGGGACTCTTAGAAGGTGATCACTGGGGATGCATTTCTGTCCTCATAATTAGGCATAAGGCATATTTGACCCTTATGAAACCTGGGCGTGTTGTAAGTGGTTAATGAATTGAAATAGAATGTGTTATTCAAAATGTACTACTTTGGCATGTGGATTATTTTGAGCTGAAGGCAATCAGACTCAAAACCCAGCTTATTACCTCTCCCTAAAATACCTAAACTACCTAAAATAATTTAGATAAGGGGCCTGTACCAGAAAGAGGGCTATTACCAGAGATAAGTTTTATCTGTAAGACTTTTCTGCTTCAGAGGGCAAACATCTGATAACCACACATCTTATCTGCGTGCGAATTGTCCTCCTTCCCTCTGAAGCCCCAGGCCCCTAGTCTTTTCCCTAGCTCAGAATGGCTCCATTGCTTGACTGCTTTGGGTCTCATATTTTTATGGGGCCTCTATGCAAATGAAATTAAATTTGCTTTTCTCCCGTTAATCTGTCTTATAGCAATTTAATTATTAGACCAGCTAACAAACCTAGAAGAGAAGAAGGGAAATTTTGTCTGCCCGTACAGAATCCTCACCACTGGCCTTCCCCCATCCAGGAGCCCAACTTCACCTTCCCTCTCCCTGGATGTCTGCTTCAGCAGGGCATCTGGCAGGTTTGTACTGTGCAAAGGGAGGCCTAAGGAAATGGTTACTGGGGTCTCTACATCCAGACATGATCTGAAGAGGAGTGGTTCTGTGAGGGCATTGGGGGATAATGGGAGGGCTTTGAGTGCCTGGGTGGTTCACTCTTGGCTAGTCCACGTGGCCGGTATTGTTTGCCTCCTGCTGGGCCCTGTCCACGTCTCTGGTTGCAGGATGCTTGTGGACTAGGGAGCATGGGGTTCATAGCTATGTTTGTGATGGACCCTAGGTGCCCCTCTTTAGGGGATAGGCTACCCCCATGTCTCCGAGTTTGGGGCAGAAGTCCATGACCTCAGCATGCCCCATTGCGCCATCATTAGTTAGTTTAGGTGGGGTCTCCTTCTTTGAGGCCCTTCCGAGGCTCACACAGCCAGCCCTGATGGCACTTTCTTTAATCTCTCAGCCCTCTTCCTCTTGCTTACCACACCTGGCACACAGGCTTTCTGTCTGTTTCTTGACTTGTCAGTCTTGCCCCTAACTGAGGGCAAGTTGGTTTATGTTTTTCTCATCAAGATCTCCTTTGACCCCCAAGTCTCATCCTCTGTCTCCAGTTCCAGCCATCTTTTTTTTTTTTTTTTTTTTTTTTTAATTAATTACAATGGTATGTATAGGCAGCATACAATGTTATTAGTTTCAGGGGTACGACACAGTGATCTGACAATTCTATACATTATGTAATGCTCACCGTGGTAAGTGTAGTTACCACGTATCACCATACAATGTTTTTTAATATTACCATGAACCCTATGCTGTACTTTCCATCCTTGTGACTCTATCTATCTATCTATCTATCTATCTATCTATCTATCTAATATTTTTAGAATATAATTTATTGTCAAATTGGCTAACGTACAGTGTATAGAGTGTGCTCTTGGTTTTGGGAGTAGATTCCTGTGGTTAATCGCTCACGTATAACACCCAGTGCTCATTCCAACAAGTGCCTCCTCAATGCCCATCACCCATTTTCCCCTCTCCCCGGCTCCCCCGCATCAACCCTCAGTTTGTTTTCTGTATTTAAGAGTCTCTTATGGTTTGCTTCTCTCCCTCTCTGTTTGTAACTATTTTTTTCCCCTTCCCTTCCCCCATGGGTGACTTAACTTATTTTATACCTGGAAGTTTGTACCTCTTAATCCCCTTCATCTATCTCACCCAGCCCCACAACCCCTGTCCTTCTGGCAGCCAGTTAGTTCTCTGTATTTACAAGTCTGCTTCCATTTTTTGTTTGTTTTATTTTTTAGATTCCACATATGAACATAAATGACATCATATGGTATTCGTCTTTCTCTTTCTGACTTATTTCACTTAGCATAGTATCCTCTATGTCAATCCTTGCTGTTGCAAATGGCAAGATCTCATTCTTTTTTATGGCTGAGTAATATTTCATCATGTATATTATGTATAATAAACATATACATTTATGATATTTTAAATATATATAATAGATACCACATTTTTCATAAAACTGGGCAGCTACATGCAAAAGAATGAAGCCGGACCATTTTATTACACCATACACAAAAATGAACTCAACATGGATTAAAGACCTAAATGTGGGACCCAAAGCCATAAAGCTCCTCAAAGAAAACAGGTAGTGGTCTCTTAGCTATGGGCTTCGGCAGTATATTTATGGATATGTCTCCTCAGTTAAGGGAAACAAAACCAAAAATAAACGAACGGGACTCTACACCAAAAAAAAAGTTCTAGCTACTCATTAGCACATTACTCCTGTGTATTTGCTTCTTGCTGTCTGAAATGATTTCTCATCTGTTGTTTGCTGGCAGACTGCTCCACTAGCCTGTGGCCACAATTGGAGCATACCCCTGCTGCCTTGTTCCTCTTGTGTCCCAGGCCAGGGTGGAGGATTAAGAACTTTTGAGTGGAGATTGGTCAAATGAACCAGCTGGCTCCTGTCTTAGGTTTCACCCCAGATTTTCCAAAGGATGCAGGCCCTGAAATATTAGAGTCATTCAGTTCAGTGTCTTTGGGTGGGCGGTTTGTGTCCCTGGCTCCTGCCTGGTGGATTTGCCTGCTCTGGCTGAGTGGGTAGGTTCCCTGCCCTTTCTCACTTCTTACTTCCCCTTGGGAGTTCCATCTGAAATTGCTTGTTCAGTTCAGAGAATGACCTTGCCCAACAGGGTTCTACTCCACGTGGTCTTAAGGCACCCAAGAACTCTTGCTCGGATCTCTCCTATTGAGCTACCGAAGTCAGTTTGTAGATGAGGAATGAGTCTAGCCGAGGGTCAAGCCACAGACTGGGGAAGTTGCAGACTCCCATGTAGGTGCCCAATTTCCGCCTGGAGTTTTCCCCACAGGGATGTTCAGTAAGAGAGAGGGCAGGATGTTACACTGTGCTCCTGGGGAAGCCCAGGACTGAAATCTCAGCCAAGGGCCACATTCTTCAGGAACTTGCTCAACTAGTCCTGACAGTGGGAGTTGGCCCCTGCCTGATTACCTTACTACAAATGGCTCCGTGGACGAGGGGACTAGGTCCGTATGAGTGGAGATGAAGGGAAAGGGGAATAAGACCACAATGTTTTCTCTGAACCCACAGCAGTCTTGCTGGCTTTAACGCAGATTGTTCGACTGTCAGACCACTTAGCTCTTACATTATCTTGTGGACAACCAGATCTCAGGAATCAGCCAGATTTTGTGAACTTTGGTAAGTTCCTGGACTCCCTCTTTCCTGAGATTGATTTCTTAGGAGACACTATTTTATTTATTTATTTAAATTAAAAAAAATTTTTATTTATTTTTGAGATAGAGAAAGAGCATGAACGGGGGAGGGTCAGAGAGAAGGAGACACAGAATCCGAAGCAGGCTCCAGGCTCTGAGCTGTCAGCACAGAACCCGACACGGGGCTCAAACTCACGGACTGTGAGATCATGACCTGAGCCGAAATCAGATCCTTAACCGACTGAGCCACCCAGGCTCCCCAGGAGACACTATTTTCAAGTATCAAGGATACAGTAGGATTCACCTCAGTCTCTCTTTGTTTGCTGGACAGGGAAATTTGCCCTTCTTCTTCTTCTTCTTTTTCTTCTTCTTCTTCTTCTTCTTCTTCTTCTTCTTCTTCTAATGTGCACTTATTTTAGAGAGAGAGAACATGTAGGGGAGAGTCAGAGAGAGGGAGACAGAGGATCCAAAGTGGGCTCTGCACTGACAGCAGGGAACCCAATGTGGGGCTTGAACCCACGAACCATGAGGTCATGACCTGAGCCAAAGTCGGGCTCTTAGTCATTTGAGCCACCCAGGCTCCCCTGCTCTTACTTCTTCTAAGTGCTAGTCAAAAGAAAGCAATCCTGAAAATAAGCAAACAAACTCACCATGTCAATACCCAGAACAGGACTCTTCACTTTAGTCTCCCCCAATTAATATTAGGGAGCTGCTTTGAGTGTGACTGTTTGGGAACACATGTGACCTCCCCCTCTGGTCTTTAAGCTCCTAGAGAGCCATGACAAAATCAACTCCCTCTCCTCCTATGACACCTTGCTTGTGATGAGCACTCAACTAATGGGTGGAATTATCACTGAATGTTGGGTTCTAGGAGATAGTCAGTGGGTGAGTCAAAAAGACCGAAGAGAATTAGCCTCTGCCCTCATAGCCTTATCCCTGAAAGTCACTCATCTTCCTGGCCTGATGTCCTTATGTTTAAAATGAAGACCTATCTCTCAGGGTTGTTATAAAGATAAACACGGTCCCATATGTGAAAGCATCTAACAGAGAGGGACCATTGTCAACACACAGGAAATACTAGTTTGCCTCCCTTCCTCCTTCTTTCTTCACTTCCTAATGAGAGTGGCCTCCTTTTCACTGTTGACATCAAATCTCTGATAGTAGTGATAATCCAACAGGGATCACTGGCTGTGTGTGTACGTGTGCATTAAGACTGGAAAGTGTTAACTGGCAACATTCATTCATAAAGAGCTCACTTGGTCTGGGGTTGTAGTAGGGAGGGGGAATCTTGTTCCCCAGTCAGCATCACTGTCTCTTTGTTTCATTAGTTCCTTGAGGCTGCTGTCCAAATGGAGCCCCCTGCAGTGAGCTCACCATGAATTTTCCAGCATCCTCTGTTCCCAAAAAGTATAATTGCCTTCCATATAGTATTTTCAGTATTACTAGGAATACGAAGATGAATTAAATTTAGGTACCTCTCTTCAGGGAACTTATCTTGAGTACAAGAAATTAATAGGAGGTGCTGAGAAGAGGCACCCCTTTTTGCCACCCCCAAGGCTTTGCACCTCTTAGAAAGACTCCATGTAGGCAATCATACACACAGACATCCTTCTTTCTGACCACAGCCTTCCTGTTTCTCACTCCCATACTCTCAAAGTGCCAATTATTCACCCTTATCAGGACCACTAGACCACAGATATCCTCCCTCTCTATCTGTCTTTCTGCTTTTGCTTCCTTATTCAGCCAGTTTAGTTTCTGTGCTCCATCTGTTCAACCATTTTCTTGCTGGTCTTCTCAGCAGCCTTTCCCTTTCTCTTCCCTAATACTTCCTAGGCAAAACCCCAGGCCTGGTTGTATTGATGGTCTGTTTCTTCTGCATCTCTACTGGGGCTGCTGGAGGCTGTCGAAGACAACCACCTAGCCTCACGGATGACTGCCACCTGGATGCATGGGCTCTCACATTGTCTGTCAGTCCTACAAAGCTCTCACAGCAATGATTTCAAATTCTCACCATTGACCTCAAATCCTGATCCCACCTCTCCCCCTCATACTTAGTCCTTGAAAATAGACACCCCCAGGAGAGCTCCTCCAGCATTTCCTATCATGCTTCCAGCCTGCATCCCACCCAACCCAGCAATCTGTTCTCTTATTACTGGAGTGGGAGAGGTTTTTTATCCTTCCACCCAGGCCTGGAACCTCCTGACCCACTGTTGTATGATAAAGAGTTTATCTTGTTTTTTCCCTAGATACCTGTTAAGGAATTTTTGAAACCCTTGAAGTTTCTGACTCTTGGCAGAGCCCCTAGATAACGTCAGGATGGAAGCTAGTGTCCAGAAATATCAATCACGTGATTAGAAGATTGGGGCTTTGAGCCACACGATGATATCAGTCAACTCTTCCTCCCAGCCTCCTGGGAGGGCAGGAGAGGGGGACTGAAGATTGACTTCAGTCATGTGGCCAATGATTTAATCAAACATGCTTCCATAATGAAATCCCAGAAAAACTCTAGATGCTGAGCTCGGAGAAGCCTCCTTGTTGTTGAACACAACCATGTGCTGGGAGTCTGATGCATCCTGACTCCACATGGAGAGGGCAGGGAAGCTCTCTGTTCCCTCCCAGACCTTTCCCTCTGTGTCTTGGCATTTGGCTGGTCCCCCTGATTTGTATCCTATGTAATAAAATAGTAATGATAACAGCACTTTGCTGAATTCTGTAACTCTTTCTAACGAATTATAAAACCCAAGGGGGTCTTGGGATCTTCTGAATTTATAGCCAGTCAGTCGGAAGTATGTGTGCCCTGGGGGCCCTTGAAGTGCCACTGGCACCTGAGGTCAGGACAGTCTTACTGGGGACCATGTCCTTTAACTTGTGGAGTCTGCACTAACTCTGGGTGGTTACTGCTAGAACTGAATTGAAGTACACCCAATTAGGGTTGAAATGGAATACCCATCTTCTCAAGGATCTTGCTGTTTTGGGATCTCTCTCTCCCTCATGTTCAACCTTTTACTCTCTACTGGCTCCTTCTCACCAGAGCCTCTCATGCCTTGCTTATTGAAATCAAATCAAAACAAAACTGCTTTGTTTCTCTTCAAAAAGTGCCTTCACTTGTTTTTCCTCCTACTCCTCAGCCCTCAACACATTTGTTTCCTCCCTCTACTGGATCAAAACTTCTCTGATGAAGGTCATCCTTGTCCCCACAGTCATTGATCACTTTGAGTCTTTTTTTCCCTAAAAACAACAACAAAACAAAACAAAACAAAACAAAACAAAACAAAACAAAACCCTTGACTGGCAGCATCATTTCACACTACTGATCATTTTCTTCTTAAGCCACAATCCCCTCTTGCCCCAGTTTCTGCAATACCACTATGGTTTCCTTTGGCCACTCCTTTCCCAGTCTCCCATCTAGTCTTCTTCTGTTAACCCCTTAACTATGCCAAACTGCAACTATTGTCCACTTCCTACCCTCCTGTTTGGTTCCTAGCCTGTGAAAGTCTCACCATCCCCCCAGATACCTAGAGCATCACCTTGAGCCCTTTATTTTCTTCACCACTCCAACCTCATGTCTAACAACCACCATGCTTGGTTCCTTTTACTTCCCAAGTACTCATGTCTCCATGCATTTACATCCTCTGCTTCTGTTGCTCCCCAGTCCAGATGACAACCTCCAGCTCACTTCCTCAGTAGTCTCCCTGCTTCTAGTTTTGTGACCCTCCAACCTGTTCTCCTACAGCCAGAGTGATATTTCTAGAACAGATGCAGTCATGTGGAGCCAGAGCCTATGTGGGACCTGCCCTTTGGCAAGTACCAGTGACTTTTTGTTGAATGAAGGAATGAATGTTATGCCCTTCTTTGAGACCCTTCACGAATTTCCCATGGCTCTTAGAGTCCAAGCTCCTGGACACAGTTTCTAGCCCTCTTGACTTGGCTCTTGCCCATCCCTCTTTTTGGCCGTGAATGTATTATGCTCACCCTTCTTCTATTTGGAACACCCTTCCCTTCCTTTGGCTGGGTGACTGTTATTCATCCCTTACATCCCAGCCTTCACAGGTTTTTTCCTGCCCCACCTGCCATATGTCCTAGTCACTTCCTGCTCCACCTAATATATATTTATTACATTGTATTGCAGTTGTTTGCATTATGATTTATATACCCACTAGCAGTATCTCAACATCCCCATCACTCCACGTTTTTGGCAACACTTGTTATAGCCAAACTTTAAGAATTTTGACAGTCTATTTGGTGTAAAATGGTATCTTACTATGCTTTAATTTCCATTTCTCTATTAAATTTTTTTGTTTGTTTTAGAGAGAGGGAGAGAGAGAGAGAGAAAGAGAGAGAGAACGTGAGCCTGAGCAGGGGAGTGTCAGAGGGACAGAGAGAGAGAATCTTTTTTTTTTTTTTTAACATTTATTTATTTTTGAGACAGAGAGAGAGCATGAACAGGGGAGGGTCAGAGAAAGAGGGAGACACAGAATCTGAAACAGGCTCCAGGCTCTGAGCTGTCAGCACAGAGCCCGACACGGGGCTCGAACCCACGGACTGTGAGATCATGACCTGAGCTGAAGTCGGACGCTTAACCGACTGAGCCACCCAGGCTCCGAGAGAGAGAGAGAGAGAGAGAGAGAGAGAGAGAGAGAGAATCTTAAGCAGGCTCCCCACAGAGCTTGATTCCATGACCCTGGGATCATGACTTGAGCTGAAATCAAGAGTCGGACACTCAACCGACTGACCCACCGAGGCGCACCCCCCCATTTCTCTAATTTTTTAATGAGATGGATCATCTTTTCCAATGTTTCTAGTAATTTACATTTACTTTTCTATGAAATGCATCTGCTTTTTCTTGCTGGATTTTTAAAAAAGTATTTGTAGGAGTTCTTTATATTTTGAATACTAATCTTTGGTGAAATGTATATGTTGCAAATTTTATACCCCGGTTTGTGGCTTGCCTTTCCACTTTTTAATGGTATCTCTTAATGAAAAAGTTTAACATTCAAAATGAGGTCGAAGGTTGAGGGAGGGAAGATGGCGGCGTAGGAGGACGCTGGGCTCACCGCGCGTCCTGCTGATCACTTAGATTCCACCTACACCTGCCTAAATAACCCAGAAAACCGCCAGAGGATTAGCAGAACGGAGTCTCCGGAGCCAAGTGCAGACGAGAGGCCCACGGAAGAGGGTAGGAAGGGCGGCGAGGCGGTGCGCGCTCCACGGACTGGCGGGAGGGAGCCGGGGCGGAGGGGCGGCTCGCCGGCAAAGCGGAGCCCCCGAGTCTGGCTGGCAAAAGCGGAGGGGCCTGACGGACTGTGTTCCAACAGCAAGCACGACTTAGCGTCTGGGAGGTCATAATTAGAGAAGAAATTTAAAAATATATGGAAACAAACGAAAATGAAAATACAACAATCCAAACGCTTTGGGATGCAACGAAGGCAGTCCTGAGAGGAAAATACATTGCAATCCAGGCCTATCTCAAGAAACAAGAAAAATCCCAAATACAAAATCTAACAGCACACCTAAAGGAAATAGAAGCAGAACAGCAAAGGCAGCCTAAACCCAGCAGAAGAAGAGAAATAATAAAGATCAGAGCAGAAATAAACAATATAGAATCTAAAAAAACTGTAGAGCAGATCAACGAAACCAAGAGTTGGTTTTTTGAAAAAATACACAAAATTGACAAACCTCTAGCCAGGCTTCTCAAAAAGAAAAGGGAAATGACCCAAATAGATAAAATCATGAATGAAATGGAATGATTACAACCAATCCCTCAGAGATACAAACAATTATCAGGGAATACTATGAAAAATTATATGCCAACAAATTGGACAACCTGGAAGAAATGGAAAAATTCCTAAACACCCACACTCTTCCAAAACTCAATCAGGAGGAAATAGAAAGCTTGAACAGACCCATAACCAGTGAAGAAATTGAATCGGTTATCAAAAATCTCCCAACAAATAAGAGTCCAGGACCAGATGGCTTCCCAGGGGAGTTCTACCAGACGTTTAAGGCAGAGATAATACCTATCCTTCTCAAGCTATTCCAAGAAATAGAAAGGGAAGGAAAACTTCCAGACTCATTCTATGAAGCCAGTATTACTTTGATTCCTAAACCAGACAGAGACCCAGTAAAAAAGAGAACTACAGGCCAATATCCCTGATGAATATTGATGCAAAAATCCTCAATAAGATACTAGCAAATCGAATTCAACAGCATATAAAAAGAATTATTCACCATGATCAAGTGGGATTCATTCCTGGGATGCAGGGCTGGTTCCACATTTGCAAATCAATCAACGTGATACATCACATTAATAAAAGAAAAGATAAGAACCATATGATCCTGTCAATAGATGCAGAAAAGGCATTTGACAAAATCCAGCACCCTTTCTTAATAAAAACCCTCGAGAAAGTCGGGATAGAAGGAACATACTTAAACATCATAAAAGCCATTTATGAAAAGCCCATAGCTAACATCATCCTCAACGGGGAAAAACTGAGAGCTTCCCTGAGATCAGGAACATGACAGGGATGCCCACTCTCACCACTGTTGTTTAACATAGTGCTGGAAGTTCTAGCATCAGCAATCAGACAACAAAAGGAAATCAAAGGCATCAAAATTGGCAAAGATGAAGTCAAGCTTTTGCATTTTGCAGATGACATGATATTATACATGGAAAATCCGGTAAACTCCACCAAAAGTCTGCTAGAACTGATACATGAATTCAGCAAAGTTGCAGGATACAAAATCAATGTACAGAAATCAGTTGCATTCTTATACACTAACAATGAAGCAACAGAACGACAAATAAAGAAACGGATCCCATTCAAAATTGCACCAAGAAGCATAAAATACCTAGGAATAAATCTAATCAAAGATGTAAAAGATCTGTATGCTGAAAACTATAGAAAGCTTATGAAGGTAATTGAAGAAGATATAAAGAAATGGAAAGACATTCCCTGCTGATGGATTGGAAGAATAAATATTGTCAAAATGTCAATACTACCCAAAGCTATCTACACATTCAATGCAATCCCAATCAAAATTGCACCAGCATTCTTCTCGAAACTAGAACAAGCAATCCTAAAATTCATATGGAACCACAAAAGACCCCGAATAGCCAAAGTAATTTTGAAGAAGAAGACCAAAGCAGGAGACATCACAATCCCAGACTTTAGCCTGTACTACAAAGCTGTCATCATCAAGACAGCATGGTATTGGCATAAAAACAGACACATAGACCAATGGAATAGAATAGAAACCCCAGAACTAGACCCACAAACGTATGGCCAACTCATCTTTGACAAAGCAGGAAAGAACATCCAATGGAAAAAAGACAGTCTCTTTCACAAATGGTGCTGGGAGAACTGGACAGCAACATGCAGAAGGTTGAAACTAGACCACTTTCTCACACCATTCACAAAAATAAACTCAAAATGGATAAAGGACCTGAATGTGAGACAGGAAACCATCAAAACCTTAGAGGAGAAAGCAGGAAAAGACCTCTCTGACCTCAGCCGTAGCAATCTCTTACTCGACGCGTCCCCAGAGGCAAGGGAATTAAAAGCAAAAGTGAATTACTAGGACCTTATGAAGATAAAAAGCTTCTGCACAGCAAAGGAAACAACCAACAAAACTAAAAGGCAACCAACAGAACGGGAAAAGATATTTGCAAATGACATATCGGACAAAGGGCTAGTATCCAAAATCTATAAAGAGCTCACCAAACTCCACACCCGAAAAACAAATAACCCAGTGAAGAAATGGGCAGAAAACATGAATAGACACTTCTCTAAAGAAGACATCCGGATGGCCAACAGGCACATGAAAAGATGCTCAACGTCGCTCCTCATCAGGGAAATACAAATCAAAACCACACTCAGATATCACCTCACGCCAGTCAGAGTGGCCAAAATGAACAAATCAGGAGACTATAGATGCTGGAGAGGATGTGGAGAAACGGGAACCCTCTTGCACTGTTGGTGGGAATGCAAATTGGTGCAGCCGCTCTGGAAAGCAGTGTGGAGGTTCCTCAGAAAATTAAAAATAGACCTACCCTCTGACCCAGCAATAGCACTGCTAGGAATTTATCCAAGGGATACAGGAGTACTGATGCATAGGGGCACTTGTACCCCAATGTTTATAGCAGCTCTCTCAACAATAGCCAAATTATGGAAAGAGCCGAAATGTCCATCAACTGATGAATGGATAAAGAAATTGTGGTTTATATACACAATGGAGTACTACGTGGCAATGAGAAAGAATGAAATATGGCCTTTTGTAGCAACGTGGATGGAACTGGAGAGTGTGATGCTAAGTGAAATAAGCCTTACAGAGAAAGACAGATACCATATGGTTTCACTCTTATGTGGATCCTGAGAAACGTAACAGAAACCCATGGGGGAGGGGAAGGAAAAAAAAAAAAAAGAGGTTAGAGTGGGAGAGAACCAAAGCATAAGAGACTGTTAAAAACTGAGAACAAACTGAGGGTTTATGGAGGGTGGGAGGGTGGGTGGGTGGGTGATGGGTATTGAGGAGGGCACCTTTTGGGATGAGCACTGGGTGTTGTATGGAAACCAATTTGACAGTAAATTTCATATATTAAAAAAATAAATAAATAAACATTTAAAAAATGTAAAAATAAAAAAAAAAAAAACCAAAATGAGGTCGAAGTGTTCAGTTTCCCATTTATGGTTTATGCCTTTAGTGTCTGGTTTAAGAAATCACTCCCTGCCCCCAAATCACAAAGATTTTAAAGTTTTGCTTGTCACATTTTGCCGTTATTACATTTAACGGAGTGCCTCCTCTGCTGGAGAGCAGCTGCACAAGGACAGGAGGTATGGTCTTGTTTCATGCTGATTCCCAGAGCTCTGTGTAGTGACTGGTACCCAGTAAGGGATCAGTGATTGAATGAATGATTGAATAATTGAAGGTAGAAACAGAGTGGTGTGGGAATTCAGAGGGGGCAAAAGGTACCTTTGAGAAGGTGAAGGAGATAAAGTAAGATGGTGGTTCTCAATCCTGGGTTTACACTAGAGTTTCCTGGGGGAGCATTAAAATGTAGACAGTTTTACCCCAGAGATTCTTTGTGATGGGGCTGAGGCATGATCCGGGCATCAAGTGATCCTAATATGGGATCAGGGCTGAAAGCACTGGATTTTGAGGTAAAATAGTGCTGTGGTCAAGGGAACAGAAGCTGGGTTTGGTAGACTTGGGCTTGAATTTCAGCCTTGTCACTGACTAGCTGTGTGCTCTTACACTTTTGAACCTGCTTTCTTTGCCTACAAAATGGGTGTAATAACACCTGCCTGCCATGGTGGTTATGAGAGTTAGAGGAGGTAAATGTGTTCCCAGAATGAAGTGTGTTCTTAATAATTTGTAGTATGTATGTATGTATAATTTATATTTTTCACAGAGGAGATGACATTTGAGCCAGACCTCGATGCCTGCATGAAACGTAAGCATATGGTGATTGAGAGAGAAGGGCCATTCAGGTGGAAGGAATGTAATGATTCAAGGGCGTGAGGAGAAGACATCCTGGGGGAGAGTGAGCGGGCCAGTTAGCACTGGCAGACAGTGCAAGAAAGAGGGAAGTGGGGAATCTGCCAGAGGAGATGGGTGATGACCAGGTGCCAAGGGTATGGCTTCTCAGAGATTCCTGTGGGCGCTATTGTCTTCAACAAATCTCCAGCCTAGCCCTAAGTGAGCAAGAATTCTGGATTCTCTCTCTCTGTCTCTGTCTCTCCCTTCATTCCCAGACCAGAACAGTGACTGATTTTTAGGAGGAGAGTCAAAGCAGGGTGGCTGTGGGGATCAAGGGGGCAGAATACAAGAATGTTCCACATATTCTCTTACTGAATTCCTGCCTTAGTACCCCATCTACTCCAAGGCAATGCCCAGTGGGGGTTCTTCTTTCTCCCTCTCCCATATGCCTAGATTATCTTTTTTTTTCCATCTCTATGGTATTATTTATCACATCTGTTCTGTGCCACAGTTTTTCCACTTTGCATCTGCCTTTCCTCTTTTCTAGATCCTGAGTGTTCCTAGAGGTTTAGATCATTTCCTTCTTATTTACTTGTTCCCCAGAGTACAGAGAGTGCTTAATACATAAATTTTATTTAAATGGTTAATGATTTAAATAAAATTTTGTTTAAATGGATATATTGCACATCTAACTGGCTCCTGGATCAGTGCATTCTTTTCTAGCGTAACCAGGGATGGGGAACCATATCAAAGGCAGGGCCACGCCAGGTAGAAGTGCATAGAACCTTCTCCCTCACTGCTAAAAAACAGGATGGGAAGGTGCCAAAAAACAAAACCTTCCACTTTTAGAAATGTAAAACATGTGACACTTGTCACACTTAGGTGTTATCTTGCTGAGAAGTTGCTGCTGATGTTTTATGACCGCATTGTTTACCCAGATGTGGATTTGTCCCATGTGAGGAACTGAGGATAGGAATATTGTTGATGCACACTCCTGTAGGGAAGCCAATACTCAGAGAATTGTCATGAAGTTTTTGAAGAATTGTTTTGCATTTTTTTAAACATTTACTTGAATGGGTGGTTTAACTTAGTTGTGAAACCTGATAAAATGTTTGGGATATTCTCATAATGATGGCTTTGGTTTTTAGAAAAGTTATCATTTCTGGCAATACTTAAACAGCATGGTCATGTGTTTCTTAAGGCCTATCTTCTATTGTGATAGTAAAACTATATCATCGCTGTGCCGAAAAATGCTTATCCTTTTGTCCTCTGTAGGCATGTATAAACTTAGCTTGTCCCCAAAACTAAATCAGGTGAGTAAACTGCAGTGTACTAAGAAAATGGGAGGGACCAAACAATCTCTGTTTTATTTACTCTGTTGGAAATCACATATCCATCAGGAGGCTGTTTGACCACAAACAACTCTTGTGAACGGACAAAAATAAGAGTTAACAGCATCAATTTGCATTAAAAAAAACCAAACTTCAGCATGTTTTAGATGGATTATTGGTTGGGTAAGCTGATAGATCTATAATTTGGGGGGGAATTGGTTGTTGCCCTTAGTGGTTTGACTTATTTCAAAGTTATACCTACTTTTGTTGTGAAATAGTCTGGATCCTCTTAAAAAAAAAAGTTGGCTTGGGGCGCCTCGGTGAGTCAGTCAGTTGAGTGGCTGACTTCGGCTCAGGCCATGATCTCACAGCTCATGAGTTCCAGCCCTGTGATGGGCTCAGTGCTGACAGCTCAGAGCCTGGAACCTGCTTCGGATTCTGTCTCTCTGGCTTTCTCTGCCCCTCCCCCGCTCGTGCTCTGTCTCAGTCTCTCTCTCTCAAAAGTAAATAAACATAAAAAAATTAAAAACAGCAACAACAACAACAACAACAACAACAACAACAAAAAGTTGGCTTGTATAATGCTGAGAAGTACTGAACTACTCATCTGAAAGAGTAGGCCTGAGAAATAATTTGAACAAGTTTAGAGATGGACACAACTGACATCTACCTCTGTCCTAACTGGCTCCTCAGATATAGACAGGAAGGATAAGAGGAGTAACAATTAAAAGTAGGGTACCAGGGTCATCCCCACATAGTCATAGCCCCTCAGTTCCTGGAACAATATAAGGAAGCCAGAGTCTTAAGAGATTGTATTAAAAATCATGTTGCTCGGCAAGGTATCATTATCTTACCCCAAGCCTGGTTTGAGGAAGAGAATGCTCATAGATAGTTGCTACCCATGATTATGGCAGCTTCTTCAATCTCCTGACCCACGCTCTTCTATATTTGTCTTTCCGGGGCTTCGTCTCTTCTGATAGCCTTTCAGGTTCACAGTGTCCCACTGAGTGATTCCAGTCCTGGAAGTTTCTAACATTTCTAAATGACAGAGGGGCCTGATGTATGGGAGTGCAAGTGAGGTCCCGGTGACAGCATGCTTTGGGAACATTTAAAACTCTCCCAGCCTGGAGAGAAATTCTGTGAAAAGATTGGCATTTCCACAATTCCAGATTTATATAAAAAGATGACATTAGCAGTGAGTTGGAGGTGGCTAACACTGGGCCTGGGTTTCCAACTGTGGCTTCTCACTTAGATCCTTTTAAAATGGCTCTAGCTTGTTGGGTCACGTTCTGAGGACCAGCTTGGGGACTACGGGATAAAGTAATGGAAGATGCCCCTGGTACCTGCTTGATGCCTGCTCTGGGCATGTGAGGCTGGAGTGTGACTTTTAAAAAGCTTCTTGGAGTTTTACTTTCCTCGAAATAGCTCTACTTGAAGAATTTAAAGAGCTAGACAAAGTAACTGCTCAGGTCCAAGGATCTCCCAGGTGGAGGTGGGAGTGGAAGTAGTATATGTAAATTTTTCTCTGAGATAAGCTGGGAGATATTCTCAGAGAGGATACCCAATCCTTGAGACTTGAGCCATCCAGGAAACCTTGGACTAGTAGGGTAGTCATACCTGCGGAAGCCTAGGAATTCCTAGATCATCCATCTTTAATTCCCACGGCAATCCTGCATTAAGGAACTCTGGCTAGTAAACCTCCAAGGTTACTAGCGGTAAATGGGGTGGTGGTGGTGTGTTTGGCCTAGGGGTGCAGTGGGGCTTTGAGGTGAAAAGGCAGGTGGTTCTAAACCTCAGAATTTAATTTATTGTTTCTGAGTGTTCTGAGTGCAATTAAATTCAAGTACACAAGATAGGTGCTGTTGATGGACAGGGCTGCTCTAAGTATATCCAGGGTGTCTTCAACCAGGGTCCTTTCATGCTGGTAATAAATTGGGCCATCTGGGGGGGGGGTGGTCTCCACTTTCCTTTCTCCATTTTTTTCTTCTTAGCCCTGGAATCAGGGCATGGCCACTTTGTCTGGACTGGCCTTCGGAAAGCAAAACATCCTCCTCATCTCCATCATGGACGGGAACTGGTGAGGTCCTGGACGGATAGCAGATGGATCCAAGTGGGATGATAAGGGATGTGGAAAGACATGAGGAATGAGGGATGCTGCACTTGGTGTTGGAACTGTGGGGATGGATAGGTATAGAGTTGGTGGTTAGGGGGAAAAGGAGAGACCCAAGGGGGAGTGGATAGAGAAGGCAGGGCCCATGTAAGAGACTGAGGTGGAATGGCCTGCTGCTGGGGGCAGTGGTGGCATTTGTATATGTTTTGCATCCCTAGGTACTCAGTGAGCTCTTGAGAGACAGAACCTGGGCCCTAATGCTGCTTCAGTATCCCCGCAGCACAGAGCTGAGTGTGTGGTGGGCGAGTGAGAAAATGCCCTCAGATTCATATTGGCTATTGCATCATGTCTGTATTATATATGTATATGCATTTCAGGATATATAAATCGGATACTGTAGTTTTGAAATTCCTAGAATTTTTTTAAATTAAAAAAATTTTAAAGTATATGAGCTTAGAGGAAGCAATCAAGCAGTGCAGAAGAGTTCACTGTGGAAAGTAGAATGCTCTGTCTCTGCTCAGAAACAGATACTGCAGCCCAGATGTTGCTTCCATCCATCGTGATTTTTTTTTTCCTATTTTGATAGTTTTACGGAGTACATAGCTCAGGAGGCTTGACACGAGGGTGGGTCTCAGAAAATCATTGGCGGTCTCACAAAGGTAGACATACAGCGGGGAGATTTCCCCTGGGGCTCATCAGCCACTTGTCCCCTTTTCCTTCTCTGCCCAAGTTTGGCTCAGAATAGCCTGCAGTGGTGGTCAGCTGTGGGGAGCACGCTGGCATGGAGTTATCAGGAGCCCACTTAATGTCATCCTAGGCTACCCGGAAGGGTCTGCCAAGGAAACCAGGCCACCTGAGGCTCTTAGGAAGGAAGGATGCTTGTCCATTTAGGGTTTTCTAGATCCAGAGTTTAGGGGAGGAATGGTTTAGTTTTGGGCCAAGCACCCATTTGCCAAACTGGATGGGATGTACCCATGAGCTGTTGGGCTGAGTGCTGGAGAAGAGAGCAAGGCAGAGGCCAGAGACCAGGAAGTTGATGGGGTATAGGAATGCTCATGGGTACCCATCAGGGGGGCTGGGCAGCAAAGGTGGGAGTGGTCATCCCGGTGGCAATGGTGGGGGCTGAGGGTGGGGATCAATACAGGACTACGAGCTCACGAACTCGTGGGCTGCCAGTGACCTGACCACGTTTCTCTGCTTTCTTGATGCATTTCGGTCTCTCCAGCTGCAGATGACCAGGCAGCTTGGGCCTCGGTCATTCTCCATGTTGTGAGAACTTTGCAGTTGCTATACTGGGCAACACAAGGCTAGTCTGAGTCCTGTCGGGAGGAAACCTGGTGGCAGCAGCAACAGCAGCAGCAGCAGGCGGACAGATTGGCTGACAGGAGACATGTAGGTGGCTACTCCATTAGGTTTGTTTTTTTCGAGGACTCCCAGCCAGAGAGCCCTCGATGATTGATTAAATGAGAGAGGAATGGAAGCCACCTGTGAGTCAGACCCTCATAGAGACTAAGGGTCATAGGCAGTGTGTCATCCAGGGCCTGGATCATCTCTGTAGCTGGATCTGAGCCCGGTTAGTAAAGGGTGAGCTGGTTGGAGAGACGTGTTGCAAAGCTACGACACGCTCTCGGAGGAATGCGAGTGTGCAAGCACACACAGGCAGGCATGCTGTCACTTCCCCTTTCACTACCGGGGCTGTGTCTAGGCTGGGATGATGCCATCCAGTGGAAAAACAGGTTGTGCTTAGTACATAAAGACAAAGGACTTTTGGGGAGCCCGGCTATCCTGAGACCCCGGGCCCAGCCCACAGATATTGACAGATTCTGCTCTTCCAAGGCTGGGTCTCAGGGCAGATTTGTGGTCATTTGCCCACCTGTGACACCCTCCAGCTGATGAAAGGCTGCCTCTCTCTTGTAGCAAGTGGAGGCCCCAGGCCCTGGCCAGGAGCAGTGGCTGTTTGAGCAACTAATGGAAAAGGCGAATCAAAAAAAAAAAAAAAAAAAGTTATCCAAATGATATTTCCCTTGAGATGGGGAGGGGCCTTCATGTCATCTGACCCCATCCCCATCATCAGACCTTGTTCCCAAAGACATACTATGGAGGAGGGAGGTTCTGAGCGGACATCCAAGAAGGAGCCGTGCAACGAGGCCCCATCACCGGGCCTGACCAGAGAAAAACCCAGCTTGACTCACAGCTTACGTTTTAGATCCTTGTGTTGACTCAGCTCTGTTTCATCTCATCAAAACCCCTTTCTGTGACGGAAGGAGATTGGGCTAGTTACTTTCAGTTTATGCAAATCAAACGGGAGGAAGTGAGGAGTTTGTGCTGATGGCCCAGGAGGAGTGACCGGAGCCGCCACCAGAGTTGGGACAGGATCCCGCAGCCCAGCCTAGGGGAGAAGCTCCACCCCTAGGGCTGGGGTTTATTTCTACAGCTGAGGGCAGAGCCCTTAGTCT
The DNA here is from genome assembly GCF_046562875.1 of Panthera onca. Taxonomy (NCBI): domain Eukaryota; kingdom Metazoa; phylum Chordata; class Mammalia; order Carnivora; family Felidae; genus Panthera; species Panthera onca. The sequence goes on from NC_138341.1 coordinate 37,998,600, forward strand.
CCTCACGGGGAGCATTTCCCAGGAGCAGTTTCTCTTCTTGTTATCACCGCCTCCACATTGAAGCAGCCCATGTGCAGGTGTATCAGGTGCACCAGGTATGCCAGGTGCAGCGTGGCCTGGAAGGCATGGAGAGAGGGGAGTGGAAGCACGCCGTTCGACTCCAGCGAACTTGTGTCCTGTTGAAGGAGAGAGGTCACACACGCACCCACCTGCACCCCAAGAATTGCCTAACGCAGGCCACTTTTAACAAAGACCAGTGACGTTTCCGAGTCAGAATGCAAGAATAATGGAAGTAGGGCCCCAAGCAGTAACCAGGTAGGGGCCATGGATGTTGGGGTGCCATGAAGGGGCAGCACTGACCAGAGGACGACTTCAGAGAAACCGCTGAACGTGTCCAGAACAAAGCCACCACCCAAACCTCCTGTTTTGTTGCTGGAGAAAAGGTCAGGGCTGGGCTCTCCTGCTGCCTGAGTCTGAGGTCGTGGGGCCTGCGGCCATTGCCTCCAATGGTTTCTTGGGGTCGGAGGCTTTTTCGGTCTGGTTTCCACATCGGAGCTGCAGTGGGAAGATGCCAGGCATCCAGGAAATCATGGATGGGAAGGTGGACTGCAGTGCAAGGGCGGCCCCCCTGAGCAGCTGCAGCTGGCAAATTGAAAAGCGTATCCATTGTGATTTGCACGGCCACATAGGAAGGCTTGCTTATCCGCAGAAAAACAGAGGCGTGTGGTTTGCTATTTTTATATGTTTTTAAGATAGGAGTTTCAACAGTCGAAACATACAAATATTTTTATCGATTTGATTTAGTTAGGTATTTGGGGGACTAGTTTTGTAGCTCGTCTTGAACATCAGGAAAGAAGAATTATTTGATTGTTTTAATCACAAAACGTGTAGGTATTTCTGAAGTGGCAGAAATAAAGGACTTCAGTATTGGAAGGGGCCTCAGGTAGCCAATCCCTGAGGATGAGGAAGGGCATCTGAGAGATGGACTGATCTACCGGGAACTACTCAGCCAGTGACCGAAGGAAGCTGGGGTCCAGATTTGTCACCACCACTAGCCACAATGCCCACTCTGTTCAGTGCCTTCCTGCTTACAGTCTTACACATGCATTATCTCTTTTGATGTAAGCATTTTGTAGCTGTCGATAACTTGCCATTAAAGCCTCCTTAAAATGTTACAAACATTCTACTCGATTCCAATGAGTCTTTTCACTTAGCCTTTACCTAACACACAACTCCCTCCAATATTGATTGCTACGCCAGGCACAGTAAGGGTCTCCCTGAATTGTTGCTTCTTTTTAAAAAAATTTCTTTAATGTTTTATTATTTATTTTTTGAGAGAGAGAGCATGAGCAGGGGAGGGGCAGAGAGAGAGGGAGACCCAGAATCCGAAGCAGGCTCCTCTGAGCTGTTGGCACAGAGCCCGACGCGGGGCTCGAACCCACAAACCACGAGATCATAACCTGAGCCAATGTCGGACACCTAACCTACTGAGCCACCTAGGCGCCCCTGAATTGTTGCTTCTAAAGTGAACCAGACAATAATGGCAACCACAGATTGAACATCTTCTGTGTGACAAGTGGGGGGGGGGGTGTCAGCAGGGTGCACGCTGGAAACCCAAGGGCTGAAGGCTGTTCTTGCAGAAACTGAAAAGGAAGGAAAAGAACAGGAGAAACCCAAGTTAAAGTGACCACCACATCATGGACCCAGTCCCCATCAGAGCCCAGTGATGTCCATCTGCTGGTTCTACGGTGGATCAAGCAGGATAGCCCTACCTCCTCTGTGTCTCCACCTGGCCTCACCCCTAAGGCCTCCAAATGTTACTGCCACATAACTTTCTCCTTCTTTCACACTTGGGGAGATCGAGGCACCCGAAACAAATTATTATGCTTTCCTAAATCAGGTAGAATTTCCCTTCTCTATCCACAATTTTGTACTTTTTGACAGTTTCATTACATTTCACATTTCTCCACATACACCGACTGCCTTTGCAAAGTGAATTTTAAGTACAGTGCAAGGAGTGAACTCGAAATGAGATGACGGCAGTGAGGGAGTCCGACAGGGCTTTATGTAAGACAAAAAGTGGCTACCAGCCACATTATATTTATTATTTCATTTTATCCTTACAACATCAGTAAGCATCAGCTATTATTATCCTTTCCTCTTTGCAGGGGTAAAAACCAGGTTTAATAATTTGCCCCATGCCCATAAGTAGGAAGTGGTAGGGGCAGGATTTGAACCAGGGTCTGTGTCTTTAAAAGTTTTGCACCACGTTGCCGTCTCAAGAGTTGACTTTTGGTATTCCTCACAGCCACAGGAACACATCAACATGAAAGCATAAGGAAAAAAAAATACCACAAGCAAACATAAACTTAAACAGAACCTTGGTATTAGGAAACTTCTATTGTTTCAGTTGAGTCACTGACCTTGGAATATAATCAATGAGGGACCACATACAAATAGATGTCAAGTTAATTTTGTGGAGCAGCACTGTCTGGTAGAATTGTCAGCGGCTAAGCTGTACGTATAATTTAAAATGTTGTAATATCCCTATTAAAAAAGTAAGAAGAAATAGGTAAAATTAAAAATTTTTAAGTTTATTTATTCTGAGAGAGGGAGAGCATGAGTTTGGGGTGGCAGGGAGAGGAAGAGAGAGAGAGAATCTCAAGCAGGCTCCATGCTGTGAGTGTGGAACCGGATGCAGGGCTTGAACTCACGAATCATGAGATCATGACCCGAGTCGAAATCAAGAGTCAGACGCTTAACCGACTGAGCCACCCAGGTGCCCCAGTAAAGTTAATTTTAATATATTTTAATACAATATATTCCAAATATTATCATTTGAACACATAATCAATGTGAAAGTTATCAATGAGGTATCATTCTTTTTTTTTAATGTTTATTTTTGAGAGAGAGAGAGAGAGAAAGAGAGAGGGTAGGAGCAGAGGAGGGGCAGAGAGAGAGGGAGACAGAGGATCCAAAGCGGGCTCTGTGCTGACAGCAGCAAGCCTGACGTGGGGCTCAAACTCACAAACCATGAGATCATGACCTGAGCTGAAGTTGGACACTTAACTGACTGAGGCACCCAGGCGCCCCTGAGATATTATTCTTTATTTTGTGCCCCATCTTTGAAATTTGGTGTGTGTTTTATACTTTACATTTCAGGTGCTCAATAGCCTTATGTGGCATGTGGCCGCTCTGATGGACAGTGCAGGTAGGTGTCCAAACACAAAAAAGGAAAACTATGTCTGGAAGGATGGTTGTTGAATGTCAATGCCATGGCTAACTCTTAAGGAGTTGGGTATTGAAAATATCGGCAAGAAGTAAGGTGAGACAGTCATTGTTGTGCTTAAATTATTACTATTATTATTTTTTGATTTAAGAAAATAACACACTCCACATACTGCAGTAGGAGTGAGATGCAATGAGAAGAGAGCAGGTTTGAGGGGTAGTGCTGATGGGTTTATGTTTGGACTCTTCCCCACCAGCCAAGCAACTTGGGAGAGGTCATTCAACCGCTCTGAGCCTCAGCTTCCTCATTTGCAAAATGGGGATCATACCATCTGCCTCCCAGAGATGTCAGCGTAGAAAATGTTGTCTCATTGACCTTGTTTCTGGGGCTCACTTCCTTCTCTGCAAACTTCACAGCCCATTTGCTGAAACAGTGATTTCCCTGCCTTTTGTTCAAGGTCCAGAAACAGAAGTCAGCCTGTGTCTCTCTGGCCAGAACTCAGATTTTGGCCATTTTCCAGACAGTGAACACATTTCACAGGCCACACATTCAGGGGAGCACAAGTGGCACTTCCCTCATTTTTCTTTTTTTTTTTTTAATGTTTGTTTATTTATTTATTTATTTATTTATTTATTTATTTATTTATTTATAATATATGAAATTTACTGTCAAATTGGTTTCCATACAACACCCAGTGCTCATCCCAAAAGGTGCCCTCCTCAATACCCATCACCCACCCTGCCCTCCCTCCCACCCCCCATCAACCCTCAGTTTGTTCTCAGTTTTTAACAGTCTCTTATGCTTTGGTTCTCTCCCACTCTAACCTCTTTTTTTTTTTTTTTTCCTTCCCCTCCCCCATGGGTTTCTGTTACGTTTCTCAGGATCCACATAAGAGTGAAACCATATGGTATCTGTCTTTCTCTGTATGGCTTATTTCACTTAGCATCACACTCTCCAGTTCCATCCACGTTGCTACAAAAGGCCATATTTCATTTTTTCTCATTGCCACGTAGTATTCCATTGTGTATATAAACCACAATTTCTTTATCCATTCATCAGTTGATGGACATTTCGGCTCTTTCCATAATTTGGCTGTTGTTGAGAGTGCTGCTATAAACATTGGGGTACAAGTGCCCCTATGCATCAGTACTCCTGTATCCCTTGGATAAATTCCTAGCAGTGCTATTGCTGGGTCAGAGGGTAGGTCTATTTTTAATTTTCTGAGGAACCTCCACACTGCTTTCCAGAGCGGCTGCACCAATTTGCATTCCCACCAACAGTGCAAGAGGGTTCCCGTTTCTCCACATCCTCTCCAGCATCTATAGTCTCCTGATTTCTTCATTTTGGCCACTCTGACTGGCGTGAGGTGATATCTGAGTGTGGTTTTGATTTGTATTTCCCTGATGAGGAGCGACGTTGAGCATCTTTTCATGTGCCTGTTGGCCATCCGGATGTCTTCTTTAGAGAAGTGTCTATTCATGTTTTCTGCCCATTTCTTCACTGGGTTATTTGTTTTTCGGGTGTGGAGTTTGGTGAGCTCTTTATAGATTTTGGATACTAGCCCTTTGTCCGATGTGTCATTTGCAAATATCTTTTCCCATTCCGTTGGTTGCCTTTTAGTTTTGTTGGTTGTTTCCTTTGCTGTGCAGAAGCTTTTTATCTTCATAAGGTCCTAGTAATTCACTTTTGCTTTTAATTCCCTTGCCTTTGGGGTTGTGTCGAGTAAGAGATTGCTACGGCTGAGGTCAGAGAGGTCTTTTCCCGCTCTCTCCTCTAGGGTTTTGATGGTTTCCTGTCTCACATTCAGGTCCTTTATCCATTTTGAGTTTATTTTTGTGAATGGTGTGAGAAAGTGGTCTAGTTTCAACCTTCTGCATGTTGCTGTCCAGTTCTCCCAGCACCATTTGTGAAAGAGACTGTCTTTTTTCCATTGGATGTTCTTTCCTGCTTTGTCAAAGATGAGTTGGCCATACGTTTGTGGGTCTAGTTCTGGGGTTTCTATTCTATTCCATTGGTCTATGTGTCTGTTTTTGTGCCATTTTTCTATAATTTTCTAAAATTCCCCTTCATGTCTGATTGAAGCCTTTAGCATTCGTTTCTCTCAGATAAACTCAGGCACTTCAGTAATTTCTCAGTTTTTTTAGGTTTAAACTCTGCCAGGTCAGGGTTCTCCCCTCCCTCCTCTCTCCCGTGGGGGTGTTCAAGATGTGGTGGGGGTCTCCACAGCACAGGGTTGTTGGCGGGGAGGGGCCAGCGGGTCTGTGGTGGTTCTTGGGAACTGCTGAGCTTAGTCTGGCTCTGACTGGCCTCTGGCCATTGGCCTTGCTCCCCAGCATTCCCATTGCAGGGTACTCTGTGTCCTCCTTGTTCTCAACCACCGGCTTTCGGGCCCACAGGCTTCTCTCACTGCTGAGATACGAAATAAGGGCAGCTTTTGGAAGTTTTTTTGAACTTTCCTGAGGCCACAGGAAATTGCATGTTTCTGTGCTTCTGTCCAGACCTTTCTTGCTACTGTTTTTGTTATTTCTAGTTTCTGTTAGGCTTGCAGCTTCCTTGTGTTCCCTTAGATACCGTCTTCCTCCCACATCCTCCCCTCTCCACATCAGGGAAGCCTATTTTAGTCTAGTGGGCAGGGTTGTCTGGCTGTTGCACCTAGGGTTGCAGCTTTGAAGGGTATAGTTTGGGGGTAAGGCAGCCCTCGCATGGAATCAGAGTTGCTCTTGGAAATCCCTGAGATAGTTATCACACGGAGACTGTCACCTGGCTGTCCTTAAGTCCACAAACCAGTTTTTCTCGGGGCAGTTTTGGGAGGAGGGTGTTGTAGAGAGTGGTTGAGGAAGGGCAAAAGAAGATAAGCAGATGTATGTAGAGACAATCCTTAGTTAACTTCTCAAGTTTTACCTTGCCACCAAGGCTTTCTGGCTCCCCATTCCCAGATTTGGACTAATTGCCATTTTATCAACTCCTCCTCCCTTTAGAGAGGTAAACCAAAGGAAGCAGTGACAGAGACAAATCCTTCGTATTAATACAGTGGTTAAAGGGTGGGCTAGATGTTGTCTTGTCCCTAGTCTGCTTTAAAAAGCAGCACAAGGTCCCCAGGGCTGATAAATGACTACTCTGCTGGGAAGTGTCTGCGTTCAGGACCTTAAGTTGGAAACATCTTTGAAAATGAACTGGCCTTAAAGATTTTCTTCTGTGGACACCTGGGTGGCACAGTCACTTAAGCATCCGACTTCGGCTCAGGTCATGATCTCGCAGTCCGTGGGTTCAGGCCCTGCGTCCGGCTCTGTGCTGCAAGCTCAGAGCCTGGAGCCTGCTTCAGATTCTGTGTCTCCCTGTCTCTCTGCCCTTTCCCTGCTCTCGCTCTGTCTCTCTCTCTCAAAAATAAGCAAACATTAAAAAAACAATTTTTTTAAAGATTTTCTTCTGAAGTGTGGCCTTTTCATCATTAAATAGGCATGTCCTGGAGGATTTAGCGAGCAGATTCTAGGTTTGTTGAAAGGCCTGAATCACCTCACTAGTGAGCAAAGCGGAGTTCACTCTCCCCGCAGGAGACTCTCTTCCGCCACCTAGTGGCCATGTGCCCACATTCCATGTGCCACTCAGGGCATACCTCAGTGAGTTCATCCGCCCAGGGTGTTAGGGACCTTAGTAAAGAAAAGCTTAACTCAGTAAAGAAATGGGAAACACACACACACACACACACACACACACACACACACCCCACCTCAAAAGTATTTTAAGAGAAAATTGGCATTTGTTTGTGTTTCTTTATGTGTCAAGCTTTATGTCAAATTATTGCTTACATAAATAGTGCTTATTATATGTGCCAAGCACTATTCTAAAACAGAAAATAGATTTTTAGTTGTGCCCAGTCTGTGGGCATGAAAAGATAGTTGATACGAAATTTGCTAGGATGCATATTTTTGGGGGTAAGATGAGGGATTTTTTGAGGGCTAGGTTGTAGCATTCTAGAATGCTCGGAGAACCATTCCTGATGGGGTGAAGAAGGGCTGAGCAGCCGCCTCAGCCCAGTGGATTCCAGGGAGAACATTAAGACAGATGAGTCCATGAGCGCTGTCCATGCCAAAGCGACAGCTGTGGGCGAGGAAGCTGAAAGATAGCTCTTCCTATTCCTGAGAAGAAGTTAATGATAAAAATGGCATAAATACATATCTAACAGTTGCAATCAGAAACCACAGCATTAATGTGTTCCCACTGAAGTTTGGCAGTGTTTTTCATGTTTGGGAGTTTTCTAAGTGGCATTTGGACATGGTTTTTCATGTTGTTAGAGTGAGCAACAGGTGATGGAGAACATCTTCCTTTTAAGCCCCCTCCTGGGACTTGGGTTGTTCCCACACATGCAATTAGAAAGCTTCAACTTCGGGGCGCCTGGGTGGCTTGGTCGGTTGAGTGTCTGACTTCGGCTCAGGTCATGATCTCACAGTCCGTGAGTTCGAGCCCCTTGTCGGGCTTTGTGCTGACAGCTCAGAGCCTGGAACCTGTTTCAGATTCTGTGTCTCCCTCTGTCTCTGCCCCTCCCCTGTTCATGCTCTGTCTCTCTCTGTCTCAAAAATAAATAAACACTAAAAAAATTTTTTTTAATAAAAAAAAAATAGAAAGCTTCAACTTCAATCCCATCTGCCTCTGGTGTTCCCTGAGCAAATCACTTAAGTTCCGTCTTCTCCTCCGCCTCCTTCCTCTCCTCCGCCTCCTTCCTCTAAGTGTTTTTGGTTTTTGTTTTTTTTCACAAAATTCAAATGAAACACAGAATTTGCAGAAGAGAATCTCCAAGTCCCTTTTACACATCCTCACTCCCAAATGAACGCCCTGATGCCAGGATAACTATGTCAGCTGGTTGGGATCCTTCTAGGTTAAGCCCTTTCTTTTGCATGTATCCATCATAAATATATACTATTTATTTATGTATTTGCCTAGATGAGGTCATACTTAACCATATTATTTTCCCTGAAAAATAAACTTTTTCGAGGTATAATTTATATACAATTTTATTTATTTTTTAATTTCTTTTTAATTTAATTTTTGAAGGGGGAGGGAGAGAGCAGAGCAAGAGAGAGAGAGAGAGAGAGAGAGAGAGAGAGAGAGAGAGAGACAAAGAGAACCTTAAGAAGGCTCCACACCCAACACGGGACTGGATCCCACAACCCTGGGATCATGACCTGAGCTGAACTCAACAGTCGGACGCTCAACCGACTAAGTCACTCAGATGCCCTGACAACACCCATTTTTAAATGTACAGCTTGGTGATTTTTGACAAATGAAAAACTTGTGAAACTAATACCTTAGCCAAGTCATAGAATATTTCCATCACCCCCTAAAGTTCCCTAATGCCCCTTCCCGGCCAGCCTCCCACCCCATCCCCAGGCAGCCATTTGTCCACTTGGCCACTGCAGGTTTCAGTTGGTCTCTTCTACAGTTTCACAAAAACGAAACCATATATCGTGTGGTCTTTTGTGTCTGGCTTCTTTTGCTCTGGTTGTTTCTGAGATGTGGCTGTGTTTTTGTTTGTTTGTTTGTCAATAGTTAATTTCTTTCTGGGACACCTGGGTGGCTTAGTCGGTTGAGCATCCAGTGTCGGCTCAGGTCATGATCTCATGGTTCACAAGTTCGAGCCCTGGGTCTGGCTCTGTGCTGACAGCTTAGAGCCTGGAGCCGGCTTCAGATTCTGTGTCTCCCTCTCTCTGCCCTCCCCCCCGCCTCCGACTCGCACTCTGTCTCTCTCTCTCTCTCTCTCTCTCAAAAATAAATAAACATTAAAAAAATAAAATAGTTCATTTCTTTCTATTGATGAGTAGTTTTTCATTTTACAGATGTACTATAATTTGCATGTTCACTCAACTATTGATGGGCATTTGGTTTGTTTCCACCTTTTAACAATTATGAATAGAGCTGTAATGAAAATTCATGTACAAGTCTTTGTGTGGATTGATGTGTTCATTTCTCTTGGTTAAATAGCTAGGACCAGAATTCCTGGGTCATATAGTAAGTATATGTTTAACTTGGTGAAAAACTGCCCAAGAGTTCTTTGTACCTGCTATACAATGTTGTATTCCCTCCAGTGATGTGTGAGAGTTCCGGTTGCTCCATATCTTTGCCAATACTTTTTTATTTTATTTAATGCTGGATATCGAATTCAGCATATAGAGACATCTCATTGTGGTTCTAATTTTCTTCTCTCTGATGACTAACAATGTAGTGCATCTTTTCATGTGCTTATTGGACATTCACATATCTTTTTTGAAGTTTCTTTTCAGATCTTTTACCTATTCAAAAAATTTGGTGGTTTGTCTTATTGTGTTGGAAAATGTGAGGTGATAAAAAATATTTATATTGGTCTCTGCCCCCCGATTCCTGGTACAGAGCTCCTAAAGCCCTTATAAATTCCTTTTAAATAAGAGCACTAGGAGCATCTTTTGTTCTATTGAGGCTACTCTGGATGGATTCCTAAATGAGGACTGGTCACTAGAAAGGCTTGTCATGAGAGAGGGAAGAGGGACTGGAAACAGAGTTCATAACTGATATGCCTACGTGAGGAAGCCTTCATAAAAGCGCAGTTGCTCAAGGTTCAGAGAGCTTCCAGATGGGTGAATACATCCACACTGGGAGGGCGATATACCCCAACTCCTTGGGGACAGAAGCTTCTGCACTTGGGACCTTCCCAGACCCTGTCCTATGTATCTCTTTATCTGGATGTTCATCTGTATCCTTTATTACATCCTTTAGTAAACTGGTAAACATGAGTAAGTGTTTTCCTGAGTTCTGTGAGCCATTCTTTCAAATTAATCAAACCGAAGGAGGGGTCATGGGAACCCCTGACTTGTAGCCAAGTCAGATAGAAGTTGTGGGTAACCTGGGCACCTACTATTTGTGACAGGCATCTGAGGGGAGCAGTCTTGTGGATCTGAGCCCTTAACCTGTGGAATCCGACATTATCTCCTGGGGGATGTGTTAGAATTGAATTGAACTGTAGGACACTCAGCTTGTGTTGCAGAGAATTGCTTGGTGGATATTGCTTGGTGGAGAATTACACTGGGTCTTAGAACCATCACAAAAGAGTTCTGTATTTATTTTTTATTCTTTATCTATTTTGTATACAAGTCTTTTGTCAAATATAGTAATATCACGTGTCTCGCCACTTCATAGGACTGGTCAGATAAGATAATGAGCAGGAAAATGGTCTGCAAATGGGGGAACATAATTCATATATTATTCATTAGGGCCATAAGATCCTTCCTGTTGTGGTCACAGAAGCTGCTTCTTGCTTTTTATAGACCAGCACCGTGGAGCCACCCAGGCTGCCTGTGTTGGCTGCTATTAGGTTTTTTGTTTTCTTTATGATTTTTATTTTCTTTTATTAAAAAAAATTTTTTAATTAAATATAATTTATTGTCAAATTGGTTTCCATCCAACACCCAGAGCTCATCCCAACAGGTGTCCTCCTCAATGCCCATCACCCACTTTCCCCTCTCCCCCACCCCCCATCAACCCTCAGTTTGTTCTCAGTATTTAAGAGTCTCTTATGGTTCATCTCCCTCCCTCTCTGTACCTTTTTTTCCCCCGTTCCCCTCCCCCATGGTCTTCTGTTAAGTTTCTGAGGATCCACATATGAGTGAAAACATATGGTATCTGTTGTTCTCTACCTGACTTATTTCACTTAGTATAATACTCTCCAGTTCCATCTATGTTGCTGCAAATGGCCAGATTTCATTCTTTCTCATTGCCAAGTAGTATTCCATTGTATATATAAACCACATCTTCTTTATCCACTCATCAGTTGATGGACATTTAGGCTCTTTCCATAATTTGGTTATGGTTGAAAGTGCTGCTATAAATATTGGGGTCCATGTTCCCCTATGCATCAGCACTCCTGTATCCCTTGGGTAAATTCCTAGGAGTGCTATTGCCGGGTCATAGGGTAGATCTATTTTTAATTTTTTGAGGAACCTCCACACTGTTTTCCACAGCAGCTGCACCAGTTCGCATTCCCACCAAGAGTTGGCTGCTATTAGTTAATCAGAGGGTTTTTGTTTGTCTTTTCTTGCCATGTCATTCTAATTTGTGACACACAATCAACCACGATGTGTGTTTTTGGTTATGACACTGGCCTTGGAAGCCAAGGAGTGATGTGAAGTGGGTTTCCCTGATTTTGCAACAACTGTGTGTTTTGCTGGTCTTATGACACCATCTTCTTTTAACATGAATTCATGGAAGTGAAACATCTAGCAAGATACCTTGAAGACCTTCTCCCCTTCTTCATGAGTCTGATTTCTCATAAATGTAATGTTTGTTTCTTTATTCTCAAGAGCAATAAGGCTCACTGAGAAAATTTGGAAACAGCATAAAGGGAAAAACTGTCCATCCCCCTTCTTACTTCTTACTTCCTTCTTACATCCCTTCTTCTTACTTAAATATAATTTCTGGTCTTTTAAAAGTTTCTTTTCTGGGGCACCTGAGTGGCCAGTCAGTTAAGTGTCCAACTTTGGCTCAGGTCATGGTCTCATGGTTTGTGAGTTTGAGCCCCGCATTGGGCTCTGTGCTGACAGCTCAGAGCCTGGAGCCTGCTCCCGATTCTGTGTCTCCCTAGCTCTCCACCCCTCCCCCACTCACGCTCTGTCTTTCTCTCTCAAAAAAAGAAACGTTAAATACAATTTTTTTTAATGCTCTAAAAGTTTCTTTTCTGCCCTGATTTCCATGTTTGTGAGTGTTGGTCTTTTTAAGTATTTGGATTTGATCCTGGCTATCAAAGTAATATAACATCTTTGCAGAGAATTGGAAAATATGGAAAAATGGAAGAAAATCATTATAACCCCATATTTCAAAAGCAACCACTGTTAATATACTTCTAGACTGTTGTATTACTTCTTCCTTCTAGCCATTTTAACAGGAATCTTCAGACCACGGTCATGTCTTTGAGTTTTAACCTTTCTTAGATGAAAATAATCTTTATTGAGGTGCTCTTGCTAAAGAGGATTGTGAAATAAGAACTTAAAGATTGAAAATTTACAAAAAAATCATTTTTATTGCCACTGGATTCGGGCCTTGTGGCAGGTTACTGAGAAGAGGGGCTGTAACTCATAAGGGATGAAGGAAAATGAGGAAGCCGATGTTTGGAAAAAGGCCAGAGATGGGGTCATGTTTCCCAAGTGAACCCAAAAGGCGAGTTAGCAGACAAGCAAACTTTGGGTGTGCTCAAACTAGCCATACACCTGGACTACTGGGGGGAGATGAAAGTAAATCTCCTATACACTGATTGTAGCTGGGGTTCTCACACACAGGTGGGGGGAGGACAGAAAGCTCTTCATAACAGCATGTGGAGGAGGCAGGGTCAGCCTGCAGGAGAGTGTAATGAAACAGCAACCTCTAGAAATGTGTACATTTTGGGGGTTGACTTTCTTTATCACTAGGGTGCTGGGTGGGACTTTCTCAGCCATGCAGCCCAATTCTGGTCTCCCCACCCAAGCCTGGAATCTTCCTACCTCTAGGATCTTAGGTTATGTTGTCCTCTCTACTTGAACTCAACCAATCAGTGGATATGTGTTGAGTAACTACCATGTACTACACACTTTATTTAGTGAAGTTTTTGGGGGTAGGATTTGGTGGCTGAACCCTACTGCATGTCTCCCCTTTCCTCTTGTGTTCCCTGTAAAGGAATCTATATGTGCAAATTATAATGGTTCAACAGAGAACAAGGGACTAATTCTGTAAATGATGGGACAAGCATCCTATGGAACTCGATATAGGGTTCTTGTATCTGTGTTAGAGGGGCCCGTGGATTGGCTCAAGGCTGGAGAAGAGCCTCACTCAAGTTTCCTCCCCTCTGAATCTAGGTGGTTCAGTGGGTGAAATAATACAAACCAGCCACCCGGATGAGAGTTGTTATGGAGAAAGCGTGATGGACAGCTGGGCTTCCTTCTAGAAGTCTCTGACCAAGTATATTTACTAACTGGGAGAGGAAGCAGAAAGAAGAAAGGAGGATGGCTGGACCTTCTCTCTTGGGGGAGAGTATGGCCAGAATCTGTCATAGGAACCATGGCCTTCCTCACAAAGGCAAGGTGGCCTACTCTGTCTGTTCAGGGAATGAGTGGACATGAGCACAGCCATGGACTATTAGCTCACTCCCTGGTTGAAGGCACCCCAGTGGATGTCAGCGCACCCAATTAGCAACTTCTCCTCTCTGGGGTGGGGGATGCGGGGATGTCGTGGGTGCTGAGCACGTTCTTTCTTCAGGGAGGGACCCTGTAGGGGCATAATGAGGAGAGTCTTCTTTGAAAACCAACATGTGAGCTGGGACCTGAATGACAAGCTGCAGAGGGCCGGGAGATCTTCAGGGCCCCCCAGACCATGGCAGGGTGGTACTGAGGACTCATTTTAGGCCATCTGGTTGGAAACTGGGTCTCAGCCCTTGGCTGGAGGTTTAGGGGCCAGGATTCAGCTTCCAAGAGTAAGAAACTAGGGGTGCGCTTGGGGACTAGGTTTCAGTCCAATAAATCAAGGCAGGGCTGCAGTCATAGTGGGAGAACTGTCATCTGTTAGAAAACCAGGACAAACATATTTACATGGCCAGGGAAGTACGGGGGGCCTCTAGTAAGTCATTCATTTAACAAATATTACTGAACATCTGCTGTGTAACAGGTTATGTTATGGCCACTGGAGTGACGAGGTAGACAAGGTGGCCTGTTCACATAAAGCTTATGTTCCCATGGTGGAGACAGGCAAGGGACCAATTATGAATCATAAATGAAGAAAATGTCCAGATAGTGAAATACTCTGCAAAGAAAACGAAACAAGTGATGAGGGCAGCAGGTATGAAAGCCGAGAGAGTTGGTCAAGGAAGGTCTCTGAGTGGTGCCCATGAGAAAGAGTCAGGCATGAGAAGATCTGGGGAGGAGCCCCTACTTGGGGCAGAGGCAACAGTCAGTGCAAAAGCTGTGCCATTATCGGAAGAACTGAAGGAGGCCCATGCAGCACAGGAGTGAGGGAGGGGAGGGTGAAGCGGTCAGAAAGGTAGATGGACCTTATTAAATCAGGGCGAGGAATTAGGATTTGATTTTAAGTGAGCAGGAAACTACTGGAGCGTTTAAGCTGGGGAGTCACATTATCTAATTTACGATGATAAGGATCATCTTATTAGGGCTGGGGTAAAGCAGGGGCTCAGGTCCAGAGGAGAAAAGAAAACCTCACCGTTGGGGGGTAGGGCAGTAGCAGTGGGGTGAGAGGGAAGCGGACACAGTTGGAATATATCTTGGAAGGTGGAGTTACCAGGAGTCGGTAATAGAACCATAGAGAAACGGCAGACCGGGGTGCCAATTCCTAAGGGGGAAGATTGGGAAGAAGAAGCTTTGGGTGACAGGGAGGCAAGAGTTTGGTTTTGGCCAAACCACTTGAGATGCCAAATATCAATGTCACATTGGCAATTAAATAAACAAGCCTGGAGTCTATGGGAGAGGTGAGGGCTACGATGTAAACATGGGCACCATTGGCTAAGAGATTTGAAGCCATGGGACTGGATGAGATGCTTTAAGCTTGCTGGTGCCCGGACACCAGCTTAGGCAGTAAGACCATGACCAAATCCTGCCACCTGGTAGGGGCTGAAGAGGACAAGGTGGGGTCTGGCTTGCAGGCGGAGTCTTTCATACCCACAAGGTAGGTGTGACTGAGTCAGGTGGGCATTGGCACTGCTCCCTCTTCTTTCTCATTTCTCCCTCTGTAGCTCCACTCAAATCTTTTCTAGAAGCCCCCATTGTCTTCATACCCTGCCAGCTGGCCACACCAGTCTCGCTGCAGGGCCCAGGGCATACATCTGATGGTCCCCGTTTACACATCTCATTGGTTGTCATGCCCTGGGTTTTGCCCTCGGGCTCATACAGTTGACTGTGTAAAAAACCCACATTGATATTGCAATGCAGCCTCTTCAGTCCATCTGAGGCCTTTCATCTCAAGAACCGCAGGAATTTTGAACAGTCATTCAGTTTTCATTTCGAAGATGGGAAATTGAAGTCCAGGGAGGAGAAGTGGCTTGGCCGGGGTTACAAAACAAATCAGCAGAAACTGTGAGCTCCAGGAGGCTGGGGACCACTAGTGCTGTATCTTGATCATTATAGAAAAATTGGGAGTTCCAATAGTAAAAGGGGCCTTCTAAAATTAAATGATGTAGTCTTTTAAGAAAATGTTTCATTTAGAAACAATTACAGATTGGCAGGAAGGTGTAAAGGAGTATACAGGGAGGTTCTGAGCACATTTCAGCCAGCTTCTCCCACTATTAACATCTTGCACTTTTTTTTTAATGTTTATTTATTTTTGAGAGAGAGACAGAGACAGAGACAGAGACAGAGAGTGCGTGCAAGTGGGGGAGGAGCAGAGAAAGAGGGAGACACAGAATCAGAAGTAGGCTCCAGGCTCTGAGCTGTCAGCCTCAAACTCACAAACTGTGAGATCATGACATGAGCCAAAGTTGGACACTTAACCAACTGAGCCACCCAGGCGCCCCATCACATCTTGCACTCTTACAGTATAATGGCAAAACCGGGAAACTGCCCTTGGTACAATCCACAGAGTTTGTTCAGATTTCACTAGTAACACACACACACTCATTTGTGTGTGTCTGCAGCTGTATGCAGTGCTACATGTGTAGCTCCATGTAAGCACCACAATCAAGATAAGGACTATACCACCTCACATCTCCCTCTTTATAGACACACTCACCTTGTTCCCCTCATCCCTAAGCCCTGGCTTCTACCAATCAATCTGTTCTCCATCTCTGTAATTTTGTTATTTAATGGATGTTACATAAATGGAACCATGAAGTAAGTATCCTGTTGAAATTGGCTTTTCTTTACTCAGCATAATTTCCTTGAGGTTCATTCAAGTTGTTGGGTATATCAAGCGTTCTTACCCTTTCACTGCTGAGAATCTTCCAAGGCATGGGTGTGCCCCAGTTTGTTCAACCAGTCACCTCTTGAAGGACATTTGGATAGTTTCCAGTTTGGGGCCATTATGAATAAAGCAACCATAAATCATCAGTGCATAGGTTTTTGTGTGAACTTAAATCTTTATTTCTCTGGGGTGTATGCCCAAGAGTACAATTGCTGGGTCATATGGTAGGTGTTCATTTTTAGTTTTAAAAGGAGCTGCTGAACAATTTTCCAGAGTGGCTGTGCCGTTTTGTATTTCTATCACAATATATATGTGGTCTAGTTTCTCTACGTCTTTGCTAGCATTTGGTGTTCTCATTGTGTTTTCATTCTAGCCGGTGTGACAAGTATGGAGTGATGTCTCAGAGGGGTTTCAATTCATATTTTTCTAATGGCTAATGATGTCGAATATATATTCGTGTGTTAACTTGTCATCTGCATGCTATTTTTGGTGAAATGTCTGTTCATGTCTTTTGCCCATTTTTTTCTTTCTTTCAAGTTTATATATTTATTTTAAGAGAGAGAGAGAGCATGCGTGTGCATGCATGTGAATGGGGGAAGGGCAGAGAGAGAGATTCCCAAGCAGGCTCCGTGCTATCAGCATGGAGCCCAAAGCAGGGCTTGAACCCACAAACTGCAAGATCATGATCTGAGCTGAAATCAAGAGTTGGAAGCTTAACCAACTGAGCCACCAGGCACCCCTATTGCCCAATTTCTAATTGTATGGTTTATGTTTTAAATGGTGATCTTTGAGAGTTTTTTGGTATATTCCAGATACTAGTTCTTTGTCAGATATGTGATTTGCAAATATTTTTCCCAGGCTGTAATTTGTTTTTTCACCCTTTTAACAGGATCATTTGCAGAGAAAATATTTTAATTTTGATGAGTTCCAAATTATCAGTTTTTCCCTTTATGGATCATGTTCTTGGTGTCAAGTCTAAGAATTCTTTGTGTAGTCCTAGGTACCAAAGATGTTCTCCATTTTTTTTCTAGAAGTTTTATAGTTTTGTATTTTCTCTTTGAGTCCATGATCCATTTTGAGTTAATTAAAAAAAAATTTAATGTTTATTTATTTTGGGGACAGAGAGAGGCAGAGCATGAGCCGGGGAGGGGCAGAGAGAGAGAGGGAGACACAGAATCTGAAGCAGTCTCCAGGCTCTGAGCTGTCAGTGTAGAGCCCAATGTGGGGCTTGAACTTGCGAAACTCAAGATCATTACCTGAGCCAAAGTTGGACACTTCGGCAACGGAGTCACCCAGGTGCCATGTTAATTTTTATATATGGTTGAGGTTTAGGTTGAGGTTGAGGTTAATTTTTTGCCTATGGATGTCTAATTGTCCAGCATTGTTTATTGAAAAGGGTATATTTTCTCCACTGAATTACTTTTGCTACTTTGTCAAAAATTAATTGCACATACTTGTGTGGGTCCATTTCTGAGTTCTCTATTCTGTTCCATTTATCTATGTGTCTGTTCCTCTACCAATACCACATTGTCTTAATCACTGTGGCATTATAACGGCTTTAACATTGGGAAGAATATTTCCTCCTATTTCTACCATTAATCATGATTAAAAAAAAAAAAAAATTCCTCGGACTGTGTGTTTTGTTTTTGGTCGGGGGAGGTTTGGGGGATGCCATTCTTATGTTCACAGACTATTTTTTTTTCTCCAAATTATTTTCATCCCTGAACTAAAAAATATGATTGGAACAAAGCTTATAGAACTGTGTGTGTGAAATAGAAGAAAATTGGCCAAGAGTGACACCTTTACCTGGAGGAAGTTGCATGGACTTTATGTCCACTCTCTTGGCTTCTTGGAGGCCTCCTTCATGCCTATCAAATCTCAGAGGATCTTCTGGATAGTCGAAGTTATAGTAATCCTGATCTGTGTGTAAATGGAGTGAGTTTAACCTTACTACAATAGCTTAAACAAAAAGAGAGGCCTTCAGGATCCATGAGCTTTCTAAACAAAGGCTGTTGTATTTGTTTCAAGAATGTATAACCCCAAATATAGTACCTGGTGGGCATGACAGGTGATATAATTGAAAGACGTGGGTTGGGATAAGAAAGAAACCCAAGCACCATCTGAAGGGGGAAATTACCACTCTGCTCCAGCCCTCTGTGGAAACACAGCCTTAGTATTACCAGATTTTTAAAAAATAGCCAAAAATCTAGATTTTTAAAAATGTGAGCTCTCTTTGTTTTTAATGTGGGAACTAATCAGTATTTTGAAATAACACTGGGTGGGCCAGATGAACTTGTCTGTGACTCTAATCTTTCCCAAGGGTGGCCAATTTGCAACCTTTGCTACTTATCTGGGTCAGCCGACAATGTTTTGTTTGTATTGCCAGCCATGAAGGTAATGTGTGATTGTTCAAGCAATTATGTGCTCAGTGTCTAGTCTGTTTCCAGAGTCCGAGGGTGCATAAAAACAGTTTATTTGCCCATGCAGATCTTGCAATCTTGTTTACACTGTTCATTTACTTTGCAAATCTTTCATGTTTTTTTTTTTAAGCAGCCAGAGCTGAGGAAAGCTTTAGCACATTCTCTTTCTAATGATCAGTCTATCAGACTCTGTGGAATTTGATGGTCTTCTATTGACTGAGAGCCAACGGGTGTGATTCCTTTTCTAGGTGTGGTGGAGAGCCAGGAATGGAGGCTGACAGGGTGTGTGTGTGTGCGCACGTGCACGCGTGCATGCGTGTGCACATGCAATGTTGGGGAAAGGGGGCTGCAGAGGGCAATACTTAGGTGTAAAAAGCTTAGTCTGAGGCAGCATCAGGAGGCCCATGAGGTCCAAACTATTCTTATAACAATTTAAGGCATTATTACCCTTTCTCCCTCTCATTTTTAAATGTGTGTCCAGGGGAGTGTTCCAGAGGCTCTATCTATGACATATGATGATGTCATTGCTCTGATGGCTAATGAAAGACGTATATGTATGTTTTTGTGTTTTGAATTCTGTTTTAAAACAAACTTCTTTGTGATTTTAATAACATGTGAGAGTAAAGCGAGGTCTTGAGATCAAAGAGTTTAAGGACTGCTGGTCTAGGGCAGTGGTTGTCAACACTGGCTCTGTATTAGAGTCATCTGGGGAGCTTTAAATTAGTACTTTAAACTGGTAAGACCAGATAGTACACTTGATCTTAGTCAAAGGGCCGAGAAGTGATTAAATTCGAGCTTTAAACTAGCTTTAAATTAGTACTTTAATTAGGTTGCCTGAACCTCATCCTAAACCAATTGGTCCAGAATCTCTGTAGATGGGAAGTCATCATTATTGCCATGCCCACCCCCACCCCATCCGCATCCCCATCATCATCATCATTACTATTACGATTACCATCCCCATCATCATCATCATCATCATCACTATTTCCACCGCCACCATCATCATCATTAGTATTTCCATCACCATCGTCATCATCATTGTCATCGTTATCATCTTCAGCATCATCATTGTCATCATCATCAGTATCACCGTCACGCCACCTGTGACCTGCCCACCTCTGCTCAGGCCCTGTGTTATGTGCTGTACCTCTCATCATTACAGTTGCCCAGAGAGGCCAACATGATCTTACTTCACAACAGGAGAAGTTTGGGTTGGAAAAGCTGAGGTGAGTAAGGTCACAGAGCTGGCGCAGAAGCCAGGATTCGAAGCCAGTTCTCTCTGCTTTGTCAGTGTTCCCTGTCTTTGCACTACTGAAACTTGTTGAATTATGCTTTTATTCCTCCAACTCTACAGTATATTTTGATAGATTTTTATGAACAAAACTGACTATGAAGCAATAATTAGCTTATGTTTTAAACCATGTGTTAAAACCATGCAATGGTCAGTCATGACTTCTGCTTAGTACAAGATCATCAGACCACACCGCACAGAGCTGACAGAATTCCACCTAAAAGGAGAGAGACCTGGCCTCTGGGTTAACTTGGAAGGCCTTCGTGTGGTTAAATATGTATTTTTTCCTGACATTTTGAAATACTCTTCTCAGTATCATGACACCCCCACCTCACAGCTCTTACCTCGATGGACCTCAAGCTGAGCACAATTCATGAGCAGATGAAGGAAGGAATAGGACACCTTATACTTTTTGCTGAATTCTGAGCAGTAGAATGCCCTGGGTGTGCCCAAAGCCTTATCTTGCAAGTAGATCTTCATGAACAATTTATTTTAGTTTTTGTCAGGGAACTGGCTTTATGGATGCCAGAGGACGGAGCGGGGGGAGGAAGAAAAGTAGGTGCCATGAGCTCTTTGTTTCTGGGGCAGCGATCCTTTTCCTCTATGTGGAAGGAGAGCATGGTGATTAAAGGCACACAGAAGAGGTATCTGTAAGACATGCTAACCTGCCAGATACAGAGATGTAGCGATTCTCACGGAGTCCTCATTGCTCCGTCTTTGCGCTGCTTTTGCTTATTCTAATGTTAATAACAAACATTATGATCCTCCAGAGAGCTACAACCTTCCCTCTGGGGCTAGTTAAACCCTGGATCCTCTTTAGATCTCAGTTCAAGAGTCACTGCTCGGAGAATCCTCTCTCTCCCCTGGCCCCAAATCCCTATGATAAGCTGGGCTCTTCTATCTCACAGCACTTGTCCTAGGAGTTGTTTTTCATTTGCCTGGGTGGAACTTTGATTGACGTTTGTATCTCCCACTAGACTACAATTCCTTCAAGGGTAGGGGTGGTGTCTGCATTTGCTCACCATCTTTATTTCTAGCATTTAGCACCATACCTCATGCAAATAAGTTTTTGAAAATGAAATGAATGAATGTGTGAATGAATGAGTTTAGCAGTGCTGAAAATGCAACTACAGTTTGTTGTTGTTGTTGTTTGGTTTTGTTTTTAAAGTATTGGATTCCTCTCTGATGCTGTTGTTCTCAGAGTCATGTCACATTTTTTTTTCTTTATTGTAGTAGGATGCTGATAATGGTCTGTATTTGAGGCTAGACCAAACACTGTTCATGCAGACTGCTAGGTCCCAATTACCCCAAATAGCTCTCAGCTCTGTCATACACTTTATCACACTTAAAAAAAAATTTTTTTAACATTTGTTTATTTTTGAGAGACAGAGAGAGACAGAGCATGAGCAGGGGAGGGGCAGAGAGAGAGAGGGAGACACGGAATCCAAAGCAGGCTCCAGGCTCCAAGCTGTCAGCACAGAGCCTGATGCAGGGCTCAAACCCACAAACCGCGAGTTCATGACCTGAGCCGAAGTCGGACGCTCAACCAACTGAGCCACCCAGGCGCCCCACTTTATCATACTTTTAAATAAAACATATTTTGTTTTGCAAAATATGACCTGAACCACCTGCACCAGGATCACTTGGGGAGCTTTGTAAGAAAGTCTATTTCTGGGCTTACCCCTGGGCCTGCTAAATCAGAAGCTCAGGGTGTAAGGAGGTGAGAATTTGCATTTATTGTTATTATCTTTAAAAAAATGGATATGTGCCACATGATTCCAAACCCCAAAGTATAAAAAGTCATATGGGTTTTAGCAAAAGATTGAATATTTAAAAAAATTAATATACATTTTATTTTAGCATAGTTTTACGTTTATAGAAAAGTTTTGAAGATAGTGCAGAGAATACTCATTTATCCCACACTCAATTTCCTCTATTGTTAACATTTTACATTATTAGGGGCAATTTGTCATGATGAATGAACAAATAATATTGATACATTTTTATTAACTAAAATACATACTTTATTCAGATTTTATTAGTTTTTATCTAAAGTCCTTTTATCATTCTAGGATCCCATCCACATTATAATTAGTCATCCTATCTTCTTAGGTCCCTCTTGACTGTAACAGTTTCTCAGACCTTTGTGTTTTAATGACTTTGACAGTTTGAGGTATTTTGTAGATTTTCCTTCAGTTGGGGTTTGCCTCATATTTTTCTTATGATTAAACTGGAGTTACAGGCTTTTGAGAGGAAGACCATAGAGGTAAAGTACCAGTCTTATGACATCATATCAAAACTACATGTTATCAACATGACTTATCAGTGTTGACCTTAGCCTTGATCAGCTGACTGAGGAAGTGTCTCTCCGATTCCTCCGCTGTTATATTACGACCCCCCACCCCCTTAACACTGTATTCCTTGGAAGGGAGTCAATATAGGTCAGTGCACACCTGAGATATGGGGAGTTATGTTCCACCTGTTCTTTTTTTTTTAACGTTTATTTTTTTGAGAGACAGAGAGACAGAGAATGAGTGGGGGACGAACCCATGAGACATGACATCATGACCTGAGCTGAAGTCAGATGCTTAACCGGCTGAGCCACCCAGGTGCCCCTAATGTTCCACCTCTTTAAGGGAGAAAGTATATACATAAATTATTTGGGTTTCCTCTGCAGAGAGATTTGTCTGCTTTCCCCATTTATTTATTTATTCAATCATTTATTTACATCAGTATGGACTCACGGATATTTATTTTATACTTTCAGTTCTAATCCAATGCTATGTTATTTATTTTATTGCTCAAATTGTTCCAGCTTTGGCCACTGGAAACCCTTCAGCTGGCTCCGGTGTCCCTTTGACATATCTAATTATTGCCTCTCCCCGTGCCCCCTTTCCTTTCTGGAGCTCCAAGTGGCACTCTAGGCTCATCTTGCACATTTCCTGATCCAGCCCTAGAATTTCAGACATTTTCCCAAGGAGCCTTAATTCTTTTTGTTAGAGAATTGTATTAAAAAGTATCAACTGGGCACTAGCTATGCTTACTGTCCTGGGGAATCATTGCTTCTAGGCTCTCCCAGCTGACCGAGCAAGGAAGCATACATGTGTCTACCAACTCAGGCCTATATACATATTTATAAATATTTCTATTTGTAGCCATCTATACTATATTAAGCTAACCCTGAGTTCATACTGATGTCCCTAACTCTAACCCATTACCACATGGATCACATTAGCCTTTTCCCCATGCTTGTCTGTAAGTTCTCACTGTAATAGTGAGAAACCTGTCTGCTACCATCCACCATTCACTTGCTTAACTGTCCGATTCCAGAACCCATGTATACTGGTTTCAAAGCTGTTCACTTGTGCTCCATACTCCATGGGCTACAACTTTACCATCTGTGTGCAGGGCTTATGTACAGTGTCTTTGCCTTTTGTCTTACACGCGTCGCTCATTTCCAGAGTTGCTTTGGGTCAGCACCTTTCTCAACCACTCCCTTCAGTGATGTTATTTCATACCTTCCTAATACACTTAGATTCTTTTTGCTACAGTGTGCATTCCAGCCTGGGATTTAAAAAAATGAAGTGAAGTAAATAAAATAAATTCAATTAATTTAAATACTTTTGTACTTAAATTTTATATTTGATAAATTTAATTTTATATTTATTTAATTTTATATTTTAACCCACGCCCCCCAAATATAAAAAGACCTACAGTTTTGAAATCATCATCACTCAAACAGTGAAATTTTTGAGCACACATTTTTTAATGCTTGCTTTTTTAAAAAGTTGTATATATTTGGTACTTTCCTACTGTTGTATAATTAGAAATTCTAACAGTTTCTCACCATCTACCTGCTGTGTGTGTGGGCCCCTCTTAGGAGACAAGGGCCACAGGCTCCCTGAAGTTTCCAAAAGCTCATATGTGAGTGAGTTTGGAATGTAAGATGCATTTTCTGATAGGAAAAAAAAAAACGTAGTAAGTGATGATTGGCTTCCCAGTCTCATCCACAAAATCCCACTCAGTTCCTTTTTTATTTATTCCCAGCTGCAATAGTGACATTTTACTAATCTCCGACCCCATGGAGAAGACTTTTTCCCTGGGGAAAAAAAATCCAGATTCCACGTGAGTTTTTTAAGATTGCCTTTTGACAGGGACTGGACGTTCCTTGAGGCAAATGGTAGGACAGCGGGACCTGCAGAAGTATCTTGATACGGGCGGAGAACCCACGGGAGCTTCCCAGTGGTAATGATGAACTTGGAAATTTGGGAATGAAGGAGAATTAAGGGTATATTCTGCTAAACGAAAACAGAGGGTGTTCACTGCTATAAGGCCTTCCAGAAAGGAAGCTGGAGCTAAGCACTATCAGTACAAACTTTCAGACATGACGAAAATGTTCTCTATGTTTGTTGTGCAGTAGCCATTAGCCACTTGTGGCTACTGAGCACTTGAAATGTGCCTCTAATGAGGCCAAGGAACTGAATTTTAAATTTTATTCAGTTTTACTTACTTTACATTTAAATAGCCACCTGTGGCTGGTGGCTGCCATATTAGACAATGCGGTTCTAAAGTATGTACTTCAGGTATAAAGAAAATGATCCCAGATGGAAGATATAGATATAAGAAGAAATGACAAACCAAGAAGATTACTAAATATGTGGGCAAAAGGAAATTAACTCTCATGCTATGAAATAATAATAATAATGATGATGATGATGATAAAATACGTAGTTTTGAAAGTATATGGAATTAAAACATGTGACAGTAGAAGCATAGAAATTGGACAAAGTTGGGGCACCTGGGTGGGTCAGTTGGTTTAGCATCCGACTCTTGATTTCTGCTCAGGTCATGATCTCACCGTTCATGAGTTCGAGCCCTATGTCAGGCTCTGTGCTGACAGCATGGAGTCTGCTTGTGAGTCTCTCTCTCTCCCCCCCTGTCTCTTTCTGCCCTTCCCCTACTCATGTGCTGTCTCTGTCTCTCTCAATATAAATAAATAAACTTAAATTTTTTTTAATTGGGCAAAGTTGAGGTAGATGGAGGTGTTCTGCCATCCTTGAATTGTCTGAGAAGAGAATAAAGTTCTTCATTAGCATGAATCTTAAGGATACATGGGGTACTTCTAGGATAAGCACCAAAAGAGTTGAAAATAAATATAGAGGTATATACATTTCAGACTAGTAGGGAGAGAAATGGAATGATAAAAAATATTCAAACCAAAAGAAAGCAAGAAGGGGGAGGAGAAACAGAATAGGAGTAATGAAAAAAACCACCATAACAGCGGTAGGTTTTTAAACCCAAATGCTCTATTTCATTGATTTTAAGACACACAAGGAGTGCCTGGGCAGCTCAGTCACTTGAGCATCTACTTCGGCTCACGAGTTCTCAAATCTTGTGATTCACAAGTTCAAGCCCCACTGACAGCTCAGAGCCTGGAGCCTGCTTCAGATTCTGTGTTTCCCTCTCTCTCTGTCCCTCCCCCGCTTGTGCTCTGTCTCTCTCTCTCCCTCAAAAATAAATAAGCATTAAGGGGGCCTGGGTGGCTCAGTCGGTTAAGTGTCTGGCTTTCGCTCAGGTCATGATCCCATGACCTGGTGAGTTTGAGCCCCTCATCGGGCTCTGTGCTGACATCTCAGAGCCTGGAGCCTGCTTCGAATTCTGTGTCTCCCTCTCTCTCTGCCCTCTTCTGCTCATGCTCTGTCTCTCTCAAAAATAAATATTAAAAACATTTTTAATAAATAAATAAATAAACATTAAAAAAAAGACACACATTTACTTATATTTTTATATTTCTGAAATTGGGAAACACATGACAGGCTATGGCATCATATGAACCCTGTCAGGGTGTGTTAACTTGTCAGAGTTTTTTTTTCTTGGTCATCAGTTGAGTTTTGTGGATCATTGTTATTACATGTGTTGAGTTTAATTTCTGCTGAAAATGTTTCAAAAAGATGCCCTCTGACTTGGCATGGAAACTGAGTAGTGGGGTAAACAGGTAATTTTAATGAAGCTTTTTTTTTTTTGCCAAATACCAACAACTTTCAGAGACCCAAAAAAGAGGCTACCCACAAGTAGATGAAGCTCTTTATACTTTGCTTCTGAGATATGTGCAATGTAAAACAAGAGAAATCGCCAAATTCCTTGGAATTGATGAAAGAAAATTTGCCGCATGGAGAAGCTGGTATGATTGATCTGTGCATTTGATAGGGCTGTTGTTGAGATGTTATGACATGGTTTAATTGGTGGCATTTCTCTTTCTTATTGATCTATAAAACTTTGGTGTATCTTATAATCCATGATGTTTTAGAGTTGATGTAAGTGGTTTGTATGATAATGTTGATTACGCAAAGCAAAAAGAACTGAATTATATGCTGTTTGCTTTAGATACATCTAAAGCATAAGGGTGGAGAACATTGAAAGGAAAAGGATGAGAAAAGATATACCACACAAATACTAATTAAAAGTCTTCTGTATCTGACAAAGTAGACTTTAAGACAATAAGCATTCGTAGAGATAAAGAGGATTTCTCCTTAGAGATAAAAGTCTCAGATCACCAGAGAGATATAAAAATTATAAATTTATATGCACCTAATTAACATGGCTTCAAAATGCCGAAATCAAGATAAAAATAAATCTATGAATCTACAGCATAGTAGGAGATCTTAATATCCCCCTTACATAATTGATAGAATAAAAGATAACAGTGAGGATAGAGAGGATCTGCTCAATAGAATTAATACATCTGACTTCATGGTCATGTATAAAATACTGTACATAACAACTACAGAATACATGTCAAACATTTACATGCAGACGTTGGTGGAAAAAATGTAAGGTTGAAAGGAGCAGACTGGGGGCGGGTGGGTGGCTGAGTTGTTAAGCATCCGACTCCTGATTTTGGCTCAGGTCATGATCTCGAGGTTTGTGGGATTGAGTCCCACATCGGGCGATGCACTGACAGTGGGAAGCCTGCTTGGGATTCTCTCTCTACCCCTCCCTATCTCTCTCTCACTCTCTCAAAATAAACATTTTTTTTTTTTTTTTAAAGAAAGGGAGCAGACTGGCAGTCAGGAGATTTTAGCTAATAGCAACACTAATAATGGGGATTGCAGCCATCCCTTTAATGACTTCCAAAAACTTTCCTATGGCAAACATGAACTTACATAATTTTCTCTGCTTTCTTACTCTGTTTTCTATTCTGGATTCGCTCCTACTCACTACTTAACACTATGGACTCTTGAAAGTTGCCAGTCTCCTGAACCTCGTGCCAATGATGAGGCCTTGCTTATGGGCCTCTCAGATGCTGGTTGGATGGTCTGCTGGGTATGTGGCTACCACCTGACCTGGATTCCTTATTGCTGTGCCCTCCCATCTGTTGGGACCTGGTGCTATCTGTGTGGGAGCCTTCCCACAGAGCATTCCCACTCTCCTTTGGCCACTATGTTCTGGACTGCAGGCTGCATGTCTCCTGTGGGCGTCTGCAGCTGTCTCTGTTCCTCAAGCACTGTCCAGCTCCTCAGGCCTGGCTAGTTCTACGGCAGGGAATTCACCTTGCTGCCTCTCCTGCTGTACGTGCCTGGACAAATCATGAGAAGTGCCAGCATCCTATGGTGATGCAGGATGCAGGAATCAAACCGATTTCAGTAACATTCTAATTCTTTGACTGTTGGATGACAGAATTTATACTCAGTTGGGTTTCCCATTTTTTAACTTCACATTTTCCTTCACAATCTCATCCCTATCCCAAAGGCTTATCAAGAAATTCTCTGAAGATCTCTCTATATTAGGCATTTAATAGACAATTTAGAGATTTCTATTCCAGCTATCAAGGGAATCACATTTTTCAGATCTTTAGACCAATAATGAAATACCCTGCGGCAGTTAAAAATAACATAGAAAAGTACTGATGAGATGAAATACTATTTGAGATATCATCTTGACTAGGAAAGGCAGGATGCATTGTAAATAGGGAAGGAAAATAATTTGTCAGACACATTCCTGTCATTGCGTGTTATGTAGATGTGAGCATGGAAGAAGGTTTGAAGATAAGACCCTAGTCTGTGCCCCATTTAAAAGACAGAGCTGCAACATTCTCAGAAAAGCCTAGGCTGCCTGGAACTCAGTTCGTGATCTCAGGGAAATTGCTTAACCTCGGTAGACCGCTCTGGCTTTTACAGTGGAAGCTGGGAGGACAGCCCCAGCCCCAGGAATCAGCACAGGATTTGGGGACATAAGGAATGCAGGGGGCTTAGTCCAGCCCTGGATTACTGAGAGCACACAGAGGACCGTGGTGGCTGTTACTGTTGCCCCTGTGCTATTGTGCTGTTGCTGGTGACCCAGTGGCTATGACCTTGCTTGGTCACGTGGATTTTCCTCTGAGTGCACCAGCTGTTTTTAGCATTGTAAAACACAACCATACTTATTGACTGACAAGAGCAAATGCAATGCAATGCCAAAAAAAAAATATAATAATAATAATAAGTAAATAGCCAACAGGCTGTAGGAAGAAGCCAGTTCTTGGTGGGCTTGATCAAGGAAGGTCCGCTGGGGATGTGTTGCATGTCCCCATTGAAGAAGAGTGAACAGAGGAGATGTGGATGGGGGTGTCAGTGATGTCCTGGAGTGCTCTTTAAGGAGAGGTGAAAGGACAGTGTTTTTCTCTGGGACGTGGGGCCCCACCTGGCTGAACTCTGGGACTGGGGTAAAGAACCACCATGAGGACAAGGACTTGCCCACACCTCCCAGGCTCGGTGTCCGGGCTGGACACTGCATCTCCCCTTTCCTTTCGTTCGTGTCTCTTTCCTACACCTTCGCTGTTGCACTGGACCGGCAGCCACACAGCCTGTCTCAAGTGCCTTGAAACGTGTTGAATGGATGTGGCACAGTCCTTGGCAGAGTGACACTACTCCACAGGAATTTGTTTATTCCTTTGGGGTGGAAAATGGCAGGCAATGAGTAATGACTGATACCTAAGATGCTGCTTATTATTGGATAAAGGAATGTGCTGCTACATTTGCATACACACTCCCAAACCGATTCTTCAAAACGAGGACCAGACCTGGCCCCTCCACATCAGAGATTCTGAAGGGAGAAGACAAGCAGAGCTCCAGGAGCCACAGAGCGTGGGGACCCTTGCCGCAGGTAGGTGGTACTGATGCGGGTTCAAGAGACCAGTTGACATAGATGGGGAAGCAGAACAGCATCTGGACCTGCCTTGCTTTTTTTCCCATTAGAAGCATGCCCTTCTGTGGATTTCTTGACTTTCTAAGTGATATCTCTGACACCTGCCCAGACCACCTTGCTCTCAGCCCCATGAGCAGCCTGAATGTCTTCCAGGGGGGCTTCTGCCGATAAGTGGGGCATTGCTGGAGGGCCAGGCAGACGCTGAGCTTAGGAAACTTGCCAGCCCTGCTAATGCTAGCTTTCTCTGCTTTCAGCTGCTAGAGAAGAAGAATCTAGAAAGTACTGGTCTTCAGAAAAGAGATTTGGGGACCCTAAATATTTTGAGTGTTCTTAGGTGAAAAGACATGGATCTCAGATGGCTGAATGCACCGCTTCTCTAGGGAGCTCTGGGGAAACCACCTGCATTTATTTGGATACAGGTGGGAAATTCCAGAAGTGGCTCACAGGGATCTCCCAAGTACTTCAGCCTGTGGGCATCATTCTGTCCCCCACCAGGACCACCACTGTCTTCATGTATTTTAGTACCTACATTTCTGCCAGACATTTCTTTGTCTAATGTCATGTGACTGCCAGATTCTCTGACTTCTCCAGTGCCACCAATTCCCTGTGTCCCTTGATCTAGCCCCAAACTGCAAAGAGATTTGTGCTTTGTAGATGTGGGGAATGCAGCCAAATAGCAAATAACTTAAACTCAAGTGGTGACTCTCCATGTCCTTAAAGATCTGTCGGGTGTCCCCACCCCCTAGAGCCACCCAGTGGCCATCCTTCACTGTGGCCATCCTATCATTCACTGTCCTTGCTGCCAAGCCCTGGAGCCTTTCCTTGCCATTTTTTATTTTTGCAAAACCATTTAGCCCCCTTTGTCCCGCTCCTAAGCCCTTCTCAAGGGATTGGGCTTCCACACAAACTGCCCATCTCTGCAAACTAAAAGTGGTGTGACCCTTGAGAATTTACTACCTTTGGGTTTTTCATCTATATAATGGAGATAGCAATTATTGCCTCACTTCCTTCTCTGAACTAATGTTGGGGAAAGTTCTTTGTGAAGTGAGTGAAATGTGACTTGCAGAATTGAGGGGTGTTTAGAAATCTCTCTCCTCCAAGTCCTCCCAGTGAAGAGCTCCTGTGTCATCCCTTCCCCAAGACATTAGGAGCTGAGCCTCCTGGGACCTTTGGAGGCTCAGTTTTCTATGACAAGAGGCTACAAAAACAAACAAACAAACAAACAAACAAACAAAACAAAAAAAACCTGCCTTTCTTTGCAAAGATTAGACTACAGCAGAGGGTTGGCAAACTTTTTCTGTAAATGTTGGGACAGCAGCATTTTAGGCTTTGCTGACCAGATGATCTGTCTTTCAAATACTCATCTCTGCTGTTGAAGCCAGAAAGCAGCCGTAGACAACATGTAAAAAAGGACACGGCTGTGTTCCAATAAAACTTTACTTAAAAAAAAAATAGGCAGTGGGACAGATTTGTCCTGTGGTCTGTAGTTAGTTTGGTAATCCCAGGACTAGAGCAATACACTTTGAGCTTTCTGTTTCATTTTTATCAAATGTTGTCAGGATCCATGAAAATGATATTGTGACCCACTGTTTAGAAAGCATTGCTGTCCAAAAATCAAAGAAGGAGTGATAGGAGGAGCATGGTCCATTCTTACAAGGCCTTCCTGGACACAGCAAACATTTCTGAGCAGAGAGCAAGGCTGATGGCCTACTAAGCACTTGTGGTGCCCAGCAAGGTTTCCTGGGTTCGGAAGTGTCATAACTGACCTCCTTCCTGCCTTTAATCCCAGGTTCCTGTTGAGTCATTTCATTGTGTTAAATATGTCATTTTTGGAGGACTCAAGTGTGAAAATGGAGTCTGAAGACCAGGAAGGAGACGAGCCCCAGTGCTGCTCAGAAGGTAAGATTCTTGCAAAAGCATCCATACCAGGACCAAAACATAACTCCTAAAGCAGGACCTTGTAGGTCTGTGTACAGACCGGTTCCTCCCTGTTGACCTTGCATGGTAAGTGACCTTTGAGAACTTCTCTGGCAAATGCATTAGACCAGAGAAGTCCTTGAAGGGAAAATGAAGCTCTGTCATGGGTGCCTAGGTGCATAAGGTGATAAACAGATCACCTTAACCCGGAGATCTGGGGGTTCGAAGTGAACCAGCTGGATGGTTCTGAATCCTCCCCCAGCCTGCCCAGGCAGAGGAGAAGGCCCTGCAGTAGAAGGAGTTGTCTGGGTCTCGGGTGGGAAAAGTACCCTGGCTCAGGACTTTCGATCATCCCATGGAAGAAGGCACTCTGGTGTTGGTGTTGGCTCAAGGCATATGAAAAGAGGAGGCTTTTGACCCAAATGACTGTCTAGTGCATGAAGTGTGAAGGGAGGGGCACGTAACAGGGGCCTTCAACTCACACGTGGAAATCAGAATTCCCAAACTAAAAGTAAGACATTTGTCTGACAAATATGGATCTGCCAACAGAGAGGTTTGGAAAGCGCTGCTCCTGCTCTTGGAACACAGGCCATGTGGAGGCCACCATGCACCTCCTGTCCCTTAGGCAGCAGGAGTGGACACCAGGAAGGTCCAAGCACCAGATACTATAATTATGCAACCTTGGGGAACTCCAAATGGTGATATCGACTCCTAACTCTGCCGTTGTTTGTGGCATGTGTGGAAGCAGTAAAGGCTTCCTCTGACTTCCAACACAATCCTTGAGAGTCTCTGTCTGAACTGAGTCTGGGGCAGCTCCACCTTCCACCATCTTTCCTCACCAAGGTGCAGTCTTCCTGCTTCTTAGAAGCATCGACTGTCGGAGCTGGAGGGACAGACAAGGAAGGGAAGGCTCAGAGCGGTGAGAGGCAGTCAAGTACACTACAAGGCAAGTCACTACAGCCAAGCAGTGGGCAAGGCCAAGACTGCCTTCATACCAGAGCACAGCGTTTGGGTTTTCTTCTTCCCTAGGTGCTATGTGCTCTCCATGTGCAAAGGTTGTTTGGATTGTGACCAGGGATTTCATTCAGGCATTTCTCAAACTTAATGTTTTATCAGCTAGAAGCTTCCAGATTACTCTCAGAGTACTGTGGGCAATGTATCCTATACCCCCTGAATTAATGCAATGCATGTGTTTTTAATAACTAAGGCTTCTACAGAGTTCTGCATCCAGAAACTGAGTTCGTTCTATTTCATCTCCATTTCTACCATTTTTGACCAGGAAGGCTATTTTTTGTCATTACTCTTTGCTTTAGCGTTTCTCAAAACATACAACAATAAGTAAAGCATTAAATGGCCCCTGATGTTCCTGAATCCCTGGAAAATCCCAATTGTCATGTGCTAACCTCACTGTCTCTGATTCCAGACTTGGACAGAAGCCCCCTGGAGCCAGACATGAGCCTCACCTCACAAAGCTCTCCCTATTCAAGTAAGGCCCCTGGGTGAACCAATGAGGGTGGCGACAGATGAGGGTGGGCACGAGGCTGGTGCCACGATGTTCTCGTAGGGGCGTCAGAGGATCAGAGGCTGGGGGTACCTAAGGGTGCTGGGATGAGGCCGAAGGCTTTTCCTTTGTGGAAACGAATCTCAGGAGGGTCAGTAAGAAAGATGAACCCTGGATGGGCCTCGGGCTTTCCAGAGAGGTGCAGGGAACACATATCACTGAGTGGCCCAGGAGAAGAAAGGTTTTGAGCCTAGGACTCTTCCATGCCCTTCTTCTGACCTTTGCCATGAGGCTGGCAAGGCGGACCTTCTCAAAGAATTTACGAAAAACAGAAACTTGACCAGCAGAGGGCGCACGCGAAACCCTCACCGCGGAGCGTGCCTTGGCTGCCCTCACAGATCTAGATCACAGGCTACTGCATGAACCTCACAATAACCTTAAGAAATTTCAAGGGCAGAAACTAAAGGCGCGAGGGAGGCTGCCTGCCCCAGGTGACACAGGCAGTATTGGTGACAGATGCTGGAATTTAAAGGTACTGTGACCGCTGTCTGCCCAAGTCAGGTTTAAGGCTCCCCGTCACCATCCTCTGCACAGGCAGAGTCGGGAGGCCTCAGCCTGAGTCCCAGGTCTAGTGCGGGTGACCCTCCTCGCTGGTAAACCCGAGGTGAGCGCACACAGGCGTACGGCCAGCCCCCCGCGACTCTGCGAGGGAGGTTGCGTCAGGCACTATTGCCGCTCCCACTGCTGCTGTTGCTCCCGCTGTTGTTTGAGAACGGACTCCCCAGAGGAGATAATTACTAGCACAGTAAAACACGGACACCTCTGATGTGGCCTTGAGAAGGGAGTCTGAAGAACGCAGGTCAGGCCAGGAATGATGTGTGAGAACACCAGTTAACGACGATCCGGCACAAGCCTCAGTGTGAGACGATGGGGGGCGCGACTCAGGGTGTGATGGGAGGGAAAGAGAAGGAAAAGAAGGACAGGTTTTGGAAATATTTAAGAGGAAGACAGCCCAAAGCTAGTGCTGGACATGCAACGTACAGAGCATGTGTGGGTGTCTCCCCAGACCAACCGGAATCTCAGGGCAGGGGGGACCAGGCGTCCATGGTCCTAAAATGTCACCCATCAGATGATTTCCTGTGTAGTCTCCTAGGTACTTCCTACCTAGTTTCTCGCCCACCCCACTCTACTCTTCCACTGGCCCTCTAAGGATCTGTCCCACCAAGGCTTTGCTGACAGCATGATGCCCCCAGTGACAGGCTGCAAGAAAGAGGGTTAAGAAGAATAAAGATCAACATGTTCTGAGTCTTTTATATGGCTCAGATACCTGGCTAAGTGCTACTCGCTTGAATAAGCATTTTAATCTTCCCAATACCCCCTCCAGGGAGATACTATTATTACCCCCTTCTCACAGAGGAGGAAGTTTAGAGAGATACAGTTACTTTTCCTAGGTCCTAAAGTAGTAAGTGATGGGAATTTGGATTGAACCTATCTGTGAAAATGGATAACCCATGTGTTTACATCGGGTTTTAAAACCATAGTGTTTACATGCTAAATTGCTTATAAGGCAGAAAGACTTGGAGTGGGAGAAATTTTGAGTGGGCTGTGATGTTTGAGGCCACAGGAAGGTAGAGGGCTAGGGCTGAGACCCTTGCATGTGGGCTAGAAAGGATTGCCTGTAAAAGGGCAATCTCAGGGAATTTAATCTGTAGCAAGAACAGAAGCACCCTAATCAGAGGTTCCTTTCATAGCTGGTCACTCCTCCTGCCCCCATCCAAGATCCTGGGGTAGGGTGAGGCAGGTGAGGGCAAGAGGAAGGTGTCTTGGGAATAGAAGGAGAAGACCCGTATCCATCCTGTACTCTGCTTGGCAATGAGTTAACTGCACAGAGATAATAGCCTTAGGAGTGGTGCCCTCCAAGCATTTTGGATCCTAGTTACCCCAATCAATGAAACAAAACTGAGGGCACTCCGTTTTGAAATATGGGCATTAGTCCATTATGAAACTTACACAAAAGTAGAAAG
The DNA here is from genome assembly GCF_046562875.1 of Panthera onca. NCBI lineage: Eukaryota > Metazoa > Chordata > Mammalia > Carnivora > Felidae > Panthera > Panthera onca. The sequence goes on from NC_138341.1 coordinate 38,033,062, forward strand.
TTCACAAAGACTAAATAAAATAGGAACTGACATTTAGTGGTTTCTTCCCACATTCCAGTGGATTGTGTGGCTTGCCCAACTGCCACGCCCCACCCCCATCCCAGCAGACACACACCTAGCGATGCGCTGGCAAATGTTTGACAACCAGTTCTCTGGGGATGGGTGGGAGTGGGAGGGAGCTCTTCCTTGGAAATATGGGGAGAGAAACGTATTCTTTACACAGCCCCAAAGCAGATCCTGGCCCCTGATCTGCTTTCTGGAACTGTAGCCGTAGCCTACATATTACTAAAGACTGCCAAGGAGAGGAAAAGCAAGGCGAATTTCGTAATGTTAGTATGTGCTAATTACTTCCTGGCTCAGTCAGCAAAATCCTTTAAGAGAAAGATGGACTTAGACCAGCACTCACCAGGTAGCAAACAAGATGGAGGGAAAACACTGCTTTGCTAAGGAAGGGGGCTGGTCTGCCGCCTGCAATCTAAGTTCACTGCAAATCACGCCCCCTCCTTTTTTTCTTTCTTTTTTAAAATTTTATTTATTTATTTATTTATTTATTTATTTATTTATTTATTGGAGCTCCGCAGGGCTGAGAAAGACAACTGTTAATGCATGGGCCATAGAAGCTACAAAGTGGCTGCTTTCATAGTAGATAAGATGTGGGGCCCCACATCTTTATGAAGCATGGTCCTTCAAGAATAAATATATAAGTATATTTATTCCAGTGTACTAGGCATGGTCCCTTAAGAGTTAGGTCCGGTCCGTCTTCCAGCCAGTATCAGACTAAGGATATTTATGATCTCATCTGAGCCCATTCCGAATTATCTCAAGGCTGCATAATGAAATTGAAGGACCTCTCACAACACACATCGGTGGCTCGATGCCACTGTCAAACAAGAGGTGTCAGTCGCTAGAACTCCCAAAATGAAAATAAACACAAACAAAACACATTAAATATTAGTTAAGTTACTTACGCTACCATACAAAGTGGAGAATTCTTGAAAATATCGTAACTACAAAGTAATGTTGATTATACATTCTCTTTGGGTTGTAGTCAAAGAAAAAGGCAATTGAATTGTTAAATCTGGCTATTCATCAAGTCACTTTAATTTTTCGATATTAGTCATGTTGTTTTGGACTCTGTATCAGCAGATAAATCAAATGAGTAAGCTAATTGTGTATCAAGATTTTCAGTTAGAAAGTAATAGCATAGCTCACTGAATTCTAAAGGAAAGGCATAGTGTTTCAGTAACCTGGTGGCTTTCGTCTTAAGATGATACAAACAGGGTTTGCCTTTCTAAAGGATACGAGCAGAGGGGCACCTGGGTGGCTCAGTCGGTTAAGCATCCGACTTCGGCTCAGGTCGTGATCTCGTGGTTTATGAGTTCGAGCCCCATGTCTCGGTGCTGATAGCTTGGAGCCTGCTTCAAGTTCTGTGTCTCCTTCTCTCTCTGCCCCTCCTTTGCTCATGCTCTTTCTCTGTCTCTCAAAAATAAATAAATGTTAAAAAAATTTTTTTAATAAAAATTAAAAAAAAAAAAAGTATACAAGAGGAAAGATCAACAACAGAACAAAAGGAGGCATCAACCTCCAGACTCCAAATTTTCACTAGGTTTTCCCAGTGCAGATCACAATTTTTGAGCAGGTAGGAATCACCCAGACTTTAATCATTAGATCTGTTACATGCAGCCTAGGAAAAAACCAAACCCATATAAGCCTCCAACCTCCCCTGCCCCCAAATTTGTACCTGCCTCCTGAGTTCCTATCCTGATTGCCTGCCTGGCAGCCTAACCCCACTTTAGCATCTGGACTTTGCCTTGCTTTGGACCTAAACCCTGATGAGTCATGAGGGACCTGTGCCTGCCTTCAGGTTTCCCAGAAGCAGCTTCTCCAGGTTCTTTGTTATTGGTTCCTCCCACCTGTTCACACCCACTGCCCCATCCTCCCCCACGGGGGACTCAAAGACAGTACCTTGCCATACCCCTTGGACCCTGGACCCCACTGGACCTCTCTCAATGCACCTGCAGCTGGACCAACTTTCCTAGAATTCATCCAGCATCTACACGATCACTTATTACAGAGCTTGCATTGTCCAGGCTGGCCTCCTGGAAGAGATAACCAGTAGAGCCTGGCTATATCTCGAAAAACAGAAGCACCTGGGTGAGGTTGGGCATGTTTAGGAAGGCAGCAAACCCACAGGCACTGAGATCATCACTTCCCAGAAATTTATTTCACCTAGAACTTTGTAATTAACCACACTCTACTTTTTATAGCCCAAATGACATACACTTTACAAAAATGCTGATTCAAAGGGGTGCTGATTCAAAGGGGTATCACTCAATGACCAAAAAGAATGAAATCTTGCCATTGGCAACAATATGTATGGAACTAGAGTGTATTATGCTAAGTGAAATAAGTCAGAGAAAGACAAATACCGTGTGCTTTCACTCATATGTGGAATTTAAGAAACAAAATAGATGAACATAAGGGAAGGAAAGGAAAAAATAAGATAAAAACAGAGAGGGAGGCAAACCACCAGTGACTCTTAAATACAGAGAACAAACTGAGGGTTGCTGGAGGGGCATTGGGTGGGGGGATGGACCTAATGGGTGATGGGCATTGAGGAGGGCATTTGTTGGGATGAGCACTGGGTGTCATATGTAAGTCATGAATCACTGGGTTTTATTCCTGAAATCAATGCTATGCTGTATGATAACTCATTTGATTTTAAATAAATACATTTAAAAAAATAAAGGGACAAATGACACTGAAAGCAAAGCCCACATGCTTGCTGGGTGAAGACAGCATGTTATGGGGGGGGAAGCTATGTTATTATTTGCTATTGTCTATAGAGATAAATGTTGACACAAAATGAACAAACCTTTTAGAATCTCTAAAGAAAGAGAGTTTTATTTGAGCCTAAGTTAGGACAGTTGCCTGGGAAACACCCTCTTCGCAGAGAAAAACGTGCTCCAGAGAATAAACCGTTTTTACAGGGCTATATTCTTTTTTACAGCTTGCAAAAGCCCAAAAGATAACAGGTTAACATATAGGCAGGAATCACAGGTTTTAATGTCAAGGAATGCAGGGAGATAGAGATCTTAAGGACAAGGTGGTTTCCCTTAGGCTGTGCATTTACAAGGCAGGTGTACAATGTGTATTTGATGGGCCATAAATCAGGCTTTGGGTTGGAACAAAGTTTATGTACAGTCATGCTGACTTAGAAATCTAAAATGGCTTCCCTTCTATATCAGGACTTTAGAGAAGGTCTCATCATGAAGACTACTCAAAGAACACACAGCAGCTATTTATTCAGAGTTTGCTGTAGCAGAGGAGTCAAGCCTCCATCACTTGCATTTGGCAGTGATTCAAAGGCAGACAGAGGAGTGGGTAAGCTTTATGGTAAAAAAGGTACCTATTGACTGGCGTTGTTGGTCTGGGATGCTGGAGCTGGGGCATCCTAGGTGCTTGGTTTGAAGAGCATAGTTGGCTTTCTCTGATTGGTCCTGAAATGGAAGTGAGGACAAAAATAGAAAAGCTGGCAGCCATTGAACACTTCTGACTCTGGGCCCATTGCTATAGAAGCTGAGGGTTTGAGTTCTGTTGTCCCAGATATTTGTGTATTCAGTCTCCTCCTGTATTGAGATTCACATCGGTGTTTTCAAATTTGAATTGAGTGTTTTTTTCTTTCCCTAGATCTTTCCTCACTCCCACAGTTTGTCTGTGTGTATGTTGGAAGTATAGACAAAGTATCTGGGATGCACAGCTGACTCCAAAGTGAAACAGGAGCCAAACTGTTCCTTAAGGAAGGTGAAGGGATCCTCATTGTTCAGTGAGTTCAGTTCTTTGATGTTCTTTTTCTGAAATACAAAGGAGAATTTATTTGGTAGCCAGGCTACTTTGTGAAGGAAAAAAGGAAAGATCAGGCAATCTTTGCTAAAGTTTGGGTTTTCAGCCTTAGCAGTCAGGCTTCCCACCTCTCTGAATTGGGAGGACAGGGGACATTTCTTTCCCACATCTCTTACCTTCCTTTGCAATGAGAGATGCTTTGGCTCTTTGACTCTATCACAGGAAGGACAGGGCTCTCCTTTAGAGACAATGAAAAAAAAAAGTGATCTTTCTTGGTACGAGCTTCTCTGAGTGTGAAGTTGATATATAAAAGGTCTGTGGAAAAAGTCAGAAAACTGGGTCAGCCATAGTCGTAGAAAAATGATCTTTTTTTTTTTTCTCTTGACATTTCTGGTACAACACCCTCTTTCCTTTAGCACCGTCATCAAATTCTTACACCTGAGTTGGCCCAGGAGCCAAGAACATTCCGATTCTTGGAATTTCCTTCTCCCCCTGGCTCCTTCTTCCTTCCAACCCTTCCACGTAAGCTTCTTTTAGATCCAGAACCCCTTTGGGGCCATCCACTCTTGCCCACCACTAGCTGGTCTTCGAGGCTGTTCCCCAGGCGGCAGTCCTTTGCCCATCCCAGAGAAGAGAGTGGCTGAGGGCTGCATGGGGAGAGTGGCTTTATACAGGCCAGGTGGGAAGTGAGAGAGAACGAGAACCATTTCTGCTGAATAAAGCAAGGTGGAGAGTCACCTGGGATTGTGGTGCTTTTGTCTGGAACTGCTTTGAGCACCCTGCCTTCTAGAACCAGAACTTACTGGTTCGGGTCTCGAATAGTATGCATATCTAAGGTTATGGATTTGATTTTTATTCCTGAAAAACAGTACCAGAGATTGTGAGTAGTGAACATACCTCAGTTCACCAGCCTTGAATCCCCACTTTGCCCATTGGGCTCAGGCAATATGTATTTCTCTCATTAGTTTTTCACTCTAACTCATTGACCCATTCGTAAGGGAACATTGGTAACTAACCACACCACTCTGGGGTCAGACTCTGTTGGGGCCAAATTTCTGTTCAGTTGTTTGCAATCTGAACAAGTTACTAAACTTCTCCACTTTCATTTTGCCCACCAGTAAAATGGGGATCATAAAAGTTATCTTACATAGGATTGATATGAGGAATGAGAAGGGATTCAATGAAAGTTCATTAGTAGTAGTAGTAGTGTTAGTATTGATAACCGTCTCTTCTGCACCCTTTCACTGGTGGGCCCATGACATCAGCAATGCCCGGGTGGCATGGATCTCTGCTGTGTTGGGCACCAGCTGGACCGACGGTGAGGACAGTGAAAGGGTGCTGATGATGGGGTGAGGCAGGAAGCACCCAGGAGCAGCAGCTTTGTGTCAGGAAGGGTATGGAGATGGCAGGAGTCTTGAGGAAAATTCAGAGGGGTTGTGCCCACCTCTGTGGAGCCTGTCTGAGTGAGAAGGACGAACTGCAGCAGTGACCAAGGATCTGCCTGACTATAGGGGGTTTAGGGATTCAGTTGGTCAGCCAGCCTATGGGAAATGGGGGTGAGGGACAGTTCTAGACAAGGAACTTGTCCCTGTGCCACCTCTGATAGGGAAGATGACCAAACATCAGTGGTTGAATTCAGGTTTTGCACGGGAGAGGGTATGAGCCCACATATAGGACTGATGATTGAGTCTACTTCAAGCAACACATATAAAATGTGATTGATGTGGTAGGATTATCTTGTGGATTAGCATTTATACTATATAATTATATATAAACATAAACAAACATAGCCTTGTTTCTGACTCCATAAACATGACACCTTTAGCATGGATCTATGGTTTGTACCCTCTTCGTGTCACCTACTGACTTTAGGTCACCTGAGGAGCTTTAAAATTACAGATCTGGGTCCCATCCCCAGTGACTGCCTCAATTGGTTTGGCAGGTGCCCAGGCATTGGTATTTTTTGAAAGCTCCCAAGTGATTTTAACATATGGCCAGGATGAAGAGTCATTGTTCTATAGGGTTGGGCTCCTAATTGGAAACAGTTTGCACCATCAGGCAATACAGTTTCTGATAGCAGTTAAGCTCCCCTCCTAGATTTTCTGATACAAGATGAGTCATGTTTACAAGTTTGTATCAGCAGAAGAACTACTTTCCTGACCTTGTTTTTTTCTTTGACTATTCTGACTCCAGAGTCCTTTGGAAATCCCACTGGGAGATGATTTAGACCAGGGATGCGTAACTTGTTCTGTAAAGGGCCAGACAGTAAATCTTTCCTGTTTCACAGGCCATATGGCCCCCGTCATGACTACTCAGCTGTGCCTCTGTAGCACAAATGCAGCCATACACAATGTGTAAATGCGTGGGCAGGCCATAGTTTCCCTGATTTAGATGATGAGGTCCGACATCAAGCTGATGCCTTAACTGGATGAGACTTTGGGAGCCCTCGGGTGGGTATATGTGTATTTTGCATAAGTGAGGAAGAGAAATAAGGCAGACTATGACAGATTAAAAATAAATGCAAATTCCTTGACATTTCTCTCACTGAAAGATGGCATTTATGTGCACTCTTCTTGAGTCAGTGCAGGTTCTGTGATTGATCAATAGAATATGACAGAAATGAAGGATTGCCAGTTTCTGAGTCCAGGCCTTCAAAGACCAGCAACTTCCACAGTTCTTCCACTCTTCTGGAGGTCAGGATACTTGATCTAGATCTTGGAACCCAGCTGCCATTCTTACTATTGCCTCATCAAGAGCAATAAAATGGGAGTGGATTGATGTGAAATAATGAAAGTAACAATTAGTCCATAGCTCCTTGGTAGAGCAGATTAAATATATTGCAAATTATTTGACATTCTTCTCCACGAGAGGGATGGTCAGTGTTTCCTCCCCTTGACTCTGGGTGGGCTCTGTGATTGCTTAACCAATACTTACTAGAATGAAGTAGAATTTTGCCATTCCTGGCCACTCCCAGGTCTTAAGGATGGGCAACTTTTTTTTTTAATTGAGATATAATTGATACATAATACCGTGTAAATGTACAATGTGTTTGATACATTTATATTTTATAGTATAATTACTGCAGTATTTAGCTAACACTCCTTTATCATATCACATAATCATAATTTCTTTTTTTTATATTGGGAGCAGTTAGGATCTGGTCTGTTAGCAACTTTCAAGTTTATAATATAGTATTGTTGATTATCATCGCTATGTTGTGCATTAGATTTCTAGAACTTGATTATCTATGAGTTGCAAATTTGTCCCCTTAAATAACATCTCCCCAGTTTCCCCACTGGTAACCATTCTACTCTTTGTTTTTGCAAGTTCGGGTTTTTGGTTTTCAGATTCTACATGCAAGAGATATCATATAGTATTTGTTCTGTCTGACTTATCTCACTTAGCATAATGCCCTCAGTGTCTATCCATGTTGTTGCAAATGGCAAGTTTTCCATCTTTCTCATGGTTGAATACTATTGCATTGTATATGTATACCACATCTTCTTAATTCACTCATCCATTTACAGGCGTTCAGGTTACTTCCATATCTTAGCTATTGTGAATAATGCTGCAATGAACATGGGTGTGTCTCTTCAAGATCCTGATTTCAGTTCCTTCAGGTACATACCCAGGAGTGGGATTTGGTTTTTACTTTTTTTGAGGAACCACCATACTGTTTTCCATAATGGCTGTGCCATTTTACATTCCCAACAATAGTGTAAAAGTGTTCCCTTTTCTCCACATTCACACTAACTTGTTATCTCCTGTCTTTTTGATAAAAGAGGACTGGTAGCTTTTACGTCATGTCTCCTAAAATATGTATTCTTGCACACCAGTGGGAAATTGTAAGACCTCAGAGAGATTTAGGGCATGCCTGAAAGGTCCTTTAAGAACCAGAAGCCTCACAGGTAACACAAGGTGGAGAAAACTGTCTTGAAAAGAAATGTAGGTGTGTTTTTCCCCTAATGGAATTGATTCTAAATTGAGAATGCAAAACATTTTTAAAAGAATTAAAGTAGATTGGACTGAAAGGGACAGAGAAGTGAAAAATAAAGAGGGGCCTTAACATATAAAATGTTATATAAATGTTATATCTATATATCTATATCTATATACTAAATATATAATATAATATATAAATATAATAAATAATATATAAATTATATATAGTATAATAATATATATAAGTACAATAAAAATAATGGCCCCAAAGATTACATCCTAATCCCAGAATTTGTGAATATGTTACCTTACGTGGCAAAATGGGTCTGCAGGTGTGATTAGGTTAAGGGTGGCTCAGTGGGTTAAACGTCTGACTCTTGGCTCAGGTCATGATCTTACAGTTTGTGAGTTCAAGCCCTGTGTCGGGCTCTGCACTGACAGTGCGGAGCCTGTTTGGGATTCTGTCTCTCCCTCTCTCTGCCCTTCCCCAACTTGCTTTCTCTCTCAAAATAAATAAACTTAAAAAAAATAAAAAGACTCAACTAGCCATTGCTGTCTTTGAAGGTGGAAGGGAGACATGGAACACAGGTGACTCCTAGAAGCTGGAAAAGGCAAGGCAACGATTCTCCCCTAGAGCCTCCAGAGAGAGCATGCCAACATCTTGATTTTGGCCCAGTGGGACCTGTTTTCCACCTCTGACCTCCAGAACTGTAAGATCATGTTTGAGTTGTTTAAGTTATGAAGTTTGTGGTGCCTCTTTTACAGCAGTGATAGGAAACTAACACAGACCTCCAGCTGTCAGTGGGCAGGAAGGAAACAGGCTGAGAAAACTGCTCTGCTGCAAACATCGGCTGTTCCATATGGAAAAGGAAAGATGACTCAGAGGGTAGAACTGATAGTCTAGGGCTAGAACCTGCTCCTGAGGCCCAGGGGGGGTCCCTAGTCAAGGAATTGGTGATATGTTCCCAGCCGGACTTCCGAACTGCTATGAACCAGGGAATGCTATGTATGTCTAGACGGTCTCCTTTTAACAGGAAGATCTCATGTGGCCACTCTATGCCTATTCACCATTGCATGTTGCGTCAGTGTGGACAGATAACTTGTCTCTTTAGTTCACAGGTCTTCAGATTGGGAGAAACCTCCCAGTAAGTCATGTCTGCACCTGGACCTGTTTTTGAACGACAGAGAGAGAGACAGAGTGTGAGTGGGGGGAGGGGCAGAGAGAGAGGGAGACACAGAATCCGAAGCAGGCTCCAGGCTCTGGAGCTGTCAGCACAGAGCCCGACTTGGGGCTCGAACTCACGAACCACGAGGTCATGACCTGAGCTGAAGTCGGATGCTTAACTGACTGAGCTACCTAGGCACCCCAGTCTGAAATGATAAATTGAAGTTAATATTCTATTAGTAGTTATTATTTGAGAATGGAAGCTTTCCATTTTGCTCCATTGGTCTCAAACAGTAACAGTTTTCACACAGGCTGTGTGAGGGATTTGCCTTTAACTGTTAACTGCATCATTTTGTGACTAGCTCCAGTTGTAACCAAGCTCACAAAACCATTGTTTCTTATTTTGCATTTGTAGACCCTTTGGGAATCTCCATTCACTTGCAAGGTGTCCCCATAGTTTGTTTCCTGCTCTTGGTGATGTCTCTTTCATGCAAACTAAGGAAGATAATTATTTGGAGCGTGAATCCAAATATGAGATCATTGTTATTGTGTCTCCTATAAAACAAGGTACCGGGCCCAAACCGGAGTTGTTCATTCTAAGCCCCAGGTCACCAAACTGAGGCTCAATTACAGTCTCAACTCTCCCTGAAATGGAGGGGTAAACCTGAAACCAGGGGTAAAAAAAACCCAGTCAGTCGGGAGTCACCTGATCAGCAGTGGCTAGCTAATCCGCCTGAGACTCCTACGGTCCCCTATGGGAAAGTAACCTTGCAGCAATCAATAACCAACCTGATTTTCTGCCAACTTTGATTTCCCTGTTTCCACTCCCTTCTGCCTATGAAAGTCTTTCATTTTGCACAGCTCCTCAGAGCTCCTTTCTATCTGCGGGATTGGATGCTGTTTGATTCGAAGTAATTTCTGCTCAAATAAATTCTCAGTTTATCTTTTAACATGTTGTAGATTTGATGGCAGTTTTATCCCTACAAATCCCTACAGACATTTTTATCTGAATGACTTGTGAATCCGATACCTTTCTAGTTTTCATTAAAATTTCACACACCCTTTTCCTGAGAAAATAAGTAACTCATGAAAATCAGGTGTTTCATTTTAAGGAGGCTGTAGGCCTTTATGACCTTACACAGTCAAATTGTCATAATATTTTGTTGCCCTACATCTTAAAAAAGTGTATTTATTGATTTGGTGGTGGGGGGTGGGGTGGAGAGAGAGAGGGAGAGAGAGAGAGAAAACACAAGCAGGGGAAGGGCAGAGAGAGAGAATCCCAAGCAGGCTCCACACTGTCAGTGTAGAGCCCAGTGCAGGGCTTGAACCCATGAACTGTGAGATCATTACCTGAGCTGACATCACGAGTCTTAAGCTTGACCAACTGAGCCACCCAGGTGCCTCTGTTACCTACATTTTAAAGAGTGTCATGTATTCAGTAACTAAAAATCTGAATATTTTGCCAAAAAAGTCTTCAGTTATATAAAAGCAAATTATTTAAAACACTAATTTGCTGAAGGTATAAACAACAAAGGTCCACTTTGATTAACTAAATTTAATGTTGTTAAATTATTTTTTATTTTTTGAAAATTCATTTCATTGTGAAATTCCATCAGTCAGAATTTGGTAAATTAGCAATGCAAGTGGACAATAAATTTACATGTATGTATGAACTGGGTTGCAAGGTAAAATGTATTTCCAAATGGACCGCAGTAAAAAAGAAGTTTGAAAGCAGGATTCTAAGCTTTCTGCAAAGGTCTTGCCTTCAGGCGCCACGCTGAATTCAGAGCTCCAGCAGCCCCCCTCCCGGGATGTGGTCTCCAGAGTCTTGGCCATTCAATGGCATTCAATGTCAGGGTGCCCTCTGCTGGTCCCAGGAGGCACAGCTGACCACTCAACCAGAGCCTAGCTCCAAGTCTTTGAAAGCTGAAAACGGTGGATTCCTTGGCAGCCAGGCCCTCTCTGTGGCAGCATCCAGGGACAGAGGATGTCACTTGAAGGGGTTTGTGATGAACCAAACACTTGCATTCATAAAGTTATGGTGAGCGAGGTGGTGAACTGAGCTCATAACAGGTCTTAGGGTCTCATGATGGGAGCTTGGACTTGCTGGGTGGATAGTGAAGAAGGTTTTCCTAGGGGGAGTTGTGTGATCGGGTCTGAGTTTTAGAGAGATTTCTTTTTTTTTTTTTAACATTTTATTTATTTATTTTTTAATGTTTATTTATTTTTGAGAGAGAGAGAGAGAGAGAGAGAGGGAGACAGAGATTCCAAAGAAGGCTCCGTGCTGATACCGGAGAGCCCCATGTGGGGCTTGAACCCAGGAACCATGAGATCATGACCTGAGTCGAAGTCAGACGCTTAACCAACTGAGCCCCCCAGGCCCCCCAGAGAGATTTCTTGACAAAGTGAGGTGGACAGCCTGGAGTGGGAGTGCCTGGAGGTAGGTGGGCAGTTATGGGCTGAGCCAGGAACCCAGGGGGGTGTGTCCTGTGTCTTCACAGGAGGCTGTTCTGTCTGTGAGACTGATCTCGTGGGCTGCTTCAGTGGTCTCTTGTCCTCTGTCTCCTGCGTAGGCTGAGGTAATGGGAAATCAGACGGAGGAGGAGAGTTTAGTTAGAGTACATCCCTCCCTGACGTTTGCTTTCCCTTCTGCTTTCCCTCCCTGCTTTCCATTCTGATAGAGAAGCCACAGCTTCACCTCTGGGTATACCAGTCACTGGCAGGTCCCCTGCCCCTTCTCCTTGGGGTATGGGGATAGGGGATTCCAGCTGTTGGCAGCTCCCCCCTCCTGTGATTCACCATCTCCTGTTGCTTTCTCTAAACCTGCCTGCACTTTTGTAAATACTCCCTTGCTTATGTTCTCCCCAGTGTACAACTTCTGAGTGTACTTCTATCCCTTGCCAGGTCCTGAGCCATGCCAGACAGTTTGAACTTTATTGTTCAGGCAGTGGGGAGTCATTGAAGGTTTTAGAGAGGACAGTAGCAAGAGCAGAGGTGTACTGGGGAGAATCTGAAGTGAGCAGGACCGCCCAATCGGCGAGGGTTTGACGCAAGTAAACTGAGCCCCTGAGCCCGACGTGGTTGGGTCAGGGAACAGGAGAGGGAAGCTGAGGCATTAGGTGATTATGCCAGTTGCACATATTATTTGGTAATTAACTTCAAAAACCTGTACATTTAAGGTTGGGGTTTTTAGGGTTGAAAAAATGAGTATGTCAAAAGTATTACAATAAGATGTTGTGCTTTGCCTTGGCTCTCAGCCCCTGCCCCTTCCACACAGGCTGGACCAAGTGGCCGCCCCTTCACTGATGTGGTACCTCAGTCTTTCTGGCACCCAAGCTGCATCTTTCGACTAGTGTCCAACCAAAACATACTGAATGGTGAGCCACAAATATGGCCACACATGGAATTAAAAATTTTCTAGCAGCCATGTTAACAAAAGTAAAAAGACATAGGTGAAACTCAAAATATGCAAAGATCTCTTAACATTCAATAATGTGAGCGGAAACAACCCAATTAAAAACAGGCCAAAAATCTGAACAGACACCTCACAAAGAAGACATACAGGTGGCAAATAGGTATATGAAAAGATATTCCACCATCATATGTCATTAGGGGATTGCGTATTAAAACAACAGAGATTATTCCGCACCTATGGAAATGGCCAGGATCTGGAACACTGACAACACCAAATGCTGGTGGGGATGTGGAACAGCAGGAATCATTGCTGGTGGGAGTACACAATGGTACTGCCTCTTTGGAAGACAGTCTGGCAGTTTGCTCTTTGTTAAGTCTTGTTTTGTTTTTCTACAAAGCTAAATTCAGAGTCTGACCATATGATCCAGCAATTGCATTCCACACAAAATTTACACATGAATGTTTATAGTCGCCTTTAGGGTTTCAGAATATCATATCCCTCTCACCCCCTCCCACCCCCTCCCGCCAATATCATCCAAGATGTTGTATTTATACCTTGTGAATATTTTAGAAATTCAATTGTTTAAGAAAATAAATTTGTTACCATTTTTTTAAGTTTATTTATTTATTTTGAGTGGGAGAGGGGCAGAGAGAGAGAGAGAGAGAGAGAGAGAGAGAGAGAATCCCAAGCAAGCTCTATGCTGGATCTCATGAACCAAGAGATCATGTCCTGAGCTGAAATCAAGAGTGGAATGCTTAACTGACTGAGCCACCCAGGCACCCCTGTTACCAAAATTTTAATTTATTAAGTATTTCACATTATTTGTTTTGAAACATCCCTAAACATAAAGGTAACCTAAAGTTTGAAGAATTAATTCTCTGGACCCAGAAGGCCTTTATGTATTTATATATAAATAATATATACTCTGTAATACTTTACAGAGATTTGTTTTCTGAACAGCATAATAGGTAATTTTAATTAAAACTGAAAAGTCTCATATTGACAAGACAAATGTTTTTTTTTTTTTGTTTGGGGAAAAGCAAACAAGAAACTATGTTTAAATCACCGATTAGGCCGTATGCTAGAGAACACCTTAGTTTGGATTTGCCCAACCTGATAATTTTCCTTTTCATTAGTCTAAACACCTTATTTGCATGGAACAATTATCAAAGAATCAACACTACCAAACCAACTACCCTACCAGTTTACCATAATACATGCATTTTACTCTTCTCTTTAACTTTTTACTAGAAATAATAATAGAAGAAGTTGAAAAAATGTGCAGGGAATTTACACATTTCATTCATCTAGCTTCCTCTAATGGCAACAATTTAAATAACCATCATTGTCAGCCTGGCCAGGGTAGCTACCAGTGAGTTCTTCAAGAGACTAGAACGCCCCTCGCCAACACATTGGCTATTGGTCCCTCAGGTCATCCTTGGGGGCGGGGGTGATTAATGGGCAGCTAGCTAGGTTAAACACAATAGATGTGTTCCAACATCCCCAGCATGTCCCTGAGCCTCTGGTACAGCAGCGGCTCAACCTGAGCTTCATATGTATGTAGAACATCAGCACACTGGGGCAATGACTAATTCACCTTAGGGTTTCTAGAAATGAAATAGTTGGAGATCCTTCTGAGGTGCTGCTTCACATATATGAGAAAAAATATCTAAGTGTGGCAGGCAGAAAACCTAACTTGAATTGCTTATAGTGAGGATTCATTCTTACCCACTTTCCAGATTTAAGGAAGATCACACACCTGAAGCCCTTTGAGGCAAAGGCCAGGTCCCTTTGAAGAAGAATTTTGCATGGTGTGTTGTAGACCGAATAGTTCCCATCCCACCCCCATTCATATGTTGAATCTCTAACTCTCAAAGTGACTATTTTTGGAGATAGGGCTTTTAAAGGAGTGATTAAGGTTAAATGAAGTCATTACTAGTGGGGCCCTAATCTAAGTATGACTGCTGTCCTTGTAAGAAAAGGAAGAGGCACCAGGGATGCGAATGCACAGAGGCAAGGCCATGAGGGGTCACAAGCCAGAAGGAAAGAAGCCCCAGGAGAAACCAAAGCTGCCCCAACCTTGATCTTGGACTTCCAGCCTCCGGAACTGTGAGAAGCAAATTTTTGTTTTTGAGCCACCTACTGTGTGGTATTTTGTTATGACAGCCCAAGCAGACTCATACAAGGTGACAGGTAGACAAGTAGGACTCTTCCTTCCCCTAAGCCTTCCCCAGAGACACTTGTGGCCATTTATCAGAGGACTGTGCACTGGGAAGACAGAAGGACTTTCCAGGGGTTTCAAATATTGGCTCCATATGGATGCTGATCCCCAGAGATGCAAAACGCTGCTGTGGTCCGTCAAGCCACATGGAAGATTATAAAGGCCAGGAGACAGATGGACTTTGGATCTATGTCTGTCTGAAGACCCAGCCTTAGATTATTTTCTCAGGCTTAGAATTTATCTAATTTAAATCAATAAATGTAGTGATTGGCAGCAGGCCCATTTTGGGTTCCTTCTCATAGAGTGAAGGTTACTTACTATGAAGAAAATGCAAAGGGGAAGCCTGAGGATTCTTTCTCACCCCTGCTAAGATAATAAACTAAAAACCCCAAAGCAATACTACACACCTGGTGGAATTATTAGAATCAGTGCCATCATCAAAGACTTGAAAGATGCAAGGGTATTAATTTCACATCCCCATTTAACTTGCCTTTTTGGCTGATACAAATACTGCACAGGTTGCAGAGAATGCCAGTAGATCATCATAAACTTAACCGGCTTGTAAAGCCAATTGAAGCTGCAGATCGGCACGTAATGTCCTTACTGGAGCAAATAAACACAGCCCCTGAGATCTAGTATACAGCTAGTGACCTGGAAAATGTTTTTTAAACCCCATAGCTAAGAGCAACGATGACCAGAAGCAGTTTGCCTTCACATGCGAGACTGTATTGCCTCACATCTATACCAACTCTCTAATTCCTTATGATAGTAAGACCTGGGGACCTGGTGCTGGTCCATTATATTGATGACATTAATTGTATCTGGTAAGCTAGAAATAGCAAACACACTAGATGCCTTAGAAAGATAAATGCATGCTAGTGAAATGCAGTCAGAGGTCTGCTATACTGATGAAATTTCCAGGGGTCCAGTAGTCTAAGACATCTCAGAATGTCCCCTAGAAAGTTATAGACAAATTGTTGGACCTTGTATTTCCCAGCATGAAAACAAACAAACAGACAAAACCCCAAATGCTTAATGGGTCTCTTTGGATTTTAGGGTTAACATTCCTTGTCTGGGCATGTTGTTTCAGTCCACATACCAAGTAACTCAAAAAGCTGCTAGTTTTGATGGGTCCTAGAGCCAGAATAGATTATGCCGAAGGTCTAGGCTTGGATGCAAGTTTATTTGCCCCTTGGGCCTTAAGAATTAACAAAGCCCAGGGGCGCCTGGGTGGCTCAGTTGGATACACATCCAACTCTTGATTTTGGCTCAGGTCGTGATCTTATGGTTCATGGTTTGAGCCCCCCATTGGGCTCTGCACTGACAGTGTGGGACCTACTTGGGATTCTCCTCTCTCTATCCCTTTCCCTCTGTCCCTCCTGTGCATTCTCTCTCCACTCCCCCCCTCAAATAAGTAAAATAAGCCTAAAAAAAAAAAAAAAAGAACAAACCCACTGGTTTTAGAAGTGTTTGTGGCAGATACAGGTGCTGCATGGAGCTCTTACAAGCCCCAGGCTCAAGGATGGCAGGGAACATCCCTGGGGTTTTAGAGTAAGGCCAAGTCCTCTTCTGCTTTGCTGAAAATCAGCTCCCGAATTGCTGTTTGTTCATTACAGAGTCTGAATTCCTAACTGAGACATGAAATGACTATCCAACTTAACTGCCCACCATGAGCTTGGAATGACCTGATCGGCCAAACCATAAAATTGGACAGGCACAGGGATATTCTATTTAAAGAACAATAGTACATAGGAGACCAGGCCCAAGCATATCTGAAAGGCAGAAGTAAACTTCATAAACTGGTAGCTCAGACTCCCACAGTATTTGCTCCTACAGCTTTTCCAACTATTTCTTAGTTCACAGCAGAATCTTATGGGGGAGATCTAAACATCAAGGAGAAAAAGTGTAGGCCTGATTGGATGTATGTATGGGTCTGCATAGTATGCTGGCCCCAGCCGGAAATAGGGGGCTATTGTCATTTCACGATAGCCCCTTCAAGTTGCCCTGAAACATAATGATGAAGGGAAATCCTCCCACTGGGCAGAAATTGAGATGGCATATTTGGTTATTCATTTCATGTCGGAGGAGATCTATGATACAGATCTACATCAATCTGTGGGCTAATGAGTTGGCTAGCTGGGCAGGGACTTGGAAAGAAAACGATTAGAAAACTGGCTGTAAGGAGGTGTGGAGAGTGGCACGCAGATGAACTTCTCAGAATGGGCATGGAATGTGAAGATATTTGTGTTCCAAATAAGGGCCTACCAAAGGGAATCTACTGGAGAGGATGCTGTCAATAAATGAGAGGTCAAGGTGTCCCAACCTGTGGATGTCAATCTTCCCCCAGGCACTTGCCTACTCAGTGGGTCCATGTACAAAGTGACCATGGTGGCAGATATGGAGGTTATGCCTGGACTCAGCAGGTTGATTTCCTTTCAACAAGTTTGATTTAGTTATTGCCACTGCACAGTGCCCAAACCACCATCAGTATAGATCAACAGAAAACCCCTGGTATGGCGCCATTTCCTGGTGAAACCACCCAGTTCCCTATTGGCAGATTGTTTATATTTGACTCTTCCATTATGAAGTCAAAGCTTTCTTCTTGGATACCTATACATTTTGTGTATTGGTTTGTCTTCTCAACTCATAGTACTTTTGCCAGGAACGCCATTTGTAGACTTACTGAATGACTTTATCTATGTCCCATACAGCATCACTTCTGACTAGGAGTTACATTTTTCAGTAAAGGAATTATGGCAACAACTCACACTCAGGTAATAATAATTCATTAGCTTTACCATGTGCAGCTCTCTTGATAGAATAGTGGGATGGTCTTTTGAAGAGTCAAATGTGGTGCCGGCTAAAATACAACACTGAGAGTTCTGTCTTGCTGCAAGCAGTGTATTCCTTAAACCACTGGTTTGTAAATGTTGCTATCTTCCTCATGACGGAAATGCAGAGGTTCAAGAACCAAAGGGTGTAATGGGGGAGAGAGCTCCTCTTCCTGTTAAACCAAATGACATACTGTAGGAGCGTTTTCTTCTTCGTCTGGGACCTAAGCCTCCATGGAAAGGAGGTTCTAATGCCCAGGAATGAAAGAAATGCTTCCCTTAGGGAATATAGTCAGGATCTGAGGAATTGGAGGTTGGGATGCCTGATAGCCATCTGGCCCCTCATGTCAGTGAATAAACAGGTAGAAAGGAGGGATCTTACTGCTCGGGGTGATTGATGCTGACTATTCAGGGAAAACTAGGTTGTTGCTACTCAGTGGAGGTAAATAGGACTGTGTCTGGGACCCAAGGGATTCCCTAAAGCAGGTCTTATTACTTCTCTGCCCAGTAGTTTCAGACAATTGAAAACTGTAGCACCCAATAAAGAAAAGCACCAAGGACTTAGAGTCCACAGAAGCAAAGATGTGATTCCCACTCCAGGTGAAGAAGAAGAGCATCAGGCTGAGGTACCCGTAGAGACAAGGGGAACATGTGATAGTTAGTGGAAGAAGGCAACCATGGTTGTCAAACTAGAGAACTTGTGAGGAGCTATAGAATCAAGTAGTCTCTCAATTAACTGCTTAACTGTTTCCTCCTCACTCCTGCCTTTTCCTCCAACCACTGCACGTGAGTAAAAAGTTTCAGTTGGGATTATGACCACATTGACTTAACTTGTGATCATTCAGAAGCTAATATTTTTTTATATTTTTCTTGGGATAGGGAACAGAGAGTTCTCACCCATGGAGGAAGAGCGTGGACCTGAGGGGCAAAAGGCTTAGACTATGCTGGATGGCTTCCAGTGACCCTTCAAGATCCACTGGAAAGAAATTGGAGGGTGGGAAGAGAGTGAGGTCAGGGTATTCCTGATTCCTTCTCTCTGGGGTCACCCCAGTCTATTTTTCTTGAGGAGGGTCATGGCTCCTATTACGTTGTCATTTCCACAAAGCTCTCTCTGGTGGGTTCTGGTAACCTTTTCCTCCTCTTGTCCTTTCAGGCCTATGGGTAGGAAGGGGTGTATCCTATCGTTACTAGCCCTGGGGTTGGGCGCTATGCCTTGGGATTTCCCTATACTCTGCCCATATCTTTATAAATAGCTCCTTTATTACATTTAACTCAAATTGCCAAATTTGGAATGTGTCATATGTTTCTTGTTAGGACCTGATTGGCATAGCATGCCTCCCAAGTTCGCCCAAGCGGACTTGAAAGACTTTGATGTGGGAGAGACATTCTCTCTCTTGAAAAGATGTAAATGACTGAGCATACAGTTCTGATTCTCACAGAAAATTATCTTACAGCCATGAGGGAACTTGGCCTTAGTAATGAACGTCAGTTCAGAGAGAACTAAATACATGCTGATCCTTGCTGACATTGTGGAATTATCGTATCAGCCATTCTGATCCTGTATTACTTCTAGACTGCCAATGACGGGATCTAGTAAATATTTTGATCACTTTGAATTGGATTTTTCCAGCTTTTGAAGCTGAAAGTAAATTTAACTGATTGGTTCTTGTGAGTAGAATTGAGGAGTCAAGGGGTACACACATTTATTTTTTTCATAGCTCCTGCAAAATTGCCTTCCAAAAAGGCTGTGTTAATTCTCACATTCATCCATACAGTGAGTGAATCTGTTTCTTCACCGCCATTGCCATCTTTAAAAAAAAAAAAGTTATTTATTTCTCCTGAAAGAGAGAGAAAGAGAGAGAGAGAGAGAGAGAGGAGAGACAGAGTGCACATGTGTGAGTAGGAAAGAGTCAGAGATAGAGACAGAGAGAGAGAGAGACAGAGAGAGAATTCCAAGCAGGATCTGTGCCATCAGTCCAGAGCCTGATGTGAGGCTCGATCCCACCAACCATGAGATCATTACCTGAGCCAAAATCAACAATCAGACACTTAACTCTGAGCCACCCTTGTGCCCCACCTACCACCTTTTTAATTTGTGCCTTCCTGTTGGGTGGAAATGGAATCTCATTGTTGCTTTGATTCTCATTTTGCTAATTACTAGTATGGTTAACTATAATTACGTTTATTTGTTGGATATTTATATTTTCTTCTCAGTGAAATGCTTTTTACATCTGTAGTTTATTTTCCTATAAAATTACTTGCATTTTAAAATTGATTAGTAGGAACTATTTAAAAACTTTGAAAATTAGGTATTAGCTTATTGGATGCATTGCACATATTTTCTCCCACATACTTTTTCTTTTAACTTTCACCTATGTGTTTTGTCAAGTTTGTCCAAAATTCTAAAATTTTGGTGATGTTCAATTTACCATCTTTTGTTTCAAGACTGT
This sequence comes from Panthera onca, assembly GCF_046562875.1. NCBI lineage: Eukaryota > Metazoa > Chordata > Mammalia > Carnivora > Felidae > Panthera > Panthera onca. The sequence goes on from NC_138341.1 coordinate 38,052,929, forward strand.
TGCATTTTGTGTGATGGGGATCATTGGGCTAAAAGTTCTCTGTCACTTGGCTCTTTGTCCAGGAATTTCAGACTTTAGGCATTTAACCTAAACTTTTCCTTCAATGTTTTACCGCAAGCTGTCTGATGAGGCTTTATGTGTTTGTTTCTTATTTTGTGGTTGCACATGAATGTACAATTTGATCAATAGATGTTTTAAATTCAGAGAAATATACCTTGATGTTGGTCCTTTAGAGTTGGGCTCTTTTGTCTTGATGCCTTTAATATTTCTATTTATTTCTATTTATTATTTGGTGAGGCATGTGGAGGTAATTTTTGCTAATTCGTCTTTCATTTTCACACGAAGGAGAGGAAACTGTTGACCCACAACCTAAAGTCTGGGTTTTCACAGAGGACCCAGCTTCAGGGAGGTGTGATGATGGATCAGCCCACAGGGAAGTAAGTCTTAGACAATGGGCATGGGCTGCTTAGAGGAGCAGAGGTTTGGGCAAGTTCAACTACATCATCCCACCCATGTTTGGTAAAAGCTGTACTGCAGAGGTCGCCCTGGGAATTTCCTTGGCATGTTCCCATTTTCCTAAGTCTACTCAAGTACAAATGGCCTGTGCTGTTCTCTGTGGTGCATGGTACACATCATGTTGCCCCATTAGTTTGACCAAGGTTAGTGCCAGTTCTTTTCCAGTAGCAGGGCCCAAACCAGACTGCCAAGCTTGCTTGTTAGTAGCCCTTGATGGGATGTAAGCTACAGTGGCCCTAGTCTTTTCAGGAGTCCCAAGGGAACTGATGAGCACGGCAGCAGGAAGCCCTGCATTGAGGAGTTGGGAGTTATAGATTCCAAGCCCAGTTCTACTACTAATTTGCTTCTGTGTATTTGTCAACTGTGGGGGCCAGGTAACCTCTACTCTCTACCACTTCTTGGTTCCTTCTGCTTTATTCATTGTGAATGTTAGCTTGGCTATGTGAATAAGTTTTTATGGAGATTGTGCATCTATGAACAGATTATAGAGATTCTAGTGATGTTGAATGACCAAGCTCTCTCACCCTACCTGGTGTCCATTGATGTTCCCTCCACTTATCAAGATCATGGGCATGTTTGTTTGTTTGTTTATAAATTTATATCCAAGTTATTTAGCATATAATGCAATAATGATTTCAGGAGTAGATTCCAGTGATTCATCCCCTACATATAATACCCGGTGCTGATCCCAACAAAGGTCCTTCTTAATGTCCCTTGCCCATTTAGCCTAACTCCCCACCCAAAACCCCTCCAACAACCCTCAGTTTGTTCTCTGTATTTAAGAGTCTCTTATGTTTTGTTCCCCTCCCTGTTTTTATATTATTTTTGCTTCCCTTCCCATTGTTCATCTGTTTTGTATCTTAAATTCCACCAAAAAACTACTAGAACTGATCCATGAATTCAGCAAAGCCACAGGATATAAAATCAGTGCACAAAAATCGGTTGCATTTCTATACACCAATAATGAAGCTGCAGAAAGAGAAATCAAGGAATTGATCCCATTTACAATTGCACCAAAAACCATAAAATACCTAGGAATAAACCTAACCAAAGAGGTGAAAAATCTGTATACTGAAAACTATCGAAAGCTTATGAAAGAAATTGAAGAAGACACACAAAAAATGGAAAAATATTTCATGCTCATAGATTGGAAGAACAAATATTGTTAAAATATCTATACTACCCAAAGCAATCTACATATTAAATGCAATCCTATCGAAATAACACCAACATTCTTCACAGAGCTAGAACAAACAATCCTAAAATTTGTATGGAGCCATAAAAGACCCTGAATAGCCAAAGCAATCCTGAAAAAGAGAACCAAGACTGGAGGCATCACAATTCTGGACTTCAAGATGTATTACAAAGCTATAATCATCAAGACAGTATGGTACTGGCACAAAAACAGACACTCAGATCAATGGAACAGAATAGGGAACCCAGAAATGAACCCACAAACATATGGCCAACTAACCTTTGACAAAGGAGGAAGGAATAGCCAATGGAATAAAGACAGTCTCTTCAGCAAATGGTGTTGGGATAACTGGACAGCAACATGCAGAACTGGACCACTTTCTTACACCATATACAAAAATAAATTCAAAATGTGAGACATCAAAATCCTAGAGGAGAAAGCATGCAGAAATCTCTTTGACCTTGGCTGCAGCAACTTCTTACTCAACATGTCTCCGGAGGCAAGGGAAACAAAAGCAACAATGAACTATTGGGACCTCATCAAGATAAAAAGCTTCTGCACAGTGAAGGAGACAATCAGCAAAACTAAGAGGAAACCATTGGAATGGGAGAAGATATTTGCAAATGACATATCAGATAAAGGGTTAGTATCCAAAATCTATAAAGAACTTATCAAACTCAACACCCCAAAAACAAATAATCCCGTAAAGAAATGGGTAAAAGACATGAATACACACTTTTACAAAGAAGACATCCAGATGCCTAACAGACACATGAAAAGATGCTGAACATCACGCAGCATCAGGGAAATACAAATCAAAACCACAATGAGATACCACCTCATACCTGTCAGAATGGTTAACATTAATAACTCAGGCAACAACAGATGTTGGCAAGGATGTGGAGAAAGAGTAACACTTTTGCACTGCTGGTGGGAATGCAAGCTGGTGCAGCCACTCTGGAAAACAGTATGGAGGTTCCTCAAAAAATTAAAAATAGAACTATCCTAGAACCCAGCAATTGCACTCCTAGGTACTTGTCCAAAGGATACAGGTGTGCTGTTTCAAAGGGGCACATGCACCCAATAGCAGTGCTATTGACAATGGCCAAAGTATGGAAAGAACCCAAATGCCCATTGATGGATGAATGGATAAAGAAGATGTGGGAGGAGGTCAAACTTTCACTCTTCACAGATGACATGATACTCTATATGGGAAACCCAAAAGATTCCACCAAAAAACTGCTAGAACTGATTCATGAATTCAGCAAAGTTGCAGGATATAAAATCAATGCACAGAAATCAGTTGCATTGCTATACACCAACTATGAGGTGACAGAAAGAGAAATCAAGGAATCAATCCCATTTACAGTTGCACCAAAAACCATAAAATACCTTGGAATAAATCTAACCAAAGAGGTGAAAAATCTATACACTGAAAACTATAGAAAGCTTATGAAAGAAATTGAAGAAGACACAAAGAAATGGAAAAAGATTCTATGCTCCTGGATAGGAAGAACAAATATTGTTAAAATGTCGATACTACCCAAAGCAATCTACATATTCAATGCAATCCTTATCAAGTAACACCAGCATTCTTCACAGAGCTAGAACAAATAATCCTAAAATTTGTATGGAACCAGAAAAGACACCGAAAAGCCAAAGCAATCTTGAAAAAGAAAACCAAAGCAGGAGGCATCACAATCCCAGCCTTCAAGCTATACTACAAAGCTATAATCATCAAGACAGTATGGTACTGGCACAAGAACAGACACTCAGATCAACGGAATAGAATAGAGAACCCAGAAATGGACCCACAAACGTATGGCCAACTAATCTTTGACAAAGCAGGAAAGAATATCCAATGGAATAAAGGCAGTCTCTTCAGCAAGTGGTGCTGGGAAAACTGGACAGCGACATGCAGAAGAATGAACCTGGACCACTTTCTTACACCATACACAAAAACAAACTCAAAATGGATGAAAGACCTCAATGTAAGACAGGAAGCCATCAAAATCCTCAAGGAGAAAGCAGGTAAAAACCTCTTTGATCTTGCCCTCAGCAACTTCTTACTCAACACGTCTCTGGAGGCAAGGGAAATAAAAGCAAAAACGAAGTACTGGGACCTCATCAAAATAAAAAGTTTCTGCACAGTGAAGGAAATAATCAGCAAAGCTAAAAGGCAACCGACAGAATGGGAGAAGATATTTGCAAATGACATATCAGATAAAAGGTTAGTATCCAAAATCTACAAAGAACTTATCAAACTCAACACCCAAAAACCAAATAATCCAATGAAGAAATGGGCAAAAGACATGAATAGACACTTCTCCAAAGTAGACATCCAGATGGCCAACTGACACATGAAAAAATGCTCAACATCACTCATCATCAGGGAAATACAAATCAAAACCACAATGAGATACCACCTTACACCTGTCAGAATGGCTAACATTAATAACTCAGGCAACAACAGATGTTGGCGAGGATGCGGAGAAAGAGGATCTTTTTTGCATTGTTGGTGGGAATGCAAGCTGGTGCAGCCACTCTGGAAAACAGTATGGAGGTTCCTCAAAAAACTAAAAATAGAACTACTCTATGACCCAGAAATTGCACTACTAGGCATTTATCCACGGGATACAGGTGTGCTGTTTCGCAGGGACACATGCACCCCCATGTTTATAGCAGCACTATCGACAATAGCCAAAGTATGGAAAGAGCCCAAATGTCCATCGATGGATGAATGGATAAAGAAGATGTAGTATATATATATATACAATGGAGTCTTACTCAGCAATCAAAAAGAATGAAATCTTGCCATTTGCAACTACGTGGATGGAACTAGAGGGTATTATGCTAAGTGAAATTAGTTAGTCAGAGAAAGACATGTCATATGACTTCACTCATATGAGGACTTTAAAACAGATGAACATAAGGGAAGGGAAATAAAAATAATATAAAAACAGGGAGGGGGACAAATCAGAAGAGACTCATAAATATGGAGAACAAACTGAGGGTTGCTGGAGGGGTTGTGGGAGGGGGGATGGGCTAAATGGGTAAGAGGCACTAAGGAATCTACTCCTGAAATCACTGCTTCACTATATGCTAACTAATTTGGATATAAATTTTAAAAAATAAAAAATAAAGTTAACAACAAAGATGTGGTATGTGTGTATATATATATATATGTATATATATACATATACATACAGACATACACACATACACACACACACACACACACACACACACACACACACACACACTGGGATATTACTCAGCAATCAAAAAGAATGAAATATTGCCATTTGCAACAACGTGGATAGAACTAAAGTATATTGTGCTAAGCAAAATCAGAGAAAGACAAATATCATATAACTTTACCATATGTGAAATTTAAGATACAAAAAAGATCATGGGCATGTTAAGTGAGCAAACTAGTGGGGCTTGTTAGCAAACAAGCGTGGATGATAATATCTTAGAGCTTAAAAATTGGAATCTGGACTTAGTGAGCTCATAAAATTATTTCCATGTCTAGAATCTTTGGCTTTACGAGTACTTACTTGAATTCAATTCAAGCCACGCTTAATGGTGTGCATATTTCATTGTTGTAAGTGACAACAAAACATTAATAGAAAGAACCTGGCAAGCTGGGTTATGTTTACATAGCAGAATCACATTCTTTACTTTTTATAACCAGCATAAATATTGATAGTCCTCTCAAATACAGCTAGGGTAACATGTAATTTTATTATCCATCCCTCTAAGACAAAAGTTCTGGTCCATTTCTTCAGTAGATGGGCTGTCTGCTCCTCAATTATGTACCCCAGTGGTTCAGTTCTTCCCTATTATCACCATCACTCCTATTCTAATTTCTCTTATACTCATTCACACTCAAGTTTAAATGGGGAACTTCAGAATGGATACTGATTGCTGGGAACTCTGGAAAGTACTGGATTCTCTGAATATTGGGAAGTGAGGGAAAGGTCAGGATCAAGTGGAATAAAGAGGACACATGTCATCATAAAACATAGATTTTTACACCCTTCTTCTGGGCATGGAAAATTCAAGCTAGATCCAATGGCTTTTGAATCACTGAAAATACAGCTTTCTGGGTTGTGTCGCTTGGAACCTCTGAGCATCTCTTGGGCTCATGCCTCCTCTCCACATTTGTGGTTCATGCACCCAACCGGTTATACTCTCTTTTCAGAGGTCTGAGCATCAGTTTGGCAGAAGGTCTCCTCCTGAGGTCTGGGCATCCGTCCTACAAGTTCCTTCCTTTGAGCTCCTAGGCTTTTTTGTTCTCTCTGGTTTCTTTCCTGCAATTAACTATCTGGGATCCCTTAGTACTTCCTTGTTACTCTTTAGCCTTCTGACATGTTTTCTAACCAATTCCCTTTGTTTGAAATTCCTGGTGTGGGTTCTGCTTTCCACACTAGATCCTGATTGAAACAGAAGCCTAAAGAATTTGGGGGCCAGATGATAGGACTATTTAGATGCCATTTTATGGTGAGCCTCCCAAGAGAGGTATGTTGACTGATGCGTAATGGAGAGGCTCTTCAATTGGACAGAGGGGACCCAAGAGAGGTGACCCTGGCTGAGCCTGGCTTTGAACACCAGTGTGCCTGAATTCATTTTCACACTGTCTCCTGGGGTGACAGATAAACTGGAAGCCAAAAATGATGGGATTGATGTCTCCACAGGAAAGGACCATGTTCATCCAAGGCTAACAGGGAGATGGGGGTGAAAAGTATGAGAGGTTGAGCGAGAAGATTCCTTTCAGGGTTGGGAAAAGGGGCTCATGGAAGTGCTTGCCTAGAAGGTTCTATTTTAGCCCTTCCCCCAACCTCCCTGTAGCTAGGCAGTTAAATATGAAGTTGATTCCAGTCTGTCTTTTGAAATTCACCTCAGTCAAGTTAACTTGTGCCTCAGAAGGTTTTCATGCTTGATCTCAGCAGATGGGGTGTGGAGGTGGGAGTAGAGGCATAAAAAAACATGATACAAAAAAAAATAATAATAGTAACTGTTACCATTAGTTGAGAACCTACAAATGTCCTGCATTACTAGAACAGAAAGGGTGGGAGAGAAGTTGGGTTCTGGGGCTCTGTTGTTAGAGAAATCAGTGCCAACCATTTTAGTCCTTAGGCAGTTCAGAGTCCACTGCATTTTGGGGGCACCAGAGACCAAGTTTGCATCAGTTATGGGTACACCACTCAGTACCTATGGCTTCCCAAGGGGATGAGGTGCATCTCTGAGGGGCTGAAAGAGTATAGTAGGCTTTCAGCTTAACCTTTCTTTCAGGGGTGGCCTGAGGTGGTTCAGGCATGGTTGGATGAGTGGGAATGCCATGTGGGAACCCTGCCTAAAGCACACAGCTAATTTTGCAATCACAAGACTCCCTTAGTGGAACTGTAAAGGGCAAGCTTGATTGCCCCAGCAGATGGACTTCCCTTGTGGAGGGCCTGGCATTCCAGGTGTAGCCCAAGTGACAAGGCAGGAGAATTGAGCTCCGGGGAAGTCCCGCAGTCTCCCCTTGCTGAGCAGCCTGGGGTCTGTCATCAACTCTATTTCCCCGTAGGTGTGGCTCGGTGCCTCCTTCTCAAGGAGCTCAGGCTGGTCACACTCATGCTGATGCTGTGATTTCTTCATCTGAGTCTCACAGGATCTTCTGGCATATGATTGCCACACCCCACCCAGCCAGGTGGGACCTCCCCGTACTTCCCAAATAAATGACAGTCTCGGTCACTGCTCTTGGGAGCTATTGGAGCTGTGATTCAGTCCCCTGCACTTTTGATAAAGGTCCTTCCTTGCCCGCTGATAGCTGGCAAGTCCTCCAGCTCTTCTTTGTGCTTTAGGGCTCAGGGAAGAGATGCGGCCATGCCGGGCTCAGTCCGGCGTGGGGTCAGTGGTTTCCGGGAGTTACTAGGATCTTGGCAGAGATGCCCTGGCCTGGGGCCGCCCGCCCTGCTCCCAGGCAGAAGCAGTTGCCGATGGGAGGAAGGAGGAGGGATGCGGGCATCAGGTGGGGGTGGCTTTTTAAGGTCAAAAGTCACGCCTGGCTCAGGACTTTTAGGGAGAGATTCTGTCACTGGCTGGATCTTTGGGTGGAGTAAACTCTGCGCCATGTCCCCCTCCCTGACACCACCTTGAAGTTTTGTCTCAGGAGGTGGCTCAGATTTTCTGACTAGGGCTTTGTGTCAGGCCAGGCTTCCAGGCCAGCTCCCTATCCAGAATGGGGACCTCAGTAACTAGTGTCCTGGAAAGGTCTTAGGAATGTCTCCTGACCCTTCTGTCTCCTATTGCTGTCCCCGCAGGTGTGGAGACAATCCCATTATGACATGCATTCGAGGAGTCCCTTTCTGTGGAGAACCCTATACAGCAGGTGATGTTGAGATGGGGCTCTGTACCCACACCTGTGCCCACACCTGTCTCTTCTGAATGCCCCAGCATTCTCTGCCCCTCTTTGTGCATGGCCCTTCCCACCCGGTGCTGTCCATCTTCCACTGGATGGTGGGCTTCCACGGGGTGGGGAGTGGTGCTTATTCTCTGCTCTAGCTCCAGACCCAGCACCGAGCCAAGCACAGAGTAGGCATCAGAAGGAGTACCTGGGCCTTGACTGTACTGTGGGACAGGTTATCCTCTTAGACCAGCTTCAGCCCTGGCCCTCCTCACCACCACCTGTAGCTTTCCTGGAAAGAAGGGCTGGGCTGAGGGTCACCAGATCACTGCCAGTTTTGGTGTGTAAACCCTGAGCCTTCCTTCCCGAAGGGCCTAGCGTCTAGTAAAGTGGCCTAATTAGAATGTTTCCTCATTATTCTTTTCTATTTGAACTGTAGTGAATAAACCTCAGACCGGGGAGGTCTCTGACTTGAATCAGCAGGTGTGGATCCTGCAGGATCAGACCATTGTGACAGTTCCACGGACTGACAGTGTGACTCCAGGTGAGTAGTCATCCTGTGGCTGCTGCCTTGGAGGCCAGGGAGGCGTCATGTTAGCACACATGGGATGCTGGCACTGGCTTTGTGTTCAAAGGCAGCTTTACAAAAGGGCCCACCTGGAGGGGGCTCCCCCACCTGCCTGGGAAGGGGTGTCCTGGGGAGCCGGAGAGCTGCTTTCAGTGACCTGATGGCCTGTCACATGGAAGAGGAGTATCTTATTCTGCCTGACTTCTGGGTGTCCTAAAAGGACTCAATGAGTGGGTACCATGGGAAGGCAGGTTTCAACATCACATGAGGCCAAACTTGCTAATGGATGGAGGTCTTCAAGGAGCAGAGGGGCTGCTTGGAGTTGGAGTTTCCCACCTCCAGGTGGTCCAGCAGGGGCTGCCATCTGTTTAGCTCTTCGTGTTTGCTCCATTTCCTAGGGCAGTGACTGGTGCATGGTGTGAGTGAATGAATGAACGAACAAATGTGGTGGTTGGCGTTTTGGTGGGCCTGGGGTAGCAGGGATTGCACTCAAGGTTTCTTCCTGCCCCACCTGGGTGATGCTGGCCTCGTCCTGATTTCAAGAGGAAACTGACACTATCTTCCCTTTTGTCCTTCTTAGTCACTGTCACTGTTGTCCCGTGCAAGTATCCAGAGTATCTTGAGCAAGGCAGAGGGATTCCCATTTATATGGGAATAGAGAATCCAGAAATGTGTCTGTCTTGTGAGGACATAGGAGGGCAGCCCACATTGCAACTGAAGGTGAGTAAGAAAAATAATGTTATTAAAAATACCAGTTTCTTTCTTCCTTCCTCCCTTCCCTCCTTCTTTTCTCCCTTCCTTCCTCCCTTTCTCCCTCCTTCCCTCCCTTCCTTCCTTCCTTCCTTCCTTCCTTCCTTCCTTCCTTCCTTTTCCTTTCTTTCTTTCTTTCTTTCTTTCTTTCTTTCTTTCTTTCTTTCTTTCAGAGAGAGCAGGGAAGGGCAGAGAGAGAGAGGGAGAGAAAATCCCAAGCATGCTCCGTGCTGCAGTGAGGAGCCTGACATGGGGCTCTCCACCTCATGAGCCATGAGATCATGACCTAAGCCAAAATCAAGAGTGAGACCACTCAACCAACTGAGCCACCCAGGTGCCCCAAAAGGCCAGTTTCTTTTATGAGATATTTATTTGGTAGATAATCTAGTTTTAGAAGTAAAGAAAGAAATATTCTCCGTTCTTAAACATATTTATTCCTAGATATTTTTGAGTTATCTGCATGCAGTTGCGTTATCCTGAACATCACTAGTTGAGGATCTTTGTCTTTCTTGTATTTTAAGATATTGTCTACCATTGTTTCAAGTATATTCTCTCCTTCATTCTGGCTTCTCTTTCCTTCCTTTTGGAATGCCTATTCCTTAGTCATTGGAACATCTAGATCTCTCTTCAGTATCTCATCTTATTTTCCATACTTTCTATCCTTTCACTGTTTTGTTTTTTTCTTGTTGCACCCTGGGAGAATATCTTGGTTTAATCTTCCAGGTCACAATTACATTTTAAGTTTATCCTGTCTGCTTACTTATTCTCCTATTCAGTTTTCTGAGATTTCAATCTTTCCTCTTGTTCCTTAAACTTCAGTTTAGTTCAACTCAATTTCATTTCATCCAGTCCAATTAGCTGAGTAAATGTGTAGGTTTTTAGTGGCACAGCACCGTTGTGGCCATTTGAGATACATTGGTGCCCAGAATGGCACAGAGCCCTGCCCTCAGAGGGTGTGGATTCTAGCAGGAGGAGAGAAGTGGTAGACAGTAAGTGTAATAGGTAAGCCTGTGGTGTCTTTAAGGGTGTTATGTCCCGTGGGAAAGCACAGTTAGAGCAGGCTAAAGAGACTGGCCGTGCCAGCCCAGGTGGAGTTGGGCTGCCGTAGAAAATAGTGCAGTCGGCATCATAAGATCTTAGCAGACAGTAGAAGGCAAGAAGAGAGTTAGCCAACAGGTGTGAGTGGGAGCAAGTTCAAGAATTAGCAGAGAGAACAGTGTGACAGGAGTGAACTAAGTGGGGAGGAGTTCAGAGAGATAAAAAGGCAGGACACAAAGGGCCTTGCCGGCATTTGTAAGGACTTTGCCTTTCCATCTGAGTAAGATGGGGCATTATTAGAATGTTTTGAGTAGAAGAGTCCCATGCATGAACATAGGTTTGAAAAGAATTATTTTGGCTGCCAGTTGAAAGCAGACTGGGGGGGGGGGGGGGCAGGGTAAAAGTCCTGTGGGGGGACTTCAAGGTGATCTAGGGGAGATTTGATGGACGTGGACAAGTGGGTAGCAGTGGAGGTAGGCAGAAGCCAGTCAGACTCTGAAAATATTTTATTTAAATTGAGGCAAGAGGACTTGCTGACAGAGTGAATGCTGGGTGTGATGAAAGAGGACTGAAAATTACGTTTTCACCTATGTCCTGTCTGCTAAGCCACCCTTCTACTGAGATTTTGTCTACTGTGGTTTTCGATGGATTGAGAATTGACCGTTTCATTCTGCCACATGTGGGTTCTTAGGGACCCTGGTGCCAGCAGTGTTGTTGCAGTGCTGGAGGTGAACGCCCAGACCGAGGGGTTTAAGAGTGGGACAGGAGGAAAGAAACTAGAGACAGCCTATATAGACAACTGTTACAGAGAGTTTTCTGCAAAAGGGGAGTTGGGAAAGGTGGTGGGCAAGCGAGATCATTATTTAAGAGGTAGAATGGCAGCAAATGTGCTAATGGAAACGGCGGAGAGAACGCAAACATGAATGGCCTGAAGAGGAACAGGAGTAAGCTGGGGAGGGCAGCTAGGGACTTGCCGCCCAGTCCTTCCCAGGCGGGAGGTTGAAAAGGAGGATGGAGGAGGTGGTGTCAGAGTTTGAAATGAGCAAGTGTCTTTTTATTTATTAAACAGCCAACACATCTCTATTGAATTTCTGTGTGTTGGGATATACAGTGATGAACAAGTCTAGCAATAATTATATGATTGATGGATATTCTAAGTTCAGATGGTAATGAGATAGGGAGGAGGTCCAAATGTGGACAAATTATGGACCATCCCTGTGTAGTGTCTCTCTGGAGATCTTGTGTGTGCATAATTTTGTTACAAATACTTATTTTACTTCAATGCACAGTATATAAATACACAAAATGTACTTCTACATATGATATAGAAAGCATTTTCTGATTGCTCTATTTACTTGGTTTGTTTGTTTAACACAAATCCTTTGGTTTGTTAGACCCTCTTGTGTCTTTTTTGTGGCACTGACATTCCTCGAGTGTTGGCAGCTGGTCAGAGGCTAATACTGGAACTTTTGTTAGAAGACTAGTTTTGCGAGGTGGCGGCCCTCAACTGTTGCGGCTTTGGTAGGGGAGGTCCTTGGTTTATTGCTGCAGATCTGCAGCTCCTTCTTTTCCCCCCATCAGCCTCTTGTGTGAGATGAGTTCCAATGCATCGTTGGAGTGTGCCCACTTGTTCATTAACCTTTCTTTGTGCCATTCCTACTCCATCTCTGGATTTGAGGAAAGGGGCCGGGAAGGTGAGAATCCATGCTCACTCTGCTGCTCCTTTGAAATGTGTTTTCATAGAGGGATAAGGCTTTCTCTAACTTTGGAACATTTATTGATTGTGCACAAGTAACTCTGAACCGCTAACAGCCTCTGCTTCTCCTGCTGGGCGTTCTCTGTCACGTTTCAGGAGGAGGAGATACTGGATCTGTACAACGAAGTCGCGCCCGTGGAGCCCTTCCTCTTCTACCACTCAAAAGATGGCAGGACCTCCACCTTCGAGTCTGTGGCCTTCCCTGGCTGGTTCATCGCCTCCTCTGAGATCCGCCATCCCCTCTTCCTCACTTCAGACCTGGGGGGAAAGAACAATGTTAACTTCAATTTAAGTATCAATGCTTGACCTCAGCCTGGAGGGGGCAGCTTGGTCAGAGGTCTTTGTTAAATTTCCTAGTTCCCAGCATGCTTTCATTTATATTCTCTCTGTGTCATTTCACATCAGTGCTGAGAGGTGGGCAGGACCTTGTTATCATCACACTTTGTGAATGACTTCAGGGCAGCCGAGGCATAGAATGTGAGCTCAGACACGGGGCGAGGGGTCACGTAAAGTTCTCCTCTCAAGCTGAAGTTGTCCATCCCACAGCCATCTGTACGAGGGTGTCTGGACCCCAAGACAGTGCCTTCTCTGTGGGTGGATACAGAGAAGCGTCAGAGCTCATGATCTGGTGACTAGTGTGGAACTGATTCGTTTTGTTTTCTTTCCTATTTAGATTACATTTTCCATATGCTTTGTATGTTGCCAGTATATTTCACGTTGTATAATGTATCCTTTTAAGGGTTAAGGAACGTTTAAAGGTAAATAATTCTTAACAATAGTTAAACTATTTTTTTCCTAATTCTAATATGTAAACATAAAGCCAAATATAAACTTCATGTGTTTACATAACAGAAAAGCTAAAACTAAGCTGTAAAATGAAGTAGAAAAACGTAGTAAACTGAAATTAGCGAGAGTAATTGAATGAGGATAGCTCACTGGGGTTTCACCGGGGAAAGAAGGACCCCTATCAGTGGTGAAAGTCCAGGGTGGAGATAATGCATGTAAAAGAACACTACTATATGACTACTTTCTGTACAGTCTCACAGCCTTGATTTCTTTGCCTCTTCTAGACTTTTCCTTTTAGGCATCCACAAGATCTCTTTAAAAATAGCAGTAAAGGTGATGACAGAGCCTAAGGCAGGGCAAACTACAAGCTAGCACACTGCCCCCACTCCCCCAGGTGGCATATGTGGGATATTCCTCAGGCACTGCTGGCTGCCCAGGGACAAAGGAGAGGAAATAAACAAGTAGCTAACTGATAGAGATCACAGTCATGCAGGACCAGAGTCTCCCTCAGTTCACAAATATCTTAGTAAATTTCAAGAAAAAGTCAATCTTATCAAATAGCCTAATCTCCAGAAACCTGTAGAATCAGTTTGCTGGAGCCCCAACATCACCCTTCCATAGTGATATAGGGAACAAAGGCAAGAAGGAAATGGCAGGTAAAATTAAGTGCCTGCGGCCCGTATAACCCGTATAACCTGCGGCCCATTGACAAATGCTTGAGGCAAATACAGAGTACCAAGTTTCTCCAGGAACCCCCTACCGTCCTAATGTTAATGCCTTACTAGAGGAAAACCAACCTTAGCTTGATAATAGCAAGGCCTCAGGTATCTTAGGAGTCCTCTTTAGCATATCAAAGTCCCTCTGGAGGCCTTCCTTTTGTCTTTACCTCCCCCCGAGCCATAGTGTATAACCAGTCATTGTTCACAACCACAGTGCAGCTCTTCCTGCCCGCAGGTCCTGTCCGCCTGCTTTAATATCACCTTTTTGCACCAAAGATGTCATCAAGAATTCTTTCTTGGCCTTCAGCTCCAAACCCAACGAACCCCACCATCACCCCAAAACTTCATCAAAGGTGCCTTTTCTTGGAACAGAGAGCCTAGCTTTCCCACCGGTCATGCTTCAGATGATGTGTTCTGATGAAATTAAATCACTGTGGGTATAATTGTAGAAAGATGTAGCTACATCTGGTTCTGTATATAACAGATTTCTTATTTTGACTCTGATACTACAGACACAGAAAGTTCTGTTTGCTTAAATACAATTTCCAAAATAGCGCCAGTCACTTACTTTTTTTTTTTTTTCTCTTCCTACTTTTGGACAATCAGACCACATACTCTACTAAGCAGGCCAGTAAGCAATCAGTAAGCCCCGATTTAATGCAACATCTCTTGATTCTTTGAAGTTTTCTTCCTCAATTAAATATAGTTTTAGCATTGCAGTTTTATTAAAAAACAGCATTAAAATGGGCACTGAGATAATTAGTTCTGGGATATTAAATAGGAGAATTGGTTATTGAATATTTACTACTATACTCACTGCTCATAAATGGTGATAGCTTCTTATATCTGACCATTTACATTGTTACACTGTCAGTTGTTACATCTGCCAGTTGGGATCCAATAACACATTTGCTTGTGACGTGATTATGGTCTGAGTGTTACAGCACCTCCATCCTCCTACAGGCTGTGTGGTGATTCCATTGTCCCATCTCTTTACCACGAAAACTGCATACAGGTGCTGTGACACTTTGGATTCTCACTTAGCACAGATTTGAGCTCAAACAAAAGCTCAAATATGAGTCCTGGTGTCATGTAACTGGTTATCCTGATGGTACAGAAGAGGTTCTGATAACATATTTAGAGTGTAATCAAAATGAAAACATAGTAATCTCTAGCTTGTGGAGCCTGGAGAGCAGACCTCCAGAGACCCTCCGCTTATCCATCACGTTTGTGAAAGACCACAGCATATGAAATCATAGAAAGGACCCTATGAGTAACAACGTCCTCATTTTCAGGTGAACACCTGTTTTTCACACATCTGAATATCCAATGCTCTTGCATTTGGGTGGGTTCCGTGAGCTCCAGGCCAACACTCACTGAAGGATTTGGTTCTTTTGCATCTTTGGTATGAAGGGCTTGATGCCCTGTGTTGGGGGAGGTCATTGAGAGGATGTGACCACCAGCTGACCCATGAGCTGGACCCTGGCAGCTGGAGGCTCCTCACCCCCTCTCCTGTCCTTGCAATGTGTGCTCTGGGTGCCTTCCTGGCTCCCAGAAGGTGCCCCAAGGACATAGCCTTGAGGCAGTGTAGTGATGTGATGTTGAGACATCTGGACGGTACCTGTGGCTGAACCCAGTTAAAGCTTCTATATAAATTTTTAATATTCTAGTGGGTGGGTATGGAAATGTACTCATCTTACAGCTGCCCCCAAACAAGCATCATATATAAATTCCCTTGCTTATTAAACTTGCCACCTACAGATCTGGGGTGAATTATTTCTTTCTTTGGTCTCAATCCTGACCTACCCATATGAGGACTGGTTTCAGATTACACGGGGAAGCTCCTGAGAAGGTGTAATCTAAGAGATTACACTGAGAGAGGGGGATTTTGGATTCCAGGAAGGAATTTAGAACCTTGCCACCAAAATCACAATTGCAGTGAAAACAGTTGAGTGGGATGTTTTTCTGCTGAGCTGCTTTGGGTCTTGTATCTTCCGGCACCAGGATGGCTGAAGGGCAAAGACCACTTCCTGAAGCTGGACTTGAAGATACTCTCCCTGAACTCACAAACAACTGGGCACAGGGACTAAAGATGCTGTCTCCGGGACACTGAGAACAGTGGCTGTAATTAATAATCCTCATGTCAATAAAACATTGCTTTTTATTTCTCAGCCTTTAAAGAGTTGTTTAAAAGAAGATTCTTACCAAAGCAATACATGTCTATGATTGAAAGCAATATCCTGCCCCAATCATATTTCCATGAGGCAACTGCTAAGTCTTTTTCAGCTCTTTTTCCTCCATGTGTCTAGGTATATGTTTTACTCCTATTTCTTGAATTACCAACTTTAGACATTATCTTTTCTTTTTTTTAAAAAGTTTTTATTTAATTATGAGAGAGAGAGAGTGAGCACAAGTGGGAGAAGAGCAGAGAGAGAGAGGGAGACACAGAATCTGAAGCAGGCTCCAGGCTCTGAGCTCTCAGCACAGAGCCTGCTGCAGGGTTTGAACCCGCGAACTAAGAGATCATGACCTGAGCCAAAATCGGATGCTCAACTGACTGAGCCACCCAGGTGCCTGAGACATTATCTTTTTTACCAGGCAGATGGTATTTGCATCCCTACTATACAAAAATCATGTACTCTTTATCTATTTGCTAAAGTTAATAGAAGTAGTAAGTCAAACAAAATATATTTATAGAGAGTTAGATAAACTTTGGGTGGTCCTGTTAGACAATGCTCTGGTATGACATTGGAAAGGCACACAATAATCCTTTCGCCTTTTTCAGAATTTGGATAACTTCTCTGAATGATATCATTTTCCTTCAGCCTTTTCTTTTTAGGGGTAAGGAATGCGGGGGGAGGTACATGGGGTGGAAGTGACTTGCAGTGACCATTAGTAGTAGGTTTGGGAATGTGATCCTCTTGATTTCAATTTCCATCTCCTGGTGTTGGGGTGTTAGGAAGCACTGTTTGAGAAATTAGCAACAATTACCCAAAGCAAGACAGCAGAATAAAGTATGATCCCCCTTGTTCCCATCATTGGGGCTGTCTAGCAGGGTGTCAGCAGATGACCCACCCAGGGTGGAACATTCCTGGCCACCTAAGCATTGTTATGTAATGGTGTAAGTGCTGAAATATATTGTGTATCTATATTTCTCAAACTTGAAGTAATATCAGAATCATCTGGGGTCTGAACTACAAGCTCAGGTGTTTGGGCTCACTCTGGACCCAGTAAACTAAAACCTATTCCCTGCATAATTCCTACTTAGTAGGTTTAGAGCAGGGCTGAAGAATCAATATTTTACTAATGACCTTAGGGAATAGAATGCACTCCCACTGTTCACATGCCCACAGGGCAGCTGAAGACAAAGCCTGGCTAAGGTCAACTAGCAGAGTGATTTTATTTGCTTGGGTAGCCAGTGACTCTTCTGTGGTTGATGCCTTCTGGTGGACATTAACAAAAAATACAAACATCTTCGCATTTTGTGCGCATTCCCATATGTCCATCCACGTCTTTACTCCATATCTCCTTATCTTTTAGTCTTCTGATCAGTGAGCGGGCATTGACCACTGCCCAAGAATCTATATGTATTGTCCTTTTGGGACATTGTTTTTTTGTTTCGTTTTTTTGGGACATTTTGTATTTTGTTTTGTTGTCTACTTGTGTGTTCTTGCAGTTCACTGAATTTCTTTAAGAGGGTTATTCAGGGGCGCCTGGGTGGCGCAGTCGGTTAAGTGTCCGACTTCAGCCAGGTCACGATCTCGCGGTCCGTGAGTTCGAGCCCCGCGTCGGGCTCTGGGCTGATGGCTCGGAGCCTGGAGCCTGTTTCCGATTCTGTGTCTCCCTCTCTCTCTGCCCCTCCCCCGTTCATGCTCTGTCTCTCTCTGTCCCAAAAATAAATAAAAAACGTTGAAAAAAAAAAAAAAAAGAGGGTTATTCAGAGTTCTTTGTCAGACCATTTTTCTCCATTTCTTTAGGGTCAGTCATTGGAACTATATTAACTTTCTTTGGCGATATCATGTTTCCTTGATTATTTGTGATCCTTGTGGCCTTTATTGGTATCTGTGCATTTAAGGAAGTAGGCACTTCTTTCAGTCTTGGCAGGCTGGCTTTGGAAGGGAAAGCCCTATACCAGGCAGCTTGTCCAAAGATTCTGCGTGGGCTTGTTCTGAAGTCCTCAGACAGGCAGGTCTGGTGCCTGGATCAGCAGGTGGGCAGACCTGGTGCTTGGGTCCATAGGGGCCGGTCTGGTGTCTGGGTTCACTGGGACAGGCCCAGTGCCTGTCTGTGGTGGTGGGCCTGGGACCCGGGTCTATGTGGATGGGCCTGGTGTCTGGGTCCACAGGAGCTGGCCTGGAAGCTGAGACATGGAGGCCACCCTAGCAGTTGGGCAAGCCTGAGCCTGGGGCCATGGGAGTCAGCCTGTAGCCTGTAGCTGCAGGGGCCATGAAGGACCACTCGAATCCACGGGGGCTGGCTTCGAGGCTAGGGCCCAGGGAAATGTCTGGAGACTGGAGCTCTAGGATCCAACCTGGTGCTGGGGTGGGCTGGGAGCCTGCATCCATGGGAGCCCATGTAGAGCGTAGGTTTATGGAGGGGGGAGCCTGTCTAAAGCCTGAGGCAATGGGGCTGGCCTGGTGCTAGGGTGAACAGGTGGCCTGGATCCACAGGAGACTGCCTGGACCTTGGCCAATGGTAACAGCGTGGCACAGGGGCAGGCCAGGACCCTCCTTCCATGGGAACTTATTTGGGGTCTAGGTCTGTGAAGGCTGGCCTGGGTGCTGGGGCAGGCTGGTAGCCTGGGTCCATGAGAGTGAGCCTGATACTAGAGAGGGCCAGGAGTCTGGATTTGCAGGAAGTTGCCTGGAGCCTGGGTTTGTGGGGGGTCTTCCCAGTGCTGGAGTGGACTGGTAGCCTGGGTTTGTTGGAGCCCACCAGAAATCTGGGGCATGGTAACTGGCCTGGTGCCAGAGTAGGCCAAGAGCCTCAGGCCACAGAAGTCAGTCTGGTGCTGGTGTGGGCTGGTGGTGGAGTCTGCTGTGAAGTCAGTTCCTTACTTCACTCTTCTCCTGTGAACTGGATGTCTCTCTCCATGCTGGGATACTCTGGCTTGGGGGATGGGTGATGGGAGTAATATGAAATTATATTTCCTACCCTTTTTTCAATGTATCTTTTCTTATTTCTATGCTCCACCCAGGTGCTGTCATCCCTCACCTGAAATTCTTAACTCTTGTGAAGGTATTTTTGTGTATGGATAATTGTTCAAATTGATGTTTCTGGGAGGCAAAGAGTGCTAGAAATTCCTATACCCTCAGCTTGCTTTACTCTCTAATTCTCTCCTCTGCTGTGTGTTGTCTGTTGCCAAATACAAATTTTGGTTTATTTTAATTTTATTTGTTGTATTATATTGTTCTAGAGATGCTGTTTAATGCTTCCAAATCTGCCACTTTTCATAGTTTGCTATTCTAGGAAAACATCCATGTTTGTCATTTGCTTCTTAAATATGGTTAGGATAGTTGTTTTAAGCTCTGTGTATAATAATTATAAAACCAGATGTCTGTGTATGTTCCTACTATCTTGCTTTGTCTATTTTTTTGGTTCTTGTTCTTGTGATCTTGTTTACTTATATGCCTGGTGATCTTCAACTCTTTGTGGCTTGTTGCCTTTGTAAAATTATTTAAGTGGCTCTGCCCTCCTCTAGATGGGTTTTCTCTTTTTGTTTCTGGTGGAAAGCATTTGGCCTACATTAAACCAAATGCAGTTTGAGAGTTCCTGGCTCAATCAAACTGTGAGTACTCAAAGGGAAAATCCTCATGGCCACAGCCTTCCAGGAATTACTTCTTTTCTTTATATCTTTCCTTCACCCACTTTGTTCAGTGCCAAGACCATCTACTTCATGGGTTCCAGAGATTGGGTGAATCTAGATCTGGTTTGCTTGCCTAGTCCTAGGCAGCCCCTGAGTCCTGATCTCTCTCTCTCTCTCTCTCTCTCTCTCTCGCTGGTGTGACTAGAGTATGGCATGGGTGCATGCTATAGCAGCACAGAACATATCGTGGCTTTAAGGCTCCTTTATTTCAGATCCTGATTCTATATGTCTGGGATAAAGCCTGAGATTCTGCATTTCTGACAAGCTGCCAGATGATGCCAATGCTGCTGGTCCACAGATCATACTTTGAACATCAGGGATGTATAGAACAAGGACTCTTTCATTTAATAACTTGGCAATATGTGAACAATAGTCAAATTGAGTGATGGGAATTGTGCTATATAAATTAGGAGAGATTTATGGAACCGAGGGGACTATGTTAGACCATGACCTGACTAGTGAAGGATAGATATGGATGGACAAGGGAATGAAATCCTAATTCAGATCCAGTTCGGGCTACTTGAAGAGAGAAGAAAGGCTATATCTCTAGATTTTATTCATATGGAGTTCTTTTTTTTACAGGGAAAGAGGTTTCCTTCACATATTTTGACCCAGTGGCCCTTCTCAGGATCACCCACCACCTCGGTGGTAAAGGATGCACCTCCATTCTAGGGAGACATAAGTTGAGGTCTTGTATTATCTGGTATCACCAAAGCCCCCATCACCTCAACTAATGGCACTGTGGACTAAGTGCCTAGGCTACACGGAGCTCCATGTATTTATAGGATGAAATAATGAATCTGAAAGGCTCCACATCTTATTAGCTGTGGTCCTGAATGAATTTGCATTAGTATATGCAACATCCATATCAATGTGTCCTGAATGTTTGCTTCTTTGTACCTTATGGCAGGACATTGAGATCCTCTCCTCAAGATATCCAAGTGGGTCCAGTCCTATATAAGGAACATGGGGGTGATGTCATGGGCTCTGGACTTTCTTCTTTGAGCATGGAAATCAACTCATGCTAATGGATACCTGGGGAAACTCCTCTTCATAGCCGCAGATTGATTTTGAATCCTAGTTTTGACTCAGACATACCTACTGCACATTTGAGTATGAGTGCTTCATGATTCCACACTCTTGAGGGAATGGCTATGGAGCTACTCAGGACAAGATCATAACGACCTTTATATCCCACTGTGCAGTGAGAATCCCTTGGAAGACTATATAGTGTGAACTTGAGAGTGTCTTTATGTGTTAGGTAGGCTGATAAGGTAGCACAAATGTCAAGAGCTAGGATGATCTACTGGTAGTCAAAGCAAAAAGGCTGGTAGAGACAAATAGGCTGATCTGGGGTCTAGTGACAGAGATAGGAGACTCAATAGGCCAGTTGCTACAGGAAGGTGTCATGTACTGGGGACTTTGCATACTCTTCTTTAACCAATACAATAATCCAGCAAGGTACAATGCATTCATATAACAGTCATCTTGGGATCAGAGATGTGAAAGGATTGTGCCAAGGACACAAGTCCAAAAGTTGCAAAACCTAATTATGAACATACATCTTTTGAATACGAGTCTCTGGCTCTTGAATACTAAACTACTGTCTTAGTCTGTTTTCTCCCTGAGAAACCCTAGCATTGTTTCAGAAGCTGGGGAGGCTAAGATATTAACCCACCAGTCCCTTCCCCCATTGGCTGAGGTTGCTATTGAAATAAATACCCTTGAGTTGTGAAGCAGACAGGTGCTAGAAACTGCCACAGTGATGGTGAACTCAGTTGGGCTGAAGGGATTGGGGCAGGGTATCTACAACATTGTCTAAGCTTTCCTTCAGGGAAAACCTAACGTGTGTTCCTAATGTGTGTTTGCTAGATTAGAGCACTGGAGCATCTGGGAGGCATACTCCCTGCCCCACTAATCTAGGTCAGTGACCTATAGTCCATGATGGGCAGGGTGCCCAGGAGCTGGCCTTGCCCAGGGGAGGCTCCCTTGAGTGGAGAAGCAGCATGCATACAGGCTCTGAAAAGCTAGAGAAGCATACACTGGGGTGTTTTTACCTGGTCTGAGATTGGTAGAGAATATGGTGATTGTGAACCAGGAGTGGTTGCAAACTACACAGGTCTTAGGGGACCCATTCCTTCCTTAGTCTACTTCCTACCTTGAACCTAATGGGGGCTTCCACTCCTAGGAATAACATTCCAGTGTGTCATTTTGTGGCAAAAGAATCCAGTCATCAGCCCTGGGGCAGTCCCATAATGTTTCTTCCCTCAAATTCAGTGTTGATGACTATATTTCCTGGTTGTTGCTCTTAAGAGCTTACTTAGCATGCCCTACTTTTTCAGGGTGAATGGGCAAGTCACAGTCATACTTGGTTGACATTTACATAAAGACTCACTGAATCTCTGCACCAGGAACCAGAAAATATTCAGCGTCAGGCAGTCCCAACCCAAGTGAGGTAGAACCTCCTTCCTTCCCTGTGTGTATAAAAAGCTTGGCACCTGTTGGATTCAGTCAGAGCACCTAAGTCTGGAAGAAGCCATAGTCCATAATAACAGATTACAGGTGTAGTCTGAAGCCATGAAACCTGCTGATCTTTGATCTTCTCTTGCTTCTGGGGAGTCCTAGACAGCTTTCCAGAGCCCTTGGATGCAGCTAGAACCTTTACTTTGGATCCAGGGTAAAAGCATCTCTTGGACAAAGGTAATTTGAGCTCAGAAGCCATGTGTCTAAGCTTTCCTTTGGGGAAGACCTAATGTGCATCTACTAGCTCAGAGTACTGGAGCATCTGGTAGGTAGATTCCCCTCCCTGCTAATCTAGGGCAGTGATCATGATGGACTTCTTTCACTGCTGTCCTTGGGGAGACTTGGGGGACCTTGGTGGAAGGCACAGGATACTGGAGGAGCTAGGGCTACTTCCAAGAGTACAGGTGATGATTTGCTTACTTCCTGTCCATGGATAACTATTGAATCAGGCACTGAGGATCCTGAGGCAGGGAGGGATATGAACAACTGGCTCTCACTGTGGGGGAGCTTGTGGCCTTCTTAGGGAACTGTGCTGGTGCCCTAACCAGAAGCCCAGGGACAGATGACTCCTGACAATCAAAATGCCTAATGGAACTTGTGGATGTCCGTGTGCAAGATCCTTAGGGATGCCTCTTTGGATGAAGAATGGGGGAAGATGGGGGTCAGAGAGGCCGATTTTCTGACAGTTATTTAGTAGCCAGGATAAGTGACTTGAAGACAGGATAAGTGGTGACTCACTAGATATGTGGGAGGCTAGAATGGAGATAGATGCACACTCTCCTCTCCCTTCCTTTAAATCCAGAGACTTGGTGCACTGAACAGTGCCTGAGGTGGTGCTCTGGAACCTCCTAACAATCACAGGCGTGATGGATGGAGGGCATCCCAAGGCCACTGTAGTCTGAAGAACCAGGACTACCAGTCATGATAGAGATGGGAGTTTCCATTTGGGGTTTTCTGGCCTTGGAAAACCCCCTCCTTAGTCTCAGATGTGCATCTGGGACAGGAGCTTGGAGGCAGCTTTCTTAGAATTTTTACACAAAATTCTGGGGTTGGGAAGGGGAGAGAACTGGATGACATGTTTTCTTCTTCCCTTTTCCACAAGACCTGCTGCTGACAACCTCCTCTCCATCATCTGATTTACCTTGTCTTCTTCACAGGAAGCTCTGAAGCCAACATGGCCACCCCCCAAGGTGAGTGGTGAATCACAAACCAGCTTGGAAATATCTCCATCCTGCCTCACCAAAGATAATACAGTACAAGGGCCCCTATCATTTACTTAGCTACAGATGCATTTGCTCTTGCTAATATACTCAGATCATAAAACGTGCATTTGAAAATCTCAGAGCATTTAGATCTTTTCTTATTATGTATATTTGGAATTTATTTACTTTGTTAAACAGCATAAAGAAAAAAACAAGAAATGATGACAAACTTAAATATTTTTGGCTTTGTTACTACCCAGAGAGTATAAATTAGAAACAGACAAGTCACTGATATCCCTAGAAAAAAGACAAACCTTGAAAATCTCTTGGGGAGTATAAATGCAGGTAGATTCTTATAGATGCTTTGATCCACAAACCAGCTCCTGGCTTATTTCCCCTCCCTTTCTCCTTATAGCCACTCTTTCTCCGAGCAGTGAGCCTACCCCTAAGGATTCAGAAGTCATTATGACCAGGATGCAGCTAGAGTCCTGAAGTTTATAATAACCTTATATGTGTTTTGTGCTTTTCTGTCTTCTGGCAGCGGTAGACTATTCCAGAATCTTTGGTGTTCATGATTCTCTACAGATGGTGTGGGTCCTGAATGGAAATTCTTTAATAACAACTCCTTTTAACAACAATGTCAGTCCTGGTGAGTGACAATCAAAGCCACTTTTTCTTCTTAAAGGGGCACCAGTTCCACTGGAGATGGGGCTGAGCTTGCATGAGCTTACATGACTTCGGCCTGTCCTGCTTCTGGGACCAATGTCCACAGGAAGGGCAAGCAAGGACAAGATGGTTCCCTTCCACAGAGGAAACCCTGCACCTAGAAATGAGGGGATGAGGGGTTGGCAGCCCTTCTTACCAAGAGAAAATGTCTTCAGATAAGGAGGGACTGTCCACTCAAACAGTATTTGATCTTCTTATTGGAGTTTTTCTCCTTTAAATTTCAACCATTACTACCTATGTCCTCAGAATCAAACTTGATCATCTTTCCACTATATACTTTCCTAATTCGGTGTCCTCTCTTCTAATATTGGGGATATTCCTTCCTCCCATCAAAAGTCAATCTATCTCAGCTTCTTTCCCTCTTCTAGGACTTCAATGTTTGATTTAATTCTTCTCTTCCCTGTATATTCCACCTTTGTCTTTCTACTGGATCCTTTCCATCACTGGTATATGTGCTCTAATATAATATTGCTAAGTTTAATAGAAATTCCACCTTCTCTTGATCCCCACATTCCATTCCTACTTCCAGTCTTTTTTTCCCATATGCTAGTCTCAATACAGTTCTATGTACCAGTCATAGCCAAACTTCATGGAAGAGCTGGCTACCTAACTTGTCTCTACTTCACCTTCTGCTCATGTTTGCATCAAACAACATGACTTCCGAACTGTTCTCTCAAGTTCCTCTTCCCAAGGTCACCAGATACACTCTCTGTCCTCACATTATTTGGTTCCTCAGCTGCAGTCAGCATAATTGGTAATTCTTTCTTTCTTGAACACCCTCCATCTTCTCCTTCTGTAGGAACATTCCCTTGTGGTTCACTGGCTTCTCTTTGGCATTCTCCTTTCTGACTCGACTTTTTCTGTACAATCTACAAATACTGGAGGGCCTCAGATCTCAGTCTGCAATCATTATGCAACCCCACTGAAGGGATTGGGAGCTGGTCTCTTGGATTTATGGATCCAATGCCTCTATCACTCTGGCATTTATGCTTCCCACCAGAAGACCCTCTGAAAAATTCACCCATGTCCTCTTGATATCCTCTCAGACATCTCTAACTTCATCTGTCCCAAGCAGAACTATGGATCTGACCTCTC
This sequence comes from Panthera onca, assembly GCF_046562875.1. Classification (NCBI taxonomy): domain Eukaryota; kingdom Metazoa; phylum Chordata; class Mammalia; order Carnivora; family Felidae; genus Panthera; species Panthera onca. The sequence continues at coordinate 38,078,063 of NC_138341.1, forward strand.
AAAACTGCTGATCAGCCCAGTCTTCCCTATCTCCATTAGTGGCACTACCATTACCTGTTTCCTCCAGCGAGAAATGCAAGAGACATCCGTGATTCAATCTCTGTCCAGTCCAACAGCAAAGACTGATGAGTCTGTGTGCAAAATATGACTTATTTCTAAGATAATATCATGTCTCACCTGGACCACTGCCATTGTCTCCTCACTGCCCTCCTTCCCACCTCATTTGTGTAGCCTCTCATCCACTCTCTACAAAGCATTAAGAGTGACCCTTTGGACTATGTTAATTGAACAATGTCTTTCCTATGTGTTTGTGTTTTAGGGGTGGGAAGTGGGGGCTAGTGGGGACACCTCAGGGACACCAGTCTTCTTTCAGAGCTACACAGGAGCTTTACCCATCCTTTCTCCATAACACTCTCCCTCCAGACCCCCTCCATCATCCTATTCCCATGTCTTCATATACTAGTTTCCTCTTAACTTTCAGATCTTGGTTTGCATTTTACCTCTACAGAGAGGTCTTTCTTGACTCTTCTATGTAAATTTGGTCTCCTACTGTCTCAGGCTTTGGTTCTTCTCTCAAAGCAGATCTTGCAATTTATTGTGGTTTTGTCATTTCTCTGCTTACATCTCATCTTCCATAGGGGGAATGACAATGTCTCTCTTATCCTCATCTAAATCTCTGTGTGCTCACATGCATCCTTGTCCCGAGTCGGCATTCAATAAAGAATGTTGACTGGAGAATTCTCAGCCCGCTGCCCAGAAGGATAGAAGCAGAACACCTAGGCTCCTGGGCTAAATTAGTTGGGAATTAAATTTAGCTGATAGTAACATGAAACACACATAACTGGGACTTAACTAAGAAGTTTACTTTAAAAAAAAAAGTTTATTTCTTTCTCATGAAAAAGAAGCCTGAGCAGGCAGGCTGAGGTTGGTATGGTGGCACTGTGATGCTCCCATGGTCCAAGGATTCTAGCTTTCTGCTTTACCAAGTTCAAGTTCTCCTCAACCATCATCCACATATTTGAGGCAGGCAGTAAGAAGACACAACGTGTAAGAAAGGAGCTTCTCCCAGATGAGTCAACTCCTTTTAAAGAACATTCTTAGAAGCCCCACACAACACTTCCATGTTTATCTAGTGGGCTACAAGTTCAGCATATGATAAAATTTAGCTGCAAATGTGGTGGGGAATTTTATTTTTATTTTGGGGATGCAGTGTGCCCTGGTAATATCTGGGGTTCTGATATTAAGTAAGTGAAAGAAATGGGCTTCAGATAATGATGTAGGGTCTCAGCTACATGATGAATAGGAAGAGGCTTCTGGGGGAGTCCTGGCTGCTCAGTGTCCCCCTCACTGGGAGGAGGAATGTCAGGTTAGAAGGACTGTCCTTTCTGCTCCCTGGAGCCTGATACCTGTTTCCATTTTTCCTTGTGTTTCCAGTCAGTCTTGATTTAATGACATGTATGGACAAAGAATTCCATGATGCAGGAAAAGGCAATCCAGTTTACTTGGGAATCAAGAACAACCGTCTTTGTCTTTTCTGTGGAGAAGTTCAGGGCCAGCCAACTTTACAGCTTAAGGTGAGTGGTTGTACAGCTAATGAGAGAAGCACTGTGAGATGTACTTTTTATTTCATTTAACATATCACTGAAGAAAAAATAACATTTTTTCAATCCTGGATTGTTCAATTCTTGGCTGTCCCCCAAGTCAATAAATGCTGCTTTTGGCGTGGGTGTAACACTCATTTTAATGTGAAAACATTCTCCAAAAACCAGAGAATACACCCACGAGAATGCTTCAGAAAGGCCAAAGAATGGTGGTTTCTCCATTCTCAGTTTTCTTTAACTACCTCCCAGAAATCCCCCATGATGCTGGGCTGCTCGCACTTAAACAAAGGCCACTCTATGACAGAGGAGACAAGGGGGAGATTGTTAGTCTGGATTTTGTGGATTATATGCCTATGGTTCCTATCCTGAAGGTAGCATTTATAGTTATGAAGCAAATCTTTTTGGTTATGATGAAAGCTTTAATATCTAAACCCACTCAGAGGCTGGGAATCTTGTGAGACGCCCACACCTGTGGGTGGGTGCCCACCAAGAGCACCCACAAAAGAGACTTAAACCTCTCTCTATTCTCGGGGAAGACAGTGCTGTCTCAGAGAATCAGAAGCACCTTGTATCATGGGATCCTGGGGTAGAGCCAAGCTATTAGGAGCCAGTGGGTTGCCTCTTCTGACACCTTGTGTCCTTTCATCTGGTTGTGTCCCTGGCCCCTGGCCCTCCCTTTGGGGAAAGTGGTCACTCTTAAGGGCTATGTTAGTTTAGACCCCTTCTCTCAGTAATCCTCTCTAATAAACCTTTTTCCTAATCCTAGGAGAAAAATATCATGGATGTACACAACAAGAAGAAAGCACAGAAGCCTTTTCTCTTTTTCCATAATAAGGAGGGCTCCACCTCCACTTTTCAGTCCGTCACCTACCCTGACTGGTTCATAGCGACTTCCAAAATAGCAGGACAGCCTGTCATTCTCACCAAAGAGAGGGGCAAAAATTACATCACTAACTTCTATCTAGAGCCTCAGGACTAAATTCAGCCTGGGCTGTGGGTAACTGATTCCAGGAAAGAGGATCAAGGAATCAGAGAATCTTCCATTCGGAGACATAGTAGGTCATCTTCATAGACCAACATGCACTGATGCCCATCCATAGCCCCCCCTCATTCTCGTCACCCAAAACTACCTTTTCCTCTAGACGGCCATTTGTGCACCATGTTTCCTCATATGAACATCACCCCAGTATGAAACCTGAATCACTTTTTATTCTTTCCTGATCTTGTCCCACTATCCACTTAGTTGCCAAGTCCAGTTAAGTCAACATCCCAGATGCTTCTTACGCACACCCCTCTCTATTCCTATTCCTTCTGACAACCTATGGCCTAGAGATGTGAGCTCCAAGCATTTTTGTTCATACAACCCTATCAATAAAAGAGTATTATTTGTTAATTCTCTGCATGTATTATGATATGTATTCCCAAAGATGAATCTAAAGTTTCTATTTAAGTAATCTTTACACCCCATGTGGGACTTGAACTCATGACCCTGAGATCAAAAGTCACGTATTCTTCAAACTGAGCCAGCCAGGCCCCCCACCAAAGAGGAATCTAAGGATAAATGTGAAATACAAATGAATGGGAAGCTGTGAGCTGTGTATTTATGATGTAGCCACTTTTCTGTGTGTACGTATGTATGCTTCCATTAAAAGTTTGCTTTTAAAAAGAAAACAGATAAAGGTGAAATAAAAAATTTAAATGTCTTGATCATCATAACAGATTCATAATATCATTAGTTAATAATTTGACATGTAATACATACTTTGATTAAGAGTAATTATTTACCGTAGTGAATTTAAATCAACCGGTATTTCAAAGATTCACTTAAGGGTGCCTGGGTGGCTCAGTTAAGTGTCTGACTCTTGGTTTTGGTCATGATCTCACAGTTCATGAGTTCTAGCCCTGTGTCGGGCTATGCTCTAGCAGTGCAGAGCCTGCTTGGGATTCTGTCTCCCTCTCTCTCTGCGTCTCCCCCGCTTGCTCTCTGTCTTTCTCTCAAAGACAAACAAACAAACAAACAAAACCAAAAAACAAACTGCCCATGGTTCTGAGCTAATCCTTGAATCCCCTCTTACATCCTGGTGGCATGCCTCGTACTCCAGTCATTGCTGTGCAACCAGCTCGGAGAAGGTATAAATAACCTGACAGCATGTTATCTCAGCTACACCAAGCATCTGTCTCTCTCTGCTTGGAGGCTCCTAGGACACCCTGGGGAAAGACTTGTAGGAGCCCACTTGGCACTCACACATGTACACGCTCGGAAGTAAGAGGGAGCAGCCTCATGAGGAACCCTTGACCGTCGTGGGGACGGGGTGGGAGTAGATGGGAACATGCTACTCGCTGTGACCATTCAAGTGTACAAATCTGAGATGCATTCTACCTGCACAGTACCTCGGAGGGTCCCAGTAGGATTGAATCATTGTCAACCATGGCAGTGCTGAGCTCAAGAACATAGCCTTGCATTGGCTTGCCTCATTTCCCTGCTTCAGTTTCTTCAGGCCCCAATCCTGTTCCCTGGGGTCACTTCTCATTATCGGAATGCAAGCCCTTGTCTCAGGTGCTTCTTTCTGGTGTAAACCCAGGGTAAGGCAGATTTGGTCAAGGCGAGCTTCTTTCGTTTACCAGCTACTCCCAACGCATTGGATTTCTTCCCTCCATGCCTCTGCGCGTGCTTTTGCAAACATCGCAAACACTGTCATCTCTGTGTATCTTATCCGCCCCTTATGTCTTCCTAACATCCTACATCTGTCTAAAGTGTTCAGAAGCCACTCCTCATCCTTCCAACGAAATACAACATCTTCTCTTTTCTGAGGTCTATAGCACTTTACCTTATCCTGGGACATTTCTTTTGTTAGACTCATGCTGGAGTTTTTTTTCCTTGTCTTGGCCTCTTTGCTCTCTTTTCAACCAAATTCTAGGTACATTAGAAGGCAGAGATTGTATCTTTGATAACCCTATACTCCTTGGCTGCCAGATCTTGCCCCCTACATGGCAGTTGTTGAAACAAATGAATTCTCACTGCATGTACTAGCATCTTCCATTGATACTCAAGTGTGTCAGAGTGGAGTTTGCTCGATCAAGGCAGAGACAGCCCTAACTGCAATAAGGGCACAAGGAACATGAAAGCTCCTCAGAGAAGGTGGGGAAGGACAGCACAGAAAGGCTGACGAGGAGCCTCCCTGTCTCAACTTTTCCTCCTCCTGTGCCAGTCTGACCTTGGGGGACTGCAATGATGTCAGGATATCCTCTCAGGAGAGGGTGGATATAGAAACAAAGCACAGCCCAGAGCTTCCCAGAGAGCCTCCAGCCAATGCCCATTGGCATCTTCTTCTTGGATTTTGTCCAAACCCTCACCAACGTACATTCATGCACTCATAAACCATTTGGGGGCACAGGAAAAGGACACCAGGGGAATCCAGTGTTTTGGTTTTTTTCTCTGACAAGGTCAGGATGCAGCACCAGATGACCCCAAGGATGACTATGAGAGACTTGTGGCAGCAATGAAATGGACATATAGTAAGCAAGTTTTCTGAGAAGGGTAATGCGAGTAACGTGAGTTCTGTAGGTAGCTGAATGTGTAGGAAGAATAGTAGATAGTGATGAAACAAAAACAATGTAACCCTAGGCTGTGCTTGTAAATATTAGCTTCTCAGAAATCCCAAGAGCACTGGACATGAGCAGGGGGTAGATGGCCAGCCCGCCTACACTCTTCTCTCTGAAAGAGGAGGTGAGGAAGTGGTGGTGGTGAAGGAGGAGGAGGGGGAGGAGGAGGAGGAGGAACCATAGAAGGAGCCAAGAGGTATTCTCAGATATTTTACTGGCTCTCTTAGTTCCAGGGAGGTTTTAGTCTATTTGGGCTACTGTAACAAAATTCCATAGACTAGGAGGCTTAACAAACATGATGTCTCGCAGCTCTGGAGGCTGGAAGTCTGATATGAGGGTGCCAGCACAGTCAGGTGAGGGCCCTTGGCAGGTTGCAGACTTCTCATTGTGTCCTCACATGGTAGAAGGGGAGAGGAAGGTCTCCTAGGCCTCTCTTAAATGGCTATTGGTCTCATTCATGAGGGCGCTGCCCTCATGATCTAATCACCTCCCAAATGCCCCACCTCTTAATCTGATCACACTGGGCATTAGGATTACACCATAGGAATTTTGAAGGACTCAGACATGCCTATTCCCACACCCATCTTCTCCTTCTCAGTTACTCAAGACAGAAACCTAGGAGCCATCCTTGATTCCTCCTTTCCTTGGAACCCTACCTCTAATTCTTGAAGTCTGTCTCCAAAGAAGGCTACCTTCAAAAGACATCTCCAGTACACCCATCTCTCTTCAACTTCTCTGCCACTCACCACTCCATACCAAGTAGCAGCGATAGCTCACTGGTGTTATAAATCAGACTCCTGACTCGTGAGTTCCGTCTGCTCCTCCCTCTGCCCATTCAGTCTGGTCTCCACAAGCTGGACAGGGTTATCTCCATAAATGGAAATCTAAGCTATGTAGTTTCAATGTTTACCCCTTCAATGCTTCCATTTGCACTTATAAGGAAATGCAAATTCCCTACCATATTTTCAGGGTTGCCTGGATGGCCTGACCCCCATGTCCAACCCCTCTTCCAGGTAATTCTCTTTCCATCTCTATTCTCAGTCATGCCAATCTTTCAGTTCCTTGAACCTGCCAAATTCTTTACAGCCTCAGGACCTTTGCATATGATGTGCTCATGCACATCCCTATACCTGTATCGTTTTACTCTGATTCTCTGCCTTTCTGGCTCCTTCAAGTCACTTCTTTATATGTCACCTTCTCAGAGAAGCCTTCCTTGACCACCATGTCTGAAGTAAGCCCCTTCTTCTACCTCCTGAATTTTCTATCTCTCGTTTTTGACTGTTTATCCTTCACACAATTTCTTTATCTCTACTTCCTCCTTACGTACATTACAGTCCTTGATTGCAGGGAAGTAACGTTTGTCTAGTTTACCACTATATCCCCAGTCCCTAGCACAGTGTTTGTGTTTAATAAATATATGTTGAATAAATACATTGCTAATAAATTAATTAGTGAATGAATGATTGAGGACCTGCCTTCCTTCCCAGGCAGCCTGCCCTCCTTCGTGAGATTGGCCTCATTTAGAATAAAACCTACCTTCCTGTTCCTACGTCATGGAACGTCATGGAAAAAGGAGCTCCCGTGTCCACAGAGTCCTTCAGCTTTGTGAAGGCTACTTCTGTTGCCTTCTTTAACCTCTCTTTCTCCTCTGACATAATCCACCAAAGAGGGAGAACAGTTCTTCCTCACTCCTGATGTCTCCTGCCATCACACACCTGTTCTCTGCTCTCCCTCCCTCCCTCCCTCCCTCCCTCCCTCCCTCTACCCAAGTGGAGGCAAGACCATACGTCCTAGTGCACACCTACTGTCCTGGTGTAATCGCCAGTACCACCGCCTTTCCCTTTCAAAAGTGCCATATTTTATGATAAATTATGTGGTCACCCTACTTATTAGAAAAAGGGATAGTGTGGCTCAGTTGCTATTTGCCTACTTTCCACTGGGAACCAACTGAATTGAAGAAAGCATCCTTATAAATGTGAAATGACAGAAACATTTTGTGGAACTGTCCTGAGTCAGGTGCCTGGACCCTGTTCTATCTGAACATGGAAGCTCCCTGGTGTCAGGGAGAATAGTTTCTCAGGCTGAATGAAGGAATTCTGGTGAGGAGCACCTCCACCTGACAGGTCCCCAGCTTCTCAGAGTCCAGGGAAGGTCACCCCTGTGAGCATCCTGGTCCTTAAAAACAGATTGAAAATCCCTCTGTTAGGAATCCAGAAGATAGAGGCACTTTCTCCAAGACTGAGATTCTAGCTTATAGCTTTTCCCAGTAATCTCTTTTCAGTTCCCAGTGCCTGGAAAGTGTGGGCTTTTCTAGACATTTGTGAAGACAGAAGACTCTTCTAGCATTCCCTATGCCAGCAGAGCTTGAAGGGACTGTGGGGTAATATTCTTCAGAAGCAGTTGGTGGAAACTCCCACCCCAGCTCAGAACTTTGGGATATATAGGAGGGTGGAAGATAATCCCAGACGTCCTCAAGACTCATGTAAAGAAGATGGGGTTGGCAGAAGGCTTGGAACCATGAGATTTTTCTCTAAGGGAGCAATGGGTCAAGTGATGAGATGCTGAATCCCAAAAAGAGTTTGAGCCTGGGAGTTACTTAAGTCCTTCGGACAGTGCTTAACAGTGGGTAGAGGCAGGGTGACACCAATAGTCATATCATCCCCGACAGCCACACACCCCCCACCTACTGAAATCTGATGAAACCAGACTACACCCAAGAGTGTGGGAACACCTTCCCTGCAGATCCGAAGCCAGTGCCCCACAGAGGGGGCTGTGCCTTTCCTATTTTTGCTCTTTGCTTGCAGCATTTTGGCCCTAAGCCTGGTAAAAGGGTTCCAAAACCAAAACATCATCTCCTCTTCCCCTAGCATTCTGAGAAAAATGACAAGAAAGTTAGGACACCTTGACTGGGTATTGTTAGGGGGCCTGATAATCAGGTGGGAAAGTGGAGTGAATATTGCAAAATCTAAAGAAGTGACTGCTCTAAAGGAAAATTAAAAAAATGAAATATTTTGACGTTTATACCTAGATGATTAGATGGACACTTATAAATGGGTTGAAAAGCAAACAGACCAAGGAGAAGAAAGACTCAGGAGTCATAGGATGGGGGCTTAGCCCTGGAGAGGGGCATGGGGATTCCTGCGAAGGCATAGAGAATACGTTTCCTGAAAAGATCTGAAGATTGGGCTAAGAGAAGGAAGATGGTGTGGGGCAAGATTCTGTTGTTTATAATTATGAATTTAAAAAATTCTATCTAGCCTTTTTGAAATGTTTATTTATTTATTTTGAGGGGCACAGAGGGGCAGAGAGTGAGGGAGACAGAGAATCCTAAGCCGGTTCTGCTCCCAAAGTGGGGCTCAATCCCGTGACTGTGCATCATGACCTGAGCCAAAATCAAGAGTCGCATGTTTAACTGACTGAGCCACCAGGCACGCCTCTATCTGGCTTTTAAAAATAATGTGTACATTACAGTGATAAAAATTAAAATGAATTAAAATAGTATGATGCTGTGCCCTTGTTTTACTCATCTGGAAATGTCTTTCTTTTTTCACTGGGAATGGGAACTGATTCCCTTTTAAGGGGATAAATATAGGAAATACAGGAGGGTTTATCTAAATCACAAAAATGGCATCTTTCCTCTTTTCTCCAGAGAGGAAAACCAAACCTCTGATGAATACACTTGAGAACACCAAGCTCATTTTTCACATTCATTTTCACCTGGATGTTGGAGTTTCTGCCTCAATCCTTGTCTTTCTTGGTGACAAAGTCAATGATGAACTAGAACTTCCATCCCCTGACCCTTCTGTGGGTGCCCAAATAGCTCAGGGCACCTGGACAGGTCATTCTCGGGCCTTCAGAGGCCCTTGAGCCAATGAATGAGTAAGTACGTGATCCTGTCCAGAGTGCCTCGTCCTGCTTTCTCAAAGAAAGGAACCCAGAGATGTCCCTCTCCTGGTTTAGAGTAAGGTGGATACTATTGGAGACCAGCCTTGGTGATTCAGCCGATCAGAGGAGGCCATGTCTGGGCAAGACGAAATGTAGGGCTGCACTGCCCTGCCTGCATTCTACCTGTAGGCAGTTTGCCCTTCCCTGAGTTTCTCCAGTCTGGAGAGTGTAATTGAATCACGGTAACTGTAGCATAATAATTGCTAAACTAAACCTGAATCTATAGAGTGGGAGGAGCCCTGGCTCTAGATTCCTTCTTCTGACCCTTAGGTATGTTTGTAAGTGCTTGAGAAACAAGTGGCATCCCTCTCTGTCCCTCTCCATGGTGCGCACGGGTGTCTGCATGCATCTGTGACCGCAGATAGAAGCTGTGTATCACCATGTCCAGGTTCTTTCTGCCACGAACTTCCACGGATGTTCCAGCATCAAGAATGCTTTGCTCTTTCTGAATTCCTTTGAGACTTGTTTGTGGGTTCTCTCAATAGACCAGAGAGTGCAACCATATGCTCTTTTGGAAGACTTGGCTCCTATAGAAGACCCAGCTGGTCCATAATTTCTGTTTTCGTACATTCTTCGAATCGTTATATGAATAATGGGATTCTTCTGCATCCTTTTTGTTGTCTTTTTATTTTGTCTAGTTTTAAACACACTCAAGTGCCCTTTAGGCAATTGGACTTAGTAACTGCCAGATATGATTTAGAGGCAAATTCTCATCAAAATCGAATACTAAATTTTATGTGCTGATTTGACTCTTCAATTGACTCAGCTCAATTAAAGGAGTGCATGTTTGGTACTACTAAATTTGCATGGATAATTTTGTGTTTCTTAGTCTAATTTAGTGTATGCATCATAATTAGGGTAGTTCTGCAGTGAGAGAATTTCCTTGGGCATTTCCCTCCTTGAGGGAATGAATAACAGGAGTTTCAGTGAGCCTTTGAAGCTGACATTTGAAGTTCAGTGGTATTGTTCCTTCTGAGGTTAGATGATAGCTTGATGGGCACCTTCTTTCCCTCTACTACAAAGCCCTAAGTGGGGCTGGGATATCCCCAGAGGACAGATTGTATTGATAATTCGGGCCAGGAGTCAGCTTGTGATCTGAGCTTTGCACTTCCAAACAGGAAAGATGCTTTTTTTTCCCCCTTCTTGCTATAAGATGGGGAGAGGAGGCTTTAGAGAACAAAGTATCCAGACCAGATCCACAATTCCAGCTCCAGAGGGCTTCTCATTGCTGGCTGGGCTCAGGGATCTGCCCAAGAGAGTGAAAGATGTGAGAACTAAATTGGCTAATGGCATAGTATTTTTTTAAATTTTATTTAAATACAAGTTAGTTAACATGTAGTGTAATAATAATTTCACGAGTAGAACCCAATGATTCATCACTTACATATAACATCCAGTGTTCATCCCTACAGTGCCCTCCTTAATGCCCATCCTCCATTTAGCCCATCCCCCCTCCCCTCCCTTCCAACAACCCTCAGTTTGTTCTCTGTATTTAAGAGTCTCTTATAGTTTGCCTCCCTCTCTTTTTTATCTTGTTTTCCTTCCTTTCCCCTATGTTCATCTGTTTTGTTTCTTAAATTCCACATATGAGTGAAATCATGTGATATTTATCTTTCTATGACTGACTTATTATGCTTAGCATAATACACTCTAGTTCCATCCACATTGTTGCAAATGGCAAGATTTCATTCTTTTTGATTGCCGAGTAATACTCCAGCGTGTGTGTGTGCGTGCGTGTGTGTGTGTGTGTGTGTGTGTGTCATATCTTTTTTATCTATTCAGCTAATGATGTAGTTTTAACCCAAATGCTGTTTACGTCTGAGCCACCTTTGCTGGTCCTCTGTGCAGAGCAAGTTAATATCAGTCCTTCATTTTCTTTTCTTCAGTCACTCTTGGCTTCTGACCAAAAACCAGACTCTGCCCTTTTCCCATCTGGGACCAGCAACAGTTGAGAGGGAAGGGGCCCAGAGCTAGGGGACCAGAAGGCTAGCTGCCCAGGAATGGCCTTCTTTGAGGCCAGACCCAGGGGTGGGATGTAGCTGGATCACTCTGAACATTTTCCATTTGGGAATTTTGAGTTCCATTGTTAGAAAATTTAATCTCTCCCCAGTTAGGATATATATATTGTTAGAGTTGAGTTTTTATTTATTATTAAAACAAAAAGCCCAGCTCCGCCAAGACCTGAGTGTCCCCTGAGGGAATGTCCTCAGTTGGATGGTCTTGAGACCTGATGGGGGTGGCCCGGCCAGACTCTTGCTTGAACAGAGACTCAAGAGGTGACGATATGTTGTGTGCATAAAGTAAATATGGACACTTGCAAAAAACCCAAAACCAAAACCAAAATATGGTCATTGTGTACCAGATCCTGTCCTGTGGTACTTCTATTTCTTTGCAAATAGAGGAGCTTTCTTACCGGGAAGTCCAATGGTTCTGGACGTGCCCATTTGTTTTCAGGAAATCTCTGCTCCATGTTTCTTCTCTCGAAGGTCCAATTCCTATAGAAAAGAAAGGTAGTTTCCTGATGGGAAATATTTAACCCAGCTGTGACCTCTGGTTGCATCACTGTGATAGTTCATACAGAGTGAGATATATGGTAGTGGGTGACATCCTTGAGTCTCAGTCCAGTCTGGCTACAAGCTGAGGAGGCTGACTAATGTTGGGGAAGATACAGGATAGTGAAGACTAAGTCTCAGATGAGAGACCATGGGATTGGTTATTTTAGGAAGTCATGACCCCAGAATGCAGGGAGAAGAGATAAGCTTCATGACTTCAAGGATCAGTGGTAGGAGAGGGAGGCAGAGAGACAGAAATGAGGACAAGAGATTGAGCTTCAGATGGATTCAGAGACAGGCTGGGAGAGCCCATCCCCTCCTCTCAACTGCTCAATCTCCATCTATGCCTGTGTTTCAGGTGATGAACTCAGCAAGGAGACTGACTCAGTGCGAAACTTCCCATTGCAGACCAGACAAAGCACGTCCTCGTGGGATCTACTTTCTTTATCACCGGACTGAAGGCAAGTAGTCATGGGTCTAAAGGGTGAGGACAGAGAAAGGGTAGGGTGGCCTCAGATTTCTGCATCTGGCCTCTTGTTTCTGAGTTGGATATCAACTAGTGAAGATTGGACTTTGGATGCCAAACTCACTCCAGGCATCTTGGTGTCCAAGGAGGTGGCCAGTGTGTGCTTTGTAGGATGAGGCAGGCACCAACTTTGAGTTCTGCTCTTTCTTGACCCTTGACCATTACAAGCTGAATGACAGAGAGTCCCACTGTGCACTCATTACAAAACTCAGTGAACACGAAAGAAGAAAAAATCAGATAACCCCAAACGTGGTCACCATCCTCACCCTGTGGGCATCCTCACTATGGCACATTTCTCCAGCTAAAAACACTGATTAGCTTTGTATTTAGTTGGGTCAAGAAAGATTTTTAACATAGCTGGAGTAACTATCAAATTAACATACAGTATGTAACTTCCAAAGTTGAGGGAAGGATGAACAAAGGAGAAACAAACAAAACCTCACTCATCCAGATGAAGGCACTAAATGAAGGAGAAAAAGAAACAAGAGAAAGAGAGAGAGAAAGAAAGAAAGAAGGAAAGAAAGAAAGAAAGAAAGAAAGAAAGAAAGAAAGAAAGAGAAAGAAAGAAAAGAAAAGGATGGTAGAAATAAATTGACATATTTCAGTAATTAGTCAATTTAAATTAACTTTCCGGTTAAAAGAAGGTTAACAGACTAGAAAAAGAAATACTGCAATGTGCTAATTACAGGAGACATCCTTAGAACTAAAAGGCATGAGTTTCTTTCAGTGTCAGTGAGTAGGCTCTGATTGGACCAAGACTTTCCCAAAACCAACTACAAGACCTGGTGGGAAATGGGGAGGGACCCAGAATGCATTGGTGACCAAGCATAAGCAAACACATGCAAGCACATTCTGCAGGGGAGTAGCTCCTTGGAAAAATATGTCCAATTTTCATTCTGATGGCAGGCTTAAGCCGCACAGCATAAGACAACTAAAGCTAAACCCTAAAGTCCTCCTTGAAGAACCAGGGGACAGATCTGGGACAACCACAGCACTGGAAAGTAAGGGGGTAATCTTAGAAGGAGAGAGGCAGGGGCATCTGGGTGGCTCAGTAGGTTAAGCATCCGACTTCGGCTCAGGTCATGATCTCATGTTTTGTGGGTTTGAGCCTCGTGTTGGGCTCTGTGCTGACAGCTCAGAATCTGGAGCCTGCTTCAGATTGCGTCCCCCTCTTTCTCTCTGCCCCTCCTCTGCCCCCTTCTCTGCTTGTGCTCTCTCTCTCTCTCAAAAATAAATAAACACTTAAAAAAAAAAAAAAAAAAAAAAGGAGAGAGGCAGTGAGGGAGAGCTCAAAATTCAGTGTAAAAAGTGCCCAAATCCCTGGCTGACCCTCGAGCTATGCCTAGAAGCCCAGCTAAAGGTAAAGGAACTGATCTGACATATTTACCGCCACTTGAGGGACAGGGTTTGTATTTTGAGTCTAATGAAGTTACTGCATGGTAGAGCAGAAATATAAATTTCTTCAAAGGAGTGTAACAGATATAGAGCCTCTGCAATATAACGTTTATAATGCCCAGGGAACAATTCAAACTTACGAGGAACAAAGAATGTGTGCTCCTGTGTCAAGAATTATGGCAATGACGACCAACCCTGAAATGATCTAGATGTCAGAATTAGCGGGCAAAAATTGTAAAACAGAACCATATTAACAGAATAAAGGAGAAATGCCATATGATTATTTCAATGGCTACAGAGAAAACATTAGGTTAAAGTTAACCCCTACTCATGATATACACTCTCAGTCCACCAGGGACAGAAAAAACTTTTTCAGTATCTAAAAGGGCATCTACACACACACACACACACACACACAAATCTACAGCTCACACTTAATGGTGAGAGACTGGATGTTTTTTCCTGAGATCGGTAATCAGTCAAGGATGGTTGTATTCAACATTTTACCAGAGATCCTAGCCATTTAAATTAAAAATAAATTAAATTAAAATATCCAAGGAATGAAGACCCGAAAATAAGAAAAGCTGTCCCTATTTGCAGACGATATGATTGTATGGAAAATCCTGAGAAATCTACAGAACAACTACCAGAACTAATAAGTGTAAGGTGGCAGGATACAGTGTTAATATAGGAAAGTTAATTGCATTTTTTAATGTTTATTTATTTACCTTGAGTGGGGGGAAGGGACAGAGAGAGAGGGAGACACAGAATCTGAAGCAGGCTCCAGGCTCTGAGCAAGAGGTCCGCACAGAGCCTGATGCGGGGCTCGAACCCACGAACTGTGAGATCATGACCTGAGCCGAAAGTCGGACGCTCAACCGACTAAGCCACCCAGGCACCCCCCCAATGGTATTTCTTAAACAAATAACAAACTTTCTTTAAAAAATTGGAATATAACATACACAGAGGACACTGCACAGCTCATCAGGATATAGTTTGCTGAATTTTCCGATTATACACATAAGCACCCAGAAGCAGCCCTTGCTCCTTGCAGCCACTATTTCTACCTCAGGGTGTGGCTAACCCCTAGCCTGATGTCCAACACCATGGATTAGTTTTCCTCAGTTTTGAATTATGTAAATGAAACAATACAGCATGCATTCTTTTTGTGCTTGGTTTCTTTTGCAATATTATGTTTGAGAACCATCTTTGAAGTTAAGCAAAAAAGCAAACTTTAAATAAATAACACACTTGAATGATTTTTTAAAAAAATTCAGGTAGGATGAAGGGAACAAAGTGAAAATCAGTTCTGCCTCCCAACCCATTTTCTCATTTTCTTTTTTGCCTAGAGATAATTTAATTGACTTTTTCCAGTTTGCAGACTATCTTTGGAGAGAAATTTAGGACACAAACAAGCCTCTGAATGTGTACTTTTTCCACATACATGGTAGCACATGCTACATATAGAAGAGGACCCTTCAGAAGATGTACTTCTGAGATATTTTCTGAGTCAACCCACTCTTTATCCATCCCTGTTGTCATTGTTCATTCACTGTTGAAGAATAAGGGGCTGTTAGTTTGTGACTGTCCCTCAAGTTGGGATTGTCTGGCGTTTCCTCATGATTAGATTCAGCTTATGCACGGTTGGCAGGAACATTCCAGAAGAGATCACGTGTCCTTCTCAGTGTATCATCTGTAAGGAGATGCCTTGTGTTGGCTTGTGCCCTTACTGGTAAATGAAATTTTGGCCACTTGGTTAAGGTGAGGTTGGCTAGGTTTCTCCACTGCAAAATTACCAATTTTTCTTTTGTTTAAAGATTTTTTAAAATTGTTTATTCATTTTTTAAAATATTTATTTTTTGAGAGAGAGAGACACACACGGAGTGTGAGCTGAGGAGGGACAGAGAGAGAGGGAGACACAGAGTCTGAAGCAGGCTCCAGGCTCTGAGCTATCAGCACATAGCCCGACATGGGGCTCGAACTCACAAACCACGGGATCATGACCTGAGCCGAAGTCAGACATTCAATCGCCACCCAGGCGCCCCACCCTGGGCGCCACCCAGGCGCCCCACCAATTTTCCTTTTGTAATTGATAGGTAGTCTGTGAGGAGATTCTTTAAGGCAATGTACATCTTGTGCTTATCAACCATTTGCTTAAAGGTTTTAACTCTTGTTGATGATTTTTGCCTGAATCAGTCATTACTCTGATGATTGCAAAATATTACTATGTTTATTTTTATTATCCTTGAACTAACTGTATTTTTTTATATGTTGACAGCAAGCTGTTAGAAAATGAAATAAAAAAGCAATTCCACTTATAATAAAATACTTAGGAGAGATTTAACAAAAGATGTAAAAGATCCATACATGGCTGTAAACTTAAAAATGGTCAAGATGATAAATTTGTTAAGTGTATTTTACCACAGTTAGATATAATAATAATAATAATAATAATAATAATAAATTAGAAAAGACAAATATGTAAACACTTATATAATAACTGTTATATATTTTTTCTGCCTATCGTTTTGTTTTTATTTACATATGTAGCTACACAGAGTTCTTTTTTTTTTTAATTTTTTTAACATTTATTCGTTTTTGAAAGGCAGAGAGAGACAGAGCATGAATGGGGGAGGGGCAGAGAGAGAGGGAGACACAGAAACAAGCAGGCTCCAGGCTTCGAGCTGTCAGCACAGAGCCTGACGCGGGCCTCAAACTCACGGACTGCGAGATCACGACTTGAGCCGAAGTCAGCCGCTTAACCAACGGAGCCACCCAGGCACCCCAGAGTTCTCCTTTTTTAAAAAATAATTTATCGTCAAGTTAGCTAACATACAGTGTATAATGTGAGACAGGAGACCATCAAAATCCTAGAGGAGAAAACAGGCAACAACCTCTTTGACCTCGGCCACAGCAGCATATAGATATTAAAAAAAGAAGTAGTCCCTGGTTCTTGAGGCATTTGTGAAAGGAGGTGATTCTACTCCATCAGTGCTAAGTGTCACAGTCAGAGCCAAGGAAGGCTTGAGGCCTCCTCTGGGGGAGCCCCAAGGCAGTTGGCCTGGCCTTGTCTAATTCTGCTATGGATGCTCACTAGTCCAGGTCCTCTGTGGAAGGAGACAAAAAACAAAAAAACAAACCCTGCGGAGGAAAGACTGTCCAATCCAGTCTGGCCAAGAGTGGCCTCTCTGTGGGGTCATAGCCTTGCACCCAGAGCCTGTGCTTTGGCTGGAGAGGAGGAGGCTATGGCCCAGAAAGCAAACATGGGGCCAGACCGGTACTCTTCCTGATCTGTTGGGTTTTCCTTTCCACAATTGGCTTATTTCCAATTTTCAGCTACAGAATCTGGTTCAAGTCCTAGCTGTTCTGTGGACAGAGGTCCAGCAATGGCCAAACCACACAATCTGTGGGAGGTGAGTCCTCAGACTCTTGGAGGCCTCAGAAGTACAGATGAACAAAGCACCTGGACCTGCTTTGGAGGGTCTCACCATGATCTGAGGTGAGGAGGTTGCCAATGGCTCTTCTGTCCTTGGTGACTCAGTCAGGAGAAACTGCCCATAGGTGTGACACACACGAGTCTCACCCCATCGTTGTCTACACACTCCCCGGTTCCAGCTTGTAGAACTGGCCCTTCCCTAGACCCTCCACCCTGGAAGATGCCAGGAGACTAAGCAAAAACAACAAAGCAACACGTTCTGGCTCAGCACGTTCTGGCTGCAGTGACATGACCCACAAACTTCCCTGTGATTTCACAGGGTTTCCAGTGTTAACTCAAATATGCTGTGAGCCAAGTAGCACCTTCCCTTCTGTTGCTCCCCACAGCGACCACAGGATGTGGCTGTAGTTGGGGTAGGGGTCCTGGGCTGTGGTAGGAGGTAACCTTCTGTTCACAGCTCCCTGGAGGCTGTGTGTCTATGTATCACCATCATCTCCCCTATGCTAGGTAGGGCCTTCATGGTTGTTCTAAGCCACGAAAAGTCACTCTAGGGAATGAAGAATTCCCTCTGTCCTGATGTGTACCACACTCTGTCTTGGTGGGAGCCCTTTGTCTCTGGACCGACTCTATTGGTTTCTTCTGACTTTTTTGAAGCCTCTGTTCTTCTCAGGAAACCCCTTGGTCCTTTCTGCAAAAGACTCCTGGAAGGGAGCCCCTCTGGCCTCCAGCTCTGCCCTCCATTCCTTGATTGCTTGAATCTATAAGCATTACATGGTTTATTTGTTCACAGTGGGGAATGGGGATGAGTTAGTATGAAATTGAATTGCCAGAGTACTAACACCAGGTCCATCTCTTACTAGTTTGTGACCTTGGCTTTAGTTACTTAATCTCTCCATGCCTGACTTTGTCTTAACAGTTCAATGGGAATAAAAATTGCACTCACTTCACAGGCCCGATGGCACAATGCCTATATTGCTTTCGAGATAATGCTTGACCCAGTGAATGTGCAGCAAATGTTAACCTTTCCTGTAAGGGATTTGCATGTGCTCAGGTGGGGCCTTCTCCCTCTCTGGGTCAAGTAAGATGCATTTGCACACGGGCAAGGAAGTGTTTAGTCTTGAACTAGCCTCACATTTAGGTCAATGCAAACATGGCCTCTGCCACGTTCTCAGGGTTTTCTTTACATACCTGGGGAGGGGTGCTGGAGAGGTGGGAAACAGGGGTGGGTGGGTGGGTGGGTAGGAAGGAGGTGTCTGTGGGTTTGTGCTAAGTGCTGACCTTGCTCTTCGCAGCCTCTGTTTCATCCATCCTCATGACAACCCGGTGAGGTGGTTTGTTCCTCTTTTCTTTACAAAAAAATGCAAATGAGGTGAGATGAATCATGGAATCAGAGAGAAGAGGCAAATTCCCCCAGGCCACGTGGCTGATGATGAGGAGGATGATACAGCTGACATTTAAGCACCTGCCTATGCCGGGCATTGCTGTAAACACTGCACAAACATTAACTCCTTTCATCTTAACAACCACCCCTGAGCCAGTACTATTTTTGATCCCCATTTTGCAGATGAGAACTCCAAACCCCAGAAATATTAAACAACTTGGCCAAAGACATATGGTAATAAGTGACAGATTTAGGACTGGAATCAAGATGGTCTTGACCAGAGTTGGCAAACATTTTCCTATCAAGGGCCACACAGTAAATATCTTACATTTTGCACCCTATGCAGTTTCTGTCACAGATACTCAACTCTGCCATTGTGGTGTAGAAGGATACACAGACTGTTAACAAATGAGCGTGGCTGTGTTCCAATAAAGCTTTGTTTAGGAAACAAACAGAGGGCCCATGTTAGCCCACTGGCCCAAGTATGTCTACCATGGTCTTAACTGCTATATTAAGAGAATGAGGACCCAGAAGCATCAAAGTTCTCTGAGAAATGAAAAGATCATAATTGCGAACAAGACGTGAGACAGTTGTCTGGCCTTTTCAATGTGAAACAGCATACAACTTGTTCAGTGTTAGTGCAATATTATTTATTAAAGGCATACTGTGTGGGGCACCTGGGTGACTCAGTTGGTTAAGCGTCTGAGCTGGTTAAGCTCAGGTCATGATCTCACAGTTCGTGGGTTCAAGCCCTGTGTCAGGCTCTGTGCTGACCGCTCAGAGCCTGGAGCCTGCTTCGGATTCTGTGTCTCCCTCTCTGTCTGCCTCTCCCCTGTTCATGCTCTGTCTCCCTCTGTCTCTCAAAAATGAGTAAATGTTAAAAAAAAAAAAATTTTTTTTAAGGCATACTGTATACCAGGCCCATAAAGTGCTTGGAATACACTAATGAACAGAATAGACAGGAAACAGCTCCCTTGTATGAGCTTATCTTCCAGCAGGGTTCGGTGGGGGAGCTGATAAATAATACCCATAACACATGCTGAATTATACAATTATTAACAGATGATGAGCGCTGGAAAGAAATAGAGCATGGTAAGGGAAGTGTGATAGCAGGAAAGGAAAGAATAGGATGATGAGTATTGGTCTCACGGAGAAGGTGATATTTTAGCAAAGGCTTTAAGGATGTAAGGGAGTGAGCCACGCTCATATCTTGAAGTTCCCAGGCAGAGACAATAGCCGGTGGAAAGGCCCTGAGGCAGGACTGTGCCTGGCTGGTTCAAGAAAGAGCAAGAGGTCCATGGGCTTGAGTTACTGCATGGTGTGATCAAAGAACGTGGTCAAGAGTTAATGACAGCCTGGTTTTGTGGGGCCTGGGAGCATGGCAGAGACTTGCCTCTTACTCTCAGAGACTCAGGGACCAGAAGAGTTACATGATCTGAGGCCGACTGAGGAAGGCTCCCTCTGACTGCCGTGTTGTATCCTGTGGTCAACAGCTTTAGATTTAGCTTTCCTGGATTTGGTTCTGACCAATACTAATTATTGGTTTCGTATCAGGCAACATAATTAACCTTTCTGTACTTGGTTTCCACATCCATGAAACAGAGATAATAATAGCATTTACAACACAGGGCAGTTATGAGCATAAAATGGAAAAGTTCTCATGAAATAGAAAAAAAAACCCACTACACATAATTCTAGGGACATAGTGAACACCAAATCGATACTGGTCATTTTAAATTATTGTGAAATGTATCTTCCTAATAAAAAATTACTGTTTTACTAAACTGCTTGTGAATGTGTGCTTACACACTGATACAGGTGTGTCCCTTGTGCTGTTTGATTCCTCATCTCCACAGCAAGAGCGGGAACCATACCCCACTCCGGGGCACTGCCAATCTCACAAAGGTGGTGAGAATCACCATGGGGAAGCATTACCCCTCTGCAGACTGGGACAGCTTCTGGGGCAACCTCCATGGCCATATAAAGTCCATGAAGACTTGAGATGTTTCCTAAAAAGGGAAGACACCCACTGAAGACTGAGGAGAATGAAAAGAGAACAGGAGCAGAAATGCCCCATAGTGATGGCAAAGTGTATTCGTTACCTATTGCCGTGTAACAAAGTATTCCAAACCTTAGCAGCGGCTTCGAACAGCACGCATTATTCCACAGAGGTTCTCAGAATCCGGAATCAGAAGAGTGGCATTATCTGGGTCTGGCTCAGGGCTCCTCATGAAGTTGCAGTCAAGATGTCATCAGGGCTGCCTCATCCGAAGGCTGGAATGAAGATGTGGGGCCTGTTTCTAAGATTGCTCACACATAGCTGTTGTCAGGAGGCCTCAGTTCTCCACCACGTGGGCCTCTCCACAGGCTGCCGGAGTGTCCTCCTCACCTGGCAGCTGGCTCCCCCCAGGGGTGAGAGCCAAGAAAGATCAGGAAGAAGCTACAATACCTTTTGTGATCTAGCTTCAGATGTGACGCAACGTCACTTCTACCAGGTAGTAGATTCTTTGGAAGCAAGCGACTAAGTCCAGCCCACACTTGAAGGAAAATTAAGCTCCACCTCTTAAATGGTAGAGTGTTAAAGAATTTGTGGACAGATTTTAAAACCACCACACGTGATGTGTGACTTGGGGCGAAATAACATTGTCTTAAGTATTACCAGTTTAGTTTTCAACAAGTCCAAAATATAACTCTCGTACAAACACAAAGTGGGCATGTGCCAAAGATTTACCATTGTTAATAAATGAAGGAAGCAGCAGGACGATGAAACTGATTCAAAAGGTATGATCAGTCAGGAAAGAAATGGTGGGATGGGTTGGCTGACTTAGATTAAGAAAAACAAAAGCAAAACCCTGCTTAATGAATTGCAAGGCAATAAAACTGCACCCTTTGGATGCTGTATTTTTTATCAGGCAGAAATGATTTGCAATTTATCTCTCTCTCCTTAGTTCACATCTAACTTCGCAGAATCTGGTATCTACTCCACCATCATAAGTCAAGCCAAGGCATCCGTTTCCTAGAGAATCGAGTCATCACTGGTGGAGCCTGTTCCATGATGTTCCAATGCAACATTGGAAGCACATGTGGTCACCATTTTGTCTTTTTTCAAGATTGAAGAACTTAACATTTTTTTTCTAAATTTTTTTAGCATTTATTCATTTTTGAGAGATAGAGACAGAGTATGAGCAGGGGAGGGGAAGAGACAGAGGGAGACACAGAATTTGAAGCAGGCTCCAGACTCCGAGCTGTCAGCACAGAGCCTGCCACGGAGCTGGAACTCACGAATCCAGAGATGGTGACCTGAGCCGAAGTCAGACATTTAACCAACTGAGCCATCCAGGTGCCCCAAGAACTTAACTTTCTTAACGAGGGCTCGTTTTGTTTGTTTGTTTGTTTGTTTGTTTGTTTGTTTGTTTATTTATTTATTTATATTTTCACCATCTTAGCTCCTTCATTCACCTCTCCATCCATTTGTCCTGTACCCATCACCATGAAACACATTGCGAAGCAAACACAGCTGGCAGAAACATCCCCCTGCACCCTCAGCAAGTCGCCCCATCTGGAGGGGGACAGCCACGCATTGGCATCATTTCATGTTAGTCAGAATGAGGACAGAGCTTTTGAAGCCCCACACACGTGTCCTGTGGGCACGTGGGTGCAATTCACTGGGGTTAGAGGATCAGAGCCCAGGGAGGTTGGTGTTTTACTTTTTTGGGTGAAACAATATGTACTTCTCTATAATACTTTACAAACGAAAGCCTGTCTGCTTAAACCCATTTTGCTGATAGGACAACACCTTCTGGAGTTTCCTTCTGGTTTTGTTCTTTTTTTGCAATTATTTCAGTGTCGTTTCCATTTGGTCCATTTAATGATTTTAAAATGTTTTGGCAGGTGTTTTTCACATTAGAATAACTTGATATTTTATTTATTCCTGAACGCTGTAAGGGTTTTTTAATCTATAAGCTGGAATGCAATTTCTTTAACATTTATACCTGAACAATAAATTGCTATCAATGGCACTCAAGATATAATTAAATTCTTATTATGCACTGCCCTCTACCTTTAATTCAGATCCATCACAGAGAATGTATGGAGGTGTTGAAACTGCATGAATTGTTATCCAATCACATTTTATTTTGCCAGTTAGGTACTGGAGAAAGATCAATCACAGATGGCATGAGCTAGATTTTACTTTCTGAGGAAATAATCAAACGCATGAGCAAAGATGTTGATGCAAAAAATTTGTCACAACATGATTTTCAAGCAAATAATAATAAACTAATAATAATTCATTGCTATAAATAAATGATGCTGCATCTATATAATGAAATGTATTCAGCTATTCAATGTTGCATCATTCATATTTGGTATGGAAAGATATTCTGCTATTTGCTATATGAAAAAAGCAAGTTGAATCTAGTGTAGGTTTCTGTGAAACACTGTTGACAGTTACGTGTGTATGTATGCAGCATTGGCTTTCTGGTGGCACACTCACAGAACACAAGTATTCACTTTTTTTTTTCCCTGATCTGGATTTTCAGGTTTTTCTACAGTGAACATGTAGACTAAACATTGCCTACACAGGAAAACCCCACCTCCAGCATTTTCCATAGGCTTGGCAAAGTCAGGAAGGGAGGAAGGAAGGAAGGAAGGAAGGAAGGAAGGAAGGAAGGAAGGGGAAGGAAGGAGGGTTTGTTCTAAAATCTGCTTGCCTGGGGGGGCTATCTGCACTGTAGTCTTTGGGTCTGGAAGCACTTGAAGTCCAGGAGCTGAGTGCTGGGAAGTGCTGGAAAGCTTCAGGGAAGTTCCTCAGAATTGCTGAAAGAAGATTATCTCCAGAACCTTCCTTCCCTGGGAGAGGTGAGGAACAGCAGGTGTTTCTGGAGGCTTCGGGTGGTGTGAAATACCTGGGAAACCCCGCTCCTCCTCAGCTTGTGGCAGTTTCAGGGACTCCTCCCTAGTGCATTATTAAAAGGGCTGTGGCACCTCGGAGGAGTAGGCAGATACCGCGGGCTCTGCCAGGAGAAAGGAGCATTCTGAGGTGTCCTTTGGGGAGCTGGGCTTCATTCTCCCCAGCAGGGCTGAGGCTCTCTCCTGACCCCAGACCTGGAATCCTCTGCTCTGGGGGGGATGTTCCCATGCTGAGGGGGTGGGGTCAGAACGCTGCTTGCTACCCAGGCCCCTGCCAGCTCAACCTCTATTTCCACCTAAGATTTTGTGTTATTTCAAAACAGGAGAGTCTACACACTGTGAAACTCAAGATGGTCCTGAGTGGGGCGCTGTGCTTTCGGTGAGTATCAGCCTCTGATCGGTTGTGTCCTCTGGGGAGAAGTTAAGCTCCAGGTAGACCTGTTGTCCATCCTTTCTGCATAGGGAGGGGCTGTGGCTGTTCAGAGTGCAGGTGGGTGGGCAGCTGGGCAGTTATGAACAGCCCCTCACTGTCCTACAGAAAGTTTTTCCAGCTTTCATCAGGCTGAGACTGGCCACCTCATGGGGGTTCCCTGATGAGAAAGGGGAGCAAGTGAATCACTCTGTGTCGAGCTGCAGCTTCATGTGTCCATAATGAGGATGGAAGTCGGGAGACCCAGCTTGGAGCTGTCACCACCCACTGGGGTGAATATTAATGTCCATCCAGCGGCTCTGCTCTGCTACATCCTTGCTGCCCTTTGGGGCAAAACTAGTCAGTCTGTCTTCTGGCATGTACTGAGCCAGGCAGTCTGCCATGTTCTGGACTTTGCACTAATGAGCAAAAACGGTCCCTGCTCTCTCTGAACCAAGAGTCTACTATAGCTTTTCGCAAGGTGTGCTCAGTGGAACCCCAATCTTATGAGCTGCTTGATGCAGTGGTGCCCCGTGATCAAGAAATCTGGGAAATATTGCTTTCTGCGTCTCCGTATAAGAGAACCATGGCGTAATTCCACATGTTAGCAACTCTGAAGTACAGATTTGTTTATGTTTAGCTACCATTGAACCAGTTTGCGCGCAGCGTGCTTGTTTCCACGTAATATCTGAGGAAACCCACTTTGGGATGTATCTTTTCACCTCATAGGATGTTGGAAAATCAACTGAGATCAGAGATGAAAAATAAATTCTTTCATTTCAAAAATGAAATTCTTTCATTTCAAATTTAAAGATATCCCACAATTAATAAGTGGAAGTAAATGTGCCTTGATGTCTTCAATAATGACTGAAGAATCAGATTTTCATCTGGGAAAGGCCTGGGCGTTATCTAACCCATTGTCTTCATTTAGCAGTGGGGAGCCTCAGACCCAGAGTGGTCAAGTGACTTGTCTGTTGTGATCTGGAAGTAATGGTGGCGAGCCAGACAAGCACCCGGGACTCTGACTCACAGTCCAGTTTCTTTTCCAACATCACCCATGGAGGAGATTGGTTGGTGTAGCAAAGATTGAATGGGGTGGAGGAGCAAATCCAAGACTCAGGTGCAGTCCCATTGTTGTTGGAGTCCCGTTGTTGTCCCATTGGTAGGGTATGAGCCCAGCAGGGCTGGGAAGAAGGTTGGGCTGTTGCTCCTGGCACAGTGGGAAGAGAGGGAGACAGTGGGGCTCTGTAGAGCCCAGCAAGCCGGAGCACCCCCTCCTCCCCTAACTAAGTGTCCTCCTGTCCTGATGTTTCAGGATGAAGGATGCAGAATTGAAGGTGCTTTATCTGCATGATAACCAGCTTCTAGCTGGAAGGCTGCATGCAGGGAACATCATCCAAGGTTGGTGGCAAAACACGACACCACTTCCCTAGACACTCTGAGGGGACGGGGCCTGAAGAGGGCTTGGAACAGCCATGCAAACTGGCACAGACCTACAGACCCCAGGCCTGACACAGTGGACGGGGCATCATAAAAGCAGACCCTGAACAAGGACAAATAAACTACAGTATCTTCCAGCAAAGTGAGGACACATGCCCCAACGCCACCTGAGGCCTCTGTGCAGAGATGGGGAATATTTCTAAGATGAATGCTTTGTCCTTCCCTCAGAGGTGGACTTAGACCAAACATTTATTTTCCTGGGATCCAGTGCTGAGGAGAGATCTAAAACAGGCTCCCTAGGCCTTTATTCCCACGTGGGAGTGGTTTTCTGCCCCTTTACCCTGGGTCCCCTCTGCTCTTTGGGGATTCCTGGTCACTCAGAGTGGTGGGACCCAGATGGCTGGTGGGCTTACTCCTTCTGCCCCGTACACTGTGGTAGGTCTTCTCTCTAGAACAGCACATACCTGGCCACTTGGGACACTTGTATAGGCTGTGTGCGTGTGCGTGCACGTGTGCATGCTCGCATGTATGTATACGTGAGTGCATGTGTGCATGTGTTTGTATGAGTGGTGGGGGATGGTACAGAGAAGAATGAGACCCTCTTCTGGTCTCAGGAATCTCACAGGTGGTAGAACAGTCCAAATAACCCTGATGAGAGGCTTATCCAATCGAGTTTCCAAAAAGAGGCCAGAGGGTCAAGCGGCGTTAAAGGAAGTGGTCAAATCTTCCTGGGGACTAGAGAAGACTTGAAAATTTGAGCCTGGACCAGGGGGTGGGCATGGGGTGGGAGGTGGTACAATGTGCTTATGTCCCTTGATGTCACTGGGCCAACTGACGGGAGACCACCCTTCCCTAGGTGACAGCTGCTAACAGGCTTCCCTTCTTCTCAGTCTGGGGACAGGAGGTCTCACACACGTCCTGCTCTCCAAAGTCCATGATGCAGGGAGAGGGAGGGAAGGGCAGTCAAGGCCTCTGCATCTGACTTCCTTTCTCTAGGCGAGGAGATTAGTGTTGTCCCCAATCGGTCTCTGGATGCCAAGCTCTCTCCAGTCATCCTGGGTGTCCAGGGAGGGAGCCAGTGCCTGTCATGTGGGACAGGGCAGGAACCGACTCTGAAACTAGAGGTGAGTCCTATTGGGACATCCTTGCTCTCTGATCTCACAAAGCCAGCAGATGCTGAAGCCACGAGCTGGGTGTCCTGGGGCCCAAGCTCCTCTCCCTTGTGGGGTTCTGTTGATTGCAGCCCTGCCTCTCCGTGCTCCTGGCCCAGCTCTCCTGCCTCTCCCACTCCTTTCCCCTCACCTGCCATGCCCTTCTGCTCACAGCCAGTAAATATCATGGAGCTCTACCTCGGTGCCAAGGAATCCAAGAGCTTCACTTTCTACCGGCGAGACACAGGGCTCACCTCCAGCTTTGAGTCAGCTGCCTACCCAGGCTGGTTCCTCTGCACTGTGCCAGAAGCAGACCAGCCTCTCAGACTCACCCAACTCTCAGAGGATGCCAGCTGGGACAGCCCCATCACGGACTTCTACTTCCAGCAGTGTGACTAGGGCAATGTGCCCCCAGAACTCCCTGGGCAGAGCCAGCTCAGGCAGGGGTGAAGGTGGAAGAGGACACTGATGGCAGCCACCCCCTCTGCTCTCAGGGACCCCACCTCTGGCTGGGCATTTGGCCACTCTCCCTTTTGGTTCCCAGTTTGGGTAAATTCTTTTGCAATTCGGGGCTTAGGCCACAGTTTCTTTCCCTGTTGGGTGCTGCTGCTCTCGTGGCACCTTGCAAAAACCATATGAGATGAACTGGGGGTCACATAAAAAGGTTCCTTACGGGTCAGGGTGCAGGGAGTGGTAGAAATCCTTCATGCTTTATGGTAACTCAGCCAGTACCCCTGAGCCCACAGGGCAGCCCATCCCAGTTGAGCCTATTAGGGCCACTAGCTGCCCACATGAGGTCCTTTCGTGCACCACTGTGCAGGAGAGGGAGGTCACAGAGTTAGGGGCACAAGGCCCAGCCCCTTCCCTCTTCCCTTTAACTCAGCTGCCATTGTATGCTATTTTTTCCATCCTATCCTTGTGCTCTAGCCGTGGCAGGAGAGGGTGGTGGTGTGTGAGGAAGTGGCTCCAGCTCAGAAGACTGAAGAATGGCCAGGCAGGCATGTCATACATTCTGAGACCCGAGATACCATTAAAATCCAAGATGCTGGTGTCCACTCACATGGAAAGATTCTCACGACGTATTAAGTAAGGAGAGCAAATTACAAAGTCGCATATCCTATAATTTCATTTTAATTAAAAAAAATGCCTATCTATATATTTCTGCATAGAAAAAAGTCTGTAAGAGTTTCCTTCGATTTTAGCAACGTCGGAGTGGTGGTATCACAGGTGGTTTTTCTTTTTGTTCTTTTATTTATTTGCATTTTCTAATTGTTCTACAATGAAGATGGATTCCTTGTGTAATAAGTAAGTTAACCTTGAGGAAAACAGAGCAGACAGTATTTCTGATGGTCCTCCGCATCCACTTCCTTGAGTAAAATTCATGTTGAATTAAGACCTGCTGCTCTGAGCATCAGTAGTGAGAATGAGAAAACAGACCTCAACAGAGCTGCCAAGAAAAATATGATTAGTTAGTTAGTGTGGTTGGAATCTCCTGGAGAAGGAATTTACAGAAAGAACCATCCTGGACCTGGAGTGGTCACAACTCCCTGAGATTTCAAGGTGTGGGTTTCAGCCTCCAAAGGGACCTGTGCTGGTTGAATAGTGTTCCCCCCGGATCCGTGTCCTTCTGGGAACCTTAGACCATGACCTTATTTGGAGATGGGTTCTTTGCAGATGCAATTAGTCAAGAGGTCATGTTGTATTGGGGGAGGGGGGCGGCAGGCTCTAAATCCAACACGGCTGGTATCCTTGCAAGAAGAGGAAAGGACAAACAGAGACCCAGAGGAGACCCAGGAAGAAGGCCATGTGAAGATGGAGGCTGAGATTGCCCTCATGCAGCAGTAAGGCAAGAAATGCCATGACTGAAGCAATCACCAGAAGTGAGGAAGAGGCAAAGAAGAATTCTTTCCAAACCCTTCAGAAGGAGTATGGCTCTCTAGTCTCCTGAACTGTGAGAGAACAAATTTTTGTTGCTTTAAACCACCAACTTTGTGGGGATTGGTTGTGGCAGCCCTATGAATTAACACAGCTGCCGATGACCCCATCTCACACTGTGTGTGTCCCCTCCCACATTGTACCCACGTTGTCTCTGTGACCAACAGAACATGGCAGAAACAATACTATGCCATTTCTGAGATTTGGTTATAAAAGACTCTGTAGATTTTATCTTGTTTTCTCTCTCTGTTTCTTTGTTCACTTGCTCTGGGGGGAGGTTAGCTGCCATGGCATAAGCAGCTCTGTAGAGAAACCCATGTGTTGAAAAATGAAGCCTCTTACCAACTGCCACATGAGTGCATTTGGAAGCAGCTCCCCCAGCCCCAGTCAGGCCTTCAGATGAGGCGACCCTGGGGACAGCTTGACTGCCACCTCAGGAGAGACTCTGAAGCAGAACCACCTGGCTAAGCTGGTCTAGATTCCCAAACCTCAGAAACTGTGCGAGAAAATACGTGTTTGTTGCTTTCAGTTGCTAAGTTTCAGGGTCACTAGTTACACAGCAATAGATAACTAATGCACAGGAAAGAGAAATAAACACATTTCTTTTATTATGCTTGTAATTTTCTCCAGTATTTTCATTTTCCTTCTCAAAATCAACATCAGCCCTTTAATTTCCCCAACATTCTACGTAAAAACTGATCATGCTAAATATGCGGAATAGTCTCTGTTCCTGCAAGGTTTAGCTCCTCCTTGATTACCTTCACACCTCTACTTCTACATGCCAGGGACTGTGACTCCAGCGTCCCTACCTAAACTCTGGGAGATGAAAACAAAAGCCAGAGGAGAGGCTCAAATCTGAGTCCCAGGGATTCTGCCTGCACCTCACCAGTCAGACCAGCCTGGCGGGTTCAGATTCTGCTGAGACACTAGTAAGGAGGTGGCCAGGCCGGAAGCCTCTGTCTCCGTGGAGCGGCTGAGACCCCGATGTAGCTGAAGGTCTCGGGTAGCAGACAGCACAAGTGCCTCCAGAGGCCTCTCAGGAGTGCCGAGAACACGGGCTCTGGGCACCAGGCTTGCTTCTGCAGACCTAGTTCACACTCTGTCTTTGCTCACAGACCCAGCCATACTCTCACCTTGTCTCCTCCTCCGAGAAGCCTTTGCTGAATTGAGGCGTCTGGTCATCTGCTCTGACTGTGCTACATTGCTATGTTAACTTCCCCTCGTTGTAAGAATTGATTTGCGGTCTGTGGCCCCCGAAGTGACCTCAAGGTCAAGGCTGTATCAGTTTGTTTCCAAGCACCTCAAATAATGTTTGACAAAAAATTGGAAACCCGTGAGTACAGACAGTGGAAACTATTCCTCCACCCTGGAATATTTCTTCTCTCTTCTCCACCCATCTAAATGGGCCCACCCTTCAAGAAGCAGCCGAAATTCTGCCTCACTCTGGAAGCTTTCTCCAGCCTGCAGTGATTGCTTCATCATCTGTAGGATGATAGAATTCAAAATGGCGTTAGCAAGGATGAGCTGACGTGAGTCAACAGAAAAGGAAGGAACGTAAAATGCTACCTTAGAAGTGTTTGGGCTGGGGGACCCTGGCATCACGACTGTTTATATGAAAAAATACAGTGGTTTTAGATTTCTTCAATTTCAGTATAAGCACCCTGCTTGACCTGTATTTACAGAGGTGTAATGCCCACATCACATGGAGTTTGTGTCGGTTGTAGGCATTGAGGACTGAGTGGGTCCTGAATAGTAGAGAGTGTCCCAAGAGCAAGTCACAAGGGCAGAGGCTAGGAAGCTGAGGGTCTTTATCCTGGAGAAGCAATACACAGAGAGCTCCATTCAAGCACTCAGAGCTCTGCCTACTAGAAAAATAAACTTGTCCTGTGTAATTCCAGGAGGTACAAGCAGGACCGATTGATAGAAATTATGTGTGACCCCAAAATTTTAACCGCAAAGATCACACATATTGTTAGGGTTTCTTTAAGAGGTTGTGGAGGTGTTGAAGCAAAGCCTGATTAACTATGTCTCAGGGATGCCATAGCACAGGTCTCTCCATTTAGAGGGAACCTATTTGCCATGTCTAAGTCATAAAAAGAATTCTAGGAATTTTTTTACTCGAGGAGATTCTCTGCATCTATTGTTTCCAATATGCCCTTGTTCTGCAGATTAGAGAGTCTGGTCTCCTTAATGATCTTTTTAAGTGTTTATGACTTAGCTCCCCAGCTAGACTGTGAAGCTGCCTAACAACAGGGACTATGTATTGCACATCTTTGTCACACAGCAGTGTAAATGCTCAGTAAATGCTCATTGATTGCCTGGCATAATACCCCATGCTTTGGGCCTTTCCACGGAGAGAGAAGAGACTGGGAGAGGGGTGAAGAATGACTGTCAGCCTTAGGAAACACAAATTGGGTCCCTTCCCTGCCCATCTTTTCTTGTCTCTCCCTCTTCAGACATCTGCATGTGTGTTGGCCTCTCCTACCTCCTTACCAAGCCCTTTGTGGAACAGTGCAAATGACATAATAGTGAGTATTACAGTAAGGCATATGGTCTCCAGAGAATGCTATGCCAAGCTTCTCTACCCCTTGTAAGTAGATGAATGGATGGCTGGGTGGATGGTTGGATGGACAAATGGGTGGATAGACGGACTGAGTTAAGTAATATCAATTAGATGCTTGAGTATTCTTTACCCCTGCCCTGTTCCCACTGTGCCATGTGTCCTAGTAGTCCAGGGCACATGGTGGCTGCCCAGTCCCAGGATGGGTCTAAGGTCAATGTCCTCTATAGGTAGGTTTCCTCAGATGCTCTGTCTCATCAGCCTAATACTAGCTAATAGGACCTGTTGAAAAGCAGAGACTTCCCTCCCCTCTTTCCAAACAGGGCCATCTTTGCAATGCCATCAGTCCCTTCTCTCACGTTGCCTCACTGGCCACAGCCTGGCTTAAAACACTAGAGGTCACTCTGTCTTTGGGCCCCTCAGACCCATTCACTCTTGCCTTTTCTATCCCTCTAAGTCTAGGACGGAGCCCCATGGGGCACCAAAGGGAAGGTGACATGAAGACATCTGACCCCAAGTCTGTTTATATGGCAACTGAAAGCACCAATAACAGTGTCAATGACAGTAGCTATGAGCAGGGGCCCAGTGCCTGGCTTCTGCCAGGGCTTTATGGGTGACTCTCTCCCCCTTCAACAAACACTCATTAATGCCCCCACCTTCTTATTATCCATACTGTGCTAAAGACATTGTGAAATCCCTAGGCTCTTCTTCCCCATCCTGGAACCAATTATAAAGGTTGCTGCAGGCTTGACCCACCCTGACCCGACAGTATAAACTCAGGGCAAATGCCCGGGAGAAATCATTCGGACCTTTCAGGCACCCAGGATTGAAGGTCAGTGGTTGATAGGCAGTGTTCTATCTCTCTTTCTCACTTTCCTTCTCCTTTCTGTTAATATCTCTGATATGCCCCCTCCCTTAACTCCTCCTGACAAGTTCTCTAGATAACAAGGTATCTCCTCCACGGAATGTAGTAGGATGCTGAATAAGCCTGAAAGCACATAGAAAAAATTTGAGAGAAGGTATAGTTTAAGCCAAGTCAAGATGTTTAAATATTTAGAACCATAGATTTTAGAAAGTAATTTCAGAAGAAATCAGCTAAGCCGGTGGTATTCCACAGTATGTGGTGAGGCTTGGAGTTCTTTGGATATGTCCTGGTGCCTGATTCTGTGGTCACGGACAGTGTTAGCAGGGTTCTGGAGTCGCCATCATTCTCTGACTCAGCAAAAGAAGGTCCCCTTTATCCATTTTACTTTCATCAGGTTTCTGTGTAAAATTTCATTGTGAAATTTAGTTTTGAGCAATACTGGCCTTACCTAGCCTCTCATCCTAATGATAACAAGTTGGAGGCCCAGGGACAAAAAGGGACTTTTGCCCCAAAGGGTGGCAATATGAATTGGTAGCAGAGCTAGGTCCAGAACCCAACCTTGCCGTTGAAACCTTCTGTGTGTGTTTCTATGTCCTGCTTATAAGCATACATGTGTGTCAGGGTGGTTGGAGGGAGCTACAAGCCACATTTCATGGATCAAGATATTGTTAACTTTTATGGAAGTGAATGTCTATATATAGAACAATACACAATACGGTGAGATTTAATAGGAGTTCAGAGTAGGGTTGCAATAGTAAAGGAAAGATTCATTAAACTTTGAGTCATGGGATCACAGGTAGTTTGAGCTGGAAAGAATCTTTAATAACCACAGACTCTAATTTTATAGATGCTGACACTGAGAATTGGAGGTTAAGTGTCACAACCTTGTATGCCTGAGCTGTTACTCTGACCTGATAATTAATTTAGCAGAGCTAGAGACTCAACCTATAGATAAATGATACCATGTCCAGTGGCTCTAATGCCAAAAGGTCTGAATGGATGGCAAGGAGGAGGGATAGCTTTTGAGGCAGGGAAACCAAAGACAACTTTGAGCATGCCCTCTGGGAAGATAAGGAAGAGGTCATGTGCCTGGAGGGGTGGTTTAGTGTCCACAGAGAAGTGAGATACACTCATACAAGTGAATCAGGGCCAGATGGTGATGAAATGGGCAGCCATTGTAGACTCCAGGGCTGAGCAGGGATATTGTGAAAGCAGTACTTAGAATGTAGGTCCGGGTACCTCACATAGGTTGGGCTGGATTGAAGGGAGAAAAACCAGGAATACAGGCACAGGTCTAATGGCTATGAAGAAGACAAAGTTACATTTTATTATTACTTTTTTAATTTTTATTTATTTTTTTTGACAAAGTTACATTTTAAAGAATAATTTGTCAGAACTTATTGGTAAATCAGATACAGAGTAAGGAAAAGTGGGGAGATGAATGGGCTGGGAGGAGGAGAAAATAGATTTGGCTTCAGGTCTATTTGTTGGGTGTGATGGCAGGATGTCCAAAGGGGGGTGTCCTAGAGTCTGCTGGAGATACAGTAGGGTGTTCAGTCTGGGCTTGGGAGGCATCAGACCAAGATGATCAGTGCAGCTGTGGAAGTGTATGAATTGCAACTCTGTGGGGCATGTGATAGAAGTGCTTAAGACTTAGATGTGTGACTTCCAGCCTGAGGGATGCCCCCAAATGGAAGAGAGAATCTACATGGACCTGAGAAGGGGAAAATGGAGTGCAAAGGGAGTCAATCAATGTCAAGAGTTCCAAGGAGGCAGTAGCCAAATATTAGAGGAATCAAAAGAGTCTTGATTTGACTCCACAGGGGTTAATAGTGGTCTTGGAGAGAACATCGTTCACACAGAACATGTGTAGGAGAATGAGAAGAGGGTGTGATAGAGAAATGCCTAATGCTACTTGGTAGTGGTTTTTGACTCAGGACGGGTGGATTGATGAAATCTGAGACAGCCAGAGATGGTGTCCAGGGAGGACTATAGGCCAAAGTCTGGTGAAAGGTCACTTGGGGACAACAGGGAAGGGAAATCTTAGGGAATGGAGTGTGTGGTGCATTGGGAGGGACCGTGACAGACTCAGCCTCAGGACCCCACACTCTCTGATGGGCTAGAAGCCAGCTTCTCACTCCTGTTTACTTCATCACAGTCTAGCCAGACCCAGGCAGGGGGTGCCTGATAGGAGAGTCTTTGGGGGAAACACTGGAATTTGGGGTTGGGACAGGAGGCTTCTGGGACCCCAGGGGATCCGGCTGGACTGGACAAGCCCTGAATTTCTGCCCGTCTCTTGCACCGACACTGACCAAGAGTGGGAGTCATCATCCTCACACGGAGCCCTCCATTTGATCGGCCCTGGCCAGGCCTTGGCATAGCTACTAGGCTGCCCATATTTTTGCTGCTACAACCAAAGAAGCCCCAGTAGTTTGGATGAGAGAGAGCACAGCACCAAGTGTGCTTGCATTGAGGCCACGCTGCTAATGGCGTATCGGGGCTGGGGGATCATCTGTCTAGCCCTCTACTACTCAAAAGTGTGGCCAGGGACGAGCGGTGTTAATCTCACTTGGTTGCATGTTTGAAATGCACGGTCTCAGTTTCTACCCCAGATCTAGGGAACCAGAATCGTCAGGTGATTTACATGTTCATTGGAGAGGGAGAAAAACCGAGATGGTATACCAGTTCCCAAGCCTGGCTGATCATGGAGTCACTTCAAGCCCTGGCGAATCAGAACCTTCAGCACAGGGAATAGTACTTATCCAGAGTCCCCCAGGTGACTGGTGGGCAGGTGCGCTTGGGAGCCAATGACTTTAGCTGATTTTAATTATTGAAAACAATTAAAACTTACTTTACACTACAAAGGAGAATCATGTTCATATGGGGAGAATGTTAAGAGAGCTGAAGAAAATATCACTCATAACCCTGTCAGCCAAAGAGAACAACATGGTCTTTGTTCCTGTGTGTGTCTTTCCGTGTGTGTGGCTTTAGATGGAATAGTAATGTACACATTCTTCATAACCTGAATTTTCCACTTAACGTATTTTGAACATTTCGTGTCATAAAATGTTCTTCCACAATATCATCTTTAGTGTGCCTGTTTAATGTACATGTTTCTTATTTACTTAACTTGCCATCATTTTTATTTTTTAATTAAAAAATTTTTAATGTTTATTTATTTTTGAGAGAGAGAGAGACACACAGAGTGCAAGTGGGGGAGGGGCAGAGAGAGAGAGGAAGACAGCATCTGAAGTAGCTCCAGGTTCTGAGCCATCAGCACAGAGGCTGAGGCAGGGCCCAAACTCACGAACTGTGAGATCATGACCTGAGCCGAAATCAGATGTTTAACCGACTGAGTGACCCAGGCACCCTGCCATAATTTTTAAACCAATGACATGTTATTGGACGTTTAGCTTATATCCAACTTCTTGCTATTGTCCGAAATGATGTAGTGAACATAATTAAACATTTGGGCAATCCATTACTTTCCCTTAGAGAAAGGGCAACAAATGAAATTACAGAGTATGTAGAATAGTTTAAGACTTTGATTCACGTCACCAATATCCATCCAGAATCCTAGAGATGCCCTGTTATTCGTTATTCTTACCAACACTTAAATGCCTGCTGCCAAGCCTAGGAGGTGGGAAATGACTTGTCCAAGGTGACCGCATGGCAAATCCAGTACTAACACTGGGTCCTGGAGCTTGGAGCTGCTGGCATGACTAGAAGCCCTGCTGTCATCATCAACCTGTTCCTCCTCACCCACTTCCCCAAATGTCCTTCAGTGTCATTCTCTTTCTCTCTCTCTCTCTCTGAGCCCTGCTCCTTTCTGCCTGCCCCTTTTCCCCTGTCCCCTCTTATTTTCTGCTATCTTCTCTTTCTTCTTCTATTTTGTTTTCTTACCCTGTGAGAATCAGATCTACTGGGTGCACCCCAGCCCCAGCTACCCTTGCATTTACTTTTCCAGGGTATTTTCTAATGGCTACCACCCTCGTGCCCTGAATGGCTCTGGGTTTTTTTCCATGCTAGGTTCTGGAATGGTCTTTCTAAAGGTGGTCATTTTAGGGTCAAGCTCTAGGGCAGGATAATCCAACCGGAAGGAGCAGAGCTGTTGTGAAACTGTGGTGTGGGATTAATAAGGGGACACTGGCTTCAGTTTAGATCACTCATCCTCAAGAACACAAGTCTCTATATCTCAGGGCCTGTCCTATTTTCCATCTGGAGCATCATGGGGGAGTTTGGATGGTCTCTCTTTCACAACCTTGGGAAAACATTCTAATTCCTTGAATGAGGCTTTCTAACTCTGCAGGGAGACCCTGCACCCTCCAGCAGCGGGCTGGAGATGGCTCCTGGGAGCGCTGCTATTCCCGCAGCTCCGGGAGAGGTGCGGTGACTCTACGGCTAGGCTGGGCAGTGAGACAGGATTTGAGCTCAGCTCATCCTCAAACTGTGAGGCTGGAGCACACCCCACCCTAGTCTCAGCCCCAGGAAGTAGTCTTGGCCAAACTCTTTGGGGAACCTGTTCTTCAGTTCCCCCAAGCTAGCACCAGTCACATGTCACTGGCTCACACCCCTGGCAGATGACCCCAAAGCAGGGCGAAGCAGAGATGCCTGGGGCTTGCTGGGCTGGGGAGACCTTGGTGGATTCCATCAGGCCAATTATAGATAAGCAGCTTAGTGAGATCTTTCTGCTTTGTGATTCAGTGATTCGGGGCCCCTGAGGGGGTCTGTCCCCCCAGTCCCACCCTTATAATACCCTCCTTTTCTGACAGCCTGTCTTTTCTTCCCCCTCAGCAAGGACCAGTCACCCAGGATTGCAGGAATGTGCTCCCTGCCCATGGCAAGATACTACACGTAAGTCTCCTGGGAGTCCATCCTTTCCAACTGGAGGTCTGGAGATGACGTGGGAAGAGGGCAGGAAGGCCCAGGGGAGGGATGCGGCTCCTTCTCACCTGAGAACTCTCAAGTGCCCCCTAATTAAGTTTAATCATAAGCATGCTAACAATAGCCCTCTTCCCTGAGCATCCAAGATGCCTTGCCTCCATCCTGAGTAACCTACAAGGGGAACGCGCCTAAGTCCGGTCAGATTTGGAAACCAAAGCTCAAAGAGGCTAGATCAATGACCTCATGTATCGCAGAGCCGGGACCCACACTCTCTGTGCCACTCCAGCCTCCTCTCTCCAGAAGCTCAGGGACAATTTTGAATCTCAGAGACAGCATCTTCACATGTCGGTCTCTGTGGCCTTTGCTCCCAGCATGCACTGCCAACTCTCACTGTTACCTCATTTGACAGCTGAGACTTTACTTATAGCTTACACTTTATTGCCTGTGATTTCTCATTGGAAACTACCTCCAGTCCTTTGAGGAACGAGCCAAAAGCAGAACTGACTTCTGGGTTGCATTGCTGCGGCTCCTGCATGGGTCTGCCCTGTCCTGGACGTGAGGGGGCCAGTCAGGACCTCTAGGAAGTTGCCACGTGGCTGGGAAGGCAAAACACCTGTGTGTAAAGCACCCAAATGACAAAACAGATATCAGCACTTTGGGGTATCTAACTTGGGTTCTGGTCTTCAAATAGAATGTGGCTTGCAGATGAGTTACAGACAAGTCCTGGTCATCCAGGTTGGAGACAGAATGCTGGTTGGCAAGCCTAGGCTCTTTTGAGATCTTTATTTTTATTGGACAAGTGAACCTACTTTAAACACATACAGTCATTAGCTAAGGGTATTATAATTAGCTGTTATTGAGAGAGAAAAATCTCCTGGAGGCGATGGCATTGGCCCAGAGGAGGTAGGGAGGGCTCCCCGGGTCCTGAGAGTGGCTGACAGACGTTTTGAAACCAGCCAAGCGACCAGGCTAATAACCTGTGTGACTTTGATGTTGCACACACTCATTGTGGTTTCCTCCCTGCTCCCCAGCACGTATTTACCCTCCCAGGCCCATCAATGGAAACTCTGCCAACCCCAAATGCCTGTAATCACACCCTGTTCGAGCTCTTTGCTGACCTACTAAGTCTGGCACCTAGAATGTGGGCCCACCCCAGGGCATACCTCGCGTGGAACGGGGGGGGGGGGGGGGGCATGTTGGCTCACCTTCTGTCACGTTGGATTTTTTTTCCCGATTCCTGGATTTTGTTCTATAAGAAAGCCCTTAAGATATTGGAAAAGCAAGCCACACTTTATTATATACTCAATGAATCCCTTCACTGAACAGAATAAACATTTATGTAAAATTGGGGCAGGCTCAGAAAATCTGGGATAAGGCTTACTACATCCCAGAGATATCTGAGCCTCATTAGGAGATTTCTCAGGACGGGCATGCAAAAGGGCCGGCATAATCGGGAAAACTCTGTCTACCCCTCAGTGAGAAGGTACTGGCTTTCCTCAGTGCCCCCAGGGCCCCAAGAGAGCCCAAGCCTGGTAAAGGGAGCCTCTGAGAATCGTGAGCCCCAGAAGACCTTCCCTGGCCTTAAGGCTAACCTGGTTTCACCTGTTCTTGGGTGGAGTTGTACACCCACTTCTCATGTGTGGAAGAGAGAAGAACCCCTAAATGCTCAGTGTGGTACTTTCAGAGTGTGGAGGGGCAAGGACTTTGGGGTTTGGTGGTGCCTGAAGGGAGCAGGCCATCAGCACTGCCATCCTGTTCCAGAATTAAGGATGCAGATCAGAAGGCTCTATACTTAAGAGGTGACCAGCTCCTGGTAGGAGATCCCAGTGCGGACGACTGCTGTGCAGGTGAGCGTCTGGGCTTCACCCCCTCGGACACACTCATGCTCCACCTTCCACAGGCTTTCCCCTTCCCTCCTGCCTCTGGTAACAGTGAAAAGACGCAGGGAACAGCTGAGGACCTCTCTTTCGGAGGGTGTCGTGGCCGCTGCAGGGGTCCTGGCTCGCCTAGCAGCCCACATGCAGGGGCCAGGCCTGACCCGGTTCCTTCCTGCCTGGGCTTAGCTCACTGAGAGCTTGCAATCTGAATCCCTCTCATCTCCTGGCTCTCGTCTCTCTTCCCTCCCAGAGAAGATCTGCATACTTCCCAACAGAGGCCTGGACCGCACCAAAGTCCCCATCTTTCTGGGACTCCAGGGAGGCAGTCGCTGCCTGGCCTGTGTGGAGACAGAAGAGGGGCCTTCCCTGCAGCTGGAGGTGAGAAACCACACCCTGTTCTAGGGGACCCTGCAGACATGGCTTCCAGGATACTCTGGCATTTCTGCACCCATCTGTGGATTCCTGGCCAGGTCCACACATTCCTCTCCTTCCCTCTGCACCTAGCACCAAGACCCCTGCCCTCCAGAACCCGCAGAAGGCAGTTCCCCGGGTATAGAACCTCTCCGTAAAGTCCCTTATTGACCACCCCCTGGAGGCCTCTGGGGCTGACATCTTTACCAGTAGCTTCATCCCACGGCGACCACCTTGCTCCCACAGGATGTGAACATCGAGGACCTGTACAAGGGTGGTGAACAGGCCACACGCTTCACCTTCTTCCAGAGAAACCTGGGCTCAGCCTTCAGGCTTGAGGCTGCTGCCTGGCCTGGCTGGTTCCTCTGTGGCCCAGCTGAGCCCCAGCAACCAGTACGACTTGCCAAGGAAAGTGAGCCATTGGCCTGCACTGAGTTCTACTTTGAACAGAGTCGGTAGCGAGGCAGGAGGCCGAGTTCCAGGCTGGTGCCCCAAAACCAAGCTCATCCTGCTGAAGGCAGCATCCTGCTGATAGGCAGAATAATGCCCCCCTAAAGATGTCCACGTCCTAATCCCCAGACTCTGTGAATATGTTACCTCCAAGGCAAAAGTGACTTTGCAAATGTGATTAAGGTAAGGATCTTGAGATGGGAAGACTCCCACAAGGGTCCTCGTAAGAATGAGGCAGGAGGGTGAGAGTCAGAGGCTGGAAGATGCTATGCTATTAATCGAATTTCAAATGTAGCAGACAGGGCTATCGGCCAGCGAATGCAGGTGGTTCCAGAAGCTAGAAAAGGCAAGGGAAGGATTCTCTCCTAGAGATTCCAGGAGCAACACAGCTCGGCTGACAGTTGAATTTTAGTCCAGTGAAACCCATTTTAGACCTCTGACCTCCAGAACTGTAGAATAATAAATTTGTGTTGTTTGAAGCCACTAAGTTTGTGGTAATTTGTTACGGCAGCAATAGAAAAATGGTACAGAGTCTTAATAGGTGCCAGTATTCAGTGTTTAACGCAAGGGGTGTGGGTAACTCGGTGGGTTCTTGCGAGGTTGCCCACAGCTTCTCCTACAGTCCATCTGCCCCAGAGCTCCTAGAAACAGCCAGAAGCTCCAGGAAGAACCCAGCTCTCCCCTGCTGTCCATGGACAGACAATGCCTTGGGCTGCTCACAGTTGTAGTTTTAGTTCAAGTCTTACGATTTTCCTTTCAGATACTTCACAGTGAATCAGTCATTCGGTTGATCAGTGGCTCTGGTTGTCTGCCAGTTTTGACCTGTGAGGAGCAAGGAGGGGCAGTGAGGGAGAGATGGCGAGCTGGTACTGGATGTGTTGTTTAGGCTACAGTGGAGCGGATGGGCTGGGGTGGCTTGGTCCAAACGGCAATACAGGGCTGGGACTCGGCTGAGTGTTTGCAGTTGGGACTGACCCTCTTCCTTGGAACCTGAATCCCTCTCCATTTCTCAATCTGTGGTCTGGCACAGGCTAGAGTGGGGAGCCCATGACGTCAGTGCTCAGAGCGGTGGCCTGCTGGCTCTCTTCCTCCTTTGCGTAACCACTCAGCCCCCGTGGCACCAGGGGCCGGGGCATTTAATGACAGGCTGTCTTCACCCTCAGACCCACCTTGCAAGGCAAGCGTTTTCACCCATTTGACAGATGAGGACACTGAAATAGAAGGGATGAAATCCCTCGCTGAAGGTCATGCGGGCCGTACGTGATGGAACTCAAGGTCATCCTGGCCCATCTGACCCCGGTGTCGGTCCACGCATTTTTATTCCACTCTTTCTTTGGGAGTTCGGACAGGATAGCAAACAAGCACAAGCTTCCTTGGAACTGATAACCGAGTGGGGAAAACACTAACCAGGCACATAATCAAAGAAGAAAACAAACAAACAAGAGCAGTTTACATCACAGAGGGTGAGCGCGGTAGGTATTGAATGACGAAAACATTGGAGAAGGTGGTCAGGGGAAGCACCTCTGTCTTTTTGAGGAGGTGCCATCTGAGCGAGACTGAAGGACAGGAGCAAGGGGGGAGCGGTGTGATGAGGCAGAGGTATACCAAGTGTGCGGGCTCTGAGACAGAAGGGGCTTGGTGTGTCCAAACGGCAGTGGGAGGCGGGGGCGTTGGAACCTGGAGAATAAGGGAGGGTTGGAACGGGAGCAAGACCAGCAGGGCGTGGGTCATGGGGGCTTTAAAGGCAAAGTGAGGGCTTCAGTTTATCTTCAAGTGCAAAGGGAAGCTGTGGGAAGGGTTTTAGCAGAGGAGGGACATGCTGGCCTTAGATTCTTCTCCTGGCTCTCCATGGCCCGCATATGCCCCGATTCCTTCACCCTCTGACCATCATGTCATACCTATGTGTTTATGTGTTGAGACTGCTCTGTGCTCTTTGAGGGCCCATTCTGTTCAACTTTGGGTCACCAGTGCCCAGAGTAGCTACTGAAACACCAAAGGTGCCGAAGAAGGGCAAAGTCTTGAATGGATTAGCGGATGATCACTTGGGTCTTATGGATCATTCGGGATACAGTGTAAGGAGAGCCAAGGTAGCAAGAGAGATGGTCCCCATTGTAGCACAGAGGCGGAGCTGGCAGAGGGGGCTGGACAAGGCTTCAAAAAGGAAAGCGCACTTCGTCAGGGCCTCAGAGAAAGAGTCGTTTTCCAGGCGGAGAGTGTGGGCGTGGGCATTGCTAGGCAGAGAGAACAACTCAGGAAGGCGTGATGAAGAGGAGTTGCTAACACTTCTGGGCCTGGGGAGCCATGGCCGTGCTGGACCCCAGGGCTTCTGGCTGAGGAGTTGCTGAAAATGAAGAGGTGAGGCCTGACTATGAATGCTGGTGAAAGAGGTGAGGAGGTGACACTTTATCCAGGAGGCCTGGAGGCATCATCCAAGTACTGCAAGTAGAACCTAGATTTTAAGCCTGGGCCCCTGAGGTCGGCACTGGCCCAACCCAGCTGCTATGAGGGTTTCAGCCCCTCCAGCTTCCTCTCTGCTCCCCCTCTTGCCCCAACTGCCTTCTGTCTGGCACCACCCTGGGATCAGCTTTGGTGCTTTGGTTCCAAGGTTTGGCCAGCCCCTGTCACCTCCCCATGCCCGCTCATCTCCTTCACTCATGGTAACTCAACTTGATCCTGCTTGGAGCAGGGCGCACGAATGAGAGGAATATTGGGTATGCCTGGGTGGCCACGGGCATAGTTCCCAAGAGAAAGGTAAATTGGATCAAGTTCTCTATATAAGTAAAAAAAAAAAAAAAAAAATTTTTTTTTGAGCACCTAACATATGCCAATTCTGTATTAGTGCATAGGGGACAAAGAGGACACAAGAGATTTAAGAGACACAGTCCCTCCCCTTTAAAAACACACACTGTAGATGCGGAAACCAGACATTAGGAATAAACAACCAACATGTATTGACTGCTTTCTACAGAATGACTAGAAGACACTCGAAATAGCACTCAGGGAACCTGGGATTGAAATTCTGTAGGGCTCTTCTAGGAATAATGATGGGATATTCCGGCACTGGGGATTTAAAAGTAAGAAATGGAAGTAACCTCTGATAGATACACTTCAGAGATGCCAGGAATGTTCTCCCTCTCCCTCCCAAGTCTTGTTTTTAAAATTCCTCCTCCTCCCTGGCGACCACACCAAAGGCTTCATTCCAAAACCAGCCAATCAGAGCTATTACTGTGTAAATTTCTGGGAGAGGCACACTTTCAGGTTCATTCTCTATTTACATCTCAGGGTGAACTTGTAGTTGGGAGCCAAGGACTAGTAAACAAGCGGTTGGAGAGCAGCGTAGTAACTTCTCTTTCAGGCAGCACCAGGGAGCTGGGCTGGTGGGGAGGGTAAGTGATCTCATCCAAGGGGTCAGGAGAGGATTTAGAGGAAGTGAGGCATGCATGGGGACCAGCCAGGGGAGGGGATGGGGGAGTCGTGGGGGCAGGTCAAGATGGTTCAGGCAGAGGAGACAGTCACACGCCTGCAGGCAATCCTGAGTGTGGCTGCATATGTGTGTGTTAGTGAGCACATGTATACGTGTGCTCACCAGCATGCGTGTGTGCACGTGTGTGTATGGCGTGCATACGCACGTGTGTGAACCAGTGTCCGCATGCATGCGTATGTGTGTCGTGTGTATGCATGAATGTCTGCGTGAGCGTGTGTGTTCTCTTTGTGTCCACAAGAGGTTCCAGACATAGCCAGCTGTCGAGAACCAGAGAGCCTTGTCTTTATTCCAAGAAGCCTGGAGCAACTTTATACAAGGGACTGATGTGTTCAGGGTTTCCTGTAACACATGTGTCATTCCAACCAGGATTCAAGATCTGGTCACACTTAC
Source organism: Panthera onca (assembly GCF_046562875.1). NCBI lineage: Eukaryota > Metazoa > Chordata > Mammalia > Carnivora > Felidae > Panthera > Panthera onca. The sequence continues at coordinate 38,121,269 of NC_138341.1, forward strand.
TTTGGACCCCAATTTTCACCTCATGACCCCACTCCTGCACTTTATTACAGCCTCTACAAACACTGGACACAAACGCTGGACACAAACTCCACAGGCTACACAAGAGATGGCAGTTGTAGGGAGGTCTAAACTTGGATTCAGGGAGGAAAATAAAAGTGAAGAAGAAAACTCTAATGGGAGCCAAATTTTCCCAGGTATCATTCTGCTAAAATATACGGCCACTTCATAAATGAGCACGACAGAACTGAACAAAATGACTGTAAACAGAAAAGTTAACGTCTTATATATATATATATTTTTTTTTGTATTTGTTTTTGTTTTGCTTTGTTTGTTTGTTTTTACTTTTTTATTTTTTTAATTTTTTTTTCAATATATGAAGTTTATTGTCAAATTGGTTTCCATACAACACCCAGTGCTCATCCCAAAAGGTGCCCTCCTCAATACCCATCACCCACCCTCCCCTCCCTCCCACCCCCCATCAACCCTCAGTTTGTTCTCAGTTTTTAACAGTCTCTTATGCTTTGGCTCTCTCTCACTCTAACCTCCTTTTTTTTCCTTCCCCTCCTCCATGGGTTTCTGTTAAGTTTCTCAGGATCCACATAAGAGTGAACCCATATGGTATCTGTCTTTCTCTGTATGGCTTATTTCACTTAGCATCACACTCTCCAGTTCCATCCACGTTGCTACGAAGGGCCATATTTCATTCTTTCTCATTGCCACGTAGTACTCCATCGTGTATATAAACCACAATTTCTCCATTCATCAGTTGATGGACATTTAGGCTCTTTCCAGAATTTGGCTATTGTTGAGAGTGCTGCTATAAACATTGGGGTACAAGTGCCCCTATGCATCAGTACTCCTGTATCCCTTGGGTAAATTCCTAGCAGTGCTATTGCTGGGTCATAGGGTAGGTCTATTTTTAATTTTCTGAGGAACCTCCACACTGCTTTCCAGAGTGGCTGCACCAATTTGCATTCCCACCAACAGTGCAAGAGGGTTCCCGTTTCTCCACATCCTCTCCAGCATCTATAGTCTCCTGATTTCTTCATTTTGGCCACTCTGACTGGCGTGAGGTGATATCTGAGTGTGGTTTTGATTTGTATTTCCCTGATGAGGAGCGACGTTGAGCATCTTTTCATGTGCCTGTTGGCCATCTGGATGTCTTCTTTAGAGAAATGTCTATTCATGTTTTCTGCCCATTTCTTCACTGGGTTATTTGTTTTTCGGGTGTGGAGTTTGGTGAGCTCTTTATAGATTTTGGATACTAGCCCTTTGTCCGATATGTCATTTGCAAATATCTTTTCCCATTCCGTTGGTTGCCTTTTAGTTTTGTTGGTTGTTTCCTTTGCTGTGAGAAAAGTTAACGTCTTAGACAGAAGCGCTGACATTTGAGTTATTTGACAGCACTACCGGTTGGATTCTACGTGTAACTAATAGGGTTCACTAGCGATTACTGCAAAACAAAGTCTGTCTATCCTTAAAGCAAATTCTGATCTCTGCTCCTAAAAGGCGCAAATTCACAACAATCCAGGATTTGGTCCCCACAGCCCATTTCTGAGGCCAGCAACTTGCAATGAGGCCTTTGGGCTGCAGGTGGCGACAAAGATCAACCTTCCTCACTGCCTATTTGAGGCCTTGAGCAATCACAATTCCTCTTACATTTAGTATCCACAGTGTGTCAGCCTGTGTGCACCAAATCTCTGCCTTTCCTACCATAGATGCAGCCTTCTCAAATGGTGTCTGAGTGCAGGTCCAAATCATATGGAGACTTTATGAAGCTCTGCCTGCTCCTTCCTTCTTACAAGTTTCCTAGCACCTTCTTGATGCTCTAGGAGCTTGGAGCCTCGGAGGGAAGAAAGATATTAAACACATACTCACTTTTACTCTTTATGTATGTATGTGAAGGAGCCAAAGATGTATGTCTGATCCCTTCTCCTGGTGACAGTGAATCATCTTGCAGTGAATCATCCTTTCCCATAGTCATCCCCTCCAACCCTCTGGGAAACCCTTGCCCAGGCTTTGGTCATAAAAGTAGAGTGGCATAGGAGGCTGGAAGCCTGCAGTTTTGGCAGAGGCTCTTCTGCACTGGGGCATTTCCCAGTGACATTTTCTGAAGGCTCATAGCCTTCAACAAACAAACAAACAAACAAACACAAAAAAACCACACAGGTCATGTGACTTTGTCTACTCAGAGGACTGGAGACTTGGGTATCTCCTACCTAAGTATATTCCAGACTTCTTCTGGGTAACATTATTCCAATGAATGTTCATGGGTTTATGGGGAAAAGGGGTTATTGTAACGGTTAATTTCATGTGCCAACTTGACTGAGCTAAGGAATACCCAGATAGCTGGTGAAACATTATTTCTGGGAATGTCTGTGTGAGTGTTTCTGGAAGAGATCAGCATTTGAATTCATAGGATGAGTAAAGAAGGTGGCCTTGGGGTGCCTGGGTGGCTCAGTTGGTTAAGCAGCCACCTTTGGCTCAGGTCATGATCTCACGGTTCCTGAGCTTGAGCCCCATGTTGGGCTCTGTGCTGACAGTTCAGAGCCTGGAGCCTACTTTGGATTCTGTGTCTCCCTCTTTCTCTGCCCCTCCCCCAACTCGTGCTCTGTGTCTCTCAAAAATAAATAAATGTTTAAAAAAAGAGAGAAGATGGCCTTCACCAGTGTAGGTGGGCTTCATCCAATCCACTGAGGGCCTCAATAGAGCAAGAAGTCAGAGGAAGGGTGATTTTTCTCTCTTTCTTTGGACTGGGATATCTACCTTCTCTAGCCCTTGGACATTAGAGCTCCAGATTCTAGGGCCTTTGTACTCCAGTCTTACACCAACAGTATGCCCCCCCCCTCCCCCCTCCACCCCCCACTGGCTCTCGGGCCTTCGGACTCAGGCCGGGTTCTGCCACTGGCTTTCCTGGTTCTCTCTTGTAGACAGCAGACTGTGGGATTCCTTGGCTTCCATAACTGTACGAGTCTCTCTCTCTCTCTCTCTCTCTAGACAAATAGATATAGATATAGGTATTTCTGTCTATCTATCTATCTAATCTGTCCTATTGATTCTGTTTCTCTGGAGAACCCTAACATAGTTATCTCTGACTTACCCTCCTATGCTCCTCTCCCTGTTACTCTCTGCTTCAGCCACCCCAGCCTCCTCACTTCTCTCCAAAGACAAACACTCCAGGCTTGATGCCACCCCAGGGCCTTTGCACTACCTTCTTCCTGGAATTTTCACTTCCTCAGTGAGGGCTACTTGGATCACTTCATTTAAAATAGCAACATGAATCCCAGCACTCCCAAATCCTCTATAGTACCATCATATTCTAACACACTCTATGATGTAGTTTTTAAATGTATTTTACTTTTTTCCTTCTCACTCCACTAGAATGCAAGTTACACAGGGCAGAAGTTTTAGTCTCTTTTATTTGTTTGTAAATCACGAGCATGCAACAGTGTTTATAACATGTGTCAGGCACTTAGCAACATTTGCTGAATTAATACAGAAATAGATGCACCAATGAGTTGGGGGAATGTTGGCTATTCAGGTCACTGTGGAATTCAGCCCCCAAAAAACTCAAGTAGGATTCCCAAAATGGTCCAATTTGAAGGTCAGGCCCTATAAAGAATAGCACCGGAACGCCTGTCTAGATTTGTCAGGATTTGGCAGTGGGTGGGAGTAGTGGAGAAAGGGTCTAGTTTCCAAAAGGGATTTTCCCAGTTATCTACTGCTGTGTAACAACCAATCCAACACTTCGGAACTTAAAACAAGAATGACTTATTACTTTTCATCATTTCTGTGTGTTGGCCGGTGGGCCCTTTGCTGGTTTTTCCTGGGCTCACACACATTCGGCTGAGTGTTAGCTGGGATGGACGGTCCAAGATGGTCTCACTCGCATGTCTGGCAGTTGATACGCACTGCTGGGTGGAGGCCTTGGCTCTCCTCTGTGTGTCCTCTGGTAGGCTAGACTGACTTCCTTATGTGGCAGTCTTAGGGCTGCTGTTCCAAAGGGGAAAAATAGAAGCTGCAAACCCTCATGAAGCCTAGACTCCAGAACTCGCATTATCACTCTTGCCATGTCCTACTGGTCAAGGCAACTTACAAGGTCAGATTTAAGGAAATGTGGGTGGAGAAATAGACTCTACCTCTTAATGGGGAGCACTGCAAAGGATTTGTGCCCAAAGTCACTGTGAAGAAATGGAAAAGGAAAGGGTTAAACCCAGACTGAATGAGCATTCTTGACTTTCATGTTACCCTACCTTCATAGTTAACTCAGTGGGCTGTGTAAGGCAGTAAATTCTTCATTCATTCATTCACTCACTCACTCACTTGCTCACTCACTCATTCACTCATTTGCTAATCAAACATTACTGAGCTCTCATGGTGTTCAAGTGCAGTGCTGGGCATGGGGGTATAGAAATGAGTGGGGTCCAGCACTTGGTGCTCCTAAGGAAAGTGGGAAAGCTACCTTGCTCAAGCCCTCTTGGATGTTCTTCATCTTGCTTAGTGGTTTCAAGGCTAACTCGGAACCCAAGGGACAGTGTTAGCCCTTGGAGGGACTTCCAGAGGAAAGTGAAGCCCAAATGGAGCCTCCGTCTATGGGACACAGGCTGGTATAAGTGAGGGTAAGATTTAAGGCAAATCACTAACGTTGAAAAGGAACAGATTCAAGGAGGAGGAGGAACATCAGAAAGCAAAGGGTCTGTGGCCCCAGGAATGGGTTCTGAAATAGATATCACCTGCCTCAAAGCAACTAACCTCTGGTGCCCTGGCAATAATATTATAATAAAGGCACCCATGCTGTTCCTTGATGTTTCCTTCCTTCTTTTTTTTCCTCTTCCTTCCCTCTCTTCCATTTGTATTTACTTCCATTTGTATTTACTACGTTAAGTTATGTATTAGGAGATACCTGTAAGTTTTGGTTTCACAGCCTGCTCAAGCTCATGCTTCTGTCTTGCTCTCCCAAATCCTGAATTCAATATTGAGCGCATGTTGAGAGCTTAATCAATGGTTTGGGATGATTCTAAGCTGCAGCTGCAAACTGAGGGCAAGGTCAAAGAGTATCTTCACAGACATCCTAAAGAGTAGCCTGACCCTTACCCAAGACACTCTCCCCCTCCCATCATACAATTCCTAGGATGCTGAGCGCCTTGTAGGTAGTATAGATTTACATGTTTACTATGTTAAGTAATAGTCTGTTCTCAGAGTACCAAAAGTTCTCAGAATCTCTTGATCATTTATATCAGGATCAGCCAGTTAAAAACAAAGACTCCTGAGTCCCCACTTCAAACTGGCAGGTACAGAGTTGTGAGGCTAAGCCCAGGAACCTGAATTTCTAGGGAGCCTGTGGGTGATATTTTGGAAGATTCTGAGGATCCCCAGTGTAAATGAAACTTCACTTCCTCCACAACCAGCCCCATAGAAATGAGATCCCAATCAGAACACATGGCACTCTGTCTGTGTATATTTCCATGACACAAAGGGGAATAATGAAAACAGGAAGTTGAGAATCAGAACATAAGTCTCTATACAAAAACATGTGCCACAGATGTGACCTAATATGTCATTCTCTGCTCAGGCTCATTAGTCATAGAAGATCATGGAAAATCATCCTCATTATGAGAGCTGCTTGTCAGGTGTTACTTCCCCAGTCATCCTATGAGAGGGGAAAAGTGAATGACCAGCGTGGAAATTCAGGAAAGCTTGGTTCTGGGAATTCATTAGAATAGACTCCACTGGGACAGGAAGTGCTTTGCCTAGGATTGGTTAGTGGGGGTGGGGGGTGGTGCAGGGCAATGGTTTTTAGGTGAGAGTTTGAGGTTGACGTTACCTCCTTTCTTGCTCTGGAACTTGGGTGTCTCCCCTTACTTTGTTGTCCTTGGGTACACTTTTGTTGTATCTTGTAGGTGGCACTTCCTAGGCCTGGCCAATCACTTAACCAAAGGGATGGGAGTTCCTTCTCTGGAGAGATCCTGACATGAGAATATGGCATAGCAGAGCACAAACCCGCACGCTCCAAATACTCTGATGGTGGTAGGTTAATGCTTGACGCTTTATCAATGTTCTTATTCCAAGGCACCAGACTGTGAACTCCTACAGGGCAGAGATTTGAAATTTTCATTTCTAAATGTTCATAAATGAGCACAAGGCAGCTAACATTACCTCACACGGGTGTGCGCGTTTTAGGCTTCATGGCTCTAGAGGACACCACTCACATTTTGACATCATAGACTTGAATATTTATTAGGACAATGTTATGGTAGTTGACAATAAGGTGCCTTGTACTAAAAAAGCTAGTACTTCGATTGACTTTCTAGCTGATGAGAATAAAAAGGGAAGCCTTATGCTAACGCATTTCAAGGAGCCACAAGTGGTTGGAACAGAGTAGAAGAAAAAGGGGTAAGGCGAGAGAGGTGACTTAGAGGAAAATAAGGGCCAGATCATGACATTTATTAAGACTATACATGCTAAACCCAGGTTGTTAACAAGAGGACAACATGGAGTTCTTATCAATGATTTCAAGCAGGGGAATGACATGACCAAATTACCTCCTAAAATAGTTGCTTCTGGCTCCTGGCTGGAGAATGGATGTTGGGACAGCCTCTCGAGTTTCCCTACTCCAGTGTTTCTTGCTTCCAATCCAGATAAGAGATGAGTGTCTAATAATTGTCACAGGGGATTTGAGGGAAGTGAATCTATTTAAGGCATAGTAAGAGGGTAGAGTTGATAGATTTTGGTAATTTATTATATGCAGAATGAAGGGGGTAATTGTTGAGATTGATTAACAGATTTACAGCTTTGGTGTCTATGGATGGATGTCTCTGCTGATGGGTAGTGATTCTAGTGATGGATGGCAATTTTATTCACTGACATAAGGAGTAATGGAAGAGAAAGTGGCAGTTTTGGGGGAAAGCTGATAAGCTTTGTATGTTGAATTTTGAGGTATATGTGAACTCCTGATAGAGGTGCTCAGTGGGCAGCTATTTATGTAGATCTGATTTTCAAGAGAGGAATTTGGAATGGAGATTTAAAATTTGGAGTTTTCAAAGCAAAGGAGATAATTGAACGTGTGGGGTGAATAAAATGGGGAGAGAGATTTGTTTAAAAGAGAAGATGGTCTAGGACAGAGGGATGTTTGAGAGGTGGAAGGTGCAGAGCCTTCAGTGGAGGCTTGGAAGGAGAGGCCTGAGGAGGTGGAGGGAAGTCCAGGAGACACGGAGTATGGAAGTCTACAGAAAAAAGTGTTTTAAAGTAAGAATCATCAGTGTTGAACACTAGCGGTACATCAAGGCTGGTAAAGTTTGAAAAGTGTCCATTGGATCTAGGAGCTGGGTAACCCTAGGGCAAAAGTTTAAATAAGGGTCTATGGGGCACATGGGTGGCTCAGCTGGTCGAGTGGCCGACTTCCGCTCAAGTCAGGATCTCATGGTTCATGGGTTCGGGCCCCACGTTGGGCTCTATGCTGACAGTTCAGATACTGGTCCCTGCTTCAGAATCTGTGTCTCCTTCTCTCTCTGCCCCTCCCCACTCGTGCTCTGTCTCTCTCTCTCTCAAAAATAAATGAACATTAAAAAAAAGATATTTAAATACTAAAAGAAAAAAAAGAAATAAAGCATCTTCAGGAGTGAGTAGAAGGTGAGAACCGAAGGTCAGTGAGCAGAGAATTTCTTCAATAGATTTGGCTCTGAAGGGGAGAGAGAGATGAGTAGACATGTGGCTAAGGGAAGGCTAGAGGGAGACACATGGCTAAGGGAAGGATTTTTCAAGATGTAACAGGTTTAAACAAGTGTGAAAGTGGATGGGAAGGAGCTAATGGAGAAGGATGGGTTGGAAAAGTCAGGGTAGGGATGCAGTATGTGTGTTTGTGGGTAAGTATGTGGTCCTCAAATAAGTCTGTGTGACTTTAAGTTCCTGTTCTGCTCTTTCTCATGTGAGTAAAATGAATGAAATAGGCATACTCAAGTTATTTTTTAAGTTACATTGCAGAGTCATATGCTGTTTTTCTTTCCGTGATGCATCTGTGAGAAAAGAAAAGCGCTAGTGACCTTCAGATTTAACGAGACATCTTTTAAATCTGTATACCATTTAAGGATATGGAAATGCTTTTTCAACACTATTTCCAACTATTTCATTGATCTATTATTGTGAAATAAAGCATCCTGAAACTTAGTAGCTTAAAAAAAAGAAGAAGAAGACAATTTCGTTTTGCTTGTGAATCTGCAGTTGAACAAGACTCAGTCTGATCCACCCCAGCATCAGCTGAGGGAGTTCAAAGGTTAAGAGCTGGGGTCATCCGATGGTTCTTTCACTAACAGGTCTAGAGGTAATACCGGCTTTCTGCTGGGACCTTGGTGGGACTATTGACCAAATCACCTTCATATGGACTCTCCATGCAGCGTGGGCTTTTCCACGACATGGTGACTGGGTTCCAAGTGGGTGTCTTGAAAGAGAGAGAGAGAGAGAGAGAGAGAGCCAGGCAGAAGCTGTATAACTTCTGATGACCTAGCTTCAAAAGTCATTCGGTATCACTCCTGCCTCATTCTATCCATTAGAAGTGCATCACCAATGTCAGCCCACTTTGAAAAGGGGGGAAATTAGGTCCCACCTCCTCATGAGAAAAGTCTCAAACGATGTGTGGGCATGTTTTAAAACCACAACAGCAACACGGTACCAATTGAGTCAAAACTACAGGTTTCTTTTGGAGGGTTACTTTTACAGGACACAACTTCTGAAGGCTTCAGTGCTTTATAAGACTGTTTTGTTCAACTAACACTTGCAAGGGCATATTTATTTTAACTAAGAATAGAAAAGTTTGTGACAGTAACGAATATTCATACAGGTCTTCATAATGCACACACTCAAAAAGTGATAGTCTTGTGGCTGTTTTTTTTTTTTAACGTTTATTCATTGTTTTTTTGAGAGAGACAGAGAGACAGAGACAGAGACAGAGACAGAGAGAGACAGAGTGCAAGCAGGGGAGGGGCAGAGAGAGAGGGCACAGAATCCGAAGCAGGCTCCAGGCTCCGAGCTGTGGACACAGAGCCCGATCTGGGACTCAAACTCACGGACCGTGAAACCATGACCTGAGCCGAAGTCGGCCGCTTAACCGACTGAGCCACCCAGGCACCCGTGGTTGTTCTTAATTATTGCTTAATATGGAAAAAAATCTTGCTTAAAATGGATTCTTTGAACTAGTCTATGCTGCAGAACCATATGTGTCCCACTGAAGCTGTGAGGAAGAGCAGATACCTCCTATATTACCAGGATTTTTTGTTTTTCAGTTATGAAGACTAACACTGTAGGCATAGAAATTATATTATTTCTATGATAAATAAGCAGCAGTCCCTTGGGTTTAATCTTAACAACAGAATGGAAAAAGGACTAAATAGGATTTTTATTTAATGATAGTAGAATAAGGAACGTAGAGCCATTTTCTTCCGCTTAATGTAAACTTGGGCAAATAAAGTGGGTTTATACTAATGGTGGCCACCATATCGTAGCCTTTTGGGGGTGGATTGAATAAGTCAAGGCATGCCAAGCTCTTGGCATGGGACCAGGTGCACAAGAGTCCTCACGTGATGATCAAAAATGGTAGCTGATGTGAGAAACTTGAGGAGGCTGAATGGGATGGTACCCAAAGCTGGAGGTCAGAGACTAGCCTTGGGTAAGAGGGAAGAAGGCAAAGATAAAGAAAGGTTCAATATGGGCTGATGAGGAGTTGAGAAATTCTTCCTGTTAGTTTCTGTTACTTTGTTATTAAGTAAAGGAAGAGGAGGTTGGGCAGGAGACTAAAGAATATAAGGAATATTTTAAATATTTTCTGTGGAGATGGGATAGCTAGCAAATTATAGAAACAAGGAAGGGATGCTAAGCAACGATAGAGGCTAGCTGGTTTGGGCTGTCATCAAGATGCAATGGGGCAGATCTGCCATGATCTTCCGAGCTACTTGGTGACTTCGGTGTAGAATCTGAGGAGGCAGACATCGGATAGATCCAGATTTTTGCCAAGCAGTGCAATGGGAGAGCAGAGGGGCCATCAGTGGGGAATACTGACAAAAGAATGGTCCAAGTAGGGACTAGAAGGAAGTGAAAATTGGAAGAGATGATAGAAGAAAGTTGAGTGGTCAAGGGACTGGAGGTCTCTGGTGTTGAAATACATACGCAGTGGAAAAAATGAAAAGTGAGGGAGAAACAGAGGGAAGGAAAAAGAGAAAGGAGAAAAGGAGAAACAGGACATAAATCCTGTCTTTTGTGGTCAGAGTAGGATGTTTGAACATTTCAGAAGTGAAGAGATTATGAGAAATGACAAGTCATAGGGTAAAAAAGGGAGAGTAGAGGTGGGAGTCACTGAAAGTGAGAAAGTCAAGAGACTGAGAAGTCATGGTGTAGGTCATCCAAATGGATGTCAAGGTCCCTTGGGGTTCAGGACAAAGAGAAAGACTTGGTTCCAGGTGCCAAATATTTAATAAATGGAGGGGAATGATAATGAGGTCAGTAGCTGAAAGCTACACAAAGAAGTACAGGTTGGTATAAACTTCAAAGGGCTGGGGTTTTCGTTTGTTTGCCTTTGTTGGTTGTTCATTTAACAAAGGTTGAAGATGTCACAATCTGATGTCAGTGGAGAGGTGACCCAACGTTGGCCCCAACCTCCTGGCCCTGAAATATCTGGGCCTGAGTTCTTTCTCCTTGAGAAAGCTGCAAGGAAAGCATGGTCCCCAGAAAGACCATGCTTTGGGTTCTTGGTTCCAGGGTTCGGCCAATGCAAGAATTAGGGGAATGTTTAGAAAAGAGAATAGAGTCATTCATTTAAAAAATAACTATTAAGCACTTGCTATGTGTATGATACTGTTTTCACTATTGGGATGTATCCATGAATAAGATGTATTAAGGGATTTATGTAGCAAGAGACAGAGAAATAAACACCTGAGCAAATACATATAATATAATTTTGGCTAGTGGTACAGGCTGTGAGGGAGAAAAATAGGGCTATTAGATGGAAAGTGGAGGGTGTGTGGAGGAAGTGGGCACTTATCTGTCACAAATCGTGTTCTCCAAAGGGAAAGGAGAGTGCAGTGGGAGTTGTGTAAATAGTAAGCCTAGATAGATTTTATTGAATTAGTGCTTGCTGGAATAAATAGTTTTACCGAATAGCAGATGGAGGAAAGCACATTAGGGTTCGCAAACCATCACTGTGGGACATGTGATTTTGCAAAATAACTGCCAGGGTTTTTACAGCAATTACTTCCCATTGTGGGCCCCCTGGGAAAGCTATGGCCACTGCATAAACTTTCTTACCTTTTTGACCTCAAGGCCGAGGACAGACACTTGCAATTCCTGCCCACAGGCCCCCACAGGGTCCCACGGGTCACTGAACTACTGGAAAGCAGACCAAGCCCTTGCCCTGTGGGAGTTGGAGGCAGCATCTAGGGTAAGACAGTCTGCATGCAGCTCAGGAAGCAATGGTGTTCTTGAAGTTGAGCAAAGGGAAGTGGCTAGCATTTCAGACGTGACATTCATTGAGGCTTAGAAGAGACTTTTTTAGGGCAAAGAAAAGGAAGTTTTACTTTACTGAGGTTAGTAAGCATAGGAAATTTGCTTTCTTTCTTTCTTTTTTTAAGTTTTATTTAAATTCAAGTTAGTTAACATATAGTGTAACAATGGTTTCAGGAGTAGAATTTAGTGATTCATCACTTACATATAACACCCAGTGCTCATCCCCAAAAGTGCCCTCTTTCATGCCCATCACCCATTTAGCCCATCCCCCAACCCAACACCCCTCCAGCCATCCTCTGTTCTCTGAGACCCTTATGGTTTGTCCCCCTCTCTGTTTTTATCTTTTTTTCCTTCTCTTCCCCATGTTCATCTGTTTTATTTCTTAACTTCCACATATGAGTGAAATCGTATGATATTTACCTGTCTCTGACTGACATATTTCACTTAGCATAGCTGCTAGTTTCATCCATGTCGTTGCAAATGGCAAGATTTCATTCTTTTTGATCAACAAGTAGTATACCATTGTATATATATACCACATCTTTTTTATCCATTCGCCAGTTGATGGACATTTGGGCTCTTTCCATAACTGGCTATTATTGATAGTGCTGCTATAAACATTGGGGTGCATCCCTTTGAATCAATATTTTTGCATACTATGGATAAGTACCTAGTAGTGCAACTGTTGGGTCATAGGGCAGTTCTATTTTTAAAATTTTGAGGAACCTCCATACTGTTTTCCAGAGGGGTTGTACCAGTTTGCATTCCCACCAACAGTGCAAAAGTGTTCCCCTTTCTCTGCATCCTTGCCAACATCTGTTGTCTTCTGAGTTTTAAATTTTAGCCAGGAGATTTGTTTTCTTAGTAAATCTCTAAATAAGGTTAGAGGAAGACCAGGAACAATACCTGGAGGATAGAGCAGTAACTGACTGGTCATGAGAACTGGGCATTTGGAGGAGGTAGCCTCATTCCAGGTGGCCCTAAGAGCAGCCTGGGCTATAGTGATCCTCTTGGGTGCCCTGATTGGCCAGGGCATTGGGAATGCCATTTGGATCCAGATTGGTGCCCCCTTGCCTGGGATTCTGCTTTATAGGAATCCTATAGTCCTGTATGTCCTCGTCCTGAGATCATGAGAAAGATCTACTTTCTTAGCTACAGTTAAAGCCCTTCCCCTTAAAAATGAGTAAATTAATTCATTATTGATGTGCTTATTACTGCCTTTTGAGCTCTTACTATATTCAAGATACTGTAGTAGAAAATACAGACTCAAAGATAAAAATGTTACAGTTCATAATGCAGCAGGGAGAACAAATTCATCTTTAAAAATGATATCATAGGGGCGCCTGGGTGGCTCAGTCGGTTGAGCGTCTGACTTCGGCTCAGGTCATGATCTCACAGCTCGTGGGTTCGAGCCCCGCGTCGGGCTCTGTGCTGACAGCTCAGAGCCTGGAGCCTGTTTCAGAGTCTGTGTCTCCCTCTCTCTCTGCCCCTCCCCTGTTCGCGCTCTGTCTCTGTCTCAAGAATAAATAAACATTAGAAAAATTTTAAAAAAAACTTAAAAAAAATGATATCATAAACTACTCCGTGCTGAAGTGTTGGTTTACCCTTTACACTCTCTCTTTCAGGCCTCTCTCAGGCTTCAGCCATCACTTCCAGGTCTCTATCTTTAGAGCAGTCTCTTCTTCTAACTTCCAGGTGTGTGAGTCTGCCTGCCAACTGGACACCCCCTTGGATGTCCCTTCTACATCTCAGACACAATGCAACTAAGCTCAATTAACTGTCTCCCTCCACTGCCTTCGAAACAATCTGCTTCACCTTCCAGTGTATCTCCATTCTCAGTGGATGATTCTGCTGTCTTCCCAGTTATTGACACTCCCAAATAAGAATATTCTTGCTCTCTGTCGTCTCTGCGCGTTCAATGTTGCATCCACATTCAGCACTCACAAGTCCTATTGAATCTATCTCCAAAGTATCTCTAGGGCCTTCTGTCCATCCCAATGGTCATCACCATAGTTCAGACCCTGCCTCCTCATCTGTGGGTGCTGAGGTGATGTCCCCACCAAACTCCTTATTGCAGTTTTGCTTTGTCCTATACCCTGGTCCACACTGCTACATCCAGATGGCCCTACACCTTTTCTTACAAGGTTCCCATACAGTTTTAGCAAAAACAAGATGCCTCATATTCTGGGCACTGCCAGTCCCCAGCCCATCTCCCAGTTGCCCTCACGGCTCCCTGCACATGCAGCACATTATAGCTGTCGCAAACCTCTTGCAGGTAGGTCCCCAGGATGCTCTCTCTCACACAAGGTCTGCCCTTGAACATGCCGCTCTTTCTGTTTGGAAAATCATTCCTCTTTTACTTCCTCAGCTAATTTTACTCGTACTTTGGAGCTCAGGCCTTCAGGGAAACAATTTGTCGCCCTGTGGCCCGATCGAGTATCCCTTCTCCATGCTCCTATGAGACCCCAGATCAACTCCATCACAGCACTTGCCACACTACATTTTAATTGTGGGACTCTGGTTAATCTGTAAGCAGCCTCTGGGCAGAAACTGTGCCCTTTACATTTTTGTATTTCAGTGATTGTCTTCTAGTAAGTGTTTAGTAAATGTGTGATAAATGAGTAAGTGAAATAAATGAAAAAAATGAATGAAAGGGAAGAATAAGGAAAAGACGGAGAGAGAGAGGTGATAGAGGGAGATATAGAGAGATGGAGAGACAGAGATGGAGGGAGAGAGATGGGGAGAGATAGAGAGAGGTGGAGAGAGAGAGAGAGGTAGAGAGAGAAAGATGAAAAGAGGTGGAGAGAGATGGAAGGAGAGAGATGGAAAGTGCATGAGAATGGAGAACAGGAACTAAACCATTCTGGAAATAAGCAGTAAAGCCTTCATGGAAGAGGTGATGTTTGAGCCAATGTTGAGATAAAAGTAGGAGTTAGCCAGGCAGAGTCAGGGCCTTTTTACACATAGAGGATTTTTACGCATAGCCAAGAGTACCTGCTAAGGCACAGAAGTGAGGAAGAAATGGCGAAATGTTGGTTTGGTTTTCAGGATTCAGTTGCAAGTGACAGGAATGCTCCGATGTCATCAGGAATGCTTTCCTATCAAGAACTGGGTGCATAGAGAATCAGCTGGAGGATCAGAGAAAGGAGCTGTAGGCTGGGCATTCAGAAATAATCTTTGGAGGAACACTCCAGAACTGGCTTGCTGGGGGAGCCATCACCTCCGCCACAGCCGGGGAGATGCTGTCACCACTGGCCCCAGCTTCACACCCCGGGAGCCCAGTGCAGAATCAGGAAGCAGCTGCATTGGCTGTTGGCTCCAGGAACACATGGCCTCACCAGCTCTGGGAACCTGAAGCACGCTGTGCTTGCTCAATCTGCAGGAAAGGAATGGATGGCTTTCCCCAAATAATGGATTCCGAATTCAAGTCTCCCACAGATGTGTCCGATTGGCAGAACTGAAGTCACCTCTGGAACTTTCACTGCAAGGGAGTCTGCAAAATGTGGTTCTTAACTTTGCAGGTAGTACAAGGACAAGCTGGAAGGCCACTATAAGAGAGTCTAAGGAGCCAGGCTACCGCACCCACTGCCCCCTTCCCACCTCTGTGGAGCCACAGTCATCAGAAATGGCCCATGTCATGCAGTAGAGATGAGCCATGGCTCTGTGCAGCGTTGCTCTCCCTGCTCCCCTGCCACCCTGCCTGAGGATGCTGGGTCTGTTGGGCTTCATGGTCAATGCCATCACATTCTTCTCTGCCGAAGCCCATGCTCCTTCTCTAGGTTTCCATCTTGCAGCTTACCGCCCAACTTCGAACCAGCGTCTGTGGGACTCTACGGCCGACTGACAATGACAAATGTGATATTCCCCTATGGGCGAGTGTGGTGGGCCAAGCACTGGGCTGAAGGGAAACGTGTGGGCCAAAGGTCTTGTCCCGCAATGAGCTTTACTCCCCGATAGCTCTGTGGCCTTGGACAAGTAACTTCAATGTTCTGGATCACATTCAGTGCTTTGTGACCTCAATGTGCTCAGTCATAAAGGGAGGGATTAGAATAACCACTGTCACCACTGTCATGAACAACTTAGTGCATTCTGTGTCTTTGAGTCACTCCCTCAAATTCAAAGTCCTCAGGAGAAGCATCCACTGGCCTGTCTTTGATCATGTGCCCATACCCTCCTCTCTATCTAGGGAATAAGAGAGAAGTAGTTTGCTCTTTCAAGTTCTGAAATGGAAAGCAGAGCCCTACTTCCTACCAAGACATGACCAGTGGGGGATTTATCCCCAATGGGAAGCATGCTTAGTTGGTGAATAGAAAACTAAAAAGCCACTACACTGCAGACACATTTTAAAAATAGGAGTTATCCATTTTAGCCTCCTCCTGAATACTGATATTGTTGACATCACAAGTTTCACATGCTAGCTATGTTTGTATTCTGGAACACAATTCCACTATTGAAATATAAAAATATGTTCTGAGACCTGAAATTGTCTCACTACCACCAGCGAGAGCCATCACATGATTGGCAAACACAGATGTATATGGGGCACACGAAGTGTTATATTAGTGTCACAAGCCAGTCATGGTTGACAGATCCATGCTTATCAGCTGGGGGCTATGGGACAAGGAATGGAAATGGACTCATACTTTTTTAAATAGAAAAATAATTTATTGAAAAGTTTTATCAGGTGGTTCCCACAATCCGTGGGAAGGCTACAGAGCCAGCTCAGAAAACAGGCAGAAATCAGGGGGGGTTGGGGGAGTGGGGTGGGCAGATTGAAGGGAAAAGAACCAAGAAAGGGCAGAGAGAAAACAATCAGCAAAACTAAAAGGCAACCAATGGAATGGGAGAAGATATTTGCAAATGACATATCAGATAAGGGGCTAGTATCCAAAATCTATAAAGAACTTATCAAACGTGACATTCAAAAAGCAAATAATCCAGTGAAGAAATGGGCAAAAGACATGAATAGACACTTTTCCTTTTTTTTTAAATATAATTTATTGTTAAATTGGCTTCCATACAACACCCAGTACTCATCCCAACAAGTGCCCTCCTCAGTGCCCATTATCCATTTTCCCTCTCCCTCACCCCTCATCCACCCTCAGTTTGTTCTCTGTATTTAGGAGTCTCTTATGATTTGCCTCCCTCCCTCTCTGTTTGTAACAATTTTTGCCCCTTCCCTTCCCCCACGGTCTTCTGTTAAGTTTCTCGAGATCCACATATGAGTGAAAACATATGATATCTGTCCTTCTCTGACTTACTTCACTTAGCATAATACCCATCCACGTTGCTGTAAATGGCAGGATTTCATTCTTTCTCATTGCCACGTAGTATTCCATTGTATATATAAACCACATCTTCTTTATCCATTCCTCAGTTGATGGACACTTAGGCTCTTTCCATGATTTGGCTATTGTTGAAAGCACTGCTATAAACATAGGGGTATATATGCCCCTATGCATCAGCACTCCTGTATCCCTTGGGTAAATTCCTAGCAGTGTTATTGCTGGGTCATAGGGTAGTTCTATTTTTAATTTTTTGAGGAACCTCCACACTGTTTTCCAGAGTGGCTGCACCCATTTGTGTTCCCACCAACAGTGCAAGAGGGTTCCCATTTCTCCACACCCTTGCCAACATCTATAGTCTCCTGATTTGTTTGTTTTAGCCACTCTGAGTGGTGTGAGGTAGTGTCTCAGTGTGACTTTGACTTGTACTTCCCTGATGATGAGTGACGTCGAGCATCATTTCATGTGTCTGTTGCCCATCCGGATGTCTTCTTTGGAAAAGTGTCTATGTCTTCTGCCCATTTCATCCCTGGGTTATTTGTTTTTCAGGTGTGGAGTTTGGTGAGTTCTTTATAGATTTTGGATACTAGTCTTTTATCCGATATGTCATTTGCAAATATCTTTTCCCATTCTGTCAGTTGCCTTTTAGTTTTGTTGATGGTTTCCTTTGCAGTGCAGAAGCTTTTTATCTTGATGAGGTCCCAATAGTTCAGTTTTGCTTTTAATTTCCTTGACTTTGGAGATGTGTCAAGTAAGAAATTGCTGTGGCTGAGGTCAAAGAGGTTGCCTGCTTTCTCCTCTAGGGTTTTGATGGTTTCCTGTCTCACATTTTGGTCCTTCATCCATTTTGAGTTTATATTTGTGTACAGTGTAAGAAAATGGTCTAGTTTCATTCTTCTACATGTTGCTGTCCAGTTTTCCCAGCACCATTTGCTAAAGAGACTGTGAATAGACACTTTTCTAAAAAAGACATTCAGATGGCTAACAGACACATGAAAAGATGCTCAACATCACTCATCATCAGAGAAATACAAATCAAAACCACAATGAGATACCACCTCACACCTGTCAGAATGGCTAAAATTAACAACTTAGGCAATGACAGATGCTGGCGAAGATGCAGAGAAAGAAGAACCCTTTTGCATTGCTGGTGGGCATACAAACTGGTGAACCACTCTGGAAAACAGCATGGAGGGTCCTCAAAAAATTAAAAATAGAACTACCCTACAACCCAGCAATTGCACTACTAGGTATTTGTCCAAAGGATACAGGTGTGCTGTTTCAAAGGGGCACATGCACCCCCATGTTTAAAGCAGTGCTATCGACAATGGCCAAATTATGGAAAGAGCCCAAATATCCATCAACAGATGAATGGGTAAAGAAGATGTGGTATACAAATACAATGGAGTAGTACTTGACAATCAAGAAGAATGAAATCTTGCCATTTGCAACAACATGGTTGGAACCAGAGTGTATTATGCTAAGTGAAATAAGTCAGAGAAAGACCCATGACTTCACTCATATGTGGAATTTAAGATACAAAACAGATGAACATAAGGGAAGGGAAGCAAAAATAATATAAAAACAGGGAGGAGGACAAAACATAAGAGACTTAAATATAGAGAACACACTGAGTATTGCTGGAGGGGTGGTGGGTGAAGGGACGGGCTAAATGGGTAAGGGGCATTAAGGAGGACATTTGTTGGGATGAGCCCTGGGTGGTATACATAGGGGATGAATCACTGGATTCTACTCCTGAAGTCATTATTGCACTATATGCTAACTAACTTGGATGTAAATTAGAAAAAGAAAAGAAAGAAAGAAAGAAAGAAAGAAAGAAAGAAAGAAAGAAAGAAAGATAGAGAGAAAGGCTGCTCACAGGGGAAGGGGAATTCTGCAGTAGCTTTTTGTTCTTTCTTAAATGCTGGCAAACTGGAGATTATTTTTGTGGTTAGACACATTCACGTTCACACAACAGGCGCTAGTTGAGTGTCTCCCTGGAGAAGCAGGGAACAACAAGGTGTGGTGCCAGGACCGGAGTATTTTGGGCCAAGTGCTGGATACTGGGAGACACAGAAGGACTGAGTCTTGGTCATTATTAAACTGATGAAGGCGGCCTACTGGTAAGCCTTGAAGCGCCGTGCTGAGCCCATACCTAGGGGAACCTCATACTCCATCATCAAATCAGAGCAACTGAGGCTCAGAGAACTAAGTCGCCTGCCTCAGTTAATAAGTGGTGCAAACGAGATTCCAATTCAGAGCCTCCTGACTGACAGTCTTGTTTGTGAACACTCCCCGTTTCCTCCCTCTTCTTTGGAGAGCGTGCCTGAGGAGCTCAAGCAAGCCAAGACGTAGATGCCACGGGGAAGATCCAAGCAACCTGTGCAGAGTTAGAGACAGCAAGCGGTTGAGAGGTCCTGAAGGCTTCATGGAGGAAGCAGCATTCCATATGGGCTCTGAGGGCTCACCAGGGTTTCAGCAGGTGCATATGTGTAGGAAGATGGATATGGCAGTTTGAGGGAGTGAAACGAGCCAAGTAAGTGAGAAGGACGAGGGGATAGTTCTAGAAATAGTGAAGGATCCATGTGACGGTGTGAGGGAATGCACGGAGGGTGAAGGAGCAGGTGGGGACATACTATGGGGAACTTGTTATGACCTGGATAGACATAAAGAGTGAGATGGTTTCCTTCCACAAGCAAGGGAGGCTTTTTTAGATTGGGTGGGGGGGAGGAGGCCTGATATGCTCTGTGATCAGAACTATGATTTAAGAGCTATTTGCAGACTTTGGAATAACTAATACCAATAATTTGTCTTTTGACAATATATGTTTTTTAATTCAGGAGTTTTCTGGAATTAACTTTTAACTTTGACAAGGGCCTTAATAAAAACAACAAATTACAGGGGCACCTGGGTGGCCCAGTTGGTTTTAGCTCAGGTTGTGATCTCACAGTCTGTGAGATCGAGCCCTGCATCTGGCACTGCTCTGTCAGTGTGGGGCCTACCTGGGATTCTCTCTCCACTCTCTCTGCCCCTACCCTGCTCATACTCTTGCTCTCACTCTCAAAATAAATAAAAATATACTTAAAAAATAACAAATAAGGGCGCCTGGGTGGCTCAGTCAGTTGGGCGTCCGACTTTGGCTCAGGTCACGATCTCGCGGTATGTGAGTTCGAGCCCCGCGTCGGGCTCTGTGCTGACTGCTCAGAGCCTGGAGCCTGTTTCAGAGTCTGTGTCTCCCTCTCTCTCTGACCCTCCCCCGTTCATGCTCTGTCTCTCTCTGTCTCAAAAATAAATAAACGTTAAAAAAAATAAAAAAAAAAACAAATAACAAATTTCAAAAAGGAAAAGCCATTTTTATTCCGTGCCCCCCCCCAAAAGATATGATCTCAGAGGAAAGGACAGTCCTCAAAAACAGGAGGGTTGTCAACACCCCAATACACTTAAATATCAAGGGCTCTCTTGTTTCTCATTTTATTTGGCCCGTTTTTACACTGGTGCTAATCTAAGGACCAATATGTAGAAACCACTGTTCTTAAATATCTGGCCACATATAGGAGGCAGACTGATGCTGAGAGAGACCACAGGAAGAGGAAACATTTCTGTTCTTAAGGGGCTATTGTAATACTTTGGGCAAACAGTTCTAATTGGGAATGGAGGGGGGCCTGTGGGCATGGGTAGCAGAGGTCAGATATGGGAGATGCATATCCCACGAGCACATGCTATGTACTGCCCTTCCATGACCACCACAGACATGGCTAATTGATCGGATCACTCTTTCTTGAGGTATCCAAGATACAGCCTCACAGCCCACAGCACCATGTTCTAGGCAGCTTGTGCCAGTGGGTCGGAGGGGGCATGTGATCCCAAACTTCTTTGCTATCACTATACTAGGTGATTTCCTATGAAGGGAGGTGGGGATGGGGATGGAGAGGAGTCACAGATGTTCTCGATGCTTTAGGCCAGGGGTTCTGAGAGGACTTGTGGTAGGCAGATTTGTGGCCCCCAAAGATGTCATGTCAATGGACATAAGATGCTCAGAACTTGTCACATGTTACCTTACATGGAAAAAGAGATTTTCTAGATGGAATTAAAGATCTCAAAATGGTAAGAGAAGTGATCCCGGATCATCCTGGCAGGCTCAATGTAATCTCAATGATACTTAGAATAGGAAAGCAGGAGTATGAATCAGAGATGTGGCAACAGAAAGAGAGGTCAAGGAGATGAAGTTACAAGCCAAGGAATGTGGGCAGCCTCTAGAAGCAGGAAAAGGCAAGGAAAAGGACTCTCCCATAGGGCATCCAGAAGGAACACAGCCATGCTGCCACCTTGATTTTCTCCCGGTAGCACCGTGTCAGACTTCTAACTTACAGAACTGTAAAATAATAAATTTGTGTTTTAAATCATTAAGTTTATGGTAATTTGTTACAGCAGCAATAGGAAACTAATTCAAGAAGTTTGCGTTATCCACAGAAACAGAGTAGTTGGAAGGGTGGAGTGAGAAGTCAGTGGATTCTGCTTGGGGCATTATGGATGTTATATGTAAGGTACATGTTACTAGGGACATGTCCATCCAACAGCTGGAACTTCAGGGATAGAAAGGAAGGAACAACAATATTTTAAAAGGAAGATAAATGGATAATAGCCAATTTTTGTTGGGTACCTATGAGGTTTCTGGTCCTTTCACCAAGTTATTTTATTTAATCCTTATGACATCTTGAAGGTATGGTTTTTTTCTTTTAACTTCTTTTTTTTAAATTTTTTTTTAAACATTTATTTATTTTTGAGACAGAGATAGACAGAGCATCAACGGGGAGGGTCAGAGAGAGGGAGACACAGAATCTGAAACAGGCTCCAGGCTCTGAGCTGTCAGCACAGAGCCCGATGTGGGGCTCAAACTCACGGACCGCGAGATCATGACCTGAGCCGAAGTCGGCCGCTCAACCGACTGAGCCACCCAGGCGCCCCTCTTTTAACTTCTTTTTGTAAGTGGTCCAGGTAAGTGGCCAAGGATTAGGAGATGTGCTAAATATTACTAAGCTAATAACATAGACCAGACTCACATCTGGGTCCAGTCACAGGTGATTTTTGTCATTATGGTTCCACTAATTCTGAAGAAGGAAGTTAAGGGAATTCCTGACCCACATCATGATTCTTCTCAGTAATACAGAACATGAGGTCACCAATAGGTAATGCCAGGGTTAAGGGGTCACTTTGAGAAGTTAGAGGTAAACAAGGTTTAGAGCAATGGTTGTAGGAGAGGAGACAAATCTTTGGTAACCTGGAGGAGATGCTTCTCAGAAGGAAAGTTTCTTCACATCATGGAGTCACCAACTCCAAGACCAGTGGGTGTCATGGATGATGTCAGCAGTGATTCACTGTCTATTGGCCCAGCAGAGGGAAGGGGCCAGAGGTTGGGCAGTGGCCAGCAGATCTGATTCCTCTTGCCCCTACAGTGATCTATTCTTGGACCTTCTCACTGTGGGGGCGGAAGGAGGTACATGAAGGGATTTCCCCAATGTCTGAGGGCTCCAAGGGGACAGGAGAAGCAACTGCTAATTTCTGGACCTACAGTTGGATTCTTGTTGGCTCAAGGAGCTGTGGCCTTCTGGGATTCATATACCTTTTCCAGCCATTATGGTATGGCACTGGGCTAGGAGCCAAAAGACTTTGGTCTTATTCTACTCCAGGAATTCATAAGCCTGCGTACAGATAATAATTATTGGACACTTAGCATGTGTCAATAGCCTCATGAAGCAGGTTTTCTTTGACCCTTATTGTTCTGATAAAGGAACAAAAGTTCAGAGACTCAGTAACTTGTCCAAGGTCACAGAGCTAGTAAAAGGTGTGGCTAAAACTTAAAACCAGGTTTATTCAACTCCAAATCCCATACTTGATCCACTTTGCTATGAATTAAACTCCTAGTCACAGTGGGGAAACAGATGTAATCGCCATTTATGGTAACACAGTGCAGTAATGTGGAAATAAAAAGAAGGGCATGGAAGGCCTGGGAAGAAGCCCTTGATGATAGGGAAATGCATGGGGGGGAGGCTTCTCAGAGGAGGCAGACTTAAAGCTCAGGGGTGAATGAGTTTCTGGCCAGAAGAAGGGCATTGTGGGTAGAGCAAGAAACAGACAAAGATGTGAAGATGGTGGCCATGTTTGGGAAGAGTGAGTAGGCTGGCAACCAAAATGATGAGTCAAGAGTTTATGACATCAGAGGCTACTGTTGGCACGGATGAAAACTGTGAGATTTTGTAAAAAGAAAACCCTCAACACTTCCAGCTAAGTCCTAAAACTGTGTTGATTATTCATCATCCCTCATGAGAACCAAGTAGGCAATATTTGGGCCTTATCATTCTGTTCAGTAAATCATTACGTTGTTCAGGGTAACATTTTTGGTGAGGTTTGTTTGATCAGAGTGTAAACTCTAAGCATGTAATCACAGGTTTCTCAGTTTGTTACTCATCCACTATGGTCATCTGATCACAAGGCATGGCCAGCTGCTCAGACTTCTTGAAAATAGAGGGAAATTGGCGTCTAGTTGCATAGTCTCTGGGAACTCAAAAATCTCCATCCCTTTTCAGAGTCTCAGTTGGGTGAGATGACACAACCTGTGTGTAATAAGCACTTTTTGTGCTTGCCCCTTGGTCTTCAGAATTAAACATTTCAAAGAGCTGTATCATTTTCCATAAATATGGTATTATTAGTTCATTTACCTTTTTTGCACATTGACTTTTCTTCTAATGTTTTTGTTTTCATCTGTGCTGCAATAACTGTGTGATTTTTACCCCTCAGATTATTTTCTGTCGACAAATTCCCTGAAATAGGATTAATGGATCAAAGATGGATAATATTTTTACTGCTTTTGCTACACATTACACAATCATCTTCTGAAAAGTTTAAAACAATAGCCCTAGTTGCTGACATCAAATTTCACTGCAACCTCATCAGTGTTGGGAAGTGTGGTTTTCCTACTTTTTGCTAATTCATGAGGTGTAAATGCCTTATTTTAACTATGGCTTCTTCATTTTTTATTTTATTTTATTTTTTTATTTTTAAAAATTTACGTCCAAATTAGTTAGCAATAGTGCAACAATGATTTCAGGAGTAGATTCCTTAGTGCCCCTTCCCCATTTAGCCCATCCCCCCTCCCACAACCCCTCCAGCAACCCTCAGTTTGTTCTCCATATTTATGAGTCTCTTAACTATGGCTTCTTCATTAATGATGGCAATGACACATTTTCTACGTTTCTGTTTTCCATCTGATTTCAGCTTCTGGCAAAACTTCCTTTGCTCATTGGTCTACTATAATTTTGATGTTTTTCTTCTCAACTTGGATTGGAAATCAAACCCAAAATCACACATGGAAAAATAAGCTAAGGTCTCTTTGGGAATCTACAGAAATGAAGGGATGGACTAAGAACCAGAACAGCAAAGGGATAATGAAGATACAAAATAATAAATGTGAGTTTATTTTCATTTTTGAAGTTCCTCCAGCGTAGTGATTCTTTTTGTAAAAAAGTTTTTAGTGTTTATTTTTGAGAGAGACAGAGAGAGAGAGGGAGACAGAGCACGAGTGGGGGAGGGGCAGAGAGAGAGGAAGACACAGAATCTGAAGCAGTCTCCAAGCTCTGAGCTGTCAGAGCAGAGCCGGTTGGGGGGCTCGACCCCACTAATGGCGAGATCATGACCTGAGCCAAAGTCAGGCGCTTAACCACCTGAGCCACCCAGGCGCCCCCCAGAGTAGTGATTCTTAACTTTTTTTAGATGGTACATCTTTTCAATATATGAGTCCTTACCCCCCAAAAATGAACCTGACCTATCACATAAAATTTACATGAGTTCACGGACCCACTCAGGCCTATCCGCAGATACCTCTCAGGTTAAGATCCTTTGTTCTACAATCACTGCTTTAACTAAAATGTTCATTTGATTATTGCTCAATTTTACCTGTCTTAACAAAGGGCTACATTGTTATGTTTTGTGTTAGAAGGTTAATGTTATAAATAATTCGATGTTGTCTTTATTTCTTTTCCTTCCCGCCCCCACCCCCCACCCCCCTTTATTTTCAGAGTTTTAAGGCTCTTGCTGGGTGGATTTCAAAGTCCCAGAGGGAATTTGACCTCACGACTCAGACCTCCAACTTCAGGTACGACATGATCCCAGTAATGTGGGAACCTCAGAGTCTGAAACAAAAATAATAGATTGAGGTCCCCAAATACTTCAGGTCAATTGGATTCAGAATTTTAAATAACTTTGTTTGAAATATTTAAAGCAAAAAAAAAGAATCAAAATGTGAGCAAGAGAGAAAACTAAAAATGACCTGGCAGTTTGGAGAATTAAATTGAGTTTTTAGAAATCATAATTATCTTCAAAGTGCTGACAGAAAATGAACTGTTAATACAGAATCATGTACATATTAAAACTATTTCTCCAGAAAAAGGACACAATAAGGAAATTTCCAGACAAATTATAAATGAGTTTACCACCAACAGGCCCTCATTAAAAGAATAAAGGGTGTGTTAAAAAGAAGGAAAATTATTCCAGAAAGAAGGTATATTATTTTTTTATTACCTGCTATAACAAATTGCCACTAATGTAGTGGCTCAGAACAATGCAAAATTATCTTCCATTTCTGGAGGTTAGAATTCTTTTTAAAAAAATTTTTTTAAATGCCTTATTTATTTTTGAGGGAGAGACAGAGCACGAATGGGGGGAGGGACAGAGAGAGAGGCTCTGAGCTGTCAGCACAGAGCCTGATGCGGGGCTCCAGCTCACAAACTGTGAGACTATGACCTAAGCTGAAGTCGTATGCTTAACTGACTGAGCCACCCAAGTGCCCCTGGAGGTTAGAATTCTGATCTGAGCCTCATTGGGCTCAAATCAAGGTGTTAGTCAACAGGGCTGCTGGGGGTTCTAGGACACAAACTGTCTCCTTGCTTTTACTACCTTCTAGAAGCTTCCTGCATTCCTTGGCTGGTGGTCCCTTTCTCTGCCTTCAAAGCCAATAATGGTGGTTAGGTCCTTCTCACATCATGTGACTCTGACTCCTCGTCTGTCTCCCTCTCCCACTGTTAAGGACTCTTGTGGTTATACTGAGCCCACCCAGATAATCCAGAATAATTTCCCTATTTTAAGGGTCAGCTGATTAGCAACTTGCTTTCCATCTGTAACTTCAATTCCCTCTTTGCCATGTAACATAATACATTCACAGGTCACAGGGAGTAGGAGGTAGACATGTTTGGGTGGCCCACGACATCTGGGATGTCAGTAAGAATGGTGAGCCAAGAAACCGGCAAACGTGTAGGAAAACCTAAACAAAGCCTGTCTTATCTGTTAAAAACAAATCTAAATGTGCTGTTAGCAAAATAATAGAACTAAAACGCCATTCAGCAGTAACATAGAGGTTGGGTTTAAAATGCTCCTAGATCCATGTATTTGGGGGGAAGGATGTGTAGATATTTATTACCTTTAGACCCCGAAAAGTAAAAAAGCCATGGTAAAATTTCGATAACAACCACAAAAAGAACAGAAACAAAGTATGTAATTTCTGAGCCATTAAGGGAAGGCGGGGAAATGGAATAAAAAAAAATACCCCCCCCCCCGGGCCAGTACGGCAAGAAAAGAGGAATAAGAAGCATTAAAAAAGAGCTAAAACAGAAATGAAAACTTAAGGTAGTAAAGCAAGTCCAAATATATTAAGGACTACCAAAAAATGAATGTGAACTAAGCTTCCTAGTTGAAAGACAGGTCAGAGAAAGACAGATATCATATGTTTTCACTCCTATGTAGAACTTGAGAAACTAAACAGAAGACCACGGGGGAGGGGGAGGGGAAAAAAAGTTTCAAACAGAGAGGGAGGGAGGCAAACTATAAGAGACTTAAATACAGAGAACAAACTGAGGGCTGATAAGGGGGCGGGGAGAGGGGGAAATGGGTGATGGGCATTGAGGAGGGCACCTGTTGGGTTTGAGCACTGGGTGTTGTATGTAAGTGATGAATCACGGGAATCTACCCCCGAAACCAAAAGCACACTGTATATGCACTCTACGTTAAGCTAACTTGACAATAAATTATATTAACAAAATAAAATAAAATAAAATAAAATAAATCAGCCTTGCTGACATTTACAAGACACATGTCTTAAATACTAAACATAAAAGTTCCAGGTAAAAGGATGAAAGAATACAGTCAAGCTCTAACTAGAAGACAGCCACTCTATTAATATTGGAGCCGGGGCGCCTGGGTGGCGCAGTCGGTTAAGCGTCCGACTTCAGCCAGGTCGCGATCTCGCGGTCCGTGAGTTCGAGCCCCGCGTCGGGCTCTGGGCTGATGGCTCAGAGCCTGGAGCCTGCTTCTGATTCTGTGTCTCCCTCTCTCTCTGACCCTCCCCCGTTCATGCTCTGTCTCTCTCTGTCCCAAAAATAAATAAAAAACGTTGAAAAAAAATTTAAAAAAAAAAAAAAATAAAAAAAAAAAATAAAATATTGGAGCCGAATTTCATGGAGAGAACACCCACAGGAAGGGGCTGGCCACAGCAGAGTGACCAGGTATTTAGTCGCCACAAATCTAGGACACTTCTAAACGTGTACTGCTGCTACTAAATAAATTAGTATTATTTATAGTAACAAATAACTTCAACACACATGAAATTTTGGACGAACCACAGCTATCTGCTGAGGTGCTATGTTCCCGTCACTCTACTGAAAGCTTTGCTGGTGTTATCAAAGCGCGATCATCATCCCCATGTCGTGGATGGGGAAATCCTCCCCATACATCAAGAGGTTATGCTTGGGCCATGCCTTAGTGTCTTCTGGGCTCTTCCTTCTCCTGATTGAGCCCACACCTCATCTGGAGAACCTTTTCACATCGCCCATCACTCAGGATGAGGAGGGGATATGTCTTTACTGAAGGACAACAGTCACCGTCAAATGTGTTTAGATAGATCTGGATGGAAGCTTCTCTGGTGCACATGAATCAACAGGCTCTGTGGCATGTCTGACTCCAGGTCAATCACTGCATACACACATGCACCCACAGCCCTCTCCTGGCCTAGCAGTGATGCCCACACGCAGATCCCAGGTCCTGCTGGGGATCTCTTTGAGGAAACCACCATCACTCTGGGGCTTATAGGAAGGCCTCTTCTGTCTTCCCCCTTGTCCTCACCCCAGGGTTTTGTTTTTTTTTTTCTGGGCCTGGGGCTTGCAAATCTTGCCTCAAACTTTCTTTAATCAACCACACCAGGCCCCTAGCATATTAATCCCAGAGGCCTCAGACCAACACCCAAATTAAAGAAACAGGTCTTGCTGCAAGAGGCAAAGGCTTTCACTCTCTTCTACAGTTTGCACTTCTGGGCAGGAACAGGTTCAGACGCTGGCCAGCCTATAATGCTGCCAGTATTCCTGTGGCATTGGAACAAGCTCCTTGCCTGGTAGGACGCTGTGAGATGTGCTGGAGAAAGCCAAGGTCCTGCCCCTTCTGGGCCCTATGTCCTTAACAGGTAACCCCTCACCTTTGAACCTCTGATTGACAGTGGTCAAAAGCCTCCGGTTATTGAAGGCATGAAAACATAACCTATATAAAGCATCTGGCATGGTGCCCAGCACATTTCACATTTCCCTCCTACCCCTTTCAGGAAGTCCATTTCCTCTTGGATGGGCTGGCTCTTGTTTCCATTGTGTCATCAGATCCATACTAAGGCCATGTTGGACATGGGTTCTGGGAATTAATTTTTGGCCTCAGTTCTGTCTACAGACTTTCCTGTCATTTACCTCCATCTATCTATTTGCCAAATGGAGGTATTTGTATTTGCCCTTCTGCCAGCTAGAGTACCCAAAAGGTTTAGGCTTCTGGCCATCCTCAGAGATTTAGGGGTGGTCTTATACTGCCATTTCTTAGATCCCCTATTGTTCCTCATGTGTAATAAGAATCCCGTCTGCTATTCGTATAGGGGTTAGCAGTTCACAAAGCTCTCCCAGTAAAAGGTAGGCCAAGTGTGTATTTCCCATTCGAGAGCTGGGAAAATTGAATCCCAGAGATCAATAAAGACGTTTTTGGGAAACAGTCAGTGGGTAGGTGAGAAGTTAAGGTGTTCGGCACTGAGGTGTCCCAATTACACATCCAATGATTTACTCACAAAGGAGATGTTATGGTGAAGTAGGCTCTGAGTCAAACAACTCTGTGCCTCAGTTTCCTCATCTGTAAAGTGAAGATAATAGTTAATACCTTCTGAAGACTGTTGTGAAAATTCAGTGAGATAGCCACTATGGTAGCATCACAGTTGTCATTGATCATTGCCGCTGTAGATGCTGGGGGGCACTGCCCAGACCTACCCCTGCCCCATAAGGATGACCTGTCCCTGAAGAAGTCATGTCTGCCCTCCAAGGGAAGCCTGCATCCAGTGAGCAGTCAGTGTGGGGATGCAGAGACCCAGCTCTCTTTTCAGGCCCACCCTAGCTCCAGATGTTCTAAGGGACGGGCTGAGGCCTGTGCTGTGACTGCATTGCAGTTTAGGTCCTTCTGTTCAGTCTTCCTTTCTTTGCACCACACAGGAGTGGCTCCTGAGCTAAGTCCCCAATAAGTTCCCTGCACGCTAG
This sequence comes from Panthera onca, assembly GCF_046562875.1. Classification (NCBI taxonomy): domain Eukaryota; kingdom Metazoa; phylum Chordata; class Mammalia; order Carnivora; family Felidae; genus Panthera; species Panthera onca. Next base: position 38,150,637 of record NC_138341.1, read on the forward strand.
TCTCCATTGCATGCCAGTCTCTGTGTGCACTCGTTAAAACCATCCTCGGTCATTTAAGCACGAACCACAAAGGGGAGTAGGTTTGCATGAAGCCATCCACACAAAGTCCTCTTCCCAGAGCAGCAGAGAGTTTGGCCCGGGTTAGGTGTGCACTCCATGTCCTTGCAACAGACTAGGATGGGGAGACTCTCCTGAGGTCTAAGTCCATGACCCTGGCCCCCAGCACTGGGATCCAGCCAACTGGGGAAAGCCTCTAGGTCTGGACAACTCCAGACCCTTGGCTATTCTGTTCCTGGGCACAGCCTTCTTTCCCCAGTGATGCAACCCTTTGTAACAAACCACAGGTCAATTGCACATTCCTGTTACCGAGCACAGAGAGGCTTTGTAGCTCAGTCTCTCCAGGAATTCTGACGCACCGCAAGACCCTGTGGTTAGAATGCTTCTTTCCTAATAAAAGCCCCTGGCCTCAGAAAAGGAAGCTTTCTCAGGTGACTAACATTTGAGGCAGGGCTTCCCAGGACCCAGCCACCCTGTTGCATGAAACAACCAACAGAGATCTACTTTAGCTCAAGTTATTTTAGGTGTGGGGTGGGGGGGGGGGTGTGGATAAGACCCCATAACCACTATCAGCTCCCCAACTTCTCTTCCCCCAGATAAGCATAGAGTGTATACTCCCACGGCTTTTCCCTTGGAACACTACACTTTAGGTCTGCTTTGCCTAAACCCCCTAGCCAGGCTTTCTTTCACTTTGGAGCTTCTCTTCCCTTTTCCTCCCCTACCTGCCCCATCTTCCTCCCCTGGCTGCTCCCCCAAGCCCAACTACAGTGTCCCTGCTCTGCACTCCCACAAAACCCTGTGCTTCCCTTGTCCATGCACATATCACCCTGTGATGTAGTTTTCTGGGGGTATGAAGACTGTATCCTGTGAAGACAAGGACACGCCCACCACACTTACCTCTGACCCCTCAGGATCTGACATAGCACAAGGCAGTGGTTGAGGGCTAAGTCTTCATGGAGCGAATGTACATTAGATTTTGTTGTGATTGTTGGTTGTTGTCACAAGGGACCAAATCGCACTTAGAACTAGCTGACAGCTTTTACTATTTGGCTGCTGTGAAAGCCAGTAGAATGGCTTCTCTTTCTTAGATTTAGCGTGAACGATACCAGGAAGATTTAGATTGTTCTAACTCAGGTCCTGAGTCCCATGCACTGTGGCTGAGGATGTGGTAAGACGGCTGGGCTGAGAAAAGCTGGGGTGGCTCACCCACGTGAGGCAGGGAGCCTGGCAGACAAAACCTCAGACAGGCCCTGCTGAGCCGTGGACTCACGTCTAGGAGCTTTGTAAACGGCAATGTACCCCACACACGTGGGCAATGACTTATGGATTTTGAGGTCCTCAGTTTGAGAGCAATTACATGTGGCCTGGCCTCTGCATTCTAGTTCCTCCTTCCCAGTGGTGCATTAGTTTGGAGGAGCTATCCCCCCAGCTACTGTCCAATCAGCCATGGCCTGGGGACAGTCAGGGACATTTATACGTGACTGGCCCTGTGAACTGTGGTGATGGCAATGGGGAAGTTCCCAGAAGAGTGGATCGTGGGGTTAAGCAGAATCTGCACATCTTGACGTGGGTTGATGTGAACATGTGTGTTTCAATGCGTGACCACTTAGAAATGTCATGGTGGCAGACTTATTCATTCATACAGATGTGTGAGTGGGGTATGTGTGTGTGTGTGAGAGAGAGAGAGAGAGAGAGAGAGAGAGAGACTGTACCTGAGTGGTAGCTTCCCATCCATTCCTTTATTCATTTCTCCATGTGGCAGGTTCTGCGCCATGTGAGTTGGGGATATAACGGTGAACAGAACAGACACAGTCCTTACTGTGACCTGCCAGGGAGGCAGAGGTCGCACAGAGGATCACGCAAATGAAGTGTCTGAGCTGAGGTTTTAAGGGTGAGGATGGTCCACTAGTCAGTGGAATGGGGCAGGGGAGGGTGTTCCTTGCAGAGGACGAGCCTATGTCAAAGCCCTGAAGCGGGAGGAAGAGGTGAACTTGAGAAATCAAAAGGACTGTGTAGCTAGAGTTCAGGGAATAAGGGGATTGTTCTGCAGGCTGAGCCTGGAGCCAGGTTGTATAGACTCTCCTGGAACCTGTGAGGACTAGTATTGATCTAAGACCACGGGAAACAGCTCAATGGTATCTCTTGTCACAACTCAGATCCATTGCTCTGGCCTCATGGACCTAAACCAGCAGGAAGCAGGATGCCCCTTTGGTGCCTGTCTCCCCTGGCCGAAGTGGAGGGATTCTCTAATGCTCTTAGTCTTCCCACAGTGCACAGGAACCATGCCATTGAGCCTAGCATATGACTTCCCTTTGGGGCCTTGGCATCTCTCCTACCAGGAGACCTCACCTGCAGCTGTCTTAATCTGAGACATGGATTCTAATAACATTGAACCTCAATATCTCATTCCTCCATTCCTGATGCCTGCTCTCCTCATTACCTCTTGCTTTTCCCTTGTCTTCTATCTGTCCCCCACCCCCTTCTTCTTCGTGCAATGGCCTGGCCCAAGGGAGGTCAGTGCTGGAGTGAGTGGTCAGTCATTGTTGTTGGAGGCAGAGTGCCTCAGTGTTCCGAAGCAGCCCCCCTCCACCACCCAGGGTCCCCAGCCACCAGAAATTCCCAAGTTCCCCATCGCCAGCCCTTCCCACAACTGTAGACTTCCCCATCTCTGGGACATTTTTGACTCTGGGCTTCTCAGGTGCTCTGAGTGCTCCAGGCCAGGCCACTGATCCCTTAGATCTTTGCAGCTTTGGAGGAGAGGTGATAAACCTGGAGAGGAAAGTTCTGGAGTAGTGGGCTAGGCTCTAGAGGGCTAGAGACGCCTACAAATGGTTCCTCCATCCTGGAAGTGCCCCGTGTCAGGCCTGGATGGGGAATGCCAGCCCTGTGCACTGATCAACACACCATCCCCGACCCAGACTGGCAGCCTAGCTTACCATCTTACCGACTGCAGACTAGGCCAGGCCCTTAGCTCCCCGTGGAGACATCAGACCCATGCTCTGCCAGAATTACAGCTCATACTTAGATAATGCTTCCTGTGTTCTAAACATCTTATGCTTGTGTGCTCAGTCCTCACAACCACCCCACAAGGTGACTAACAGTCTTACCCTCCTTTTACAGGTGTCTCTAAGATAACACAGATGTAGTTTGTGAGACTGGGATCTGAAACTCTGAGTGCCAGAACCTGCCTCACAGAGTGGTCCTCCTGGTGTAATAACAGGCATGCACACCATGAGGACAAGATGGCATCCACAGGCAGGTTCCCAAGCTGCCCCAAGGGCCCAACTTTCCAGGTTTACAAAATTTAGTTCCTGATTCGTTAGCAAACAGGAATTTCTCTACAAAACCTGCTTCAGAAATTCCCAGCCCAAACTCGGAAGCCTTGGCATTCTAGCTGATGAGCCAAGGCTGAATAGAACAGGAAGTGAAGGCCTTGTGGGAAGTCCCTGTGGTCAGAAGTACCCAGGAACGGGCACCCTGGCCGCCTCTGGCTCTCTGCATCTCTCTGCTGACTTCAGGCCCTGTGGGCTGAGTGAAGGGGCCCTGGGAATGAGCCCAGGCCCCAGAGGCAGGGTTAGGGGAAAAGTGAAGAACTCCAGCAGACCCCTATTGAAACGTTTATGAACGATGAGCCTTTCTGCAAGTAAGCATGGCCTTTCCTTCTCCAACAGAAAAGACAGGCTTGAAGGTGGCCAGTAGGCTGGCCCGCCCCTTCACTCTCCCCTTCCCCTGTGCCCTAAGGCCCTGTCTAGAGCAAAGCCCTATTTCAATGCACATAACCTATAAAGCATTTTGCAGTTTGCAGGCCATTTCTTGCTCCAGCCTGCCCCTAATCTAAGGGACACTTCCAGAGTCATACAGCTGGTTAGTGGTAGGCCAGAGGACAAGATCCAAGACCTCTAGCTTGCCAAGGGATCCCTTGCCACTGCTCCCCATGTATCAACCCAGATGGTTTTAAAGATTCCTGAGTTGTCTGTTCCCTGATGGCAGGACCCAAGGGCATAAAGCTAGAGAGCAAGTTCGGAATGGCAAAGAGGAGAAGGTTTAGAACATAGAGTCTTCTAGAGAAGGTGGGGAGAGAGTATCTGGCCTTGTGGGCAGTTGTCATGCCAGCAGCTGGGGTGGGGAGCCTGAGGGTACCTGGAGGAAAGGATGGACACCCTGATGCTCCATAAGCCACACCCCAACCATACGAGCCTCCACATGGTCCCCAAATAGACCAAGAAGGTCCCCACCCAAGGGCCTTTGTGCTTGCTTTTCCCTCCCCCAGGACACTCTTCTACTTCTTTGACATTACTCAGGTCTCAGGGCTCAGGTCGCAAGTCAGCTTCTCAGATTGGCCTTCTCTGACCACTTTGCAGAAAACATGCACCCACCCCTAGGTCCCTCAAAAACCTATCATGTTTTTGATTTCCCCTACCGCACTTCCTTTCATATGAAGGTAGTCCATTTGTTTCTAATTTCTTGTCTTGCCCTCCTCTGTTAGACTATCAGGGACCTTATCTGGCTTTCCCCCAGTGCCTGGAAGATTACCTGGAACACAGGATTATGTCAACCCATATTGACTAGGTGAATAAATGCATGCATGCATGATTGGGTTGAGCACAAAAGTTGGGTGCGCACAAAGGTCCAGCCTTACTAATCCCGGTCGGTTCCTCACGTGAGGCCTCTGGTTTTACAGAGATAAGAACCTGTTTGGTTCCTGTTAGCCTGAGTCACCCTTTTGGAAGCTGGGCCTGGCGAGCCCTGCCTGGGTGTGTAGAAGGCAGGCAGTGGCTCTTCCTCTTCCTCTCCTCAGGTAATCCGGAAGGAAGGAGCAACTTCATTCCGGGAGGTGCTGGTGGCACAGGTACTCCCCGGTGCTTCTCCTTTCTGTGTAGCAGCTCAGTCTGGAGCCAGAGTGTAGAAGGCCTCAGAACACCTCGTATGCTACCAGGCCCTCCCCATGGCATCAGGTAAGCTCCTTCCACTCCTATTTTTCCATCTGAAAAATGGGGAGGAAACTATCGACCACTGGTGTTTACTGAGGGCAGGCTTCCAGAGAAATGTCAAGGGCATGTAGCTCCAGGCCCATGTTGGAGACCTGGCCGAGGTGGAGGCTACAGCGGGCCACACACATACACTGAGGTGAGCCCAATGCCTGTCCCGCCAGCGGGCGCCAGAGGAAGCACGTCTGCTGTGAGAAAAATCATGGAGCTGTTAGACTCTATTGGTCCTTTTCCACTGTTGACAGAGACATAGAAATTGGAGAAATATTTCTGTCAAATGAGGGCGAGAACAGTGTGAACTCAATGAGAAATACTAAAAGATGCTGACACTAGCTTACAAGAGCTGAAGGATAATACCAAAGGGTGGGGACTGGGCATTAGTGGGGACTGACTGGTTCCAGCAGCTGGTTGTCTCATAAGAATGCAGGCCCAGGTGGCCAGAACTTCTCATTTCTCAGGAGCAGTCAGATATTCTGATTTCCTTGTGTAGTAGTTTGATTAAATAAAACAATAACGTGAGCAATGGAAATACGCAGCCTACGGGCTACTGCTTTGCAGTCTGTTTAAGATCTGTGTAGGGCAGAAAAAAGATCTTAAAACTAGGGTTCTGGAGACCTAGTTCCTGTGTTTGGCCTCAAACGGCCTCTATTACTCCTTTCTGGGTCTCGTTCTTCTCAGGTCACGAGGAGGCAGGCAAACTCTCAGGGTTTCACGGGTACAGTAATAGCCGATCCTTCTGTGGGCTTACTATGAGCCGGGTGCTCTGCAGAGCTGGTTAGATGGCCTGTCTCTTCTAATGCTCACAACAACCATATGGGGAAGCACTATTATTGTTTAGTTTCAGAAGGGGGAACTTGGACACGGAAAGGTTAAGTAATTTGCCCAAGGCCAGACAGCCACTACAAGGGGAGGAGCTGGGCTCCACTGCAGACGGTCTGTCTCTTAAATCACTGTGTTGTGTTCTAGGGGTGCAGAGACTGAATGAGGTCATGGAGGGAGAAGTGCTTTGGAAACCACAAGCAGTTTTTCCAAGGGCAGCAAGGCCTCCCCTTTGGAGGAGGTGAGGCAGTCTCCAGTGGCTTGTATGAAAATGTTAGCCCGTGGTCTTGGGTATCTTTCGAATGTGTAAAGGGGGCGCCACTCCCAGAACTAGATAATGATATAATGTGAGGAAACCACTATACTTAAAAATGGTTCATTCCAAAATATTTTATTATTTTTTAAGTTTATTAATTTTGAGAGAGAGAGAGAGAGAGAGAGCGTGCACGCAAGTGGGGGAAGGGTAGAGAGTGGAACAGAAGATCTGAAGTGGGCTCTGTGCTGACATCCAGAGATCCTGATGTGGGGCTCGAACTCATGAACCATGAGATTAAAATGTGAGCCTAAACCAAGAGCTGGATGCTTAACCAACTGAGCCACCCAGGTGACCCTATTATTGTTTAAAATGTTTATTTATTTATTTATTTTGAGAGAGAGAGAGAGAGAGAGAGAGAGCAGGGGAGGGGCAGAGAGAGAGAGGGAGAGAGAGAATCCCAAACAGGCTTCCCGCTGTCAGTGCAGAGCCTGACGTGGGGCTCAATCTCATGAATCGTGAGATCATGACCTGAGCCTAAATCAAGAGTAGGATGTTCAACCGACTGAGCCACCCAGGCACCCCCAAAATATTTTAAAGTGGCACGTGGTAGGTGCTGAGTAAGTTCAAGTTCAGGAGATGAGTGTGTGTGAGCCCAGTGAAGACACCATGTTTTCCGGAAGGCCAGGGACGTGGGTGGTGCTATCCTTGCTGAGCAGAGAACAGGGCTCTGAGGAGAGAGATCATGGAGAGATTCGTAGTTTGCCTGAAGAGCTGGGAACTCGAGGGCAGAGGAGCCAGGGTGAAGGTGGGTATGTGCTTGGGACACGTCTCTTACCTCACTGGACCTCTGCTTCCTCTCTAACACCCCTGACCATACCTCTAATGTGTGTGAAGAAGGCAGGGCAGGAGGATGAGGAGGTGAAGGTGAAAATAGTGATAGTGAAAGGGTAAATCCTTTGCACAACTTACATTTGAAAACAATCTGAAGCCACTTGACGTGGACATATCTTGATTTATATAGTTGGAGGAAACAAAATGTGAATGGCTAAATTAAAAATTAACTTGATCAGAAGGGGAGTGATTGATCAATACTGTATCCGCTATGGTCTCTTTTCCTAAGTGGAAGACTCACTAAGTTTTTTGGTTCTTGTGTGCTTCATCTACGTATCTACGTACCTAATAAAATGGACCACATCTTTGGGGCGCCTGGGTGGCTCAGTTGGTTGAGCGTCTGACTTCAGCTCAGGTCATGATCTCATGGTTCGTGGGTTCCAGCCTTGCACTGGGTTCTGTGCTGACAACTTGCTCAGAGCCTGGAGCCTGCTTGGGATTCTGTGTCTCCTTCTCTCTCTGCCCCTCCCCCACTCATGGTCTGTGTCTCTCTGTCTCTCAAAAATGAATAAATGTTAAAAAAAAATTTTTTTAATGGACTACATCTCTGCTATGCAAGACACAATGATTAGCAGTTAACTGTGCCTGCGATTTGCAATCCCAGCCACCCGCCGATATATGCACCTCTTAAGGACTCATATTATAGGGTGACCAATCATCTCAGTTTTCCAGGGACTGAGGGACTTCCCAGGATGCCAGACTTTTAGTACTAACACTTAGAAAGTCCTAGAAAAACCAGGACAGTTGGCCACTCTAGTTCAAAACCAGATAAAGAGCTTTTTCTCTTTAACTTCTGTAAGGCCTTAGAATCGTCCTTTCCTACTACCGAAAAACAGACAAACTCCTAAAATGTCCAAGCAATTGTGGAATAAATTGTTGCTCTATAAGATGTGAGTTCAAACCAAAAGGAACACCATAGGAGCAAATACAATCCTTGGCTTCTGTTAACTGTGCGATGAGGCAGAGAGGAAAGAGGTCAGCTGCCTTTCTGGCAGGACTGCACTGTAAGAAAGAATACAAGAACTGGGTTCAAATGCTGCCTCCATCACCATCTGGGGCAAGTGATTTAATCTTCCTGTACCTTGATTTTTTTTATGCTACAAAGTGAGTATAAATATATATACCCATCTTGGGTCTACATTTATCCACCTTGCACAGCTGTTATGAGGACTAAGTGAGATCCATATGAAAGAATAGAACACACAGCCTGAAGCAAGCATGTAAGAAACACAGCTGTGCCCTCCCCCATTCCCTGATTCCTGTCCCTCCCTGTCTCCGTCTGCCAGTGGAGAAGCTAGCTGCCTTATAAAGCTAGTCACCATAGCCAAGAAGGCAAGAGCAAACATGTCCCTCTAGAAGCACAAGATAACTAGATAAATAATGGTTTCAGTGCAGATTCAGATCAAACCCAGAAATTGTTGAAGCAAAAAACATCTTGGAAGACTTTGAAACTTACAAGAGATTCTCAGTAAGTTTACCATTTAGACCTAGGAGGAGCGCAAGCTTCTTGTGAAGCAATGATTGATAACAGTTGACGTTATATATAATCTCCTGACCACCCTACATGGCCCAGGAGGGCATACGGGTCACCCTGATGGCTGCAGATGCCCAGGACAGAATCTGTCTGCAAAGCTGGCTTGCTGCTGTAGGGAGCTTCTAATAAGCTTCTGGATTTTGTTAAAATTGACTTGGTTACCTGGCAGGGCTGGGTAGGTGGAAACTGACAAAGAGAAGGCATGAGATATATTTGTTCCTCCTCCTGTTTGTACGAATATATTTACCCATCTCTTGGAAAGAGTAACCAGAGACTTTGTACCGTTACCTTAGTAAAAATTTCCAAAGTTTGGACAACAGCACTGCGTCTATTGTGTGCTGTGTGCTGTGACACTCACGTACTCAAGAGCTGGCTGAACATGAGACTGAGACATTACAACTTAAGGTGCACACCTGTCCACCCAAAGCTGGCGGCTTAAATTTTTACAAGTGGTGCTCGCATGACATAAATGCAGCACCAGCAGGCATAGCTGAAAACGTTTGCACCAAGATTCACTGAAGTTTCCTGATAAACTGGATTTGTCAGGAGGGATCATTTTCTGCGAGGGGGACGTGACCAGTGCGATAGGCCCCCAGGCTGAGATGGGGAGGGACTAGAGTTAAGAAATAGGATGCTTTTGGCCATCCATTTCTGTATCAGTTAGGAAGGACGTTGGGTTTAAGGTTGGTGTTGAGCAGAATAGCTACCCAGACTTCCGGTGTTTTGGCGAAACCTCAGATGTGAGGTCTTCTGGCCAAGTGTCTGCGATTTCATACTGTTGGATACATATGTTGGATACATGCCCCCTGTATCCCTGGGGGTTGCAGCTTTCTATAAGTTTGCTGTGGCCGAACCAAGAAAGAAGACATACGCAGATTTCTGTGGAAATTATGATTCCATGAAAGATGTTGAGGAGATGAAGAAGGCTGGTATCTTTCAGAGTGCAAAGTGATTTTGGAATGTAAAGAATTTCCTTGGGTTGAGTTCCATGAAAGTTTGTTGCTGATCTGTGTTCCTGAAGTATGAAACATGAATATTGGGTTATGGAATAGTTTCTCTTGATAAATAAACTAACAGATACTGTGGGGGGGGGGGGGGGGAAGAAAAAAAAAAAAAAAGAAAGAAATGGGATGCCTTTGGGTGCCTGGGTGGCTCAGTCAGTTAAGCATCTGACTTTGGTCCAGGTCATGATCTCATGGTTCGTGAGTTCGAGCCTTGCATCGGGCGAGCCCTGCTTTTCTCTCTCTCTCTTTCTCTCTCTCTCTCTCTCTCTGCCCCTTGCTTACTTGCACCTTCTCTCTAAAAAAACAAAAACAAAAACAAAAAACAACAAGAAGAAGAAGGAGAAGAAAAAGAAAAGAAATAGGACGCTTTCTTTCAAGAAAGATAGGCGAGCTGCCAAATCGGCCTCCTCTGCAGGATGCTGGCATCAGCGAGACGTGCTTGTGTGCGTTTCTCGTCAGCTTTGCATTCAGCATTGTCATGCTAGTGGCTCAAGATCATCCACGGTGGGAGTATTTACACCAGAGAAACAGGCAAATGCTACTAATGAGAACCCTTTTGGTGAGCCAGCTGTCAACACTTACCAGCACATCACCCCTCTGCCTTCAGGCTCAGTGACCCCAAACCTCACACCGAGTCTAATCCATCTGTCCACTGGCCCCACGATTATCTTAATAAGACAAATCTGACTGTCTCACCCTCTGATTCCATTTTCTCTAAGATAAATTCCCTGCCCCTTGGTGTTACATTAAAGGCCCTTCATCCTCTGACTCCTGCCCAACTTTTCAGTCACTTCTGCCCCTACCCCCCCCCCCCACAAAAGCTGTTCCAACTCCACCATCCTGAGTAATAAGACTTAAAATATAGACATCAGTGTCCACGCCTGGCCTAGGATCAACCTTCCTGCTGTGACAACTGGCAAAGCTAGCAAAATGTATTTCTAGATAATCAGAAGGTGTCAAAGAATGACCAAGGCTTTGAAGAACTACAAAAGCCCAGACAGGTGGAGGTCAGCACTGGGCCCCTTTGCCCTGGGAAGCATTGGCTGGTTTTAGAAGCCCCAGCTGAGTTTTGGACAGACTTATGGGACTGGGGGGGTGGGGGCAGGGAGAGGATAAAATGTGTACTTTAGCTCTCACTGAGGAGGAGGAGCCTCAATAAACCCCCCAGGTCTGGGCTGGGACCCGAGAGGATTGGGAGTGAACAGAAATGGAACAGTCTGCCTGGTTATTAAAGCTCTGCTCCGATCGTGTCAAGCCTCTTGGGGTTAAGGTCATGTGGGGCTTCAGTGCCTATAGCCTCACTGCCCAGAAGAAGCAAAAGTGAATCATCTCTAGATATATACACCTCTAGATGAATTGTCCGCAGCCTCAAATGATCTCTGCAGTTTTTGATATGCTACAGTGCCCAACAGTCAGTAAAAAGTAGTCAGGCATATGTAAGACAACCTGTGCACCAGAGAAAAAACAGACGGCAGAAGGAGACACAGCAGGGATTCAAATAATGAAGTTATCAGGTGCAGCCTTTACAAGAACCGTGAATACTGTGTTCAAGGATTTAAAAGACAAGATGGAAACTTTTGGCAGAGAAGTAGAAACTATACAAAAAAAAAAAAAAAGGAAGCAAATGGAAATCTTAGAACTGAAAGATGTAATTAACTGAAATTGAGAAATAGTTAGCATTTATTGAGCACTTCCTATGTGGATGGAGCTCTAGAAGCATCAACAGGGGCCCGTAGAGCCTGTGTAGTATTGCTCCAAGGACACAGACAGAGCCTGGTTTTCCTATTTCCCTTGGAGTGGGCCTTAGTCATTTCTGCAGTCACCAGTGTCTAGCAGGGCAGGGCTCGGCATGCCGAGGAAGGCACTAGATACAATTGTGATGCCTGGAGCTCCCAGGGTCCAGGGACCCGTGTGGTCGTTAAACCGAATTCAGGAACTGGAGTGAGCGGTTGAGGAGCCAGAACTGAGAACAAGTTTAGTCAGAGATTTCCTGTGGGCAGAGATCATCGGGACACCAACTATTTTGATAAGACGGAACCAAGAGAGGAATTGTGGCCATAAGCGTGAGGGGAGGGAAAGAGCCTCTCACCCCCCACTCCTTTCCTCCCCCAGCCCAGAGGGATGAGGGCCTCCCCCTTGGGAGTCCAACTGGGCGTGCAGGGCAGGGCTGACTGGCTCAGGGGCCTTGTGACTGACCTCTCTCACTTTACGTGGGGCCACAAAGCAGACGCAGTAGCTTTCTATTGTTTGTGTATTTCCTACGTGCCAGGGTCAGGGTTAAATACACCATGTGCACCATCTCAGTCCTCACAGAACCCCGTGACAAGGCTTCAATTATTAGGCCTGTCTAATGGATAATGAAACCGAGGCCAAGAGACCTGGGCCTGGGTGGCCCAGCTCATAAGTGATGGGAGGACGCAGCCCCAGGTCGGCCTGACTTGTTGGCCCGGCCCTAGGAACTCCTTCCTCTATACTCAGAACGGCCTGCCAGGACACTTCTTGGGCACAGTGGGAAAAGGGCACAGACCTGGCAAAGGTGGAGAACTCAGGGCTCTGTTCTCCAGGAGAAACCTGTCTCTTTGAATTTGGGCTAGGGACAGAGGAGCATTTACCCAGCAGCCCCAGGGGGGGTGGGACCTTGGCTTGGAGTGCTGTCTGAGGGCAGGCTCCGGGCCGCTCGGCCTCCTCTAGGCAAGTCACTTCTCTTCAGTCTTCAGGGACGTTTTTCAAGGGATGTGGATGTAACATTGAGGCACGTAGGAGAGGGTTTATCACAGTTTAGCTGCCTTTCATCTCAGAGAGGTGCTGACCAAGTTCAGGCACCTGATGATTTCTAAGTGTTCCAGAAATCATATCCCGCAATTCAGCAAATGCTGCAAGAGGCAAATAATCAAGCAGGTTCTTACACATCACCTCCTTCAGCCAGCCCTCCCCCAAGCAAACAAAACTCCCCTTTGGCCCTCAAGGGTAGATACTGTTTCTCGCATGTGTTTCAAAGGTGAATGTCTCCCTCAAGGTCACTCACCTTGTGAGAACAGAGGGGACACGTACACGCCACTTTGATCCTCAAAGGAATCACTCAGGGAGGTGATACAATTTTTGCAGAAATGTTCCACTTGCTCTGAAAGATTTGAGAAGCCTGTCTTTTTAAAAAAATTTTTTTAATTGAGGTATAATTGACATGTAACATTGTATTAGTCACAGGTGTACAACATAGTGATTTACCCAGCAGCTGTTTTATATACATAGTCATAAAAATATCTTTTATGTCTTATCTTTTATTTATACCTTTTGTGATCTACTCTCTTAGCAACTTTCAAATACGCAGTGTAGCCTTCCTCCTTGAAGGATTTTACTCTCATTTGGACACAGATGCTGATTTGTTGGTTGAACATATTTGTTGGCTGAGCTCATCAAGATCAGCTGCTGTGAACAGGATGACCACTGGCTAGGAGCCTGGAGACCTGGATTCCTGGGCATATCGTTGCCATTAACATGCTGTGTGGCCTTGGGCGGGTCCCTTTCCCTCTCTGAGTCTTAGTGTTCTTCAAAACAATGGTAGGGTGGGATAGGAGGGCTGCCGAGCTCCCATCCAGTTCTCCAATGCTTCAGTCTACATTTCTGCATTAGCGTTGTGTACTCTGATCATGCGGAAGCCCTGTCCATATTTTCCTTATCCGTAAATGGGAGTACGCATACCTTTTTCCTAACTTCTAGAATGTAGTAAGGAAAGAAGTTAATGCGTGTTAGTGCTCACTGCAGGCTAGAACTTTCCTCTCCTTCTTCCCTTCCTTTCCCTTCCTCCTTCCCTTCCTTTACCTTCCTTCTTTCCTTCCTTCCTTCCTTCCTTCCTTCCTTCCTTCCTTCCTTCCTCCTTCTCTCCCTCCCTCCCTCCTCCTTTTCACCCATGAGGAAGACGTGATCAATCCCATTCTGGGCATGAGGAGACGGAGACAGAGGCCCAAATAAGTGAAGTGACTTGTTCCAGGTCACGCGGGTAGCAAATGGCAAGTGGATCCATTTTTCTCCAGGTGCTGAATTGGCCCCATTTTCCCAAGACGATTACTTTAAAGACGCGGATAGCAGGAATAGAGCTGGCTTCAAAGCACCTCTCAGGAAGTTTGCACTACAGCAGGAGGTCCGCAAACCAGGCCAACCCTGGCCACCACCCGTTTTTGTAAATAAAGTTGTATCGGAACACAATCAGCCTGCTCATTTACAGATCGCCTCTTCTACTGTTCAAGCTACGGTAGCTGAATTGAGTAATCGTGACGGAGACAGACCCTAAAATATTTACTATCTGGTCCCTTACAGAATGTTTGCTAGTCCCTGGTCCAGAGTCCAGCAAGGGCACGCATCCTTCAAAGAATACAAAGTGACATGAGACCGTCCTGGGTGCTGAGGAACCCCACCACTTAGCTTCAGGAGAGGAGGAGTTTTGTACTTAAATCTATTTTTACAAAGTCAACAAACAGTCTCAGGATACCTGTCAGGAAGATGAGGGAGCGTTCAGTTTTCATTGTGCTCTTCTCTCAGGAACTTGGTGAGGGGGAAATAGAAAGCTCAATTTTGGGGAAATTACACAGGGGGAAAGGGGAGGGAGTCAGTTACAACACCCCATTGCGACACTCAGCACGGTTGAAAGTGACAACAACAAGGGTTTCTCATTTTGGAAATGTGAGGGCATTTCCGTTTCTCAGAGTGGGACAGGGCGGCAACAGCCTGCTTTGGGTGAGTGACTATTTTCTTTATAAGCAGCTACTCCGGGCCTGAAATGGCAGTGTCCCATTGCCTCGCCGTGGCCACAGAATGGAAATCTGCAGATGCCCCCCCAGTTACCTGATCTCTTTCCTCCTTTTCTTGTTCTATTCAGAGACAGCCTGCCATCCCTTGGGGAAGAGACCTTGCAGGATGCAAGCCTTCAGGTAAGGCCACCCCTGCAGAGGTGGGGTGGACGGACAGGAAAACGGAGCCATCGCAGCCGTCGGGGGACGTTGGCCTCCACAGCACCTGAAAACTGGGTTTGGACTGGAAAGGGATGCCCGTTATTCAGGAAAGGGGAGCCACATGCGTGGTCTTCAGGGCTTGCATTTCAGAGTAACTTGGCCAGAGACTTATTTCCCGGAGACTGGCGACTCGGTGGGTGACAGGCAGGGGCCAAGGAACCATGCTGAGGCTCTTTGCTGGGCAAAGAAGCAGACAGGGTGGCTGTGGGCAGAGCATGGCCCAGAGTCCCAGACTGCCGGCTAGCACTGCGGCTCCGTGTTGACATGGTGGAGGATCCTGCTCCTCTGGGGCCTCAGTTTCCCCATTTGTGACATGGGGTTAATGATAACCCCCTGCCTGCCTTACTGAGTCGTTGTGAACGTCAAGTAGGGCCTGAAAACTACTGTGATTTTTAAAAATTGAGCCAGGAGTTTTGTGAGATGTCACCAACACTGTGGGAATATTGGCAGGCTCTGATGCTGTCCACGTGCGCCCTCTGTCCTGTGACATCCTAGGACTGAGCCTTGTCAGGGTGACTTCACCCTCAGACTGAGTTTCTGTGCTTGAGGCTGAAGTTTGGGGTTCTGTGCATGCCTGTGTAAGTGTGTGCATGCATGTGCATGTGCATCCGGGGCAAGTCCTTCCCCTTTCCAGACATGGAAACTGCTTCACGAGATTTGCCTCTGCCTCCACCTACTGGCTGGGAGCTCCAGGAGATGCCCTTAGAGGTCTCTAGGAGAAGACTCATCTAGGAACTAAGAAAAATCTCGGAAGGTCAAATCCTCACATGTGCAAAGACCTTCACAGTTTGTCCCACTATCCCTCACTGAGCTCATGAGCTCCCCAAGGTCACCTGATGAGATGGGTGGTTTTAGCCACACTTCACGTGTGAGGAGATGAGGTACAGGTCCAAGGTCATGTGGGGGGCAGCAGGGAATGGAGTCTCTGTTAGTCCCTCTCTCAGCCCTTGACCAAGAAGAAAAGACTGGAAGTCCCTGGGTGAGCTGGAAAGGAAGCTTGTTCCCAGGGAGTGCTGCCCCTGCCAGACCCAGAGCAGCCACTGGCTGATGGGAACAGACCCTCACGGTCTAAGGCTCAGAGTGAGTTAGCTACAAGCTGCTGTGTCTCTTGAAACTGCTGTGATGGCCACTAGTCTCAGACAACTCTTTAAATTTACACTGAAATTAATAAAAATTAAATTGAATTTAAAATTCAGATCCTCAGTCCCACCACATTTCAAGAGCTCAATAGCCATATGTGGCCGGTGGCTGCCATATTGGACAGGGTAGATCTGGAACATTTCTGCACCCAGAAACTTTTATTGGATGGTGCTACTCTAGAGCATGTTTTGCTGAAGTAGAAGGTGTCTGCTCTGGGAATCAGAGGATGAATAGCAAGTGAGGAGAGGGATAGAATGTGGGTGCGCATTGGGGCACCTGGGTGTCTCAGTCCGTTAAGTGTCCAACTTCAGATCAGGTCATGATCTCATGACTCATGAGGTCGAGCCCCACATTGGGCTCTGTGCTGACAGCTCAGAGCCTGGAACGTGCTTTGGATTCTGTCTCCGTCTCTTTCTGCCCTTCCCCCACTCACGCTCTGTCTCTCTCTTAAAAGTAAATAAACATTAAAAAAAAAAAAGAATGTGATGTGGGTACACTGCTTTCCAGCTGTGGGAGTTGGGTCTGCTCCTTAATCAGTGTTGACCTCAATCTCTCCTCCATGCCATGGGTGTAACAGAAATAATCCCACACCCCTGGCAGAAAGTTGAATGTGGATCCAGTGAGCTCTGGAGCACACAGGAAGGGGTGGAGCACAGGGTTGGGCACACAGAGGTTGTTTCCCACAGCCGGGTCCTTTTGCATTTCAGAATCTGGGATGTTAACCAGAAGACCTTCTACCTAAGGAATAACCAACTGGTTGCCGGATACTTGCAAGGACCAAGTACTAAATTAGAAGGTGAGTGGTTGCCAGGAAAGTGGCTGCTGCGTGGGAACTGGGTCACTTTGCCCTGGAGTCCTTATCCTGTTCCCCCAAAACCTTAGTTTCAAAGCCCTGATCCCCATTGGGTCTTTGTGGCTGAGTGGGAAGCTGGGGGAAGCCTGGCCACTAGAGGGCGTACTTGAGGGCAGCCTCAAGAGGGTGGGAGCCTTAAAGCCTAGGTCTGGAGCCCCCACCAACTGGCACAGGGTTCCCAGGCCACAGCTGGCAGGGATAGGGCACAGAAGGTAAGATGGGCCCTTTCCCTCTGTGACTATTAAGCCTTCCATGTTGCTCTGTTGTCCAGACCCTAACTACCATCCAAAATGAATACACCATATCTAAGGCTGGGTTATGTCCCTTATTCACAGACACCACACTCAGCCATGTTCTGGTCTGTGCGCTAAACAAGCTGCATGAACACGGGCAAGCTTTGCCCCCTCCCCCACCTCAGTTTTTCCCTTTAGTAAAATGAGGCCACTGTGAGGGCATGATGGGAGATTCTTTCAGCACTAGCCTTCCGGGATGCTTTCACATCCCTATCGGCTGACTTGATACTATAGAACGGCACCATCTGATCTCCATCTTTCCACCCTGCCCCATCCCCTTGTTTTTGGCCCCCTGCCCCCTTCTGAAAGAGTGTGAGACATACCTTTCCTGTCCATCTGTTAATTCTCCTAATGAACACACTGAAGGGCAGAAAGGCTGCGATTTTCACTGCTATGTGAGGGCTCAGAGACCGCCGAGGGTAAGAGGCAGGTTCAAAGTCACTCAGGTCCCTGTAGACCAAGCCCTGGAGCCCATTATGTGCTATTTTCTGTCCTCATGGGCAGCAGACTTGGTGACCTGGAGCACCCGTATCCTGGGAAGAAGGAAGGATAGAAACCATGTGGAGCGGAATCTAGGCCACTTGGTCCTTGAGGAGTAACTGGATAGGGAGTTTGGTTTGATCTGCTATTTGAATGCGGACCAGGAAGATGGCGCCTCAGTGTCCTTCTGATCTTAGGGTTTTAGTTGGTCAGGGGGAGACAGAAAACTCTCCTGGGAGAGTCCAGGCTGCCTCCCATTCTCTCTACAACCTGACCCTCCCCTGTGCTCTTCCCCAGAAAAGTTAAACGTGGTGCCCATTGAGTCTCATGCCATGTTCCTGGGGATCCATGGGGGGAAGCTCTGCCTGGCCTGTGTCAAGTCTGGTGATGAGACTAGGCTCCAGCTGGAGGTAAGGACCTGTCTCAGATAACAAGCACCCCAAACCTGGTGGCTGGAACCACCGTAATGTGCTCTTCCTCGGGACTCTGTGGGCCAATTAGGGGGACTCAGCTGGGTAGTTCTGACCCACTCAGTGCAGCTCGCGCCCCTCCTGCAGCTGCACCCGGGAGAGAGCTCTGCTGGCGCTGGGGTGTCTAAGATGGTTTCTCACCCTCCAGGCCCTTGTTTCGGGTGCTCTCTCAGAGCTCTGTTGTCGGCTTGGGTTTCCTTACAGCATGGCGGCTGGCTTCCTACGAGGGATTTTTCCAAAATGACAAGCCTCACTGTGCAAATGCTTATCAAACCCCTGCTTGCACCATACCATTAATGTCCCATTGGCTGAAGCCCATTGCGTGGCTAAGTCTAGTCTCAGTAAGGGAGGGGGCGAAGAAGGATTGTTCATTTGGGATCTCATTCTCTGTGGGTCACTCTCTTGCCTGAGGGGCCCCAACCCGCTTAGGCTTGCCACCTTCCAGTGAAGCCAAGCTTCAGGACCCTTCTCTTCCAATCCTTATCTACTCAAACCCCTGAGTTGGCATCCTGTTCAGGGCCCTGTATTCCTTGATCCCTGCAATATTAATGGGCTGCCAGCCCTGGGAAAAGATGGCTTTGTCTTAGGTGCTTGTTGGACAAGATCTTAACCCAACGTGAGTAGCTGTGAGCATGGCACTGTCACTTGCCCCCACCAGTGGATAGGGGCACCTATCCTTCTCCACCATGCCCTCTTTCCAGAGGCATAGACCTTGACAGAGCACCAGCCTCCACATGCCTTGGTCTCTGCTGACGGTACCATGTGCTTACCAAACTTATTGGCCCATGGCTAGAGTGGCCAGATTTTTCAAAGTCAAGGTGTGACAGTGGGACAGACTCTGCTGTCCTAGGAGGTGTAGGACACGTGACTTCCTGCAGTGGTCCCAGGTCAGTGTTTCTCCAGCACTTGCTCTGGGCCAGCCAGAGGCCATGTCACGGTGGGGAGAAGGGGGCAGCACAGGACCTCCGTGCCTCCCCGTTCTCACTGCTCATGTCTTGGCTTCCAGGCAGTTAACATCACTGACCTGAGCAAGAACAAGGAGCAAGATAAGCGCTTCACGTTCATCCGCTCAGACAGCGGCCCCACCACCAGCTTCGAGTCTGCTGCCTGCCCAGGCTGGTTCCTCTGCACAGCCCTGGAGGCCGACCGGCCCGTCAGCCTCACCAACACGCCCGAGGAGGCCATGTTGGTCACCAAGTTCTACTTCCAGATGGAACGTTAGTGTGTCTGTACCTCACTTCCCCCACTCCCAACATCGATGACTCCAGAGACACGTCTCCACCCTGCCCGACGTCTCCTGGCTGTTGTGGGGCTCTGAGGAGCAGCCTCGGTGGGGTGGACCCTCAGAAGGATATGCAAGAGCCCTGCTAACAGGACTCCAGCAGCAGCCTCCTCAGCTAACCAACCTCCATGCTGCCTCCACAGCGGTCTTTCTAAAGTGCAGCTTGAGCCACAGCACTGCTCCAAGCCTTTCAGTGCTGCCTGTGGCTTCCGGACAAAAGCCAGGCGCCTTGGCCAGCCTGGCCCTCTGCTCTCCTCTCGCCGACTCCTCACCCTCCTGCCTTGCCCCAGTGTCCATGTCCCGGATCCCTCCTATCACTCGCTGGCCTGCCCAACCTTGTTTTGCAAGCTGTGGGGAAAGCTTTTAGAGTCTGTGGCAAGACGGAAGATAAGGATTTCATCTTTTTTTTTTTCAAAGCCAATTGCATCCAATTTGAAGGAGAGTCCTTTATTTGGAGACTGTCCTTTCTGGAAAGGAGCAGGGGAGGGTGAAAGCAACTCTCCTTTTTCATTTACCTGGCTTATTTTTGTAACAACTCAACCTAAACAAATGAGAAGTCAGCGTATTTTGTTGGTCCCCGCAATTTTTCTTTCTGTAACATTCCTGAAGTCTGGACTCCACTGACCAGGCCCCAGTACCAGACCTTTTACAGCTGCGGGCAGTGCTTTCCTCCCCCATCCGTCCCGTCAAAAGCTCCCAACCCCCAGGGCACAGCACAGAAGCAGCCCCCCTGGTGTTCTCTCCACGTCTCCTGGGAGGGAGGAATTGCTCTTGGACCATTTTAGCACTTCTGACATTCTGAGACTTGTTTGAAAGATGGTTGAGCCTCTATCTGTCTCCTGCACCAGACTGTGAGCTCCTGAGAGCAGGGAGCATGGCTTGTGTGTTTCAGGTCCCCGCGGGGGCCGAACACATGACCTGGCCCTTAGCAGGTGCTCAGTGAATGTGTGTTGTGTATGTTAAGTGGAAAGTTTTCTACTCCCTGTGACTTATGCTCTGTTTTACAATAAAATTTTGAAAATTCATCTACTTTGCTGGCTGTGTCTATGGTCTTGCCAGGCTTGGGGCATGGAGAGCTTAGGAAATGGGGAGTCTTTGGACCTCTGTCACTCTGGGGACTAGACCTGGCTGACTCTCTTCTAAGAGACCTTTCCTCCTTGGGCCTCACTCTTTCTGGATACAGGAGTGCAAATCTGGCCAGGAAGCGGTGTGGTACCACTGTCCACAATAGCCCCCGATAGAAAACAATGCAAACGCCTATCACAGAAGAACGAAGACATAAATCACGTATGCTCATACGACGCAATGCTCGACAGCAAAGAAAGTGGATGAATTGCAGCCGGCTGCCCTTAACAAAACAGATGCATCTTACCAGCATGATGTGGGGCACAAGAATCACAAAAGCATGCACAGAGCATGATTCCACTTACATAAAGCTAAAATAGGCAATGAGCAGTTGTGTGGAGGGATGTGTAGACAGGTGGTGCAAACATACAAAGAAGCAGGGACAGGCTGTGTCTGAAAGCAGATTTGGTGGGTGACTCCTGGGAGACAGAAGGGCAGGCAGGGCCACCCAGCCGCTTTTAGGACCCAGATGACAGTCTATTTCTTGGTATGGATATGTTTTCTGTGTGTATGTGACATTTCACAGTTCTGAAGTCTGAAAAATAAAAAGCCTTGCCCCTCTGGGGTGTGAGAAAAGGGGGCACTGGGAAATGAGGAGATCAACAGGTGGAAAATATTGAATTTGGCCCCGTGTGGTGGGCATGCAAGACCATCATTAAACACAGCTCGGCTACCAGGCGGGTGGATGGGCAGTGCTGTCCCTAATCCTGCCCGGGTTCTGCTGACTTCTGGACTTGGTCTCGGGAGTCTTGAGGGGAGCCCAGCTGGGCCATGAGCCCGCTGTGTGACTTTGGCCAGGTCTCCTCCCTCCTTGGGGCCTGCTGCTCACTTGTTCCCAGAGACAGTTGACTTGGACCGAGGGTTTGCAAGCAGCGCCCCCCTGCACTCCTCTCCAAGGCTCGAGAAACAGAATCCACAAAGCAAGACCACAAGGCGGGGCTCCACTCCTAGAACCCAGCTCTGGCCCAGCCCTCTGCTCTCTGCTTCACAAACCGGACTTCACGCGCAGCCTTGCTGGAAGGGGAGATTTCGTTGCTAAAAAAACAAACGGAATCAAACAGGTTAACAGGCAACCGTCTAGATCTCGGCTCTGGCTCCTCGGAGGAGGTCACCCTCCAGTCACCTCTCTCTTCCTCGTGTGTAAGGTGCAAGTAGCCACACCTGCTCCCCGGGGACAACATAGGGATGAAATGAGATGGTCTGGGTGCCGTGCCGTGTGTCAGAAAAGGGCGCACGTGACTGATAGATTTGCAGTCCTGGTAAAGGGAGAAGTTCAGGGTGGAAAACCCTTCCCGGGTTGATGGTGACAATAGCAGCAACACTTGTGAGGCCCTGCAGCCACCCTGCCCTCCTATTACAGAAGGGGAAACCTGAGGGTCAGACCCTTCACATGATTAGGTCAAGTAGCTGCCGCGGGTAAGTAGCAGGTGAGGCAGCGGGGGCGGGGGGGGGGGGGGGGGGGGGAAGGGAGGGGGGGGGTCAGGCCCTGATCTCTGGTATTTCCTGGCTCTCCTGTCGGCAACAGGTGCTCATGCGCAGGTTTGTTAGTGTCTTGAAGCCTCAGTTTCCTCATCTCTAAATGCAGGTAACTGCTAATGCGCAGGGCTGGCTTCTCTCATTCAGTCTTTGCACTATTACCATGGTGGTGTGCTTACCATTATTAGTTCCGCCAAGAGTCAGTGCTCAAGGGAATCTTCTCTAAAGCCTTGTTGCTCTAAGTGTGGTATACAGATCAGCAGCAGCAGCATTTGGGAGTTAAAATGCAGAGTCCCAGGCCTCGTGCCAGACTTACTGACGTAAGATCTTCTTCTTCAGCAGGTCTCCAGGTAAGTCAATGCAGGTTAAAGTTTAAGAAGTTCTGCTTCAGGGCGCCTGGGTGGCTCAGTCAGTTAAGCGTCCGACTCTTGATTTCGGCTCAGGTCATGGTCTCACAGTTCATGAGATCAAGCCTCGAGCTGGGCTCTGTGCTGACAGCGGAAGAGACTGCTTTGGAGTCTCTCTCTCCCTCTCTCTCTGCCCCTCCTTCCCACATACTCTCTCAAAATAAATAAACTTAAAAAAAATCAGCCTCAAAGCGTAGCAGTTATGCGGTATATAAACTCAGGCATATCTGTTAAACTGACTCTCATAATTATAAACCCAACCCATGTCCTCAACATCTCTCCCACTCGCTCACTGACGACACCAAAAACTCCCCTCTTAAGATCTCCTTACTCCGGCTTCAAGTGTTCTTTAAGGGAGGAAAAGCCTTAAGCCCTTTCCATCCTGCTAGAACATCGGCTCCACCCATGCAGGGATTTTCATCTGTTTTGTTCCATGATGTATCCTAAGTACCTAGATCAACACTTGGAATGTAGTGGGTGCCCAGTAAATAGTGGATGAATAAACGAGTTGGCCATTGATATATCCATTGGAATTAATGTATTGCACGGCTCCAAAAATTTGGGAAGACAGGGAACTTAGGCCAGGGAAGTTTTGAAAGAGGCCTAGAGAAAGGGAAAAGACCAGGGTGTTGCAGGTTCCAGGGATTTGGGAGCTCATCACGGAGAAAGAAATGACCACAAGGTGGCAGCACACACGGGCTTTTACTGAGCCACTCTATGACGGGTGTGCTTCCAGAGAAGTCTGTCCAGAGACTAGTCAGTAGTAAGTTGCTACTTAGGAAGAGGCAGGCATGGGGACTTGGGGGAGAGGGGACGCATGTGGCTGGGTGATGTCACTCGGCAGCACAGCGGGGAACTTCTGGGTCAGAGAGCTCCAAAGCACATCAGCAGCTTGGGGTCTTTACGGCCTGGGGCTTATCCATGGTTAGCAGATGTTGGGAACAGTTTTGTGGGGTATGCAAAGCAGGCAGGCTCTCACTGGCTAAAAACGTGCTTATTTGGGTGATGTTTAAAACTCTTAGTTGTGGAAACATTTGAGTTGGGCCTCAGGTGGGCTTTTAAGCTAATAGGTCTCAGCTACTGTGAAGAAATCAACTCCCTGGGGGCCAGTGAGCAGAGGCCACCGTTGGCTCATTTACGTGACACAGGGTCTGGGATGTGGCTCAGGAAAGGCCGGCCTGGGCAGCCTGTTAAGTGACAGTTTTGTGCAAGTAGGAGGCAGTCCCGGTGGCTGGGAGGTGGGGGGTTCAGGGTGGCAGGGGGCGGGGGTGGAGTACAGAGCACAGGGAGGAAAGATGAACAAGCATCTGAGAGGAAGGGGACCTTTTCACGTTGAGGCCTGACTGGCCTGTAGGGCCGCAGCAGAGCAGAACAGCTAATTCGAAAATTCGAAACTGAATATACAGGCCTCCAGTCTTTAAGGCCTTCAAAGTCTAGCCAGAATCTCCCTACTAACTGGCTGGGTGACCTTGGCCACACGCCGTCTCCTCTCTGGGCCTCAGTGTTCTCACTTATAAGTGGACGGGATTAGACTAGGTCTGTGGTTCTCATTAGGCTCACCTGTGGAGCCTTACCAAAAAAATGATGGCAATGCCCAACCCCACCTCCAGCGACTGGTTTGGGGGTGGTCGGGGCACACCCAGGTCAAGACCCCCTGGACCAGAAGGCTCCTGAGTTCAAGTAATCCGAGTGGCTCAGAAGGAACCCTGCCTAGTGGCATCTATAAATGCAAAGGAGAAATGGTCCTTAACTTCAGAGAAAGGCTCTTTACCAAGTCAGCACTGTATTTTGACTATATATATATATATATATATATATAGTCAAAATACATATATATATATGACTATATATATATATATATATAGTCAAAATACATATATATATATATGACTATATATATATATATATATATATATATATATATATATATATGACTATATATATATTTAAGAGAGAGAGAGAACCAGGGAGACGGGCAGAGGGAGAGAGTGAGAGAATCCTAAGCAGGTTCCATGCACAGCACAGAGCCTGATGTGGGGCTTGATCCTACAACCCTGGGATCACGACCTGAGTCGAAATCAGGAGTTGGGACGCTCAACCGACTGAACCACCCAAGTGCCCCTATTTTGACTATATTTTGAGTTGAAGGTAGGTTTTCTATCTTCTCAGTCTGGTTATGATCATCTTCAAACTTCATTTTTTTTTTTTTTTGGCATAAATTATGCCATAATAGGAGATGTTAAATTGAGGTAAAATTCTTGAAATCTTGGGGAAACCAAATAATTTTGTGTTTTCTCTTCATACAAGTGAAATCCCTAATCATAGTGGCAAATCTTAACATGCTTGATATTGAACCCAACTCTCAAAAAAGTTCGGAGATGGTGAAATATGTGTGTTATCTGCAAACCTGAGGGAGCCTAACTAGAGGGACGTTCAACTTGCAAAAGAATGTTTTGCCTCTGGGTCTTCTGTTCAATAAAGTATGTGGGGGTTAAAACAACATCAACAACAAAAAATCCAAATAAAAAAACAACCCAAGGAAGAGTTAAAAAAAAATGTCCACCAGAGGTCAGCATTTTACTGAAGATAATCCTACATGCCTGCCTGCCATCTCCACTCTGGAAAGAACCTCGAGATGATAAATAATTAGTTCAGTTCATGTGCTCAGGCTGGTGAAGGTCCACTCCTCAAAAACTCTCTAAGAAATAGCTGGGTTTTCATGCCAAGGGAAGTATATTCTCATTCAATCTATCAAACAAGCTGTAGGTCAGTCCTAATTTGAACTATTTGCCGCATAGAGTACGTGGAGGGCCTGAACCCTGATAAGTATCCAACAAATGTCTGTTTTTCCAAAGGGTGAGACTCAGGAAATTCTAAAGGTCCTCTTGTATCTGCTTGAAAATCCACATCCTGTGGTTCTGTTTCCAGCTGAGGGCCTGGTGGCCGGATGATCGGATGATCGATTGACATGTAGAATTAACCACCATGCCCCTGCCCCACTGGGGGGGAGGATACCCACCCAGCCCACCAGAACTCAACACAGGACCCCCGTTGACACTCTTTTTGTGCCGGAAAGGGGCTAATGGAGCTAACAAAAGACAGATAAGCAAAAAAAGCCGGTGAGGAACGGATCCAGATCCCTAGAGGGAACAGCCCTGCCTTCATCCTCTCCCCAGGGAAAGCTGACCCAGAGTCAGAGGACCCGGGGTAGCAGCAGAGGTCACTGATCTTAGTGGTCAGTGACCTTAAACTGTGGCACCTGTTCTTCTACCTTCACTCGGAGGGTCTCCCTGCCAAGGGATGAGAATGTCTTGTTCTCAGAGTCAAGGCACCCTCTTCCTTGGGTCTTGATGGAGTCACTCTGGCATCTTCTTTTTTCTCCTTGGCACCATTCTTTATTAGTCATGGAAGTTTTCTTTCCTTTCACCGAAGGCCTGTGGCTGAAGCCCAGGGATGGGGGGAAGTAGGCGGGGGCTAGATCCTGCCGGGCCTGGCCGGTCACGGAAAGGACCACAGTCTGTGTCCTAAGGCATGAACAGACCTTGGAAACTCTGAAGCTTACCCTGTCAGCACCCCATGTCCCATTTTGGGGCACACACTCTCTTCCTCAACACCACCGGATTCCTAGTCAACCTTCATATCCAGGTTCCTGGGCAACATTTTCCGTGAAGCCACGGAGGACCACGTGTAACCTATGTGTAACCCTCAGTAACCCACTCTCTTGAAACCTCCGCAAGAGACTGGGGCTTAGACCCCTGGTCTGCATAGGACCGATGAGGCCTTTCCAAGTGTGCGTGTTTTAACCCTCCCCTGAACGCCTGAAGGCGGGGACTCAGCATTTTGTGACCTCCAGAACACTTAAGCCACTTACCTGAAACTGATGAAAATGCTTTGCAAACATATTCCGAAGTGTGTTAATTTCATAGGCACTTCCCATTTATCTTTCCTCTTCTTAGACTACTCTACCCGGCGTGTTTCCTCTTCTTCCCTGAGGCCTCTGTACAAACGGCACCTTATCAGGTCTTTTCTGCCTGCCCCCCGCCCATCTCAAGTAGAATTCTACCCCCCAAAGCCACATGTATCTCCCTTACTTGCTATCTCTGTACCTTGTTTTATTTTTCTTTCTGGCAATGATTGCCTCTCACATGATCCATATTTTGCTTGTTTGCTTATTTAATCTATTGCCCTACTACATTTTAAGTTTCGTTAAGGCAGGGACATTTCCCCACATCAGTGCGCGATTATTAATTCAATAGTCTTCAGCAGCATCTACTCTATGTCAGTTCCTGGTGCTGGAGACAATACCCGGAGTGCTCCCTCACAAGCTTGGCCAGGACTAAAAACCAGTTCAAATATACACGCATAATTGGTAGTATTTTTACATGCTTAAAATTTGTATTCCAGTCCTTGTCTCCTTTCTTGTGGGCAGTGTTGTGAAACAACAACGCCTTTTCCTGGGGTAGCTATGGGGGCCCATGGATACCACTTGGGCATCTCTATGTCCTTATTGTGAGAGCCACGAAAATCTCAGAGATGTGACGGAATCATCTGGGAAGAAAAAGAAAGGCTTGAATCATGAAAGAAGGGTCCCAGCAGAGACAGCGTGAGCCACAATGAGAACTGACTAGGAGACGCCATCGTCCTAAACATCCGCTGGCTTCCCCACCCCGTAGTGCAGGATCCCAAGGTCCAGTCTAGCGCCTTGTTCTCGGCCCTTCTCTTTCCCTAAAGACCATTCCCCACCACTCTAGCTGCTGGCCCCCAGTGCACACCTTGCTGTTGCTGTCTCTGTAAAGGAGCTTATATCTCCTGACCTCCCTCCACCCCAGGTAGGTCCAGAGCTCACCTATGCATTTCCAAACACATCCCAAAGAGCTCTGCTAAGCACAGGGCCCATGTGCTCCAGGAGGGCCAGAACTTTCGATTGATGGCTGTGTTTCACATCAAATTCATGAGCCAGGGCTTCCAAACTTTCAGACCAGAACAAACTACCTGGTGAAAGTCCTTGTGTTTAGCCCTCTCTGAGGTGGTCAGGAGGACGTGTGCTGCCGTCAGCAGAGGGGAGGGGAGCCAGCGGCACAGAGGGCTGGTGTCCAGGTGGGCCCTTTGCTGGTAGAGAAGGTGGCGTATCGATAGAAATCCCTGATTTGAAGCCAGAAGGCTCGGGGATAAGGTCCAGCTCCACCATTGAATAGCCGGAGGATTCTGAACAAGCTACTTACACTTCTTGAAGATCATTTTATTCATTTGGAAAAGCAAGATCATACTTCCCAGAGCCGTTTTGACGATTAAATAACATACGTAAACATACTCCATATAAAAGCTCTCTGTAGAAAACCATTTTAGTAATGTTATAACCCAAGTGTCTCCAGATGTCTCTAGGCTACAGAAACAAAGCAAATCCCACCATCTGCGGGTCTGGATCCCGTTCCAGCTTTCCCTTGAGCCCCTCACTGCCCCATGACGTGAAGCCACCCCACCCCCACCCCAGAACTTCTGGAGTGACCCAGTAAGGGGCCCTCACTCATTTGGTCACCACTTACTTCCCTCCTCACCCTATTCATCAATGTCTACACCAACGGCCATCTCTCTAGATAATCCCAGAGCCTCCAGTTCCCATGGTGCCCAAGTGGGTTCTGAGACAGAGAAAGGACATCTATTTCTCCAGCTCTTGTACCACTAGATGGCACTTGTCTCTCCAAAAAGCGCTCAGTGGCCCTTCCGTTCCCAGTGAAAAACCTGGTCTGTGATCATTTGATCCGATGAGACACACATTCCCAAGAAGCGGCAGCCAGTTTCCCAAAGTCTGATCCTGATTTGGGAAGGAAACCTACGGAAGCCATGCGCAGAGATGCCGTCCTGCCTCTCCTCCTCACACTGCCCAGAGAGCCTCGTCTTCGGAGGATGGTTTCTGCTTTGCAAATGCAAAATCCAATGATGCCATTCTTCACCCAGAGCGAAGGATCCATCTGCCCCCAGTGCCTTTCCAAGCATTCATTTTTTTTTTTCTCATGACAAAATCGCTCGCTGCTTTGCAACCACGGTTTCTCACTCAACGCAATGCTTTTGAGATTCATCCACATGTTGTGGGCAATCAGATCACTTCTTTCTATTTGCTGAGCCCTATTCCAACTTAGGAATAGTTCGCAACTGTTCAGTCATGGCCTTTGGGGTTGTTTCCAGTTTTTGTATTTGATAAATGAAGCAGTTGTGAGTATCCTTTTGGATAAGTCTTCTCACTGACATTTATTTTTCATTCTCTTAGTAAACTGCTAGGAGTGGCATGTCTGAGGTCAATGGCAGATGTGTGTTTCGTTTTATAAGAAGTGGCCAAACTGCTTTCCGAAAAAGTTGCGCCTTTTTTCTACATCAGCAAAGTGACAGTTGTTTAACTTCCTTGCCAATAATTGGTATTATCAGTATTCGAATTTTAGCCATTCTTTTTGGGGGTGGGTGATGTGGTATCTCATTGTAGCTTTATTCAGCATGAATGATATGGAGCATCATTTCATGTGCTTTTTTGGCCATTTGCTTATCTTTCAGTGTAAAGTGTCTGTTCAAATCTATTGGCCTTTATTTTAATTGAGTGATGTGTCTTTTTATTGCTGATTTGTGGCACTTGATTTAACCTGGATACAATTCTTTCGTCAGATATTTTCTCCCAATCTGGAATTTGCTTGTTCATTTTCCTAACAGGGTATTTTGATGAACAGAATTGAAAAAGATTTAAGTCCAATTATTATTATAAGAAATCTTGGCAATCCCCTTACAAAGCTGCAAGAATTATCTCCTTATTTTCTTCTAGATATTTTATAGTTCCAGCTTTTATAGTTAGGTCTATGATCTATTTTGAGTTCATTTTTATGTGTGACGAGAACTGAGGCACAAGGTTCTTTTTTTTTTCTTTTGTGATAGCTTTGAGATATCATCATTCACATGGCATACAATTCAACCTTTAAAGCGTACAATCCAATGGTTTTTAGTACTGGGATGGTTAACTTTATGTGTTGGCAGAGCTAAGAGATGCCCAGGTAGCTGGTAAAACATTATTTTGGGGTGTGTCTGTCAGGGAGTTTCTGGAAGATGTTAGCATTAAATCGGTAGACTAAGTAAAGAAGATCGCCCTCACCAATGCTGGTGGACATCATCCAATCCATTGAAAAAAACCATAATGGCAGAGGAGGGGTGAATTTGCTCTCTTTGCTTGGCCTGGGATATCCGTCTTCTTCTCCTGCCCTTACATATCAGCTCCCCTGGCCTTTGGACTCAGACTGGGACTTACACCAACCGTGTTCCTGGTTCTCCAGCCTATAGATGGAGGATCAGGAGCCAATTCCTATAATAAACCTCCTGTTTCACGTAAGTCTCTCTCTATACCCTGTTGGCTCTACTTCTCCGGAGAACTCTCATATAAGCATTTGTGTAGCACTGTGCAACTATCACCACAATGATTTTCATCCTTTTCTGTACCCCAGACACAAACCCCATATTTTTACCAGTGACTTACCGTTTCCCCTTTTCCCTAGTCCTAGGCAACCAAAAATCTATGGATTTGCCTATTCTGAACATTTTATATGAATGGCATCATGCAACGTGTGGTCCTTTGTGACGGAGTTCTTTCACTTAGCAAAATGCTTCTGAAATTAATCCATATTGTCGTATCACATATCTGATGGGCTGACTGATATTCCACTGTATGTATATACTGCATTTGGTTTATTCGTTCATCAGTTGATTGACATGTGGGTTGTTCTACTTTTGGCGACTATGAATAATGTTGCTATAAACATTCCTGTACAAATTTTTGTATGGGGATATATTTTCACTTTTCTTGGGTATAAACCAAAAAGCATAATTGCTAGGTAATATGGTACTTCTAGTTCTAACCTTTGAGGGACTGCCCAACTGTTTTCCAAAGTTGCTAGATCATTTTATAATCCCACAAGCAGTATATAAGGGTTCTAGTTTCTCTACAGTCTTACCAACAGAGAGATTACCTTTTTTTTTTCAATATGTAAAATTTATTGTCAAATTGGTTTCCATACCTGTCTTTTTTATTATAGTCAACCTAATGTGTGAAGTAGTCTCTCATGGTGGTTTTGATTTGCATTTCTCTGATGGCTAATGATGTTGAACATCTTTTTTTTGTATGCTTATTAGCCATTTGTGTACCTTTCTTTGGAAAAATGTTTATTCAGACCCTTTGCCCATTTTTTAGTTGGGTTGTCTTTTTGTTATTGTTTACTCTAGATACAAGTCCCAAGGTTCATTTTTATCATAGGGATTTCTAGATGTCCCAGAACAATTTGTGGAAAGACTTTTCTTTCTCCATTGAATTACCTGGATGCCTTTGTCAGGAGGTGCCAATTGATCATATATGTGTGGATCTATATTTAGACAGTCTAATTCTGCTACATTAATCTGTTTGTCTGTCTTTATGCCATTTTGGTTTGAAGTGTTTCCTAATTTTCCCTGTGATGTCTTCTTTGACCCATGAGTTGTTTGGAGGTGTCTTGCTTGACGTGGCATTTTCTAGATAAAATACTGCTGTCGATTTGTAAATTAATTCCATTGCGATCGAGAAGATACCATCTATATGGGTTGACCTAATGAAATTTAGTGATTGTTTTATACCCAGTCTATATGGTCAGTCTTCATCCTTCTAGCCCAGAGTGCCTTGTCAATGCCCGACATACACGCAGCAGGTATGCGGTGAAAGTTTGGAGAGTGAACAAAAGAATTAATAAGTTGTAGGATTGTTGACCTGGCATCAGGCCCCCTCTAAAAAGCACCAAAGCATCAGCATTGCATGGTAATGTAGAGCATGGACCCTGGGTCCTTCTGACTTGGGCAGGTTACTTAACCTCAGTTTCCTCATTAAGTGAAAAGTTTCCTACCTCATAGGGGAGTTGCAAGGATTACATGTGTTAAGACAGGTAGAGAGCTACTGCTCTCTAGTTAACACAGTATACATTAGCTGTTGTTCCTCGTGGAGAACGTGGTCAGCTCCATTTTAGGCAGCATCAGATAAAGAGGCAGTTTCTTCGGGTCGCCAGTCTCTACCAGAGTTAAGATATCACAGGCTATGTTGGAAGAATAGAATCACTTAACTCAGACTTTCACATATGGTGCCTTAATAGCTACAGAAATAGAAACTAGATCGTGCCATGAACTGGGATCCTGGAAAATAGAAGCTTCTTGCCAATGTCAACTTATGTCTGAGGATGTGTTTGCTAAAATATGCTCGTTTCAAAACACAACTATTTGCCATCATGCCACCAATTCCCAAACCAGCGAGCAGAAGTTCTCTGTAAGTGGACAGTCACAGCTGAAATTCTGGACTCCACTCAGACCGTTTTTTCCTGCCCCCTGTGAAATACACACAAGCAGTGAGTTTGCAGGAATTCAGAGCAGCGCCCAGCTCGAGGCGTGCGCACATCTGGGTCTGGCCTCAGTTTCCGGTTTCTGGGCCCAGAGACCGAGCGGAGGGCTCCGCCGCGGGCAGCTCAGCCCGGGAGAGCGCAGGCGGGCGGCGTAGCCCGCGCCGCCGCCGTCAGACCAGTCGGACGGCTTCGCCCCCAGCCCGCCCCTCCCTGCCCGCGCCGCCGCCCTCCCTCCCGGAAACCCAGTCCCTCCCGCGAGGGCCCGAGCTGGACGCGCCCGGCCCCGCGCAGTCACCGCCCGCAGCCCTCGCGGTCCCGGCCCGCGCCTGGGCGCCGGGCCATGGGGCAGCCGGGCCGGCGGGAGAGGCCGGAGCAGGAGCCCGGCGGGAAGTGGGTAAGGGCACGTGGGGAGGCCGGGCGGGGGCGGCCCCGCCGCCCTCGACAGCGACAGTGTGCGGGACACGGGGCGCCGAGCTGGGGAGCACCTGCGCGGGGCTGTGGGGACTTGCGCTGAGGTCACCGGGGGTCTGCGGACCGGAAGAGCGGGAACAGGCCGTAGGAGGGTGGACAGTGAGCGCGGAGTGGGGGGGCGGGCTCTCAGAATCCAACCTGATCTGGTGACAGGGATGGCACACAGTGGCGACTGTGCCCCACTGGGACAGTCTGCCCGGGCCTGCCCTGCGGTGGCTCCACAGGCTCCTCCAGAGGGGCTGCATGGATCTCGGCTCCAGTATTAAAACTGGGTGACACGAGGGCTTTCCTGCTAATTTCTATTGCCCTGTGCCTCCAGTGACCTCAGACCTCCTCCCTGCCCCCTTGGATGCCGGCCCCTCTCCTTGCCCTTCTGGGTGTCTGGCCAGAAAACATCAGAGATTTCTGGAAAGGTAAACAGTGTCTGCTCAGCTGACAAACTCACATCCCCGCTCGGTTCCTTTCTGGTCTAGAATTTAGTCTGGCTTGTCCTTTTGGCAGGACGAGGGAGCCAGGATTGGGAGTTCTTTGCTGGTTTTTTCCATGCTGCAAGATGGATTTTGCTGCTCTGGTCAATGCGCTCACCCAGACCCCTGTGTCTGTGGCCTGCATGTCTAGGTCAGGAGGCCGGCATCAAAGTGAGGACCTGGGCAACTTGGGGCTCCACCTGCCCTTGAACCGCATTAGCCCAGCCCTTTCCCCAGCCCAGAGCTGATTGAATGTAATTAGCAACTAATTGAATGTCTATGAGCCCCTCTGCATAAGAAATACACCAAGGTCAAGGTTAGACGGGCGGATGGGGCTGAGTGATTCATTCTTTTCTTTCAGACCTTGTATATTCTCTATGTGGGGCCTATGAAGAAGAGTCATTCATTCATTCAACAGATTCATTCATTCATTCCACAGATATTTAGAGTGCCCACTACCAATCAGGCAATGGAAATAGGAGTTGTAGGAGAGAGGAGCAGGTGAATCACGTTATTTCAGAGACTGATAAATACTGTAAAACGAAAGAACCCGGCTGGTTGATGAGCATGGTGGTGAGACAGGTAAGAGCAATTGGCCGCTAGCTAGACAAGGAACTAGCTTTCTGAATGTCGTGGGAGGGTGGTACCATTTTCAGGCCCTCAAACTCTGGGGACTCAGGATGGGATGTCCTCCGTTTCCATGAGCAGGGACTTGTGAGCTGTCTATGAGGGGGTCAGTGAGCGGCGGATGGGTAGTGAGTAGCTCCTCTCTGGAGCCCTCAGAGTATACTTGCTGGGGAGGGGATGGCTTATATCTAAGCTTCCCTAGAACACGTGCTCTGTTGGCTGGCTCGCTCATCTGTTCATTCAACAATTCCTTACAATATGTTCCAGGCACTATTCCAGGTGTTAAGGCTACATCAGTAAACAATACAGTCTTTCTTATCACAGAGCTTATTTTCTGGTGGGGAGAAATGGACAGTAAACCACAATAACAGTGATCTGAGTGTCTTGTCAGAGAAACGCTACGAAGAGAAGCAGAGCAACTTAAGGGGTTGAAGAAGATGATGGGGCTGTTGTGTTCAACAGAGTGGTCAGGACAAGCTGTACAGAGAAGATGAAATTGGAGTGGAGACCTGCATGTAGATAAGACATAGTTATGGGGCTATCTGAGGGAAGAACATTGCAGGCAGAGGGAAGAGCGAGTGCAAAGGCCCTGAGGCATAAGTAAGGCTTGAACATGCTGGGCATACTGACCATGCTGGAGGAGCGGGTAGGAGGCCAGTGTGGCTCTGGAAGGCCAGCAGGCATTCCAGAGGCTCTCTGAAATGGGGGCTTGGCCTGATGAGCAGAGGCATCCAGGAAGGAGATGATGCCTCCTGGCTGCTGTGGCAGGAAGATTCATAGGCTCCCCAGCAAACCCAGGGTCAAGCCTCGTGGTTTACACTGAGCAGAACAGGTGATCCCCAGACATGGAGAGTGTGTCTTTTGGCGGGAGAGGCATTGCTGGCTGTTCTTACGCCCAATATCTGTCTAAAAAAAAATCATCACGGGCCCACACTAAGAGAGCTAAAGTGGGAGGCAGATCCCAAGTTTTTCAGATCAGTAAAGACTCTGGAAACTGGATATAGGGAGAAAAAACTTGCCTTCTAGGAAGATTCCAGTAATCTTTCATTCCTTAATTAGGTGATCTCAATAGGTTTAAAAGGAAAACAGTATATAATCAGTGACATTTATTTATTTATAATATTTTTTAATGTTTATTATTGAGAGACAGAGCATGAGCATGAGCATGAGCATGGGAGGGGCAGAGAGAGGAGACACAGAATCTGAAGCAGGCTCCAGGCTCTGAGCTGTCAGCACAGAGCCCCACGCGGTGCCCCAACTCAGGAACTTCGAGATCATGACCTGAGTGGAAGTCGGGCGCTTAACCGACTGAGCCACCCAGGTGCCCCATCTTTTGTTATTTTTAAGATAATATTTACAAGGGTTACAATTCTTTTAGAAAGTATTTTTAAAGGCACGACTTGCATGTGTTAGAACTTTTTATAAATGTTAATTCAAACAGCGCTTAAGGTGCACAGTGAAAAATCTCCCTCCCCCTCCTGTGCTCTGATCCTCTATTTTCCTCTTCAGAGGCAGTTTCTTGAGACTACTTCCAGAGAGACACATTCTGTTTGTAAAGGAGCATACAAGTATGTGTAACTTCTCTTTTTTTATGCAAATAGTACTAATACTCGGTTCTGCGCTTTCTCTCTTTTAAAATACTTGTTCTGATTCAGGACGCAGGGATGTACTTCACGCTTTTTAAATAAATGTGTAACGTCTCACTGAATGGATGTGCCATATTCATCTAGCCAGTCCTCTATGGCTTCTAGGTTGTTCTCATTTTTGTTTCTTTGCTTGCCAT
Source organism: Panthera onca (assembly GCF_046562875.1). Classification (NCBI taxonomy): domain Eukaryota; kingdom Metazoa; phylum Chordata; class Mammalia; order Carnivora; family Felidae; genus Panthera; species Panthera onca. The sequence continues at coordinate 38,185,449 of NC_138341.1, forward strand.
GCCAGACAATAATGTGTGAAGCGTACGTGTTCCTACATACCCGCTCACTTCTGTGACGATAGGAGAAAGTCATGAGCACAGAATGACTGGTTTGAAAGCCATGCGTAGTTTAGATTTCTGTTGATGGTGCCAGCCTGCTTTGCAGAGACACACACAGTATGACTGGGGGCTTCCGAGACAGCTTGTTTTTCCCGCCGATCTGCCAGCTTGGTGTGTTATCATTTCGCTGTTCTTGCCAATGTGACAGAGTAAAAAAAAAAACAACAAAACTGGCATCACGTTGTAGTTTTAATAAGTATGCATAGCGAGTGGTGTTAGGAGTCTCATCTGTTTTTCGCTGTTTGTCTCTGTGAACTGTTCACGTCCTTGGCCTATGGTTTAAATTGGATTTTCATCCTTCTGTTGTTGTTTTGATTGCATTAGAAGGGGTCTTACGATTTCTTCTTCATGGCTCCTGTCTAGTCCCACCGACTGCCCCTCACTGTCTTCCCCTACCTACCCTGCTTGTAAACAGCGGCCATTCTGATAGATGTATGGTACGTTTATCCCGGGATCTGGATGTATTCTAGAGAAATATATGACGTTGATTTATATATGCATGTATTTTAAACCACATAAATTGTATTGTGCTACAAATCATGATCTTCTTACTTTTGAAACCTGACGCTGTTTTTTAAAAAGATTGATCTGGGGGCGCCTGGGTGGCTCAGTCAGTTAAGCCTCCAACTTCGGCTCAGGTCATGATCTCGCGGTCAGTGAGTTCGAGCCCCGCGTCGGGCTCTGTGCTGACAGCTCAGAGCCTGGAGCCTGTTTCAGATTCTGTGTCTCCCTCTCTCTCTGACCCTCCCCCGTTCATGCTCTGTCTCTCTCTGTCTCAAAAGTAAATAAACATTAAAAAAAAATTAAAAAAAAAAAAAAAAAAAAAAGATTGATCTGACTGCTGTGTGAACCTCGGTTCATTGCCCTGATTACTGGGCTGTGTTCCCTGGCTGGGATTATTGAATTTTCCTAATAGATGATTCTTTCATATTTTATTTATTTATTTTTGTTGATTTTAGAGAGAGAGAGAGAGAGAGAGCATAAGCAGGGGAGAAGGTCAGAGGGACAGAGAAAATCCCAAACTGAGCGTGGAGCCCGACTCGGGTCTTGATCTCACGACCCTGGGTTCATGACCCCAGCCAAAATGGAGTCGGACACTCAACTGACTGGGCCACCCAGGCACCGCCTAACAGTTAATTCTTAGTGGCTTGGTCCACAGAGATTGGAGAAATGCTATTATGGGGATAGCCTCAGGGGAGGAGGAAGATTTGAGAGATGGAAAGGAGAGTGGGGAAGGGAACAGAGATGACCAAGAACACAGCGTGAGGGCACTGTGGTGCACAGAAGTACCAGGAACATTCAGGCAGAACATTCAGGTGGCGCTTCAGGCTGTGGATGTGTGGCCCAGGGAGAGGCTGGGGGTCTCAAATGCCGGTGTTGGACCTTCCCCGATGGCACCATGGGCGTAGGTCAGCAGGAAGTATTTTCAAAGGCAGGAGTGATCTGGAGGACGGGGGCCTTTTGTACACAAGAACCTGAGGGGCAGGGGGTCCCTGCGGTTCTCCTGGTGGCCGAGTGGGGAGAAGTGGCACCTGCTGGAGAGGGAGAAGCAGCAGAACTGGGTACCGGGGTCAGGAAGGGTCTGGGCTGGTGTCAGGGCCGTTAACCTGAGAAACCAGGTGGATGTGATGCCACAGACAGGACCCAGGAGGGGCAGGCGTGGGCACAGAGATGGGAAGGCATATTCACGGGCACATGGACGCACTGTTGGGCCTGCCACTAAATCGAAGCCCTGCTCATCCAGTAGAGGATTCCTGCTGGCAGTTAGGACTCTGGGCTTCAGTGAGTGAGGTCACCCTGGGCAAGAGAGGCCCGGGCAGAGCAGAGCCTGGGGCAGGCACTCTGGGAGAAGTGGATGGACAGGCTGAGCCAGACTAAGAGGCTGGGTGCACTCTCGAACTCTCCCTTTGCTGACTCCACGACTTTAGGAAGGCCTTCTCTCAGCATGGGAACCTGGGTGAGGTAGGAGGCCCTGCCTCCCCGATGTCTCCCGGTGCAGCCTTGGAGGAGGCATAGACACACAGAGGCAGACAGGAGGGAGACGGCCTCAGGCGGCGCGGGTCTGTGGGCTCTCTCTTCCCAGGGATGAGCCCTGAGGCCCTGGTGCTGTTCCCACGTGAAGCTGCCATGCCAGGCTGCCCCTCTGTCCCTGCAGGCAAGTGTGCATAGAGCATGGAAAGGTCCCTGCTAGCACCGAAAGAGCACCAAGAAGCCCAGGGCTTTGCTGCTATGGGCAGGGCTAAATCTGGGCACCCCCGGGGAAATCCGGGACCTTTCAGTGGCCCCGGGGAATGCCTTGCTCTAAGTTTTCTCACCCTCCTTCACGATGTCAGAGCATGCCCGTTCTCTGTTTTGTGTAACACCAGAGCCTTGCGCTCCTGCTAATTGTAAGCCTAAATTTCTATTCAGCAGTTAATGACTGATCAAGGCTAATTAGCGTTATAAGGAAGACTCCCAGTTCTTTCTCCAACAGAAATGCTTGAGAAGTTAGAGTCAGCGGTACACAGCGTCTACTCTTTTGTGTATCTTGTCATGATTTTTGACAGAAGAGTTTTCCACCTTCACTGTTTTAATATTTTTCCTTGACTACACACAATTTGAAAATAAAGTAGGCATTATTTGCTTCCATGGGGTCCTAAGAAATAATATCTTATGCAATCATATGTCTGTTGCATCAGTTATATTTTTTAAATGCGTATTCAAATAAAATTTATTAAAAATGTTCATTATGTGTGCCACACACCTACTTAAGCGAGCCCAGCCTTAGATTCACGGAGTCATGGAGGAGGTAGGTAATCTTTGCCCTGTAGGAGAGGGGAAAAAAACTTTTCCTCTAGCGGCTTAGATTCAGGCCGCTGAGACAGGCAAATTAAACTGACAAAAGACAGATTAACAGTAGAAAGAGGTTGGGGCGCCTGGGTGGCTCAGTCAGTTAAGCCTCAGACTCTTGATTTTGGCTCAGGTCATGATCTCACGGTTCATGGACTGAGCCCCATGTTGGGCTCTGTGCTGACAGCGTGGAGCCTGCTTGGGATCCTCTCTCTCTAGAAATACTTTCTAAAACAAAACAGTATACAGAGGCTGATTGCCATGCCCAGGAAAGCCAACCAAAGAAGTAGGGGGCTTGTTAAGTGGTTAAAAGCTTACACACCTAACTTAGGGAGAGGGAGGCAAGGAGAAAAAGGCTTCTATGGGAAGAACAGATAGGTTTCTTTAGAAAGACAAATGGGTTTTTAGAACAAATGAAGGATGAGAAAGTTTGTGATAATGTCCGTCTCTAGGGTATGGGTGGTCTTTCAGTCTCCTTCGGGGGCCGTAATCTTTCCTAGAGAAGGGATTTGGGAAAGTTTTTATTTTCCCAAAAGAAGGAATTTATGGCACCCTTATTTTCCAGAGGTTGTTGCTTCCAGTCAGGTAAGGGGAGCTCTGAGAAGACTTCTTTTTGCACCTGTCAGACCTCAGATGTCTTCACCTTTAAACAATCCTCATAGCAACTCTGGAATTCCAAGCAGGTCCCCACAGCGACAGCAGAGAGGTCCCACTTGGCAGCCACTCAGGGTGTGGTGACAGTGCGGGGTCAAATACCGTAGACACCATCGTGGGCCTCCCCATTGTACCCTAGTTCCCGCCTCCCCTGGAAAGGAGGGATGAGGTTGGCAAAGAACCTCCCAGTCTTTAAAGTGTGCAGAAATATTCAATCATTATTTAATTCAGTGTATTTAATTGTCTAGTACCTTTGTTATTTTTGCTGATGGTAAACACAACACATATTTTTTAAAAATTAGATGCGTGCCAGAAAGAGCGTGAAGAGCTTAAAATCCTGGGCACTGTTGCCACGCACAGAAAGCCGCTGCCAACCCATGTTTTGGTATTCTGTGGCCTAAATACACATGGTCTCAAAACTTGAGATCATCAGGAATATATAACTGGTTTTCTTAATAATATGCCATGGGCATCTTTCCCCTGCATTAAATACTCTCTAAACATAAGATGGTTAAGGGTGGCCGAGGTTCACCATATGGCTCTGGGCTCTACCATAATCAATTATCCAATTCCCAATCGTGGGTGAGTTTGGGAGCATTTTTGCCGTTAGAAAGAACTGCCTATCCCTGTACCGGAACAGATGTTTGTGAGTATCTGCTGGGTGCCAAGGGGGCTTGGAGACGGAGGTGACTAGCTGAAATCCCACTCACTGCTTACCTAAGGAGGGCAGACCCGTGACAAGTGGCTGCAAGGAAGGTGCCAGTCTACGAGCACAGAGCTGGAAGGGAGCCGAGGAGAGGAGCCTTGGAAGACAGAGTCCGGGGCCAGACTTTGGTCCCAAGGAAGAAGAGAGCCAGGGAGCGGTGGCCTGGGCGGCTGTCCGTGCATGTAGGGTCAGCCTCCCAAGGCTTCTGTGCTTACCACAGGATTGGGCAACCAAGTCCAAGAGGTAGAAGCTGGTCATCATCACTTCCTGCCCTTTGTCAGGAAACCAGGGGCAACACTGGTGCCCACATCTGTGTTGGGAGGTTGGTGGTAGCGTTCACCGCTGGACCAGACTCCCTTTCCTCATTGCCCTGCCTCTAAGAGATGTCTCCCTCGCATTCAAGAACTACAGGCATTAGGGAGGGAAGCCCTCACCCCACTCTGCCCCTCAGCTCTCCGCTCAGATCCCCAGGGGACCCATAGTCATGTGGGCCAGTGCAGCTATAACCATCTAACCTGCCAGAGGAATGTCGAGAGAGGCAGGTGTCCTGTCTACACTCACTGAGGCCCCAGGCTTGTGGAGGCTGGAGAGCCGAGGGAATAGGGCCTTTACGGGAAGAAGGAGCGTGTGGCTTACTCCCAGGCCTCCCTAAAGGACAGAAGTATGTAACGCAGGCAGGCACGCAGGAGCCCACTGAGGTGCTCCTGGTTTCTGCTCTCACCCTGCCCAGTAGCTGGTGCACCGCCCCCAGTCCCCCCGGAAGGATGGGAGTGAGCTGTAGCAGCTCATGAGTTTCTAAAAGCTTTGAATTGGGAGAGTTCAGTAGCGCTGCTCGCTTGGAGAGAAGCCCAGCGCCTTGACACCTGCAGTATGCAGATGGTAACGGGGTGTAGCAGAAAGCGGATTGGCTTGGGTTTGGCAGTCCCGGGTTCAGATCCAGCCAGAGTAACCGCTCAGACCCACAGCATCCTCATGTGTTCTGCAGCATGGGGATAATAACACCCCATCCCCACCCCAGCCTCGTACGGATTGGAGGTGCCGCTTGTAAAGGGCCTGGTGAATGTCAGCACAGGGGGGCCCTTGGTGAGGAGCGGTCATAAGTCAGGTGCCCATTCCTTTCCCTGCTGCCCCCCTCCTCTCACAGCCTCTCAGGAGGGCAGGCTGTGTGCCGGAATCCCCAGAACCCCTGTCCTGGAAGGTGGGCCCCATTCCCTCATCTGTGCTCAGCTTGTAAGCTGCCACCTCCCTACCTGTGCCGAGCAGCTTCCTCTGCCGGCAAACAGGAAGTCACTCACCTCAAAGGAGGCAGGAAGGGGCTGCCTGGCAAGGCTGCGTGCCCAAGGGCTGTGGTCAGGTCAGGAGGCCGGCGTCCTCTGGGCCCTGGGGATGGGGGCGGTGGGCTGGGTAGGGATCCCCAGGCACGGGGAGGGGTTGCAGATCGAAGCTCCCGCTGGCATGGACTTGGGCCAGGAACCCGTTTCCCTCCGCCTGTCCTCATCCGAGCCACACAGCCACAGAGCCAGTGCCCTCCTGGGCTGTACCCAGGGATCCCCCATCCAGAATTTTGCGCCTGGCAGCCTTGGGAAGGAGATGAGCAGAGCTGGTGGCTGCTACAGTCAGGGAGTCTGTTCTTGGAGATAGCTGTGAGCAGGAACATCCCACACCCCCAGAGGCACGCCCCTTGCACACACCAGCCCCCTGGGAGGAAAGGGAGGGGCAGATTCCATCCCCTGTGGCAGCGTTGTCCTGAAGTGATTAAGGAGGAGATGATAGGTAGCCCTCGGGTGCTCTGGAGGTGAGTGGGTGGTCCTTGCCCTTGACAAGGTCACATCACAGGTAACGTGTGGACTCATAAACACATAGAGGAGGCAGATCACTGGTGCCCCACCTGACCAGCGGCATTGCAGCCACGGGGAACCGTGTGTGTGCCAGGATCACTGGGGTGGCGGAGGGGCTGGACTGCAGGGGGCAGGCCCAGAGTCGGGGTGCAGGAGGTCCACCCCAGGTCCTCACCTCCTAATCGGTCCTCACTTTACGGCCACCTGGCTTCGGCCCCCATCGACCCCCCCTGCTCCCCCAACCCCTGCTTGTCTATAACCTCCGTGTGGCCACGTTTCATGGTCATTTTGCTCCTGCCTTACCGTCCTAGACCTTCTAGTGGCATTTGACATAGCTGACCACTTCCTCCTTCTAAAGTTATCTCCTTCCTTATCTTCTGTGATGACACACTCTCATGTTTCTGTCCCCTCCTTGGTGCCCCCTCTCACTGTCCTTTGCCTACTTGTCCCTGTTAAAGCTCCGTCAGCCCCCAGAGGGGCCCCTTCCTGCTGCTCACACGTGGCTCACTTCTGCAGCCCAGTCCTCCCTTCCCGTCCCCTCCAGGCATGGTTTCAGTTGCTTGCTTGAGTTTCACAGGTGTCTTACACCTGATATTTTAAAAAGCAAACTCTGGATTTTCTCCCCAAAGCTTCATCTCCCTGATTGTGCCATTTTTGGAAGTGCCATTTGCACCCGTCCAGGTGCTCTAGCCAGCAATCTAGAACTTGCTCCTGACTTGGCAGTGCCCTCCAAGCCACTGACCTGCCTCCCCTGGACCGCGGGAGCCCCCGGTGGTCTCCCTGTTGTCGGTGAACCCTTGACTGTCTAGTGCCCATGCAACAGCAGATGATCTTAAAAACCAGTCTGGCAGTGCCCCCTGGCCTGTCATTTCTCCACTTAGCATGCACACTGGCTGACCACTGGGGACCCTGTGGGACCTGGTCCTGCCACGCCAGCCTTGTCTTCTCCCACCATCCCCTCAGCCAGGTGACCAGCTGGCTGCCTTGCTTTCCGTCCCCTTAACTCATGGAGAACTTTCCAGTCTCAGGCAAGGAATTAGACTGACTGGTTTTTCTTCCCCAGGGGATAATGGCCCCCATGAGCATTTCTGGTCTCCTGCCGCTGTCCCTGCTGTCGTCCCCCCCTTGCTCCCCACTCCTTCCTTCCTCGGCATCCATCACCACTTACAATCATGTGTTGATTACTTAGGCCACTTGTTTATTTTCTGTTTCTGTCACTAGATTGGAAGCTCCCTGAGGACAGAGTGTGTGTTTTATTCCTGAGGGGTCAGCAGCTTCTCGCATTGGGACCACTGGAGGAAGGGGCGCTGGCTGGCCGGGGCCACATTCCGGAGAGGCCCTGTGAGGCTGGAGGCCCGGGGGGAAGGTTTGCATTCAGGCTGAGGTGACTGGGTTTGTGGCAGACACAGCTGGGCACAGCGCTGTAAAATCCCAAATACAGAAGGAGGGGCGCCTTGGGGGAGGTGATGAGCCAGGTTTGCACTGCGGGGAGTCCAAGGCACTCATGAGATAAGCCTGCCCCTAACATTTGCCAGCCCCAGGAAGTGAACAGTGGAGGGCCCCATCTGAGGTGTTCAGATATATAAAAATTATAACTGCGCCCGCCAAAGTGTTCTGTGAAGTGTGTCCTCTCCTCTTACCTCCCAGCTTAATACTGACCTGGAGGTCCAGGTTTGAATGGGGATCCTCGGCCTCCTTCGAATGTGGCTGTTGCGGCAGAGCTCACGTCCAGCCTCCGACCCCTGCCCTGGACCGCCTCCCCTCCCTCTTCCCACCCTGCACCACAGGCGCATGCGGGGGAGCAGCCTGCTACAGGTCCAAGCCCTGTCCACCCGCCCCCGTCCCTCCCCGTCCTCCGCAGTCTAGGGCTGCACAGAGCAGTGATGCAATGCCTCATGGGAGGAACAGGCCATGGGGGCCCCCGAAGCCAAGAATTCCAGGCTCCTTGGGTGCTCTGAGTATGGTGGAGGAGGGCCTGGTAGGCCTGTCCTTGTGGAGGAGGGACACAGATGGCAGAGGGGTAGAGCTGGAGTGAGGCCCTCTAAACTGTGGGCCAGGGTGGCCTCGGTCAGAAGGTGCTCTCTTCATGGGACTTGCATGCGGTGGAATCTCCTGGGCCCTTGGAATTATGAGGGGCTCGGGTGGGGCGGGGGCTTTGGAGCCTCAGCAGGGGAGGTGGTGGTTGTTGAGGCGGGAGGAGTAGCTTGTGCAGGGGGAGAAGAGAATGGTACAGGGACCATGGCTCCCCACCAGCCTTTGTCTCACGCTTGTGGACACCTGGGACCTGTGTCCTGCAGATGCATGTGGGGAACGCAGCAGTGGGGAACGGATGACAGTTCTCGTGGTCAGACACTCTGAGTTCCAATCTTAGCTCTGTGACTTCCCAGCTGTGCCACCCTAGGCAGAGGCGTAACCTCTCTGAGCCTGCCTCCAATCTGTAACGGGTATAGGGATGCTTCCTCAAGCAGGTGAGAAGAGCTGGCTGGGGTGCTATGGGGGGAGGGGGGGCGCTTCGTGACTGCAAGGCCTTTGTATCAGGCACCCCTGTTACCTATGTGAGAAGTAACGGCACACAGTTTGCAGTATCATTTGTGAAAAAACAGGCAAAGAAAAGCTGCAGGGCCCAGGGCCCTCTGTGTCCCACTGGGTGCCCTGCGAGGGACCGCCAGCTGGGGTAGAGATGAGAACCTGGTGACAGAACCACAGGGAGGAAGGGGGTGGGGCCTGTCCACAGTCCAGGGCACAGCACCTTCCCCTTTCTCTCCCGAGGCCCTTGACTGACAGTTCTCTCTGGGCCTGGTGGAGGGCCGGGGGGCCTCCAGCTAGCAGGGGCGTGGGGAGGGGGGCCAGAGGCAGTGGGCCTGGGAATGGAGGCCCCTGTCTTGTGGGCAGGAAGTGTGAGGTGCAGAGCAGCTAGGGAGCCCTGGGGAGGTTGCGGGGTGGGAGGGTGAGAGTGTCGGTGAGGAGAGCGGAAGTCGGAAGCACCGGCAGCCACATTCTCCACTCACGGACAGACGGGTGTCCGGACCTTGCATCGGGAGGGCCCGCTTATCCTTTCCTGGGTCCTCTGGAGGTGAGCAGGGCAGACCTGCTTGGGGTGGCGGCTGGGACGGAGCCGGGGGCGGCAGAGGAGGTGGACAGTCCCGTGCGGGCCCTTGTGGTAGCTGCTGGGGCAGGTGGGCAGGAAGGAGGGCTCCGTGGGCCCACTGCGTGTGCACCTGCTGTGAGCCTGGCAGGGCGTCAACCCTCAGCTTCTCTCTCCTTTCTCTCTGTCCCCCTCCTCCCTCAACCTTCCCCTCCCAATCCGGCCCTGCCTCCGATCCCGGCTCTGGCTCCCACTCACCCTGGCTGGGGGTCTGCCGTTGTGAAGAGTTAAGGGGCAGAGCGAAACTCCTTCCTGAACCTCTTGCGGGCCTCCCCAGGCCTCTGGTGACTGCTATGGCTCGGCGCCCAGGGAGGACTTGTGTGGTCAGAGGTCCCAAGTGAGCCAGGAAGAGGCTGGAGAGAAGGAAGCCAGGCGGGCCTGGGCTTTGGGACAGCTTTGAGTGCAGTCGCTCAGAATCAGCCATTAGGGGGCTCCCAGCTGTACCTCGCCTTTCGGGCCCCACCCTGAAAGAGGCTGGGTTAGTGCCAGGGACCCTGGTTGCTGGCTTGCCTGGGCAGCCTTGGTTTAGGCCTGTTGACCTGACGTGCAGCTGCCACCATTTTACTCTGAGAAGTGTCCCTGTTGGGGACACTCTAAGGCCTTCTGCTCATAGTTGTGATCCTCGCGGTGAATGGAGTCTCCAGGAGGGAAGGTCCTTCCAGGGACTCAGATCCTATGGCTGGTGTCACTCCTCTGCTAAAAAGCAGGGGAGAGTGACCTGTCAGCAGCAGGTAATAAATACCCCTCAGGACTGTTGGGCGTTAGCCAGGTTTGAAGCAATGTGCCTCAAAGGGGCACCGAGCACAGGGATTAGAACCTGGGCTGCTCGGAGACCCGAGAAGGGGTGAGGCTGCTCCGGCCTGGCCCTGAGCCCTCCTCCTGGTCCTTGTCCTTCTCAGGGAGCAGCTGCTCTGGAGACACATTGGTGTTCTGCTCTCATTCTCTCTGTCCCCCAACATCTCTGCCCCAACCCCTCTGCCCCTTATCTTCTCCATACCCCCATTCTCTCTTCCCCCTCCCATTTTTGCCCCCCCCCCCCGTTTCTCTGTACCCCATCCTGTCTGCCCCTCCCCCACCCTCCCTGCACACCCATTCTGTCTTTCTTCTCTGTTCTCCCTCTCTGCCTGAGCCCCAGCTGACCCCACCACAGGGTCCTCAGTACCACTGGAGCCTCTCTCTCTCTCTCTCTCTGCACATTTGCATGAAGGCTTCTTCCGTGTGGGCAGGATGTGGGGCTGCCCCTCGTCATGTCTCTCAGTGCTCTGGCCCCAGGTTCAGGCAGGAGCGTCTATCCTGCACCTCCAGACAAGGAACTCCTTTACTCCTCTGTTCTCCGGGGTGGCATCCCTAACCTGGCTCCTGCCTAGGGCTTCATGGGGACAGGCTACCTCCTAAATCCCTGGAGAGGCCAGGAGCCTTTGCTTTTTCCATAGGAAGGAAAAATTTCCAGGGCAAAAGGAAGGAATGTGTGCTGAGTCTGGAAGCTTAAAGGGAGTGAGAGACGGAGACATATAACCCAGATAGAAGGTTCAGGGCCTACTCCGGGAGGAGCTGAGAGCTGAGGGAGCCCACTGGGAGGGTTGTCTGTGTGCTCGTTTGTTTTGGCTTCTCTAAAAGGCCGGCAAAGCAGCAAAGGTCAACTGAGCGAGACATGCTATTTCCGAGCACCTACCGGGGGCCAGGCCAGCAGCAACTTTCAGACCCGTCCGGCTGTATCACAAATCTATAGAGTAGCTTTATTCTATCTTATTTCCTTGTTTTATAGCTAAGGAACCAGGTGAAGTTTCTTGACCAGAGTCATGCAGCTCTTTGGTCATAGTTAGGGCTTGAGTCTAGTCTGTGAGCCTCTGGACGCAGCCGGGGAGAGGTGCGGACCTTCAAGGCTTCCACCTGTCCCCTCAGGGCAGGCTCTCCCCCAGCCCCCTGCGGCCGCCCTGCACTTCAGGGTATAGGCTGTGTGCCCAAGCAGGGGGTGAAAAACAAGCCCAGCTCTCAAAAAGTACAATCCAGGTACCAACTGGTCTCCTTCTTGCCCCCAAGATCAAGGCAAAGTTGCACTGAAGCCCAGGGCGAGGTCAGGCAGGGGTGGAGGGACTCATGCCCCCTTGATTTCCTAGCGATCAGTGTCTGTGTCCCACACGCCCATCGGCCAGACCCAGCTTAGCCTCTGCAGGGCTCTCTATACAGGAGAGAGGGGGCACCACCCCTCTTCCCTCTGCCCCAGCCCCCTCCTGTTCCTTCCTCTCACTGTCTCCTGGAGCTCAAAGCATTTTGTTGGATTCTATAGAGCCATTCCACCAGAACTGAGCTTTAAATGTCCCAAGCCATCGAAGGGCCGCTTCATTTTGGAGGTAACAAAACCCACCTTAGGAAGCACCAGAGGCTTTCACCCTCCTTGGTTCTGGTTAGCATACCTGAGATGAGCGATCTCAAAAGAGATTTCACTAAACACCAGGGCTGAAAAATAAAATGAAATAAAAAGTAAAATAAGAAATTTCTAGGTGCAGGAGCCCTGGACTCTGCTCCCCAGTTCCTGGCCCACCTCTGCCTAAGAGGTGCTATCCTACCCCCGGGAAACAGGCCCTTGCTCCATTCTTGACCCTTGCCATGTCAGGCTGCCCTCACCCAGGTGATTGGCAGGACTCCTTGATGGCCATGGGAAGTGACCTCACCCCTGAGGTCATCCTACCCCTTCATTCAGGGAGGAGCAGTTCAAAAAAAGGAGGAGAGAAAGAGAGGGAGGAGAAGGGGAAGAGAGAGAGAAAGAGAAAGGAAGAAAGGGGTCAGGGGAAGAAGGACCTTCTTAAACTCTCAGTGACGTGGCTTGCACAGGTGGAGTACCAACAAGGTGCTTAAACATGTCTTCCTCGGGTCCTCTCTGTTGACTTGCTGCCTGCAAGCCAGGACCCTACCTCTGGGAAAGCTCTGCCCCAGGGCACTGGGCTTCCTGGGAGAAGGGAAGATATGATTGGTTCATGGGCAGAAGGAAGTTGTGAGGTCAAAGCGATGCTACATATCCTCCAAGCCTCAGTGTCTCCAGTCCTTTGGTAAGGTTGTTGAGGAGGGGCTTTCTGAGGATCTGTCCCTCCCACCCACTCATCCATCCATCCATCCATCCCATCTGTCCATCCATCCATCCATCCATCTATCCATCATCTATCCATCCATCATCCATCTGTTCCTCCCTTCCATCCATCCATCCATCCATCCATCCATCCATCCATCTTTCATTTATCCATCCATCATCCATCCATCCCATCCATCCATCCATCCATCTTTCCTCTCATTTCCACAAACATTTCTGGAGTACCACTTCTGAGTCAAGCAGGTACTGCACCAAACAGTGGGAAAACAGATGAATTCAAGAGACTCTGCTTCACAAGTAATTCATACTTCATTCAATTCATGAAGACCCAAGGGAAATAGATTTATGGGTGGGTAGATAGGGCGCCTGGGTGGCTCAATCGGTTAAGCATCTGACTCTTGACTTTGGCTCAGGTCATGGTCTCCCGGTTTGTGAGTTCAAGCCCCACATCAGGCTCTGTGCTGGCAATGTGGAACCTGCTAGGGATTCTGTCTCCCTCCCTCTCTGCCCCTCCCCTGCTTGCTCTCTCTCTCTCTCTCTCAAAATAAAATTAAAATTAAAAAACTTAAAAAAAAAAGATTTATGGGTGGGAAGAGAGAATGATACTTAAGAGAGCCACAGACCTGGGATCGGACCCCAGTTCCCCCACTTATCAGCTGAGTTACCTGGGCACATTTCTGACACTGTCTGAGCCTTCACTCAGCGTTATAAGTAGGGGGGAAATGTTACCATTTGTCTTATTCTTGGGGTGGCTGGCAAGACAGATGAGCCTGTAAAGCACCAAACTGGATGACTGGCACCTTGCAAGGGCTTGGTACGTTCTTTTTGCCTCCCCCATGAGGTTGGGTTGCCAGATAAAATACAGAATGCCCAGTTAATTTGAATTTTTAGAGAGTAAATTTTTAGTATAAGTATGTCCCAAATATCGAGCATCCTGTATGCTTATTTGCTAAATGTGGCAACTCTACCATGAAGTTGCATGCCGCCCATTTGGAACTGCCAGCCTAGAACTGGGAACACCTCCCACTGGACTCTGTAACCCCAGGTGTCCCACAGGTGGTCCTGAACTTCTTGAGTCAACACTAACCTTTAACTAATCCACTTGAACCAAAGTATAAGGACATGCCCTCCGCCCTGAACTTTGTAGTTGGGAGTGGGCATAACACACACACTAGCAGGATTCTGTCCTTCAGCATTTCCATACTGAGACAGGTGAACAGAGTCACAAAGAGCCTGACTTCTAGGTGCTTACATTCTGGGAACGGGAGGCAGATGAGAACCATGTGAGTAAACCACCCGCCATCACACAGTGGGGTAAATGTTCTGAAATAGAGAGTGAGGGGTGGGGTGTAACCAGGGTGAATTTAATTGATTCAGAGTCATGGCCTAGTCAAAGTGCATACCTCTTCCCCCATCAAATGCTTGATCTCTCAGTCTGTCTGTTTCCTCCCTCCATTTCCCAGTCTCCACCCCACCTCCCTCAGGCCCCAGAAATCTGCTGTCTTCTGTCTTTGGTCTCTGGAAAGCTGCTACAGCTTTTCTGATTTTTCTTTCCCCCCTCAAACCCATTGAGGAATGTCTGGTTTCTTCTGGGAAGGCAAATCCAATGATCATTTACGTCTAGCAGAGTCATGAACGTTTACCTGTATGGCTCCTTAATTCATATACATATTTATATAGAATTCTGTACATATTTGCCAAGAGGAGCATGGGGGATGTCCTTTCCACTGGCTGCTGCCAGCATTTCCCAGTCCAGTTATTGACATTTGAACGTTTCTTATCAAGTGAGTTCACTAATGGGAGTAGGAGAGTTGATGTCATCCAGGCAAAATACTCTCATGCCCACAGGGCCATGCTCTTGAGGCTGGCACGTGTTCACATACAATGTGTGGAGGAGTGAGGACTGGAGCAGAGGTGTGGGGAGGGGAGCCAGCTAAGCACAAATAGACCAGGTCCTGGTAGGGAGGGAAGGTCAGGGGAGGTCGGCCGCGGGGTCGGGGAAGTGAGCTGTAAACTGGGTGCTTCTTTCCACCTCTGCCCTAAATGGAACTTTCTGCCCGATGTTCCCTGTGCCCTGTGGGCTGCAGTGGTGGGATCTCACCTCCTCACTCATACTTGATCATTCTTCACACAGGCCTGGGGAGGGAGGTTTGGATCTGGCAGGTTGTCCAAGTATAAACAATGGGTTGTGAAGTTCACTCCTCCTTCTCCCTTGGAAGTAGGACTATGGCAGGTCTCTTACTCAGAGAGGACGGAGAGTAGAAAATGGACAGGCACCTAGGGGGAGCAAGGTAGTCAGTTATCTCCTTTGGGGCCGGCCGAGGATTTAGGGAGCAAAGCATCTGAGTCCTCAGCCTATAACTGGGGCTGGTTGGGGGGAGGGGTGTGGGGTGGAGGCAAAGAACCAAGAAGGACCCAAGGCCGAGCTAAGAGACCCATAGAAGATCAAGGGGGAGACCAGTGCACATCAGTTTGATTCAGAGCATTGAATACAAGATTAAAAATAAGAAACAGCCCCATTTTGGGGGAAAGGTAGTCTGCACAGTCACCGCCAGAACTTGGTGGCCTCGAAGGCGGGACTGGGGGCCTTTCCCAGGGGCCACAACTTCAGGATCATGAGGCCCTAGTTCAGCAATGACAGATTCTTGCTCTGACTGAGGGATGTGGCGGTTGGGGCAGAGAGGTAAAAGTCCAGAAAAGGATTCTGTTTTTGAGGGACTTTTAGGAGAATGCTCTTAAGAGGAACAAGAAACTGAAATTCACGGTGGTCCTGTGTCATTTCTGTTAGGTACCCTCCCAAAAGAGGGCACGGTGCCAAGCTGTGTTTCTAGGTGACCTTAAAGCAATAGGTTTAAACAAGAGGACCCCCACCTGACCCTGGTTTTCCAGCTCTGGGGGTTCCCATTTATTGAGCGTCTGATGGCAGGCTGTAACATAGGCAACACGTGGTTACAAGTCAGGGGCAGGTGTGTGTTTATTTGTACCTTTGTTCCCCAAAATAGTTTAATACAGCACACAAGCACACACAAGACTTCACGATAGAAACACGCAAGTGAGGAAAGTGAGCCAAAGAGAGAACAAGAAAAGGTGGGATGAAGCCGGGGATGGGTTCAGTACTGGAAATCTGTGCTCCAAGGGCCTGTGCACTTGACCCCGTACTTCCTGAGAGCCAGTACCAAGAGCGGAACAGGTTATGAGTTTCATAGCGTCCACAGGATCAAAACCAGCCACTTGTTCTGAAGAAGCAGGGCCACCCAGAGAGCCACGTAGCTTGTCCACATGCAGAGCATGGAGACGCACGCTTCTGGAAAGTACCCTGGGGCATCCCTCAGCTGCACCCAACTGGTGCGAGTGTGGCCGATGCACCGGGCAGGTCTGAGCGGATGTGGTGCAGCCCTTGGTGGTCACGGCCCTGTACCTCTCTCCTTCCCACACAGCTAGGTAGGCCCGTGGGCTGCGGGTCCTCCATCAGGAGCCCAGGCTGGCTCTAGCCCAGCGCCCCCTCTGGCCTCCACCTGCACGGTGGAAGTGAGAAGCAGCCTCCTGGCCTAGCGAAGGATGAGGCCCCAAAGACAGGAGCCCAGGGAGGCAGAAATAAGGCAGCCTGCACCTTTCTCTCCTGGGTGCCTGCTTCCCCCCCCAGGTCTCCCCGCCTCTAGTGTTGTCTGTTTGGCTCCCACACGCTTTGGTTTACGTGTGTTTTGGCTTCCGTGGCTTGCGTGCCGTTTTGAGGCACGTCCACCTTTGGTTCTTGCCAACCACTTGAGTCCCTCGGTTCTCCAATCCCAATTCCCAAGTAAATCATCTGGTTTGTCCAGTTTATCTTTTCCAGCTAAGCCCCTGGGCCACCTTCAGCCGACAGACGGGGGTCTTGGAGCGAGCAGTTGAGACTGGGTGGGGGGGGGGGTCGACAGTGCCCTCCTCACCCCGCCGTGGGGGGCTGTGGCTGGCAGCATCCCTTAGTCGGGAGCATGGATGCGGCAGGCACTCCAGACACATCTAATACACTAGACGTGTGTCTCCAGGGGCTCACAGCCTTTGCTAACCTGCATTTGCTCTGGGCACTTACAGGGTAGATGTGGGTTCCCAGCGGCACCCCAGGCCAGCGCTCCCCCTCATCCACACGATGGGATTGTGAAAGCGGACATTTCTGGGGCCTCCTGAGCAGCTTGAGCTCCGGATGATGGGTGACGACAGCCTCTCTGAACACCCCAAACCCATGGAGTTTCTCAGCCTCTCCTTGGGAGACGACCTGCGGCCGTGCCTAGGAGCAGACCTGAGGGAGACGTGCGGCCATCCCGACCCTCCCGAACCTTGTGTGGAACAGACCTGGTCCTCTGAGCCTCCAGATCCCACGAAGCCAGATGCTCCTCCCGGGGCCTCCGGCGCAGAGCCTGTGCACCTGGGGAGTGGCTCTTCCCAGGGGGGGCCCAGGCACAAGGCCGCACCCCCCGGGTCACCCAGGAGCAGCCATCCTCTGGGGAGCCCCAGGCAGAGCCAGAGCACGTCCACCCAGGTGATGTTCTGGGCGGGCATCCTGCAGGCCCAGATGTGCGTCCTGGACCTGGAGGAGGAGCTGGAGAAGACAGAAGGGCTCAGGGCTGAGCTGAGGTGCTGCATCCCCACGGCCCCTGTGGAGCTCCCCGCCTTCCCCTCCAGCCCCGCAGGCCCCCGGGGCTCGGGCCTCCACCCCAGCTCGCCCACGGAGGAGGCCTCTGGGAGAGACAGCGGCGGGCCTGAGGGGGAGAATCCGAAGCCCGTGTGGCTGAGGGAGGAAAAGCCGGACTCTTCCCCGGAGTGGGGTGCCGAGGAGGAGAGCGTCTTCTTCGACAACCCCCTCTTTTTGGAGAGCCCTGGCTCAGACACCAGTGCTTCTGGAGCTGGCTTTTCCTGGGGGTTCTCAGACTCTCACACAGATGGGAAACCCGGGCCGCAGTATCCCCAGACCCTGGAGCCCCCGCTCCCAGGAGGCGGAGTGCCGTGGGAGCTGGGCAGTGAGCCGGATCTGGGGGTTGGCACGGCTGATTGCAGCGGACACACCACACCTCCATTCCCTGTGCCCATCTACAAACCTCACTTCTTCTTGTGGGCCGTGGCTGACACCACCGAGGGGACCCCTGAAGCACCTTCTGGCTGCGGGGAGAGTGAGGTAAGCCGAGCCCTGGGGACCGACCCAAGGCTGTGCATGGGGACCCGGAAGGAAAGGCCTTTCTCTGTGGTCACGGGGCCCAGAACACTCTTCAGATGCTAGGCCTTTTGGAATGCTGAGGTAATATAGCTGAAAAGCAGGTCCGGGGCGGCCTTCAGAATTAGGAGTCCTTCGTTCGTTTTATGAACGCCATGATGTCAACAGAACACGATGGCAATTAAATGCACAAATGTCTCCATCTCACCAGCTTCAGGGGGCTGTGTCTGGACACATTTGGAGAACAAACAGCTCCTCCAATTGCAGCGTGTTCCAGGCCATTCTTCGTCTCCACCCCTCCCACCTCCAAGACCTTCCCAGCTGTAACAGGGCAGGGCTCAGCCTGCAAGATGACCTCTGCCCCTGGCCGGGAGATGTCTGTTTTAGGAGTCTTGTCCTCTCTTTTCTTGAGAGATTTTAGCATTTAGTTACTTTTAGTTCACCATCTTTCAACACCCCAACCCCCCCCACCCCCGTGTTGATAGATCAGGCCCCTGCGACAATGGCAGAGGTCCTTGAGATCAACTAGGACAAGTTACAGGGACAAGTGATGTGAGACAGCAGGGAGCAGTTTTCCCAGGGAGACCTCTGCTTAAGAGATAAGGAAAGTCAAGATGGCAGAGCAGGGCTGTAACTTTCTAATCTCTGTTTGCAAAGAACAATGCAGAAGAGCCATTAACCCAAACGGCTCTCTCACCTGACCCCAAGATCGGAGATGCTGCTGGGGACTGTTGGAGTCCCCTCACCCGAAGGCTGGGGGTGCCCAGTGTGGGCCGTTATGGCTCTGTACGTGACCCTTGTTGCTCTAGCGCCCTTGGGGTCCTCAGAGGGAAGCCTGGGAGCCCCATCCTCACAGCAAGTGGCACTTGCTCTCATCCCAGTGCCTGGGTGCTGCCACTCTCCCTAGAATCCAGCCCGTCCTGGGGCCAGTGCTGCAGCCCATGGAGGGAGGAGGCTGGGGGGCAGAGAAGGCAAGAAGTCAGTGAGCCTGGATGGGAGGCCCCGGAGGCCTTGTAGGGTGTGTTAAAGGCCCTAAGAACAGTTTCCCTCAGGTCAAACCCCTCGCCTCTCTTTTCTAAGACTTCTCTGGGAAACAGCTGTGACCCCACCGCGTCTGCAGCATCCTGTGTGGATAAAGCCTGGGACGCAGGACCTAGCCCCGCCATACATCCTTCATTACCTTGGGCAAGTCATTTCCCCTCTCTTGGCCTCCCCTGCCCCATCCGTATGGAGGAACATGAGCCCTGTGATACTAGGGCCCGGCACCAGCACTTCTGGGATGTGGGTCTTTTCCCATCCAGGATTCCTCTTCTGAACTGAGGACCCAGACTAGACTGGACTGGGGCCATGTTGTCTGGGTGGGAAGACAGCAGGGAGGGAGGGGCCCTGTTTACTCAAGTTATTCTCCCTTCCCCACCTTCCCCTCAGTGCCTCCAGGGCTCATGGAGATCCTGTGCCTCTCTCAACAGGCCCTGCCCAGCCCTGAAGGCTGGCAGACAGAAGAGGGTCCTTCCTGGCCCCGGAGGCCTCTTCTCTCCCAGGACAGAGGTGAGACCTATTATGGGCTCTGGGAAATTGGGTGATGGGAGGCTTTGGATCCAGGTGGGGACAGAGATCATCCTTGGATTCACAGGTGTCATTGAGAAGTCTCATTATATTTTCTTGGAGCCAGACAGACTTGGGGTTTAATCCTGCTTCTGCCTCTGTGACTTCATCAGGACCATGGGTTTGAAAATGCTCATTTCATAAAATAAATGAAGAAATGGACAAAAGACCCAGCGTTTCTGATGCCTGGGTCCTAGTCGTTTAGGAAGTCCTGAACCCCAGGTTGCCTCGGGACTGGAGTCTCCTGGGAGCTCTCTGGCCACTGCCTCTGCATGTGGGAGGTCACTGCCCGAAGGAGGGACAGAACGTGCTGCCCAGCTCCAGGGGAGGAGCCCCGGGGAGGGAGCTCGTGGAGGTGGCTTCCCAGGCTGTTTTCCTGGCTCTGCCGCACGCCTTTGCCCTCAGTCTGCCTCTCGCCCCGTGTCAGCTTCACTCCATGCTCTTCCTCAGGTGACAGTGATGCTGAGTGTCCCCAGGGATCTGCTCCCTGCACCTTGGCTCCTGGCTCCCCAGGGAGCCCAGCGTCTTCACCGGAACCTAGCAGCCCTGAGTCTGAGAGCAGAGGCCCTGGCCCCAGGACCAGCCCTGTGTCCTCCCAGGAAGGCAGCCCGCGGCTCTGGGGCCCCCACCAGGGCAGCAGTTTTCCCGAGTGGACACTAGATGCTTCACGCGCTTCACTCCTGGAGACAGATGGGGCAAAGCCAAGTTTCCTGGAGAAAGAGGAGGCCAGAGACGCTCCAAACCCAGGGACGGAAGTAAAGAGTGAAGGCCCAGCCAGGACTCCAGAGGCTGGAGCCGTCGTCCAGCCTGGGCGTCACTTGACTTCTACAGAAGGGTAAGTGTTAGACTAACCAGCTCTCTAATTGTGGATACATTTAGGAATGCCGTGGTCTGGACAGAGCGTGAGAAATGCACAGTGGGATTTAACACACTAATATCTATTAAGCCAGGAGTATAGGACTGGGTGCCAGAAGCTTTGGGAAATACTGAAGGGTTTGAAAGCACGAGAAACCAAGAAGCAGACAGTTACACACGTGGGGTGGGATTTGTGTGTGCTGAGGCAATGCCCTGAGAGTCTGGGCACCGGGAGAGGAGGAAGGGGAAGTGTTCGGGGAACCTGACCGGGGCCATGTGCCCAGAAAAATAGGAGTCGTGCTAGGCAGGGCTGGGGAGTGTGAAGGTCAGAGCTTGTGATGTGGGGATTACACACCGCTTTGAATTTGAGATGTCTAGGAGAAATCCATCCATGAGCCTAGGTCCAGGGTGCTGGCTAAGATCTCAGGGGAAGCCGGAACACCAAGGGGAAGTTTGACTGGAATCAAGGGGGTGGATGTTGGGGCCCATGGCAGGATTGAATAGCCCCAAAACTGTGGCTGGAGGCAGGAACAGGACACGTGGGAAGCCAGCCTAGATGTCTGCCTGCCCCGGGAGGCCGCATGAGGACTGTCAGCACCTGGGGTCTCCACCCAGGAAAGAGGTTTTGTTCTCTGGCTGGCTGAGTAGGGACATACTGAAGAGACCAGGAGACACTGGTGACAGTTCTGGTCGCACCAACTGGAAGTTTGGCCCCACTCCTAGCTCAGTGTTACTGGATGATGGGGACTGAGCCTCAGGCAGCGCCAGAAACCAAAGCATCTTCCTCATGCATCTGGAAAACTCCACTCTGGAGTCTCTGGAGGTGTTTGGAGGCTAGGTAATCAAGGGAGTCTCTCAGAATCTGAGAAGACAGGGCTTGTCATACCGAAACTCCAGTCAATTCAACCCAAAATAAAAGTAAGTAAATCTGCTTAAAATGAGAAGCATACTTTCATAGTAAATAATGAAACAAAGGCTTGATCGGGGCTTTGCTTGCTATGATGTTAAATATTACATAAATAAATAAGTTTAATCTTATTTTTAGCACAATATAGGATTAATGTTCCTGGCCTGAGTCTGCTGGCCCCACAAGATGTCTCCTTTGGGCCTGTCACAGTGAGGTCACAGAGGTTATTTTTATTATATTTTATTTTACTTTTCATTTCAATTCATTTGTTTTAATGTTTATTTTTGAGAGAGAGCGACAGAGTGTGAGTAGGGGAGGAGTAGAGAGAGGGAGACACAGAATCTGAAGCAGGCTCCAGGCTCTGAGCTGTCAGCACAGAGCTGGAGGCGGGGCTCGAATTCAGGAACTGTGAGATCATGACCTGAGCCGAAGTCAGACACTTAACCGACTGAACCACCTAGCACGCCCCTCAATTAATTTATTTTAATAACAGCTTTTTTGAGAAAGAATTCACATACCATACAATTCACCCATTTAAAGTGTCCAATTTAAGTGCAAGCAGGATGCATTGCCCCATGTCAATCCTGTGACAGTTCATATTTGCCTTATTTTTTCTACCCCCAAAGTAACTCCCCATTGTAACAACGCTAATCGACTAGGTCGTTCCTATAAACGTATTTTCGGGCTTGCTCAGCTGGGTATTCACATAGTTCCGTTTAGATGTGACAAATGTGTCATTATTTTTCTTCTCTTCAGTTGTCCAGTGGACTAAATCCTCCAGTTCCTTGTTTGTCAGTGGCTTTCCATGTGATTCCTGGAACCTTCTGGCATCACTTACACGGACTTCATGAAATTAAACGTTTTTTTGGCGAGATTTGTAATTTCACTTTTCAGTGGGTCTCTGTTATGCTGGCCCCGCCTTGCTGGGTGCGTTAGAAGCCTCAGGAAGCAGTGAGGAATGAGCAGCAAAGACATGCCCCGGGAAGGGGGGTGGGCAGCCGGAGATGGACGTTTGTGTTAAGGAGAGAGTGCTGTCGAGTGCAGCCTAATTTTATAAGTGGCCGGCTGATCAGTGAACATTTTCACGTTCTGATGAGTTTTGCTTACCCGTACAGCCCCCTAACCGTGGTCACGTGGATAATGAGTGGGCATATCACGAGATACTCGCCCCCCCTCCCCTCCCCGGTTGTCATACTGCAGGGAACCGGAGGAGTCAGGGAGAGGCTGGGCTCGGTGACTTCCAGGGTTCTAGCTGCCAGGCTCTGAGTGTTCCCTGAGTCTGTCGGGGTTGCCTGGGCCCCTGTAAGCTCACCATCTGGGCTCCTGTGGTGACGGCTTCCTTTATCGCGGGACTGCCAGTGTGAGAAGGGAGAGGTCGGAAGCCGCCTCTTTGACTCCCGAGCTGTAGCTGTGCCTGAAGCCGGGCTGGCTTCCTGTGCTTCCCTCCTCCTTGCACCTTCCGTGGCTCCAGCTCTAGGAGTGAAGCCTGGGGCTGGGGCTGGCAGGGGGAAGAGGGCACGGAGGCGACACGGGCAGGGCAGGACAGGTGAGGGAGATGAGTGGCTGGTGGGGTTTGGAGAGACAAATGCCATCCCTCCTGGGGATGGATTAAATACCACTGATGTCTTCAAAGGGGACACCTGCCACCTCAGATGAACTAGGCTCAGAACATCCTGGTGGTTTGCCCGGGAAAGTGCCGGGTGCTAAGCTTGGCTCCAGCCCTTGCAGGCTGGATTCTCCTGGTGCCCAGGCCAGGCCAGGCCAAGCAGGCTGTGACGCTGCCTCTTTCCCCGATGAGGCCCTGGTCCAGCTTCCCTCGGCCCCCACCGCTCAAGGCCCTGGAGCTCTAGCTCGCCTGATGAGCTCTGGGCAGGGACTCTGAGGCATGGATATGGAATATCCCTTCCAGGACTGACCTGTAGGGACACTTGCCCCATACGCCTTCCTGTCCAGCCCCCGTGGTAGTCTGAGCACACTGTTGGACTTTTGCAGGCTTTCTGAGAGCCCCATGCCCCAAGCACAGTCCCCAGAGGAAGGCCAAAGGCCACAGGCTGGAGACAAGCTGGCGAATGGTGTCAGGACCGACAAGGTGGCCTGGAACTTGGCCTCTCGCCTCTATCACCTGGAAGGCTTCCGGAAGTCTGAAGTGGCTGCCTACCTACAGAAGAAGTAAGGGGCTTTGAGCCTGAGCAAGGCTGGAGGCCAAGTCAGGGGAGGGAGGAGTGGTTGGTAGACTCCATCCGCCGGTCGCCCCTCCTGTCCCTGTGTCCCTGCTGCCCCACTGCTGACCTTCATCCCGTCATTCCTGTCCCAATCCATGCCTCCCCCCATCCCCTTGCCCTGCCTGCCTCTTCCTCTTCATCACGCGTGTCACCGCTTGTCCATACTCTTGAGCCCTGCTTAGAGCCAGTGGACCGGCCCCCTTGTCTCCCCTACCCAACTCCTCGTGTCCTCCCCACTCGATGTTGGATGGTGCCAGTGGCAGACCAGAGCCCTGCTGCCCCCTTGCCCCCTCGTCCTCTTGGGACGTGTGCAGGCCCTGGGGCCCCGACCCCCAGTGCAGGCTTCATGCCCATTTCCTGTCCACAGCAATGACTTCAGCAGGGCTGTGGCTGAGGAGTACTTGTCCTTCTTCCAGTTTGGAGGCCAGAGCCTGGACCGCGCCCTCCGGTAAGACCCCCGGGCCCTCTCTGGGGTGGAGGGATGGCTGGGAGGTGGCAGCACTGGCGAGGGCTGGAATCTTGATCGCCCCCCGGCTCTGGCGCCTGCTGGCTGCCCCAGCCTGGGCTCCATCCTGGACTCTGGCCCTCCTTCCAGGGTCTTCCTGCAGGCCCTGGTGCTCAGTGGGGAGACTCAGGAGCGGGAGCGAATCCTCTACCAGTTCTCCAAACGCTTCCATTACTGCAATCCTGGGGTCTTCTCCTCTGCAGGTAGGAAGGGGCTGGCCCTGAAGGCAGGGCAGGGGGGTCCTGGGGTGCCTGGGAGGGGGTTGCATGGAAGTGTCCCCTGGTCCACTCAGGAGCTCACTGGGTAGCTGCTGGTGGGAGTGTCTGGGGGACTGTGGAGAACCAGAGAAGCATTTGGGGGTCACCCCACCCAGCACGGGCAGGTGGAAACACGGGAGTCCCGGTTCCAATGAGCTTTCTCTGCACTCACCTCCCTCTGGAGCAGATTCTGTACACACCTTGACCTGTGCCATCATGCTCCTTAACACGGACCTGCATGGACAGGTGAGAGGGCGGGGGTGCAGGAAGAGGGGGGTTGAGGCCAGAGGCCCGGGGTGGAGTCATGGAAGGGCCCCGGGGGAGGTAGGTCTGGAGAACTGGAGAAGGTTCCAGAGTGTCCGCCTGGGGGGTTATTCTGTTGGGGTGGGGAGTGTGTGCCAGCAGTCCCCCTCCTCTGCATGGGCCACAGAACATTGGGAAGAGCATGACTTGCCAAGAATTCATAACCAACCTGAACGGCCTGTGTGACGGCGGGAACTTCCCCAAGGAGCTGCTGAAGGTATGGTGGGGAGGGAGGGTGCCGGGGTGGGGGGGCGCTCCCTGGGCTCACGGTGCCAGGGGCTCCCAGCCTGGGCCTGCCTCTGCTGCATTATCTTTGGGAGGACAGGCTTGTGTATGGAAGGTCCCAAAGCGTGGGTCCTAGCCAGCCGCATCAGCACCACCTTGGTATTTGTCGGCTTGTGGAAATTCACAGGCTCCCTGCCTCAGACCTACTGAATTAGAATCTCTGGGGCTGGGGCCCCTAAAATGTTCTCTTAGGCTTCCCGGCGATTCTGAGGCTTGGGGAATGCAAGGAGCACTGGTTTCTTGGTCCTCTGAATGAACAAAGGGCAGTTTGAAGTCTAAGACTTAGGAACCAGAGGTTCTAGGGTTTGAATTGTTGTCCCTTGGCCCACTTGGGCTCCTCCTGGGGTAGCAACCACTTTATGGTGTGGTTATCACAGTGAAATAAAGGTTGTCAGGTGCTCAGAGCGGGGCGAGGCACACAGCATGCTTTTCATAAGCAGTGTTGGCCCTGGTTCTTTTGTCTGTGGGGTGAACATTTCTTGCACCCTTGCTGTGTGCTAGGCATTGCCAGGGCTCCAGAGGCATGCAAGCAGGATGCATCGACACGAATACTCTTTGTTATATCATTTCAATGTTCCGGCACCTCATTTATTCATTCGTTCACCGTATATTTATTGCCCCCGTCAGTCAGCCGTTCCTGCTGTGTCCCATGGGCGGGATGGTATGTGGATGATTCATCTTCTCAGGAGAACTAGCTCAGGCCTCACTAAGCTCAGGTAGGGACTAGGATTGCTTTGCTCACCTTGTCTCCAGCATCTGGCATGGTGCCTGGCACACGGTGAAGGCTCCGTAAATGGTTGCACGCCTGCATGGGTACGTGGATGCATGAATGAGCTTCCCGCTCAAGGAAGGGCAGCTGTGTTGGGGGTGGATGAGGCCGACTGCGGCCTGCCCTTGTCCTACTGATGCCAGGTGGAGTTTGGGCCCCACAGGCCGAGGCTCCCTGCCCACTGTGTGCCTTCTCTTCTAGGCCTTCTACTGGTCTATCCGAAGTGAGAAGCTTGAATGGGCTGTGTAAGTGACAGTCCCCTTCCCCCCACTCCCCACCCCTTCCCTGTCTCTGGGCCTGTCCTCCCTCCACCTGCCCACCTGAGAGTTGGAGGAGCCCCAAGGCCCCGGACAGTGCTCCCCCACTGAGTGAGGGCCAGTTTCAAAGCAGGTGGAGGAACCTAGGTCACATCTGGAGGTGGGGCTGGGGATGACAGGAACGGATGAGCTGGCTTGGAAGGACTGACTCCTCTTGGGAGGTCCTGGGTGATCTGGCTCCCCAGTGAGAGAGAGGGTGGAGGGTGCTGAGGCTATGGGTGCCTCCTGGTGGCCTTTGCCCGGCCAGTACCCCCAGCCTGATTCTCTGATGTCCAGGGACGAAGAAGACGCAGCCAGACCAGAGAAGGCCCAGCTGTCTCCCGCTGCGGGCAAGATGAACAAGCCCTTCCTGCAGTTGGCCCAGAACCCCATGGCACCCACCTACAAGCAGGGCATCCTGGCCCGGAAGATGCATCATGATGCAGATGGCAAGAAGAGTGAGTGCTGCCCTGTCACTGTGCGGGGCTTACGTCTGCCATTGAACCAGAGTGTGTGCGTGCGTACTACAGTGGCTATGTACGGGTGTGCGGAGAGATTGCACAGGTCAGGGACCGGCGCCTGTGTTCTTTCCTTGCTGGTGACCGTGTGCTGGGTGCTATGTAAGATGCCAGGGGGTGGGGGCGCGGGGACAAGACAGACCCTGCCCTCCAGGGTCCCTGTGGTGAGGGGAAGTCAGACAGTCGCATCGGTGTCTGGGATAAAAGGTAGAGATTGGTAAGTGGTGTAGGGAGGGTAAGATCAAATACGGGGGGGTGTGGAGAAGGGCTAGGTTTTGGTTTTGTTTGGGGGATGAGATGTGGGGGACAGGGACGGGTCAGGCTTCTGGGACATGATGGTATCTGAGCTGAACCTTGGAGGAACGGAGGGCAAGAGGGCATTCCCTGTAGACAAAGGAGTAGACGCAGTTTGCTCTGAATGGGGGTGTGTGTGACAGAGAACAGAAGGAGGTGCATTTGGCCTCATCCCTCAGACAGGTGAAGGCTTTAGAGCAGGCCAGCAACAGGACCGGAGCCAGGCTGGGAGGGGACTCTAGGGAAGGAGGCCTTCTTCTGCTTGAGGACTGAGTCCCTGTGCCTCTCTGGATGAGACCAGAACGATGTCTAGTGGGACTGTTCTCGTGGGTGGGAGTGTTCGGAGAGGGGGCGGCCGGCGTGGACATCGCTTTTGTTGTTTGTTGATTGCCTGGGTGTGAGGCATGGCGCGTGCTTGCTTGTGACTGTGTTTTGTTGTGTTGCTATGCTGCGTGTTTCCGTGGACCCTGGGCAGGGACTGAGTTGGTGGGGGAGGGGGCCGTGTGTGTCTACGTGTCTGGATGGGGCGCCCACCTTTGTGTACTCCTGGGGCAGCGCCGTGGGGCAAGCGCGGCTGGAAGATGTTCCACACCTTGCTTCGGGGGATGGTTCTCTACTTCCTGAAGGTAGGAACGGGGTGCACACCCCTGACGGGCAGGGTGGGGGAACAGGGAAAGGCCCAGGATGGTTTGGAGGGTGGGCAACAGATGATAACCTCTTTTCTGGGCCCCTGGGCCCCGTGGCAGGGAGAGGACCACTGCCCTGCAGAGGAGAGTTTGGTGGGGCAGATGGTGGACGAGCCCGTGGGGGTGCACCACTCGCTGGCCACCCCGGCCATCCATTACACCAAGAGGCCGCACGTCTTCCAGCTGCGGACTGCCGACTGGCGGCTCTACCTCTTCCAGGCACCGTAAGTCCTCCCGGGGTGACAGCAGCAAAGCCCCCGCTCTCCTCTCCCCATCTCTTGCTCACCCTCTGATGGCTGCTGGCCTCTCCTCTCCCCATCCCTTGCTCACCCTCTGATGGCTGCTGGCCGGGGCCCGGCGGGAGTGGCCTTCTTCACCAGGAAGCCTGAGAATGCTGGAGCCTTTGGAAGGGGTCCTAGGGCGGCCCCAGAGGCTGGTGCTGCCTGCTGGCCTTCCCTGACCCCGGCTGCTTCCCCAGTGCATCTGCCTCCCGCGTGTAAGTCCCGGTCAAGCCTCCCAATTCCGAGCGGAGGATTCCAGGAAGCCTCTAGCAACTGAGCACTGGCTTGGACATTTGGTCTACAATCTATTGCTTTCCCAGATTTTCCTCTTTGAAGGATGACTAACACCACCAGCAGAGGTCAGCCACCTCGATCAGTGGCAGCGCTTCTGGCTTTTTGAGGCGCTGGGTCCTGAAGCAGACCTGGAAGACTGTGCAGACCAGACCGCAGGAAGCTGGGGGCGAGGGGAGGGGCGGGACCGACCCTGTGACCTTGGGGACCCACGGCCTCCTCTGCCCGCAGCACTGCTAAGGAGATGAATTCCTGGATCGCGCGCATCAACCTGGCCGCCGCCACGCACTCGGCGCCGCCCTTCCCCGCAGCGGTGGGCTCCCAGCGCAGATTCGTCAGGCCCATCCTGCCTGTGGGCCCCGCGCAGAGCTCCCTGGTACAGCCCCCGGAAAGGCCGGGTGCGGCGGGGAAGGGCGCTGCGCGGGACGCGGGACGAGAGGGGAGGTGGGAGGGAGGGGCTGCGCACCTGGGCCCGGGAACGAAGTGGGGCTTGCGATGGGCTGTGCACCTGGGCTCGGGAACGGAGGGGAGCAGAGAAACAGCTTCCCCCTCTGCCTCCCGCTCCCAGGAGGAGCAGCATCGATCCCACGAGAACTGCCTGGACGCTGCCTCCGATGACCTGTTGGATCTGCAGAGGAACTTACCGGAGCGGCGCGGCCGCAGCCGAGAGTTGGAAGAGTACCGCTTGCGGAAGGAGTACCTGGAGTATGAGGTCAGGCGCCGAGTCTCCGCCCGCCCGGCTCGCTCCCGCTCCCTCGGTTGGGCCCTCTGCCGCCCTCTCGTGGCCGCATCCGTCCTTGCAGCCTTAGTTTCCCCGGCTGCCCTGGCGGAGAGAGGCCCTGTAGGCACCAGCGCGGGCAGGGGCTTGCGCGAAGTGTGCGTGTCCTTGTGCCCTCAGACCTCTTCACTTCTTGTCGTGGGGGCACCCAGCAGCTGCTTGGCTGTCCGCAAACACTCACAGGGGACGTTCTTTTTATAACTTTCTTTCACCCAAGAGTATACTGTATTTGGCTTTCCCTAAATAGAAGGAAAAACGATTTCAGTTGAATGATCTCCCCTAATACCTACCTAATACTAATAAGCAGTATTTATGGAGCTTGTGTTACTTGCCTCTATTATCTTGTTTAGTTGTCTGACAACTCTGAGGTAGGGACTGTTGTCCTGACTTTACAGATGAGGAAACTGAGGCAAAGAGATTAAACAACTTGACCGAAAAGGATGAATTCACATGCCGCTCCAGTCAGGGCCGAGCCTCATTTATATTAGCCCAATGATCGATGCCAAAATGGCTTATCCCTGACTCCCTCACCCAGATTCTGCTACGGCCTCTCATCCGTGCACCTTCTGGGACCCTATGCCCGAGGGGTAGGTGAGGGGCACTGCTGTGCACACTGGGCCTCACGCTGCCCTCTCCCTGCCTGTGACCAGCTGCAACCCGTAGCCAAGCCCCTGGCCCTCCCCAGACCTCACTCCCCTCTGTAGAGAGCAGAGACAATGCTGCGTGGGCCCCCCAGCCACCCAGGGCTGGGCTGAGGGTCCAGTGGGGTGGAAGACGGGAACGCGCTTAGTACGCTGGGACCTGTATCCCAAGGCTGCTAGTTACGGAGGCCTCAGGAGTGTTAAACAGATGAAGGGTAGTTAGCATCTCTCTCTCCAGATGCCAACTGTTAAAATGCTATTCAGACTCAATTAGGCTTCAGTACAGATGTGAGCTGTTTGTGCGCCGTGCTGCACAGATCAGGCCTAGCGGGTTATGGGTCTTTTAGTGCCTCAGAGATGTAGCACGTTCTGGAGACGTTAGTTACAGCCCTACAAGGCGGTGGCGGTTAGAATAGGGCTGGGCTGGCGGGGGTCCGGATGATACTATCCAGGTAACCCCAGGGCTCGGATGCGAGGCTGCCGTGTTCTGCAGTCTGGTTGCTGGAGCGTGGGACAGACATTGGCTGTTGGTCTAGCCCTCTTCCTCACACGTGTGAGCCGTCTGCCCCTCGAGATTCCAGCTTCCTCCTACCCTGCAGCCAGGGAAGCGCTAAGGTGGCGGGGCCCGTGTGTTGCAGAAAACCCGCTACGAGACGTACGTGCAGCTGCTGGTGGCCCGTCTTCACTACCCCTCCGATGACCTGGACCTGTGGGAAGAGCAGCTGGGGAGGGAAGCCGGAGGCACTCAGGAGCCCAAGCCCAGCCTGAAGAAATCCCACTCGAGCCCGTCCCTGCACCAGGACGAGGCCCCCACCACGGCCAAGGTGAAGCGCAACATCTCAGAGCGCAGAACTTACCGGAAGATCATCCCCAAGAGGAACCGCAATCAGCTGTGAAGCCGACGCCACCTCCCAGACTCTGGCCCCTGCTCGGGGTGGACCTGAGACCCCACGGAGGAGGCTTGTTTCAGTGGGTCCGTGGTGGGGGACGAGGCCTACCCCTTTCCCACGGAAGGACAACCCCCGTTCCCCTGTGGTCCTCGCTCCCTCCTGCGTTCACTGGAGCTTTCCCAAACTGCTGCGCCCACCCCCACGGCAGCCCCCAGCTGCCCTGGTCCCCGGTCACTTCCGAGGGAGGAGGGAGGTCCGGGGTTTGGCTGCACTCCCGTGTCACTCTCTACCCTTCCACAATCCAGAGTGGCCACATTTCTTGGGCCTGGGGGCAGCTTAGCACTCATTTGAGCATCGGAGTACCCCTGGGCTTCCAGAGAGAAGCTGGGGCAGAGGAAGCCTCTGGGCAGTCAAGTTAGGGGAGCCATAGTCCTGAGGAAGATCTTGCTCTGGGGATCAGGTGACCTGCTGTGAGAGGTCCTGGGAGAACCCAGCCAGCCCCCGGTGACAGAGAGCAGGGTTGCTCAGTGCCACCCCCTGACAGGTAGGCTTTTCGGGCAGGGACTCAGCTCAGTGAGGCTGACTCTGGGGCCCTGGGCCTTTGTCTCCTTCCCCCCCGATAAGCATCCGTGCACCAGGGGCAAATGAGACAGGCCCACGTCACACACACAATTGCTAATCATCGGAGCAGAGCCAATGGTGGGCAGTGAGGGCCAGAAGGGGTTGGGGCCTCCAGAGCTCTGTGGAGAGGCCTGGGAACAAGGGGCCTTTGTTTCACCAGAGCAGGGAAGGAGGTTCTCCAGGTTGGGACCCTGAGAGAGGCTGAGGGGCAAGAGGTGGTGTTGTACCCCTTGGGGGCTCTCTCGGAAGGAGCTTGTCTGAGAGCTGTGAGGGCCAGTGGAAGCCTGGCTCCCTCCCACACACCCCATTCCTTGCATTTCATTTCCGAGGAGGGGCCCCAGGTTCCCTTCCGGTCCCCTCCCCCTCCTGCACCCTCTGCCCCCCTGCCAGCTCACAGGGGGCTTTGCTGCCCTCCCTGGGAAGTCCCCTTGTGCTGCCCTCTGGCTGCCTTAGGAGGCCAGCTAGGGCTGGGCTCTGGGGGAGGTTCCGGACACTCAGGGACCTCGGGCTCTGCCTGCGGGAAGGAGGCTGGGCTGGAGGAGCGGGCCACCATTGTCTCTGTTCAGCCAAGTGTGCGAGCAGGCCGCCGGCCAAGAGGGGCCTCTGCTGCCTGTCTGCCGCCTGCTGGCTGACGCACTGCCTCTCCAGCCTTCCCGCCGGGGGGGGCCCCCCTCCTCCCGTCCACGCTTGTCACCAGCCCCAGGACCTGAACTCTACCAAGTGGGGCTGGCCCTTGGGGACTGTGAGGGGTGTCTGGCCAGGGCCCAGGGCTGGGCCAGGTACCCAGTGGGCACACACTAAACGCAGGCCAGTAAAGAAGCAGGTGTGCGTGCATATGTGAGGAAGGGGAGGGCCGTCCTAGGACACACCTGTGCCTAAGCGTGTCTGCATGTGAATGCGTAGGTCTGCGTGCATGTGTGTGGGACGGAGTCACACATTTATAGGCTGTCAGCGCTGGGGGGACCTCAGAATCATCTGTTCATTCCACTCATTCATGCATTCATTTCACAAATACTATTGACCATTTCTTATGGGCCAGTACTAGCAGATTCCAAAATCACTTGAACACGTCTCTGGCCTCAGGAGGTAACAGTCCTGTGGTCTTGTTCCCTGCTGTCCATACAGAGCCACACTTTATCTTGCTGGTAAAGACCCATTCCCACCCTTTGCTCAGGGATTCAGATTCAGTAGGTCTGGGTCAGGGTCACGGATACGTATTTTTAAAGCAGCCTGGGTCACTGATGTGCAGCTAATAGGTGAAAACCTAGCATCAGGTGGATGTGACTTGCCCTGGGACTGATGCTTACAAGCTTGGCCTTGAGTGGATTATTTGACCTCACTGAACGTGTATCCTTATTTCTAAAACCAGAATAAAAGGCAGAGGCGTGCCTGCGTTTGTGCATACGTGTGGCCCTTCTATGCACCTTCGCTCATGTAGAACCGGTGCCTCTCTTTCACCCCGGGGAACATGAAGCCTTCAGAGAGATGGGGACTGCAGGGCCCTGCCTGGTCAATGCTGTGTAGGCTTGGCTTGGCCTGGAGGCCTGGGGAGGTGGAGACCGGGTGGTTAGGCTGCAGTTCTGACATGTGGCCACGAGAGGGCGGGCTTGCGTCTTTCAAGCTTCTGGAGCCCAGGGGCCCAGCTGCAGAGCACTGCTCCTTGAAGAAGAGGAAGTTAGTCTGTATGTCCCCGGGGCCATCACCAGAACCAGGACCTCCCACTTCCCTACACGCACAGTGTTCCAGGCCGGGCCTCCCACCTTGTGGAGAAGTTGGCCAAGCAAGGATTGGGACTCTGACATCTTCCTGCAGATGGAGAGGGAAAGGGTTTCTGGAGCTGTGTGGACGCGGCCTGGAGTTCCCTACACAGCTGTCCCTACAAAAGTGAAAACTGAGTGAGCTCCAAGTCCCAATCGTGAGGTGTGGGGCAGATCCAACGCACGGGCCTCTGTCTGACCTTGTGTCCACCCTCACTTCCTTTTCCACCTGGGAAGTGGGTTTGGTGGGTCTCTGCAGAAAAGACAGGTTCGTGGTGATGAGCTCAGGCTCCGTGAGGCTGGCTGAAGTTTGGTTCCTCTCCCTTCTAGGGGGGGCTCAGCCTCCAGGGCCCACCGCGACCCAGGTGATACCCCAGATGTGATCTCTTCCTCGTGTCCCAGCATCTCTGTGTGGCTTTCTACTGATAACCTTCATTTGTTGGTTGTTTGCCGGGCACCGGGAAAGAGTGAAAGGCCACTGAGGTCCAAGGCTTGGGTCCTTTCCTTTGGCGGCCAGAGTCAGATGGAGACGACAGGTGGGCTATGTTGGAAGGAGCTGGGCTGGAGGACTGGGATTAGCCAGGGTGAGGGAAACATGGCCATAAGTGTGGGCCCAGGCCGGGTCATACGGGACCTTGCATGCGGCTGAGGAGTGTGCTTTACCAGCAGAAGAGGCAAAGGCTCGTGGCTTGGGGGGCAGCCAGCCTGGGAAAAGGCTTTAAGAAAATGAAATGACTTGAGTGAATACGGCTGATAAGTAGGGTCAGAATATGGCCTGGGGACATTCTCTATAACTATGCAACTTTTCTGTGAGTTTAAAAAAGAAAAAGAAAAGGCCTGGAAACTTAGGACAGCCTGGCAGTCCCACATCTGGTCCTTCTCCCTCCCTTGTCCCCCACCCCCACATGCACGCTGGCACGCACTTGCACGTACTTCTGGGTCTCCTCAATGCCACACTCTCCATAACCGCTCCTCTGCCAACTTTTCTGGATGCCTCTGCCCGCTTGCTCACACCTTTATCTGTTTGACTTGCGAACAACTTCCAACATCCTCTGTACCCTTCCGTGAAATGGGGACACACCAGAAGGACCACTGATGACACTCAGTCGTCAAATCCAATGTCTTCTCAGCCTTCATCCCCCTCACCTCTCAGCGACCTCTGACCCACAGACCTGTCTGACCCTGCACGATGCCCAACGCAATCTGGTCTCAGCAACCGGGACCTGGAGTCAGACTGCCCGGGGTTGAGTCCCAGCTGTCCCTTTTGTGGCTCTCTGACCACATGCCAGTTACTTGGCCTCATATGCTTTGGTTTGCTTCTCTATCAAATGCGGATAATGACACCATGTACCTCACAGGGTCCTTGTGAGGAATAAGTATAATTATGCACATAAACATCTCAGAACAATGCCTGGCACAGAAGGAAAGCTTAGCAAGTTAGCTATTAGTACGCGGCCTTGCCAGTCTTACCACATGAGCCCTCCCCTCCTTGGGGCCCTGCTTAGGTTCTGCTCTTACAATTCAAGGCCTTGACTTTCCCTCTGCCTGGAAGTTGCAAACAACAAATCTTAACTCCAATAGGCTTTAGCAAAAAAAGGACATTTAATGGCTCCCATAAAGGGACAGTCTCTATCCAGGTCAGATGACGCTCGAGCTAGGGCTCCACGCGGAGCAGGCCCCCCACTGCCCTCTGTTCTTCTGAGCTCCATCTCCCAGGCTAGGAGGCAGGAGCAGCACTCACGGTAGCAAGATGGCCCTCGTAGCTACCACCTTCTTGGTGCAAGCCTAGCACATAGAAACTATCTGCTCCTTGGAAAGTTCAAACTCAAGTCCAGGAACAGAGTCCCTCTGAGCTGCCCACTTTGAGCCATGTGCCCATCTCTGAGCCAATCACTAGGGTCAGGGGCCTAGGGTAATCAGAGTCCACCTTCTGAGATGGGGGTGGTGGTGAGGTAGTGTCACCCCAAAAGATGGGGACTGGGACCAGCGGCTGAGAAATTATGAGTACTGCTAGTCCCAGGAAGGGGAGGAAACCAACGATCTGGAGGCCTTCTCCTCCAGGACCTTCCTTGAGCCCTGCTCCCCCAGTTCAGTCTGTCTCCCTTCCCCTGTCCTCCTCTTATCCCCTGCCCTCTTCTTTCTGTCTCCGCTCCCAGTAGAACATAGGCTTCCCAAGGGTAGAAGCAGGGCATGTTGGTTTCCATTGCTCTGAGCCCAACTCGTACAGTCAAGAAGTGTAAATCTCGAAACTGTATCCTCCCTGGGCTTCCAGCCTCCGTGTTCTCCTGGCTCTCCTACTTTCTTACATGGTCTTTTACTGTCTTTCTTCCACTTGCTTCTCCCACCCCCGAAGTCAGCCTTCCCCAAAGGCGCAACCTTCTGGAGGCCTTCAGGATAGCTTCTGGGAAAGCCTCGTGATGTCGGCTTTCAGCTCTGATCTCTGTTCTGCTTTTCAGACCCGGGGGTCTAACTGTGCAGGACGCAGCCCTCAATCTTCCTGGAGATGGTAAGTTTCCATACAGATGTACTCCCCTGTTTCTAGTGATGATTCTGTGACAGTTCTGTGACAGTTCTGTGACAGCTGATTTGAGAGGCAACGTACCAGGATTATGAGGATATTTGAGCCAAATGGGCTTCTGCCTCACCGGCAGTGTCAGGTAGACGTTTCTGGTTTCCTGATGTCTTTGTCTCTGTCTGGTGAGACAAGGACAGGGTCTGGAGGAAGTACGTGGACAGAAAAGCGATGACTCTTTCATTCAGCGAACGAGGACAGGTGAGAGTGAAAGTCCTTCCACCTGGCCACCAAGGGGCTCGAGGCTCATTTACAGATCAACTGCGGTGGCCCAGGACCACTCTTTGTATATTTCCCGTGGGCCTGATGCTTTATTTCTTATTTGTATTTTCCTAATTTATTACATGCATTTCCTGTGAGCTGTCTCAAATCCTCTCTGGAACAAGGTGAGGAATACATTAATATTTAAAATAAAATAAACAAAATGTCAGTGTGTGTGTGTGTGTGTGTGTGTGTATGTGTCTTAGGTTGGAAATTCCTTAAGGGCAGGGACCATGTCTGTTTATACAGCACCTGGCACAGTGTCAAATTGAAGCTTAACAAATGCATTTTGATGAAGAGGGAGAAAGAAGCTGTCTGCAGGAAGATAGGGAGATTTAGACTGCACCCTCCAGCTACCCTTCCACCAAAGCCCCTTTTTCGCAAGGGGTGCCCTTCATACTCTCTGTTCCTGACCATCCAGGTTCCCTCCTGTCATCCCTGCCCTGTCCCCACTCCTCATGACCAACCCTGTCCTCATCCACACCTGCTCTCTTACAGATGTGCCCCTTACCCACACAAACACAGCTCCAGACACACCTCGCTCGGGGCTTCCCCCCAAAACACCCTGCCCACCCTTTCACCCGCTGCCCCAGCCCCACAGGCTCAGCCAAGGCTGGGCAGCAGCGTGTGGTGCTAGGAAATGCCACCGGCGGAGCCGTTGGAGGTGCTGTCCCTACTCGTGCCTTGGCCCCGTGGGGGCCTCCAGCCAGGCGGGGACCTGGCAGAGGGAGGGAGAGGATAAGCCGCTTCAAAACTCCAGATGCAGCAGTTAAAAAGAGGACAGAGGCAATGATCCTTCAAATTGCCACATCTGTATAATCTGCCTTTTATTTTCTGCTTCATGAAGTTTTATTTCCTATTATTTATTCACCTCCCCGCCCTCCCCTCCCCCGCCTCCGCTCCTCCTTAGCAGGCGACATGCTCAGATGGGCCCTGAGCCTTGGCCTGGGTCTCAGCCCACCCCCACCCAACCCCCACCCTGGGCCGGCTGCTGGGAGAAGGCACCTGCTCCCCCCTCCTATGGTGCCCCCCCATCCTTGTGCTGCGGCCCCTACAGGCCCCTCCCTCCACCCTCCAAGGGGAGCTTGGCTGCAGTGTGATGGGGGGAAGGGATCAGGGATGTGAGGCCTGTCCCCCAAGACGGCTGACACTGCCACCACCACTTAGCAGGAGCTTATGGGAAAGAAGAGCCCAAGGCCCTGGAACCCACAGCCAGGGGGTCTCCATCCCTATGTACCCTCTCCCCGCCCTCCTCTCCTGTGCCTCATTTCCCACCCTCAAGGCCTCTTCCTTCTGCTCTTCCAGGCTGTGATCAGAGAGCTGGGTGGGGGGTGGCCTGCTGAGCAGGGGCGTATTGAGATGGGAAGAAGGGGGACCAGCCAAGCCTGCACTGGGAGGGACAGCTGCCCAGCTGTTTAGGACCTGAGCCCCCTTGTCCTGCAGGAACAAAGAAGCCGCTCTGAGAAAGACCCAGGCTGGAGTGCGGGGAGAGGGTGTTTGGGAAAGATCGTCTACATTTTGCATTCCCCTCACCTAGCACCCTCCTTATCCCTCCTGGGGACACACAAGCACAGGAGAACAGCCCTTTTCTGGAAAGAGAGGTTTGGCTTTTAGGCCCTGTGGGTTCAGGGTTTGCAGTTGGTGTTCTTAGTGGCTGCTTCCTGGAGAAGACAGGGATGCCAGAGAAAGGCCTGGCAGGGGCAGGGAGGATTTCGCAAATATCTGAAACCTGAAGGCACTTCACATCACCTCTCTCAAGGCCTTCATCACCTTCCCGCCTTGTTCTGTCATAGTGGCTTTCAGTAAAATCTCAGTTCTAAGTTCGGAGGGAGGTGGGGTGGGGTGGGGTGGGGGATGGTGTAATCCAATCGGATTCATCTTGTTTTCCAGTAGATGCCTGTCACAGTCTGGCACATAGTAGGTGGGTCGGGAAAGACTCCCAAATGAATGAATGAATCAATGGATGGGAGGGCTCAGCAGACTTTCCCTGCCCCAGCCTCTGTTAACTGTGGCTTATTAGTCTCATCTGGTTTCTGCCCCAGCCCTGGAATCCTTTTGAAGCCTGGCTTAGTTCCTCCAGCTGAGACGGGGCCCCTGGGTGAGTAGGGCACCAAAAGCCACCCCGTCCCCACCCAACAGAGACGCAATTCCAAATACGGCAATATGGTGCTTCCTATGGGGTTCAGTGGAAAATTACCTGGGGAATTTGGAAGAAAGAGGGCTTCATACCTGAACCAGTCAGATGAGGCCGGTAATGCCTTTCACTGACCCAGGCAACCACTGAATCACAATGTTAAGGCCGGACATCATCTCGGCCCAAGCCACACATTTTACAGCTGAGGAAACTGGCCTCCCCTGGGGTCTCCAATGGGGAGGAGATGGGGAGGGGCCAGAGCCCCGCACCCCAGCTCTGGGCTCCTTAGCGCCATCACTGGCCACTCGCTCTGGGGGAAGGGTGGGAGAAACAGAGGTGATGGCCAGGGGCCCCGTTATGATGACAAGAACTAGCAGGTTCCAGTACCCCCCAGAGTCAGTCTCTACACTGGCAGGCAGAGCAGCCCTTTTCCTTGGCATCGGCAGCTAGTTTCACCAGCCCTTCTTTCTTTCTTAAGCTTTTCTCTTTCTCTTCCTTTCTTTCCGTTGGTGGGGAAATGAGTTTCCATTCAGACCAAGCTCACCCCTTCAGGGACAATTTCTTTCCCCGCGGGGGCATCAGATCCCCTGGAGGCCGATCGATAGATCGGGCCCAAGGAACTTTCTGGCCACACTCCTTGGGCTGGGGCCGCGGGGTGCTCTCATCTCCCCAGGGGGGCCTATGTTGGGGAGCCGAGGCCTCCCAGGAGATGGGGTGGGGGGCGGGGGATGGAAGGGTGGAGGGGTGGGGGGAGGCACAGGCTTGGAGGTGGTGGGAAGATAGGAGACCCGAACGTGACTTCCCGGTCTAAGCTCCGGGCAAGGCCCGGGGCGTAAGTTAAGCTTGCTAACAATGCCCCCCTCCCCAAGGCAAACAAACGAAAACCAAACAAAAAAAGATTTATTTGCAAATGAACAGCGGCTCCCGTAGGAGGCCTGGGCGGCGGGCTGTGGGCCCGTGTGCGTGACTGTGAGCGCCCGGTGGGCCCGGCTCCCTCACGCGGGGGAGGGTGCCTTGGCTGTGGGGGAGGAGGACGTGGAAGTGGGGGGTCTCGGAGCGGGTGGGGGCCGGAGGCGCGGCGGGGGGAGGGTGTTGGCTTCACGCTGGTACTAGTTTGATTTATCCCTAATGAGTTCTCAGCACATGGCTGCTCCTGGCGCACTCCGGGGGCCAGCGCGGCCTCCCGCGGGCCCCAGCCCGCCCCGACTCCAGAACAGCCGCCGCTCGCTCAGAAAAGAGCCAATTTCCACACTGCACAGTCCGCTTCACTCAAGGGGAAATCACATTTCCCTGGGAGAGCCGCAGGCAGTCACTCCACAGCCTGGCCAGCTGCCACCAGGCACAGATGCGGGGGAGCAGGGCCCCGCTCCCCCTCTCCCCTCGCCCAAAGCCCCGCTTCCCGCCGCCCGCGGCCCCGAGCCCCTGCCCCAAATCTCCGGACAGCCTCTCAGCGGCCTCTGCTGCTTTGCAAGACCAGGAGAGAGGGTGCCGTCCAGGGGAGGATGCTGGCCCGGAGGGGACCGGCCTTGCCCGCTTCCTCCGGCTTCTTAGAAGGCCAGGCGGCTGGTTCCGTCCAGGGGCTGGGGCACGTGGAGGCGGGGTTGAATGTGGTGGGTCTGCCTTCAGGAGACAAGGCCTCCGTGCCTGTGTCCCACGGTCCCCCAAACAGCCAGGGGAACAGAAGAAGGTAATGAGAAGAACAAGAAGCCAAAAGATAAGCAGATGGAGAGAAGAGACGCACGTCCTGGCATTTGTGGAGCAGGACGCAGGACCTCTAAGCCCTTCCCGAGCGGTCACTTCCTCTCTCACGTGTCCACACCCCTGCGGGACGCAAATGGGGGCGGAAGGAATCCTTTGCTCCGGACCCAGCGGAGGAGGAACTGGAATAAGAAACTAAGAGATGCAAAATGTCAGGACAAAGAGGTGAGAGAGGTTGAGGGACGGGGTTCTCCACAAGAATCACAGCTATGGTCACTCAGCCTGGTCACTCCCTGTGGAGGGTGACGCATGAACTGCGGGCAGAGGAACAGTTAGATCCCCTATAGATGGAAGTGCTTTGTGACCCTAAAGGTAGGACGGCAGCTGCCAAGGGATGGCCGGCAGAGAAACTCACGGCCAAGGACTGCGGAAACGGGGTCAACCCTGGTGCTCCTGGGCCCAGTCCTACCGCCTCCGCCTGTAGCCTGACCTCTGGTCCTTCCATCCAGCACTGTTTGCCCTGTCAGGAGAGCATGGAAGTGCCCTGGGTGCTCACGTGCCTGCCATCCCTCCCCACAAAGTAAAAGCCGCCTGAGGTCTCTGCAGAAGCCTGGCCACATCCAGGTATCAAGGCCCTAGATTAGGATGCAGAGTTGGCCTTAGATTAGGGGTTGGGCTGTGGTCCCTGCTCCTCTGAATGGCCTTGAAAAAGTCAAGTAATCGTTTGCTCTCAGTTTCTCCATGTGCAAAATGGGGCCGATGTTCAGAATCAGAGACAAAAATTGATATGAATGAGCTTTATAAACAAAGACTAAGCCTATGTGGAGGATTAGGACGTCTTCTGAGGATGAGGGAAGATGGGGGTGGGGGTGGGGGGACAGTTAAGTAGGGAGTGAAGGGGGACCGGACAGGGACCTCCAATCCCCCTTGGCCTCCCTCTGCTCCTGAAGCTCAGTCCCACCGACCAGGGGGTATTGTGATCTCCAGGCCCCTCCTCCTGCACCCACCCCAAAGGACAAGGACATCAGGAGTCTCCTAAAGAGGACCTAGGTGTGTACACGTGTGCATTGGGGGAGGGAAGCAGGAGGATGACGTGGGCCGGCAGGAAAGCAGCAGCCCTAGCAAGTGCCTCGACTTCCCTGGTCTCCTACTTCCTGTCTGAAAACTGTGGCCACTGACTGCTCTTGTCTGAGCTTGTTGCCAGGGTGAAGCGCGTGCCCGCACGCGAGGGACAGAAAATTCACTTTCGTTGCTAACAACTCGTGGCAAGGATATTGGAGAAGGGAGAGAGGGGTTGGAACCCGCCTGGGGCTGGCCTTGGAGGCAAGACTCGCAGCTGCCCCTGTCCTCACCCCTGCAGGCTGTGGGGTCAGACTGGAGCGTCCACACAGCTCCAACCCACCTTAGAAAGGGGGGCGGGGGGTTCTGTCTGCTCCACCTGGTGGCCCCGGGGGGTTTGAGCCGCTCTGTGTCTTAGCCGGAAGCTGTTCAGCTGCCTGCGGGGGCTGCCTGGC
The DNA here is from genome assembly GCF_046562875.1 of Panthera onca. NCBI lineage: Eukaryota > Metazoa > Chordata > Mammalia > Carnivora > Felidae > Panthera > Panthera onca. Next base: position 38,225,930 of record NC_138341.1, read on the forward strand.
CCACTCAGACCTCTCGGAGCTTCTGGTACCCTGGGCTGGCCCCCCTGCGCTAGGAGGGGCAGAGGGGGTGTGGGGAGGTGTGGTGGGCGGTGGGGGTCACTGAAGGGGATGGAGTGAAGACGAAATGATGGAACAGGAGCTGGGAGAGCTGCCTGGAAACCTGAGGAGGCCTCCCCACACCGGCTGTGACTGGGATTGCTTTGGTTGCGAGGCAGGTGGGTGCCTCTCTCGCCCGCTCAGGCCCAAGCCTCACCTCAAATCCTCCTCCGCACACGCTCTACTCCCACAAGTCTTCGCAGAAACCAGGGCCTGACCTTGCTCCCCGGCAAACCGACCCCCTCACATGCAGCTACTCACAGGTGCTTCCCACATTCCCGCGTCTCCTCCCTCCTCACAATCCTTTACCCCCGCCGGGGCCACCCCAACTTCTCCCAACACTGCCCCCAGTGCTGGGGCACCTCCAGTCGTCGCTTTCCCCCAATACAGAAACGACTCTGTTTTCTGAGACCCAAAGGGGGGACCATGGTTTGACTGTGGATCGAACGTCTGGACAGGCACCGTCTAGTAGGACACATGGCCGTTGGCCCACACCACACACTAGCCAACACCCGCTTTGAGCACAGTGCCCTGAGACGCTCAGCTCACCTCAGAGAAAGGGAGGGAAGTTCAGAACCACGGTTACCTGCAGCAAAAAAGCACAGCCCAAGTCCCTTTGTCATTTGGGGGTTGGAGAGGTCCTGCCCGGAGCACCAAGTGTTCCCAGAGAGGGTTCTGTCTGCAAATGCAAAATCGCTCTGCAGGCTCCTTGGGGCGCCATGCATCTCAAAGTGATCTTGGAACCGGGGGGGGGGGGGGGGGGGGGGGGGGGGGGGGGGGAACTGTCTTAGGGCACTCAGGGACCCAGAGGTTCGAGATGATGAGGAGCCTCAGATACGACGGGATTCAGTCCTGCTTCCATGCTCATAGCTAGAGGCAAGTGCTATTCTTGGAAAATGAGCCTCATCTCAGATCCCCTCAGAAAAGGAGACGGGTTTTCTCTGGGGGAGGGTCCCGTGGCTCTACTCTCGTACCATCCTTGGCGAGCATCCCTGGCCTCTCTTTAGGGAGGATGGTGGGGCAAGAGGCCTATCTCTCTGCCTCAGCCCTCCTAGTCTTGGAGTCCCTGGTGGGTGAGGAGTTTCCTCTCCATCTGACAACCTCCCTTTGCTGCCCTGTCGTCAGCATTCACCTGGGCACCATGCTACACAGAGCCCTGCCCCTAGTTCCAGCTGTGTCCCCGGTGGAGAGGGTCCCCACAGGCCAAGCACCCTCGTGGGGGCACAGCCTTTGCAGTCACCATTTTATGTGACCCTTGTTCTCCAAAACTTCTTAGAAAGGGATTGTCTGCCCTGCGGCCTCCCTCACCCCCTCCTGGCCCTGCATGCCCAGGGCCACCCATTGCTCGGTCTTTCCAAGAGGACTTGATTGAACCCCACCCCCCACCCCCACTTCCCACCTGGGGCAAGTTATTTCATTTAGCCTCAGTTTCCTCAAATCTCGAATGGGGCTAATCCCAGCTTAATTTATGGGAGGCCCTCCACACGGAGCCTTGCACACAGTAGAGCCCGGGAAATGTCTTCTCCCTCCTGTCACACCGCAGGGCGCATGGGATCGGTTACCTGGGCTCCGGTTTACAGTGTTCCCAGAACCTTCACCAACCCTCCCCGCTGATTCTCTGGCTTCCTGTGAATAACAGGAGCAGCTGCTTGTGGGGAGTCTACGATTGGCCCGGCATCGTGCCATGTGCTCATTTTAATCTCACATTCACTCACAGTGGAAATCAAAGCTTAGGATAAGTGGCTGCCCGGAGTTAAACATCTATTAACAGAGGGAGAGGGAGAATGCCAAGTCAGGGCTCCTGGGCATCAGACGGTCTTTCAACCCCCGCCCCCCACCCCCCACCCAACATGAATTCATTGTCCACAGGGCTCTGGGATTCTCTGGAGAAAGCCCAGACCCAGGGTGCTTCCTTCCCCAGCTGACCCCAAAGCCTGAGACCAAGAGTAATGGTTTATTGAGTTATGTGGTAATGGTGGGTTGTCTTTAAAAAAAAGAAAGAAGCGTCAAGGAGAGAAAGCCCAACATGGCAGGGAGACAATTCACTGAGAGGCCAAAGTCTAGGGGTGGACAGAGGGAAGCTTGACCCAAACAGAGCTTCATTTACAGTATTTACAGTCAGGCTTCTGGGGCAAGGGCTGCGAGGGGGCCAGAGGGGGAACCTCCATTGCTGGCTTCAGGGGGTCGCCTCAGGGTCTTTTCCGTTGCTGTGGGCTTGGGCTGTAGGCTGCATACCTGGCTTGGCAGGGGCAGTAGGGAGAGGGAAGCGGTCCCGGCAATTCTGCCTCATTCTGCCCCCCGGGAAGGGCTGCAGCTCACTCCCCAGGAGCCGGGGCCCTGGGGAATGTCTGTCTCAAGCTGTAATAGGCCGACTGGCTGGCAAGGAATGATCCACCGGAGGAGAACCTGGGGCGTGCTCACACATTCTCAGCAGCAGGCGAAAGGCAGGCCCTTGACCGCCAGGTGGAGCTTCCGGCTGACTCCACCCGGCCCTCAGCCCGTGGCCGGGAGGGAGGCGCGGAAAGAGCCAAGCAAGCCGAGTGGAGGAGGTGGACGGCCAGAGCCTCGGCTGTGGGGCAGGCTGCAGGTGACGATCAGCGGGGCTGTGGGGGGACAGCCTCCGCGCCCGGCTGTGGTGTGCGGGCTGGACAGAAGTGCTTACAGCCCAGGACCGCCAGAGCGCGTTGATGGAGCCACAGACGCCTTTGCGGCCCTAAGCCCCTCGTGGGGCGCGAGCCGTCCCTCTCAAGCTCCTCGGCGGTTCCCTCCTCTCTGCACATTTCTCCTCCAATTCTGTCTCTTTTGGAATGGGGCAGTGCTCTCTCCCTGGAACTCCTGCCCCTCATTGCGGAGTCTTTAGAGGACAGTTTGGCCTTCTCCAAAGTCATCCTGTCTTTCATGGTTCATTAAATCAACCACACAGGGAGTGAGCCGCAATGCTGGACTTGTGGTTATTTTTCATGTAATAAATAAAGATTCCTTTGTGTGACTCTCTGGGGCCTGTCCCAGGCCAAGTCCTCCTGTTGCTCAGTTGCTCCCACTGTCCCCATGGCAACTACAGGTGGTCAAAGGCCGTGGCAGTGGTGGGCGGTGCGCTTGGCCTTGATGTGGAACTGTAATAATATGGGGAACCTGGACGTGTTTTAAAAAAAAAACAACAACAACAACACTGCTGGTCAGAAGGGGAAATTGCACCACAGCCTTCCCCTGCATCTGCTAACCTTTAAGACAACACAAGTTAATCATCTACCCCTCCGGCCTATCTGATCATCAAAGATTAACTCCTCTCTGGGCCTATTTCCTCCTTCCCTGGCCTCACCTTTGGGTTTCTGGCCAGAATGAGAACTGTTGGCTTCTTGCCCCTCCCCCCACAATGGCTTTGACCTTCAACACCCTCCTTTTCAGGGAGAGGGCAACTGAGAGCAGTTACATCTGGAACCTTGAAGAACCAAGCGCACCTGGGGATCACTGGGGCCTTCCCCAACCTTGCATACACAGTGCGAGGTCAGAGAATCTTCTCCTTAGGGCCCATTCTAGTCAGAAGGACCAGAATCCTGACTGGCCATGGGGGATGTGCGTTTGAGGATCTCCACAGGGAGGCTCCCTACACCTGCAGGATGTGCAGCCCAGGAAGGCTTGGCGGGGAGGTGCCCTGCCCCTGGCCCATCTCAGCACCCTCATCCTTTCTGGCTAAATTGAACGGAAAGGTGAGTTGGAGTTGACCCCTTGTGGCAAACAGAGCCCAGGTTAACCACCCTCCCAGTCATTTTTGGAATGCCAGAAGGTAATGGGAAGAAAGGGGGTTCTTGGGGGATGGCTGGTCCTGCCAGGCCCTTGGGGTGGGCCACACTTGCTCCACTGCTCCTCTTGGGCTCAGGTTTGTTCTGAGACCCTCAAGGTCATCACTCAGGGAAACTCTAGTGGGATTCTTCAAGCCACTTATGGGGCTTGGTTTCCTAAAAAGCTTCCTTACCCAGCCCATGGCCCCAGGGCAAGAGAGGGGTGAACAGGAGCCCATAGCTCACTCTCTGGACCTCCATCCTGAAGGGTGTCCACATCTCAAGCCAAATATCAGGAAGGTACTGAACAAAGGGTCCCCGTATGAGGGTTCTGGTGCTGGATAATGAGTACCAGTGCGCCACTTAGATGGTTAATGTGTGTGACAGGACAGCCTTATTTGCACTCCTGTAGGGCGTCCTTGCCTCAGTGTCCCTGCTGCTGCGCTGTGAGCCCCTGAAGGCAGGAAGTCCACTCTTAGACTTTGCTGGAGTCCACCTTTGCCCTTCCAAGGCCTGAGCCCTGAATCTCACACAGAACCAAGATTTCAGAGACATGGCCTCAGGCAGTAGGAGGGAGAATGATGCCGAGAAGTCTCTTGCTTGTGTGCTCTCCCTCCAAACACCTAGGTACTTGGCCTTCCCTCTACCTGCTTGGACTGCCAAGAACACCTGTCTCCCAGAAGCCCTCCATCTAACCTGGGCCTCCGGGCTGCCTTTCAGGCAGACTTTTGGCCCAGTCTTGTACCCCAACCCTGCCCCACACAGCAGAGGGCCTGGGCGGCCCCAAGGGGACTTACTCAGCAAGCTGGAGTTGGGGAAGCGCCAGGCCTCGCCGTAGGAGGAGTAGGGGGTGTGGCCGTAGGCATTGCCAGAGTATTCACTTCCTGTTGGAGGCACACAGGTGAGAGGCCTGTGAGGTGGACGTACCAATGTAGGCTTGGGGGTGGGGGAGAAGGGTCTGCAGGGCTGGCACTGGGCCAGCCCTGGGGGCATGGACAGCCAGGGCAGAGACCATGTGAGCTCAGATGTCCCTCAATCCACCCTTTGGGGGCCCCTCAGCCTGCATCAATTTGGACAGGTACCAGAGGCGCCGCCCTGACAAGCTCAGTCCTCCCAGGTAGCCCAGGAGGGACATGACATTATTGTGCCCATTTTTCAGGTAAAGAAGCTAAGGCTTGGAGACCTCTGGAAGCTCACACAGCTGAAGGTTTTGGTGATGTTTGGAAGCTGAACTGTGTCTCCGGCGCCCAGGTTCTACCACTTTTTCTGGGCCTGGACCTTCAACAGAAGACCTTTCCAGGAGGGGCAGAAGGGAGTGAGCGGGGTCACAGAAGCAGCCATAGAAAGAATTAGCACATACAAACTTTTTAGCCTCCCTAGCTCTGAGTTTGTTAGGGACGGGTGTGGGGTGTGTATGAGGCTGTGGCGGTGGGGGAAGGGGGCTGCTGAGGATTAGAGGAAGGAGCCCAGGGAGGAGCCCTGCAAGGCACCAACCTCTTGGGGACTTGCTCTGAGGACGTGGGGGTCCCATCCTAAGTGGGCCACTTGAAGCAAACTCAGTGCATGACTTCCAACACAGCAAATCAGATCACCTCTTTCTGTGAGTGGATTCTTGGCTTTACCAAAAAGGAATGACTTACCAAAGAAATGACATAAGGATTCCCTTAAGTAACAACAAACCCAAGCAGACCGCACCATTACCATGGGGACTTGGTGGGGAGCTTAAAGTCTGCAAAACATGTTCCCATACACTATGCTCCTTTGTCCTCATCAGCATCCTATGCAGCACCCATTAATATGGCCAATGGAGAGAAGAGGAAATTGGAGTGCCGCAGGATTAAGCAGTTTGCCTCACATCAAATGGCAGAGCAGAACTTGGCCTCAGGGCTCTTAACTCTGAATTTCGGATAATCCCTTTATGTGCTTCTGAGACAGTTTCGTCTGAAAGCCAGGTTCCTGCCAATCCTGCCAAACCATGAATATCTGCACCGCCTTTCAGAATCTCATCTGCTATTGGGAGCTAAGAGCCTTCGGTGGCTTCTGGTCTCCTTCACCGACACTGGAAGGGAAGCCTGAAACTGCCTGGCTCTGGAGCCGGCCTGCCTGGAATCAAATCTCTGCTCCCAAATCTCCCACTTCCTAGCTGTATAACCTTGGGCAAATCACTTAACCTCTCTGAGCCTTGCTGTCCTCATCCGTAAAATGGGACGAATTATTGTCTCTATCTCATGGTGTTTTAGGGAGGATTAAATCGGATAATATACGTTAAACGTTTAGCCCCACTCTTGGTATATAAAAAGCACTCAAGAAATGCTAGCTTTTACTATTTTCCCATCAAGCAGGCGCTAGAATAAAGCTCAACCGAGGATCACGAGTGAAGAAACTGCTCCCCAGAGAGGGAAACACATTTACCCCAGATCCCCTGTTCAGTTAGAGCCTGCACTAATCATGCGCCCTAGCTCCTGCCCCAGGGCTCTTTCTTGTATCCCACAATGGAAACTGTTCCCCATTAACCGCTGTTGTATCCTCGATTTGCCTGGTTTCAGAACACCCTAGAAGGAAGCTGATTCTACGTGGGCTACACAGCCGGGGCCTCTAACCACAACCCCCACTCACCCCACCCCCCTGGCCAGTGCCAAACACTACTGGCTTCGAAGGACAAGGAAGAGAGGTGGAAAATACAATGTGTTTCCTCTCTCATTTTGTCACTTATTCATGCATTCACTCACTCACACGCTTACTCATATACTGAACACACATTCACCAAATACCTATGTGCTTCGATCACACGGAAGCTGGCGGAGGGGTTGGGGCACAGGAGGCGGCACGCACCTGGGTGCCGCGTCTTCCCACCACCAGACCCGTCAACCTGCATGCAACCCCAGTGGATGAAATGTTTCCGCATCCGTGAAAGGCCAACCCGTCATCTTTGCTCCGCATCCCACCCCTCTCACCTTTCCAAGGACTTTCCCCCTACAATCTATCCCCTTTTTTCCTGCTTCATCAATCCCTCCCTTTCTAATTCACCACTTCTTCCAGGCAGCAAACATGCTCTGCCATCTTCTGTTTTTAAAAAATTCCCTTCCTGCCGCGTATCCAGCTACCAGCCCCTTTCTGTGCTCCCTGGTCTCTGCCCTCACCTCCTCATTCCCCTCCAAACAGGCCAGTGCTGATCCCCTGAAATCCCCACAGCCTCCATCCTGATCATTCCAATGGTCACTTCGATGCCCACCCCACCCCCTCAACCTCCTAGCCAACCTTGATTCAGGTCATTGCTCCCTCTTTGCCTTTGGGTTTCACGATGCCTTTGCCATTAGATCCACTGTTCCCTCCCACTCACTCTCCTTGCTGGTGTCTTCTCTGCTCAAGCTCTAAGTGCTGAAGGCTTGGTCTGTGAGCCTTCTGTGATTTTCCATCCACATTCTCTTTCTAGTGATCTTGTCAAATCACTTGGCATTAAATAACAGCTTGGTACAATGGCTGAAATTTATGTCCTAGCCAGAATTCGTTCCTTCAGACATATATCAAGTGCCTACTAACTTATTAAACTGGGTATTTGGAGGTGTCTCAATCCTATTATGGCCCAAGTAGAACTCTTGATTTCCACCTGCCACACATTCTATCCCTTCCTCTCCTGGTCTCCCATATATATACTCGCCAGCACCACCATCCACGCATTTTCCCAAGCTTCAAGCCTAGGAGTCATTCTTGCTTCCTCTGTTTTGGAACCCCCACAGCCAATTCACCAAGTGTTGTTGGCTGTACCGCTAAAATACCTTCAATGTCTCTTTTCTCCTCCCTCACTGCTTACCCCCCCCCCGCCCAGCCCAAGCCACCAAGGTCTTGCAGGAACTATTACGGTTATCCGTCCCCTAACTGGTCTCTGTGCTTCTTCTTTTGACTGTCTACCTTCCAGTCCCACTAAGCTCCTCCCAAGAATGAAAGAGCAGTCTGTTTCCCCGGCAGTTGTCTTAAAATTCGACCCAGCCACTACCAACATCCCCTCCTTTTGTAGTGCCTTCCCCATTTACTCGTTGTTTCTTGGATATACTCACCAACTCCTTTTTAAGTGTGATCGCGCTAAACTAGTTCCTGCCTTGGGGCCTTTGCACTTGCTGTTCTTTTGGGCTGGGGGTGGTTTGCTCTAGTTTATCACTTGGCTGATCACTTTGAAAACCGTCTCAAAGAGGTCTCCCCTGTTCACCCAATCTAAAGTGGTTATCTCCTCTCCCCGTGGCTCTTTAATACATCATCCAACTTTACTGTCTTCACAGCACTTGCCACTATCTGAAATGATCTTGTTTACTCATGTGTTGACTTGTTTACTGTACTTTTTTCTTCATGATTAGGTTGTAAGCTCCATGAATAGAGGGGCCTCCTGCCTTCTTCACTGCTATATCCTCAGCATCCTATACCATAGATATTCAACCAGTATTTGTCAAGTGAAAAAGAGATGAATGGATGAAAGGACGCAAGAATGGTTTAAAGGCTGGAAACTGGATGATGGATGATGGAAAGGTAGACAGATGAAATGATGGATGTATAGAGGGATATATGGATGGATGGATGAATGGATGGATGGGTGGATGGGTGGATAGAAGGATAGATGGATCAATGAAAGGATGGATGTAAGAAAGGATGGATAGATGAACGGATAGAAGGAACTATCAATGGAAGGAAGAAATGGAAAGATGGATGATGGATGGATGGAAAAATGTGTATAAAGATGCATGGATGGAAAAGTGAGTAGATGGATGGACGGATCCATCTATCTGGAGTTGTCAGTTCAGCTCTAGAACTGGTGTGAGGGTCATCAACTCTGTTAATGGGGCAGGAAAAACAACAACAACCATGAGAAGGCAAAACAGATGATGAGTGGACAGGAGAAGTCTGTGTCCTGGTCCTGTTCTTGTGTCATTTTGCTATAGCTTGCGTTGTTATTTCTAGTATTGGGGGAGGCAGTATGGTGTAGTAGAAAGAACCCTAGATTTGAAATCAAAAGACCTGGGTTTGAACAACTCAGTCACAGGGTATAGTTAATTAAGGCCCTGAGCACACTCCTTTGCTTTTCTAAGCTCGTTTCCTCATCTATATTAAACTAGAATGATACCAGCTTCCTAATTTTATGGTGAGGATTCAAAAGGAAAGTTATATCTATGAATGGCCAGGCACACAGGAATTAATGATCTTTTCCTTCCTTCCACAAATGATTGAAGAATGCCCACTGGCATGCCTTGTTTTAAGCATGTATTATGCATCTAACACACAGTCGGCACTCAGTGAAGTTTTTATTAATTTTAATAGAAGGAATCACCGTTTAGTCAACTGGGAGATTGCAGCTACTATAGAGATGGACAAATAATTTTTGTGCAAAAAAATTCCTTAAGGATTAATTTGTACCACGGAGTTCCTAGGAACCAGAGGATACATTTAAATAGTATTGCATTTTCTGAAACCTGATTTACATATGACTTACTGCAAAGTCCATGCACTGCGCAAGGCAAGGCCCACCCCTTTTGTAATTCACTTGAAGTTGATGTTGTAGTTGTGCTATTTTTTTTTTTTTCCACAACACTCACTCAGGATGAGATCCTTCTGGAAACACCTGCGGGCCTTTGATGAGAGGCCCAAACCTTCCAGCTACCTCACGGGTCATACTCTGGGCCCCAGGACCCCCTTGCCCTGGGCCTGGCCTTGGGGAATGATTCATAATTAAGAGAAAAGCCCTGTGCTTTCTGTTTCCTCCTCCTCCTCTAAGCAGGCGGCAGGGAAAGGTGGAGAGGTTGGAAGGGGGATGGGGGGAGCCGACTGGAGCCTGGGATTTTGATTGAGAGGCCCCATTATCCACACTCTTAAAAAAATAACCGAATCTTTTCCTTTTTTATCTTGACCAATCTCATTTCACGCTCCAGAAGAGGAAGGGAGGGAGGGAGGGAGTCCAGGGCCAGGAGGGAGAGAGGAGTCAGTATTCTGTATTTTCAACGCTGCATTAAGCACATCGCCACGGTAACCAGGCAGCAACAAGTGCCAGCTCAGCAGGTTCCCAGGGAGCGCAGAGCCTCCTTGCCTCCTCTCTTCTCCCTCCCCTCCCTCTGCCCTGGAGAGCCCAGCCCACCTGCTTCAGCACAGGGCACCCAGAGTGGGTGGCTGGCAGAGAACAGCCCCTGCCAGGGAGGGAGGGAGGGAAGCAGCCTGGGTGAATGTAATGTGTTAAGTCTCTGGGGTCAGGGGCGTCTGCATGGGGGTCACAGATGTCCTGATTCAGAGCTCGTTCCAAAAGCTCCACGTCCTGGGGCCTCTTGGGGCAGTAGATATGACTCGATTCTGCCCTGTCCTCCCTTGGGTCCTTTCTATACGGTTCCTAAAAGAGTGAGTGAGATTCGCCCAGAAAAACTCCTTGTCCTCACTTGTCTAGACCTTGACACCCTGGGTCACTATTGGGTGATGATCACGCCGGTGGATAAAGAAATCCACATGACTGGCAGGCAGTATTCCAGGACAATGCCAGTGATGATGGAGAAATCCTTCCAGCTCATGTCCCTGCAGTACCTTTGGAGTACCTAGAACACGTGTCCTGCCCATGCAGGGTTGAGTGCATGTGGGGTGTGAAGGAAGGTATATTTCAACCATCTCCATCATCATCATCATCATCATCATCACCGACCCCATTCATATTCAAGTTTTACAGAAAGGGTGTACAAATGCATCAGAGTGAAAAAACTGGGAGACAATGGGTTGCTCAAGGGCCAGGCTTGTGTTTAGCTCACACTGTCCTGCGGACCCCTAAGGCACCCTCCATCAAGCCTCACTGAGTCAACGGAAGAAGTGGCAGAGTTTGGGTTTGAACACTGGCCAGTCTCAGCCCTGCCCATTTCATCACAGGGAATCTGGGAGCAGGTGGGAAGAAGGAAGCTGAGCCGGGGAGAGTTAAGGAGCCAGGACTGCAGTGAAATCTTTGCTCCAAGCGTTTCCAAGAAGATGCACCCTTTGGTGGGTCTTTCAATGCCTTTTGGGAAATCTGTGCATGGGACGCACCCTGCCTCTTGGCCCCTCTTGCTCTTGCTCTACCTTTGGCCAACACTTCCTGTTTGCAGTACTCCCCTCCTGCCCAGCCCCTCCCCTTACCTGCCACCATGCCTGCGATGGCAGAAGAGGCATAGCTGCCCTGTCCGCTGGTGGGGATGTGGGGTGGGTATCCGGGCAGCGTGGGCCCCACCATCTCTCTCCCTGGAAAAATATAGCAAGGAGTCATTAGTTAGGCCACTGTGGGCTTCTGCGCTGTCTGTCTTGCTTCCCTGAGGCTCAGCGAGTCTTCCCTCATGCCACCACCACTCTCCTCAAAGCCAGTCTCCAAACCCACTCCCCCTCCTCCCTTCTCTGCGCTCAAGCTTCTCCCTCTGTCTGGCCAACAGGACACAGGCTCCACTGTGCAGGGAGCACTTGCTATTGCAGTCCTGTATTGTGGCCCATCCTCCAGTGATTTTATTGGTGTGCATCTTATTTACCCATAACAATGTCATGGTTTTGAAGGCAGGGCGGGGGCTATCTCTTCTGGGTCTTTGTTATCCCCCCCAGCGTCCAGCGTAGCAGTGTGTGTAGCTGGCCTAAGTAATACATTAGGGGCCACTGGACTCAGAGCTCACATCCTTTCAGCTCCGCTTTGAGGATCAAGAACGAGGTCCTACAAGGGATGGCAAAGGCCTTTGGGCCACTACCTTTCACTATGCTTTTTTGGACCCGTGGCAGACATCGCTAATCAATCACTGAACTGTTTTCCAATGGGCCAGGGAGGGTGGTTCTTATTCCTCAACGTGGTCTTCCAGGTGGATACAACCTATCAGAATTGTAAAGGACACAAAACCTACAGGCTATCCCTGACCTAGAAAGGAGACACAGGCTGAGAGATATTTGGTGTTAACACCTGAACATGAACCACACATCTGTCAATTCCATTCCTGGAAAAAAAAAAACAAACAGAAACCAAAAAACAACCCACTTTCAGCAAAACAGACATCCAGCTCTCTCTTTATAATCTACGGGTAATGCCCTTGTCTTGGTGGCACGTGGAGACAGCCCTAGTGACCTGATTTCCCTGGCTCTACCTCTCCTCTACATCAGAAAGTTTGAACCTTCCCATTCTGGAGGCCCCGTCTGACTCGGTGAGTTTCTTCCACTTCTCTCATGTCCCACAGGCCCAGATCAGACTCTCCCTCACCCAAGGATTCTTGGCAATTCATCCTGCTTTGGCCGCATCTGTCCAGGTAATGACCGCTGTCATTACCACTCAGCGTATTTATTAATAACATCTATTTTACTCTCAAATGCCCCATTTGGAATGATGAGTTATTTGGTCATTCCATTTCTTAGTGATGTTTACAGGGTTTCTCAACTTCAGCACTATTGACATTTGGGGCCAGATGATTTTTGTGTGGGGGTCATCCTCGGCATCGCAGGATGTTCCACAGCATCCCTGGCGTCTATTCGTTCGGTACTGGAAGCACTTCCCACCCCACAGGACAACCAAAAATGTCTCCAGATATTGTCATATGTCCCCAGGGGGCAAAATCACCCTGGGGTGAGAAACGCTGTGTTCGGTTATGACCATTTTACCCAAGCGCCTCTGCCTCCTTCACATGGGGGGCTGCTTTTTCTCCCGGGACTCACAGGGACCCCCTGTGAGTCGGTCAACCAACTTACCAGGGCCGTCCCCTCTGCACCACTGCCTGTCCAACTTTTCTGCCTGACATCCCCCCGAGGTCCAACATGCTTTGAACTCTTCAGGGGGTGGCTAGTAATGATGAAAGGGAAGGCACGTCCCATGGAACCTCATGAGTCGTTAGTACTGCAGCGACTAAATCTTACCTCTATTTTTAGAGATTTCCTGAAGACAAGTTGTGCATTCAATAAAGATTTATTGAGAAAGTATGAGGTCCCAGGCACTTTTCCGAATACTGGGGATACAGCAGTGAGTAAGAATGCTAAATTAGCAAGGCCAGCCACTAAAGCAAGATTGGGCATGAGCTGGGATAAGCGTGTGGAGCCAAGTTTAGGGCGTCAAAAATGAGACCAGGCCTTCTGGACTTCTGTCTTTCCTCTGAAGGAAGGATTTAGGAACCAGAGGACCTTGGTCCTTATCCTGCTTCTGCAACTAATTTTCCAAGTGTCCTTAGACCAGCCACCTATGTGCCCAAGCTTGTTTCTTCGTGTGCAAAATGGGTGGGGGAGGGGGGAAATAAGAGTACCTTATATACCTTATTACTATTACTATGATGTTATCAGTATAACTCACAGCCAGGGTTTCATGTTATAGGTGGACATCGATTAGTGCAGTGGACACATTCTATAAGTTGTTACATCATGGGAACCCTTATAGAATAAACCCTATTTGAAATGAGCCATCAGTGTTCATTATTTAAAACTATGCGAATGTTTTCATAAAAATGAACACCATAGGTGCCGGAGCAAACAGGGTGGAATCCACTGGAATTCTATAGGTGGGTTCAGTTCACTTGACCCAAGGTCTGAATAAAGGAGGGATTGGAAACTCAGGTGAGGCAAGGAAATTTTAGTGCATTTAGAAGTAGAGGAAGGACTATGCAGAAAATACACCAAGGTAAAATCTGATCCTTCTTTGAAGAAGGACTGCAATACAATCAGCTATCGGACTCAGCCCCCTCGGCTCTCAGATGAACATTTAGCCAAAGACTGAAGGCTCTGAGAGGAAGGGGCGGCCATGAAGTCTGTGAGGGCAGCAGGCGTACAGGGGGTGGACAGATGCATGAGTAGGAGAGTGATGGAAGAGGGTTGGTGGCTAATTCAGGCCCAATGCCTTTTCTTTCCTTTTCCTGCTTCCTCTTCCCTGAGAGAAAGAGAGAGAGAGAGAGAGAGAGAGAGAGCGCTCTAGATCCAAGCCAGTGTGTAGATGAGGGACAAACTAATTTCTCTGAATCACATCTTCCCATCTGTCTCATGAGCTAGGTTAGATTAAAGATAGTAAATTAGGTTCACCTTATCACTTACTTCATTGGTAGGGGCTTCCTGGTACCCTGTGTTGAGAAGGATTCTGAGGCTGCATCTGTGTCTACCATGACTGGGGCTGGAGGTGAGGAGGTAACTCTTGGCTTTTAGGCCTCCTCTTTGCTGGTGCTGGTCTAGGTATTCTCCAGGTCTCCTTTGACCCTGGAGCCCTGTGGTTCCACACTCCCCTTTCTACTGCCCTCGACCCATCCCTTTCCATCACCTGGCCCTACTGTTTCTTGAGCTCCACAGCTCAGTGGGCAGAGCACGAGGACACATGCTCCCCCGAAGCTGCAATTTAGTCACAATTGCCCCGTAGGACCCCATCCCATGAGAGCTAGCCCCTAGACTGCTCTTAGAAATAAATTCATTAACCTCACTCCCTTATATTCTGAGATTTTAATCTTCATCTCTCCTTGACCACCGAATTTTCTCCCAGGGGAGCAGACGTTTCTGGATCAAGTGCTGGAGCAGACCCCAAAGTCTTCCATGAAACTTGGCCCTCCTGGAAAGCCTAGTAAGACTTTCTACAGGATGGCCCTCATCCAGCCTATGGTACCTTAAACTCCCCTGTCAATCCTTCAAAACTCTGCTTCAGTTCCTTGAATATGTGGTTTCTTCCAAAAAGCCAAGAACCTTGCAACCTTCTCAGAAATGTAACCACAGAAGCCATGAGGTAGATGCACTCCAACATGGCCTAACCATGACCTTTTACTGAATTACTTATTTTTGAAGGGTCTTCATCATTAGTTTCTTTGACTTGTTATTATTTATTTATCTATTTATATTTATTTTTTGAGAGAGAGTGCGTGCGCATGTGTGCAGGCATGAGTGAGGGAGGGGCAGAAGGAGAGGGAGAGAGAGAGGATCGTAAGCAGGCTCCATGCTCAGTGCAAAGCCTAACTCAGGGCTCAATCCCATGACCCTGGGATCATGATCTGAGCTGAAATCAAGAGGAACGCTTTACCAACTGAGCCACCCAGGTGCCCTTAGGTTCTTTGATTTGCAATTCCTCTGCACTCAAATATACTTTCTACATGGCCCTATTTTTCAGAAGGTGATGTAGACACAGGCTGATGTTCACTGGCTGCAAAGTGGGGTTCTATAAAAAAAACACTAGCACCCCAGAAATATTGGCAAGTGTTCTAAATATTGGTAGCTTCCAGGAGGAATTTAGAGGGTAGAGGTGATTTCAGACAATTTTATTTGCCCACTTTGATGTCTGCCCTCTATTTGACCCCTTTTCAATTCCTTATCTTGTTCTGATAGCAAAGAAAATTTATAGCAATCCAGAAATCTCTTTGGCAGGACTAAATATAATTTTGCACAAAAGAATGGAGGCGGGTAATGGACTCTTTGATGATAAAACCAAACTCAGGGCTCTCTGATCAGCTGAGCTGGAATCAGCCTTGGAACACCCAGGACAAGGATGCCTTTGCTATCACTCTTGCAAATGTGTTGGGACCCAGACTGGGGCATCTGAAGGGAAATGGCAGGAATATTAGGGACAATCCTATTGTTCCCCAAACTCTGATCCTTCTTTTTTAAAAAGCTGATTAGGGAGAAGCTGAGACCCAGAGGGACAGTCACCCTGGAGACCGCACTATCAGAGACACTGGGTGAGGAGAGGAAGTGACCCGAGGGGGAGACTGTGAAGCAGCAGGGAGGGTCCTTAGGAAGCCACTCAGAGGAGGTGAACTGGGAAGGCTCTGGTAGGTGAGGGCCAAGCTGATTCTGGAATGAAAACTCCTCTGGTCCTGCCTCTTTCCTCTTGTCTGCAGCACTACCTCGGCATAATTGAGTCTTGGCTCCCTTCTTTCTTTCAAGTTCACCTCTTCCTCTCTTGGATGGCTTTCTAGCCCCCCTCCGACTCTTGAGATCCTTCCTTCCTTCCAGCCTTCCTTCTCCCTGCATGTCCTCCCAGCCCGCTCACCGTGGCTCGGCCCCATGGTAGGTATTTTAGGTCCATTCTTGACCATAGTCTGCAGGTGGACAGTCTTCGAGGAGCCGCAGGTCAACACCCTGGGCTCCACATGGACACCAGCCATCCTGTACCTTGTGCCCAAGCCACAGGGCTGGCCGGGCTCTGTGAACTGCATCCCTGACTTGCTTCCTGCTCTTGGCAACCTGCCTGGACCCGGTGCCTCCAAGCCTGGGCGTTCCTTGACAGAGGAAGAGTCCCTGACTCTGGTGCTGCATCTTCAGCCCTCGGGCTGGGCCCTACAGCCAGCCATTGGCTTCCACAGGGGCCGCACTCTATACCCTGGTGTCTCCTGACCGCTTCTTTGCTCCATGGGGTGCATGACCTTCCAGTTCTGCTGCTGCTCTGGAATGTGGGCATGTCCACTAAACTGAGAGCTGACAGAGGTTGGAAGTGGCCCGCTGCTTTGACTGCATATCGACAGGGGGTGCGTGAAGCCCTAACAGGGTGACAGGGAAGGGAGAAAGTTGGGGGCAGGGAGTTTGCCACAGACCACTGTCCAAGACCGCTTCCCAATGCCATGCGTCCACTGCCTTGACCTCTCGAATGGTCCTGCCAGGTACCTGGGCAACTCACGCAGTAACTAAAGAACTACGCCCCATCGTTACGTGCTCCATCCACACCTCATCCCCTGCCTGGCTTATCGCAGCCCTCCTGGTTGGGGCCCACCATTCACACGAAGCAGGAGGTCTCACCCAGTGCTTGGGCCTCTCCATCCTGCGGCGGATGTGAGCCCCTTTACTCCCTGGCTCCCCTCCCACCCTCCCATCCCATTTTCTCTGGCTGACATCACTCCACTCAGCTCACAGATTTTTCTCCTTTAATCACTTTGGTCAAAACAAATGACCCATCTCCGCTGACTTCACCCACTTTTGAAATTTTGAACTCTGAGTCAACATGTGCTCCCGTGCCCCATACCCTGAAACACTGCCTCTCTGCCCACACATTGGGCTTCCTTCATGAACCCTTTACCTCTGTGCCCACCTCTTTCAAGAGGTCCTCCCACACTAGACGTGGGGATGCACAGAGAAAAACATCCCAGGTCCAGCCAGACTGTGCACTTGAGTAAGATGACCTTGTGGTCCCTCTGGGCAGGTAGAGGCCTTGTTCTTCTGGTGTGGTGGTTTTCGAGTCCAGGGGTTTTCAGGGGGGCAGAGTCCCTACTTCAAACAGAGTAGCTCTTCATTTGTCTGATTTGGATACCTGGCTTCTGTAAAAGCTGTCATTTTAACAGCGTGTTTTGAGGCCCAGCAAGGTGAAAAACACTGGTCCAGAAGGGCTAGTCCACTTCTGGCTTCCTCCATGGGTTCTGGTTCAGTGCCTTGGGCCCACATCTAACACAGTCCCATCTCCGTGGAAGCCCTTCGGAGAGCTGAAGGCTATCATGGGTCCCTCCCTGCTCCCCATTCTCGCTCCATCTCAGGTCTTCTCCTGCCCAAGCCAGACACCCTCTTTCAGCTGCTGCCCAGGCCCTGGCTGGTGGGCTGATGTCCTACTTCCAGGGAGACCCACTTCTGCTGAGGTCTGACCCACAGGCCGCATGCAGGCCGAGCCCTCACTCTGCCAGACAACCACACGCTTACGCAGGGGCCCTGGCCAGGCCCAATCCTTCCTGGGCCTCTTTCCCATCAATATAAGGAGAGATTTGCTCTAGATGCCCCTAAGGCACTTCCAGCTTTACTGTTTTGAGGCCAGTGAAGTTCCTGAAGGGAGGTCCCCTGCTCCCTCATCTCTCAAGTTTCTCCGAGGGTGACCCTGTTAAGCTGGATACAAGGAGTGCTACACTGTGGAGACCCAACTGGGACGGACCCTCTGCCTTCTTTAGAAATTTGATCCGGAAATCGTCTCCAAAAGCCAATGACTTCTTCCCTCCAAAGTTTTCTTCTTTTCCTTCTTTTTTACTTTTCACCCAGACCAAGGGTTCACTGCTTTATACTGCCTAGCTCCTGGCCTTAAGGCCCCCGCTCTTCCACGGGTCTTTGGGGGGAGGTTCTGGAAATGTGCCGCGCACCCCACTTCCTGGCATCCCCAGAGTGCCTGCCTCTCCCACGGCCTGACTTGGCCAGCACCGAGCGCCACATCTTGGCACGTCCAAAAGCTGCGGGTAGATTTAGGGAATAGGGTGACGGTGGACAGGACTGAGGGCCAGAGACGGGGTTGCACCCAAAGCAGGGGACTGGTGGCCGGCCCTGAGGACCTCCCCCTCCCCCACCCGCGATAGCTGCACGGCCCGGGACCTCCCTGTCGTACCTGAGAGGAGGGCCTGGCCCGTGAACTGCCCGTACACGGAGGCAGCATGGGGAAAGGCATTGAAGGGCGGGACCGAGGCACCGGCTGGGACCCCGGAGCCGACTTGCTGCAGATCCAAAAAGGCGGAGCTAGATAAAGAGGAAGGGGTGGAGCTAGAACTGGACACCTCGGGGGTTTCCTGCTTTATGGCGAAGGGTGAATGAGGATCTGCCGGAGGGAGGGAGACAACAAGGAGAGAGGGGTGTGAGATGATGGGGTGGGCACATGCACAGACCCAGCCATGAGATGCGGGAGGGGTGCGGGCGGGGCGCGGGGGCAGGCGGCTCCTCTCTGAGTCTGGGGGTGGCGGGAGGGCTGCACGTGTTCCTCGGAGTGAGTGAGGGCTGGAGAGAAGCTCTGCCTCCCTGCTGTGCCTCTGCTAGCATAGGAGTGTTGTGTGTGCCGCCTCCCCTCCCCTCCCCCGCAGCGGTGGGGGAGCGAGGAGGCACGGAGGGGGGCCTGGGATACGAGGCTAGACCCTCTGGACCCACCTGGAGGCCCAGCCAGCACAGCCCACCTCTCCTCTGCAGGCCCAAGGTCCTAGCACCCTCCTCCTCAGGGCCGGCCGCGCTCTGCCTTCCAGCCCATCTGTGCAGCTGGGGCCACGTGGCCCAGGACATTCCGGGCGTCGTACCTGCCACCACTGGGTAGGTCTGATGAGTCGAGAGGTTGCGCCCCAAGGGTGTATTGGAAGGGGTCAGGGTGGCCTTGCCGTCGTCCAGGGCGCTGTTGAGCAAGGGCAGCGGGTAGAGGCCCTGGGGAACAAAGAGAAGTCAGCGCACAGAGGCCCCTGGCAGGCGGCCTACCTAGAGACCCTGAAGCCTGACCTCCGGGCTTCCTCTCCTGCGGCCCTGGAATTCAAAGCCGGCTGGTCTCCCTCCCTGTCTCCCCACACGGTCTGGACCCACAGAGAGCAGGATGCAGGGCTGGAGCGGTCTGCCTCTGGCCTGGCTCGGAGTGCTTCGCTCCATTCATTAGTTTATTCCTCTCCGGATAGGAAATGCAGGCACAGGGAAGCCAAGAAGCTCGTCATACTCCCATGTGGGGCAGAGCCAGGACCGAAACCCAAGGGGCCTGGCTCTCGTGTGCATGCTCTCAAATGCTGCCCTAAACTGGAAGACACGATGACCGCTTCTGTTTGCAAAGAGGACACGTTAGAGCTTTGCCAATGCCATCCTGACCCACTGAGCCCCATGGCCCTGTGATGTGGGCAAGCAGTATTTTGTATGTTTTGTACGTGGAGAGCCCGAAGCCCAGAGAGGCAAGTGTCCCCGGTAAGTATGAAACTGGTACCAAACAGAGGGCCCCGGATCCTGCCTCGTGTGCTCTTTCCTTCAATAAAGTGGCAGACAAGACACCCACCAGAACAGGTGGGTGTCTTCTTTCTCTTTTCTACGTCCGAGTAAACATTAACTCGCAGGTTCAGCTGGACGATGATACTTGGGGTCAATTTTGTTTAAAAATCTCTTTATCAAGTACCTGGGGGAGTTTTCTTTGTTAAGGCCTCATTTTAGATGCCATCCGGCCTCCCTGGACATGAGTAGGGTTATGTACGATTAAGGCAAGCATGCATTACCCCTCACCGGGACTCCCTCCCTTGAGGGGACAAGACAGCGCAAACAGGCGCACACCCGATCCCCCGGGCAGGTCACACACATCACAAACACACTAGGTGGAGCCGTGTGCATATTAAAATCGAGGAACGTTCTGCGGTTACATAACAGCTCCACTAAAGGCAATCACTTCCATGGAGCCGTGTTCTCCAAGGGGCCACAGCACTTTCTGGTTGCATGCTGGGCACTTTTGGAAACTGCAGTCAATTCTGAAGGCCACCAGGGCACCATTACCATGTAGCAGCAATTACTGACTGAATGGTGCTCTGGTTCCATGCCTTCCGAGGGGGGACTGCTGCAGGGTAGGGTAGAGTTGCCTGGAGCCCGGCTTAATGAAATTGAACAAAATACCCAATTTCTAGAGAGTGTAAGAAAAGTTTAAAATGCCTTATGGATGTGTTGATTTGATAACAAATATCTACTCAAAATCCTATAGCTTTCCAGAATTCAGGCAATTCAGTGAAGGGGAAAAAAAAAAATCCCCAAATCTCTAGAGTCAGACATCTTGGTGATGTTGCATTGAATGGCGGCGATATCCCAGTGATGGGATAAACTGGGATGGAGCCTGAATTGGAGTGCAGAGGGGCACAGTGCTTTCGTTTCCTGGGCCAGTTTGAGCCCTGGCTCTGCAATGACCAGCCAAGTAGCTTTAATCTCCTTGACCTCTCTGAGCCTTGATTTTTTTTTTTTTTCTCCTACATAACAAGGATAATAGAATCTGATGTACGGATTGAATGAGATTTTATATACATATACTAAATGCTTGGCACAGAATGCCCAATAAATTGCTATCATAGGTATTATTATTTCAGAATTATGTGAAGAGTTGTAAGCTGCCAAATTCTTGCTGTCTGTCCTAATAGTCACATTCTGTTGATCTGCTTTTTATTGCACTTATAAAATAGAGGAAAAATACCTGTTCCTAAGCGTGAAACTGTGCCTGATCGTGAAAGAATAATGAGAAGTAAGGCCACCGTCTTACTTTCCCCTTGTTGATTTTACAGAACCTGAGGTCAGGTGTGAGGACCTGTAAGCCTCTCTCTCTCCCTCTCTCTCTCTCTCTCTTTCTCGGCTCCCCAGGCCAGAGGGCCTTCCTGTGCCCAGATGAGAGAACACGGAGTGTCCTTTGATGGCACAGAGTCACCAAGGGTGGGAAAGGCAGGGGCTCAGATGCAAAGAGCCCTCGGGACAGGCTGGATTCTCCCTGCCCCCACCACCAACCCAGGTGAATGAATGAGCGAGCAGAAGACTGGCTGAGGGAGGGAATGAATCACGGGTGGACATGGCTGAGCCTCAGTTTCCTCCTGTACAGGATGAGAGGTTGGAGGAGTTCCATGGTTTTCAAACTCTGTTTTTCCGGTCTTCACATAATAATGGACATAGAAGCACCATATCTAAAACAGGTATCAGTGGGCAAGTCTGAATGAAACCAGGGCTGGCAGGCCTGAGCTCCACAGCTGTTTGCTCCCCCAGGCTCCGTCGACCCTCCCTGGCCCTGGGTTATCTCCACGCAAATGGAAAGACTGGACTCAGTGGTCCCCGAGGTCCCTGCGGCTCGGAGACTCTCTGATAACCATAATTCCCCATGTAGAACATAGGCCGGCTTGGTGTGGGGTCTCGGGGCTTCCTTGTAATCAAGGAATCAGCCAGGTTAATGGAGCCAGGAGATGGCTCTGTGACCCAGAGGGCGCCTGGGGTCTCAGCAGCAGGGTTTCTTTACCAGGATGGCTGCTGTTTGCACACTGGGGTTACGCAGGCTCCTTCCCACAGAGCGGGGTCCCCGTGGGCCCACGGCTGCGGCCCCATTTCCCTCAGGGAGCCATGTGCTGACTCTCCGATGAGCAGCCGCACCCTCTCCCCAGGTCTGCTGATGGC
This sequence comes from Panthera onca, assembly GCF_046562875.1. Classification (NCBI taxonomy): domain Eukaryota; kingdom Metazoa; phylum Chordata; class Mammalia; order Carnivora; family Felidae; genus Panthera; species Panthera onca. The sequence goes on from NC_138341.1 coordinate 38,247,580, forward strand.
CAGCTTTCTCTGCACCCCCTCGTGGGGTGCAGAGCCCGGCCTGATAAAATCGCTGACGCAGATTGCCGGCCCAGCTGCGGTGCTGGCATGGACCCAGCAGCCCAGACGGTCACTGGCAGTGGTTCAGCTGGTTATTGGCATCGGCGACATTGTCCTGCTCAGACTTTAAAGGCGTAAGGCTTGCCTCATTCCTGGGTCAAACGCTAGCAGGAGCAAAGTGGGATGCGTGGACCCACCCTAAGGGAATTCCTCAGCTGGTTGATCCCGTGGGGGAGGGGGTGGAGGTCACGGCTACTGCGGACAGATACAGATACAGATGAACTGAGGGGCCAGCGGCCCTGGAGTTTCTGTCAGACTTATGGAGTCTCTTTTGGGCTCGTGGGAGACCCGTGACATCTCTGCTACCTTTTCCCGGAAGCTGACCCACTATAAACCATCTCACCTGTCCTGAGCACGAGAAATAAAAAAAACAAACAAAAACAAAAACAAAACAAAAAACTCCCCTGTAACTTGCGATTTATCGTTCCAGATTTCTCAGCTCACTCACCCATACGTCTTCACTGGGTATCTATTCTAAAAGGGGCACAACATTAGGTGCTGGAGATTAAAAAAAAAAAAAAAAAAAAAAAGATGCTTCAAGACGCCGCCCTGCCTTATGAAATCCACTGTCCACACCTCTGTCCACTAGACGGTTCCAGCACAATGTGAGAAGTTACCCGAGGGGCACGTTGGATATGCAGAAGCACAGACGAGGGAGAGACGGAGCATGTCTGAGGGGCAGGGCATACTTCATGGACAAGTGATGCTTGAGCTGAGTCATAATGGCCAAGCGGTACTTTTCCAGGCAGAAAGGTGGGAGGCGAGGCGCTGTGCGGGGAGGGCGTGCACTGTGCCAGTGCAGAGAGGTGTGAACGAGAGCGGTGTGCTCGGGAGCGTGAGTAATGCAGGGTCGTAGGGTGTGCGGGTGTGAGTGGCCAGAGGTAGGCTGCAGGTGCTGGCTGAGGTCATGGCGTAGGGCTTGGAGGAGCTGCTTTGGAGCTGTAGGACCCGACCCCTGCGGTCTGGGAAAGCCACGGGGCAACGGAGGGATGGTTGTGTTGCTCTTCCCAAAAAGGCAGAGCTCAGAGGCTATAGGTGAGGAGAGACAAGAGTGCTGGGGGCAGGGGTGGGGGGAGGGGAGGAGATGCCAGCATCTGGGAAAATAAAGTCTGTGAGGCTTGGAGCTGCATGAAGCATGCGCCCTGAGCCCGTCGGAGCAAGTTCTAGTTGCTCTGGCGGCTGGACTGCAGGCTGACTGGGAGTCTTTGAGAGACGGCGCTTTGCTGCGGCCCCTGCCCGCTGCCGCTCACCTGCTCACCCGTCTGCTCACCTGCTCGCCTTTGGTGTGGCTGGGGGAGGCATAGGCCTCCGGGTAGTGCTGCCGCTCGAATGGGCACTCGAGCGGCTCAAGGTGGTGCTGGCTGAAGGCGTCCGTGCGAAGGTGCTTGCGGGGCCCGCTGCTGCTGCTCTGGGAGTCGATGCTCAGCCGGCAGCTGTCCTGGTCACCTGGCATCCCCAGGCAGGGAGAGAGCTTTCAGGGGACCCATCTACCACACCCCAGGCCAGAGTGGAAGGGCAGACTCGGACTGCAGAGGGATGGGAAGGACCTGGCTCCGGGCTGCGGGACTGTGGCCAGCTTGGGGGGTGGGCCACGTGCTGTAGGCGGGAGTTGCAAAGTCTGGGGCCACCGGTCCCCGTGGAGCCTGAGCAGACTGCCCTCCTGCACCCCCCACCCCCGACCTGCCCTCTGGCTCCCCAACACTCACTGTCGTCCATTTTCCTCTTGCTGTCGCTGCCAGGCTGAGCAATCCCCAGGAGCCCGTTGATGGAGTAGGTGGAGCCCAGAGAGTCTGACTGGGGTGACTCTGGGGGCGTTACAGCTGAGCTGGGGACTGCAGTGGGGGGGAGAGGGAGAGGGTCAGCACATGCGGGTGACACCCCTGGGAGCCCCCGCTGCCACCATGGGGGACACAGGGGCCCACGGGAGTGGGGGTTCTTGGATCAAGGCTGCCAGAAATGTTTCCACCCCTAAGTATGTCAGTGCATCTTCCCCGGGACCCAGCAACGCTTTGTCGGTGGAAAGGCTCAGTCCGCACAGGCGGGGGTGTGTGTGTGTGTGTGTGTGTGTGTGTGTGTGTGTGTGTGTGACTGTTTTTGCTGATGGGTATGGGAGTGCGAGGCCGAGTGTGCCTGCAGGTCAGCACTCACTCAGCGTGTGTCCCGGGCTCAGGGACTTGGTGGCCACGCAGCTGTCCATGGGGAGGTTGAATGGTTGCTGCACTTTGGTCCGGATGATCCTGTAAGGAAGACAAGAAAGGCTATTAGAGAGAAGAGGAGGAAACAGGACTCACACTGCCCTGGATCTGTGCCTTTTTGAGAGCCCACCTGGGTATCTTAAAGGCACCTCGATTACAACCTGCTACAATCAAATGCATGGCCTTACTCCTCACACCTGGTCCTTCCCAGTTTTCCCGTTTCATGATCAGTTCCATTGGTCACTCAAGGCAGAGATACAGGCAGAGTTCACGTCTGCCTCCTTCCCTCTTCTCTCAAGCCCATCATGAGCTTCAGTGGGTTTGACCTTGTAAACCTCTCTGCTGTTGACCCGTCTCTGCATCTCACTGTCAGCAACTTAGTGCCACTACCAAGTCTCTCCCTCCAGGATCGCTCCCTGGCCTGCCCCTATCTGCTCTTGACCTTTCTACTCGATTCTCCTGATTGTAGCTAGAGTGGACTTTTTGAGATGCTGGTCAGCCTCCTGCTTAAAGTCTGCCAGGTTTCTTATAGGTCACAGGTAAGAATATGTGACATGGCCACCCGCCTCTAAAGGGCAGTCTTTGCTGACCTTTCTACCTCAGCCTACCCCATATTCCCCATCTATCTGCTGGCTTTCTTTCGGCTTCTTGTCTAAGATCTATGAGCCACAGGTCCTTTGCATGTGCTGCCTCAAGGCTCCTTTGGCTCCCCTTTTCACTTATTTAACTCTTATTCATCGTTCTTACTCAGGGACATCTTTTCATACCTTCCTAAACCAAGTCGCTTTATGCTAGCTCACATACCTGCATGTTTCTCTCCTCAGGAGGACTTACAGTTGCACTTATACAATTGTTTGTGTGGGCACTTGATTAGTACTTGATTAGTGTCTGTCTTCCCCCTAGACTGTAAGCTCCACAAGGACAAGGATTGTGTGTTTCCAGGGCCTAGCACATAAATCGAGTGAATCACACATACATGAATGAGCGAGTGAGGAACTGATTGACTGAGGTAGTGAGTGAATAATTGAATGACGAAACAATGGGGTGAATGCTTGAATGAGGGCCGGGTTAGGGGTCATGTGGCCCGAGAAAGTATCAATTCAAGATTCTTTCATTGACCAAAAAAGGATGTAGCATGTGAGGAAGGAAACTGTGGAAAGTACAACCCAGGGTGGGGTGGGGTGGGGGCAGAAATGTCTCCTAGCAGTGGGGAGGTGTGATATCTGCCCGGAGCCTGGGGTGCTTCCTGCTTAATTCTTCAGCAGTAGGCCCCTCCTCAGGCTCCCCTCTAGCCAAGCCAGGCCCTTCTTCGGGTCTCTGTCATGATTCCCCCAAAGCCCAGGTGCCTTGGCCCCCGGCTGCTGTGTCCCTCTTACCTATTGATGGAGCTGACACTGGGCACAGTGTCATTGTCACAGACCCCCTCAGCCAGGAGCCGGTCTCGGATCTCCCAAGCAAACATGGTAGGGTTCTGACGCTTGTAGTCTCCAATCTTCTCCACCACCTTGGGGGTGGCCACCTTGGGCTTGGAGCCTCCTATCACTCCAGGCCGGATGCTGCCAGTCTCGTAGTACCTACTCCAATAGAGAACCCCAAAGAATTACCCAATAAGCAGGTGGGGTCTTCCGGCCGGGACTTAGCCAGAGACTCTCATTCCTCTCCAAAGCTTCTGGGGAGGGGTTTGGGGGCTAAAACGCACCCCCCCCCCCGGGCTGGCCTCAAACACTTGATGTTCCTGGCACTATCTGTTTCCCTTGCATGGGTAGGTTTATGCTGCTGCCGAACTCTGCTAAAGACCTCACCCTGGACACCTGGCTTCTCTCTCTTTCCCTCAGGCCAGTGTCTTGTGTCTGAGCTCCTGCAAGAGCCACCTGTGGAGAACAAAAGATTTCCCTTCTTAGAAAGGAAATTGTGATGCACATGCTGCGTGTGTACAAGTTCACAGTGGTGGGTTTCTCTATCCGGCTTTTCTTTCTTTCTTTTTAATGTTTTTATTTATTTTTGAGAGGGAGAAAGAGAGACGGAGCACAAGTGGGGGTGGGGGCAGAGAGAGAGGGAGACACAGAGCAGGGCGCTGTGAGCTGTCAGCACAGAGCCCGATGCGGGGCTTGAACTCACGAGCCATGAGATCATGAGCTGAGCCGAAGGCAGACGCTCAACAGACTGACCCACCCAGGTGCCCCTCTATCCAGCTTTTCTTAGTTAAAGCATGACTCGCTGTTCTTGGCCATCCCAGCTTTACCCTCCCCAGGAAGCCAGCTTGGATCATTGGGCCCTCTGCCTCGGTCTGGCTGGTTCACCTTTGCTCCCCTCCTTTCCCCCCTGGCTGGCCACTGGTTTTCTACCAGGTTGCATGGTTCAGGTTGAAGCTGCTTCTCATGGACTCTGGAATGCCAGCCTGTCCTGGATCCCTGGCTACGTCCAGCCCCATAAGCCAAGCTCACTCTCCCAGGCTGTCCACTTCTCCTCTCCTCTGAGCAACCAACTAGCTGCTTTGGTGGATCAGAGACTTAGGTCAGGATAGCTTTGCCCTCCTTGTTGTGAAAACTCTGTGGTCTCTTCTACAATGAAATAAAATCTGGTTCTTTAAAACTCTGCTTGCCTGTCACAGCCTTCCAGGGCTCATCTCTCTGGGTCACCCCAGCCCACCCTGGGAAGTCCTCTCCTGACCCTAGCCACAGAGCACATGTTACCCTGACACCTTCGGTAGGAAGCCAGGGCTCTCCACAGTTCAGTTACAGTTCAGGGCTCTTTGCCTCTTTAAACCAGAATTCCACTTGAATCCGTTAAAAAAAAATTTTTTTTTAATGTTTCTTCATTTTTGAAAGACAGAGAGAGACAGAGCACAAGCAGGGATGGGGCGGAGAGAGAGGGGGACACAGAACCTGAAGCAGGCTCCAGGCTCTGAGCTGTCAGCACGGAGCCCAACGCAGGGCTCGAACTCATGAACTACAAGATCATGACCTGAGCCGAAGTCAGACACTTAACTGACAGAGTCACTCAGGTGACCTTCTTCTTGAACCCACTTATCAGTTGGGTGAGGGAGACAGGTACATTGAACTGATGCAAAGCCCCAAGTCCCCCAGTGCAGGGGCATTTTGGGAGTGGCTCTCCAGACTGTGCTATGTCAATCCAGAAGCAGGGCTTTGCTGCTCCTGGTTCCAGCTGAACCTTTGGGTCATTGGTCCTCAATTCTGGCTGCAGAAAGTTGGAATCACTTGATGGAGCCTTAGCACTGTACGAAAACTTGGGCTCATTCTCCTAAAGTTCTGCTTTAATTGGTGTGGGCTGGGGCCAAGACATATATATATATATATATATATATATATATATATATATATATATATTTTTTTTTTTTTTTTTTTTTTTTTTTTTTAATTACTTTTCCCCAGGTGACTCTAACGTGCAGCTGGGGCTGTGAGCCACTGCTCTGTGGTTAGTGTTCATACGTGTTACCTGGTCATCTCATAAAAATCACAGCACCCAGGACTGGCTTCCAGAGTGGATGCTGTGATTTATATGTAGGTCTGGACCAGGCCTTAGCTGCCTCTCATCAGGACCCTCTGATGCTTCTGCTGCTGATGCTCTGGGAGTTACCAGTTTGAGAAGCACACTCAGACATCCCTCATGCAGGGCTTAGGCCGCAGGAGCCACCTCTGATCATGTGCCCCTCCCTGGTGGCTCCATTTCCTTTGGTCTCGGCGGTTGGCGGGGGTGGGGGTGGGGTGCTTTGGGGAAGATGCTCCTGCTTTAGGAGTAGAGAAGCCTATAAAAATAAGACATGAGACAAAGGAGAAAAGTGGGAGGGGAAAAAAAAGGAAGGAGAAGTGGACAAAGAAGAAGAAAGGGCAGGAAAATAACAGAAGAAGAGCAGTGCATAAGGGGGAGGTCCAGAAGTGCCATCACACTGTTCAGGTCCCGGGGACCAAGGTTGGACATCGGGAATGGACCCGAGTCCCCTGGGGGAAGGGAGGGTGGCTGCGAGGTGGGCCGCAGAAGGCAAGCCCTGCAGGGACGGTGGCGTGTGGTGAATTTTGTGCTTACCTGCCAAGGATCTTGCTGACACAGCCATGGCTGACTCGGAGCTGGCGGGAGATGTCGCAGGGCCTCACGCCCTGGTGGGCCAGGTCCACGATGCGCTGACGCACCACTTCAGGCAGGGGTCTGCCGTTCACAAAGGCCCCTCCTAGCTGATTCAGCCCTCCGTGGCCTAAGAAGACAGTAGTCCCAGGAACAGCTGTCAGGGGCCAGGCAGGGCGGGTGGGTAGGAATTAGCCCGGGCGTGGGTGCTTGTGTGCATGAGAGACCGTGCACGTGAACTCTAACCATCGTGCCCTCTGGTTCTCCTGATGCAATGCCCCCGGTTTCCCATTGCAGAGGGAGGCCAGCTGCCATTGGGGGGCGGTGTATGATGCCACAGAGGGGCACGCTGCAGTCTGGGCACCTCTTGGACCTGCACAGGCTCCTCTGAGACCCTCAGCCCTCCTCTCTGAATGCCAACCCCACCACCTTCTTCCCTCCCTCTGAAAGGGGTTGGAGATGCAGAGTCTTCCTACTCTGACACCGAGCTGTGTGATGTTGGAGCAGGTCCCCTCTCCTCTCTGGCTCCCCGTTCCTTATCTATCAGATGAGGGCATTCAGTGGTCTTTACATTTGTCAGAGCCAGATTTTGTAAGCACAATTGCACTGAGAAACACAAACACAAATGAACCGAAGCAGAGCTTCTCTGCTTGAGCCGGGGCAGAGCGGGCCCAGGCCCTGTGTGTGGGCTCCTGGCCCAAGTGAGTGACCCCGTGGTTTCTTCTTTATGGGCCAGAGGACTAACAGGACTGGCAGAGAACTCCCTGCCATCCATTCCCGGGGGCCCAGGACTATGTCAGGCTGCAGGCAGTTGTGCAGAACGTGGACAAGCCGTGGATGCGTGTGCATGTTTCCTTAGCTGCCTTCCCGACTTGCCCTCTGCCCTCTGGCCCCAGCCTGTGTTTCATTCTGAGCCCTTCTACCTGTTCCAATGTATTTATTGAGTGCCTACTATGTGCCAGGCCCTGCAGATGCCCAGGTGAATAAGACAGATGTGATCTCTGTTCTTGTCTCACGGGGTTTACTAAAGTGAGGGCCCAGACCAACAAATAGCCAATTACCAGACCACGTGACCACTGCTGGGACGGGGCCCAAGTAGGGAGTTATGGGAACCACTGAAGGGGACCAAGCCCAGGCTTAGGGGACCATAGAAGGGTTCCTGGAGAAGTCTGAACTTTGACTGAACATAAAGAGGTGTTAGCCAAGTGAAGGAGTGAAGGGAGAAAACTGTTCCAGGCAGTGGGAACAGCATGTGCAAAGGCTTAGAGGTAAGAAAGTGCTTGTCTATTAGACTTACCAACCTTCTCAACTCTCTAAAATCCCTAGACCAGCTTGGACTAATTCCAGGGCTGAAATATCCCTTTTGCTGATGAAGAGACTGGGGCTTGGAGAGTTTTAGTGACCTGATTTATGACTTAGGTGACTCAGCCCGTTTGAGGAGCAACCAGCCTCTAGCTAAAGATTAAGGCTCCCATCAGTCCTTCTTGGGCTGAGTCCTGCACTTGCATTGAGTCCAGGACCGACCGTGGAAGCTTGGCACTGCCCCTGCGGGCCTGCACTGAAGGTGCCATGGTCTGGGCATGAAGGAGATCTTTCCACACCGGGGCATGATTTGGTGATCTGGCTGGGATGGTGGAGCTTGAGGGGTGGGCGTCAGGGGGAGCGAGCAGACAAGGAGGAAGAGCCAGTGCCAAGCCTTCTGTGTGAGCCCGTTAAGGACTATTTATGGCCAAGGGTGGGAAGCGCCTCTCAGAGCACACAGTGCCCATTATCGCCCACTGACTTAGCACATTCAGAACTGCCTTGCAATGTCCCCTCAGGGGCCCAAGCTGGCTTCAGCAAAATAGTCAATTTCTCTTAAAAGAAAAAAAAAAGAGGCTATAAGCCTCTGGCCTGGGCAATAAGTCAGGAGGAAAAAGCCTGCTGGCCAAATACCCAGCAGGAGGGACACAGTGATCCATCTCCCTGGTGGAGGCAACTGGGTGAGCTGGAGCACAATTTCCACCTGTGCTCTGCTAGGCAGCTTGTCCCAGCGAGTGCTTTGCCACCAGGGCTGGGAGGACATCCCAGATGACCCTCTCCTGAGCCTTCTCATGGCTACAGGCCATTCTTGGAGAATGGCTTAGCCACTTGATCCTCATTCGTCCATCCTTATGGTCTTTTGGCTCGTTTGGGTCCAGACACTGAACACAAGGGGGCGCCAGACAGCCACCCAAACGCAGACAAGACCGTGAACTGTCCAGCTTTGTCCCCATTTTCCCCCTTCGATCTGCCACGTCATCTACCAAGGTTCAGGTGTTTGGGGGTGGGGGCTAGAGCCTCTATATCTGGAAGCAAGTTTTCCTGCAGGTGGAGTTCTTCACCCCTAGAAAGGTAGAAGTTGAAAAAACCAAGCGCCATTTTGGGGGTGACCTGAATTGGATATGGTGCCTTAAAAAAATATCAACCCTATCTGTTTCTCTGTTGAAGCTGTATGGGCTATTGTCCTAAATCTTCCTGAAGGGCTGATCAGGATTCTTAGAAACCTAAGCCCTGAGGAACCTTCCCGAAGGCTTATTTATTGGATCATCCAGCATCAGTGTGAAATGGAAGTTGTTCTCATACCTCTGGCCCCTAAACTATAAATGCTCTGGTGCTTTATTTTATTTTAGTGGCTTCTGAGTGACTTTGTGTTGCTGTACAAGGAGCTCTGGGCCAGAGTCTTGCATCGACTCTGTCTGTTTTTACTTTTATCATTTGAGAAAGTTGGTAGGTTTTTTTTTTTTTTTTTCCAGCCCTACTGTTCTCATCCATTGAATGAAACTTTTTCCTGTGTCTAATGTTATGTCTCAAGCTTGGACCTAGGACTGGGGCAGTGGTTCACACACTTAAGCTTGCATCAGAATCACTTCGGGAACTTTTAAAAACACAGGCTGATGAGCCCAGTGCCCTGAGTTTCTGAAGCAACAGGTCGGGGATGGAACCATGAATTTGTTTCTACGAAGTTCCCAGATGCTGCCGATAGTGCTTGTCTGGGACCACACGTTGCAAACCACTGGTTTAGGTTGGACAATGGCAGGGAAAGAAAACTGAGAGGAACTAAATATTTGTACATCTACCACCTCAGCCCTACCTTCTAAGAATAATAATTCATATTATTTGTATGTTAAAATTTTCATTTCTTTTTATCTCAACGCGTACGTATGAAGTGCCTACCACGGCTCAGGTACAGAGCACTGAGGATGCCATCTTGAATAGGACAGGAAACCGGGCCCTCAAGGAACTTACAATCTTTGGGGGATGCAGTCACATAAATTGGGAATCACGATGGTGAGGGAGAAGTTTCTTGAAAAAGGTAAGTTCAGGTGTTAGGGGAGCCCATAAGTGGTCAGATGGAAGTTGCAGGGAGGAATGACCAGGAGGTAACCAGGTGAAGAAGTATCCACAGGAAAATACATCCATGCACAAGGTCTTGGCGCTCTCAAGGCACTGGAAGACATTTACTGTGGTGTAGGACAGGCAGGTAGCAGGCAGGTAACAGAAGATGGAGATGGCCCGTATGGTTTGAGGCATTGAGCTGAGTCCCCATAATGGAAGGACTTTTGTCCTTCCTATGTCCGGTGTGGGGGAGTGGAGTCCTTTGGGTGAGTCACCACCAAATGCCCAGAGGTGGGTGCAGCCTTCCTTCCTGCACCGGGATGGGCTGGGCCGCCCACCGTGCTGACCGCCTTTCCATGCAGCTGTGGATGAGGTGGGCTTTGAGGCCGGAAGCCGGGAATGAGTGGGAGCTCCTGGTTGGACTAGTGGGAAGGTGTGAACCCGAAAGAGGTTGGAAGCTTCCTAAGCAAAGGCCCTTTGCATGGTCTGGAGCATCATGGGTGGGTATGGTAGAGGAAGACAAGACTGCTTGGCCGGACACAAGCAGGTTCTGAGTGCGGAGGCCCTCAGACAAGGGGATGCCGACTTTCCCAGGGCCACAGAAGGAAACTGAGGGGTTTCGACACTGAGGGGTTTTGATCCTTGCAAAACCCCAGATGAAGCCTGCTGTCCGGAAGTGTTTACTATGGAAAAGTGCCATTCAGGAAGGCATTAGGATTTTCTTTGGTAATTTCTTCACTCCGTATAGAGCTCCAAGGAACAGGAATGGTAGGAGGAAAAGACAGACGCTCATCGCTTAAAATTCTTGTTACGTGTACCAATCCCAAACCTTTAAGACACATGGAGAATTTTCCTGGGCCCATAGTCCTTTATACAAGTCTCTGTCATGTCACTGAGGGCACTGATAAGTCTCTTTATTTATATTCCAAAGGGCCCTCCTCAAGGGCAGGACCTTTGCTGTCTTTCTCTACCTGGCACCTGTCATAAAAGTCGAATTAATGCTTCAGCATATACATGAGACAGAAAAATGCTTTTCAAACGTGTGGGGCTGTTGTGATGGTCACATCGCACTGACTCTCCACTGTGGGATCTCTAAGTGGCAGACTCCAATACTCTCCTCTTTCTTTCTGCCTCATTCCTCATGCCTCTGCCCAGTCCCAGAGTGACACTGGTGCAATGTGTTGTTCTGGGAGAATTTCCATGTAACTCCCTGGGGATTTTTGCTTTATCTCCAAAGGGTGTCAAGGTGGAAGTTTGACCCTTGGTAGGACTATAGCGGGAGGGGCTTGTGGTCACCCACTGCAGCCTCCCAGCTGCTCCCCTTGGCCTGGTGGCTTTCTGGAATAAATGCCAGGGCCTCAAACCATTCCTAAAGGAAGTGTTCCAGGACCACAGAAACCTAGTGTTCCAACCTCTTGTTCCATCTTGCACCCCAAGTCTGCATGTCGGATTGCACTGGCATCCATGGTTATGGGTTCCCTGGGCACATTAGGACTTAGACTAGCACAATAGGGGTGGGCATGCCGAGAGACAGCCTTCCGCATCTGGCTTTAGCCCCGTCTTGCTGCGTGGCCTTGGTGTCTGTGCCTTGCACTTCTCTCCCCAAGGCTGACTGACTGGGGCAGAGACAGTAGCTAGGCAAAGCTATTGTCTCTACTTCTCATTCATTTCGCATCGATGCCTCGCCCTTCTACCAGTTCTGGAACCCTACTCCATAAATTAGCCTCACATTTCTTTTTTTTTTTTTTTTCAAGTTTATTTATTTTGAGAGACGGGGGGGAGGGGCAGAGAGAGAGGGAGAGAGAGAATCCCAAGCAGGCTCCGCACTGTCAGCACAGAGCCCGATGTGGGACTCGAACTCGCAAACCACGAGATCATGACCTGAGCCGAAATCGAGTTGGATGGTTAACCGACTGAGCCACCCAGGCTCCCCTCCTAACTTTTCTTTTGTGTTACTTACCTCTCCCTTTCTACTAGGTCTTTCCCTGGACCTACAAACTCAAGTACATTCTTCTATGCCGCTTCCCCAACCCCTCCCCGTCCCTGCAATATTCCCCCGTTGACTATGAAATGTTTTCTGATGATTGTTTTCAACCAGACTTCTCGAGAAGTAGTCATGCTTGCTGTTCTTATTTCTTTCATCTCCTTCCTTGCTATTCGGTGGTCAACTCACTGTGTGCCTCCAGCTTAGCGTGTGCTCAAACTCGGTACTGGATGGATGGCGGGTGGTTCCGTGCTAGGTTCTCCTCCTTAAAGAAGTTTCTATGACAATGCTGTCTCCTGGTTTCTTATACCTTCAGAGCTGCTTTTGTTTCTCTTTACTGGGCTCTCTTCTCTCATTTGTTCTATTATATATGTATATATATATATATATATATTTTTTTTTTTTTCAGGCTTTTCTCAAACCCCAGTGCTGCACCCACTTTACACCATCATCCTTGGTGATCACACACCCACTCTCATTGTACCTATGTACTGATGGCCCCATGGGCACCCCTGGGATCTCCAGCCCAGAACTTTCCCCTTCCTTTTATATCCAGTTTCCTACTGGAAATCTCCTGTTGGGTGATAAAGAGCCTCCTCTCCAGTGTTGTCTTGGTCAGTAAAAGCACCAGCTGCCATGCAAGCACAGAGCCTGCCTTTGGCTTCATCTCCCACCACCCTCAACCACAATGTGCACTGTGCCCTCCCTCATTGGCTTCGGCGTGACCTTAGAGCTACCAGTGCGTCCTTCTGCCTTGGGGCTTTTGCACACACGGTTCCCTCTGCCTGAACTCGTCTTCCCCTCTTATCTGGTTAACTCCTGCCCATCCTGTATAGGTTAGCACAAAGTCACTTCATCCAGGTGGCTTTGCTTTACCCTGCAGAGTAGGTTAGGGCCTGTGGTTAGACACCATCCATGACATCGTTTATCTTTCTTGCAATGCAGTCATTCAAATTTTAATTTCACATTCATTTGCATGATTATATACAGGAGTAGTGACTGTCTTCTCCCACCAGATCGAAAGCTCCATGAGGGCAGGACCGTGTCTGTTTTGTTCATTATTAAATTGTATTAGGTGTTCAATTAATATGTGCCACATGAAAGAACGAATGGTCTTTAGTTTCTTCCCTTCTGCTCATAGGGAGGACTCACTCAGCCATGACATTTTTACCTCTTAAATATTTACCTAACCAGTACCTTCCTAGCCATCCCCAGTGTTCACACATCCAAATATTCATTTATCCATTCAACGTGTATTCATTGAGTACCTACCACATGCCAGGCACTTTACTGGGACTGATCATATCGAATTGATGCCTGATCTCATGGAGCCCCTAGTCTAGAAATAGGTAGATATTTAAAAAGTAAACGCATAAATAAATGGATAATTCTTGCTAGGATAGTGCTAAGAAGGACACAATATTAAATCTGAGACAAAGGTAGGGGTTAACCAGTCCCCTGGACTCACTGGTCTTTGCTCTCAGTGTGCACACATGGCCTTTTGTGGGGAGCAACCCATCTAAAACCCGAGTCTGACCGTGTGCCCCCCGGTATTGAAGAAACCCGCTGGGGTGTGGTCCCATCTCCTATGGGTGACGTCTAAGCTACTAAATCTGGAGGACAAGGTCCATGTGAGCTGACTCTGGCTCACCTCTCCTCTCCAGCCTCGATTCCTACCTGCCTGAGCCTTATTTCTGATGACCCAGCAGTGCGGAATTGAGTGCTGTTCTTTCATAGCATCCAAATCCTCCCCTGTGTCCTTGTTTGTGCTGTCTTCCATGCCTGGAGTGGCCTTTCCTAACTGTCTCCTGATTGATTTGTACGCATACCTTGAGTCACTTCAGGAAGCTACCTCCTCCAGGAAGTCTCCCTGCCTTTCCTGCCTGTTGTCTCTGGTCCTTCCTTTTAAACATGCCAGGGCATAGTCTGTACCACTACACGTGGCAGAATATGCATCTATTTATACTGGCTGTGTCCTGCTACATAGACTGTGCCCCATGAAGGATGATTTTTTTATATCTCTGAAGCACTGATATCTAGTATAAGGCTTGGTGCACGGTAGGCACTCAATAAATGCTGGCTAATTATTGGAAGAAAGGAAGGAAAGAGGGAGGGAAGGAAGAAACAAAGGAAAGAGAGGGAAGAAGGAGGGAAGGAAGGAAAGAAAGAAGGAGGGGAGAGAGAGATGAAAGGAAAGAGGGTGGAAGGGAGGAAGGGAAGGAAGGAAGGAAGGGAGGGAAGGACAGAGGGACAGAGGGACAGGAAGGAAAGTAAACAGGCCCCAAACAAGCTTAGTGAAGCCCACACATTCTTTGCGCTAAGCAGAATTCTGTCTTGCAAAGTCATATTCTCTCAGACACGAGCTATTTTAAAAGGGGTCCAGATATCACAGTCCAGAAAAGAGAAATTTGCCCTCCTGTAGGAGCCATGGGATGAACACAGAGGCCTTCCTTTACATCAAGCCTTTGACATCAGCATGAAATGTGTGGGCACTTGTCATGGCTCACTTACAGCCTATTTGGTCTGCAGGGGCTCCCTGTCACTCCCATGGGAGACTGTCACCAAGGCGGGCCTGCAGGCTTCAAGGTGAGAAGCCTTTTCCTTCTAACCCTGGCCTTGGAGGGCCTATGGAGAAAGATGCAGGGACACCTACACAGAGTGACCCTCACGGGGTTTACGGCTCTGGTGGGGAGACTTCAGTGCCCACCGAGGGAAGGAGCCACAAGAGAGAGAGCTCGGGCTAGGGATGACCGCTGTGTCGTGTCAACAGCTACCCCTCCTGGGACCTGGACACCCCAGAGTCAGAGGCACACTTGAGGAGAAGTTTCTGGCTCAGCGCTGCTGGGCAGTGACGCCCTTTTACGTCTAACAGGATCCAGTTGTTAAAAAAGAAACTGCTGTCCCAGGTCTCAGTGCCAAGAAGCTCAGCACTGTGCTCTGTGTTCAAGGCCAAGGACACCACCAAGCCAGTCCTGGAATCCTGTTTCCTCAGACCTCTCAGACATTAAGTAGCATTATCAGTCAGTGTCTAGTCAGAAGACCTGTCCTTAGGTATTTCCGCAGAGATGCTTCAATGTAGGAGCTTGCTTATCTGGCTGCTGGAGGGCTGTAAACAGAGCACAAAGAAACACTGAGGTAACCCTGAGGTGGTAACTACAGGAAGGACCCACTGCTCCTAGGGGAAAGAAAGGGAAGAAGCCTATTCTGGCCTGGTCATTATCTTGCTCTTGGAAGTTTCTGGAATGCCCTAAGGGACAGGCAATAATCCCAGCTCCGGCTTCCCTGCTCCTGGAGCCCCTGCTGAGATGGTTATTCATAGATTCTTGGGCTTGTCCATGTTGATTTATTCTCCTGGTCCATTGGGCTCTGTCCCTCTTGTGCCTCTGTGCACTTTAACGAAGCCCAAGAGGTCTCCAGGTTGGGAGGCCATGAGGACAAGCTCCAGCTCCCAGCTTCTCTCATCCCGTCATTCTGGTAAATTTGAGGGTCCCCGCAGGCCCTTAGGAACAATAGGATAAGAAGTTTGGCTCCCTTAGAAGCTCTGCCTTAGATCAGCCCAGAGGGTGGGAGGGTTTAGCACTATTCTTTCCTCCTCAACAGGGAGAGAGGGCTGGGAGGGGCAGAGGGAGGGAGACAAAGGGTGGGGAAAGAGGTCTCCCCTGGATTAGTCTCCAGCTGGGAAAGAGACAAATTTGGTATCTTGCCAGTGTTGGACTTAAAGAAGAGGAAAGAGGGGAAGGAGGAAGGAAGCAAGGGCTATTTTCAGGATTCAACCTCCTTCCCCCATTAGTTAATGCTTAGGAATAATACTAAGAGCCCATCTACAGGAGGTACTTACTCTAAGTGCATCTTTTCATTAGTTCCCATGACAACCCTTTGAGGTAGGTAGCACACTGTCCCCATTCTACAGATGAAGAGATGAGGAGCAGAGGCCCTGTGGAACTTGCCCAAGGCTGCATCATTACAAAGGGGCAGAACTGAGACTTGGGCATAGGGCCTCCAGGTGCCGCTCGGCCCATCCACCCCCAGCCCCACCCCTGGCAGCACGGGGTGGTTCCAGAACAGTCAGCCCCTTCTCTAAGAGCCACAGTGTCTTCACATCACCTACCAAACAGGGGTACGTTCCAAAACCCACTTCAGGATCCTCCTCAGGTTTTCATTTTGTTGAGGCCCTAATCTTTCCTTTTTTATAATTTTCTTTAGTCATAAATTTGGTTCTTTTTAAAAAAAATTTTTTTTAAAGTTTATTTATTTATTTTGAGAGAGACAGGGACAGCATGAGTGGGGGAGGCGAAGAGAGAGAGGAGAGAGAGAGGGAGAATCCCAAGCAGGTTCCACACTGCCAGTACGGAGCCCCACGCGGGGCTTGAACCCATGAAACCATGAGATCGTGACCTGAGCCGAAACCAAGAGTTGGATGTTTAACCGACTGAGCCACCCAGGCGCTCCTAACCTAATTCAGTTCTATTTCCCCGTACCCTTCATGTTAATCCTGCACTCTATTTCCATGCTTCGCCACTGCCTTTGTGCCCAGTCTTTCCTGCTCTGGGTTTGATCCTTCTGCCCTCTCTTTTGATTGCCTTCCTTTCCTTTATTTCCAGCCCTTGCCGACTGCCCCTGCGCCTCCCATTCTCGTTTCCTCCCAGCCCTTTCCCTGCCCCAGTCCCTTGGTCCCGTCAAAGATGACAGAGCCCTCCCACCACCTCTCCCCTGCCCATTCACCCTGAGTGTTCCCTTCTTTCTGCCTCTGCGCTCCTTTGGCCGACCCCCTCCCTGCATCATCTTTATTGCCTGCATGACTGCTCAGGTTCTTTATCCCATCTTCCCCTCAAAGGCATTCGCAGCTCGGCTGTTATTCTTGTATTAGCATTGAACCCATTAAAGCTAATTTGTTTGCCCTAATCTCCATTTATTTTTCCCTAGTTGATATTAGATTTCCCTTTCTATTGCTCCAGCATGATTTTCTCTTTGTCTTCCTAATGGTCTACCCCCCTCTCTCTTCCTCTATTAATCTGGTTGGCTTCACCGTGTGTTTCAAGGCCTTTCTCCGCCTCCCCCAGCCCTTAGATTAACCCTGTCACCTCCCTCCCAGGAAGGGCCCCAGTGCATGCATTTCTGAGGATGGAGCTGCTGTAAATGTCCATAGACCCTTAAGTTTCCTAAGAAAAGTCCCACTTGACGTGAGGCCCTGCCCTGTCCTGAAGGCAGTCAGGATGCCAGGAACTCAGGGGCTGGGGAGCTGGAGGCACGTGGGAAAACACGGGCTGTTCTGAAGGGTCACCAAACCCGAGGCTTCCCTGGCTAGGCTCCCTGCTGGGGCTGTCTCAGAGATTTCTGGAAGCCTCTGCAAGCTTTCTCAGATCCACACATTACATCGGTAAGCCACACAGTGGATGGGCCACTTTGTCGCTGTGATTAAGGTTGGGTACCATTTCTCCTCCTTCCTTGGTTCTCCAACTAGAGACGCTGCCTCCTCTCCCAGAAGAGGTGAAGCCTCCTCTCTGAAGATGTGAATTTGGGGTGGCTAATCTTCACCTTGCACTCACGTTCCCCCAGATAGAAGCCTTCCTGGACCAGCTGTCAGGGACAGCTGTCAGGGACCTCCACTATCCCCTACCTTCCCCCATCCCCGACTGCCCCTGTCCATGGCCCCCTATCTGAATCTCATTAGGCCTCTCTCGGGGTCAATGCTTTGTCTGCATAGCTAGATGCCTAGCTCCTTGAAGGCAGGTGCAGTGTCCTATCTGGCCATATTAGCTTGCCTTGTAGGGGGACAGCCATGCTCCCACCTGTTTGCATGTTGGAATCACCTAGGGCATTTGCAAACTTTCTACTTCTGGTCAGTTCAACCAGACTCTCTTGCCATGGTGTCCCTAAATCTGTATTTTAAAAAGTTCCTCTGGTGATTGCCCAGAGTTTATATCCACTCATTAGATGCTCAATACATGTTTATTGAAAGCATTAATTAATTGATTGAACATAAAGTTCTGGTCAGAGGCTTCAGTGGACCTCCAGTGCTGGCTGGAGGTTGATTAGAGGTCATTCTTCTCGGCCCCTTCTCACTGAGTTTAGATGTCTCCAGACTCTCCGGAAGTGACACACCAGGGGCTATAGGAGAAAGGGCTCGGGCCTCTGCATCTCGGGGGGTGGGGGTGGGGGTTGGGGGGGGTGGGGGGTGAGGAGGGAGACCTGAGAGGTGACAATGCCAGCACGCCCTGGAGACGTACTTAGAAGCCCAGCAGCTACACAAATCACTGTGCCCCACCTTTCTATCACCCTCCCTGGGGTCAGAGGCTTGGGGATATTAATGTTGTTTTTTAAAATATGGGTCTATGTTAAAGCAATTTTCAGTTCGTTATACTTCAATTCAATGAGTACCCCCTCTAAGTCTAATAATATTCCAGGCTGGATGTGTGTGGGGAGATGGTTTCTGCATAGAAGACACAGTTCTTGCCCTTGAGAAACTTACAAGTTAATAATCCCTGACACGTTATAGAACCTTAAAATTTTAAAATCCGTTCACATGCACATCTCCTTCAATTCTTTCGACAAGCCTGTGGAATATCTATGGTGGGGGGTGTGCACGTGTGTGTGTGTGTGTGTGTGTGTGTGTGTGTGTATGAGGATGAATCATCAATAATTCACATCCTGAGGACATATGTTATGTAACGTTCGGTCAGGTTCTATAGCTCAAAGTTATAATGTTATAAATGTGGGTGTTGTAGACATTGACTTAAAAATCACCCAGAGGTGGGGAGGGGAGGAAGAGGCCAGGTAGCTTGAAGGACCCCTGGTGAACAAGGGAGGCCTTGGTGGAAGAGGGAGAGGGAGAGGCAGAAGGAGGGGGGAAGGAAGCAGCGGCCGGCAGGTGGGGTAGCTGCAGTGACTGAGAGGCCAGAGGTTCGAAGGACATCTTGAATAGAAGTGAAATCACGTGAAGAGGAGAAGCGGGAAATTTTGCCTCACCTAGAGGGTTGAACTAAATGACCTTGGAGATTCTCTCTAACGGGGATTCTATGCTTCTGAGGTCTTAATTAAGATAAGAGGTGGCTGACAAGCTCAGCAAGGAGGTGGCTGGAAAGGGTGAGCTTTGGTCTGAACTTGAGGCAGTTGGAAGGGTTGTGTGGGTGTGTGTGTGTGTGTGTGTGTGTGTGCACACGCGCGCATGAAGGTGCAGAGCCCTCAGGGCTGGGGTGGGAGGGGGAAGAAGGGGAGCCTGGCCGTCCTGTGGAGCAAAACAGGTAGGAACAAATGAAGAGGAACCGTGTTTTTGAGCCCGACACACCGAGCAAAATGTGTGACAAAACCGCGTATCTGTGTTTTCCACACCTGACGGCAGCTGGGCCCCCAGAACCTGGCCCCCCTGGCACCATAGCGAAGTGGATTACACACTCCAGAAGCCACACTCACGGCTGCATAAGGAACCAGGAGGGGACAGGCAGAGGTAGACTCAGCCTGCAGGTTATGGTTTCAGGGGAGGGAACAGGGGTGCTGAGACCTGGGTTCCACCCACTCTGTGACCCTACCTGGCTGTGCCTCAGTTTCCTCATGTGGTCTGAAGGCAGCAAATGATTTTTATTGTCCTCCCGATCTAACAGCTGCCACTCCAGGAATGCCCTCAGGCCTGGGAGCAGAGGTCAGACACCCCCGGGAGGGTGTGCACAGAGAGCTCTGTGGCGGGACGTTGGGCAACTTTTCCACACAGGAAGCTACCAGTGGGTGGCCCTGAGGCCACCTGTAGGAAGATGAGGGAAAGTGGCACACAGTGGGCCCCCTGGGCTGCCACGTGACCTGCATGATGACAGAGAGAGACGCTCTGGCTGACTGACTATGGAGGTGGCCATGGGCAGTATCTTAGTGCCAGAGTTGTGGGCCCTTCTAGAGCGTTCTTGGCCAGGAAGGGGAGGTGACCCGTCTAATGTCATAGACTCACTTCATGGCACAGTCAAGACTCAGGTTTTCTGACCCAAATCCCTGTTGGTTCCACCCTCCAGGAGGCCCTTTTGGACCTGGGCACCACCTTGGCTGGGGCCAACTTGGCAGACAGAGGAGAAAGAAAAGTGTGGGGATTGGGCAGAATGTGTTCTGAATCTCAGCATACCCTGAAAAACATTTCTGCTCCTCTTACCAGCTTATTCAATTTGTCATTTTTATTTGCTTATGTGGTAAACCCAGACTCAAGGGTCTTGTTTGCAGGTTCCGGGTTTATGAAGCAGAGTCCTCTCCTCTGTGGGAGCACTGGGGTGGACACCACAAGAAAAGTTCTAGAGAACCCATATTGGTTTTTCCTCCTCTTCTGTCAGTCCCAACAGATGCTTCTACAGCTGGTGTCATTTGGACCTAAAGCAGCCAAGGGTCCATTCAGGGCTGGGTGGAGGGCTGACCCAGATCACCAACCTGCAACACTCAGATTGTTATGTGTTGAACTGTGTCCCCTCAAAACTCATATGTTGAAGTCCTAACCCCCAGTACCTCAGAATGTGACCTTATTTGGAAATAAGGTCTTTGCAAATGATCAGCATGAGGTCATTAGGGTGGGTCCTAATCCAACACGACTGCGTCCTTAGGAAAAGGGAAATTTGGACACACAGTGATGACGCAGGGAGAATGCCATGCGAAGACTGAAGTTATGTTGCCACAAGCCAAAGAACACCAAAGATGGCCAGCAAGCCATGGGAAGCTGGGGGAGGGGCATGAAAAACAGACTCCCCCTCACAGCCCTCAGAAGGAACCAATCCTGCCAGCATCTTGATCTCAGACTTCCAGCCTCCAGAGCTGTGAGACAACAACTTTCTGTTATTTCAGCCCCCCAGTTTGTGGTACTTTGTTATGGCAGCCCCAGCAAACGAATGCACAGATCAACAGGGTTCTAGCTCTGAACTGGATCCAGCAGGTTTAGGGAGGCGTCCTTGGGCTACTCTCCTGGGATATTTGGCTGCCTCTCCAAGTGACTTCACAGTATAAGGCAGGCTCAGTCAGGCAGAGAGCACTTTCTAACATCTGATCCTCTCTATGTGCCCCTCTCCTCTTGCCTTCGCTATGGTTCCTACAGAGCCACCATTGTGGTCTCCATTCCTGATCCTTCTATCATGTGGCAAATTCTTCTTTAATGTCAACATCAGCATAACAAAGCCTCCATGTAGGTGTCAATCACTCTTACCCAGCCAGGCTGGGTACCCCCCCCCAACCCCCAGTCAATCAGGACCTCCAGGCTTCTCCTGCTTTCAAGAACTTTCCGGATTGACTTTAAGGGTTGGTTATGGACTCACCTAACATTTGCAGCACCCTTTCAAAGTGTTGGCAAATAAGTGATTCTTAAATTTAATTAAATTTAATAAATATCAATCGGGCCTTGGTTTTTATCGGAGATGGGTTTTCATAACTCTGTGAGAGAGGTGGGGCTAGCGTGTGCACTGGCTTGTGCACAGCCAGCTAAGAGCAGACTTGAGACCGTATGTCAGTCTGATCCACTCTTGCCCACAGCCAGATGGGAAATCTCAGTGAGGCAGGGCTGCTGTGCAGGAAGAAGGGCTGTCTCCCCAGCAGGCTGGCTTGACAATCTCTACCTGTGAAAGACCTCTGGCTGGGCCTTGATGGGCTGACTATGGATCTGTGGTTCTCAAAAGCTGATCCACAGCAGAATCACTGGGCACCTGTGATGGGTGCAGACTCCAGGGCCCTACATCTGTTAGTAGAGCCCCGGGAGCTTCTGATGCTGGAGTGAAGACCACACTTGAGAAACACTTGTATAAAGCAGATTTTTAAAATGGTCATTTCATTTAGTGAATATTTACTAAGCATCTAGCATATATCTCCTATGTGCCAGAGGGGTTTGGGGCACTTAATTCATAGCCTAGAGAATCTTGGAAGCTTTGGTCCTTACAGATGGCCCTAAATCTGGCCATCCGCCCTGCCAAGCGGGTGCCCGACATCCACGAGGAAGGACCCCTGTTGGGCCAGTCTTGCCCAGGCCTGCCAATACTTGCTATTTCCAGGGGTCACTGCGGCCCAACCTCAACAGCCCCCATCGGGGGCCTGCGGCAATATCGTGGGAAAGGGCCAAGTGCGCTTCATGTTGGGAAAGCTTTATTCGCTAAGTTCAAATGTACGAGGTAGGTCAACTCCAAAACAAAAACATGCTGTTGGAGGATTATGTCAAAATTACCATCATCGGGGTGCCTGGGTGGCTCAGCTGGCTAAACATCTGACTCTTGATTTCAGCTCAGGTCATGATCTCATGGTTTGTGAGATAGAGTCATGTCAGGCTCTGTGATGACTTCTTGGAGACTGCTTGGGATTCTCTCTCTCCCTCTGTCTCTGTCCCTCCCCCACTCGTTCTCTCTCTCTCTCTCTCTCAAAATACATAAATAAGCTTAAAAAAAAAAAAACTACCATCATAGGCATTTTCAGAGCCCTCGTTTGATACAGGATTTTATGTCCAAGTGCTAGGGATGTAGAGAGAACAAAGAGTTCTCGCTCTTGCCTAGCTCGGAGGCGAGTGCAGTGGGGAGACAGACCAGAGGGTCACTAAAGCTGAGGGGAGCAGAAAGGGTCGGGTTAGGGAAGTAGAATGTGGGCGGGACCTTGTCTAAAGGGTAGGAGTAGGGATGATGTTCCAGGCAGCTGCCATCGCATGGGCAAATGCGCAGAGGTGGGACTGCACACGATGTGTTTTGGAAACAAAGACTAGTTGGCTGGAACATGGGTTTGCATATGGAAGTTGTGGGAAACAGTGTCAGGGAAGTGGGATAGAATGTTCTCAAACTGTATACCAGCGGTTTGCCCACAAATGCCTGTTAATGATTGGATGAAAAGGAAGTGCCAACAGGACTCTAAGATTATTTTGGAAAATCACCAGGCTAAGATACTCTAGAACAGGGATGGGAGAGGAGAGAAATCAGAACATTTTGATAATGCGAATCATCTAGCTATCACAGATTATTGCCAAGCTATTCCCCTTAATAAAAATACCACAAAGCCCAAAGAGGATAAAATAGGTATGCGGCTCCAGCAAGAGAGCTAAAGGGACTATGAAAATCAACAAGGGAAGTGTGAAGTCAAGCCAGGAGAGGATGCAAGTTTTCATGCACGGTGAGTAAAACACTCCCAAACATGTACATGGAGTGCACTTGGCCCAGGCTTCCTGACCCTGACAGCAGGGTTGTATCAACAACACGTTAGCCTGGTCTCTCTGGTCAAAGCCCCCTATAAATCCCAGCTGACGTTCTGTTGCTGTATCCTTTGCCCAGAGCTGACTCTGGTCCCTGCCGGCTGCATACACACCTAAGACTCCACATCTCTGCTCCTGCTGGTCCCTCCCAGAGTCCTCTGATGGAATCCTGCCCCTGCCTCGGCACAGGCTCCCACCCCTGCCCCGATCATTGCCCCGTATATCCTCCTCTCCCACAGGCTCAGCATTTTGTGTCTATCTGGACTGAGGTTTTTCCTTTCTCTCCTGGCTTGTGGCTGAAAGTCCAATTTGTTTCCATTCTCTCTAGAATGTCAGCAAGAAGGCGGAGGCCGGGTGTCTTGAGTTCTGCAACCCCAAAGCCCAGAACCTACTGAAGGGTTCCATGCATGTTCACTCATAGATAGAGTACAAATGTCCTTTGAGACAATTTGGAGTTAGAGCTCAAGGCTTATGTGGCCAGGGGATGAATGACTGGGTGAGAGGGCGAGGGTGTGTCACAGGACCCCGGAGTAGCTAAGCGTGGGCTACGGGGGGGAGGGGGGAGGGTGTGTGGTCAGAGACCTGTGCAGGGCACTGCCAGGCAAGTGCAGGCATGCGGGGAGTCAGAGGCAGAGAGTAGAGGGACCCTGGATCCTTCTTTAGGAGCTAGAGTATACCCTCAGGTGATCCAGGCCCAGGGGCCAGACTGAGCACCCACTTAGGAGAGAAATAGGCCAGGAGGAGAGGGGACAGTCTCAGGGCATTAGAGGTTGGGAAGAGAAGCATCTCTAGAGAGTGGTGGGCCATGTGGTTTGTGAACCTGAGAAAGAGGAAAAAGTAGATGATGATTTCTATGGCTGGTGTCATGGGTTAAATGTTGTGTCCCTCCCCCCTGCTCAAATTCATACGTTGAAGCCTTAATCCCCAGTGTGATGGTATTTTGAGGTGGGGCCTTCGGGAGGTAATTAGGGTTAGATGAGGTCATGTGGGTGGACCCTTATTTTTTTTTTTTAATTTTTCAATGTTTATTTTTGATAGAGAGAGATAGAGCATGAGTGAGGGAGGGACAGAGAGAGAGGGAGACACAGAATCTGAAGCAGGCTCCAGGCCCTGAGCTGTCAGCATGGAGCCTGACGTGGGACTCAAGCTCTGAATGGCGAGATCATGACCTCAGTCGCCCAACCAACGGAGCCACCCAGGCATCCCACGGGTGGACCCTTAAGATGGGATCTGTGCTTATAATTCGAGCTTATAATAACGCTTATTCTTACAAGAAAAGACACCAGATCCTTCTCTCTCCAAGCACAGGAACCAAGTAAAGGCCATGTGAGGATACAGTGTGACGTCCCAGTCTACAAGCCAGAAAGAGCATCCTCACCAGACTCCACCATGTTGGTATTCTGATCTCATTCTCTCAGCCTCCAGAACTGTGAGAAATAAATATCTGTTGTTTCGGCACCCAGTGCATGGCACTGTATTGTAACAGCCTGAGCTGACGAAGACAAGCGGCTGGGATGGAAGGTGTAGGGGTGATGGGAGCTTCTGAAGAAATCTCAAGGAGAGGTGTCACAGCCCTAGGGATGCTCCAGGGCAGCAGAGAGCGAGACAGAGGGGCAACTCGAAAAAGCTGTGTGGGCAAGTGTCCTTACTCTGGCGCAAAGCCACTGGGTCCCTTAAATGACTGGCACATGTGTGCCAAATATCATATTCCTGGAGAGCAGGGGGCTTGTTGAGAAAGTAAAAGGGAGAGGTGGGGGCCCAGGGACATGGCTTCTTCCTTCCTTCCTTCCTTCCTTCCTTCCTTCCTTCCTCCCTTCCTTCCTTTTGATGTTTTTTTTTTTTTTTTTTTGAGACAGTGTGGGGGGGAGGGGCAGACAGGGGGACAGAGGATGCACTGACAGTGAGAAGGATGCAGGGCTCGAACTCATGAACCACGAGATCATGACCCGAGCCAAAGTCAGACACTCAACCGACTGAGCCACCCAGGTGCTCCCACAGGGCTCCTTCCTTGATGGTGGCGGTGCAAATCCTCTGTGATGGAAATGCCTTCCCACACAGGAATGTGCATCTTTCGATTTCACGGAATTGGGGTGCTGCACCCACCACGCGGACATCAGGCAACTCCAGCCTCACATCGACACTAGCTGTTCTGATACTTGTCAGGAGACAGGGCACCTGGAAGGTCACGCACACGTCCACCGAGAGCGTGACCACACGGCAAGCTCCACGTAGCAAAAAGTATAGTGTGCTGCGAACTCAATCCCAGATCCTAAGGAACGTACGACGTTGTGCCACTAAACGGAAAAAAAATTACACCTTGAACTCGAAGGTGGTTTGTCCACCAGTGCACTTTCTCCTGCCACCCTTGCTCAGTTGCATTGTATCAGTGAGCGCGTCTGCCTGCTCTGCAGGGAAACATTGTTTGAGAATCACTGATTTATGAAGGTTATACAAATATTTGTGGATCAAATGTACAAAGCATTCATGATGACGCCATATTGTTTGTGATAATCAGTTCATGCAGGTGCTGCAGTAGGCGTTGTGCGTCCGTGAGATTGAGGTGCACACTCACGTGGCCCCTGCACATTTTAGTGAACAGGGGCATGTGTGTTCATAGGGTTGCAGGGCCAGGACTGAGCGGCTCAGAGGACCGAGCGGCTCAGGGCACTGAGCTGCCAGGGAGTTCTGATCGGGGCAGAAGATTCGACAGGATATTCCTCATGGTCTGAGCAGAGGTCGGAGCCCTCCAGTGACAGTGCTCAGCCACCAGGGGACCAAGAGCCCAGATCTCTAGAATTAAGCAAGTCCTGCTGCTGTTGCCCACCTGCTCAGTAACTCTGTCCTCATCTGGGAAGAGCCACCATGAATCCCAGGGACAGAGCACTGCTAGTGGCTCTGACATTGGCCCAACGAGTGGCCCATGTGAATGACTGTCTTTTGGTCTCATTTGAAAATAAGGTCTCTGCGGGGTCCCCATGACCACCTATGTCCCGTCACTTAAGTGGGGGCCCAGGCAGGAGGGCGTGGCTGGACAGTGGAGTTCCTCTGCTCAGATCTCAAACCATAGGTTACAAGAACGGGGAGGTCACAGGTCCATGACCTCATGTCTAAATTGTCCAGAGCTGACCCACCACACAGAGCAGATTCTCTGGATATCTTGGACCTCACTTTCCCTACCACGTCTATTATCGGTGCTTCTCAGCAATTGTGGACTCAGTCGGGACTCAGCAATGGTGCCTGTATTTCCTTGGGGTGTCTGAGAGCAAGGGCTTCCTATGTGTATGTGTGGGAGCATATGTCGCCCACATGTGTACGGGTGTATGTGGGTGTGTGAATCATATATAGGGGACTAGGGCAGGACGGCCAGGCACCCAGGGGATAAAAATTTTTTTTTAATTTTTTTTAACTTTTTATTTATTATTGAGAGACAGAGAGAGACACAGCATGAGCACTGGAGAGGCAGAGAGAGGGGAGACACAGAATCCGAAGCAGGGTCCAGGCTCCAAGCTGTCAGCACAGAGCCCGACTCGGGGCTCAAACTCAACAAACCCACAAACCGGAGATGATGACCTGAGCCTAAGTGGGACGCTCAACCAGGAGATAAAATTTAAGGAGGCATTCACTCTCAGGGCCAGCCTTGCCCTTTCGTGCACCTGAGAGTGAGCACTTCCTTAAATTTTGCCCTCTGGATGCCTTTGTGCCTCACCCCTAGTGGCAACCCTGGTGGGGTGTATGTGTGTGCATTTGCATGTCTGTGTGTGTTAGTGTCTCTGGCTTCAGCGGTCCCTGCCAGCAGGCGTGGGAGCCCCTCTTCCCAGTCCCCTGGGTCAGTGCTCACTTAGAACAGGCCATAGCCAGTACTCCCTGGACCTGAGTCAGCCCTCACTCCTCCGCAGCACACTCTGAAGGCAGCCGGGTGTCACAGAGAGAGCGCTGGAGCCTCTGCTGTGTCACTAAGCAACTGGGGTCTGGGGCAAGGCACGGCCCTATAAGTCTCCATTTCCTCGTCCATAAAATGTGGCCACAGGGCCCCGCCTGAGAACCCCTTCTCTGGGGTCTAGGTAGATTATTTGACGTAACAAAATCCTATGACGTTCCTGTGATATGAGAGGCCTACCCACTCACAGGTGTTCAGGTAGGTCAAATCTAGAAGGCATGAGTCACAGAGAGAAATATTTCTTTACAAAGCAGACTGTAAAACATACCATAAAAGTAAAGGTCTAGGGGGCCCTGGGAAAGGGGTGGAGAAGAGGGAAGGCTTTAGGGGCGGGTGGCGTTGGAGCTGGGCTGGTGGAGGATGGCTGGGATGTGGGGAACCCCCGACTAAGTGCTTCGCCAGCCCGAGGTCAGCCAGTCCCCACAGCAGCCTGCCGAGACAGGAACCTTGAGTCTACTTTTCTGCAGGTGTAAGAGGTTGAAAGGGGGACTCAAAATCCCCAAGGCCAGTTCCTTTGGGGCTCCCTTCTGCCTTCCAGCAAGGAGAGACATGGTCTCCCTGGCCTCAAGATGGGCGCCGTCTTCGTGGGGCAGATTGGCGAACTCACACAAAACTGTCTGCAAACAATAGAAGGCTGTGCGCAATTGTGTGCGTGCTGCGGTACAGACAGTGACTTCCAGGGAGGTGGGGACAGAGAGCAGAGTGGGCAGGGGCACGAAGCGCTCCTGGCCTCAGACCTCTCGGGGAGATGGAGACCTTCCAACCAACAGGATCCAGCCAGCCAGGAATGCAACTGTGAGAAAGCAATCAGGACAGCACCCGTGTCACTACCATCAGGACTCTCGAGAGCAGGTCTCACCTGCCAGAGGGTGAGCCCTGAGGTCCGGGCGGGCTTGTCACAGTTAGGGACACCTGTCCGGACAGCTCTGTGGCCAGCAGGAGAGGGGACGCTTGGGGGGCACAGGGATCTCCCTGGTGTGGGGCACTGTCATAAGGTCACAGAATACAGGGACACTGTCCCTACTTGTCCTGTCACACTGTCACACTGTCACACCTTGTCACACTGTCAACGAGATGGGAGGCCTAGAAGGGAAATCCTTTGAAGTCTGCACATCTCTGAAGGTGTGGGGGATACGCGTCAGAAGTGTCTGGCAAGCATTTTGATTTAGCAGAAGTGGGCACATCTCCATGGCATTTGCACCTGCAGAAGGGCGACGTTTTGCCATGAGCTAGCCAGTCACCCCACTCCAGAGTCCTAGGGCAGACCCCCACGGAGCTGGTTGAGCCGCCACAGGCTCACGTGCTGCCTCTCTGGAACATGTGCTCCGGGGACCAACTAGACTCAAGAAGGCCAGATGAGGTTTATCTGTTGTCGGCAGTGACGTGGACAGGGAATCACAAGACTCCAGCTGCCCACTGGAGTGAGGATCACCCCTGTATTTACCGTCACTACTGAGGCAGTGAATGCCACCATTGCTGGCCTGGTGCCCTGCACGTGGCAGGGGGCCCTCCACCAGGGCTTGTTAAATTGAATTAAAAGGCTGACCCTTGGGTTCCCGTTGGCTCCTAGCTTGACTCTAGCACCTTTCCTGCCCTGACATTCTCCCTCCCATCCTCATCTCCCCCCCCCCCACCCCGCCTTGTTTCCACCTCAAAGTCACAGCCAGATGCCCAAGGACCTGTCAAGAGGTTGCCCCATTCTTGCCACCTCCATTTCGACAGCGCTCTGACATGATCTCAGTGTCAGAGGAGACGACCAACCAGAGCTGGCATCAGTGATTTTGGTGCTCAGCTAATTTCAAATGTCAACCAGGGTCAGGCGCCTGGGTGGCTCAGTAGGTTATTCATCCGACTTCGGCTCAGGTCATGATCTCACAGTCCACGAGTTCAAGCCCCGCTTCAGTTCGAGCCCCGGGTCGGGCTCTGTGCTGACAGCTGAGAGCCTAGAGCCTGCTTCGGATTCTGTCTCTCCTTCTTTCTCTGCCCCTCCCCCACTTGTGCTCTGTCTCTCTCTGTGTCTCTCAAAAATACATAAACGTTAAAAAATCTTTTTTTAAAAAAAGCTGTTTCTAAGTTCCTTGCTTACAAACATGCTTGTCTCATCACACTAAAATTAAAAATCAATCAATCAATCAATGTCAACCAGGGTTTGCTTTTGTGACAAAGCTGGATGATTATTATACAAAGCAGGAAAATATAAGATGGGGGTGGGGTGGAGGGAGGGAGAGAGAAAGAGAGATTAGTGAATTTTAACTTTTTGAAGATAAATGTATGGCTTTGTGTCCGTCAAGAACAAGTACCAAGACATGTCCTCCCGTGGTCCTCTCTTACTACACACACAGGATAGCTGCACACCACTTCGGCTCATCTTCCCTCTAAGACTCTAAATTCTACGAAAACTCTAGAACGTTCTGGATTCGGACATGAAGTCCACGGATAGCCCATTCTAGCGTTTCCGCCATGACTGGGTTTTCTGGTAAAATGAATTAAAGAATCGTTTTCCAGAGTGAGTGGCGGTCACCGTTGATAATGGCCACGGGGGTCTGAGTCAGTGCTTCCCATGTGTCTTTTCATTTAATCCAACACCCCTGGGTCGTAGGCCTCTTATTTTGTCCACCTGGAATTCGTGAAAGATCTGTCCTAAATTTTAACAGGAACAAAGTTTAAAGGCTGGGTATCAAGTTACTCACGGAGAGTTTCACAGGAAATACTAAAACAATGTCATGTTTGGGCATCTGCCCTGGAGAATTTTTGGAGACTCTCTTCCCTGGTGACCACTGTATGAAGCAGGAAAAAAAAAAATTCGGGGTGTCTGGGTGGCTCAGTGGGTTGAGCGTCTGACTTCAACTCAGGTCATGATCTCGCGATCTGTGAGTTCGAGCCCTGCATCGGGCTCTGTGCTGACAGCTCAGAGCCTGGAGCCTGCTTCGGATTCTGTGTTTCCCTCTCTCTCTCTGCCCCTCCCCCGTTCATGCTCTGTCTCTCTCTCTGTCAAAAATAAATAAACATTAAAAAAATTTTTTTTAATTAAAAAAAGGGGCGCCTGGGTGGCTCAGTCGGTTAAGCGTCCGACTTCAGCTCAGGTCATCATCTTGCGGTCCGTGAGTTCGAGCCCCACGTCGGGCTCTGTGCTGACAGTTCAGAACCTGGAGCCTGTTTCAGATTCTGTGTCTCCCTCTTTCTCTGACCCTCCCCCGTTCATGCTCTGTCTCAAAAATAAATAAACGTTAAAAAAAAATTTAAAAAAAATTCTTCAGTAGTTGCTATGTGCCAGGTGGGGATACTGGTTTTACTTTCAGAACTTTCTAGAAGCCCCACAACATCTTTTTATTTTATACACATGAGGAAACTCAAGCCCAGAGAGACAACTGACTTGCCTAAGATCACACAGGAAGAAAACAGCAAGGTGAGGACAGGCAAAGCCTCCAAGGCATAGCCCCTTCTGCTGCCTGTAGAGACGGGGAGGCTGCCACAGGGCCCTAGCCTCACAGTGATTTCAAACTCCCTCGCCCTCTTGACATCTCCTGGCCCTGGAGTTTATTCTAAGAATAATAGTTCTGCTGTCCTCCTGGGGCAGCTGAGGGATCAAAAAAGCAACACACACAGAGGGCCCTGGGTGTGCAAACATGCAGTTCACATGATGACAGCAGATTAAGCTATTTCTTAGATGTGTCACCCAACCAGCTCCCGACCTCTCCGCTGTGCTGGTCTGACAGTGACAATATGTCCCAGTGGACTAATTAGCACTAACTACTCAGGTCACTCCAAGGCCACTTAGGAGAACAAGTGCAGGAGAAAAACTGATGGGCATCGTGGCTGAAGACGGGAGGAGAAAGAAAAGAGTTAAAAGAAGGGAGAGAAAACAATGCTTTTTTTCTTTCTCAATCTCTCTGCTTAAACTACAGATGGGTTTTTATCCAAGAAAGGCAACCAGCTCAGGAGCTGGGCAGCTGTTCTCACAGCGAAGAGTGAAAACGTTAAAATTAAACCAGGTACTGGCTAATGTTACAAGTTGAACCACGGAGGTGGCTCTGAAGGAGCAGACGATATGGTTTTGAACCCCTGAGTGAGAGGAACCCAGCAGAGGGAATGAACCTAAACTTGGGAAAATGAGACGGGGCACCTCAAGTGCTCAGCACTGGCTGCCTGTGGATGGGGCACCAGCGGTGTCCCCTGACTCTAAAACTCCCATCACACCCGCTAACTCATTAGTCTCTACAGTGGACCCACGTCGGGAGGCCAAGTGTGGTTTGGGATGCCAAGGGACTAAGTTCCTTGTTGGCCTATGATTTATTGAGATGCCGGAGTATAGCTGTCCCCTTTTTTGGTGCAGGTGGAAATGTGGGAGCCTTGGGGGCATGCGTTAAAAGAATGCCCCCTCTTTCTGCCTTTCCTAGTGGACGATCATTTCCTTCCTCCTCACAGCGACCTCCAGGAGGGACATCCAGTTCGACGCCACTTCTCCCATTGTGCAGATGGGAAGATTGAGGACTGCACTGAAAAAGGATCTATCCTAACTGAGCTGGAGAATTAGGGACTCTGATGAGGAGAACAAGCTGGTAGACTGAAGGCCCTGCCTGTCACCATCACTGTTGCTATCGTACAGGCCCTGTATTTTCTCACCAGGGGACCTGGCCGAAGATCCAGGCAGAGCTGCGGGCACGAACCATCCAATGCCACAGGGAGTTTGGATGAGCTGGACTTTGGGAAAGGGGTGCGGGGGAAAAGGGGGGCATGGAGTCAGATCAGCCTCTCTCAGGTCCCTTCTCTTCTGAAAAATGTCAATAACAATAAGTACCTGGCAGGGTCCTGGGAATTAAACTGGAGGATGATGTGCCCTCTCCAGTGGAACACCATACCAATGACAGCCCTCGAAGATACTAACACAGCTCTCATTTACTGAGGGCTCACTAAGTGCCAGGGTGTGCTGAGCTCTTTGCGTATTACTTCTCTTTCTTTGAATATGAGAGTGGCACTTGCAGAGCTGAAGCAGCTACGGGCTGGCTGGCTGTGCTGAGGCTTAGCAAGACAGGGCATCTTCTGCGGCATTCAGGACTAGGGGTGGATCCTGGGAATGAACACAGAAACAGGACCCACATGCAACTGGGGGCAACTCTGCTGAGCTTCTGGCCCCTTGATCTTGGATATGCCTTAGTAAGGAGATGCTGATTTCTGCCCAGGCCCATTCCTGGGGAAGGAGCCCCGGTCAAGGTAAAGCCCAGACTCAGTGACATGAATTGTGGGTTTAATAGAAAGATTCCTGTGAAGATTTTTCTGGCCCATCGCCCGTGTAAGAGACATTTGCTCATCGTGTCCCCACCTGGCCAAGGGTGAGATCGAGAGGGGCTTTCAAAAAACCGAAAGAGGCTTGTCAGCCCTAACTCTGGACTTGAGGAAATAGTTAAGACCCTCAAAGATCCACTTAAGAGAGTGCCATGACCACAGATAAATAAGGAAGAGTGGATGCCTCTGCCTACCCAACCCTGACCCAGAGATTCCATCCGAATCACCGAGATGGACTGAAAGAACTGGGATTGGCCTGGGATAGTGGAGCTTCTGGGAACCAGGAGACCCCTGGATTGTTGTTCTCTATTTCTTCCCCCAAAGAGAAATATCTAGCACCCCTGCAGAAAGCAGTCACCACACAGATTTCCTAGGCAGAATATCTTGTAGCCCCTTCTCAAAAGAACCCCAGGCTGAAGTATTCTCATCTGAACCCAGAAAGAATCACTCCCCCAAAGAACTCTGAGTATGTGGGTGCATTCTCCCCGCTTTTACAGGGTGTTTTACATCCCCAGGTTCTATCTCTGAAGGGAGTGGGGGCTGCTGGGGGCCAGTGACTCAGCTGTTCCCCGAGTTTCAACTAAAACAAAAGCAAACTGCAGTCTTGAATAGGGGTGCATTCTCTTGTCCTCTCCTTTTACAATCATCTTTTTTTTTTTCTTAAATGAAATCGTTTCTTTTATCTTTTGGCTCCTTGTGTACTCAGAACCACAGAGCTCAAAGCTTTCTCAGCGCAACTGAGAACTCGGCACCTCTTGGACTGATAAATAGAGCAGCTTTAAAATGCTTAGAACTGAAGACAGACCAACTGTGGCGAGAGAAAGTAAACACATCCGTGCACCAGTCAACCCTAGCAAGCTCCTCGCTGAGATTACAAACTGCAGTTCCTGCCTGAGCTGGCAAGGATGCTGGAGCAGGCTGGGGAGGGTGGGGGGCACAGCCACAAAGCAGCCTCCTCTGCCTGCCTGGGTTAGTCCTGCCCCAGGGGAGATGGGTCACCTGGGAGTCTGCTCAGGACCAGGTTTGGATGTGTCTAAGCATAACAGCCCCTGCCAATGTGTTTTCCCATTGGTTTCACACTTGGAAATGTCCCAAGAGAAGAGGGGACCAGCTTCATTCTTCTGATTTAAAGGGGCTCATCTCCCTCATCCCAGACTCTTTGTGTGCAGGTGAAATTCACCAGTGATAGAATTGGGATTTTTCACAAAAGAGAATGTGATCACTACATAATTTGATAGGAATAGTTGAGGAACTTTTCCTATGAAAAAGAAATACTTTAAATATCTACCCCCCCCCCCGAAACACGCACACAAATTGTTTTTATGAGAACCAATTAATAAATGCTAATTCATTCAGGCATATCTCTACTAAATTACTGTTTCATTTAATTGCAGGGGAATTTTCCATTACTAAACTCTCCCTTGCTGATTTTTTTTTTGCATTATTTATATATTTTTTCAGTTTCACTAATAGTGAGATTGGTATGTGATATTATCTAATGTTTGTACGTCTTAAATTTCTTTTTTCATTTAAAATGTTTCCTCATTCTTGCAGCTCCACGTAATCTGGGAGAAACATCGTTAAAAGCAGACAAGATTTTATACATAAATGGTTGAAAAAGGCACTGGCTGAAATTAACTTGACAGGAGCGCATCTTGTCTGATTGAGTTTCTTTCATTTCAGCTGTGCGTGAGTGTGGGCAAGAGTGTGTCTCCACTTTGGGTTTGTGTGAAAACGTTTTCCTATGTCAGTGAGTCACAAGTCTATCTATGGAGAGCTTATGGGTATACAGCTAGGAGTGAAGATCACAGGGGCTTTAATAATAAAAATAAACGACACTCAAATCTCTTTATAAGCACCCCCCCGCCCCCCCCCGCCACCGTGCCCTAGCACAGTGCATATTTTCTGGCTTCCTTTTTATGGACATCACATCAAGACTTTTGCATCTAGACACCCAAGAGCCAGACCAGCTGGCTCCTGAAAACCCTGCTTCGTTTTATGCATAGAAAAGTGGGGAGTTTCCAGTGGTGTTTAGGGGTAACTTAGGGAATATGGTAGAGATCCCTGTTCAAAAGGATGTGTTTTGAAGTAGAATTTCCATTTTCTTATATTGAATGACCAAGGTCCTGTGCACCTGGCTATCTTCACTCCTGAAATAACTTCTTTCATTTTTATTCTCCCCAACCACCTTCTCCCTCTCTCTCTCCTCCCCCTCCCCCCTTGCCTCCTTTCAGTGCCTTTTTCTCTTGATTCTTTCCTTTCTTTCCCTTCTTTCTCTTTCAGAGTAAGTATTCTGGATGATGTGAATGATTAAACTGTTTACTCCGAGGTTCAAGTATGAAAAGGCATGTCACCGAAGCAAAGTTTCACCTTCATACCCAACTCTATCAATAATTACAAAACAGGGATGACGATTAGTAAATCTTTCTTACAATTATCTCTTACAAAAATGATGCCATGTAATCTGAGCATACTGAGTTCTACTGATTTTACCGTTCACAAAAATTAATTACAAAGCACAGTAACCTCCAAAATGAAGTCAGCATATACAAGGATTGTGAAGATACCCATGGGAAAATATATACCCATTAAACATGTGCCCTGTTAAAATCCAAGGCTTGAAGCCATAAATAGAAAGTTTTGACATATTATTATATTGGTAGATGCTCTCCTTGGAATAAAAATTGTGCAATCATTAATATTTCGTGAGACTGACTTTTTTGTTGTGGTTTCTTTCACTTCCTTTGTCCTCTTCAGCAAAATTAGGCACAGTCTTTTGGGTATCGACTGATAAAATTAATTAACTTTTCTTCCACCCCAAAAAGGTCCCAAATAAATGCTTCCAATAGACATCAAAAAAATGTCAATTAGAAATAATTACTTCTTATCAATCAGCGGAGCAATTAAAGTGACAAAAGCTTGAAAAGATACTTATCTTAAAACTAATTCACAAGGTAGCTAAATTATCTCCTAATTAACTTGCATTGAGGAGGGCGGGAGGATGGAACATCTTGAAACAAAGATGAATTGAGGAACCCCAATACCTCTTTATGTTCCTAGAGACTGTTTTCCATCCGGAGACCTTATTTTCAACCCAGGCAAGAAACCTGGGAAGAAAATAGATCCTTCCCAAATGCATTTGGTCCCCTTTCCTCCTTTCGAAAACCTAGAGGAATAGGGCTTTGCATCTCAGATCTAGGAAGTCAGAGGCACGTTCCCCCTGGATCTTAAGTCTCATTTTACCACTTGAATAACCTATTTTCAGCAGCTGGGGTAGAGGGTTGCTGCAAATTAATCGCACATAACTTTTAATCAAACTTGCTTGCTTTTACTGAACTCTTTTCCTCGCCGATATAGTATTATTTTCATTTTAATATTTATGTGGCACTTATCTTAAAACAGTTTTAAAAAACGGTTTGCTTTACAGGATCTTTGTTCCCTGATGCTACAAAATTCCCAGTAGATTTTACAAAACGTTCAGCCCATTGCTGTCCAGCGCGCATCAGAATAACTCCCTATGCGCTCTCCACATCCTTTCAGAATAAAGCTGTAGAAAAAAAATTAAGACCTCTCTCCACAGCAAGATCAGCCAAGAGTGAGGAGAGCGAGCCGAGGGTGAGCTGCAGCGGCCAGGTGGGCAGAGGCCGCGCAGAAAACTTTCCTGGGGCGTCTCCGGTTTTTGGAAACGGTGCGCTGGGCCTCGCTCCCGCGAAAAGCCCCGTGGCCGCCTGCACCTCGGGATTCTGTTCTACGGAAAACTTAAATGGAAGCTTTCCAGGCAAAGCCGAACTCAGAAAGGAAGTGTCCCGGGCAAAGAGGGAAGCTGCTAAAGCCTGAGGGAAATGGGCTTATAAAAACAGGAGGCGTCAGCTTATGAATTTATCTTTAAATATAAGCAACAGTGTTAAGTGAACTGATTAGAGAGACGCAGGTCTCTGGCTCAGGTTTTCCAGAGAGGATTTAGAAAAGAAACAGGATAGCCTCGAAATGTTTGAGCTATGTTTTAGGCAGTTTTCTTCTGTTCAATTAGCATTAAATTAAACTAAAGGAGAAAGGCTCGTTATCCTTCCTTGCAGCTTTAACTCTTTATTTGTTTGGGGGAAGGTTTAGAAGAAGTCCCTCTGCCTTCCTTAAACGGAAAAATACCTCTGCCCTGGCCCTGCCAGGGAGTGGATGGCTCTCTCACCAAACCCAAGGACAATTTGCATCTGAGCTAGTGGAGAAGGGGCCTCTCTCATCTTCTGGGCCTGTTGCTGATTAAAAACAAAGTAAAAATAAATGGTGTCCTTTTATTTCTTTCCTTCTTTTAGTCCCATTTATTCTAATGAGTGCTTCTAGAATGAAAATAAGTAGCGAGAACAAAATCAAGCCAACATAAGGGACCGTGACATCGTCTTATTTCTAGCAGCGACAGAGGGAAAGGGGTCTGGCGCAGCAAGGTAAATTCGAGGTCCAAGAGCACCCACTCCTACCGGAGCCTGAAAGGTCAGGGGAAGGTCGGGCTGCGGGCGGGGGAGATGGAATCGGGAACCGAGCGGAAGGGGCCGGGACCAGGCTGGTACCGGTTGGGG
Source organism: Panthera onca (assembly GCF_046562875.1). Lineage (NCBI taxonomy): Eukaryota > Metazoa > Chordata > Mammalia > Carnivora > Felidae > Panthera > Panthera onca. Next base: position 38,284,256 of record NC_138341.1, read on the forward strand.
CACTAGGCGCTGAGCGCTCGGCCTCGGAGACTGTCTTGATCCCGAGGCAGGGGCGACGTCCGGTATTGTACCCCGGTTTGGCTAATGACTGAGAGGCTAAAGCCTGGTTCCAGCCTCAGAAAGTGGTCAAGAAGCGCGCGGCGCCCGGGCGCGGCTGGGCAAGGGGTGCCAGGCAGCTCCGCTCGGTTCCCTGGCTTGCTGACCCCGCCGCTCCCGGAAAGGGCCGCGAGGTCTCGGCTCGGTGCCCCGAAAGCGGCCCCGCGCTCGCAGAGGGCGGCCGGGATGGCTGTGGCCCCGCTCTCCCAGGGGGACCAGGGTGGGGAGGCAGGGTACCGTCGACTCCGTCTCCCAACCCGGGGCAAACCAGGACGAGCAACCTTCCGGCGCCCTGCGGGGTTCCCCGCACCCCGTGTCGTGCAGCCTCGGCCCCGGGACCCGAGGCTGCGCGGCGAAGCTCGCGCTCTCGGCTAAATAGAGATCTCAGCCGCGCGCCGCGCCCGATCCGACCCTGCTTATTATAACAAATGTCCCGTTTGCCGAGCGGGACTTCATATTCGCCGAGAATTCATCTGAAATATTGATTTCCTCTCACTTCGCCGGCCCAAATCGATAGCGCTGCGCCCTGGCCCCATAAATCGCCTTCCCCGCGGCCGGCCCGGCTCCATCCATCACCGCGGGCCGGGCCGCGCCTCTGCCCGCCGTCCACACTTGCTGCGCGCCGGGGCGGCGGTGCCCACCGCGCCCGCCCGCCCGCCCCGATCCCGGGCCTCCGTCTCCGTACACACCTCCCCCCCTCCCCCGCACCCTCCAACCCGGGGCCTGGGTCAGGAGGCAGGGGAGAGGAGGCGCCGCGGCCGAGGACCCCGAGCGCTTTGGAAGGCCCTGGGCCGGGACGCCGCCGGAGAGGGGGTTCGGCCCCGCGGGCAGCCCAGTGCTCGCAGGCCGGACGCCCCGCGCGCGGCTCCCCGCCTGCCCCAGAGTCGGCCAGGAGGAGTCCGAGAGCAGCCGAGGGCACTCAGAGGCCCCCAGGCCCCTGACCGCGGGCTCCTTTCCCGCTGGCTTGAGGGGTGCGCGGGGCTCACGGTCCCGCCGGGGCAGCCACCGGCAAGAGCAGCGCACACCCGGAACAAGGGCTTAGAGGTCGGGGGCGGCGCGGGGCCTGAGAGCGCACAGGGTGTCCATTCTAATGGGCCGTGCAAGACGGGGGTGGGGCGCGAGGGACAGACACCCCTCTGACCCGCACGGAGAGCTCCTCACCGCTCCGTGTGGTCCGCAGAAACCAAGGCCTGGGGAGGGCGGCTCGCCGGGCCGAGGGGGACCTCGGGGCCTGAGAACGGCGCGATGGCCGCAGCGGAGAGCTAGGCCGGCGGCGCCCCCAGCTGCGTCCCCACGCAGGTGGGTCCCACGAGCCCGGAGCGTAAGCTCTCCAGCCCCACCGACCCGAGCGCACGCACGGACGCACGGCGACGCGGGGGCTCCGGGGTCCCGGCAACGCCGCGTCCTTACCGGATCTGATGGAGTTGTGAGGCATCGCCGGGGAGTCGCTCGCAGCCCGCCGAGGGCTCAGGGCTTCCTCACGCCGGTCCCCGCCGCGCCCGCCGCCACGCAGCTGCCCTGTACAGACCCAGGGGAAGGGGCGTAAGATTCGCTGTCCCCTGCTTATGCCTCCTCCCCAGGCCCTGTCCCTTAGGCTCTCATCATGTGGCAGGAGTCGGAGGATTTTTAGGCGAAGGGTGGCCCACCTCAGCCCGGCTACCTAACACACGTTTGCCCGGAGGATCAGGGATTGGGTGTTCGCCGGGGAAGCCCCAAACTCCAGCCTGGGTGCCCTCCTCCTCTGTGGCCTCGGCCTTATCCAGTTTAACTTAGGAGAGGAAAGGCTGCCAGCCTTCCTGGGACCCTCTCCCTTCTCGAATCACCGCTCTCCCCGTCAGCTTTCAGCCAACCCCTGGACAGCATACCTGGCCAGCCGGCCGCAGGCCCTCAACGCCTGGGTCCGCTCGCGAGGGTGCCCTGGGCCCTGCGTCTCTCCTCCTTCTGAAGTTTGTTCCCATCCACCCGGCATCGCCGCCCGGTTTTATCCCGCCAGGGCCCTGAGAGATGGGTCTGGAGAGGCTCGCAGGCCTCGGATTGGCTGGCTGGGTGCAGGGGGGTGCGGGAAGGGGAGGATTTTGCAAGGGGGACATGGCTGAGTGGACTCAGGAGTTAGAAACATTCGCCGGAGCTTCTGTTTCCAGCGGAGAGGGGAGAGGGAGGCAGCTGAGCCCGAACTCAGCGGGCCTGGAAATATTAGAGGAGTGGGGACATGGAGGCCTCAGAGCCTGACGATGAGGAGCTCTGGGTCCTCCTGGGGTCGCTGACCGTCAGAGTGGGAGAAACAGTTTCTCTGTGATCCCCTGCAACCTTCCTCTCACCCCTGCTCTGCTGTAGGGAAGCAGCCTTTTCTTTCATAGATGGGGAACTGTTGTTTTTAAGCCCGTTTCTTAAGGTAGAAGCCTGCAAATAGGGCTGGAGATATGAGGGTCCCACCTTGTCACCACTGGTGTGGACTCCTTCCCTGAACAGCCCCTGAACCCATTCCCTCCATATCACGCAGCCGGGAACCACACCCTCACATTATGAGGCTAATGAAAATGGTCCCATAGCCTATTCAACAGGGATTCCCCTCCTGCCAAACACACATGGCCACCAGCCAGGCTTCCTTCTTGCTCCTTAAGGAGTTTGAACTTGGTAGAAGAGTTCAGAGGGCGGGCAGTGAGGGTCTAGGTCTCACTTCAACATGGGTGTCAGAAAGGGACAGGACTGAGCTGACCTCTGGCCTTGTCTGTGGGGATCAGCGGCCTTGGGAGTTGGGGGCCTGGGTGTAGATAGGAAGGGGTGTTTTGGTGGGGAATGAGCAGCCCTCTCTTTCTTCACAGGTTTTCTTTTCTGTCCAAGAGGCTGGGCCCAGGGAAGATTGTATGGGCAGACAAATGTCTTGGCACATCTGTAGGCTGGGAGGGCAGGGCCTGGATGCTCCCCAGTTTCAGACCAGATGGCCAGACTCAGGAGCACAACTCCCTGGCCTGGAGGGACTGCTCTGGGACACAGAGGCCAGAGATGCCAGAGTGAGAGAGGAAGGAAGGGGCAGAGGAAGGGAGTTATTCACGGGGACGTGTGTGTGTGCATGCACAAGTGTATGTGTGCCTGTGTGTAAAAAACCACATGATTTTTGTTAATGAAAAAAAAAATCTTTCATGTTAATCTGCTTCCTCCTCCCACCCAGACTTGCTCGATTTAGTAGAATTTAATCATTTTGTGAAAAGAGGAAGAACACGCATGTCCCTAAATGAATCCTCCACATCTGTAAGTCAAACTGTAAACAAAAACAACAGGTGCTTTATTGTCTTAAAGCTTTCTCCAAAATTGTTATTTAAAATTGCTCCGTGGTTTCCAAATGTCCAGATGCAGCGCTTCTCTGGTCAGATCCCCTGGAGAGAGAAGACCAAGGAAGGGTGTTGGGATGGACGTGGAACTCAGCACGGGTCCCACTGATGACACTGTGGGCCAGTGGGCTATTCTAGTGCCCGCCCTGCTTCTGTAGGGAGCTGTGGGGCAGGGCAATAGAGGCAAAGGCAGAGACTGTCTGCTCAAGCTTCTTCCCACCAAGGAGGCAGTGCTCCGGGTGAACCTAAAAAAGTTCTTACCTAAAAAAGTTCCACAGACCTCAGAAGGTCTTCCCAAGCCAAGGGGCTGATAAGTACTAATCAGGGAAACTCCTTCATCCATTCTTGCCAGTGCTTTGCTCCTGGTGGGCAAAACAAATCCTCCCTCCCCCCTGCCACCCACTTTTTTTGGCAGAGGCTCTCAAAGGACAAAAACAGCAACTTATCAAAACATTCCTGTCTCCTTTGTGAGCTCATTTAAAAAATTCATTTAAATATGACAACTAAAGGTGCAAAAAAGCCATTCACATGCCTGGAGAGAGTGCTTCCCCAGACTGTAGGTGACCAGATGGCCGGGAGGAGACTCAGCAGAGAAGTTCTAGATCCAGCAAGCTATAAGAATGCAGTGAGCCCTGCTGAAGAGACAAACACAGGCGTCATGGTGCTATCTAATTAGTCAGAAATCAGTTCCGGGTTCCTTACTACTTTTGAATTTCCCTACCACCGAGGTCAAGAAAATGGTTATTAATCAGCACCCCAATTCAATCTCTTTATTCAATCTCTTTGACGGCAGTCTCCTCCTCTGCAAAATGAAGAGATTGAAATAGGTATATATTTCAATATTTAAGTTGGATAGATTAAGATATATTAAATATATTATGTCTATTTAAATTAAAATATGTATTTTTAAAATCCATATCCATGATCATTTTAGTTATGCATAAAAACTTAAGCCTTCCTCTGATGTTACTTGACATTTCAAAAAAAAATTTAGCATCATGACCGAGAGACTCAGATCAATGGTACATTTAGAACACACTTTTTATTATTTTTTAAGTTTATTTATCTTGAGAGAGAGAGAGAGAGAGAGAGCATGAGCAGGGGAGGGGCAGAGAGAGAGGGAGAGAGAGAGATTCCCAAGGCTCCCTGATGTCCGTGCAGAGCCTGAAGCAGGGCTCGACCCCACAAACCATGAGATCGTGACCCGAACTGAAATCAAGAGTCTGAGCCACCAGGTACCCCTAGAACACACTTTTTATTAAAAACATTTTTTTTCCAATGTTTGTTTGTTTTTGAGAGAGAGTGAGACAGAGCATGAGCAGGGGAGGGGCAGGCAGAGAGGAAGACACAGAATCTGAAGCAGGCTCCAGGCTCCGTGCTGTCAGCACAAAGCCCAATGAGGGGCTCAAACGCATGAGCTGTGAGATCATGTTCCGAGCCAAAGTTGGATGCTTAACTGACTGAGCCACCCAGGTGCCCCCCACTTGTAATTTTTTTAAAAGTATATCTGCCTCGAGTTTGTTTGTTTGTTTATTTGTTTATTTTGAAAGAGAGAAAGAGTGCATGCACGGGAGAAGGGCAGAGAGAGCGGAAGAGAGAGAACCCCAAGCAGGCTCCGCACTGTCAGTATGGAGCCTGATGTGGGGCACGAACTAACGAACCATGTGATCATGACCTGAGCTGAAATCAAGAGTCAGACACTAGCCCACACTTTTTAAAACCAACACTTTCTTCTCCAGCTTCTCTTAGATTTGACACCCATTAGGTTTTCATGCTGAGATTATCAACTGGCAACCTGTGATTCAAACCCAGTTACAATTTTTTTTAACTCAGTGTTTTTCCAAGAAAATGTAATTAATTACCAACATGAAGATCGAAAGAATAGCTCTGGCTTGCCTTTAAAAATTGGACAGATCTGGCCATAGATCTGAGTGTTTCTTTGTGGGAATGAATGTTCTTTCAGGTTTAACGTTCAAAGAGTTTAATATCCATACCAGGTATAGCTGCCTAACTCCAAGGAGTATTCTGTGATTTTTTAAATATTCTAAGTTGATCTGTGGAGCCTTCCAAAGATGGTCTTTCTTTCCAGGATTCAGCTGACATTGGCAGAGCTGGTGGTAGGGTTTGCCAGGGATGAAACTGAGGATATTCCCTAGATGTGGGATTTCTGGTACTAAAACCAAACTGCCCTAAGCAAACCAGGATGAGTTGGCCATCATAGCTGACAGAATTGGGAAGAAGGGTGGTTTAGGGTTTTCATAAGCAGCTCACAGTTTGCACTGACTACTGGTGTGGCTGTGTAATCGCACACGTGGCATCCTATCACCTTCTTGGCCCCTTGAACTCCAGCATGGACCATGGGCCTTACCTCTTAATCCTAGGAGAGGGAGAGAACCTCCCTCTCTCCTCCCCCTGTCCCACTTTGACATGCAATCTCAGAAGTTTCTCTGTGCAGACCACCCAGAAGCCAGCCTTGAAGGAAACCCTCGTCCCCCCAAACCCTGAGTGCTTACCTGTCATACCCCCTTTCCCTACAAGGGAAACAATCCTGGGGATGAAAGTTCGTTCTTAGGGAAGAAAACAGCAGCTCTGTGCTAAGAGTTAGAAGGGAAGCAGTTTAGCCCTGGCTGTGTGAAATAGGACCATTTCTTTTCTCTGAGCCTCACTTGCTCCTTCCATAGGATGTGGGTGCAGGTGGGGAGTGAGGAGGTTAAGACCCGCCTCCCAGATTTGTTGCGAGGATGAACAGAATTATGAATGTGGAAACCCTTTGAAAGTTACAGCTCTGTACAAAAGTTAATTATTATTCGGCCACAAAGGCTGGGCAATACTTCCAAGGGTAGAAAGAAAACCTCTCTAAAACATTGCTGTAGAAGTCAGTCCCTTTAATCCCCTCCCCAAAGTACTGGGGAGTTTATCAAGCAGCCATGTGAACCACTGGGTGATGGGCAGGTGAGAGGGGGAGGAAAGGGCCAGTGAGCCTGCACTGGGGGTGCAGGGTGGGCTGTGGAAGGGGGGAGGGGGAAGGAAGAAGGGGAGAAGGGGGAAGAGGGGGCGAGGGAGGGTGTCTCTGAGGGGAGCTGGGCATAAGGGTGTCAGAGCAGAGCTCCCAGCCTTGCTAACTTCACCATTTCACAGAGGGCAGAAGTGTTAAGGGCACCTGCCACCTTTGCCCCACCCTCTCCCCTCACAGACTTGCCCAGTGGAGCCGCAGCCACCTGGGATTTCTACCCCGTCCCCACACCTCAGGAAATGGCTGACAGCCTGCCCGGAGGCCTCCTCGTTGCCCAGCCAGAGAATCAATCATTAATTAGCCCGTGTGCCACCCCTCCCCCTCAGGCTTTCCAAACACAGAAATAGAAATACAGGTCCTGGCAGGTGAAAGGAAAGGCCCCGCTTGTGGAAGGCAGTTTGGAAAAAGCCACCAGTGGCATTTGTCCAGTTTGTTTTGGGCTGGAGATGCATCCTGGACACGCATCTCTCAAGCTCTTTGCCTACCCCGCAGCCTTCGGTGGCTGTGTCTGGGGGGTCTGTAGGCCACCTGAGTAGGAAAGAGCCTCGTTGGGGAAGCAGAGAGGAGGGTGACAGGAGAAGACGGGAACAATAGACGGAGGGGATACCAGCTGTCAACTTTTTTCTAGTTTTAAGAGCTTTTTAAAAGTTACAAATAATAAACCAGGCCTTTTTGGCAACCCATTTTGCAGATGAGAAAACTGAGCCCCCGAGAAGGTAGGTAGCATGTCCAAGTTTACCCGGCTGGTAGGTGGCTGACTCGATGACCGAATAAGCACTCGTGATCCAGGCCCTGCCTTCAGTGTTGGAAATTCTGCTTACCCCATCCTAGTTGCTCCCTCTCCCGAGTGCCTATTCACCCACCAGTCAGGAAGGAAGGTTCTGGAACCCAAGGAGTGGCCAGAGTGAGGTCAGACCCTCATGGCCAGAAAACTTTCCTGTCCCAGGAGAGGAGAGCTGCTCACTCAGCAGGAATGCCCTCCTCTTGGCTAGGCCCCTGGTCCAGCCCAGAACAGCAAGAGTCAGGGCACAAGAATCTTCTCAGGCCTATGCCAGGGCCCTGGAGTGGTCTGTCTTCCTGACAGCTGTTTTTGGGGAGGCACCAAGGAAAAAACCCAGACTCAGGGCTCTTCATCAGACTCCAGGCTGGCTTTGTTCTCTGTGGCCTTGGAATGCCAGAGGTTCCTGTGGTTCACACAAACCACAGAACAGAGCATGGCCTCCCCTACCCCTCAGCAGTGCCCGGAGCCCTGATGAAAGGACCAGGAGACCCTGGTGGTTGGGGAGCAGGGTTGGGGGAGAGGTTGACGGATAGAGAGGATTCAGGAGATCTAATCTGTCTTTTGTCTCTACCCTTCACTACTGCCTCGCTCCCGGAAGGCTTCCCGCATGCTAAGCAGAGTGATCCTGGACACTTTGCCAGACTTTGGGCCTCCTCCGAACTCAGGACCTCTTGCATTCTTCTGGAGAGCCCCTGCCTTCCCTGCATTTGGAGGAGCAGCCTTGAGGGTTTACCACTTTGGAGCCCGAATTTTGTATCTGTGACTCAGTGCCCCAGCAATATGTCCATCCTGGCTGTTCTACGTCCCCCACGTGAGGGTGGACACAGCATCACCTTGAGGGAATGCTAAGCATGGCATTTCTTTCCGATAACAACTATTATTTACTAAGTATTATTAAATACTAGGGACTGTTGAGTACCTTACACACGCCCAGTGAAGCCAAGTTTTGAGGCAACTGGGACATAGAGGTTGCTCTGGGTCACCTCATTGCCGAGCAGTAGAGCCAGGATCCGAACCGAGGCTCATCTAAGACCTGAGCCCGCATTCTCTCCACTGCCCCACGAGGTGTTTCCAGGGCACGGAGGGCCAGGGAGCCCCAGGGGAACAAATTAGAAGACAAACTAGAAAATGAGTCTCGTTTGTCAGTTTCAGGGGCCACCCGTGGCCGACTGGGAAGAAGCTTGACCCTTAGTAATGAGACCGAGGCTTCCTCGGCCCTCCGAGAGGCCAGGTAAAGGAAAGAATAAAAAACAAGGCAAAGGTTGGGGTCACCGTGCATTCCACCTCGCCCTCGCGAAATTCCCATGCACTTGGCAAAGCGCAGGCACAGAACTCATTTGTGGCAAGAATTTGTGGCAAGAATGAGTGAGTCGGATACATTTTTCTTTTTCTTTTGTCTTCAGCTTTATTGAGATATAACTCACAAATTAAATTGTAAGATATTTCAGGTGTACATCATGGTGAATATCTGTATACATCGTGAAAGGATCCCCACTATCTAGTTAATGAACACATCCATCACCTCACAGATCTCTCTCTCTCTCTCTCTTTGGTGAGAACGTTTTCCTAGCAAATGTTAACAATGTGTTCTCTCAGCAAGTGTTAATCATGACAGTCACAGTGTTTTACGTTAGATCCTCAGACCTTAAACCTATACACTTTGGTAAGCTTTGTTTAAATTTTTTCCCCTCATTTTTAGGCATGTCATCTAAGGTAGCATTTTCCTTTTGCTCGTCCTAAGCTCTTCTCCTCTGAACCTCATAGAGTATGCTGTGGTCTTGCTGCTTTCCCTGTCGTGTTACAGGCTTTGAGCATGTCTGCTCAAGAGACTTCATTTTTCCAAGTGGAATCACTTCCCTCAGGCTCACCGCAGAGTAGAGAGAGCCCGGAGCCCTGAGGAAGGATCTTTTTCCCGCTTGCACCATGACACTGCCCTCCACGATGCAGGGACAGTGTAGGTAAGAGTCAGGACCACAGAGCTGGCGGTCCGGCAGCCAAAGCTGGGATCCTGGCACATTCCTGCACTGGCTGTGTGACTTTCTCCCAATTGCCCGATCACATTTCTCTGAGCCGCAGTTTCTGAGTCTGAGAAGTGAGACGACTAAGGGTACTTCTCTTTTATTATATTGTGGTGATTAAGTCAGACAAAGTGCTTGGAACGCAACGGGTGCTCAGTAAGTATTAGTGACTGACAGTAAAACTAGCCACGGTAAAGCTTGTAGAGACCACGATTCGTAGACCTTGGGGAATGTCACTGTCTCCATACTCAACACCGGCAGACTCTGGAGGTTCTAAAGGTGGTAATGGAGTGAGGGGGCTGGGGAGAAAGAGGATGGAACATGGATGTTTTGTTTGTTTGTTGGTTTGTTTATTTATAGATTATACACATAACATATCATAAATAATTCAAACAGTCATGATAAATGTCTCCCTTCCTCCAGCCTTTAGCCTGAGGTAACCGCATTATCTATTTGATGTTTGTCCTTCCAGAACTTTGCTATTCATACCTATGTTTGTGGCCCGTAGAAAGTCTGACCTTTGTTTTAGGAGTGTGTGTTTCAGCATCCATAGTAGCATACTGGATGTAAATCTCACTCTGCAAGTTGCTTTTTTTTTTTTTTTTTTTTTTTTTTTGCTTAGCAATGTCTTGAACATCTTTACATCTTAGGACATAGCTCTACCTTGTTCTTTTGAACTTCTCAATCACAGTCCAAAATATGGATATAATGCATATATAATATATGCATATATATTGCATATAAGTCTCCCCCTTTCCACGTATTTTTCTCTCTCACTTTTTTTCTCATTAAAATGTTCTGCAATGAACTCTTTGTGCACATGTGTGAATATTTTCCTGGTGAGACGGAAAATGAGAAACGGAATTGTGGGGCTCCTTTAAAATAGGCGGGATTCATTGGCTGTCCAGTAGTCTAGTCTGGCTTCTTTTTTCATTACTCTTGAATATGCCTTTAAAGATTGAAGGTAAGCAGGTTGGGCAGAGGAAGAAGTGAGGTACCTGTAAGGTTTCCTTATCCAAGGTCATGGTCATCCTCTAGACAATGACCAAGATGTACAGAAGTCAGGGTGGGTGTCGTGACTGGGGGATGCTCTTCATCCTGAGAACATTCCTGACTGCTCACAACTAATCGGGGAATGGAAAGAGGGTGTACCCCAGCCCCCTGGGATCCCAAGGCCACTTCCATAGATCAAACTGGGTGGCTGTGTTACGTTCCCTCCTTCAGAATTCAAGAGACAGCTGGCCCCTCATGCTTGAGACCCAGTGTCTCCATTCCAGAGCCTCAGGAGTTGTGAGCTCAGAATCAGAGAGCCCTGGGTCTGTGACACAGCCCTACTCTGAGCTATGTGAACTTGGAAAAGCCACTCACTCACTCTGATTCTCAGGTCTGTCATGCTTAGTATAAAAAAAACACATATATATTCACGTCCTATCAATAGGGTGCTGTGAAAGTGGTTTGTAAACTGTTAAGAAATGGAGAAATGTGAAGGATAATGAACTTGAAGCAGTTATGGTGATGAATATAACACCAGGGTGACCTCACCAGGAGAGCCTTTCTCCTTCCTTCCCTCTCTCTCTCCTTCCCTCTCTTTCCATGAATTCAGTTGCACAGATATTTACTGAGCACCTACCAAGTCCTGGGCACCCTGCTAGGACCTGGGAACACAGTGGAAACTGTGCAAAACAAGAATCACATCCTCGTGGAATAAATAGGCAGGTTCTTGCAGGGAGGTGTGCTACGTGCCATGACAGAGCAGGAGTGGAGAGGGGAGGTGTGGGGAGCATAGAGCAGGGCACCTCGCAGAGTCTTAGCTGTTCAGAAGGGACCTCTCAGCAGATATTGGAAGAAAGAAATGCAACCAGCCAGGCAAACAGAGGAATGGGAGAAAGTGAAGATCAAATATTCTGGTATGGGCCAAAAAATAGTTCACAATGTGAAGAAGGTCCAGGAGGCACCAGGCACATTTAGGGACATTTCTCACTGTAGTGAGAAATCAAGTACAATTATAGTGTGTGTGCGTGTGTGTGTGTGTGTGTGTGTGTGTGTGTATGCAGGTATGGTAGGGGCTGAGAGATGGGACTGGGACAGTGTACAGGGTTAGATCACTGATGTCCTTATAGACTTGTTAATGGAATTAGACTTTATTCTAAATGCAAGGCGAATGTCTGAAAGGATTTTAGCAGGGGAAAAGGAATGGCCAGACTTATGTTTTATTATTATTATTATTATTATTATTATTATTATATTTAAAGCTTAAAGTTTATTTATTCTGAGAGAGAGAGCAGGAGAGGGGCAGAAAGAGAGGGAGAGACAGAATCCTAAGCAGTGTCTGCACTGTCAGCACAGAGCCCGATGTGGGGCTCAAACTCACAAACCGTGAGATCATGACCTGGGCAGAAGTCAGATGCTTAACTGACTGAGCCACCCAGGTGCCCCTAGACTTATGTTTTAGAAAGTTCTTCCTTGCTGCAATGTGGACAATGGGTTGGAGGAAGCCACATGACAGGCTGGAAGAGGCTGTGTGACCATGGTTCTCTGAGTGGTGACAGAAGCAGTGGGGCTGGAGAGAAGCAATGTTGGGGATGGGGTAGTGGAAATATTGCCCTACTTAGCTGTTGACTCTTGATTTCATCCTTGTTCTGGTGGTGACAGGCTGCAGCCCCGTGAAGACCAGATTGAATGTAAGTGATAGTCCTGTCCTATCTTCCTATATCCCCTGGAGGGCTCAGACCTTGGGTCTCCCCCAGATTGTAGCCACTGCAGGTCAGTCTGGTTCTTCTCACCTCAAAACCTCAATGGCCAAGGGGAAGTTTCTGTCTGATGACAGATCCGACAAGAGAGGATAGAGATCTTGGTCCAGGACCCAGATTGTCATAGACCAGCTGATGGGATAGGGAGGAGGCATGTGCCTCAAGTTGCCCAAGGTTTATGGATTTCAAACCCTACCCCAACCTTGACACCAATAACACCCTTGGGGCTGAACAACAGACAAATGCTGAATGGGATGGAGGGGGTGAAAAGGTATGCAAAGGGTGTTTGCTTCTACACAGGGCAGTGAAAAAAGAGAATTGGCTGACAGGAAGTTAGGGTCCCAGGCTTGGGACTGAGTTACAGACCTTGGGGACGTCACTCAGCTTCTCGGACCTTGGTGTCCCCATCTTCATAAAGAAGGAGAGTGTGGGAGCTGGCACGTGTACTGGCTCCCAAGTAATAACATAGAGGAGTATTTCTTAGAGTGATTCCTTGAGCAAAAAACACTCTACACACTATCTCTAAACCCAAGTTTTCTCGTTTTCAATACAAAGTGCTTAAGGATAGCTTCTTGTTTAATCTCATTGGGTTGGTTCTTGGGAGCCACTGTGTGTGAAAGCACTTTGAAAACTCTTAAGCTGTAATAATACTATAGCCTGATATCACTCTTTATGGTGAACAAATGCTATCATACCCATGATTTCGTTTAATACATTTGTCAGTACATACGTGTATTACTATTGCTATGTGTATCTACTATATAATAACGTGTAATGCTACATATAATATACATCAAATATGCTGGCATGATTTCTAATATGTTCCAATGCATATTCAGTTGGACTCTCACTCAGAGAAAATGACAAAGCTCTGACAGTGGCCTCCCAAGTCCTCCTCCATCAGGGCATGTCACCTGTCACTTCCCTCATACATCTCCTCTCCTCGCTCCCTCTTTTATTCTGTTCCAGCCACACTGGCCTCTTGGCCTTCCTCAAATATGCCAGGCTTGCTCTCATCCCATTAGCCTGATGCTTGTCCCTCACCTCCAAGTCTTGGCCCAAATCACCTTCTCAGTGAATCCCTCTCCAGTCCCCCTTATTGCAACCCTCTCCCTGACTCTTTATCCCTGTTCCTCTGCTTTATTTCTCTCCACCACTGACATATTATATTTATCACTTATTTATTTGTTTGTCACCTGTTCTCTCCCTCCCCCGCCCCCTGTAACAGATAAGTGGCATGAGGGCAAGGAGTGCTCATCACTTTTGTTCCCCATGCCTGTTATAGTGCCTGGTACATAGGAGGGGCTCAGTAAACATTGGTGCTTGCGTGCGTGTTCGCTGGAATGAATGGTAGCAGCAAGGATAACACAATGACTTTATTGTGACCAAGTGGTGCTGGGCACTGGACACACAGCAGTTAACAAGACAAACACTGGGCCAAAGTCTCAGCCGTGTGTGCCCCCCATTGGTTCTTGGCAGCTGGCGGTAGAAGCAGAAACTCAGTAGCCCTTAACTTTTTACCTGGGAATGCCGCCTGCCTGCTGCTTTTTTGTTACAGGCAGCTGAGGATGCTCTGAGTACAATCCGGGTGGAAGTCGGGCTCAGGCCCTGGCCAGGGTCAATGAGAGGTGTACAGGGAGCAGCCTCCCCCAGACCCCAAGGGCAGTGGGAGACAGCTAGATCAGCCTCTTCCTCTCTGGCACTCAGCCCTGCCACCAAGGGCTCCAAATCTCTGGGCAAAGGTCACAGCACCTGATGCCCAGAGGACATGTGACCAGAGTGCTGCTGAGTCGGAACAAGCCACACAATCAGGTCATTGTGTTAAACGCGCAGGTCCCCTTGCCAAGACGCACCCCATTCCATCAATGCCAGGATTTTCTGGGGCCCTGATCTACAGGGACCCTAAACTGGGGAGGGTGTTGTCTCAAAGGTCTTAAGGGGAGGAGGGATCTCTTCTGGGAGACCCATTGTCCCTGGTCTGTTCTGAGAGCCAGGAACAAGTGGGTAAAGGAGAAAGAAGCATTAAGCCCAGCCTGGCTCTGTGCCTCGCGAGGAGTGGCAGACACTGGCAAGATCGTTACTCTTTGACTCTCGGTGCACTTTGGCTTTAACCATTGTCTTCCAAATTTGCTTTGGGTGGTGAAGACTGCTGATCACTAACTTTGATATTTTAGAAATCCAAAGATTTTCCTTCTGTTATGACTGGGTCCAAGGATTCGCAGGAAGTCCACTCTTGAAAGGAGATCTTCCTTCACAGAACTGGCAGGCCACTAGGCAAGGATTTGGGGCTACTGAACTCTGGGTGAATCTGCCAGACTAAGAGCATTGTGGGGTGGGCCTCTGGAGAACCAGATCAAGCTGTCAGAGAGTACATCCCCCCTTTTCCACTTTTAAGCTGAATGGCCTTGGGCAAACTACCTAACCTCTCTGAGACTTAGTTTCCTCATTTATAAAATGGGGGATGATGATGCTTGTCATATATGATTGTAGATGATCTTAAATGAAATGAGGTCTGTAAAATATTGACCTGCACAACAAGAATGCATTTGTTACTGTCCCTGGAGGAGTGAGGGGTCAGAGGAGGCTTTGCACCCTGTAGACGCTCAGGCAAAGCTTACTGGTAGGTTTCACTCCACAGACCATTCAGTGACTTTAAGAGAGTCCCACCCTGCGTGGGTTATTTACTTTTTTCATCATAGGTGACCCTAAGGAAGCTGGCATGATGCGGTAGTCTTCAGCTGGGTGGACACAGCAACCTTGATTTTAACAGACAGGAGAATAAGGAATTTGCTTCTTACACTGCAAGATTCTTGAGCACCTGGTGTGTAGTGAGTAAAACAGAAGTGAATCTGCACTTGATCTGAGCCAGAAGACTGAGAAGTTATAAGAGGTGAATCTGAGTCAGGGAGCTTGCGGTCAACCAGGACCACCTTGGGTCCTAGTTACTCATGGGTTCAGAGATCCCAGTTCTCAGCACACCTTTCCACAAGAGAGAGGGAGAGGCAGTAAACAGCACTCGCCCTTCTCCATGTTACCGTGCAGGAAAGAGATTGGTCTAGAGGCTGGGATCTAGGTACCTGAGATGCCCTTGTCCATAAACCTGGCTCTTGGGGGCTAGTAGATGATTTTTGTGTTCTATATTTTATCTCTCCATAGTCATCCTCCAGGGCAACATCCACCCTCCCTGTCCCCCCACCCCCCGACATATGAAGGAAGGTCTGGGCAAGGGAAGAGGAGCATTACAATTATTAGAGGTTATTTTTTTTTGGCATATGTGTGTCCATTCTCCCACATCATTTGTTGAGTAGACTTTATTCCCCCATTGAACTGCTTTTGCACTTTTGTCAAAAATCCACTGGACATATTTGTATGACTGCATTTCTGGACTCCTATGACCCATTAATCTATGTGTCTCTCCATCTGCCAATACTATAGATTATCTTCATTACAGTAGCTTTACAGTAACTCTTAAAATTGAGTGCTGTGAATCCTACAACTTTTTTCTTTATCCACAATTTATTTTGACTATTCAAGTTTTCTTTTCCTTGCCTTTCCATATAAATTCTTTTACTTTTAGTTTTCAAATTCATTTAATGGCAAGTGGTAATTAGCAAATTGGCAACGGTTATCCTGAAGTTACTACACTAGCTGTGTTGTTATTTCTTAGGCTTGATCAGATAACCTAGGATCAGACATGCCCCCTCATAAGATGAGTCAGAGTTGGTTGATCACCAGCACTTATCAAACCAGACCTAGACAAAGGACTAGGTCTGGGGACATATCCCTGGTCTTAATATAGTGAATGATTAGCCTGGGAGGAGCATTACAATTATTGAGCACCTACTTGGTAAGCATCAACTACGTGGGGGATGCTGTCCAAGGTGCTGTCTGCTGCCATTCCCACCATTCTGGGTGCTCTTACTCCTAAAGAAAAGGGCCCTGAGACCTTGAATTTTGGAGCTGGATAGTCTTGGAGGCTTTGGTCTGCCACTTACTGGAGGACCTTAAGATGTGACTTAGCCCCTTTAGACCTCAGTTGCCTCCCCTGTGAGATGGGGATAATTAGTACGCCCAGATTTTGAGTGTTGTTGATGATTAAATGAGATGAGACACGCAAAGCACATGGCACAGGACTTGCTAAATGCTCTGAAGTTTTTAGGGATGATGATGATAAAATAGAGTTGGATCCGAAAACCTTCCCCAGATGTGATCCTTGGTCTCAGTGCTACCTGGAATTTCCAGCTGCGCAGCAGAGAGGTCTTGACTCTGGCAGTTCTGGGAGTACAACTCTATTTCTCACTTGCCTGGTCACTCGGTGTCATTTATTTCCTCCAGAATATTTCCATTCTGGGGTCTGAGAGTTGGGTCCCAGGGCGCTGGGCCAGCGGTGCAATGTCAGAGCTGTTCCAAAGGACAGAAAGGCCCCTTGCCTCCTCCAGGTGCCCTCCTCTGCATGGGGAGAAGCGGGGGGGGGGGGGGGGGGGCGCGATGAGGATGAGCCCCGCGTGGGCCGGGCTGGCTCTCTCCCAACCCGCCCAGCGGTGGCCGACTTGCTCTAGTTACCTCCTCCCACCGGCTGGGTCTCCAGGTGCCTTCCTTTAATTAAAAGTCTTTAGCCTTCCGCGACACGGGCCTTCATTTGCATGGGATCCCTCCCTTTATGCAGCCTCGATATCAGAGCGAGCCAGGAGGTTAACGGAGCGTCGTCGCGCCTTGTCCCGGGACAGCCGGCTGAGCCCAGCGCCTAGTCCCCGCCAGGGCCCCCGGGGACTCCGCATGCCGCGGGGCGGGGACCTGCCAGGTTTGCAGCCGCTCTGCCGGCCCGCCTGGCTGGCCTGGCTCGAACCTGGCCGGAGCAGAGGCGTCCCGGCTCCGCTCCAGCGCCGGCGTGCCCTAGCCTCCCGCCTCCCCGCGTTTGCAGCCCGAGTGGCCCGCGGTCCTTGAAGCCTGGGCGAGGTCCTCTGCGTCTCTGCAGCCTTCGGAGCTGATCTGGACGCATGGGAATCCAGGAGGAAGGCGGGTGTTTTCCAATCATCTGTGTTTGCCGGTCCCTGGACTGAGTTCCAGGGGTATTGCAGGGCAAGTCATGACTCCCTCCCCAACGAACCAAGAGCTGATCAGGAGAAATTGGTATTGGAGATTACGCAAAGCACTGTGCTATCAAGGCAGGAAGTGGTTAAAAACTGCAGGAGGGTTTCACCTCAAGGGGCACTGGAGTTCAGAGGAAAGCAGGAAGTGAACTGCCAGTCAAGGCCAGCGCCTCGCGGAGGAGGAGGAGGAGGAGGAGGAGGAGGAGGAGGAGGAGGAAGGAGAGATAAGAGGAGATTCTGATGCTTAGAAAAATCAGGCACATTCACCAGGGTCATATAGATGCCCAGTTCAGCTGGCCTCCTAGACCGGTCTTTTCCCACTCAGAAGAAAAGGAAGCATCTACCCTGGAGTGACCAGACTCCTTCTTTCCCAGATGCTCATGCTGTAGTGGAGAAGATAGACACAGACCTGGGAGACTCTAGGTCAAGGTCTTTGCTTCTGACGCCACATTGGGCTCTAACCTCATGGTTTTAGTTTCCTCAGCAGACCTAAAGTTTTCTGTGTAACCTTCCCCAATCTGTTCAGTGTTACTGGAGTCAGTCCCTCCATCACCAGCAGCCCCAATGTCTCAAGGCCAGGGAGACAAGAGTGGTCAACCTTTTTTTTTTTTTTTTTTTTTTTTATGTGGCAGGCCCAAATTCTTAGAGATAAGGAAGAGGAGATACAGTGAGGGTTGCTTTATCTTTGCTTATTTGCTCTTTACTCCTTTTCCCAGATTGATTCTGAAGACCTCCCTTCCCCCAAATCTTATGAACTAGTTTAAATCTTCCTTTCTACAAGTCCCTTTTTCCATTTTCATTTCCTTGGCCTAGGAAAGAACACCTTCCTCAAAATGGCCTCCAACAGGTCTCTCCTCTAACTCAGACACTGTGACTATAAAGATATATTAAAACACAAACATTTTTGTGGAGAAGAGCGTGACAATATGAGTCCTAAGGCCCAACAGACAGCAGTAAACACTGGGCCATTCGATTAGCTTGCTGTCACGTAGAAGGCAGAGTATGACCCTCAGAGGATGGATCTTTGGGGACAGGCACAACTTGAAAGAGGTGCTGGAGGACTGGAGATGAGGAGGGAGGAAGACAAGGGTGTGAGCAGTGAGCCACGAGAGCGGAAGTGTTAAGAGAGGGGGTAATGAGGGCTAGAAAAAAGGCATCCATGCAGGTTCCGAGGCAGGATCCTGAGACTGCCTTGTTCCCTCTGGGTCTTCACTGCCTTGCACAACCTTTGGATATCGGTTCTCAATAAATATTGAAAGTAGTCGGGATTAAATGACTGTACCAAGTAGAAGTCCTCGAGGGAGAAGATATGGGAGCAGGAGAGGAGCCTGGAAGGCAGGTCTTGTGCAGACGAATTCTATTTTCAGATTGCATCTTCGCGAGAGGGGGAGTGGGGTGGAGGGCACACATGTCAACATGAACTGAAGCCCTCGTTTTCTCCTAGTGCCTCCTTGGCCTCATGAAAAGAGAGACATTTCCTAAAAGGTGTAAATAAGTTTAATTGAGTTTATTGGTGAATAGCCAATTAGGCTTGTCCTGGGAGGAGGTTAGGGGGCTGGCTTAGTAGTATGTAGACACCTCACTGATGAGGTGAAAGGAAAGGTCTAGGTAGGTCTAGGGGCTCAAGGAATGTTCATCCCGCGGGAGGGAGGCTTGTCTCCACCTGGCACAGACATAATAGCATCAGTATAGTGCCAAAGGTCTTCCTGGATAGTAGAGTCATTGAAACTCTTTAGGTGCAAGTAAAGGCATCCAGTGTGGATCAATTAGAGAGAATATTTTCATTGCTAAAGCAAAAAAGTAGAATTTCTTCTCTTCCCCCTCTTGCCCTTCCTTTCCCTGGCCTCCTCTTCCCCCTTCTCCTCCTCTCTTCCCCCCTCCCCCACTCCTCCTCCTCCTCCTCCTCCTCCTCCTCCTCCTCCTTCCTTCCTTCTAAATTGACTTCTTTGGGTTTTAAACCTGCCTCTAGTCCTAACATGGGCATTTGGTAAATGAACACATGAATTTGTTCTTGGCATTTTATTTTATTTTATTTCTTTTTAGTTTAGAGAGAGAGAGAGAGAAATCGAACAAGCAGAGGCTGGGACAGGGGGAGAGAGAGAGAGAGAATCTTGTGCAGACTCTGCACTGAGTGATGCGGGGATCGATCCCACGGCCCTGGGATCATGACCTGAGCAGAAATCAATAGTCGGACATGCAACTGACTGAGACACCCAGGTGCCCCCATTCTTGGCATTATAGATGCAACTGTGGGATCTCCAGAGGGGATCCTTCCAGCAGCTAGTCTGGAGACATCTGGGATGCTTCTCGGATTCCAGTAGATGCTTTATTCTGTTTTGGTTGGACATTCGGCTGGAACAAGGGGTCATCCTCGAGAAAAGTCACATGGCCTCTCCAATAGACAAGTCAGGAAAAATGGTGGAGGTGGGGGGCAGCGGTTGAAGTTGGTGAGACTCACTTTTCAGAGTCAAAGAGAGAGAGAGAAGCCCCATCAGGCAGAGTCTTGGTCCTCGTGTTTCATATCTGTGTGTGCATGTATAAGGGTGTTCCTTCCAATTACCATCTTGGAGGTCTTCAAAGAATTAGAGGTTAGGACCAGCACTGGCCAAAGTTCATAAGTTTTGTTTGTTTCTCTCCTAGTTCTTATTTCCTTTTGCAGGAAAGGGAGCAACGAGGTGGGGTGGAGATGCAGAGTGGGGCTGGGGGAGAGAAGGGGCAGCAAACATGATGAGTCCCTGAGGACTAAGGCAAAGGAAGAAACAAGTCCACGAGAAGCTGATCTGGGTCTGTGAAGAAAGTCCGAGCACTTAAAATGTCCTTCTGGGATTCCCAGACAGAGTTCTTGGTGGTTTCTTTCTTTTTTTTTTTTTTTAACGTTTTATTTATTTTTGAGACAGAGAGAGACAGAGCATGAACAGGGGAGGGTCAGCGAGAGGGAGACACAGAATCTGAAACAGGCTTCAGGCCCTGAGCTGTCAGCACAGAGCCTGATGTGGGGCTCGAACTCACGGACCGCGAGATCATGACCTGAGCCGAAGTCGGCCGCCCAACCGACTGAGCCACCCAGGCGCCCCATGGTGGTTTCTTTCCATTGGCTAGACTGCCTGTAAATCGGGTAGGTGCCACCAGGTGGAGGAGTGTCTGGATTACAGCCTCATGACTCACATTATTTCCCATGAGTGTGGGAAACTGAGAAGATACAGGGTTTTAATCACCATGCTTAAAACTGTTCCTACACACACACACACACACACACACACACACACACTACTAATTATTGAGAAAGGACTCCTCCACTAGTAAGTATTATAAATTCATGGAAGTTATTTATCACTAATCCTCTCCAGAACTTTGTTGCTTTTTCTTGCAGTGATTTCTAAGTCCAGCCCTGAAATTCTAGGAGTCCATAACATAACATTTACAACAAGACTCATTGTACTTCATTTTTCCTAGCTCTTTACAGCTTTGGGGTCTCAACTGCATTCCCCATCTGTTCCTTTCTTACGGTTTACTTGAGCTCTGTCTCTTTTAACATCAATAACCATTCCACGTCAATTTCCTCAACTTCTTTCCTCTCTGTTTAAAAGACGTCTCTGTCTCTCCACTCATCCATTCTCCCCTCTTCTCTGGTGTGCTAGACACAAACGGTGTGTACTTTCTTGGATTCCTGCAACTACCTTCTTTCTCTTGTTTGGAGCCCATCGCATCTTCTACTTCAAGACTTGATCACTCTGTGAGATTTGGCACTTGGGTGGACAAAGACTGAATGAGGCAATCTGGAAGTTCAGGGGCATGGGCCCACTGTTGGGTAAATCTTGACTGGTAGGAAATGAGACACTTGAAGAGGATGGTCACATAAATTCCCCATCTCCTTTCAGTGGGTACCTCACCTAAGGTATGGTTCTCTTCTTGCAGAGAAGAGAGAGAACATGTCTTGTGAGTGAGCTGCTGTATGTCTTCCCAGCTTGTTGTGAAGTTTCCAGCAGCACAGTAATGCATTTCAGCACCGTGCTTCACACCTTCTCCTGCCTTGCTTCCATTTTTTCCCTAACCTTCACTGTCCTGAGGGCTTGCACCTTTCCCCCAGGCAAAGTGTCAGCACTTCAATCCTTGCCTCAGGCTCTGCTTTCCATAGGCTAAAGGCTGAGATACTTGGCCTCAGAAGACAGTGTCCCCTTCCTTTTAAGGACAATTTTCTCACTTGGGTTCTCATTTCAATCTCTTTCTGCCACCTCTGTGCTTCATTAACCTTTCTTCAGTTTCTTTTTTGTGATATAATCAACATATAAATTTTTCCATTGTTTTCAGTTTTTAACTCCTCCCTCTTTATGGATTCCTTTCTCTCTTTTAAAAAATTTTTTTAATGTTTATTTCTTTATTGAGAGAGAGAGAGAGAGAGAGAGAGAGAGAATCCCAAGCAGGCTCCGCATGCTGTCAGCATATAGTCCAATGTGGGACTCAAACTCACGAAAGGGGAGATCATGACCTGAGCCAAAACGAAGAGTCAGACACTTAACTGACTGAGCCACCCTATGGGCACCCCAGGCGCACCTATGGATTCCTTTCTCGTAATCTACGGACATATTCAAGTATTTCCATGAAAAATAAACATTCCCTTTACTAAAAGTGTTTAATTTCATCTCTTCGCAAACAGATTTCTTATAAAGTTATACTTACTGCCTTTATTAGTTTTCTAGGGCTGCCATAACAATGTAGCACACATTGGATGGCTTAAGGCAACAGAAATTCACTTTCCAATGGTCCCGGAGGCTAGAAGCCTGAAAGCAAAGTGTTGGCAGGGCTATGCTTCCTCTGAAGGAACATCTTCCTTTGCCTCTTTCAGCTTCTGGTTGCTCCGGGCGATCCTTGGCTTATAGCAGGGTAACTCCAATGTCTACCTTCCTCTTCGCAGGGCTGTCTTCCCTCTGTGTGTCTGTGTCTTTACAGGGCATTCTCCTCTCTCTTATGAGAACATCAATCATACTGGATTAAAGGCCCATCCTCATGACCTCGACTTAATGACATCTGCAAATACCCTATTTCCAAATAAGGTGCCAGGGATTAGGACTTCAATATCTCTTTTAGGGGGACACAATTTAGCCCGTAACACCGCCTAAAGGTTGTTACTGCCAACACAGTCCTTGGCTTCTTATAACTAGGTTTCTTTCCATACCTTGCTACTCACATAGTTCCCATAAAGGTCACCAATGCCAAATTCAGTGGCTTTTCTCAGTCCCTCTCCTTGTGACCGCCCTGCAGTATTTGTCACGGTTACCTTTTTCCCTCCTTCCTGAAGCCCTCTGCCCACCTGATATTCAGGTCATTGTGCGCATCTATGGCCCGTTCTGTCTTCCGTACTGTTCCACATGTGCCTTTTATGACTTTTCCTTCTTGCCCCATCTCCAATTCAAGATGTGTTTTAACGTTGGGGCCTTGGTCGTATTCTTCTCTTTCAACACACTCTCTCCTCTGGCCTACTCCCAACCTTCACGCTTCAGTGGTCTCTTCTAAGTAGATAACAAATATATCTCTCTGGTCCGACTGTCTCCCAAGCTCAGGGCGAGCATTACCGCTTGGAAATCACTGAAGGGCCTCAAAGGTAATATATCCCAAGCACAACAGATTATCTTTACACACACATACACACACACACACACACAGGCACACACACACACACACCCTGATCAAAGAAACAACTTGTTTCCCTTCTTGGCTTTCCTATCGCTAGCAACAACCACAACACCCTCCCATTCTTTGTTTTCCCGGCATCCATGTCTGTCTTCATGAAATCGTTCTGAGACCAGACCAGCGAGATGTGCCTTATTGCCATTATTGTGAACCCAGCTTTAGACACAGGCTGTTGAGGCCTGGGGAAGTCTGGTCTACACCTGATTCTGTGGGCTAAGACTCCCACGGCAATGCTAGCAAAAGGATATGTAGCAGCTCATTTGGGAATAAGGTAACCCTGGGCCTGGTTTCAAGCCCGATGAGGCCCAGGGGCACCCTCTCACTCACATGCTGTTGGTTTGGGGACATATGACTTCCACATTAATTGTACATTTTTTTCAGAGCCTCTGGTGGAGAATCTCACACGTAGCTAGCTTCCCATAAATGTGGTTGAATGATCGAATTTTCCTGGGTGCTTATCTCAGCCATAAAACCCAATACACTTGCACTCAAGGATCTGTAAATAAGCAGTGGATACTGCTTCTCTGTAACTCAACTCCCCAGAACCTTCCTTCCCAGCACAGCCAGAGAGCATGATAATGACCATGTTTAAGATTCAGGGCTGGAGTGGACTGTAGAGATGAACCTGCTCCAATGCCTTCATTCCACGGACACTCTGAGACACCGAGGAACTTCCCCAGGGCCCTGTGTGGTCCCCTTCCATGCTACCTGCATTATTTACTTTCTCCATAGAATGGACAGCATCAGGCAGAGGGGTCCTTCTACCCCCTCACCTGCCTGCGGTGTCATTGGTGGGGGTGCGGTCCCGTTGCCCATTTTCATCCTGTGGGTGACAGCCACCCACAGCACCGTGGGAAGTCTGCTTGGCAGCAAAGCATCTTGGGATAACTTAGAGATATTGTCCTGCGGTGGATCCTTGGGGGTCCGGAAGTCTCAGCAGAGGGAGCAGGGAAGAGAAGGACGGTTCAGAGGCTGTCATGTATCAGGGAACGTAAAGGGTACCTCTGTGTTCATATGTAGCCCAAGTGTATGTTCTGGTCTCAAAAACTCTCTTGGGACCTTATAGCCTCTTTTCATAAAGGAGGCCTTGCTGGACAGCTGAAGACTGGGATCAGTCGCGTATTTAACACCTCTTCACGGAGGGCCTGATACTGTGCCTTGTCTGGACGCGGCAGTTTATACACAGCAGGACAGACTGGGGAATGCAGGTTTATTTTATCTTACATTTAACTTAACTTATTGTATTCGTAAGTGTGTTGGGGTGGGGTGAGCATGTGATGGGTGCCCAGACACGGCCTGAGGTCCAGGCTGGGTACAGGGAGCTGGCTGCTCCAGGAGGTGCTGCACAGTCAGGGAAGGTCTTTGGAATCTGGGCCCCCATGAAGAGGCTCCAGGCTCCAGGCCCCAGGTGGGGTCCGGGCAAGTGGGAAGCAGGCTGCAGGTGTCACAGAGGGCTGGGGACCCCCATCTCCCTAACACTCAGGTGTCCCCTGTTACATGAAGTCTTCTTGGCCTCGGTGTCCTGTTCTTTGACACTTTGAGCCTAGGGGCTCATTGGGCAATTGTCACGTGGCTCCGGGCTCAGAGGGACCTTAAGCATACAGCTGGAAGAAGTAGAAGGTCAATGAGGAGTCACCCACACAAGGTCCTGGTAGGATTGTGGTTGCGGCAGAGCCAGGATGGGCACCAGGCTCCCCAAGCCCAGCTCCTCCCCAGGGCTGCCTTGTCACCCCTCTTAGCCTGCTGGCTGTCTCCGCACCTTGGAGAGCAGTGCCCCGCGGTGGCTTGGGCTCTCCATTTCCTCCAGCTCTGGGCTGAAGATGCAGTGAGCAGTGAGCCTGCTCCATGCCAGGCCCCTGCTGGGCACTGACTCATCTGTCCTCTCAATCACCCTAGGAGATGAGCACTGGCTGCTTCTTCTTCTTCTTCTTCTTTTTTTAAATCTTTTTAAATGTTTATTTATTTTTGAGAGAAAGAGAGAGAGAGACAGAGAAAGAGAGAGAGCCATCCAAAGCAGGCTCCATGCTCTGAGCAGTCATCACAGAGCCGGATGTGGGGCTCGAACTCACCAGCTGCGAGGTCATGCGAGGTCATGACCTGAACTTTGAGGTCATGACCTGAGCTGAAGTCAAATGCTCAATGGACTGAGCCACCCAGGCGCCCCGAGAGGCACTGGTTTCTTTTTTTTTTTTTAATTTTTTTTTCACGTTTATTTATTTTTGAGACAGAGAGAGACAGAGCATGAACGGGGGAGGGGCAGAGAGAGAGGGAGACACAGAATTGGAAGCAGGCTCCAGGCTCTGAGCCATCAGCCCAGAGCCCGACGCGGGGCTCGAACTCACGGACCGCGAGATCGTGACCTGAGTTGAAGTCGGACGCTTAACCGACTGAGCCACCCAGGCGCCCCGAGGCACTGGTTTCTTAATGTTGCAGTTAAGGAGCCTCAACTCAGAGGGTTGGAGAGTGTCCTCAAGGCACCCAGATACTTGCTGGCTTCTGGAGGAGCCCAAGGAGGGCCGCCCCAGGCACTGCACGCCCGCCCCTGCCCTCCGCAGCCCACCTCGGGCTGAGCTCTCTGTGCCAGGCCCTCCACCCCGACCAGCTCACCTGGGCAGGCGAGTGGAGATTGCACGGCTGGCGAGTGATACATGGCAAGCGTCGCCTCCTGCCTGACAGGCAGAAGATAAACAGCTCCCCGTTAAATCTCACTTAATGCTGATATTTATAAATTTATTCAGCTTGTGTTTACTGAATCGAGAGAATGCCTAATAACATAGCGTGCTTCATCTCACATGTTTCTACTAATGAGAATGCAAGTATTGCTTAATTTTTTTTTTTAACATTTCATTTGCTTTCCACTCTCACCCCCCCCCCCCCCCCCACCACCTCCACCTCCTCCTGTTGTTGTTGGTTCGGATTTTAAGCTGTGGCCAAACTCTGGAAAGTTTGGGCTTCTTGGATGTCAGCGAGGAGAGGAGCAAAGTGGGCGTGGGTCTATGGTTGCAGGGAGCCCCGTTCCCCCCACGCAGTTCACCCCATAACGTCCATGCTCAAGGAGTCGGGGTGCTGAATGCCGGGTCACGCTGAGGGGAGACAGAAGCCTGCTGCACTTTGGGGGGCTGCGGGCTTTGAGTCAGAGTTGGCAGTGTCGTGAAGCTTCAGGACGGGGAATTTAGGGCAGAGAGCAGGGGACAGTGCCCTAAGCTTTAGAGAGACAAGGAGGATGGCTAGAATGAGCAGAAGAGTAGAGGCAACACCTGCGGGGCTGCGATGCAGCTGTGTGTGAATGTGTGTGTATGAGCATGTGTGTGAGTGTGTGTATGTGTAAAAGGTGTGAGTGTGTGTGAATGTGTGTGTATATGCACGAACCTGTGTGAGTAAGAGAGAGGGAGAGGGAGAGACTCGGCTTTTACCTTGGTTTGAGCTGCTTACCATGGGTGTGTTAAGGTGAATGCCTTCCCCTGACTGTTGATGGCCCTGAGGGGGCCGGTGGTGGCTGCTGCAGGGTGGTTATGGGGCATGCCAGGCCAACAGACTGCACCGGGCCAGGGAGTGTGCCAGGAGCAGGGCAAGAGAGGTGACAGAGATCAGCAGAGCTCAGGAGGACGCTCACAAATGCATTCTGGCAGAGGGCCGAGGGTAGGGAGAGCTGTGCTGTGCTGTGCTGTGCTTCCTTGGCGGGGAGAGAAAGGAGTGGGGTGGCAAGCCGCCAGTCCTGGGTGGCCTGGTCGACAGGGAGTCAAGAGGAGGGAGGACACCATGGAAAATTCTGGAATCAGGGTGGGGTTGCAGAGAGCTGGAGCCCGGGAGGAGGAAGGCAGAGGCATGCTGCCCAGGGGACAGGACTGGGAGGGGCTGGGGCAGGTGCACAGGGACAGGGGGAGGGACAGGAGTCTGCTCCAGAGGGACAGAAACAGGATCTGTGATGAGGAAGTGGGAGAGGAGATGGGTACAGACCTGCCCGGGACCCCGTCCCCCCGCCAGTCCCGACCAGTGGTTGCTGTTCATCCTCCCCCAGCCCCGCGTGGAACCTGCACGCTGTCCAACGTGTCTCTTTCCCTTGTAGGGTTTTCCTTCTCTCTTCCAAGCAACCATTCTTACCATGGAACTGAAACATCATTTTTAATTTGAAAAACTATATATAACTTTGAATATAAAAGTCACGTGGAATAATTTATACTTTCCTGTCCAGACCCCCTACACGTGGAAACTTACCGATAGCTGTAGACACTTCTCTTACAGTTCAGCCAGTGGCCCCCTGCCCCCTCCCTGTGCATTGGCTGGAGGAGAGGCTGTAATGAAGGAGACTGGCGTTCTGGCCCTGACCCCTGTGACCTTGGACGAGCCACGGGCCCCTTTGAGCCTCATGACCTGAAGCTCCGGGCCTTCTGGTCCTACTCCAGGTGACCAATTCTGGTCTGGGCATCACCTTCTGCTGGACCAGCAGAACCAGAGGGCCTGGCATGGCCTGGGGCAGCTCTGGGAGAGTATTTTCTGCTTTTTTCTCATTTGAGAGGCGGCAAGGCGGTCTTCCCTGAAGTCTGGCATCTTACGGGGTCTCATGACTTTGGGCATCGCCCAAGGGGCTGGGACCAGCACGGGAGCCACGGAACTTGGGGAGAGGATGGAAGACCCAGCCAAATGCCAAAGACCATTTCGCCGAGGGCAGGGGGTAGGTAAGGCATCAAGTTCTGGTTCTGCCGATAGCTGGCTCTGTGCCCTATACAGAGTCCTCACCCTGTCCGTGTGCCTGTTTCCCCGTCCACAGATGTCATCAGATGACCAAGAAAGGCTTTCCAGCTCTACTGATAGTCTAATTCCACAGCTACCTGCCTAGGCAGCCCTACACCACAATGTCCTCGCCTTCACCGCCCGGCCCCACGGGCTGACCCACACAGGACTGGGGAAGGGGCAGCCCTCCCTGCCAGGGCCAGCACATCCTTGTCCATCTGATTCGCTTCCCTGAGGGTTGGGGAGCAGGCAGGTGGCACGGACATTGGAGGTCTTGGGTAGCAGCTACCTGTTTTCAGAGTGAGTGGGGAAGCCCCATGCCCAGCCTGTACTACGTCTGTCTGCTTCCTGTCCCCTGATTTGGTCCTTTCCACATGCAGCCGGTGTCCCTGTTGACATCTATGCTCATACCTCTGAGGTTCATAAGGATGGTCAGCCATCCCAGGCTCCTCTCTGTTCTGCAGCAACAGCAGGAACTTCCTCTTGAACCCCCACCCCCAATGCCTCCCTCTGGGCCCAGCTCTGTTTGGGGTTCCTTCAGGAGGAGGGGGAGGGGGACAGAGGCTCATCCCTCTCTTTTGTGCTGCCTTTCCCTCCCACTTCCGCTCCCCTCGCTGCTCCGGGTGACCTTTCACCCCTCCCTTGGATGTCCCTCAAAGGCAGCTCCTGTGGTTAATAACTTCGGCTGGCAACCCCACACAAAGCCAGGGCCGGAAACCATTGTCCGGGGGACAATGGCCGAGCAGCCCAATAATGAGGCGGCCACAGTGTTGTCTGACATCCTACGTTGCCCTGGCAAAGGAGGAGGGGCAGTGGGGTTTGCCATGCCCTCACCTCCTGGAGTTGAATTATTCCCCTCGCGCATGGTGGCTCCTCTTTCTGAGGGGACACCAGGCACCTGTACCCCCCAATCCGCCGCATTTTCCTGGGACTGCAGGCTGGGTAGATGTCACCCAGAGACACCCCTCTCCATCAATATACACCACCACTGCTCCGACTCGGCTCATTTTCCCACTCCCAAGCCCAGAGGCAGAGCACCACATGCTTTAGCAATCGATTGGCTTTGGCAAATGGATCAGGGAGGGGAGATCTTGGCCTGCTGCCTGATAGGAAGCCTGTGGCACTCTGAAGAGAGTGTAGGCTCTGGAGCCGGCAGGTGTGGGTTCAAGGCTTCCCTCCTCCCTTTCTGGCTGTGTGACCTTTGGGAAGCTGTTTAACCTCTCAGAGTCTCTGTTTATTCATTTGTAAAAGGGATGGGAGGGGAGCCAAGAGGAGGGGCCTCAAAGGTCACCTCAGAGGTGAGTATCTGTGACCTCTGGCAGTTGCCACACCCTTGCCACTCTTCTGGGGACTTAGACAGCATCCCTCCCCTTGTCCCCTCCTGTGTGGGAGTATCCCTGCCTCAGTTAACATCTGACTTCTTTTTATGCAGGCCCCTGTCTTGTGTCCCAAACCAGACTGTAAATTACTCGGGGACATAATGTGTCCCATGCGGTTCCTCTGTCTCTCCCCCCTTCTGCCCTCTGCACAGTGCTGGGCACTCTGTGTCCCAGTGAAGCCATAAGAATTGATTGCTGATACTTGCAAAATGTTTTCAAGCGATTCTCAGCTCTGCTGACCACTAGACTTACCTGGACAGGTTTAAAAAATACCCAGGAATCTTGACCTAATTAGTGTGGTCAATGGCATTGGGTGTGTGCGTGTATGTATGTGTGTGTGCGTGTGTGTGTGTGAGAGAGAGAAAGAGAGAGAGAGACAGGTGGGAGTATTTTAACATCCAGATACAGAAACACCGATTTGTGTCCTCAGAGAACGTGCCTTCTCACATTTAGCTTGAGCACAGCCCTTCTCTAGGGGGAGAAATGGTCTTTGTTGGAAGACATTCTGGAAGGCAGTCTACTTTACCGTGGCTTGACTGGAAGCAAATGGCTTAGAGGTAGGGATAGTTTTCTTTTTAAATCAACTTTATTGAGCTATAATTTGAATATACCAAAATGTACCCACAGTTCATGAGTTTTGACAAATATGTACCTCTGTATAACCCCTGCCCTAATCAAGACACAGAATCATCTGTCGTCCCTGAAAGGGTCCTCGCAGACCTGAGATGTTAAAAACTTCCCAGGTGATTTTGTGGCACAGCGGAGTCTGAGAATTGTGAAGGCTGGACACTCACCTACTGACTAGCCGTGCTAGTCACTTCTTGCACTTTGGCACACACGGCCTCACCCGGGGATTGGTGAAAAGCTGATTCCGTCCCAGGGCTGGGCCTGGGACTCTGCATTCCTAACCCGCTCCGCCCACACTTTGAGACCTGGGTTCCACATCCCTCACTCTGCAGATGAGGGAGCTGAGCATCAGAACACGCATGTGAGTGGCCTGGAAACCCTGCTTTTGAAGCTCCTGGCCTAGTGACAGTCCTACCCATGCCTTCCCATCGTTCTCTTTTTTAGCACAGCTCAAACCCTGGGTCCCAGACAAGAGGCCTGGCTGTGATGGCTTCTCCCTTCTCCTTCCTTCTGGGTGTTGTCTGTAGCTTCCCGCCCACTCCCACCTGCCTTGGACCCCCTTACGTCCCTCTCCTGGGAAAGATCTTCTTTGCTGCCTGTTTCTGAATGACCTACCCATCCCCTAGCAACACCCACCTTCCCCGGCCCATTCTATTCCTTGCTGTGCATCAGTCCAACTTAATGAGCAAGTGTTTATTAAGCATTAGCACTGGGCCAGGCCCGATCATGCCCTTGAGGAGGAGGATAAACCAGAAACTATGATTAAGTTAACCGAGAAGGCAATTAAATAACAGAATATATGTGCTGGGAGAGACCTAGGTGACCCCCCCCCCATTTCACTGATAGTGTTTAGGGGAAGCCCTCTACCCAGGGCAGAGGGGTAGGTAGAGTAGACTTGGCAGGGGAGGAAGGATTTGAGAAGGCCTCTGGACGTAGCGTAGGAGAGGCTGTGAGAAGTCAAGGCAGGGCATCCTGGCTCATGGCAGGAAGGAGACTCTCTCATGGAAACGGGGCCCCAGTTCTCAAAGGCTTGGGAAGAGGTCCTATGGAGCTGGTTGCCCAGACAAGCCTGCCAGGATAGTCATCACTGCTGGGGCACAGGAAGTGTCCACCCAGGAGCCTTCTGGGCACTGGGTGTATGGTGTCCCCCAGCACAAGCAAGGTGTGTGTCTGGGGTGGTCAGAGGATTACGTGCTGTAACCGCTGGGACCTGGAGATGTTCGGTCTGGGAGACCTGGGGGCCATGTTTAAACATCAGCAAAGCTATAACACTGATGTCATTAGAACTGCGGAATTTAGAGAGAGGATGGATTCAGTTCACCCTTGGGAAAAGCTAGGTTCTAACACCGGTCCCCCAGGATAGACCACCTGAAGCCACCTGAAGAGGAAGGGATTTGCAGTCCCTGAGTGTGGACAGCTGAGAATGGACGGGGACAGAGGTGCCAGACCTCTAAGCTTCCCTGTCCCCTCCCCGAGAGTCCACCAGGGGAAGCCAATCGTCCTGGGGGCCTCGAGTCCATCTTTGTGCCTGAGGCGAGCCCCCCCATAACAATTCTTCTGTGGCCACCTGACTGGGACAGATTTCCCTCTTTCTAGAAGAGGGGCAGCCATTTGCCTTCTCATATATATCCACACCCAGAATTCAATATTTACAGGCAAGAACACGGATGGCAGCATAGGTTTAGGAAAGACGGATGTGGTGGGATTCTATCAGGTTGCATCAGAGGAATCTTTAGGCATCTGCAAAAAATAGACTTGAAATTTAAATAAAAGGTTAGTGCTGCACATGTAGAAAAGAGCATTAAGATAATGAGGCAAGGCTTGTCTAGGAATACCGTCAAGCTCCAGATTGCTGTGGATTGGATGTCTTGTGGGCTTCTGGGGGGGATCAAATGTGAGTGGAATGTGATGAGCCCTGGGACTGGGCTCAGCCCTGCCCCGGCCAGCTGGGTGTCCTTGGGCATACTGTGGGTAAGTTTCTCCTTTTGCATGAGGCTGAGATCGTCATCAAACGATTTAAGCTTTCTTCCAGCTTAGATGCAATAGAGTTCGGTAGTTTTAGGATTCCATTCAACTGCCCATCCAGCGGTAGAAATCAGGGCCAAGCTGGACTGCCTCAAGGGAATGGTGGGGTCGGTGTCCAGTAGGCCCGGCCACGATTACACTGGGAGGGTCTGGAGGGAGAGGCGCAGAGGTGGATGACAAGAGTGACTTGAGATGGGGAAGAAAAAATTGGAGGTCCTCAGACCCTTCGGTCACGCATTGCAGACGCTCACGTGCCTGCCAACTGCCTGCCAGTCAGACTTGGAACATCCCCACGGGACCTCACAGGGGTTGCCTGGTCCGTGTTCCACAAAGCAGGAACAACTGCTGGTTAGTCACGCAGATGGGAGGTGAGGAGCACAGCTGTCTTTGGAGAGCACTCATAAGAAGCTATCACTGCGGCAAGCAGCTCCTGGCCAGACGTA
This sequence comes from Panthera onca, assembly GCF_046562875.1. NCBI lineage: Eukaryota > Metazoa > Chordata > Mammalia > Carnivora > Felidae > Panthera > Panthera onca. The sequence continues at coordinate 38,316,226 of NC_138341.1, forward strand.
GGGGACGGGTTTCTCGAGTCCTTGTGGAATGGCTCCACAGTGTTTGTCCATCCCACGCCACGCCTGACCCCTGCTCTCTGCTGGGAGGGAAGCGCTTGCTCCCTTGGCTGGCTCCATTGAGCCAGAAGGGAAGTACAGGGCTTCCGTACTCTGCTCACACTGTGCGGTTTCGCTCTCCAGCTTACATCTTCACTCCGGGAAAAAAAGAGCCCAGATCTCAGCATGAATGCCATCTTAGGAGATCATGAACAGTGGGAGAACCCTGCTGATCAGTAGGCCTAAAGGATGCTGGGATGGAGTCTCCAGGATGGAAAAGCCAGAATGCCAAATACCCCTTTCTCTCCTGGATCCCAAGGCGGACTTTCCCACTGACCCACACTGGCCTCCGAATAGATCTTAACACAGAACCCCCATCACTGGGGTTGCCACATTTGATGCAACCTTGACCTTCTCTAGACTGAAAGCTTAATTCCAACAGTAGTAAATGACTTTGGTCTATGTATACGGCATATTTCCTCTGGCAACTGCACAGAATCGTCTATAAATATCACCTCTGCTGGTGGACGGGAGAAAGACAGCTTCTGATGGTTCCACAAATTGCTCTTTAGAAACTGATTACAAAAACGTTGCTCATTCTCACGTTTCTGCTTAATTTCCTAAAAGAGCAATTCGAAACCATACACGCATTCCTACAATTTCGGTTGACAGTCGAGTAAATTGCATGTAGCAGGTACTCCTCAAGCACTTCTGGGTGAATGAATGCGTGAATGGATGACGAGCGAATGAAATTAAAGCTCTTCTAGTTTCTCTTAACATCAGTATCCTGTATTTTTTTTTTCCTGAAAACTTTAGTAGCCCTTTGAAAACCTTTGTCAAGGGAAAGCCATCTCTCTAGAAGCTGCAACATGCTGGTGATGATTTTTTTTTGCCGGAGAAACATTTTCCATTCCTGCAACTCACCCACCCTCTTTTTCTGGGAAGCACATGTCTCTCAGAGCGGGGTTTTGCAAGAAGGGCGCACCATACCCCCACGAGGTGAGAGCACAGCTGTTCCACCTTCCGGTTGTCCCACGTACCCTGGGCAGAATGTGTTGGTTATTAACTTTGTAAACTGACTTTCCGAACAACTGTGGTCTATTTAGTTTTGGCATCCATTCACTCAACTCTTTTCTGGTACATTTCTTTCCTTTGTGTTTGCTTTGACTTATTGTAAGATCAGGGTGCAGCTCCTGAGATGTTCTGCAGGGCAAAACAATTGGGTGTGCCGTGAGGCTTGATGGAAATGAATCACCAGTTGGCACATGGGAGCCACCTGCCTAGGTGCATACTCAGACCACCTGGTGAGGGTTTGGCATTAGGTAAGCAGCATTCATACGTCCACCCAAAGACAGCCACCAGCGTTGGTTCCTTGTTGCTCATGGCTTCCAGGGGCTCTGGGTGACGCTGGGTTTGCTGGCAGTCTTCTCCCTCCCTCTCCTGCCATTCCTGGCTCCGGACCTGAGCTGCAGGGACATCATGTACCCCCCCAGGTGGAAGGGTAGAGGAGGCAGGCTGGTAGTCATGAGGGTGGGGAGGAGCAGGAAGAACACTTACTCTAGAAGGCACTAGATGTCATAGAATCCTACATGCCTGGGAGGGAAGGGGTACTACGGAGCATCTGGTCCAACATTCTCACTTCAAAAAAGAGAAAAATGGACCCATAGAGGAGAAGTGGCATGTGACGTTAACAGAGCTCATTTTGGAGAAAATCAGGACTGCAGTCCAGGTCTCCTGACACCCAGTGCCATGCTTCTTCCTGTGTCCCATGCTGCTCTAGGATGGACAGCATATGCCAGTTAGGGGTCTCCTAAGAGGATCACTGTCTCTTTTGAACCCCCGAGGTTTTGAGATGAGCTGAACAAGCCATAAAGCTGAAAAACTGGCCTTGGGTTTTTGGGCAGATGCCTTTTCATCATCTCGTTTTTGAGACTCTGTTCCCCTGGAACTGGAAAATTTTAAGTATATTTATCATGCCATTTCATCCTAAAGACCAATTTGGGGGCAGAGCTATTATTTCCAATGTATCGATGAGAAAACTGAGGCCCCAAGATGGTGAGTAACTTGTTCAAAGTCACACAAATAGTAAGTGGCCAGGCGGGTCCCAGAAGGGGGGTCCTGCTCTTCTCTTTCAGGCCATCCAGCTAGGTCCCCTTGCACTTGTCAGTTACATGAGACCTCCTTACAGACAGTCAGGGACAATTCTCAGTGGGGGAAGGGAATAGGGCTATAATCCATTTTAAACCTTAAGACATGATCTCATTTGGATTTTCAAGGCCTGAAGTGGACATTCTGCTTCTTTCTGGGAATGTTAGAGTTCAAGAACTGATGGGGGGTTTCACATTATGTGTTGAAGACAACAGTTTTATTGTCATACTAATTTGAGTTTGAGGCCAGTCCTGGCACCTAAAAGCTGTGTGACCTGAGGGAAATTACTTAGCCTCTAAGTCTCTCTCTCTCTCTCTTTCTTTCTTTCTTTCTTTCTTTCTTTCTTTCTTTCGAGGGACAGAGAGAAAGAGAGAGAGAGACAGAATCTTAAGCAGGCTCCACACTCAGCATGGAGCTTGATCCCACAACCCTGGGATCATGACCTGAGCTGAAATCAAGACTTGGACCCTCATCCCAGATGCCCCAAGCCTCTATTTCTTCATATAGATATTCGTGGGAAGGAAGTTTATCATGGCGTGCTTCTGGACTCAGCACCTGTGGGGGAAGGGAAAGAAGCAGGATTGGGCAGAGGAGAAGCTGAACTGTGAGTATTGCCTGCAGAGCTCTGAAGTTGGGGTTGTCCTGCAGAGTTGTCCTGGGCTGGGATGAGAAGGCCAGTCCTTTAAAACCCCGGATTGGGGCGCCTGGGTGGCTCAGTCGGTTAAGCGCCCGGCTTCGGCTCAGGTCACGATCTCGCCGTCCGTGAGTTCGAGCCCCGCGTTGGGCTCTGGGCTGATGGCCCAGAGCCTGGAGCCTGCTTCCGGTTCTGTGTCTCCCTCTCTCTCTGCCCCTCCCCCGTTCATGCTCTGTCTCTCTCTGTCTCAAAAATAAATAAACGTTAAAAAAAAATTTTAAAAATAAAAAAAAATAATAAAATAAAAAATAAAACCCCGGATTGACCACTCACTGGATGTGGGGCTTGACCTTGTGTGAGTTGGATCTTGTCAGCCAAGCGCAGTTCCAGAGAGGTCCAAGACTGAGTCTTTCAGTCTTGAAGGGGGCACCAGGTCAACACGGGACGGTACCCACCGCAGTCCTTTGCAGTGTTGTTCTAGGGCTAAATGAAATGATTGGGATGTACAGACAGTGCAGGGACTAGAACAGAGACAGTGCCCAGCTGAATCAGGTCCTTCCTCCTCCCCGTCCTCTCCCCACTTCTTGCCCTTGTTCAAGGAACCTTTCAGGTGAATGTGCAGGGGGCAGAATCCACAGCCCTCACAGAGAGCCCTGAGGACCAGAACGCAGGGATCTCCCTGGAGAACCTGCTTCCATTCAACAACCTGGCCTGGCCGACTTGCTGCCGGGGATGTGGGAGGGTGTGCGTGTGGGTGCCCGGATGTCTCTGCCAAATCACCTGTAAGCCCCCCAGGACAGGAACCAGGGCTGATATTTCATTCTCACTTACCAGTTAGTTCCCTTGCTTAGTGTTGCAGATCACAACGATCCTCATCATTCATTGACTTCAAAACAGACCACAGAGCATAGATGTTTAAGATGATGAAATTAATGTATATGGTATAATAATCAACCACAGTTATTATAAGCTTCAGCGGGACCACACATATGTAAGAACCGTGCAAACTGGGGAGCTGACTGGGGTCCCCATAGACAGGCTGCAGAAAGCCCTCAGACAGTTGTGAAGCATGGGGCACGTGGAAGAGATCATTAGAGCGGGCGGCGGGCGACTGAGGCTGACACCATGATAGTCAGCCACCCTGTGCCAGTCCTGAAATGCTTGATCTTCTTTAACCCTGAGATCCCTACTGGTGGGTGCTGTTCCTATCTACTCGGTACAGATTAGGAACCCGCGGCTCAGAGTGGGCAAGCCACGGACTCAGCTGACCTGGCTTCTTAAGCTGCAGAGCTGCGCCCCCCCCTCCCCCAGAATCTGCCTCAGGCTAGCATTTACTCCACTGCCTTGCTCCTCAAGCCAGAGGTTCTTCTCTTGGGGGGAGGGGAGGAGAAGGGGGATCTGGGCATCCTGTGGGAAGGGGAAAAGCAGGATTGCAAAAGGAAAAATGGCCTGCCGGCCCACAGAGGGACTCTAGGGGATGGTGCCCTCTCCTCGAGTGGGGGTGTGGGATTGGGGGCAGACGAGAAGCCTCAGACTCAGTCTTCAGTCGCAGATAAGTTTAGGAGCTGAAATGAGTTTGTGAGGAAGGTTGTGGATCTTCTTCCCCGGAGACCATTACAAATAGGCCACAGCAGCCATCAGTGGCAATAATCAATCAGTGCTTCGCTGCTCATCAGAAACGAGGGTGGGCTAAGAAAATATCGGCCGGGGTCAGCCCAGCTGCCCCACTTCTGGAAGGCCTGCTCTGCCAGAACACAAGCTTGCAGTCCAGGATGACTGGGGGGTGGGGGCTGGTTATAGTCATCGGAAACTCCTTTATTCCTTTCAGAGAACTTTAACAAGGGAATTTTCCCAGTGCTTTTAAAACTGGATTCGGGTCATTTATAGAACATCTCAGAGCCCCATTTACGATATGCAGGCGTGCATGTGCCTGCATGCTCAGAAAGTGCCCGTTCCTTTTCTGGTAGGGACTGTGGCGTCTGTCTCCTTTGGCGCCCCAGTTGCTCTGAAATCTGTGACATGGCTGAACAGGGGTGCACTGCTAGAGCTCGGACCTCTTCTCAGCCCATCCTGATTCTTCCACCTGGAGGTGCCTGCTTTTTACTCGCACTTTTTCCTGACTTCTGGCTCCAGGTCTACTACTCTGCTTCCCTGGTTATGGCCCCTCCAACTGGACCCTGGATATGTAGGGCTCACCCTGGTTTTCCCTCCGCATGCATGCCATACTTGTCATTTGGGGTTTGTCCCCTCCGGACTCTGTGTAAAGTATCCCCAGACATGCACACGTGAGCCCCCGGGACTGGAATGGACGGGAGGTCCAGAGGCTTAGAAGGAAGAAGGCTGCCAGCCATGCTTGAACCTCAGAACCCTTACCCAGCCTCTGTCATTCAGCTTGACTCTCCTCATCTGCAAAGTGGCGACAGTCATTTGTACCTTGTTATGGCAGTGTTTGCCAAGGGCGTTGCACGCGCTTTGGAGATGCTCAGTGAAAGATGGCTGCCGTGGTCACATTGCATCATGATTTTGATTAAGCTATGACTGTAGGCTCCCTTAAGGGCTGGGTGTAAGGAGGGGTGAGGTGGTGAGACAGGGGAAGCCGTCTCTACCAGAGAGAGGGAGACATGGGACCCAGGCACAGGGGTAGAGACAAGTTCTGGGACCTATTACTACTGTTGCAGGCTTTGCATGAACCTCACTTGTCAGGGAACCCCGGAGCCTTGCTGCTGGGAGCTCGTTCCGGGTCAGATGTTTGGGAGCCCTGTGTAGACCCCAGGCCAAAGACCTGACATTACCAGCATCCCTTCATAGTTTGAGTGGTCTTACCTCCAACAGATCTCCATGATTACCACTTTGCTTCCAACTTCTCAGAAGGGAGGATGAAAGTTGCAAAGGAGCCCTGGAGTCCGAAACTTTTGCAAAGCAATAATCTGTATAAATGCTTAGAATTCCCATATCAGCTGCTCACAGTGAAGCTAAGATCCTGCACAGCTACAATGAAGCAAACCGTCATATCACATTGTTGCTGTGTTCGTAATTAAACAACAAAGTTGAATATACCGTGTTTGCATTTTCCCTGAAACGTTGACCTCTCGAAGAAATCAGGTGAGGGAAGTTGATGGTGTAGACTTTTGTGGGGACTCAGGAGAAGGATGTAGGAATGTTCAAGGACTTTTGAGGTTGGAGGCACCGTTTCTTTATGACATCTAATTCCACTCTCCTTCTCATTGATTCAGACGAATCGCTTGAGCACTGCTCTTGCATTTATCAGTCATGATTAAGGTCAATTTTTGGCTCACAAATAAAATGACTAGAGGGAGAAGGGGGTAAGAGAGGGAGGTATGAGAAGGGAGAAAGGCAGACGAGAGAGGGAGGAAGAGAAGCACACAGATTTCTTTAAAGACTGAACAACAGCTGATTCAATAAATAGCACAGTTATCTGAGTGGACATTCAGGGACACCCTGGCTGGGTAGATCAGTAGTGGATGGCGGGCAGCGGGCAGAAGGAAGGAAATATTTGTAAGGCCCGGTTTTTATAATTTGAGATTATATGTTCCTAAAGGTAAAAGTCATGTGCTGGGGGAAGTCACAGTGATGGAGGGAGTAAACGATTCTTCTTTTAAGATGACTGATATTAGTAGTAGGTGCGTATCGTCTCATTTTATATCACTTGATGGAATAATTCTATTTCTTGAGCCAACACATATGCTCTATGTTCTAGTTCCTGGGGTACAGGGATGAGTATAAACAGACAGTCTCTCCTCTCCGGAGCTTATAGTCCAGTGGAGGAAATAAACGTGAGTGAAATTACGGCACAAATGCAAGCAAATCTGCATCAGTGATAAATGCGGTGAAACATGGTCTATAATGGAAGGATCTGACCCAGTGGTTTCTACAGCGAGACTTCTTAAGGAAATGATGCTTGAACCAAGATCTGAAGGACGACAGGAGCCACGTGGGCTGAGAATTGAGAAAAAGTGACCGAGGCCGGGTGGGTAGCAGGTGCAGAGGCCCAGAGGCAGGAGGAAGCCTGATGGGGATGGGGGTCCCCAGAAGGTCAGTGCTGCTGGAATGAGGCGGAGGGAGAACGGGGGGGCGGGGGGGGGGCGTGGTGGAGAGGCTTGGGAGGTGGGCCCCGTGCAGGACTTATAGATGAGTAAACTGAGGCTCAGAGAGGGTAAGTGGTTTGGACGGTATCACACAACTCAAAAGAACAAATAGCTTTTCCATAGCATGGAAAGCCTGTGGCCAATTAATGTTTTTCACATATTAGGTACTTTGTTCAATGTGGGTTCTTGGGGAAGACCATATTATTATCACTCATTAAGCCATTAACAATATTATGTATTGTTAATCAAGCATGGAAAATAGACATATAATGTCTCACGCTAATACGGACACTAATTACATATGTATGTCATAACCAGTCACGACCTTGCTTAACTCCCAGACCTATGTTTCTGGAATCTTTCCGGTTAATGATGCCCCAAGGCAAGAATAAGAAGTCCTGCATTAATCCGGAAGTACACCTACAGCAGCTTGGGCAGATTACGCGACGGTGTAAGGCTTTGTGGGGCCGTATGTTTTCAGGTCCTCATTGTTCTCCACAACAGACATGTTCTAGGAAATGCACCTCTAAGTTGAAGTTGGGCAATTCCAACCGACAAGTGACTTCAAGAATCCCTTCTTCCAGAACCAAGCTGGATCCACTGATACATTTGTCTCACAAGTTTTCTTAAAGCAGGCCCTACCTGCCATATTTGAGGGCTGACTTTTGAACATTGTAACAAGGCTTTTGCGGCCTTCATGTGAGAAGATGGCAGGTGTATGGATTATACATACATCATATACATTATGGATCTACATGTATCCATTTTCTTTCCTTCACCTGGTGGTTACCATATAGGGTCTACCTCTAACTTTATATATAAATGGAGTGACTTTGGCTTTCTTGAGCGGGTAGTAGGCTGGGAGGCTTCTTGGCAGAGGTGACACAGGATGATAGAAGCTGGATGGCTGACCTTCAAGATGTCCTCCTGTCCAGCCATGTAGAGCATCTGTAATGAACTTCCTTCCCTCTCCCCGGCAGGATGGGCCTTATGCTAAAAGCCACCTCTTACCACGGGCTCCAGTGTCCTGCATTTGGTTTCTTGAGCTGCCTGCTCTCACGGGTGCTGCTTCTGGACCCTTACCTCCATGACTTCCAGACCCCTTGTCTGTTCCCTGTGGTTTTTGTCTGGGCCCTTTGGCTTCTCCCTCAAATGCTTCTTATGACTTTCAACCTCCACTTTCCTCTCATTACTGTTTTGTCTCAGACAAAGGTGAAGTCACCAATAATTTACAATGTCACTATCTCATTCTTTCTTGAGGGGGCGTCAGGTGGACCTGTCGAGGGTGCTAAATGGGGTGGAGGTCTCCACGGTGGAGAAAGAGTTTTGGGAGCTAGCAGACCTAGGTTTGATTCCTGGCTCCACCAATTACCTGCATATGACCTTGGCAAGTTAATTTCAACTCTCTGAGCCTCAGTTTCCTGAACTAAAGAGTGGCAAGGAAAATTCTGATCTCATAGGGTTGTAGTGAGGGTTTACCACACAATCATCTGTCATATAGGAGGTGGTAACACTAACTCTCATTTTATTATGAACATGGTGGCACGTAGTAGGAAAATCTTGAGGGTGAGTCTAGGAGATCAGAAGATTCCTGTCAAATCTAATGGGCAAGTGAGGAGACAGTCAGTCCCCAACTGTATGAAATAAGCAGATATTGATCAGATTAAGCTGCTTGAGGAAGAGTGGGAGGCAGTTGTCAGATGAGGCTAGAAGGCAGACCCACACCTTATTCACTGACTACAGGCTGTCTGGCCCCTGGTGGTCATGACTGTGGGCTTTTAAGGGTGCAGGAATAGAGAGACAGAAACATGCTCCTCTGATTGAGCAAGCCTCTGGCTTCCTCTTCTGGTACCAATCTCCGTCCCAGAAAGCCCCCTCCCCACCGTCTGGTTGGCCTGTGTTCTTCCAGCCCTGAGATTGTCTTATATGTCACTTTGTTTCTCCATTAGGGGTTCTTACTTCGGCCAAAATAACTTTGAGTCTATGTCACTTTGACTAATACGACTCTGGCGGTCACCAGTCAGCTCTTTACGTATCGAAGGCAGAACTTCCTCGTGGCACAGTAGCATTGGCTTCAGCAGGTCCCAAGTTTCATGCTATAAAACCGTGATGGTTTTATTGACCAATTAACATAGGTTAATGATGATTGTTTTTATGCAAGTTGGCGGGTCACCCTCTGGACAGCGGGTTGAGCAATGTCATCTGAGTCTTAATCATAGATCATAAAATGTTAGAGCTAGAAGGGTCTCGGAAGTCATGTAGTCCAGCCCTCTCATTTAACAGAGAGACCTGGAGAGGTTAAACTCTGGATTAAAAAGGCCAATAGGACAGAGCCATGGAAGCACCAGGAAGGGCAGGCATTTCTTCTAGATGATTTGACAAGGTGGCTCTGATCTCTTTCTTATAACCATGAAATTTAGGCTTTCCAAATGCCAGGTGCATGATGATGCTGGCATCGAATTTGTAAGGCCAATATATGAAGAACTGGGTATTTTAACAGCTAGAGGACCTCTCAGATTTTGATGGCCTCTGGCGTTCCAGGTCATTATTTTGTATGGAATGTATGGCTCCGTACATGCAATAATTTACTTGTTTGCTTACATTCTTTCTCCCATAAAGGAGCTTCTTAAACACAGGGCTGTGATCCTTATCTTTGTGTCTTTGCGTATAGTATGTGCTCAGTAAACGATCTGCCGAGTGAATGAATGGGTGGAAACGTCTTCAAAGTGTGTGACAAAGAATAAGCTCTTGACACAGAGGGCAGAGTGAATTTTAGAGCAGAATAGACTCTCTTGTGGTTGGCGACCCTTGAGGAAAGACCATAAGCATATGGAGTGGGAGAGGGGGAATCACTCTTGAATTGAAATAATGAGAGCTGTAGCCTACAATTTTTCTGAAAAAAGGTAGAGTCTTTTCAAGTCCCATGGAAGCTTCTTGGCTCAAGCAGAGAGTCTGTGAAGACTGAAAATGGAACACAGGGCCACCTTGACAGAGGAAATGTTTCAGAGAGGAGGGGAAGGTCAGAGGAACAAATGGTCCAAGGCCATGTTGGCAGCTCGAGGCAGCGCTGGCGCTAGAATCCCAGGCTTCGGGCTCAGCCCGCTGGCCTTTCCCGGGCCTGGCTAACCTCCGCATTTTGTGGCAAATTCCTACTCTGCTAGGGAGAACCGATACGGGAATCCGAGGCCCCCCACTTCTCAGAAAAAGGGAGAGAGATATGGGAACACCTGTCAGTTTGGTTCACGGCCCTCCAGTGGACGCCACTTTTACTCCCCCCTGCTCCAGGCTCAAAGCCCCGGATGTTCCAGCCATCGCGGAATGCCCGCCATCTGGAGGCTGTGTTCTCACCCGGAAGCTCCGTTTGCATCTCCTCCAAAGGACGGGCGCTCCTCCTCTGTTCAGCGGCCTCCTGTTCCTAAAAGGAGAGGAGGTGCTGGTGGATCTCTTGGATCTCTCTGGATCCAGCTCAAGGTTGTTGATCTGAGCAATGTTAATCATCCAAACGAGTTTGCAGCTGTTACTTCTCACCAGAAACGCATGCTCAGTGCTATCCATAAAGTGTTGGCTTCCACTCAGGGTGCTGAGGAGACAGGGGCCCTATCCCCAGGGTGACAATAGGAAATTCAATCTACTCCCCAGGCCCCTTTGTTGGCACTTGGGAAGGACAGGAGGCACATGGAGAGGAGCAGAAGAGTCTCTGTGCCTTGTTTATAGAGTATTGTTTCCACAAGAGAGCATTTCTGTACTGGTCCCTGTATCGGTCCCTTCCCCCCTCCTTCCCTCTCTCCCCCACCTCCCCTCTCCCTTCTCTCTTCTTTCTTCTGATCTCTTGTTCCCTCCTCCATTCTTTCCTTCCACAAGCCTCTATTGAGCACCTACTAAGTACCAGGCATTAAGCCACGGGGGATGTTGTGGAGGGAGGAATACAAAAGTTGGTAGACCCTGGCCTCTCTTTGGGAAGAACTTACACAGCCGAATTGCAGACGGGAAACAAAGTCATGCACAGATATAAGGGTCCAGAACTCCCACACAGAATCCACGAAGTGTCCCAAGGACGGGGGGGGGGGGGGGGGGGGAGGGGTCCATGCACAGTGGGGCGTCTCCCTAGGGGAAGGAGTTCAAACACAGCTGGGGATCAGAGCAGCTTCGTGGCGGGGCATGGCATTTAAGCTGATCCTCAAAGTGGGTGCGTTGAAGGTGAGCAGGATCCGAGAGGGTTTCTCCCTGGGTTCTCCACGTCCGGAAATGATCTTTTCCTTGTCTGATGGCCACAGTGCTTTATCTCCTCTCTCTTATGGTCCCTATGAAGCTCCAGAAACAGCTTCGTGGGTGCCTTTCCTCTCATTGACAAGGCTGGCCTGGCTGCCCTGCCCCCCACCTCTGGTGGCTTTCTGGGTGGGCCCTGATGCCCTAAGAGTCACAGAGAACTGGATCGTCTGCCTACAGGGATTTCAACTGCACTCAGCGGTGTGGACCTCTGTATTCAGGAAACAGACAAGATAGTATATTTTAAAACACGGATTTAAAAATGTTAGCCATATATATTCTATCAACAGAGAGAAAAGCCCAATTTTAAAAAGGGGATAAAAATCCCTCATGCATATAGAGTTTCCAGAGAGGAACAGTGCCACTTGGGAGGATTTAGGAAGCAGCCTTCCATCAGTTTGCCAATCTTGGAGAGCTTCGTGGAGGAGGGTGGGCTGCAGCTTGGGCAGGAAAGCTGGGGTGGGAGGTTGACTGGGGTCATGGCAGTCACTGCACTGGCCTCCTCGAGGCAGAGACTGTGTGACAGACGCTCCTAAGTCCTAGGCCACCAGCATGAAGCCCATCACAGACATGACTGAGCCATGAACAAATTATGTGGGAGACAGCAGGGCAAGCTAAGAGCTGGGGTGAGTGACAGGCGCTGAGAAGGTGGGCAGGGACTGAGCCTTGTGGGCACCTTGCTAAGGGCTTTGAGGTGGAGGGTGCTGCCAGTGGGTTGAGAGAGGGCAAGAGAAAGAGAGAGAGAGAGAGAGAGAGAGAGAGAGAATCCAAAGCAGGCTCCACACTCAGCACAGAGCCTGATGTGGGGCTTGATCCCACGACCGTGAGATATGACCTGGGCTGAAATCAAGAGTCAGACACTTAACCCACTGAGCCACCCAGGAGCCCCGTCATCCCATGATTTTAAAGGGCTCCTGTGTTCACGTCCTCCTTTTGTTGTTTGGCACCCTGGAAGCCCAAGGTGGCTTTTCACCTTGATCATGAGGTCAGACCAGAGCTGAGTGGGCAGTTTGGAGGCTGGGAGGAGAGCCTGTGGCCATCGCTGAAGGAGGAGAGGGTAAGAGTGTGAATAAGGTACTGGCCCTGACAGTTGAGAAACAGGCTACTAAGTTTGGCAACTGATTTCTTGTCAAGGAGTCTAGACAAAAAGAAGGGGGAAATAATGATAGTAGCAATTTATTGGGAGCTTAATATGTGCCTACTGCTACATATACATTATCTACCTCATAAGATGGGTATTATTATTAATACTATGTCATTTTATAGATGGGGAAGCCGAGGCTTAGAGAGGCCAAGTGATCATTCAAAGTTAATAGCGTTATTATGCGGTAAAGCTAGAATTAGAAAATTTGTTTTTTAAATTTACCAGAGCTCTTAGCCCTGCTTTGTTTTGCCTCCCTTAAGGTGATTCACCCACAAAGCCTTCTCTGGCTTTTTAAATGGTGTCATGCTGTGGGTTCTTCATGAAGGGAAAGCTGGGAGGCCTCTGCAGTCCTCGGGGGTCAGACCCTGGATCAGTGACCCTTGTTATGACAGTGGTTCAGTCTGTTAAGGGTCCGACTTTGGCCCAAGTCATGATCTCATGGTTCATGAGTTCGAGCCCCAAATCAGGCTGTCTGCTGTCAGCACAGAGCCGTCTTCGGCTCCTCTGTCCCCCTCTCTCTCTGCTCCTCCCTCGACTCCCTCTATCTCAAAAATAAACTTTTTTTTTTTTTTTTTTTTTAAAGGAAAAGGTGGAGAATAAGAGGAAGTGATGAACTTTTAAAGTGCTTTCTGGCTTTCGCCTTAATTGATGCTCGTGACAGCCCTGGGAGTTAGGCATGGATTTTTTTCAATCCCCATTTTCCAGCTGAAGAACCTGAGGCCTGGAGAGGTGAAAATAATTGCCCAAGGTCACCTAGCTGGTAAATGGCAAGAGGGCGAAACCTGGTTCTCTCTCCCTGGGCTCCGCTCCTCATCAGGGTCACATGTGGGGTTCCTACAGGATGCTCACCTTGCTAGAGGGTCAGAGGGCAAAGGGGCAGAGCAGGTGGAGGGTCCTGAGAGCTGAGAGGAGACAGGTTCTGAGACACGTGATCACATCCTCCAAGCCCCAAAGCAGGGCAGAGGCCTGGGGGCTGAAGGTCTGCTTGGGAGTGGCATCGCTTAACTATGCCAGTGGCATACAGCCCAGAAATGGATGAGCTACCCTAAATCCAGAGGGAAAGAAGAAGGCAGGGCAGGCACTCCATGCCTTGGGCTTCAGGAGGCCCCAGATCAACACGGACTGCTGCAGCGTAATGCTGGTAGGATGCCCAGCCCTGGGCCACGGTGGGAGGAACGAGAGCTTTGGGTTTGGGACTGCTCTGGGTTTTGTTCCAGTCTTGCCCCTTCCTGGCTTGGTGATTTTGTGTCTCAGTTGCCCTTTCTTCTAAAACAGAATAACACCAGCTTCTTTACAGTTGTGAAGCACGAATAAGTGAATCCATATTCATGGCATTAAATGAATTTCATTCATTTTAGGAGTCTACTCTGTGCCAGTGCTGCACTAGGTGTTGGGGATAATTCTGCGACCCACATAGACGAGAGCAGTTTACAGTGTGCCCCGCACAACCGGGGGCCCCACAGGCACTACTTCCTCCAAACTGTAAGGGATCGAGTTCTTCCTTAGAGTGAGGGCTCCACCCCAGCATCCAGGGAGGAGGAGGAGGGAGAGAGTGGGAAGGAAAGCAGAGACTCAGACTCCTTCTGAGCCCATAGCTCCTGAGCCACGCAGGAGCCAGAAGTCTGGAAAGTGGAGCTGGGGCTGGGGACGAAGTCGAGGGCGGCACCTTGCTAGTCCCCCTTATCAGGCTGGCCTTGCACCACAAGCCCAGAGAGCTTGACACGATGATCTCACTTGTGCTCCAAACTTCCTGGGGGAGAACTTCTGGGCAGAGCAGAAAGCACTGGCGTGTGCCTGTGTTGACAGCTGAAGGATCCAAGTGCCTGGCTGGGGATCAAGGCTGTGGGGGTGGCCAGGCAGTGCACAGATTCTGAAGGCCCCTGCCCTGGGCCCCAGGGCCAAGTTCGATGACCACAGACACCCCAGGGAGGCTCCTTTTCCTGATCAACTGCCTGCACCGTGTGCTAGATGCCATTGGATTACCTTTTACAATCTTTCCAGGCCCGGAAACAGGGATTATCATTCCCATTTTCTAGATTAGGAAACCGAGGCCCGGCTTCTTTAAGGCCACACAGCTTCATCCCAAAAGTTGGGATGCAGGTTCCCCCTCTCTGTGTCTACAGCACACACATGAAAGGCAGTGACTGGAGACCTTGTCCGCTGGACCAAGAGGACCCCACTTGACCTCCATCCCGCATCTGCTCACCTGGAGTAGGCAGCAGGGACAGAGGTGAGGACGAGGAGGACAAGGTGGCAGAACGCAGGCTCCCCAACATGTCAGGGCTCAGAAACTGGGCGGGGGGGGGGGGGGGGGGGGCATGGTGCTCTCTGCCCACCATCCTCTCGCTGCTCTGCCTCTTGACCAGACATCTCTGTCTCCTCTTCTCTTAGCACCTTTGGATTCCTTTTCTTCTCTCCTTTCCCTTCAGGTGTCTCTGCGTCCCATTCATCCCTGGCTATCCCTTTCGCGTTCCTCCCTCTCTCCCCCTTCCCCCGCCCCTCCCCGCTCTCCCCTTCCTTACTCCTCCCTTTCTCATCCTCCCTCCTTTCTTCTTTGTCTCTGCGATCTCCTTCCCTCCTTTTCGGCTGGTTTCCTTCCCCGGCGCGCCCTCCCCGGCCTCCCCCTCCCGCCGGTGCCTCCATCTGCGCCGCCAGCCTCCCCGCGCGCTCCGCCCTGCCCGCTCCCAGCCTCTCCCCCTTCCCGCTCCGCTCTCGCTCTCGGTGATTTATTACTTGCCCTGCTGCTTCTGACAAACTATTTGTAGGAAAATGAGATTTGGTCCGCGCTGGATGGCTCCTCTGGGAGGCGGGCGTGGGGGTCGGGTGTCGGAGCCCCCGTGCGGCCCCCCCACCGGAGCCCACGGCGCTTACGGAGCTCTTTAAGATAAATGAGCAAAATTAAGAGACTCACTGGGGGGAGAACACACTGGATGGCAGCGAGCGACAGCGGATGGTACATGGTTTCCTCCCCGAAATTCATCCACGTGCGCCCCACTGGGGCCTCCCCCATCTGCCGCCGACTGCAAGGAACTCCGTCCCCGGGGAGAGGAACTACCAGCCCCGGGGCGCCTTTCTTTCGGCCCCAGGACGCGGCCCGGCGAAGGGCAGGGACCTTCCTAGCGAGGCACACGCAACAGATTGGGGGTGGGGCGGCAGGTCCCTCTGGAGGTGGCCGGGAAGGGGAGGGGACGGAAGAGCGTGAGTAGGTGGGTGGCCCGGGGCAGTGGGACAGGCTGCGGTGCGTGCACGTGGGGAAGCAGCCCCAGCTCCCCCTCGGACGCCCAGACCGCTTGGCCGTATCCCCGGGTCCTGGGACCGGTCACGGGCACCACTCAGGAGGGGACAGTAGGCAGTGGAAGCTCTTGGCAGGGGTTTGACCCCTCAGGTAGTCTGGGTAGCGGGCTATAAGTGCCCCGAGGGTCTGCTGCTTTTCCTGCCACGTGTCAGGGCTGGCTCACCGTGGGCCCTCAGTGTTGTTTGTGCAGGAAGTGATGATGGCCTGAACACAGAAATGTCTTGCAAGCTCCAGGCTCCATTTAGAACTCCAATGGGATGTGTGTTGGAACCGGGTTTTCAGTGTATTTTTTTACCTCCCTTTTCAAACGAGAAACTAAAATCATCTGTTATTTTATAGTTTGGTATTTATCCTAATTTTATATATATATTAAAAAATAGGGTACACATTTTTCTGACCTGTTTTATCCATTCAACATCATATTGTGCATACTTTTTTATGATATCAAGTATTCTTCTACGATATAATTAAAAATTTTTTTAATGTTTATTTATTTTGAGAGAGAGAGACAGAGCATGAGTGGGGGAGGGCTGAGAGAGAGAGGGAGACACAGAATCTGCCACAGGTTCCAGGCTCTGAGCTGTCAGCACAGAGCCCAAGGTGGGGCTCGAACCCATGAGCTGTGAGATCATGACCTGAGCTGAAGTCTGACCTTTAACTGAGCCACCCAGGCGCCCCTTCCACACTATAATTTTAAATGGAGTCTCTGTTTGGGGCACCTGGGTGGCTCAGTCGGTTGGGCGCCGGACTTTGGCTCAGGTCATGATCTCGCACTTGGTGAGTTCCAGCCCCGAGTCGGGCTCTGTGCTGACAGCTCAGAGCCTGGAACCTGCGGCAGATTCTGTGTCTCCCTCTCTCTCTGCTCCTCCCTCTGCTCATGCTCTGTCTCTCTCTGTCTCTCAAGAATAAAAAAACAACAAAAAAATTTTAATGGAGACTGTGTTTTATTGAATGTTTGTATATTCTGCGTATGATTGTTTTTTTTTTTAATTTTTTTTAACGTTTTATTTATTTTTGAGACAGAGAGAGACAGAGCATGAACGGGGGAGGGGCAGAGAGAGAGGGAGACACAGAATCGGAAGCAGGCACCGGGCTCTGAGCCATCAGCCCAGAGCCCGATGCGGGGCTCGAACTCACGGACCGTGAGATCGTGACCTGAGCTGAAGTCGGGCGTTTAACCGACTGAGCCACCCAGGAGCCCCTGATTGGTTTTTTTTAACAAGGCACCTATTTTTGTTTATTGTGAGTATTTCTAAATTTTTGCTATTATAAAGATCTGTGAACTTTATATTATCCAAATCATGCCATTTTAAAAAAATCATAGTCAGCGATAAAAGCAGTGATTTCTCCTCCTTCCTGGCTTATGAAAAATAAGATGTGACAAATTTTAAAAGTTGACAACTCCAAGGGGCCCGGTGTGAGAGCCCAGCCTGCATCAGCCCTTCTAGAAATTGTAGAGGTTTTCAAAGACCATCTGACTCTGCAAACCAAGGAGACTTGAGAATATTCCAGAAGCAAGAGAGGTAGATAAGGCTTCAGCTGTTGTAAGGACCCAAAAAATTGTAGTATTTGAAGAAAAAGATAATTCAGCTTCAATGTCTGTAAGACTTTTTCAAATAAATTGTGAGCCAAGTGACAAGAACTATAACAACAGGCCAAGTTACCTCTGATGGATGTTCAGTGTGTTATATGCTTGTACTAATTTCGAGGTGTATGAAAACGTAAAACTTGAAAATAAACGGTGGGGCTGCCCTACGAGTCGAGGATGAAAAGTGTCTACTAGCATACGAGTGGAGAAAGAAAAAAGGATTTGAGATATAAGGGTGTTGAAGAAAAAAAAAATTCAATATTTAAGGACCCCACACAGGTAATCCAAGTGACAGGACACTTTCGAGGTAGAAGTTTACCTCCCGCCCTTGAAAAACCAGGCTTGGCCCGTCTGTGTGTCTGTCTGTCGGTCTGGAGTGTGTGGGTCTCAGGAAGGCTGTGAGATGGTGCAAAGCAATTTGATTACTTGCTCTCCGGGTTCGTGTTGCCATCGGCACTGTTACCGTAAACAAATGAAATGGTGTGAGGTACTGAGATCTCTATGCATATGACCCTTCCAATCAATCTACGTCTTGGGGCCTTTGAGGACACCTTACGTCACTTGTTATAAACTTCATGCTTGCTCTCTGAGGCGGCAACAGAAGGAGAGAGGAGCCCGTGAACTATTTCCAATATTTGGAAAATATTCAGATTGTCTACTATAGAGTGTCTCAGGCTAATAAGATGTCAAGTGTTTTTTTGCTTTGAGTTAATTTATACCAACTCATACTTATCTCAAATGGATTGGTCCGAGGGATATTTTCCTGGGTCCTCATAACTGAAAGGGAGAGCCAATTGTTTAATAATAAATAGTCTGGTTTTTTCTAATTATTTTTTAAGTTTTTAAAAAAGTTTATTTTGAGAGAGATGGAGACAGCATGAGTGAGGGAGAGGCAGAGAGAGAGAGAGAGAGAAAGGAGAGAGAGAATCCAAAGCAGGCTCTGCATTGCCAGCACAGAGCCCAATGTGGGGCTCAAACCCATGAAGCTGTGAGATCATGACCTGAGCCAACACCAAGAGTCAGACGCTTAACCGACTGAGCCACCCTGGTGCCCCAATAGTCTGTTTTTTTCTTTTTTTTTTAAATTTTTTTTTTTTAACATTTATTTATTTTTGAGACAGAGAGAGAGCATGAACAGGGGAGGGGCAGAGAGAGAGGGAGACACAGAATCTGAAACGGGCTCCAGGCTCCGAGCTGTCAGCACAGAGCCCGACGCGGGGCTTGAACTCAGGGACCTCGAGATCATGACCTGAGCCGAAGTCGGACACTTAACCGAGCAAGCCACCCAGGCGCTCCAGTCTGTTTTTTTCTAATCACATAGGAGTTCATGGCTGGATGGGTAGGAAAGAGGGTCTTTGATATCAGGAACAAGCTTGGGAAGCAGTATATCATGTATCATAGTTCATGATGCCATTGAGGGAAACCCTGCCCAAACAAGAGGGCTCATTTGGTCCAGAAGTTGACATTATGGTGGGGATTTTCTAGGAAAGTCCATCCAAATCTCTTTTTCCCTCAGATCATGGAGAGGTAACATATTGAGGGTGGGGTGGGTGGAAGGCATCACTGATGACTGGGGAAGAGGCATGAATATGACAAAAACAGGGACCTTGGCCAAAAAAGATGATTCATAGCTGACTCAATCTGGAGGCCCCCCTTTCCGATTTCATTTTATTAGTAAGAAAAGATTCAGTGGGGGGCGGGGGGGAGAGAAAAGAAATTAAAACACCATGATCCCTTTAACACGGTCCAAGATTTACTCTGCATAATCCAGCCATATTTTTGATAAGAAATTCATGGCTCCTCTGTCCCCAGTAACAGAACGGTGATCTTTATGGGGCCGGCGTGAGGAAGCTGGCGGGCACGGCCCCCGTCACATTAAACTGTCTCAGTGAAGAGGCAATTTGTTTGATATTAAGAGTTATAAAAATATCAGCACAGAGCGGTTATGCCGGGGATATTGCACAAGCCAATCTGAATTTTAATGTAGTGTGAGCAGTAAGCACCACATTCCCCATGCCCATGCCACACTCCCTCTCTGCAAATATTTGAAGAGAAAAAAATAGAGGTTTTGAGCGTCTTGCTCCTTGCCACTTCTGCCTCATACCTCCCCCCAGCGTGTGGGAGCTGGCGGGGGTGTCTGGGTGTCTGGGAGCCAGTAGCATCCCTGGCAAGGACTGGCTTCCCATCACCCCCTTCTCATGCCCCTCACTCACTCGCACATACAGCCAGCCCAGTGCTGCCCGGGACTCAGCCCCCTCTGCCAGCAGTGTCTCTGGGTTTTCGTTGCAAGTGTCCCTTCTTTTAGTTTCTTGATCCAATGGAATGCCATTTCCCAAGCATCTAGTCCCCCTGCCCCCAATCCATCCTAAAATGCCCTCCTTATCTTCTTACCACACCCTGATCCCACCCCATCCCTTTCTCTTACTCCATGACCTATAGGTACATACTCTGACCTCTGCTCCCCATCTCTTCTATCAGTATTCTCATTATTTCCATCATTCCTCTTCCTTCACCTCCCAGTCACCTCTTCCCAGACTCTTCTCCCATAAATATCCATTCAGCCTTACAGATAGATCTTCCTGAAATATGCTAACCAATTAATTTCACTTCCACAGGGCGTCTACTCTGTGTCAGGCATGGGGGTGGTAGCCGAGGGAGACACAAACATGAACTAGCCTGGGGGTTTCTGTCCTCCGGGGACTCACTATGCCGTGGGGAGGGGGAGGGGAGGGTGCAAGTGGTCGGGGGTGGGAGACAAGCTCTCTGGTCGTCCTCACTCGGGGTGGAGTGACTTAAGATCCTGAGGAGACGTTCAAACAAAAGTAGTGAGAGCACAAGGAGGGGTGAGGCGTTTGTCTGAGGGGCAATCACAAATCTATCACAGAAGGGGTGGCTTCCAAGAAGGGATACAGTTGACAGGTGGCAATTGGAGCCCTGGGAGGAGAAGAAGAGCTTGGTGGGAGGGATTCATGGGGAACTTTTTTTTTTTTTCAATATATGAAATTTATTGTCAAATTGGTTTCCATACAACACCCAGTGCTCATCCCAAAAGGTGCCCTCCTCAATACCCATCACCCACCCTCCCCTCCCTCCCCATGGGGAACTTTTTAAGAAATGTTGAGTCGTCCAGTTTGGCTGAAGAGGCCCACAGAAGTTCAGCGATATAGCCAAGCTACTGAACCGTGGAGTCCGATCTAGTGCCTGGCTTGTCTGATTTCCCACTTCAGGACGCTTTTCATGACACCACAGCAGGGATTCTCAAAGTGTCATCCGGGACCCCTGGACCCCCCCGAGGCTCTTTCGGTGGGGGGGGATCTGTGAGGTCATTTGTCTTTGTTTCTCTCATTTGCTCACAAGAATACAGTGGGGTTTTCCATTGTACATTTGGAAGCTCCGCGTACCTCAAATGCGAGCCAGCATTTTCCCAATAGCCAACGCGTGGTGTTACCAATCAGGCGGGGGCAAAGCATCCGCTCAAGGTGCAAGGTAGATCAGTGCCTTTAAAGCAAGAGGGTACGCAAACCTCCCTGCTGTAATTTCCATTCAACAGCGCAACTAACCTTTAAGAAACTACCGTTTGTTGAACTATGAAGCAGTGTTAAAGAAGAATACCCACAATGATCTGCAAAGGTGATTAATAGACGCCTCCCTCTTCCAGCTACATATTCGATTAAGGCCAAAGTTTGTCCCCTAAACCTCAACCAGAGCAACACATCACAACACTTTGAATGCAAAAGCAGGTTCGGAATCCAGCTGTCACCTATTAAGCCAGACATTAAGGAGATGTGGGAGCATATATAATAGCGACACTCAGCTCGCTATTTTAGAAAATAGAGCTGCTTTCCATAAAAATACAAGGTCTATATTAACACAAGTGATTTTATTATTGTTACTTTAAAGTGAATTAATAAATACATGTTTTTAAGAGGTCTCACTTTTGATGTATGGTACAATAAATATTGATACCTATAACGCACATAAAGAAATGCTCTTGGGCTGCTCAGAAATTGTTTAGAGTGTGGAAAGGTCCTGAGACCAAAATTCTGAGAATGGGGGACCAGAGAGTGTTTCTAAAAGCTTATTAGTTGTATGTTTAATTGAGTTTGGCTCAGAAATAATGGGCTCACTCCTTGCCTCTACCCCCACTCTGTCCCTGACTTTCTGTCTCTCTCTGTCTTTGTCTCTGTCTCTGCCTCTCTGTCTCTCTTGCTCTCATGCAGCTCCCGCCCGCATTTACAGCAACCTTATCCTTGAACCCCTGCCCTCCATCTGGAAGCTTCCTTCCTCTCCCTACTACCTAACTTCCCATTCACAGCACCTTCAACCCTTGCACCTTACTCCCTCACCTTCTGCAGATTCCAGATTCAAGCCACTTACATTCCTCCAGATGGCCTCCCTTTCTTCATCTTCTCTTATCTTCTGCACCTCAAACTCCTTCTCTAAACTCCCATAATTCTTTCATGAACAAGCTCCCTGTTTCTTCCAGCACTTACAGAGGCCATGCAGGCTCCTCGTCTTTGCTCACGAGTTTCTACTCAAAAACTCTTTATTGGAGGGGCACCTGGGTGGGTCAGTAAGTTGAGAGTCCGACTCTCGATTTCGACTCAGGTCATGATCTCACGATTTGTGGGTTAGAGGCCCGTGTCCAGCTCTGTGCTGACGGTGCGGAGCCTGCTCGGGATTCTCTGTCTCCCTCTTTCTCTGCCCCTTCCTCTCTCTCTCAAAATAAATAAATAAACATTTAAAAAAACCTGTATTTGCCACTATAATGAAACATGCCTGCATTTGCGCCCAGAATTGTGCTTGTTGTTTTCCAAGGCACACAAGGCTCTTCCAGACCCTCTCAGCCCAGCCCTGGAGCCAACCTCCTACAAAGAGTGATGTTGTGGGTACGATGGAAGGAACTTGGGCTTGGAGACAGCCACATCTGGGTCAGAGCCCAGCTTTGCCACATATTAACAAGGCTGCTTCAACCAGATCATTCCATCTCTCTGAACCTTAGGTCCTCTTTGTATAAAGTACAAGAACCCTGCAGAGTTCTTATGGAAATTAAATCAGAATATGCATATATGGCAGAGAGTAAGTGCTCATGAAGTTTCACTATTATCAGAGAAAAACATATGGCATTCAATAAATGTGGGTTTTTACAAACTAGTTAATTATTTGTCTTGATAGTTGTAAGTTAAGGTAAAAAATAACGTACATCGTTAGTTCTCAGACTTCCACATACAGTGGAATCGTTAGGACAGTTTATTGAATATAGGGAGGTTCCCAGAAATTCCTATGTAGTAGTTTATGGGCTGGGTTGACACACACATATTTTTAACCACGTCTGAAGCACGCGAAACACTGGCCCATATATTTCCTGAATTTTCCTGAATCTCACATTCTCCCATTATTTTGTGAGATTTCCCAGTTCCTAAAAACCTGCTCAATTTGTACGTGATGATATCTAATGTTACATGTTTTCGTACGCATTATAGTATTGAACGGCTGGTTGGCAGAGTTTGGCCAAGATGTCACTAAGCTCCCCCCGGCTCCCTGCCCCTTTAGCAGAGCAAGGAGCGCAGGGCAGCTGAGATAGCTTGGGTATGATTTCATGCTGCAGAACCTTTATTTCTTTGCCTTTGAAGTGAGGATGGCCGTATTTCATGAGAGCGTTGTAGGAATTATGCAGGGTAGTGGGGGGGGGGGCTTGTGTGACATGCCATCCAAATGCTACTTTTAATTATTTGCTTTTGTGAAAAGCCCAGTTGCCCTATCCAAGAAAAGGAGGAAGTGGAGTCGCTCATCTCTGAGGCTTCCCCTGTTTTGGACACAACTCCCCACCGCTGTGAGGACAGTGCTGGCTCGGGGTGGGCTAAACGGACACCAGGGCCTGGCTTCCTGCCACGTGCTCCCTCTCGCACCCAACCCTGACCAAACTGAGCCTCCGAATGGGCACTGTCTGTACTCAGCCTTCTCGAATGTGCTCAGTGCTTTGGAAGCCAGTCATCTTGTTTTTCTTTTCTCCCTAGTTCATCCTTTGGACTTACTTGATGTACCTTGACCTGGAGGGTTCCTTATATAAGCTGGATGCTCCTTCACCTCACTTCCTGTGGGTACAAAAAGGTCACAGTGATCTGTGTGCCTGGCTCCTGGTACTGGAGACCTTGCTCCTGGGAACTTGAGGCCATCATCTCCCCTCCTCCCACCCCTCACCCGCCCCCTCGGGGCTCCTCCCATCCATCTCAGGCACTGCCTGGGTGTCACAGTGCTCTCATGAATCGCTTTGCTTTTCTCCTCTGCTGATGCTGCTTGCCTCTTGGCTGTGCCCCCATTGTCACTCTGCTCAGGCTACCTCTTGAAAGATGGCCATCATTGCTTGCTCTGGATGGCAAATGTCTGCAAAACTGGGAGAGGAAAAACCGCCCCTTCTTCTGTGACTCCTTTACTGAGTTCTTTGAACCCCAAGGTGTTAAATCTCTTTTAATTGTTCATGCATTTGGCCTTTTCTTTGCAAAAGAGCATCTAGGCCACTAAGATGGCTGGACTGAGTGAGCTCGGTGTTGGCCGTGTTCTGTGCAGAGCCATTTCCATCTGCTGCCCAGGTCCTGTGTCCAGACTGATCCAGAATGGTGGTGCATTCCACCACTCTCCCGGATCTATATCCTTTCGTTTTCTCTGCAATTTGGCCTTCGTGAAGGCCCCATCAGTGTCACCAGACATGCCTGTATATGTCCAAATCCCAAACTACTTCCTCAGGAAGCTTCATAGCCCTGCATAAACCAGTCAACATAGTTAGGCTTTGAGCATCAGGGGTTACAGGAACCCAAAGACTCATCCCAGACATATAATATGCTAATGGGGCAAGATCCTCTGCCCCATTCTTCATGTGACAAGTGCTTTCAGGTGGCTTCGGTTTGGGGGTCTACAATGGGGGTGGGTGGTGAGAAACTTGAGCTGGCCTTGCTTTTATGAAGGAATTATTTCTTCTTTCCTTCGTTTTTTCTTATTTATTTGTTTGGAAGATAGCATCACAAGGTAAACATTGAAGAGAGCAAGAAGCTTTGAAGTGTTCCCTAGACAGAGGTGAAGAAAAAATCTGGGGAACACAGAAGCAGGAGAAGCTCCCTTTGCCGAGTGGATGGGCTGGGACCGTCTGTTCCCGCAGGCAGGGTGTGAGGTCCCCAACGATCCCCATCACGGCCCCTTCCCCAGCTGTCATGTGGACGCCACTCAGTGAAGGGCAATGGTCTAGAATCAGGAGAAGGGGAGAGTGCATGATGAGGGTGAGGAGAGGGGAACAGTTTCCATATTGGTTTTGAGGATGAAACGAACGAAGAATTAAGAAGAGCCTCCAGGCAGTCTTCAGAATTACCGTGTTAACCTTGGGAAGAGAGAACACAGATGACCCTTCTCCTCAAGAGGAAGCCAGTGTAGGGCCATCCATTCATTCCCTCATCCCTTCATCATGCACGCATCCAACGCTCGCTTGCCATACATCTGCATCAAGGAACAGGCAATGGCTATGCCTGGAAGGTGCCGGGGGTCAGTGCAAAGCATGAAGGAAAGACTCCGTTGCTCCCAGCACAGAGTAATGTGCCTGGATCAGGAGTGGGCTGTGAGATCAGAGAACTGGAGTCTGGGAGTCCATGCTGAGAAAAAACGGGCGGGATCCAAAGAAGGAGGAGATGCCAAGAAAGGAGAAAAAACAGCAATGACCATGCGGTCCTAAGGCTAATTGCACTGCTAGCAATAATCAGGAAGGTGGGAAGGGGCCCTGGTTGGGAAGGAAAGTTAATGAGCTCTGCTTTAGACAAGTTTTGTGGCAGGGGTTGGAAGGTCAACCAAATAGAGATCTTCCATAGACAATAAGAAATATGAGATCGGAGCGGGGCAAGGGGTCAGAGTTTGAGTTGTAGGGTGGGCAGCCACAGGATAGTGGGAACAAAGCAGGGCTAGTGAGATCATTCCTTTGTCTGCTTCAGAAGCATTCACCGAGTGCCTCCTGTGTACCAGGCAAGGAGCTGAGACCTGAGGATACTTACTGTGATGAATCTGGCAGGGAGGGAACCTGAATGATGTGTGAGGGAGAGAATAAATGTCAAGTTAGGAACTGGACCAGGGGAAAGAATGGACCTCCGATTGGGTCGTCAGCCTAGGATGCAGGAGGCAAGAAGGGAATGGATGGTGTGATCGATCAGTTAGAGCCTGAGTCGACCTGCACAGAACAGGAAATCCAACCGGCAGTGGCCCAAATAAAGCAGGGGGCTGGTAGTCTCACACACAGCAAGGAACGTGGATGTGACAGCCCAGCACTGGTGTGGGGACTCTGCCAAGTCGCTAGAGACCCAGCCAACCTGCCCCTTCAGAGCCACATTGGCAACTGGTGGCATCATGTGAGCCAAGGGTCAACCACAGTCCCCTGCCTCCCAATCCTAAACCCTGCATTTCTTTCTTCTCTAGTTTAAGCTGTTTTCCAAAGTATATTCCAAGGACCCTAAGGAACTGTGGAGGTACCTCAGTGGCAGCTGAGGAGGCTACAGGGCAGGTCAAGGGGGCTGGTCCTCAGCACACAGGATGATGTTTCAACCGAGGCATTGATGTTCATATATACCACACGTCTATGATGATATATGTTCTAAACATCCCCTGAAAAAGAATGAGTGTTATCTAGAACACAGGCTGCCTGGACAGCTCTTTTTGAGCATGAGCCGGGACTCATTTGCAGAGACCACTATTGTCAGACGCACACGCTCTGCCCAGACCCCTAGCTGGTGTGTGTGCGCGTGTGGGTACATGTGACGCCACTGTGTACGTGCACTCACCTGCCTGTCTCTCAGAGCCATGTACCTTTGTCTCCCTCAGTGCCCTGAGCCCTTCCCGCTCTAGAAGCTCTGTGTCCTATCCGCCCAAAGGATCCCTTACCTATTCCAAACCTGGGATCTTCTTTTCGATTCTTGTCTGGAAATGCAGTATTTGTTGAAAGTTCATTTAGGACTGGTAGCCCAGAGAAGAGGCTCGGGATGCCAAGACATGCTTGCTTCCAAGGAGGAAGGCTGGGGGGAGTGTGGGAAGGGGGGTAGGGAGGACTCCACTAGTAAGACTGCAGCCCCAGCTGCTCATTAGTGCTGTCACTTGGGAGAGAGTGGGGATGGGAAGTCACCTTTGTTAAAAGAGTAATTTCTGCGCCCGATGTTCTTCCAGGGGCTCTCCTAATCTTAATCTTCACACTGACCCTGCGACGCAGGGAATTTTATCTCGTTTCATAGATGCAGAAATCTTGCTCTGTTTACTTACCTATTAAGACTGCTGAGAACCCCAAAGCAAGCACATACATGTAAGGTAACTTACAAACCAGAAGATGTTGTCCTGGGGCACGGACTGTGGTCACTGGCTGGCCTCACTGACCAACCTGGGCCCAAGGAAGCTGGCTTACTCTCTTTCTGCCCCCAAGCCTGCTGAGGGGAATAAACCATAGAGGGGGAGAAGGCTCAGCGCCTTGTCTGCCTTCCAAGGGAGTGATGAGGTGCGTGGGCCCGCTAAGCAAGCCTCCAGGAAAGCAGTGTAGAAAAATAAGCAGACTTGGGTTTAGGACCTCTGGCTGGTTGGTTACTTAGTCTCTCCAAGCCTTAGTTTGCTCATCTGTATAATGGGATCTCTACTAGGACCCAGCCCATGGCGTTGTCATGAGGAGCAAGTGAATGTGTGCAAAGAACTTTGCAATGTCTGTCATATAGAGAAGGCCCAGTGGCTGTCAGCTTTGATTATTATGGTTTGCAAATAAGGAAACTGAAGCACTTTTTCCCCAAATCCCAACCTGGGAGAAAAACGTCTCGGCAGACTTTGGACTGAGATCTTTGGAGTCCGGGCGGCCTGCTCCTCTCCCTGCCCCGCTCCCTGGGGCACCCTTGTGTTGTTTCACATGATGTGTGGGAAGCATCACGGTGGGAGGGTCTGAAAGTGAGCCTTAACGTCCAGAGGAAGGTTTGGAGTAGAGTCTCCTGTCTCATTTCCCAGTCTGACAAGGTTTATTCACTCCTCACTTTCGTCAGTGCTGCCTGCCATCCTCCCTTTGTGAAGGGCCTGGCTTCCACTCTTTTTTTAAAAAAAGAAAAAATTTTTTTTAACGTTTATTTATTTTTGAGACAGAGAGAGACAGAGCATGAATGGGGGAGGGGCAGAGAGAGAGGGAGACACAGAATCGGAAGCAGGCTCCAGGCTCTGAGCCATCAGCCCAGAGCCCGACGCGGGGCTCGAACTCATGGACCGCGAGATCGTGACCTGAGCCGAAGTCGGCCGCTTAACCGACTGAGCCACCCAGGTGCCCCTGGCTTCCACTCTTAACTGTGATTCTAGCAGCTGAGAAACTCTTTCCATCCCAAATTTCTAATTTTACTTACTTATAACTGTCTCAAAGTTAATCCACAGGGATGAAGTTTCCTTTGTTTTGTCACAGCCCCAATATAGGACCTTTCGAAGTCTTTTTATCTTTTACCCTTGAAAAAAAAATCCATGGAATTATTTTCGAATGCAGGTAAGCGCAAAAGCGTAAATGTGAGAGAGGGAGAGACTGAGCAGGATAGGGTATGAGAGGAGGTGTGGGGTAGGTGTGGCCGTGTCACTCAGGACGCACAGCTCTCCCGGCAGTGTGATTGTGGTACTTTCCCCAGAACTAAAATGTGGGTGTCTCTGGAGCCTTCCTAATAGTAAGGATATGAGTGAAAAATCTCTTGCCATGTGACTTCAAAAGGCTCCAGGGAGATGTAACTCATTTATTCACATTAGCCATTAACATTTAGACCCAGAGGAGTTTATAGGACCCTTGGATATGTGGTGTTAGATTCTGGGATGGGCAGGAGGTAGTGGGGCCGAGGGAAGAGACCGGCCTGAGCCTGGCAGGCCAGGTTGGGAGGCATTGGCACCACCCCGACAACTTGGGATAGAGAAGCACCGAACGGACGGGCACACAAACCATCAGAAGGGCAGATTGCGTGTGGTGTTCACTCAAGGCAGAGGGCATAGAAATGGAGGTGGGTTGATCTGTGGAAGAGATGGGAAGGGAGAGAAATTAGGATATTGTATCAAGGACAGCATGTTAGAGGGAAAAATCAACAAGACATCATCCAAAGGAATTCATATTGGATGAGAAGACCCAGGGTTTCAGAAAATAGCACGAAGACAAATACTGGCTGTGCTGAAGCCTCAGGACCAGGCACTGACCAGAGCCCTTGGCTGGACCAGCTGATGACAAGGTGTCTGTTTCCTAGAGATGCCTTGAGATCTGTCTCTGCCGAGGCCGAGGAGCCCCTACGGGCGGGAAGAACTGTTCAGACACACTTGAGGCAGGCCTCGGGCTCTGCCTCCCACTCTTACCATCTCATCCCCAGTACACTTGACTCTCAGGACTCACGCCGGGGCTCCCAGGTGGAACCTCTCATCCTCGGGGGGGTGCATGTCCCACACGCAGAGCCTGAACTTGAACAACCTGGCTGCAGGTGTCCTGACTTGAATCTGCCAGGGTTATTTTATTTTCTCTTCTCTGGCCTTGAATGATCACCTTCCGTATTTAAAAAAAAAAAAAAAGGTAAAGCAACAATGACAACAACTAAACTAACCTCAGTCGCTTGAGTACTACTAGTGCATGGGTCCGGATGATGACAGCTTAATAATAATTTTGACCTTGCAGCCTTTGGGCTCCTTCCTGCTTGCGCGATCTCTTCCTCCTCTTAAGCAGTTTTTTTTTTTTATTTTTTTTAACGTTTTATTTATTTTTGAGACAGAGAGAGACAGAGCATGAGCAGGGGAGGGGCAGAGAGAGAGGGAGACACAGACTCTGAAACAGGCTCCAGGCTCTGAGCAGTCAGCCCAGAGCCTGACGCGGGGCTCGAACTCACGGACCACGAGTTCATGACCTGAGCTGAAGTCGGACGCTTAACCAACTGAGCCACCCAGGCACCCCTCCTCTTAAACAGTTTTGAACTACCCAAAAGGTAGCTTTTGCAGGCATTTTGGTTGGGCTACTATGACGCTGGCTTGCGATTTGGGGCTGTCACCTCCACTAGTGGGAGCAGAAGTCTTTGCTCTTCCCAGAAATGCACATCTGGGGGCTTGGTTATCCAAAGCGACTGCAGACCAGCTCAACCACTGATGCTCTTAGGAAGTGAGAACATTGTGCCCTCCAGGCTCAGTTGAGGGACATCTCAAAGCGAGGTTGTCTGCATTTCCAAAGGATCAGAATTTACTGGAACGCTTCTCTCAATTTATAAACACAGAACTTTTTCTCCTTGTATCCTCAGGACAGCTGAGTCGGGACAAGTCCCTGAAGTAATACAAATGCCACATACGATACCACCGTGACTCATTAACCCTTGGTTCGGCTGCTGAGTCTGGCTCCCCTTAAGGGACTTTCTTCCTAATGGTAAATTCTCTCATGACGGTCCTGTCATTCTTTCTCACAAATGGGTTTCCATGAGGAACCACCGAATAGCTCACTGGACATGCTTGTTTAGGTACAAACTCTTACAGACTCCGTTCAAAATGTTTCTGGGAAGTCTATCACTCGGCTAGAAGCGAGGATCAGATAGGGAATTGGGGGACAGGTATCTCTGATGTCACCTACACAGCTCTGGGACAGCCCATGCTCCTGAGTCCCTGCACCACACTACCCTATCCCGTCACTCAGGATCTCTAGCCTTCATGGAAACTCTGTCTCCCCACTTTTGCACAGGGAGATATCAGCGTCCTGGAAGGGAGGCAGATTTGCTTTAATTGTCATGGACTATACTGTGAGAAAGCTGTAACCATATACGAGAGTGGGTGTTTCAGAGAGAAGGCAAAGATCTTTTTTCAGTCTCACGAAGTGTTTTCTTCCTGGGTCACATATAACCTGTGGGTCAGGCCTACGTGCCTCATCAGATCCTTGTCACCACGTCCCTAATGCCCATGGTTTTTCTCTCTTTTCTTTCTTCCCCTCTATCCCTTACTCCATCCCTCCCTCTCCTTCTGTCCCTTCCCTCTCTCTTTCCTTATTAATTAAATACTTACTATATGCCTCACACTCTGCTGGGTTCCAGAGGGATGAGAGATGGGTAAGACATTGTCCTTGCCCTTGAAGGGCAAGCACATCATACAGTGGGGAAGGCAGATGTGTACACAATTAACTATAATA
The DNA here is from genome assembly GCF_046562875.1 of Panthera onca. Taxonomy (NCBI): domain Eukaryota; kingdom Metazoa; phylum Chordata; class Mammalia; order Carnivora; family Felidae; genus Panthera; species Panthera onca. The sequence goes on from NC_138341.1 coordinate 38,346,596, forward strand.
AAATATGGTGAGCAATATAATGGAGATCTGCCCAAAGTGTCATGGGAGCACAGAGGAGAGAGCAAAGGAGCCGCCTTAGAGGTCATCAGTAAAAGCTTCGCCGAGAAGGTGATTTCTGAGTTGCCTTTTGGAGAGCGAACAGGAATTTTCCAGATGAACAAAGATGGGAAGGGCATATTCCAGGCAGGGAATACTGGGAGTATGATATGCTCAGAGTGAAAGTGTGGGTTGGTCGTGAGGGATCCAGGAGGGTTTTGAAAGTAGCTTATGATCAGAATGCAAGGTGATCTGGGTGTCAAACTCAGGGGCTGGCATTTTATTCCATATGTGATGAAGAGCCATGCACAGAATCTGTCTTTGGATGATGTTTTTTTGACTGGCAAGGCTAACAAAGCAAGGCTCGAGGTAGGCAGGAAAAATGTCTATGGAAGAGGGTTTAAATGTTTTTTTTTAAGTTTATTTATTTATTTTTGGCGGGGGGCGGGGCAAGGGCAGAGAGGGAGAGAATCCCAAGCAGGTTCCGCACTATCGTGCAGAGCCCTACGTGGGCTCAATCCCACAAACCATGAGTTGATGACCTGAGCTGAAATCAAGCGTTGGAGACTTAACCAACGGAGCCACCCAGGCGCCTCTATGGAATTGTGTTTAATCAGTCAACTGAACAAGGACTTGTTGATGGCCAGTGTGTGCCAGGATCTGTGTTAGATGCTGACAGACTGCAGAAGAAGCATTGCAATTCATGTGTTACAGGTCAGCGTGATTCACACTTAGAAATCTTTGAGGGCCGGAGACAGGGAGTAGAGTATAAGATCATGTGGTTGAGTGGCTGTGAGTCAAAGATGGGAGAGAGCAGAGAAACCTGGTGGGCTTCCTGCGGGAGGTGGGCCTGAAGGATCAGCGAGAGACCGTTTGCAGGGAAGCCACGTGAGCAGAGATTTGCCCTGAGCCTTGTGGCGACAGTGAAGATTCTGGCCTGCCCGGATAGAGGCTGGGTTGCTGGGAAAGAAGATGGATACAGAGGTGGGGTCAGTTGAAAGAGGGCCTTGAAGTCAGGTAGAATAGCACAGGACCTCTGAGGGCAGGGGTGGGGGGGAGAGGAACTGTAAAGCCCTCCTAAGAAAGCTCTTCCCTAGTGTGGATTTCTCTTATCATATCTTCACACGTGACCGTCAATCTTTGTAGGAACACATACAGAACAGGAGCAGCTAACTTCATCTTCAGATATCTCTGACTATGGAAAGTTTTGCCAAATCTACCTGATTATTTCTTGTGTCCACTGGTTCCAGAATCATCCCTCTACGTCCATCAACATCTCTCCGTCTCTCCCTCGGCTGCAAAGGATAGCTCTTCAGATTTTCAGTGTAAGGTTAAATTTTTAGCTTCTCTTCTTCCAGGTTGGAAACTCTCAGTTTCTTCAGCAGGCGGCTTTGCCTGGGGATTCCTGCCACTCCTGACTTGTGCTTAATGGTACTCCCCTGGGCCTTGATTCTCCTTTGAAGTGGGGTCTGCTCGGTGCAGTTTAGGCTGGGAAACAAGTGAGTGGCGGGTGACCAGCCCCTGTGAAATGACTTAGTGGAAATGGTGTTTTGTGAAGATGAGCCAGGCCTCAGAGTTCAGGATGGATGGGGATGGTTAGACCAGGGGCAGGTAAAACCTGAGTCCTTGGCAGGAGTCCAGGCATAAGAGCCGAATCAGGGTGATGTTGGGTCAGGGGATGAGTAGAAAAGAGAGAATCCAGGGGACACTCGAAAACTTTGATAAATGAGAAGAGAGACAACGATGACTCATGTTTTCCGATCCAAGAGCCTAGACAAACGGCAATTGCGTGGGCAGAATGGGCACTGGGAAGGGTAGCTGACAAAAGGAGGTGATACTGAATGGGCCACGAGAGCAGGACACCTATGTCAAGGTGCCTCAGAAATGGCTGCAACTGGGCCCTCGGAGCCCAGGAGAGTGGTTAGATTAGAGAGATCAACTTGGAGCCTTGAAACGCAGGAACCTCCATAGGGCGTGAAAATACAGAAGGAATGAGCCATCAAGAAAGATGCCCACAGAAAGTCTACAGTGTGCACACTGGAGGAACAAAAGGCACCCACGAGGGATACAGAGCAATGAGATGTCAGAAGTAGAGCAGTGTCGAGGATGCCAAAGGAGTAGAGGGTTGCCAGAAGGAGGGAGTGGTCAGTGATACCAAATGCTCAGGAGAACAAAGAAAACGAGGCCGCCCAGTTTACCCAGGGGGAGAAGGGCGAGCAGCTTCAGTAGGATGACGGAGGCCAAAGCAGCCCCGGAAGAGATTCAGAAGGGACCGTGTGTCTGGTTACCCCTACACACACCCACCCTGGAAATGCTGAATTGCCCCCTTTCCCCTCAGCCCACTACTGACCCCAATGTCTACCTTCCTACCTTCTCTCCCCATTCTTGGTGACCAAGTCAGCCAGCCAAAGCTAGCGGTCTCTTCAGGTGGCCGGGCTGGGTCGTTTCCCCAGGGCAGGGAGCCAGGCAGTCTCACTGCAGGGTGCTGTCCCTCAGGGGACACCAGGACGGCTCAGACCTCCTGGGAGAGCAGCGGGAGCGGACACAAATGCCGGGCTGGTGCAGGGGAAGGACTAAGGTGCTGCCCTGGCAATGGCAGCCTCACAAGTCCCGGGAATGCAGCTGAATTGCCCCCATCTATTTTCCTTGACATCTGAATGCTGTGGTTTCCAGAGGCCAGAGGGCTAGCTCAGAGAAGCTCCACCTCCACCTCTTCCTGGACGGCCCTTTCCTTACCAGGGCTCTCCAACTTGGCCCTGCCCCCTCTCACCCCTGTATCCCCCCCCACCCCACACCTCGTGCTCCCTCATGAACACCCTACGCCTGTCCCCTCAGCACTGGGCAGCCATCTCCCCCCTCCTCCGTCAGCTTCTTACTGCCCAGGAGCTCGTCCCAGGCTCCACCAGGGGCAAATGTGTCCGCCGAGGGTAAGGGGCTCTTTTCAAGCTTCCTCAGCAGAGACCCCAGAATTGTAGCAACCACGGAGACAGGTTATGCCAACCCTGCTCCTCCCAAGATGCACTGGGAGCCTGGGAACCAGGAGGGAGGGAGGAGGCTCAGCTGAGGAGCTCAGGATTTAATTCTATGCATCATTAAGTAGTCCTCTGAAAGTAGTGTCCCCCTATACATCATCCATGCTTAGTAAACAGCACGCTGACATTACATTAGCGGCTGGAAATGAATTTTCTCTTTTATAGGGAAATTGAGAATCCGCCAAGAAGAAAGAAAGAAAGAAGAAAAAAAAAACCCTCAAAACCAATTATCTAGGCATTTATGAGTTCCACCCTGGTCCCTCTCTCTCTCCTCTCTCACTCAGATGCAAAGAAGCATTTAATATTTAATATATTAAGAAAAGAAAGAAACTTTGATAGATTATGTGGAATCTGGCATTCATTCCCTCTGCCCCTCCTTACTTCCTCATTCTCCCCTCCCGAAAACCCGCGCTTGGTTCTAGCTGACATTTAAATGGATTAAGGTGTTCAGATTTCCTTAATAGTGTTGACATTTTGGAAATATTTCTGGCTTTTTTTCCCCCCTCTCCTCGAAATAATAATAATAAATAAATATTGGAATGGATCTTCCCCTCCACTCGACAGGCAGCCTCTGTCTCTGTCCTGCTCTCCAACACAGATGCAATTTACATTTTCCATTCTTATTTACAAGATTAAGGACAGAGAGAAGTCAAAGTGTTCCTTGAAAGGCAAGGGGCCGAGTGTGGGAGTGGGTGGTGACTGGTCAGGGAGGCATTTTGTTGATCACTAAGTTGCTTCCTGGGGACTCCAACCCCCTCCCCTCTTCCTGGAACTTGTCTGCCTCTCTCCCAACCCCTCTGTTTCTACCCCTGGTTAGATGGTCCTTCCTTTGTGTGGTCTCACTGTCCTTCCTCTAGGTAATGTGTGGTTTGCTTCCTCTGCAGAACTGTCCTCACCGGCCAGACAGACGCACCTGAGAATTCTGTCCCATTTGGAAACACTGCCCTGTGGTCTAATGGTGAACCCAGAGAAAGGACTGGATTTGACTGTCTACTCTAACTTGGGTTTGAGTGGCCGTTCTTGCACTGTGCTGCCATGGTGTTCCTATGTCTAGACACCAAGGTCCCTGAGTCTGGGTCTATGTCTCCTTTATCTCTGTGTCTCAGCTCTTAGCACATAGCTTGTAGATAGTAGTGCTTGTAAATGTTCATTTAGTGGAAGGCAGGTGGGAAGGAATGAAAGGGAAAGTGGAAGAGAAAGAAGAGGAAAAGTGAAGAAGAAGTTGGATGTCTTCACTGGTTGACATTCTCAAAGCCATGATGCTCTATGTGGACTCCAAATAAAACTCAATCAGCAGACATATTGAGTGGCACGATGCCCATCTTTGTGCTAAGTTTGGCTCACATGCTTCCCATGGTCTAATGGCAGTTGTTCTTTGCCCTCAAAGTAGGTAGAGGTCCTTGTAAAGAACGCGGTGTTCCTTAGAAATGTCTTTATGAATAGCATCTAGTAGGAGATTAAATCAGATGGCCCTGGAGATTAACCTTTTCTCTATCACTCAGTATAACCTACTCTATCTCTCAAAATTCAGTTTTCTCATATAGAAAATGGGGTGATAATCCTCATATGAGGGTACTATCATGATTATTACAAGGATAACAGAGGTTCGCAGATTAAGATAGTGTCAGCCTACAGTGAGTGGTCAATAGGTCATAAATGCTTGACTATTGCTGCTTTTGTGAGGCATTTCATCCAGGAGTTGAAAAACACGAGCTTTCACAAATTAGGCTAACCTAGCCAAGATCTGGGGCTATTCCAAAAAGGAAGAAGGAAAGACATCGTCAGAACCTGCTGTGAGTCCTAACCTGGTCTCTTCCTCAAGTTCTCCTTTTACATTTGTCTGCAAAGGAGTATTTGATGTATAAGCAAAGTAAAGCAACTTGAATAGATCTTTAGAAGGGGAGTTTCCCGCAGTATGTGCTAGAAGAATTTCAACTGAGTTTGGTATCTGCACCACAATTAATATAGGATCAATTCAGACAGGGCCCTGAGTGATTAGAGGCACGATTAATTCCATCCAAGGTTCACACGTCTCTGTGGATGACCTCTCTACCCTCCTCATTCACCTGCTTGCATTTCTGCACCTCTTCCTGGCCTTGTCAGCTGCCCATCTCTTCCAAACACTGACGTGTTTTCCGGGGATAAAGACCAAAAAAAAAAAAAAAAAAAAAAAAAAAAATTCCTCTCGAACGTCCTATTTCCACAAACCTAACTTTTATTTAATCTTCCAAAGATATCCCAGTCTAAACTTTATGGAGCCAATTTCTCCCCTGGGCTGTATGTGGTCTGCAAGGTATCTTATGTGCATCAGACTTGCTTGGCTTAGCAGGGGGACTCAGCAAGACTTCAGGGCTTGGTTTAAATTGCTTTTTTACATCTTAGCCACAATCAGCCTAGAGTCTACTTTGTATTTTGGCCCTTTTTTTCTGATTCTGAGATCCCTACTCTGTCAGTCTATTAATACTTGAGTTTTGAAGTTGTTGACTGTAGATTCACTGCTTTTAATAGTCTGCGTCCCAGTGTCTATCTCAAAAGAAGTTCTGCGTCCAGCATGTGTGATCTACCAACTGTTGTAATAGATGCAGGATTAACAGATGAATAAAACACATTTCCCTTCATCAAACTTATCACCCTGAGGGCCCAGAGGGCATCAAGCTTGCAAATCAGAAAACAGCGTCCACAATCAAAATGCATCGGGAGATTGAATCAGCTTGGATTGGGGAGCAAGGGTCAGGGCAAGGCATAGGAGGGTCGAGAAACAAGAGGTGATTCTCCAAGCCGACCAGTGGCAGGAGGGTTGCACAGTAGTAGACTCATAGTCCTCTTTTCTTTTAATAAAGCAGAGGTTCAATTAGGCTTATGTTAAATTAGGGGATCCTGATTTTATCTGATGAAGTGCACTCAGGAGATAAGAGAAATAAGATAAGATTCTGGTTGCAGATCTCGTCTTAGCCTCCTGCTTCTCTCCCTAAGTTGCCCCAGAGTCTCTATGAAATACCTTCATCTTATTTAGGCTTTGAGCTGTCCACCTCATTCAGCATCCATCTGTCCAGCCACCCGTCCCTTCAATCAGCCCTCCCATATTAATTCCCTCATTAAATTATTCTTATGCGTCCATAGGGCTCTAGCTGTTGTGCCAGGCGCTGGTTACACGGACTTCAAGAAGAGGAGCTTAGAGCTAGTACTGGGTTGGGGTGTGCCCAACGTGCTAGAGGACTGCATACTCTAAGTTACAAATATTAATTTTCCTTGTCTGGGTCCTCTGCCAAATTCATACTCACAACACAGCCTAGATGACATATGTAAGCTGTAAAGACTGATAGAATGAAGAGTAGTATAAAGACCACAAGCAGCCACAATCCCAAGTTCTAGATTCATTATATTTTTCACTTTTCTTTACAGTTGGCCTCTAAGCTATATGTTCCAAACAATAGATTGTTCATTATTTCATATTTTTAAATTTTGTAATAAATGGTGTCACAAAATATGTATATTCTAGAGCAGTTTACCTTTTTCTCGTTGTGTTCAAGAATATGTTTGCCCTGTGTGTTGACGTTTGCATCTATACTTTCTTTCCGTGGCTATATGCTATTTTAGTGTAGGAATATACCAAAAGTTATTTATCCATTTTCCTGTTAATGAACATTTGCTTTGTTGATTTGTTTCCAGTATATTTTTCTATGATAGCTATTCTGCTATGGACATTCTTTTCGATGTCTCTTGCTGCACAGGTAAAGTGCTGTGTGTGTGTGTGTGTGTGTGTGTGTGTTACAGATTTAGGAGTATAAATTCAGGGTCATAGGGTATGCATATCTTCAAATGTACTAGATGATGCTGAATGGTTTTCATTGTCCTGTGTTAATTACACTCCCACCAGCAATGAGAGTATCCACTTCTTCACCAATACTTGGTATTATCAGACTTTCAAATATTGGGGTGTGAAATTGTTTCTCATTGTGGTTTTAATTTTAATATTCCTGATTGCCTGTGATGGTGAATGAATTTTGTATGTTTATTGGCAGGTTGTGCTTTCCTTTCCGGTGAGTGACTACTCATGATTTCTTTGGACTGTTTCTGTTAAATTGTCTTTTTTTGTACTGATTTTCAGAAATTCTGTTCTGAAAATCTATTGTTGATTATGTGTTGCAAATATTTTCTCCCAGTTTGTGACTTGTCTTTTTCATTTTCTTTATAGTGTATTGCGATGAACCCTTGTTCTCAATTTCAAAACAGTCAAAATTAACAATCTTGTCTTTATGAGCTTTATTTTTTATGTTGTGCTTTAAAATAAAAGTATTTTTTATCCTGAGGTCATAAAGATATTCCCCCCACACTTTCTTCTAAAGTTTTACAGTTTGTTCTTCACATTTAAATTATTAAGCCATTTTCTATTGATTTTGTGTATGCGGTGAAGTAGAATTTCAATTTAGTTTTCCTTTATGGTTGACCAGTTGTCCCAGCAAGATTTGTTGAATACTCTATTATTTCCTGGTTGATCTGTAATGCTGGCTGTGTTCTATATTAAGTGGTGTCCATACACATGTGGATCTGCCTCTGAATTCCACAGTCCATTCTATGGGATAATTTGTCATATTCAGGCTGATGGACCAGAGGATTCAGTGAAAACTCTTGAGTCAAAATACCATGAGAAGGAGGCCCAAATAATTCACTTAGTTCACAGAGACTGTTGGTTTTTTTTTTTTAATTTATAGTAGTTGTATAATGAAAAGAATGTAGGAGTTGAAGAAAGGGGTTAAAATGTCGTCTCTGACACTTATTTGTATGACTTTGGGCACATTCTGAATTTTTTTCTGTCCTCAGTGTCTTCATCTATTAAGTGGGACGAGTCGTTTCAACCCAGAAGCTGCGTTGAGGGTTGGATTACATTTTGTATTTGAAAGGATGGGAAAGTGCCTGGCATTTGAAGTGAGCCCAGAGGATGTGTTTTGTAGCACTCCCAGACTAAGGCCACATGGATGTTTTCTGATAGCTCCAGTCCAAAAGGGAGTCAAGGTTTGGAATTACTTCACGAGAACATGAGACACAGGCCCCAGAATGAATTATTAGTTTCAGCTCACCAAACTCTCTTCCCCGAACCTACTGACTTAGTTCCAAATTTATTTTAGAGGGCACGGGGCTGTGAAGTTTCTCTGTGAAAAATGATTGAGGATAACTGGCAAATGGAGACTTGTTATGTATTACTGAGTTCAGAATGGCAGATGAGGAAAAATTTCAGGCAGGGAAAATCATTGTCAAATGCTTAAACTCCAGGATCTCAAGTCTAACTTAAAGAAAGGCTTCCTTGCCATTTCTTGGCACTATAATAATAATAATAATAATAATAATAATAAAATATAGCATCTTATAATTTATAAGTGTTTCTATATCATATGGTCCATTTTAGTAGATCGGCTCATCCTACAGCTGTAACACCATGAGGTGGTCTGAGATTGGAAGTTGGCTCTGAATGTCTGAAACAGTCTCAAGTTCACATAGTGAGAAAGTGAGGTTGCTAAGACTCAAACCCGTGTTGGCCAACTGGAACTCTCTTATTAACACACAAATGGGACTCTACCTGTATGTGCTGGGACAGTTTCAAATATCTTGTCCCATCGTTCTCATATATACACTTGTAGGTCAGATCACACAGTTCAGTTGGGGTTCAGAGAACATTGTCACTGACTGAGCTCAGATGTCTAGCAGAACTAGGAGTGGACATTCTTCTGCCAAAGCTCTCTCAGCTCACAAAAATGCAAGCAGCTTTAAGGACTCTTTGTACACAGATGGAAATATGCTCTCATGGGTTTCCTGTCATGCATTTGCTATAAAGTTCTAGCTACAGCCAAGGTCCTCCAGGGGTATATTGATTTGGGGACAATGGTGAAGCTATTTACATACCTGCTCAGAGGCCAAGGTGGCACAATGAGATGGAGGCCAGTTTTTAGCAACCTCAAAGATGTAGCCTGGGCCTCCAGGCATTTGGTTTTACCCTGGCAACACCTTGAGAGCAGCATTCTGGGAGCAAAGAGAGTTTGGCCATTGCCTTAAAGAATTCCAAGTTCCTGAGGCTTTTGTTAGTTGCTGTTAATGAATCTTTAGTATCAAATTTAAGGAATTTCTAAATCTTTATAATTCTCCTTCCTAAGGAAAAGTATTTCCCTCTAGGAAAATTCACAGTCTTTCCTTTTCCGGACCTCTGTTCCACGTCTAGACCTAGGCCACTCTTTGCACACAAAAATATTACTCTCCGTGTCCTCAGTCCCAGGCACTGGTCCCAAGAACACCTAGGGCCTCTGTATCACCTCTAAGTTTTAATGCCTTCAGCCCTTTTCTCTGGTATCTCTTATTATTGTCCTGTTTTTTAATTGAAATGCTTCTTCCTGACACTCTAGGAAATTGTTCTCTGGCTTGTCACCCTCTCCTCGGTGTGACCTAAAACTCAGACCATGACACCTCTCTTCTTCTTTCCCTTATAACCCATTCTCAAGGAGTCACATGCCTCTTCCTTGTTGATGACGTCCAAATCTTCATCACTTAGGCTCGACCATTGTCGGGAGTTTTAGTCTGCATCTCCAGATACCTATCAAAGGATTTTATACCCCTGTGCTCTTTTATGCTCCTTTCTCCTCATAAATTGTGACCCTTCACATTTTCTTTATCCAACGATGTTGCTGCCATTTTAATGATGATCAAGAGTCATCCTTGACCTCCCCCTTCTTCTTCATTCTCTTTTACTCAATAATCACATCTTATCCATGTTTCCTTTCATAACATCTTTTCCCATCTTTATTGCCAGGATTCTGGTCTAGGCTTCCAGAATCATGTTCCAGTAGCCTCCCAACTTGATTTCTCATGGACGGTTTCATTGCTCCGTTGGCTGATCACGTCCTTTCTCCAAGTCAAAATGCTTTCTCTTGCAGCCTTCTTGCGGGGGGAGGGGGCGGTCCCAGACCTAAAGTCAGTGTTTTGACTTCACCCAGAATATTCATTTAACTCTAGGGTCTCTCAGTTTCTGTAGCTACTTTCACCATCAGGCTTGCACATGTGTATAATTCTGGATTCAGCACTCTGGGGACCTTCTCAGGCTATCTGCTTCCATGGATCGATCCCCTTTTATCCCTATGGGTTTCTGTGCAGGCATTTCACTCTTTGGTTGTTCATTCTGCCACGCATGGCCACTGTCCTGGTTCATCTTGTACATCTTGTACCTTCTACTCTTTCTCTGGCCACACAAAACTCCAGTCTTAACTCACCTCCTTGTTCTTTAACACAGTGGCACTCAACTAAGCTTAGTGAAAATAATGCATGGATTATTATTTCTCAGAATACAAGAGATTGTTGGAGTTGGGCTCCGTTAGACCAGTGTAAGCTTAGGCTGTTTCTCTTGATGTCTGATGCTGCCAGAAAAACTGTCTCTTCATTCTGCACTGATTCCTTTTCTACAATTACATGTTCAGCCTTCTCAGCCTCCTTAACCTCTAACTCCCCCCAACAACCCACTTCTCTTGCTTCCCTTTTAGGGCACGGCCTTGGTTCACACCTTGCTGAATTCCTTGGTGCACAGCACAAGAGGCTGCAGGCAAAAGGTCAGCAAAAAGAGTCTAGAAGTCAGAAAATCGTATGCCTTTTTCAGCCTTGGGAAAGCCATTTCCCTTACCTGAACCTCCGTTGTCCTACACGTAAACTAGAAATAGTAGTAACACCTCCCTCCCAGGATTGGTAGACAATGTAATGAAATAATGAACGAGGAAGACACTGGCATGCCATAAAGCACTAAAGTGAAGGTTATAATCAGCTCCCTCCTCTGGACCTTCAGACCTTCGATGCTTCTACCGCCGAGCTGCTTCTGTACCTTCCATCATGGTGGTTCTCTCCACCTTACATTGTCTCCAACAACCTCAATCTTGCTCTTCCCATTCACCCTTTCCTCTCTATTGAAACACTCCCCTGTCCCGATGCTCTTGGCGTAGCAACAACCTTTTACCCGACCCTGCTGCCTGCTCCACCTTCTGATAGCCACCGTCCCCCTCCCTTTCCTGTTGCAACACGGAAGGGACAGCAAAACGATCACCCTGCTGGCTCACTGCCTGCTCCTCCATGGCTCCTGCTTTTCTTCCCACCTGCTCTCACATGCACATCCCCAGATCTGTTGATCTTCTCAGTTCCCATTCTCCTTAACTCACAGTCTCACATCGTGAGCCACCCTCTTGCTTCTTTCATCTTCCTCTTCCCTTAGTTTTCATGGCACGTCGGACTCCTCCTGGAACGTGCCTTCCTAACCCTTTACCAACTCCCTGTTTTCTGTCTCCTTCTCTGATGCAGTATCACTCTCGTCTCCCTCTGAGACGCTTTTCTCCAGGCCTAGTCTGCCGTCTGCCTCACCTCCACCAGGGACCCATCACTTCCCTTTACTGCAGACTGGTTGAACTGAAGTCTTGTGTTTACTTTCAGGTTTCGCCTTCTTTTTTTTTTTTTTAAATGAAATTTATCGTCACATTGGTTTCCATACAACACCCAGTGCTCATCCCAAAAGGTGCCCTCCTCAATACCCATCACCCATCCTCCCCTCCCTCCCACCCCCCCATCAACCCTCAGTCTGTTTCATCTTCTGTGAGAATTATCACAAACTCAAGGATATTCAGCAGAGGTTGACCACGATGGTGAGGGAGTTAGAAACAGCCAATCTTACAGAACTCTTGAGAGAATAGAGATATTTAACCTGCAGGACGAGAATAGTCAGAGGAAACATAATCAGCGCTGTCTTAATGTATTTTAAGGGGTGTAAAAATAGAGCTTCCGTCTATTGACTTAGATCCCTCTAGAAAACAGAATTAGATAGAAATTATAGATCAGCAGGTATGGAATCATTAGAAAGAAATACCTTCCAGTCTTGTGAAGGCATTAAGAACACAGGCTCTGCAGTCAGATGACATGGGTTCAAATCCCAGTTCTGCCTCTTTTTAGTTGTATGACCCTGAGCAAGCCATTTCATTTTTCTGTGCCTTCATTCCATCATCTGTTAAATGAGAGTAGATAATGGTAGTCATTGTAATAAAGATTCATTATTCCCTGTGGTAGATATTGTATAGGGTTATAGACACAATCATGCCTAATGATGACTCACAATGTAGAGGGAGACGTAAATGCACACACGGGTAATTCAAACATGAAGCAGATCGCTGAGATAGAGGAACCAAGTATGACGGGGCAGAGAAAGAGAAATGTGGCTGGGGGGACCAGGAAAGATTGCTTGGATGAGGCAGAAATGTGAGTAAAGGCCTGAGGGTGAGAGGAGGAAGGCCTTGTTTGAGAATTGGCAAATGGCCCCATCAAACTGTGCCTCTCTTGGAAGCCTTTGCTATGAAGCCAACCTGTGGGGTTTGTCTTTCTCTAAACCTCTGCACATATATTGCATGCTGCCAATCATCTTTTTGTGGTAGGAGAGGGAATTTTTCAGCCTACTTTGCAAATAAAGACATATCCCAACAGGATCTGAGTGCAAGAGCCGAACATTTGATCCAAGGAGCAGGTGGTGGAATCCTAGATTATGGACCAAAGAAAGGATGCTCGAGAATAGGTCTACTGACCAGGAAGCAAGCTAGAGGAAGGGGCATGCCCAGCGTGGGTAGGGGTGGTCCAGAGGAAGGAGCATGCCCAGCGTGGGTAGGGGTGGTCCTAGACCTGGGCAGCTGGAACACATGTATACAGGTGTCCTTTCATACTCGTTGTCTAGGGCACGTAGAACGTGGGGTCCCCACGAATGAGCGAATGAACAAATAAATGAACATGTGGCACAAAATAGGCTACCATGTATATTATAGTGTATTTTTACGTGTAATGTGGATCAATACGATGTGTAGACATTTGAACATCTTGTAGTTCTCACTTGCTGCTCTCTGGTGAAGTGCTCAGCAATCCACGCGCATTGTTGAATGTCTAAGAAAATAATTTCTTTGCGTTCTGATGCTGTAAAATATTGTTTGGATTAAAAGGGCAGGAACAAATTGATGGCTCTGAAATTTTTTTTTTCTTTTGGCTTGGAGATGACAGGGCAATCCATCAGACAACTTCCTTGGCTCCCTGTGACATTTCAAGCTCAAATGTTATAGCTTTCTTATTTTTCTTTTCTCTTTTTTTTTCACCCCCTGGCTCTCTATTGAACTGTGCCTCTAGGAAATGCATCCTGTAGATGTGGCTTTTTTGACACTTGTCATATGGCAGGCGCTCAGTTGAGGCTTGTTGAATGGTGGCCAGGAATACTCCGTCTAGCTTCGCAGGTCGTGCTAAAGTTGAGGTAACCTCTTCATCCACCGGGGATGCTGCCTCCATCTGTGTCCTAGAACATTCAATAGGGAATCCTTGCAAAACAAAGCAGGTCCTAGAAAAATGCCTAATGGTGCAGATATCCACATAATGTGAGTTCAGCAGCTGGCCTGCGTGCGCAGAGAAAATATTAGAAGTTAGAATCCTTGGCTTCTTCCTCTGTTTCTGCTATCATGCATCATGTGAACTTGGAAAGGCTACTTAACCTCTCCCACCTGCAGCTTCTCTACCTTTGAGCCAGAGAAGTCAAGTAAGTATCAGAATGAAATGAGATAATCATTGTGGGCACATTGCGAGAATACAGAACATAACTTGGTGATATACACCCTGTGTGTGAGTTGTCTCTTGCTGTATAGCAAATAAACCCCACGCTTGGTGAATTCAAATAGCAAACATTTATTATCTCACTGTTTTTGCAGGTCAGGAATGTGGGAGTGGTGTAGCTGGGAGGTTCTGAGTCACAGTCTCTCAACACATTGGCTGGGGCTGCATCATCCGAAGGGTTTACCGGGGCTGGAGTGTCCTCTTCCAAGATGGTTCATCCACATGGCTATGAGCAGGAGACCTCAGTTCCTTGTTGGCTGTTGGCAGGAGGCTGCAATTTTTCACCATGAGGGCCTCTCCATAGGACCACTTGAGTGTCCTTGTGACATGGAAGCTAGAGCTTCCGCAGAGCGAGTGATCCAAGAGAGCAGTCACAATGTGCTTTATGATCTAGGCTCAGCAGTCACAAATTGTGATTTCCTCAACATTCTGTTGGTTGCACAGGTCAGCCCTAGTCAGTCTGGGAGAGAGACAACACAAGGGCAGGAATTCTAGGAGACCATCTTGAAGGCTGACGACCACACCCTCTCTCAGTTGAAATGGTTCCTCTGGGAAATGAGGGGTGTAGCTGATTACCTTTAAGGTCTTTGCTCTATAACCACATCACTGCTTGCTCCAAATAGCTTTTTGGCAAGCCTACTAGGCAGCTCCTCTCCTTTCCCTTCTGGCTTAAAATCCCTGCCATCGTTGTCAACTCCTTATTCCATACTAACAGTTCAGTTTCAGTATCCCTGGGGTTCTATGAAAACGGCTGTGTGTTGCATCCGAGGGACGTTTCTGGGGCTCTTCATGAGGGGTTGCAGGGGTCTGTCACTTACAGGGGCCAGCCATCACAGTTCACTTAGTGTCACTGCATCCTCATTTTGGGCAAGATGGAGCCCTAGCTTTGAGAGCTGGCGAGGACGTGACTGACATGGGCAGTGAGCGAGAGGAGGGCCAAGGTCTGCGGCTTTGACGAACTGCCTCGTATTTTATATTTTGCAAAATGTGTCTGTTTCTGAGCTCTCTATTCGATTCTGTCAACTCTGAGGGAGACAGAGCTGGCAGGGTTCCTTCTGTTTTGTCGATTGAAAAACTAAGGCTCAGAAAGTCCTAACAGAAGCATTTGCTAGAATAAGCAACACAGGAGGATAAGATACTGGGAGGTTAAAATGTGGAGTTTGGGTTTAAACGTCTTGAGCCTCGGGTGTCTGGGGCATATTAAGTGAGGTTAATGTACAACTTTGAAAAGAGCTTCCAAGATGATTAACTGGGCATGGGACAAGATCTAATACCTTGATTATTATGCTTTATCTGCAAATTTCTCCACTCCTTCCCGCTGTTGTGCTGTTTTGTGGGTTCCTGGTCCCAGGTGCCCTGTGTTAGTTTCCTGAAGACCATCCTCCTTAGCCTCATGGACTCCATTGGCCTGGTTGCACACCTCGAAGTCCCAAAAGTTGACTGGGAGCTGATTTCTAGTGGGGAGAGTTCCGACTAGGGCTCCAGGTACCCCTGGGAAAAGAGAGAGACAGAAGCTGCAACAGCGTGGGCTTCACCATCCTTCAACGGAAACAGAGTCTTTCAAAAGCGTAGTCCATCCATCCAAATAGACCGCCATGTTCCGTTTCCAGAAGGTGCTGGGGCCTAGATCTGCCTTTGGCGCTAGTGAGCCGTGAAGTAGGAATGATGAGTAGAGGCCCCTTGGGACTAACTCCCACAGGCCTGGGGTCCGCTCTGCCCTTTGTTGACGCCCACAGGCTGTCCCCACCCTACCAGCTCCAGCTCGGAACACGGACCCGAATGAACTCTGCGCCCCCTTCCGGGTCCTTCAGAAGATCATCGGGGAGTGAGGCTCCCTGAGGCGGGCGCACCCCACATGTCCCGTCCCACAGGCCCTTGGAGCAGCTGCTTCTCCAACCTTATCTTCCCTCTGCCTCCATGGAAACCTGAGAAAGACGGAAAGGGGGAAGTGGCTTTGGTTTCCCAACACAAATAACCCCAACAGAGCTTTCTCAGCAGTGACCCTTAGCCTGTTGTGTCAGCCTCAGGCTGAAGGAGGAAGGAAATAGACCTTCTATTGAGTATTTTTCTTCCCCTGTCAAGAAGATCAGAGGAGCTGAGAGGAGAAAAGAAAAGGAGTCAAAAGCACCTTGTTGCCTCCTCCTGCAGGATTTGTGTTGCTCTTCCCCTCCCCTCTTGAGCTCTAAGTAAACAGACTCCCCGGCCGAGGAAGGCCCCGGGCCCAACTCGAGCAGGCCATAAATAAGAGCCCTTCAGCCTCTGGCTCTCGGTGAGTCGGTGAGTCGAGAGGCCACTTGTGAGAGGAACATTTGATAGCGGGGGAGCGGCGGGGGGAGGGCGCTCGTGTTAATTGAATCCCAATTTCCTTCTCCCAGGCCTGCTCTTATCTTTTTAATTATACAAGGCCTTTAATCTTCCTGAGGACTTGTCTCTGTCATTAATGCGTGATCTCTATTAGAGATAGGGGTCTGCTCGGGGTAATGGGAGCCGCAAGCGGAGGCCTCTGGAAACTTTTTTGCTTTTTGAAACACTCAGGAGTTACCCGGGGCAAATCCAGGTGGAGGGGGGGGGGCGGGGGGCACCCCAGGCTCCCCTCAGCCCCCAGATGATGGCCTTTGGGCTGTCTGTACTTGACGTGCTGGACTGTGACATGTGGGACAAGAGCCTCTGCTGGCCAATACCTGTCGCCGTGGCCCTAGCAGCAGAGGGACGGTCGAGCTGCCTGCAAGGCCATCCCAGGTACTTCTCGGGGGGAAAGCGGTTCAGCAACACTCACGGGATGCTGGGCACCCAGGTAGGAGCCCGGAAGGAATTGGATATTCTGTATCTGCTAAACATTGGAGCCTGCCGTAGGTGCTTGTGAATGGAAACGTGTTCTCACGGTCTTTCCTTAATGTCGCAGGGATGCGGGACCTCCAGGTGACAGTGGCGTGGGACACTCCAGGGTTACATTGCTCTTCAACCCCTGCCCTCCCAGCTGCCCTGTCAAATGGCTAATGAGTTGTAAACCAATACTTAGGGGTGCGAAGGACATGCCCCGTTTGAAGGGAGCTGGCTCATTTGAAAGGTTCAATAAATGTTTGCTAAATAACTTTTCAAACAAGGGCTCTGAAAGCCGTTCAGCCTAGAACGTGAATTCACAAGTGTTTCTCGAGCAGTTGGAGCTCCTCATCTAGAGATTTAGGTTCTCCTGGAATTCATTTTTCTGAGCCGCACGGTGGCCTTCCGGGTTTCTTCACCCAGGCAGTCTGTATGTCACATGCCACACTGGCTCCTGCGTGTGCGGAAAGATGGGTGAGGCTGAGTCCCTACAAGGAGCCTAGTGCTCAGCTGGGAAACAAGATATCTTTTGTTAGTCTTAAGTCTATTGCATATATTTATAAATAAATACATGTGTATATATAAGGCAGTATATAGTATGTATTTATACACTATATATATGTGTGTGTGTATACACACACACGCACACACACTGTGTGTGGGTATATACACACCTAACACAACTACATAAATATTACATACATGTGTATATATTTAATATTTTGTGTATTTATATATATATGTATATGTATGCTTCTATATACATATATATGTATCCATATATATGTATATATATATATATAGAGAGAGAGAGAGAGAGAGAGAGAGACTTATCTTCAGAGAAGTCAGTTGCAATGTCAACTGTATCTATGTGTCTATCTATCTATGTATCTATCTATCTATCTATCTACCTGCCTACGTACCTGTTTATCTATCCACACACCTAAATATACAAGTGACTTCTCTAAAGACAGAAGCCCCCACAAAGAGCATCAACAGCCAACTGCAGATCCTGAGTGTGCTTTTGTGAGCCTCTGCACCGAGCCCCATGTGTCACCAGCTCACACAACCACCTTAGAGGTTTTGGAGGTGGCCTCGCTGTTACTGACTAAGGCCTCATAACGAGAAAATTCAAGAGGCAGGGTTCCAGCCCATGTCGTCCACAAAGCTTGGCCTTCTAACCTCAAGCCTTAGAGCCAAAACTTCCCTCTTTGTTTGAAACCACAGTTTGCTCCTGAAAGTGGGTAGTTCTGGCCATAGGCTTCCCATGAAACATAATGAACCTGGACACGGGCCAGAGAAGAGCAATTAAAACACTCTAGGGGAGGGAGAGGCTTCTGTTTAAGGACAGACTTTAAAAAATAAACCCAAGAGTCAAGTCTGGAAAGAGGGTGAGCAGAGAGATGTGGTGGAAGTCTATGGGATGGCGGAGGGACGGAAAGGGAGGGGCCAGGTGTGCCTGCCTGCCAAGGGCCACTCACCGAAACTTAGAGGCAGCAGCATGAGGACAACGACAAGAAAGTTCTATTTAACACGTTCCATAAGTTTGCCGCCTGCTGGGTGATCCCAGTAGGTGGCAAAGACTGAAAATATAAATAGATTCCTGGCCTATGGATGGTTTGCCGTGAGCTCCCTACAGAATACCTGGTTGCTCATTGTCTCGCTCAACCTATCTCAGTTTCTAATGCTCAAGACCAGGAGTTGGCAAACTCTTTCTGTAAAAAAGCAGGTAACAAATACTTTTTGATTTTGCGGACAACTCTGTTGCAGTTACTCAACTTTGCCATTGTCGTTCGAAAGTAGTCATGGATTAAACATACAAATGGGCATGGTTGTGTTCTAATAAAACTTTACTTGCAAAGACAGGCAGGAAGCTGAATTTGACCAGGAAAACTGTAGTTTGCCAACCCCTGGTCTAGATCAATTCATAGTCGAGTTGAATTGCACAATTTATTTTTTTTTTAATTTTTTTAATGTTTTTTTTTTTAATTTATTTTTGAGACAGGGAGAGACAGAGCATGAACAGGGGAGGGTCAGAGAGAGGGAGACACAGAATCCGAAACAGGCTCCAGGCTCTGAGCTGTCAGCACAGCTGTCAGCGGGGCTCGAACTCACAGACCGAGAGATCATGACCTGAGCCGAAGTCGGACGCTTAACTGACTGAGCCACCCAGGCGCCCCTGAATTGCACAATTTAAAACTGGGAGGTATCTTGGTGAGACCTCCAGAGGTGTCAGGTGAACTGCCCAAGGCCATCCAGTTGGAGCCCCAAAGTGGGCTGTGTGGCTGTTCTAGGGGGAATGCTTCCATCTTCTGGAGATGACGTGCTGGAGGTTGGTAATAACGTATTCTCCTGCCAGAGGAAATGGTCCAACTTAGCATTTCTGACTCTCCTAAATATGTATTGATGGTCAAAGACTGCCTTTTCTTAGAAAATGTTTCAGCAGTAGGAGGATTTGGAAATGCAACTTACTTTGAGAAAACTATGGGGCACCTGGGTGGCTCCGTCGGTTAAGCGTCTGACTCTTGGTTTCGGCTCAGGACATGATCTCATGGTTTCGTGGGTCTGATTGTCACATCGGGCTCTGTGCTGACAGTGCGGAGCCTCCTTGGGTTTCTTTCTCTCTCCTCCTCTCTCTCTGCCCCTCCCCCACTCGTGCTGTCTCTGTCTCTCTCAAAATAAATAAATAAATTTTTAAAAATTAAAAAAAGAAAGAAAGAAAACTAAAGACTACTTTTAAATTCCCAGAAATCAGAAAACAAGAAATGTGCTGTTCTGTCCACCTTCCCTGCCCACCCCCCACCCCCAGTTCCGAGATAGAAAAACTATCTTATTTCTTGTTAGTCTATGCAATGACATTGACCCTCAGAGCTGAATCTCTTGGCGGACAGTGTCTGCAAAGGGAGATTGTACTTCTACCTCTCTTAGGGGTGCTCCCAGTGGGGCCTGGGCCCTGAGAGCGTTCATCTATCACATTCGGGTAAGACTTTCCTGAAAAGAACCCCTGTTTTCCATGGGCTGTTGGCTAGAGTCAGGAACTGCTTAAATTAGTTGACATGCAGAGCCCTTATGGGGAAGATGTATGTGTGTGTGTGTGTGTGTGTGTGTGTGCATGTGTGTAGCCGGTGCAGGGAAGGTAATGCCTGATAAATCAGGAATGCATCAGTGCTCAGAAAGTTCTAAAGAACGATTACATTTGTGGCTTTTTTTTTCTGGGACCCACTGAAGACCCTTCAGGAAAATAACAACTCATTCACTTAAGTAACTTTCTCTAAGTCCAGAGTCTTATTGGTGGGAGGCGGGCATATGACCGTTCTGGGTTTGGTGTCTGGACCTCTTGGGCACCTGTCCTGCAGTTCGCTGCGGGCCTGTCAGCCTCCTGGCAGACTCAGAATTGCCCTCTGTGAAAGGGAGCTGGGTTAGACATTCTTTGACACCCTAGCAAAATGGCTGCAGATGAGCAAGGCAGCAGAGGTGAGGGGAGAGCATAGGATATTTTATACTTAGATGGCTGATTCGCCCCTGAGGGTAACATCATGCTTCTGGGAGAGAAAGGGACTCTGTTCCACAGACTTAGAAAAGGAGTCTATCAGTAGTATTTTCGATCCATGTGATAAGTGGCCCCCCTGAGATGTTTGGTGATGAGGGGAACACTGGAATCTGAGAAACACAGCTGTGTTCTCGCCATTCCCTGAGCACTTCCCATCCTGGAGAGGTCTCCACCCTAAGTCTTCAGAAATCTGTCAGGAGTCAAGTCTCCATAACAGATTGCGAGGTTTCCTACTTGTTTCTTGATCCCAAGAAGTGACGCAGGCAGGACAGTTGAACAGGTGCCCAAATCGGACCTGACTCCTGCAGAGGGAGAAGGCTCTTTCAAACATGGGGTGAAGAGGCAGAGAATCCTGGAGTCAGATCCCGGCTCCAACTCTTACCAATCTTCGGTCTTTACAGAAGTTATCTCAACTCCAAGTCTCAGATTTGGAGCACACGGACTGACCTAGCCCAGGTCTTCGGGAAATGTTACTTCCCCTTCGCGCTATCGACTCTCGCATGGAGCTGCCCGCTTGTTCAACCTCCCACCCGAGGCAGGCCAGACACTCAGCGGCCGAGGACCCCCGCCTCACTGGGAAGCTGTCACCGAGCAGGTTCGTCCCGGACCCTGTCCCCTATTCCGCATACGACTGCTCTTCGAATCTTTTTAGTATTTGTTTTCTGATCATAAAGATGATGCTTAAGCATTGCAGAAAATCCGAAAAACATGCAAAAGTGAACACAAAATGAATCACTGATAAATAAAACATGCAGTGACAAACACTTAGCATTTTGGCTGCATTTCTTCCTATTTGTGCACGTGTGGGCATGCATGTATTTTAAAAAGTTACAATCCTGTTGACTATAGGTATCGCACCCGGATCCATCCTTTCACTGACATTGTGAACATTTCTCAGATCACTAAATAGTCTTCGAAGACATATTTTTAATGGTTGCCAGCTTTTCTGTAGCATGGAGGTACCACAACGCGTGTACCCATGTCCTTACTATTGAACGCTTAGGTTGTCTCTAACGTTTCGATACTGTAAATAACACAGCAGTAAAAATCACTGGAGGAAAATCCTTGCCGCCTTCCGATGCCTTCTTTGAGATGAATTCCCAACCATAGAAGTCTTGAACCAAGTCCACAGAGTGAGGATTTTTAAAGGCCTTGATATGGAGGAACATGCAGTTTCGCAGACAGGTTGAGTCCCTCTCTATAGGTATGGAGCATTTCTCAGCACACCAGTTGACTCCCCGGGTTGGACTGAGAGTTCTCACATACAACCCCTCAAGTGTTGGAAGGTAGCTCTTAAATCTGGATTCCTGCCTCCTTCTGGCCAAACAGGCATTTCCTTAAAACTTTTTCCAAGGCTACTTTCCAAGCTCCTTTGCCTTACCATTGTACCGATTCGAGAATATTCTGATTTGTAATTATGGTCTTAAAAATGTGCTACCTAAAACAGAACACAACACACCAAATATGGCCTGACCCATTCCTGCTTCTTTTATTTTGGATACTATGCTCCTGTTAATGCAATCTAAGATTGCAGTAGTTTTCTGTTTTTGTGTTTGTTTTAGCCATCGGCTCATGTAAGTTTATGGCAGGCTGCCACTCTGAGGTCTCAATGATTTGGTTAGTTGGGATCTCTCTCAATTGACACTTGTTTGGCTGATTTAAAAAAAAATTTTTTTTTTTTTAATGTTCATTCAGTTTTGAGAGACAGACACAGAGCCCGAGTGGGGGAGGAGCAGAGAGAAAGAGACACAGAATCCAAAGCAGGCTCCAGGCTCTGAGCTGTCAGCACAGAGCCTGACGCGCGGCTCGAACTCATGAACTGTGAGATCGTGACCCTGGGCTGAAGTCAGATGCTCGACCAGCTGAGCCACCCAGACTCCCCTCGGCTGATTTCTTTTTTTTTTTTAGCTCAAATCTAATACTTATATCTGATGAATAGTAGTTCAGTGCCCCAGCTTCTTTAAGTTCTAGTGGTGCCCACAGAAAATAGGTCCTTGGTGCCTCGGGTGTGTTTTCACACCGTACTGCCCAGTGGGCTCAACCTGGGGCTTCAGTCTGACTTGTCCTTATGCAGAGGTCAGGAGAAGGTCGTGGGGCTGCTGAGGCCTGGGCTGCCTGGCGCCTTCCTGGCCAGCAGTCCACTTAAGAGTGTTCTCAGGAGTACCTGGGATCTTGGCTTGAAACAACTGTGGCGGAGAGCGCGGCTGGCCCCTCTGAGAAGGGCTCTTGAGTGCTGCTGGACAATTCCACCAGCCGAGCAGGGGCCTCCTCAGCAGCCACGGGGCTCTGCAGGCCATGGACCCGCCTGGCTGGGCGCCTCTGGCCGGAGGTTGGCCCTGAGACTTTGCCAGGACTCTGGCTTGCTTTGCTCTTTTCAGGCTCTTTCCCAACACACATAGGTTATAATTTCTTTGTGAGGCTGGCACTTGACACTGTCTTAGAGGCGAGTCCGAGGCCAGCCCCGCCTTCCAGCCCCAGCTCTGAGTGAACCCCGAGGGACTTGGCGCACAGGTGTGAGGGCCTCCTGGCTCCATTACTGTCCTCCCACAATAGGCACCCGGGCCACCCTGCAGGCTTGGGCATGTGCATCGGAGCACGGTCAGCCTGCCAGCACGGCCCCTCGGACCCCTCCTCTCATGGGAAGAGGCATAGCTCAGGGGCCCAGAGCAAGGCCTTGGCCATCACAGGGCCTCGGGCAGGTTCCTTGGTTGTCCCAGGGTCCGAGACGGTATTGCTCATGGGCAAACCGTGTTCAGTCAGCCTTTCAGTCCCCATGATCGCTATGCTTCTGTGCGTGGAGGGGCGCTGGGGTGGATGGCTGGAGGGAGCAGCTGAACCTGTAGAGACAGAAAACCGAAATGAAGACAGGTGGCGTCCACACCTAAGGTGCTCTGCTCTACTTTTAGGGAAGAAACCCTGAGAACATGGGGGCACGTAGAGATGATGGGGGAGACATTGGCCTGGGGTCAGGGAACATGGGCTCTCACTCTGAATGTTCTGGGGCTCCATTTGGCCAGCTGGAGTTCAGCCCCCTCCCCCCCACCCCAACCCCAGTGTGGAAGATCATGTGTCCACGTGGCTCCAGGTCCCCTGAAGACAAATATTCTCTCTCTGCGGCCCTTGCACCTGCACTGTGCACTCCTGTCACCTGTCTACTTCGCCGTCCTCGGGAAGAGCAAATCTCTCATCTCTGGAGCCACCCAGGCTTCCCTCCGGCATTCACTCAGAGTTTGGTTACTACGAGGAGGGATAATGCAACTCTTATTTAATTCAGATCCGTTCAATTCCGCCCCATTCAACTCTCTCCCATCGACTATACTCTTTTATCGCAATCATCATGTGCTGTTTTGAAGGAGATAAAGCAGAAAATATGAACATACGTTAAAAATACCCCCACCCCCCGCCTTCCACTTCCTATTTTCAAAATGCTTTCACATAAAGTATTTCATTACCGACTCAAGCAGCTGGTGTCATGAAATACGGTGTCAGATGTAGAATCCAATGAAAACCAAATGAAAAGACACCCTGAGAGCAGACGGAAGGAGAGTGCAGCTCCCTTGGGCCACTGCCCCATCCCTGTGAGGCCCGGGCGAGAACGTGACACTGGCCCCTGGTCAAGGCTAGGCCGAGGGTTTGGCAACTTCTCCTCCTTCTTCTTCTGAGTGGCTCCATTATTTTTTAATCTTTTTTTTTTTTTTTTTTTTTTTTTTACCATTTATGTCCTTCTTGGAAACCAAATCCTAAAATCTCAGAACTAGAAGAGCTAGTGGACGTGATACACGCCAGTGGTTCCCAAAGGGTGGCCCCCAGCTCAGCAGCATCAGCCCCCGGGGGCACCTGTTAGAAATGCAGACTCAGGCCCCAGTCTTGATCTGCTGAATCCCAGACTCCATGTGTGTGCCTATGTGTGTGTGTGTGTGTGTAGGGGGCACTCGCCGTCCGCGTTTTGACAAGCTCTCTAAGTGACACTTCCAAGTTGGAAGCCTGCTGATCCGGGCCAGCTTCTAAATTTCAAACTGAGGCCCTGTGGGCAGACGGTCCTGTTTCCTCGTCTCAAAGGCAGTCGACTGGGGAGCCCCAACGAGAAGCCACTTCCCAGACAGGGTGCTCCACACCTTCTCCTGGTCCCCACTCCTTCTGCTGACCTCTGGGTCACCCCCTCCATGAGCAGTTCCGCGAGCCTGCTTCTCACTCTACCTCAGAGTGCACAGAAGATGAGCCAGGCCAGTGGTCAGCAGCCCCCGGGACAGCA
Organism: Panthera onca; assembly: GCF_046562875.1. Taxonomy (NCBI): domain Eukaryota; kingdom Metazoa; phylum Chordata; class Mammalia; order Carnivora; family Felidae; genus Panthera; species Panthera onca. The sequence goes on from NC_138341.1 coordinate 38,370,933, forward strand.
GACATTCGTGCTTCTGGCCAGGCTCTCGGCCCGCAACCCAACTGTCCTGGACAGCACGGGACTCTAGAGGTCCCAACCTCTGAGGATGCCTGATTTCTGACAGTCAGAATATGCCCTCTCACTCTCACCTGCCCTGTGCGTCCTTTGATCTTTTTTTTTTTTTTTCAGGATCAATCTTTGCGACTGAACCAGACCAGAGTCCCCTGCACCCCTCCTCGCCTCACCCTTCCTTTTTCTTGTCCCCTCTTTCCATTGGCCTGAAGCTGTGCTGTGTGGCCCATGATGGCTCTCTGATGGCACATAGAGAGGCGCTCATCCCAGGGCACCTGACTTGCCAGAACAAGGGAGGCAAAGTCACCTGCCAAGAAGGAAGGCCAGGGCACTCCAGAAGGTGGAAGAGTTTTTAGGTAGCTTGGGTGGGGAATGTGCTCAAAATGGCCATGAGATGGTTAAAACTTTGCCCAGCTGAGGAGAGACATAAAAGCCGTAATGCGGCCTTTGGCATGATCCAGAGTTTTGCCAGACAGACTTGGCATGTGTCTGCGAGGCAGAGGCTCCCACAGGTCAGTGAGGACGGCGGTGGGGCCAGGCCGGACATGACTCGAGCCCACAGGACTGGGCGACGGGGGGCCCAGAGCAGCCAGGGGGCTGGTGGGGAAGCAGGGGGTGGTTGTCGGTGAGCAGGGGATGAGGACGCATGGTGGCCAGAGAGGGAGAACTCCCGGGGTGAGGACGCTGGACAGATGTCATCCCCGGCACTAAAGCTGCTCAGGAGTAAGAAGCAAGTTTTGCTGAACCCGGGGCTGGTGATAAGGCCTTGGCATGTGTTTTCTCATTTCTCCTTCACCACAATTTTTCCGCCACCTATCATAGGCCAGGTGCCCCCCTGCTCCGAGGTCCTTTCACTTTCCCATTGGCTTTTAGCCCATCTCACCATACCCGAGGAGACAGACGTGGAGACCAAGGAACGGAAGTATCTCATGACGTTGCCGGGGACCCGCAGCTGGCAGGGAACTGAGCTGTTCTTAGACTGTGGGTCTTCCCACCAAAAAGCCACAGCTCTTTGACAGTGTCTCACCTGGTCCTTCCACTCAGAGAAGCTAGTGAGAGCGACAGAGCAACCGAGGCTAGGATGCCACACGGGCCCAAACTTCTGGATCCCCCAAAGCCGTTGCAGGGGGGGAAGGCAGTAAAGGGCTGGCGCCGGCCCCAAAATGCACCGGGCAGCTCTCCTCCCCATCCTCCCGCACCCCTTCACCCCCTGGCATCGTGGAAGGCTCCCAGGATTTGTGCTCAGAAGCCACCGTGCTGCTGCTTATGAGCTAGATGTCCCCGGATGAGCCTTGTGTGTATCTGTAGGGAACGCCGTGTGCCGAGGGTGGTTCTCAAGCTGCCATGGGGACCAAAGGAGACGGTGGCTGCCAGAGGGTGTGACCAAGCTCAATTCTAGTGATGGTGACCTCTGTTTGTTCATTTGACAGGTATCTATCTATGAAGCACCTGGCATGCCATCATATAGGTGCTGGGGTCAGAGCAAAGACAAGTCAGAGGCAAGCTCCCAGTGACACTGCAATAACCAATAACTGTGGCGAGTGCCACAGTTCAGGACTTAAGGGCATGTGTTACTTTAGGGGTCACCCCCTCCTCTTAGTCCTAACTCATAGCTGCAGTTTCTGACCTTTGGCCCTTGGGTAAGTTGGTTAATAAATACTGCCTTGATGAGCAGACTTCACCGGGGGTAGAACAAAGGCCTGTAGATGGAGGTCCCAGAGAGGTGGTCTTTTTCTGAAACTCAAGCCCTCCTGAAATAGTCCTGGGGGCAAGATTGGGGACTCCCTGCCTTTGCTGCTGAAACCTACAGACTTTGGGCTCCTTCTAGAAGAAACCTCACATCTGCTCCCATGTAATAAGACTTCCCATCAATTAAATGACCCCAGGAGTACAAATCCAGCAGGGGAAAGTAGTCAAATCTTGCATAAGTTGGCACTTTCAGGCAAACAGAGGAGCGAGATCTTGGCAGACATGCCCCTACCTAGTTCTGCGTAATGGTTTGGAGCATTTTAATGTTTACCTAGCTGTTAGGCTCAGCCGGTTCTTGGTTTGGCTCTCCCTTACCCTCTGCTTTCCCAAGAAGAATGTCTGTTCTGGTCCCAGCTTCTCCTCCTCAGGACGTCTGGATCACTCGCCGGGATCCTCGTCACAAAAGAAGTGAAACTTGCATGGAAGGATCTGCCCAGTACCGACCAGGTGACCTTGAGCAAGACACTTAACTTCTGGAGCCCGAGTTTATTCAACTGTGAAACGGGAATAAACACATTCACGGAGTCCGTGTCGGGATCAAATTGCCATCCTCACCGACCCTCCTAACCAAGTGAGCCCCTGCCATGTGCAATGCAGCACGGGAAGCACTTTCTGAGCATCATCTCATTTCATCGTCGCCACGATTCTCACACAGGAGCTCGCTGGCATTACTTTCACGTTACAAGTACATGGAAAGGAACTGCAGAAGGCTTAGATCGCGTTCCCAAAGCCATACAGCTGGAAGTGAGGGGGCAGCAAATCAAACATATGCCAGGCCAACTTTCCACCCTGAACTCCTAAGTCTCTGCAGCTCTGCCTCGAAACAGGTCTCTGTGGACTCCCAGTTGCCCCAGAAGCTTCTCTTTTATTCTCACTGTCTTCTGCCTTCTGTTTGGATGACTGCATTCACCTTCAGTTAATACTTTCATGGTTGCAGAGGAGTGGGGAGGCATCTCCTCCAGGCACTGACTCTAATGCTTTCTTAGCAAACTGTTCTTGTCTCCTGGGCACCTCCAGACACCCCTGGACCCACGTTCAACATGGCTGATACCTGATGTTTGGCGTATCAAATAGCTAGTGAGGGTCATGACTGGGCCTGAGAACAGGAGATGGTGGCTCATGGAAGGAACTCAACCTGTGCACTTTCCCAGGGCGTGGGGGAGGAAGTGACAGTGACCTGTTGCTTGGGACAAGTGCTGATGGGTGGCCTGGTATCTTGGGAATGTGCTCAGATGATCAGGGGATGTTTTTTCAGCCTCTCCCTCTCCTCCCCATTCCTGGGATGGTACTTTGGACTCCCCACTACTATTCCCAGGCACAAAAGAGAAATCTGAGTCTGTTGTTTTCCAATGCTCTTAGTGCAAATTTCCTAACAGCAAAGCTCTATCTATGTATCAGGATGTGCTTGATTCGACGAGAGATACTTGGTGCGAATTCATCCTCTGCAATTCTGTGAGGTTATTAAGCGAGGAAACCGATTCAGAGAGGTCAAGAACCTTCCCCAGGGTCGTACAGGTAGAAATCATGAAACCAGGACTTGGACACAGGGTCTGGATTTCTTCATCACGGTGTAACGTTATTCTGAGTCAGAGTCACCGCAGGCATTTCCCCACCACAGAATGAGCCACCCTAGATGCAAGCCCACCCTTGCTTCTTTTGTGCTGAACTTGGCCTTCTGTGTGGATCTGCCACCTGGAGGTCTGGTGCAGGCTAAGGTGTTTGGCCTCCCTGTACCCATAGGCGGTACCAAGGTCATCTTACTGATACGTTCATCTCACAGGGCAGAGGCGAGGACAAATCAGAGGGAAGTGATGAACACGCCTTCAATTCACTAGGCATTTATGCAGCTCCAACTGTTTCCTGGTGCTAAATACTCACGTGGGAGGGACTCAGGTAGAGACCCTGATCTTCAAGGATTGTAGAGTTGAGGGAGCTAACAGTGTGACCTTAGTAGCCCAAACCCGAGGCAGGAGAGCATGAATGCAAATGAAATACTTTGGAAAGGAGGAAGAACAAAGAGTTCCGACATTGGGGAATATTTGGAGGAGGGAGTTAGAGCCAGGGCCCTGCTGGCCTTTGAGTCAGATGGAAAGATGGTAAGTAATTCCAGACAGTCAGGCTGAGAGACTGACCTGAGCGCAGACAGAAGCGGGGGCACGGGGCGCGACCTAGGGGCACGCGTGCAGCCACAGTGAGTCTGTCTGTCTGTCTGTGGGCTGTGTGGGGTAAGGTGGTGGCCAATCTCTGGAGGTTTTCCAGTTGTGATGAAGATGTCCACATAAACTCTCCATGCAGCGAGAAGCTCCTGCTGATTTTGAACAGGGGAGTGACACGGTGGCCCTCTCTGGGAAGACCCTTTTGGGGTTGTTCTAGAGAGACTGGGTGATCCTGGGGTCTGGGAGGCAGGGGATGGGGGTGTTGTGATAATCCAGGCAAGAGGCGGTGAGGGCCTGAGTGGAGGCAGTCATAGAGGAGACGGAGAGGAAATAAGGATGCACAAAGCTTGGGCAGGGAGGAGGAAGAAAGGGCTCTCTCTGACCATAGTATAATTACCCTCACCCCTGCTGCTCACACCCCACTTCCCAGGGAGCCCGGAGGGAGCCTGGGAGGACAGCCTTTGCTACTTCTCTATGTTTGTGGTCTTGTGACTGTACTCAGAGCCATAGGGTCCCCTCCTTCCTCTGCTGTACTGCATTTGGATGATTTTCTTTATAATGATTGTCATAGTCATAACTATAATAATTATAGAGGCAATAATAAGATTCCGAATGGATGGAGAGCCTTTCTTCTGAGGATGCTAATATGTGTAAGGTGGGGGGCGGAAGGGGTCCTGCCAGAAATATGATTAGATCCAATTTGGTAGACAACAACTCTCAGCAGTACGGAAAGCCCTAGCCATGAGGGAAGGGTTTCTGGCCTCTGTTCCCAAATAAGACCACATCACCCCTCATAGCAAGGGCGAAATATGCCCCTGCTGTCTGGTGGGCACCTCCTGGGTGCAGATTTGCTGGCAGTGACAAGAGAACTTCCATGCTTTGGAGCTCCGTCCCCCACCCCCCACCCCTGACAAGCCTTCCCCCGGACCCATGGTGTTCAGTGACCCTCCAACCCTACCTTAGCCTCTCTTATTGTTTGGCCATACAATTGGCGCTTAATAATAATTCACAGTATATCATGGCATTTTATGAGCTACAAAGCCTGTTTGAATGCATGATCTCGTTTAGTCCTTGCAGCCCCAGAGACTAACATTATTTTATCGCTCCCCCTTTACAAATACCCTCATTGGTTCGACAAGCATGTATGGAGCACCAGCCCTGTGTGGGGCCCCGTGCCGGGCACTGAAATCAGATACTCTGAGATTAAGTGACTGGCACAGACCCAGGCAGGATTCAAACTCGGGTCATCTTTGTCCAAGCTATGTCCTCTTTTCTCCTTCCATGCTACTATCTTCAGTTTTAATTGTGTGAGTGACCAATTTACACTTTATCTCTTCATGTTTCACATATTCATTTTGTCTCTTCAAACACATGGGAACATTTTATTAAAAAATAAAGGAACTGGGGCGCCTGGGTGGCTCAGTCGGTTAAGCAGCCGACTTCGGCTCAGGTCATGATCTCACGGTCCGTGAGTTCGAGCCCCGCGTCGGGCTCTGTGCTGACAGCTCAGAGCCTGGAGCCTGTTTCAGATTCTGTGTCTCCCTCTCTCTGACCCTCCCCTGTTTATGCTCTGTTTCTCTCTGTCTCAAAAATAAATAAACGTTAAAAAAAAAAATTTAAAAAAAAATAAAGGAACTTAAAATAGCAAACGATAATAATTATTTGTGGCAAGGAACCTATTTGTGGCAAGGAACGTGTAAGATTGTTTTATATCCTCCATTATGCTTAGCAACACAGTTAGGGATATAGGAGTTGCTCCGTAAATAGGAGTAAACTAGAAAGTCCTAAATCTCCAACCTTAGCTCCCTTCCTCCTCAAACACTGGTCTCTATCCTCACCTCTAAAAGTCTTCCCAGCACTTTGTTTCGGAGACATTTGGAATCCCTCCTTTTAAATTATTTCGCAGCCAGGTTTTAAATGATGTCACATATTTTGTGAATATTAATGTGTCCATTATACAGATAGAACAATTGAGGCTAAGTGAGGTCAGTTTAAAGTCTTAAACTCCTTTCCAATGATTTGACAGCTGGTCTTCACTGCCCGTAGGATCTTTAGACAGATACGGAAGGATGGAAAGCCAGAAGTGCCTGATGGCTGATAATTTCTCCAGACTGCGATGTCTCAGTTGGGGGGAGGGGTGGCGGGGGGGTGGGTTGGGGGGTGGGGGAGTAGATCCTTCTGGTGCCTGGGCGGGTGCTGCCACCGCGTGGTGGAAATTGATGTCTGCTGCTCTTCCTTCCTCTGTGCCTCCCGCTGGGGGAAATGCTTCCTTCCACTGCGTTTGTATTTGTCGAGCTTGCCTTGTGCTCTCAGGCACTAACTGCTGGGGATAGCGAGGCAAAAGAAAAGAAACCACTATTGTCTTCTTGGGGCTTATATTCTGGGTTGTGTGTTGTGTCTAGGGGGGAGATGGGCAATAAATAAATACATAGAAAAACAAATTAACTTTGATGCGCTAAGTGCCGTACAATGAAACAAGACAATGCAATGGAGTGACGGGAGAGGGGACCTACTTCAGCTGGGGAGGCCAGGGACGGACCCTCTGAAGAAGGGACGTTTATTCCAAGAACTGAATGATGAGCCTGAGTCAGACATGTGAAGGGAGGTTCCCAGACAGAGCAGGATGAAGCCATTGGGGCTGGCTGGTAAGTGTGTGACAGAGTAGTGTTCCCAAATGATGGTTGAGAGGCAGGCAGGGGTCAAATGTCACAAAGCCTTCTAGACCATTCCATGTGCTCTGGGACCACTAGAAGGTTTTTAGAAAAAGGGTGACGTAATCCGCAATGCCTTGTGGGATTCTTTGTGTTTGTGTCTGATCTTGCCATTAAATTGAACAAACAGGTACAAAAAGGGCCACGCTCAGAGCCTCCCCATGGAAACAGACCCACGTTGTGTAGCTGCCCCTTTGAGCCGTCTGGGGATTTTTACAAGCCGCTGATGCCTGGGTACAGCCCAGGAGCAATTCAATTGGGGGAGCTGTGGATGGGTCCAGGATGGTTTTTCATCCAATCCTTTTTAGTGATTTTATGCATCACTGGAGTTGAAAACTGGGATGTGTTGAGGAACCTGGGCCCTCAGTGTTAAGGTAAGGGCTTGAGGGAGGTCTATGGGGTCCTAGGACTTTTGACTTGGCCATTGGCTGGCCATCACTCTCATGGGCTATGAAAAGAGAAGGAAAGGGGGGAAGAAAACAGACGGCAGAGGCTTGGGGATTGATGAGAACGAGCTCGGGTGAGTCTGGACTAGACTTGGAACATGGCACACAGGGCTTCATGACTGAATTTATTACAAGGGAGGAAGAAGAAACACAAGCAGGGCTGGATTGGAAGGCAGTCAGAGCAGAGGCCTGGGGATTGGGGGCCCTTGGTGGGTTTGGAGGCACACTCTGGTGGCCATTTGTAGACCCAACTTGCCTTCACACATCCCACCCCACCCAGGCTCCTGGATCCCTCTTCTCTCCCTGGAGGCTTCCAGTCGGAGCAGCTGCTCCCAGAGCTGAGGCCGGCACTCCCGGCAGCTGGCCTCGTAGGACACTTTCTCTCAGGCACCAGGCTCTGATGAATCGTCAGTGCTCTTTCAGTGGCAAGTGACAGCAAACCCACCCAGAGCTGCTAAAGCAAAGAGGGAATCTATAGGTTCAGGTGGCAGAGAGTTCAAGGGTATGACTTCAAATGCGGCTGGATGCCAGAACCAATCAAAGGCCAGGGGAGTGAAAGGCTCTCCTGGATCCGGTGTGGGTCACAGTCCCATCCTGGGAGCAGAGGACGAACTCAGTACCATCATGCGAAGAAAAGGGCCGGGAGTCAGGGGAGAACAGTTGACTAGAAGAAAACCATCAGGTGCTGCTATGGCAACAGTGGGGGCAAAAGGTGCTTGTGTGACCCAAACCAGCTCATGTTCCCTACAGCGGTCCCATACAATGGCAGAAAAATGTGGAGTTTAGAATCTGCCTTGTCCTGTTGATAGGTTTGGGTAACTATGGGCTGAGCTTGAAGATTTTGAGAAGACCCGAGGATATAACCTCATGTGGTTGAGGGATGGTAAATGATACTTGTTATTGAACATAATAGATGATTTGATTACTCTCCGGTAACGGACCGGATATATACTGGAGGAGAATGACTGGCTGTCTTTTTTGTTTTTCCCCATCTGAACCCCACGCCCAAAGAGAGTAACTCCTTGGGGAAAGATACACCCATCCACAGTGACAAGGAGAAGATGAAGGACTGCCCTCCCCCAATGTGATCAGGTCATTTATAGGCACTTGTTACGTAAGTAGAAATAATGCCTCATTGTAAATAGTAATTGGGATATGCTGCCGATGTGGATGCTAAAACCGGACTGAGTGCCCAGGGGTTGGATTGGGTAATACTGGCATATTATACAGAGTTTGTGAGAAGAGGAAGCAAGGTCCATTCAATTGCAGCAGCTAGAATCATCAGATTGATGGAGGTGGGAGCACTGGGGCCTAGCTGGGCAGGGTCTGAGATAAGGCAAGAACATCAACGTAGGGGCAATCACGCAGTAAGTGCTCAAGCCTTCGTTCCTGACAAATTCCTTATTCCTGGAAATCGCTCTGAAATGCTCTTGGACTGGCCAAATTGGGAAGCAAATGCCTAAATTTCTCCTGCTGTTATCTGTGAATCCAGAACCGTGATCAGAGATAAAAAAGAAAGAAAGAAAGAAAGAAAGAAAGAAAGAAAGAAAGAAGAAAAAGAAAAGAAAAAAAAGAAATACTAACCTGAGAGATTTCAACTTGGTCCAAACCAGCAGCTGGATTGCATAGCTTGGGTTTTCCAGCTAAGTATAATAGAGCAAGGGAAAAAAAAAAAAAAAAAAAAAACCAGGGAAGGAGGAAAAGAAAGGATGAAAGGTTGGTGGGGGAAATCAAGCAAGCAAGAAAGGAAGAGAGGTGTCACAACAACTCTTCCAGATGCAGAAGTAGTGTGATTTATAGGGGGAAAATGTGGGGGCGCACAACAGGAGGCTTACAGGACCCTCCTTCCTATATCCTCACTGCCCCAGTCGGCTCCCACCTACCCACTTGCCTGCGGAAGGAAGAGATCACAGGGAGAGGGGCATTTTGTCCCCCCCCCCCCCAACTGGAACTAGCTCGGGGCATTTACACTCTCACCTCTCCTACCTAAAAGCTCTAAAGAATTGTTTCTCAGTACTCGAATACGTGATCCAATTAGAACCTCAGACACAAACTAGAAGTCATTAACAGCTGAATAAAGGTAACAGGGAACAGACTTACAGAATTAGGGAAAGACACCAAGCAGAAAGCAGATAACTTCATTTCCATAATTCAGACGGCAGTGCAATTTAACAACCATATTGACAGCCTCGAAAGTTTGTCAAGGAGAAATAACCCTCAGGTTGTGAGAACTCCTGGAGAAAAGAAACAGGAAAAGGACAACAAAATTATTTTGTCTTTGGCGGAAAAACTTTTTCAAAAGAATCAGATGTGTAAAACCATTTGTCCTGGTCAATTTGTCACATGTAGCATGTAGTCCGATAAAGCAGAGACCCGGCAGCAGGACGGATGGATGCTGACGCTTGGCTAAAATCCTCCTTGCACCGCTCTTCCTCATCATCCAGTGGGTCCCCTGGGGTTGTCTTTTCCCAGTCTAATCTGCCACTGGTGCCACCTCTGCCTGCCCCCTCAGTTCCAGGTGTCGGGGGGTTGGTGGGGGGGGCAGTTCTCCAGCAGTTAGAGCTCCTGAGCCAACTTCGGATAGCCTGGCTCAGTGGCTCCCAAGCCACGTTGGTTGCAAGTGACAGCAAACCTGAGAGCGGGGGGGCGGGGGGGGGGGCCTCCAGAGATCTGATTCTTGGGGTCTCTGGTGGGATCAAGGCACTGATCTTTTTGAAGAAGGCTGCAACATGATTCTAATATGTATTGAGGGCTTAGTGCTTTACAGGCCCCCGAGGAGATCTAGTCTTTTTAATTCACAACTGCAGACAATTCAGGAACTTTGATGGAGTTTTCTGAGGGCTTTGTCTGCAGAAGATGGATAAAAAAGCACTTTCTTGTATTACAGTTCAAAGATCTCATCCTGGTGGTCCAAGGAACAGTCCCTTGCCTCCTGCTGAGAGTCCCCGCTGAGATTTCCCTAAGGTGGTTGGGGCGGAGGGGGGGGGGGGGCCGGGGGGGGGAACAGCTTGTTATGCTGGTTTGCTTGTTTGGGATGTGAATAAAGTGCAACATCAAGTTCCAGGACAAGAAACTTGCAGACAAACAAGGAAAAGGCATACTCAATAACTCCATAGTCACAAATAAAAAGAATGGGACATTAAATAACCATCTGGAGATGATGAATATACCAGAGATAAAACCAGTGACCATACAGGATGCAGGGGAAGCAATGATGAGTGTAAAATATGTAGCATTAATCCGGATCTTTTAAAAAAAAAGTCCTCCTTGGAACACCTAACCAAGTAATTAAAAGAGTTAGGAAATCAACAAATCAGTCAGCCCTTGCAAAAAAAATCTAATTGTAACAGTGAAAATAAAATCGGAAAAAAAGAAATTGAAGCCGGAAGTACTATTAACCCAAGAATGGAACCCAAGATTTGATTCTTTATTTAAAAGTATGACTAGAATAGTCTGGCTTGACCAACCAACAGGAAAGAGAAGGGATATTATGCGAATATTAACTTGTTTTAAAAAGGCAATTATCATCATTTAAAAAGGCAATTATCATCCTAGAAAAATCGTGTTTTTCTCTACTGTTATATATCAGTTCACATAACTGTTAACTGCTGGGAACTACTATGCAAATGGAATTACTCTGCCTGATAATTTAAACTGTCAGCAAGTCCAGCCGTTGGGTCATACGAGGTCCCAACTCAGATGCCCCAAGAGCAGGTGTGACCGGTGCCAGTGGGGAGTGGGGGGGGGGGGGGGCTGACGGGGCGGGGAATCACCATCAACATCGCTGCCATCCCCTCGCCCGCCGCAGAGGGCGCTGTGGATCACGATTCCTCATGTCCGAGGGCTGCTGGGCTATGTCCTCTTATGTCCTAGTAGTAGTGGCCAGGGGACATCCCTGAAGGAGGGTAGGTCAGAGGTGACTTCATTCCCACATTGCTATTTTCCATCTGTGCTCCTCTCTGGGTTCCTAAGGCCTCAGCTCCTCATGCACAGTCCTCCCCGACGTCCACCCTCAGTTCTTCCATCTGCCCAAATGCTGTGAGGAAACTGTCTTCTTATTCTAACCATTCGGGAACCTCCGGCCATTTTCTTGTTCCTTTTCGCCTCACGTATGCCACTCCCAACCACAGCCCTGAAGTTTCCATGCTGTCCCCAAAGGGTGGCTCCTTAGTCTTGAAGGGGGGCTTACCCATCAGCCCCTTGATTCCTCTGACCCTTCCATGCAAAGTTTATCGTCTCAGAGTTTGAAGACACCAGTGATTTGTTCACTGACCCTTTGTTTACGGATCCTTTCATGGATAGTGATTCATTTCCCCCAGGGTGGGTGGGATGACTCCATTTTCTTCTTTGATCAGATATAAGAACAGCAGTCAAAACCGAAGTCCCTGTGCACAGTGGGGACCGTAGCTGTGGAATCTATGATCCCTGCTTTCTAGAAGCTCACAGTGCTGAAGAGAAGGTAAAACATGTATGCAAACAACAACTGTGCAAATATAGCTCAAAGGCAGTAGTCAGACCACAGTTCCTTGGGACCTCAGAGGAAGACATGCCCAGAGGAATCAAAGGAGGACTAATGAAGGAGGTAGCAATTGAGCTGGGTCTTAGACAGTTTTTAGGATATCATTAAAAATTTGTAGAATTTAAAAAAATATATAAACAATTGGGATTTCAGACAGATGCACTGTTGTGATGCCAATTGGCACAGTAACTCTCCATGATATATTTCTAAAAGTGCCATTTTCTCCAAATCTTTAAGAGGTAACATGCTGATACGAGGATTTTTAATACTGTAATAAAAGTCATTAGAAGAGGCAGTATAAAATTAATATTGTTTCGGGGTGCCTGGGTGGCTCAGTCGGTGAAGTGTCTGACCTCAACTCGGGTCACGATCTCATGGTTCGTGAGTTTGAGCCCCTCATGGGGCTCTGTGCTGATAGCGTTGAGTCTGCTCGGGATTCTCCATCTTTACCCCCCTCTCGGCCCCTCCCCGCCTCGTTCTCTAAACAAACAAACAAACTTTTAAAACTAATATTGTTTGACCTGTAGAGAATTCAGTGCAAGGACAGCACATATCTGGGCTCTCATTCCATTATCCAGGGGTTGCACATTAAGTGGAAACTGAAAAAAGATGGTGTGTTTCCAAGGAATAGTGAGTTGCATAGACCACTTTCTCTCTTTTTTTTAATTGAAGTTTAATTGATGTACAATATTTTATTAGTTTCCACTGTGCAACATTGTGTATCCTCTACCAGTTTTCCCCATCCATGTGCCAAGGTCCCCAGTTTTCCCAGCGGGCTGTGACCATGACATGACAGCCTTGTCTCAGCTGAGCACTCGATCTTTTGCAGGTTTTTAAGTCCTCAGTTTGGTCTTCAGCCTTTTCTGCTTTCCCACAATGGGAAAAAAGGCCCGCTTCTCCACTGCTAAGGATGTCCTCTGGCCTTCACACCTGCTGTTTAACTGTCCTCGGGCCCTGTTGGGGCCAATGCCACCGAACAGCCAGCTGCTGGAGTCACTGCCCTCGAGTGCCTTACTCTTCCTTCCCAGGTCCCTGAACTATTGCATCCACAAGCGTATTTCCTCCACATTTACATTCTGTCAAGTGATCTTCAGCAATTTTGGCAATTGAGATTCCAGGGCCATGGGTGGGGATCCTGATCCTTCTGGGTACTGAGTGATCCTGTCCCCAAACCCTATCTTTACTGCCTGCCTTCTCAGATCCTTCCTGGTGTCAACCATATCCATTTGGATCCCCTAGGAGACAGGTGGTAGGATGGAGTTGAGAGCGTAAGAGGTTCATTAGAAGGTAATACCTGTAAAAGATACAGGAGGAGGAAGCAGAGGTAGATAGGGAGAACCCCAGTGACTTCTTATGAGAATCTTAAGAGAGTGTCTTATTTGACAGTCTCAGTCAGCCCAGTTATGACATTCGACAGGAATGTCACACAGGAAGACTCACAAAATGCATCTCCATGACTGCCGTGGAAACTTCTGGAAGCCGGGTCAGAGACAGAAGGCTTCTCATTCCAGGGGTCGCAGTGTGCAGAGTTTGGGGGCTTTTAGCTGGTTCTGTTACTCGAACTAGAGAGGCACAGGAGGTTTTGGGGTCCAAACCATCAGTTTTATTTTGAAAATTTTTTCTTGACAGGGATCAATGAGCCTTTGTATTCAAAACCTTTTAAAAAGTTTAGACATACATCAGGGAAAAAAGATATTTGGGGAGTGGAAGCAAGAAAGGGGTCAGGGAAAAGGGAAAATTTCAAAAACTTTCTCTTGTAAGTCCTCTTAGCCCCTAGGGAGCACAGGAATCATATCCAAGGATCAACAATGACTTTCTCTTCCTCTCTGCCTGCTCAGCATCTTGAAGCTATCAGAGGGGGGTGATAGTGTTTAAAATCATTATCTCCTCAGGAGATTCCTAAAAAAACCATTAAGTGTTTATTTAAAAAGAAAATTTTTTTCTTCTCTAGTATAAACCCATCCAGTCCTGTAAGAATGAGAAGACTTCTGAGGCTTTTCCCACTGGAAAGGTAAAATTTATTACATTTTTCACCAAGCCCCTTGGCCTGGGTGGCACCCATAAGATGGGATGTGTCCTCTTCTCAGAAGGTGGATGCCCAGAGCTACACCCCTCATTGCTTTGCATGTTCCCCAAAGTTCACCCTCTGTTACTCAAGCCCTTAGCCGGGCTTGGTCACAGCCCGTGGGCAGGGTCCATGTCGGGCAGGTGCAGCCCAGGTTGTGGACACAAGGCTCTGGACCTCTGGTCCCGTGCTCTGGCCCAAGCTGAGAAAGGGAACGGGGTGGGGGGTGCGTGTGAAGGTGCACACATTCTACGGGACGGAGATTGAGCTCACTGCTCAGTGAGTGAGGCCCTCCCAGCCCCCTTTGATCACGAGCATGACTTTGCTGGGAAGACCATGAGGTGGGACATCATCAATACCAGGATACATTTGTGTATTGTGTCCATCCCGTATTCTAGTGGTGACACTGCAGGCAACTTCCCTCTTAGCGTCTCCACGAAAAAGAGGGGCTCTGTCATCTGCCTGGAAGCAGGAAGATTCCAAAGACCCGCCACGTGTTTTGTCCACCTTGATCACAACTGTACCCCGCCCCGCATCTTGGTGCGGTGGCCGTGGGACAGGCTCCGTGATCGACAACGATCAGCTGTTGTCCTGATGATAGTGCTGGTTATTACGGTCGAAAACGACACTGTTCGTAGGGAAAACGTTAGCTAAATACGGCTATATAGACTTAAATTGGAATTAGTTAAAATTAAAACCCAGTTACTGGTACAAGGTACGTTTCAAGTGCTCAGTAGCCACATGTGGCCAATGGCTACCCTACTGGACAGCACAAATACACAGTTTCACCATCACAGACAGTGCTATCGGTCAGTCATGGTCTAAATAAGATGACACGTGGTCTCTCATGGTGTTACAGCTAGAGCGCAAGCCTCACCAGCTGTTGGTCCAGATGTTCCCTCGCTGGTGCACGTCTTGTGGTTCTCAGAGCTGCTCAGGCAGGGTATCTGATGGGAGGAACAAGGTTGGGGTGACAGATCCAGACCAGGAGCCCTCTGCATCCCCCCCCCTTGCCATTATGGCTGCAGGGTCCCCCTTCGCCCACCTCTCTTTTCCAAAACTATGTCTTTCTTTTTTGTTTAATTTTTTAAATCTTTATTTATTTTTGAGAGAGAGACAGCATGTGAGCAGAGGAGGAGCAGAGAGAGAGGGAGACACAGAATCGGGAGCAGGCTCCAGGCTCCGAGCTGTCAGCACAGAGCCTGACGTGGGGCTCGAACTCACGAACTGTGAGATCATGACCTGAGCCGAAGTCAGACGCTCAACCGACTGGGTCACCCAGGCGGCCCTCCAAAACCACATCTTTGGCATCTTGTATGGATCACAGAACCCAGCCCTTAACTGTCTTATAACCAATATCTTTCCTCAACTCCTGGTTACCTGTTAGCTGGTGACATGGTTACTGGGTACCTGGTTTATTGAGAGGAGAGGAATCATTTTGTGCCCCCTACAGACTCAGGCCTAGTGATGGATGTCCTAATGTGAGCTTCATGAAAATGGGTGAAAAGTCTCACAGTGCAGATTCGCTGGGACTCAACCTCCAAACTCCTGTAAGTTGCTGTATCACAAAATCGCCAGAAGATGGCAGACAAGCCCCACAGTAAACCAGAGAGAGCACCCGGATCTTAAAAATACTGGGACAGTGATAAGGTGATAGTGGCCCATTATCAACAGGGAAGCACCTAGGGCTTGAACGGATTCTCTAGGTATGACAGGGAACACCCAGAAAGAGACACCTGTGTGCTGACTTGTGGGGAAAATCCCACTCGGTGTTCTGCTGGGTCACTGGAAGCTGGGTCCCGCCCATCTCCTGTGGACTGAATCGTGAGCCCCCCAAATTTATATGTTGAAGCGTTAGCTCCCAGTGTGGCTGTTTTCAGAGATAAGACCTATAATTAAGGTTAAATGAGGTCATACGGTGGGTCCCTGTGCTGATGGGATCAGTGTCCTTATAAGAAGAGATACTGTAGAGTTGACTTTCCTCCTACATGCAAGCTCCAAGGCAGGCCATGTGAGACCATGTTGAGAAGGTGGCATTTTGATAACCAGGGAGAGGGCCGTCACCAGAAAGTGAATCTTACTGGATCTTGATCTTGGGCTTTCTAACCTCTTGGATTCGGAGGAAATAAATTTCTGTTGTAGAAGCCTCCCAGCCTCTGGGATTTTAGCATGACGGCCTGAACCGACTAATATCCCCTTTGTACCCTGTCTGGGCTGGAGAGGCCTCAGGGGACACTTCAGGGACATGGGGAACTTCGCCCCTTTTCCTCCTGCTGTTCTGACTGGTGAGGAAGGAGGACTCAGGTTTCATCCTCAGTTGTTTGCATTAAAGCCAGACATTTCCCTGAAGATGAAGCTGTTAGCCTGTTTTGTTTTCTGATCAGAAATATATCCAACTGAATGAGCTACCTGCTTGCTATTAACGTTTGGCGATGTCCGTGTTGGCTTCCCCCTCGATGCCAGTGGGGATACTCTATCCTGTGTCCCAGGAGAGAGGGTCACCATTCCCCGCAGGGCCAGCCAGTGGAGGAACACTGCCGTAGCCTGAAATCAGCAGAAACCAGGAAGGGCTCCGGGGCTCCTGCTCACTCACGCTGCCCCCTGGACGCGATGCCTGCCTGGTCAGGGGCAGCGGGTGGGGACAGAAGTCACTCGCATCATCAATGACCGAGATGCTTGCAGGAACACAGGCCCTGTCCTCCTGTCGCTTCTTGGGGGCATAAACCTCACCCAGCTGTCACTCCTGCCCTGGGGCTGCTGAAGGTCTGGGACCTTGTCGGCCACAGGGGTAGGGCCGACAGCTCTGACATGGCATCCCCCCTCCTCTTCCTGCCACTGGCTCCCAGGCTCCTCATCCGGGCACCTCCAGTGTGTCTCCTCTTGGTCACCGAGTGGAAGTGCAGGGTGTGTGTGCAGCTCCTGTTCTGGATTCACCCACCCCAGGTCCCCTTACTTCCCGCACAGGCCATTCACGCCTACAGACGACAGCCTTGTTCCCTCACACATCCGGGCCCTTGTTAACCTGCGGTTCTGACTCCACCTCAGAACTCTCTGTTGGTAAGTGCTGGTTCTTGGAAACCAGAAAGTAAACTATAAACACTCAGAATCTTGCACGTGGGGACAGACCCGCCCACTGAGACCCGCGTCCTGGAGGCCGTGGGTGGCAGTGAGAGCTGGGCAGGGAGATCACGCCTGGCAGGGAGTCAGACACGAGGCTGTGACCAGGCCATGGAGAGGTTTTGTCTGTGAGCACACATGTCCCCGAGGCCACCTGTGCTGTTGCTACTGACAGGAGCCCCAGGGGGAGCCACTGCCACTGGCTGGACTCTGGAGAGAAAATGTCTCTCTTCTCAAGGCCCAGACCTTGAGACGCTGCATGAGTCTGACCCAGCACCTGCTGCTTCCGAGGTCCCCAGACACCCCTCAGGTCATTCAGAGTTCTCAGCAATGGGTAAGGTGCTGCTGAGCCCAGCAGGTCAGGAAGATGGGGTCCTGTGCTCAGGACGCTCCTGCTCTGTCCTATGGGACCCATAGGGCTGAGAACTCATGGTTGGTTTTAAATGTTTATGATCATTTATTTATCACAGTTTAAAATCGTGCATTATACCAGCAGTCAAAGTCATTTCTGTTTGTATATAAATACACACATTATTTTTATTTACATTACAGACAAATATTACATATAAATATAATGTACATAAAACATATATTTAATTTAACATGTAAAGTTTATACATAGTGTTTGTGCATAACATTTATGTGATATAATTGTTTATTTAACAGATGTTACCTTTCTTTCTTTTTTTTTTTTTAACGTTTATTTATTTTTGAGACAGAGAGAGACAGAGCATGAATGGGGGAGGGTCAGCGAGAGAGGGAGACACAGAATCCGAAACAGGCTCCAGGCTCTGAGCGGTCAGCACAGAGCCCGACACGGGGCTCGAACTCACGGACCGCGAGATCATGACCTGAGCTGAAGTCATGATGCTTAACCGACTGAGCCACCCAGGTGCCCCTGTTCCCTTTCTTTCTAACCAGAACAGAGTCGGGCTGAGTAAAGACTCAAGGGTGGGGACATTTGCTGACCTCCCTCTTTGGGCTCCAGAGGGGCCAGTGCCACTGAGGACCAGCAAGAGCAGCTCTGAGAACAGCAGACCCCACAGATGCCAGGCCCAGCTCTGAGGTCCTGGTCACTCCACTGTCACCCCGGCCTCTGGGCTCTTGCCTTAGGTTCAGCACACGTCAATTCTAATAATTCCCAACCTCAGACTTGTTGTTATTGCTTCACTTACCTCAAAAGTTTCTTTCATTTGCTCCCAAAATTATTCTAACTTGAAAAGATGGGGAAGGGGAAGGGCCTGGCTAGGCCTTCAACCTGCCATTTAGCAGAAGACAGACATCATCATACATTTGTGTGTATGTGTTTGAAGGAGTCAGAGGCATAAAGACAGGAAGCCATAAATAGCGATACCCTCCATGGCATCTTAGTCACGCCGTGCCCATGGCTAGAGAGACCCAAACACTTGGAAGAGGTCATCAGTTCTACTCTCTCTGTCTCCATGTCTCTGTTCATATGCTAAGCGTGAAACAGCCTCTCGTTCTACCTAATTCCTCCTTCCTCCAGGGGCCATTAACATAGAATTGTGGTCAAGAAACAGTCAAGAAAATTTGGAAATGACCAAGTCAGGGGATTATGTGGGTCTCCTCAACCCCAGCCCATGCTTGCCAATTTCCCTTCTTTCCTGGGTCTGTTCGAAGGGGAGACGCTGAGGCATCCAGCCGGTTGCCATCAGAAGATGCATTTTGAGCATTGATTAAGACAACCTTCCAGGCAGTTAATGTGGGATTCCTGGGGTGGGAAGGAGGACGGTGGTGCTGAATTCCCCCCATGGAGGAGACCAGAGTGTGCCCTGAGAGGCTGTGCATGTGGGAAGCAGATGTAGGCCCACGGCCTTCGGAGTCCACAGGTGGGGACCTCTTATCAAAGAGCCACAGGCACCTGAGTTGGGTTCTCATTAGGATGACGTATCTTATCATGGCCATCACAGCCTGTCACGTAGGTGGGCACCCATCTTCAGCGATGCCTCCACAAGGCCCCCAAATGCAAGGGCTGTCATGTTCCCCAGGGGAGGTGGGATGGACCTGACCGGATGAAGCAGGCTTCGTCCTGGCTCATGTAGGAGGCAGCCCGCAGGTGAGACACCATAGTCCCCATTCAGAGGGCACATGAGCACCTGAAGTTTAGGAGAAAGAAGTTTCTCCTAAATTTACTGACTGCCTGTAAACTTGAGGGCCTCCCACCTACCCACAGACGTTCTCCTCTGCGGCTGTGGGAGTCCAGCATCCGGAGTGGGTCTATGCAGGCCCGCTAGAAACACATCGTGGAGAGCTGCTTCCTGCTGGACCCTCAAGGCAGGGTCCTCTTTTCTTTTGTTCATTGTCAAGGGATAGAAAAATTCCCTTCTTAACATTTCTGATTTCTTAGTACGTATTCTTGCCTCCACCTCTAGTCAGAAAACCTACAGACCCATAGGACTACCTGAATTATTTCCCTGGAACCTCGTTTTTGCATGCTCCCCATCCCTACCCCATCTCCACCATTCTCCTGGGCTCTGTAAAGGCTGAGGCCTCACCCACTCCCTGGGCTCTGAACGCTCCCTGCCGGCACGTTTCTAGGGGCTCAGGCGCAATTCCTCTGGAGCCTGGTTTCCCGGAGGGCGGTTCAGGGGGGAGGCCAGTTAGGAAATCCTCTCTCCTAAGTGAGTGTGGCTGCTACTTTGTGCGTGGCCCCTGCTGTGCACCATAAATGCCACTTCTCTCTTTTACTCTTTAGCAGCGAGTGTGGACACCATCTTGACCCAGAAGCCAGCCTCCCTGTCTGTGTCTCCAGGAGAGAGTTCACCACTTCCGGTCAAGCCAGTGCCAATGTGCACGGAGAAGTATTTTGGATCCAGATAAAACTTGGACAAAGACTCGAACCCCTTATATCTCACGTCCCTACGTTGGCCCCCGCCGTCCCCGCCTGGCGCAGCAGCAAGAAAGGGAGGTGACTAAGCCTTCAGCCTCAGCACCCTGGAGCCTGGGGGCTTCGGGGAGTATTCCTGCCTGCACGACTGACTCTGCCCAACCAGGGTGGAGCAGCCTGTGCACAAACCTCCTACTGCCTGCTGGGCCTGGGTTTCTAGGGAAGCTGCCTGCAGCCAGCGGCCAGGACCATGTTCCGGAGAGATGTAGGACACGTGAAACTCCTGATTGGAAAGACGTTCCTCCCCCTCGGTGGATACCATCAGCCTTGCACTTCAGTGCACCTCTGCTGACTTCCAAGGGCCTTCTCTGTGCCTCTCGGCTCTCTCTGCAGCTGGGGAACCAGCTCTGCCCACACGCATGGCCCGTCACCCGCCTGGAAGGAGCACCCTCTAGGACAGCCCTCGGTTGTGACTGACAGGAGGAGGTCTATACAATACCCTAGCTCCTCTCAGCTGGAATCACCTGGAGACCTTATCCCCTTGTCTCCATGTGGGGCTGAGATCCAGGCGTCCTCACCCATAGCTGGCCTGCTGATGGGCCGTTCACCATCCCCCTTCTTCTCCCTGTCTCACTCCCCTGCTCCACTGCCAGCATGGCCTGCACCTCTGTAACGTGCTGCCCGCACAGGAATCCTGAGCATCTCAGAGAAAGTTCTGTCTATGTCTGTTAGGTCCGTTTGGTCTACACTGTTGTTCAAATCAACTGTTTATTGATTTTCTCTGTGGCTGTTTTTATCTATTGTTGAAAGTGGGGTGTTGATGTTTTTACTGTTATTGTATCATTGCCTGTTTTTCCCTTCGGATCTGTCAATATTTGCTTTTCATGTTTATGTCTCTGATGTTGGGTGTGTATACATGCGTAATTGTTATCTTACTGTTGAGTTGATCTTTCATCATTACAATTACCTTCTTTTCCTCTAGAGACAGTTTTGGGTTTTTTTTTTTTTACTTAAAATCTATTTTGTCTGGTGTAAGGATAGCCATCCCTATTTTTTTTTAGTTACTCATTGTATAGAGTATCTTTTCCCATCACTTCACTCTCAGTCTGTGTGTGTCTTTATTTTTTTATTTTTTTTTTTATTATTTTTTTTTAAATTTTTTTTTTTAATGTTTATTTTTGACAGAGAGAGAGACAGAGCATGAGCAGGGGAGGGGCAGAGAGAGAGGGAGACACAGAATTGAAAGCAGGCTCCAGGCTCTGAGCTGCCAGTACAGAGCCCGATGCGGGGCTCGAACTCACAGACCGCGAGATCATGACCTGAGCCAAAGTCGGATGCTCAACCGACTGAGCCACCCAGATGCCCCTGTGTGTGTCTTTAAATGTAGAGTCTTTGTAGACAGCATGTCTCTGAATCTACTTTTTTAATTCTATTCAGCTACTCTATACTTTTTGATTCAGAGAATTTAATCTATTTACATTTATAGTAATTACTGATAGGTGAGGATTTATTATTGCCATCCTGTTCATTGTTCTGTCAGTTCTGGAGTTGATTTGTTCCTTTTTTAAAAACATTTTTTAATGTTTATTTTTGAGAGAGAGGGAGCAGGGGAGAGGCAGAGAGAGGGAGACACAGAATCTGAAGTAGGTTCTAGGCTCTGAGCTGTCAGCACAGAGCCTGAGGCAGGGCTCGAACCCACGAACTGTGAGATCATGGCCTGAGCTGAAGTTGGACGCTTAACTGACTGAGCCACCCAGGTGCCCCTGATTTGTGCCTTGTATGTCTTCCTTTGTTATTTAAATGTTTATGGTGATTCTCTTTGATTCTTTTCTCTTTATCTTTTGTATATCCATTATATGTTTTTCTCTTTGTGATAATATCAAGGCTTGTATAACACACTTTCAGTTATAACCGTCTCCTTTACATTGATGATAACTACAATCACATATAAAAATGTTCACTTCTACTACCCCCATATTTTGTTCTTTTACTCAGAGTTTACTTTTTTTTGTAATATTAAGGTTAAACTAATAGAACTTTTTATTTTTTAACATAACTCTTTTTAAGGTTAACGTTTTTTTTTTTTATTTAAAAAAAATTTTTTTTAAACATTTATTTATTTTTGAGACAGAGACAGACAGAGCATGAACGGGGGAGGGCCAGAGAGAGAGGGAGACACAGAATCCGAAACAGGCTCCAGGCTCTGAGCAGTCAGCACAGAGCCCGATGCGGGGCTCGAACTCACAGACCGCGAGATCGTGACCTGAGCCGAAGTCGGACGCTTAACCGACTGAGCCACCCAGGCGCCCCTAAGGTTAACCTTTTTAAAGTTTATTTATTTATTTAGAGAGAGAGTGTGTGCAAGTGTGTGCTTGAGTGGGGGAGGGGCAGAGAGAGAAGGGAAGAGAGTATCCCAAGCAGGCCCTGTGCTGAACTATGAGATCGTGACCTGAGCCGAGATCCAGAGTCGGACACTTAACTGACGGAGCCACGCAAGCCCCCCAAGGTTAACTTTTATATTCGGGTTAAAAGTGTTTCACATCCCACCATCGCAGTGTTGTGTTATGTTTTTGCCTATATATTTACCTTTACCGGTGAGATTTATGTTTTCATGTGAGTCATATTTCTGCTTATTCTGTTTCATTTCACTCCCGGCTGGCTGGGGCTGAGGGCCGGGCTGGGTTGGGCGGGGGGGGGTGATGCGCACAGTGGTGTAGGCTCTGGGCAGCTTCATCAGATGGGATCCATGTTGAGGAGGGTTGCGGGGTCCTCAGCTGTGAAGGCTGGTGGCTCCCACCCCTGGGGAAGGCTGCTAGCATCCTGTTCTCCTTTTCCTCCGGGGGGGGGGGGGGAGTGGAACTCAGAGGGATTCTTCTTGGTGCTGCACTGTGGCGGTCTGGGGGATGGGGTGACATAGGTGAGATACCTCCCACACCTTGTATGCAGCCATCTTCGGTGTTTGTGCTCCGTTAGTTTGCTGCAGTTTCTTAATTGCAGCATGGAACCCTCTCAGAGCTACTTTTGTACAGGAGTAGCCACTAAACCATTGTCTAGGTAGGAGGACAAAGGGTGGGACTGCCTAGTCCACCATCTTGCTAGCATCACACTCCACCAAAAAAATGTTCACCAATCCATTTAGGTACAGCATTAGAAAGTCAGCCACGTAGGCTATAAAGAATGGTGTGGAACTTCGCCGACCCCCATTTGTATTCATTTCTTATGGCTATAGTAGCAAGTTATCTAAATGTGGTGAATTAAAATAACAGAAATTTACTCTTTAAAAAAATTTTTTTAATGCCTATTTATTTTTGAAGGAGACAGAACATGAACAGGGGAGGAGCAGAGAGAGAGAGAGAGAGAGAGAGAGAGAGAGAGAGAGAATCTGAAGCAGGCTCCAGGCTCTGAGTTGTCAGCACAGAGCCCGGCGAAGGGCTGAAACTTACGGACCGTGAGATCATGACCTACGCTGAAGTTGGACGCTTAATCTACTGAGCCGCCCAGGCACCCCCCAGAAATTTATTCTTTCACAGTTCTGGAGGCCAGAAATCTGGGCCAAGATCAGGGTGTAGCAAGGTCATGCTGAAGACAGAGGCTACAGGGGAGAATCCATGCTTTACCTCTTCCAGGTTCTTCTGGCTGCTGGTACTCCAGTCCCCACCTCCTTCTTCACTTGGCCTTCTCTGCTGTCTGTGTTCAACCCCCTCTGCCTTTCTCATAAGGACACTTGTGATTGCACCTAGTTTAATTCAAGATAATCTCCCCATCTCAAGATCCTTAATTTAACCACAAAGACCCTTTTTCATGTCAGGTAACATTTATGGATGGCAGGATTAGGATCTGATACCTTTAGGGACCATGACAGTCTGCTGTACTATTGTGGTACCAACTCTCTATGAATATGCACACCTCTCTCTCTCTCTCTCTCTCCCTCCTTCTGTCTCTCTTTCTCTCTCTCAGGTTCATAATGCATTTCTCTAGGTGTATCCAATGCCAACTGTGTCCAGGCTCGGAGGGGTACACAAAGGAAGGCCTTTCTCAGAATTTGTTTAATGACCGTTTTTGTCATCTATTATCTTGCAGAAAAAAGACATGGCCAGAGATAGCCCTTAACCCTCTGGGAAGAAGCTGTCTCTATGTATAAAGTCCTGGGCTATTATTCTTTGGATCTCTGATGCTATGTAGGGGCAATGGTCCTCAGCTCTCATGGAGGATGTGGGTGGCCACTCTCAGATATGATCCACTTTTGCTGCCTTTTTTCATCCTCTTCATTTATTGGCTGAGTGGCATACCTAACTTTCCCAAAGTGTGGAAATGACTATAATTTGGTGATATTTTTCTTAAGTTCATGGGGCACTTTGAAATGTTTTACAAAGTCTGGGTTAAGAATCATTTTTCTGGGGGCGCCTGGGTGGCTCAGTTGGTTGAGCGTCCTACTTCGGCTCAGGTCATGATCTCATGGTCTGTGAGTTCCAGCCCCATGTCAGGCTCTGTGCTGATGGCTCAGAGCCTGAAGCCTGTTTCAGATTCTGTGTCTCCCTCTCTCTCTGACCCTCCCCCGTTCATGCTCTGTCTCTCTCTATCTCAAAAATAAATGAACGTTAAAAAAAAATTTTTTTAAAGAATCATTTTTCTGGACATGTCTTGGTTCAGGAGATGGGAGAAATCCCTCAATTAGGAACATAATACCCTATTGCTGCTCTGATTTGTGACACAAAAATCACGTTCTTGCCTACCTGCCCCTCACCTGACCTCAGCTTCTGCTGAAGACTATTAGTTAGGATGATCCATATTCCTACCAAATTCATACATGTCTCCCCTCTAGGACAGGTAATAGGGATTCATGAAAATGTCTTGCTGTCATATTGCAGTGATGAATCAGGCCAACACTGGCCCAGGGAGGCTCTGTGTGACCCAACCTCTCAAGTGCCCAGCCAAGAACCCAGGGCACCTGGTAAGACATCATCTCTAAGTCAGCTGACACCCTGGGACCACATCACCATGAGAGTGTAGCCTGTGGGCAAGTCCCTGGGGGTTGGAAGAATCCCTTCTACCCAACTATCTCCCTCACCCTTACTTCTGCCCCATGATTGGGGAAGAGCAACATTGAGAAAGACAGGAGCTTCTGGGCTGTGCCTGCTGGTGGGGACTTCCTTTCACGGAACAGGGCTATTGTTCCTCAGCCCTAGACATACAAATATTGAAATCTTTAGTTCCTACCTTCAAGGAAGTCATTGCCTATTAGGGAAAGTGGACCCCTAGATACATAAATAATTACATACTCATGAATACATACGTATTACAGCTTAACTGAGATGTGCTGTGGTTATAGCAAAGATAAAATAAGGGTATGGAGGGAAGAGGGGCACTGGCTAGGGGAGCTGGGAAAACTGCACAGAGAGGAGAGATTTCAAAGAGGAAAAGGGATTTTTAGGGACACGAGGTGGGGGAGAGTATTACCTTCTCCAGTTAGAGGGTTAGGCAGCGCTCACTGCTGATGGTTCCTTCTTCATTCCCTATGGCAGCACAGGACACTTCTCTCCTTGCCCCCAGGGCCAGGGGTGAGGGAAGCCCTACCTTTCTCCCCCAAGAACTGTGGTGCTCTGCAAAGGTCACTCTGAGCTCTTTTCTATATGCCTAGTATTTTAGACTTTGCCCAACTATGGGATGTTGAGGAGTTTCTAAGTTTAGATGGCTACAAATCAGTTTCCAGAGGACAGGACATCTCCCATGGAGAAGAGGATGATTATTGAAGAGCTTTCATCAGGCCAGGGACACTTGGTGCAAATCCAACCCTCACCCTCCACCCTTTTTCCCTCAGAGGCTGTCCCACTTGCTGGCAGGACTGAATCTCTTAGAGCAGTGAGCTCGCTTCTATCACACACATTACGACACCCACACCCTGGTCCCACCAGCCCAGATCAGCAGCGCTGGGTCTGGAGCTGGTTTCCTGCTACCCACTAGCAGATCTGTAGCAGAGGAAGCTGCACAATCTCTCTGTCTGCAGCTTGATGCTGTCTCTCTCCACTCTGTGGCTGTGGCACTTACACGGGACTGCCATCTAGAAATCAGGGAGGCATTTGGTGACCATACATAGCCTCACTTTCATCTCTGACCACATCAGCCTCCTTGTTTGCATTTCAACCCTTTTTGACATGTGGATTCTTCCTTGGTCATGAAAGATTCTCTTGTAGAGCCAATGAAAAACTTTACTTCCAGTGAAGAGACAATAATCTACGCCTAAATGCCTCCTTAAATTCCTGGGGGAATCGAAATGCCAGTAGTGGGGTTGTTCAGCCCTCTTGGTTTCCCAGAACTCAGTTTCTCTGCACACTGGTAGGTTCTAAAAGCAAAACACTCAGGGTGACCACAGGTCTGTGTCCTGCCCCTGGGGACCTGCTACTACCTCATTTCCCTGTGTTCTGTTGACCCATTACAGCAGTTGACAGGGTCTCCCTTAGAGACACTGATGACAAACAGACAACCAGATAGACAGAGAAAAAGAAGGGAACCAGATTGAACCACACAGGCGTGCTCCATGGAGGTAGCTAGAAGGACACTGAAAAGAGCTTCCCGACATCCCAGAAGGTACTCCCAAAATTTCATCCCCATTGTCCTCTCTGGGTCCTATCCATGGGAACTTGGAGTTACGACCTTGCCTTGGAAGGCTACAGAAGAGTGCAGAAGATCTGTCCTGAGACCCTGGGGCTTCTCCAGCTTCCAACACACAAGACAGAAGGCCAAGGCCACAGCTGTGGTCTCCAGGGGGCAGGAGACACCATCCCTTCTCCTGAGACATGGGCCGGACACAGTGCTACGTTGTCAGGTCAGCAATGTGTGTCCAAACTCTCTCTGTGGGCATCAGGCTTCTTATATTCACTATTTTCTTCCACCCCAGCTTAACTTCGATTTTAATTACCAGCCTTTGTTGGTAGTGGTTGTATATATTCTCTGTGATAAAGCAGTTTGGCATCACTATTTTGTGTTACCTGCCTGGTCTTGGCCTCAGTCAATGGTTAACTTGGCATCTAGTTAGAGCAAAAAACAGAGCAAGACCCCATCTCTGTAACAAGAGATCCTCGAGCGATCACTCGCTCGATGCAGGCATTTGGCCATCTCCAATGAGGCCAATCACCAATGAGGTGACCTCCATCTCAGCCTCTGGAGAGGAGCTCTGTGAATGGGCCATTCTCACTGGTCCCACTAGAAGATAGCCTTAGCTGTCTTCTACCCACTAGAAGATAGCCTTAGCTTCTGTGGGATCAGTGACACCTCCATCACCTCCTCCAGCAACAGGTGGGGTGAGCCTGCCCGCCTTGAGAGGCACTAGAAAAGAGCTCTGTGAGGCCATCAGACATGCAAATCAACTCCAAGGAGACCTGTGCTTATTTAACCCTGGGACATGGGCCCCTGTTCCAGAGCAGCCCTGACCATTATCTACCTGTCCAGCCCTCTTGCCTTTTGGTCCAGAAACAGCAGATTCAGGGGACACTCCAAGATGAGCTTCCAGACCCAGCTCTTCTGTCTCCTGGTGATGGGCTTTCAGGGTAAGCATGTTTCCCACTGCTGATCGTGAGCTGGACCTTTAGCCTTTGACACAGAGACCATGTGCTCAAAAGGGGGTTGGGGCAATTATAGTGGGATATGTAGCATTGTTTTTATTTAACTCTTAGTAGGAAATCCAGGCACAGAGCCCCAGGCTGACAATGAGGCAGAGGCACAAACAGCTTTGAAGCTGTCCTTGGACCCCGGAAAACCAGGGAGCACCCTGTCCACGTTCCCACCCCAGGTCCACCAGCCTTTGGAGGCTCACCAGGGGTCCATTTAGGCTACAAAGGAGAGACTCATCCATCAGTCTCTCAGGGTGAGGCTCTGCCCTGTTGGTCACCTTTCATAACTTGTCCTGGGTCCCAGGACACATGGACAACAACATGAATTCTTGGACACAGGCAAAGGTGGGAAGGCCCAGGGGCACTTGATTTCCAGTTTGTGCCACATTTAAGCATAACGTGGCTCTTCTGAGCATCCACGTTTCCTCGAAGGCTTTGAGCGAAATAATACACTGCGGTGCCCGGGTGGGGTGTCATTGCAGGCAGCGGAGGGTGGCACGTCCTGACTCAGGCCCCAGAGACCCTGGCAGCGTCTCGGGACAGCTTCGTCTCCATCACCTGTAGAAGCAGCACGGAGGTAGGTACCTCCATGGCGTGGTACCAACAGAAACCCAATGAGGCTCCCAGGCTGCTCATCTTTGGGGCGTCTGCCCGGGCCGCCGGAACCCCGTCCAGGTTCCGGGGAAGTGGCTCTGGCTCGGACTTCTCCCTCACCATCCACGGAGTGGAGGCTGAGGACATCGGGATATATTACTGTCAGCAGCACTTCAGCTGGCCTCCCACGGCGACACGTCCCCACACCCAAATCCCCTGTCTGGGTCGTGGATGCCGGTTCTCGAACCAAGACACCTGCTTCCTGCAGGAGGCCACGGCGTGAGAGGTGTGACGTGCCTGTATTTGAGATTCCACACCCTGAGAGTCTCTGTCTCCTGACCTGGTGACGCCGGGGCGGGTTGAAGAGTTACTGCCTCCCACTGAAGCCAGATCTTCTTTTTTTAAATTTTTTTTAACGTTTATTTATTTTTGAGACAGAGAGAGACAGAGCATGAACGGGGGAGGGGCAGAGAGAGAGGGAGAAACAGAATCCGAAGCAGCTCCAGGCTCTGAGCCGTCAGCCCAGAGCCCGACGCGGGGCTCGAACTCACAGACCGCGAGATCGTGACCTGAGTTGAAGTCGGACGCTTAACCGACTGAGCCACCTAGGTGCCCCTGAAGCCAGATCTTCTTAGAGGGAAACGTGGAAGGGGACAGAGCCAAGCAGTGATCCGGCGCAAAGCTTTCGATGGATTTGCTTATTACTGTTCTGTTGTCGATTTCAGAACAGAGCACCCCAAAGCTTAACGGCTTAAAAGAACGGCAATTCATTATCTCTCGTGATTCTGTGGGTTGGCTGGGTGGTTTCTCTGCTGGCTTGCCGGGGCTCACTCAGGCAGCGGCAGGCAGCTGGCAGGTCAGCTGGGCGGAAAGACCCAAACTGCTCTCCCCTCATATCTGCCAGCTGGTGCTGTTGTCAGGTGGGGAGCCTCAGGTCTCCTTTTAGTCACACACAAGGGGAGGTGTGGTTAGAGACCTCCAGCTCCCCCGTGCAGGCTCTAAAGGGTTGAATAGACTATAGAAATTTATAAAGTAATAATAATGCTACTTTTATTATCACCATCCACTAGCAACTGTGACACCTCAGACATCCTGCATCTCTGTTATGCCACTGGATGCACAGGACAGCCCCCCACAGTAAAGAAGTTCAGGGTCTGCAAGGTTAACGGTGCCCACGTTGAGAAACCTTGTTTCACGGGTTACTATTTGCATTGACAGCTATCCCAACATACTTTTAGTTAATATTCTCCCATTTGACATACACGAGACTTACAAGCCTATACTGTCATTACCCCCAGGCCAATCTTTGTGCTAATTTTGTCATGCATTTTACTTTTACATAGGTTTTGAAGCTCACAGTATATTCCTTGTGGTGTTGCTTTCAATGGGCAATTGTCTTTAAGGAAACCGCAAAGCAAAAGACAGGTCTTTGATATTTACCTATCATGTCGTTTGTGTTTCTATCTGGTGAAATTTATCTTTTGCCAGAACTTTCCTTTGCATTTCTGTGATGCAGGTCCGATGGTGACACGTTGTCTGTTTCGTTTTCATCTTTAAATGGCTTTATTTTACTTTTATTTTTTAAGGATATATTTACTAGAAGTAGCATTCTAAATTGACATATTTTTCCTTCGGTGCTTGAAGATGCTGTCCCACGGTCAGCTACGCATCTTTTCCTGATAAGAAGTGTGCAGTCCTTTTTCTTGCTCTCCAATACTTTTTTTGTTTTTCCTGCCTGGATTCTTTCAAGGTTTTCTCCTTATGACCAGTTTTCAGCAGTTCGACGAGGATGTGCCTAAGTGCGATTTTCTTTGTGTTCATCCTGTTTGCGGGTTGTTGAGCTTCTTGGATCTGTGGGGTGACATTTTTCATCTGCTTTGGAAAATGTTCAGTCATCCTTCAGCTCATAATTCAGTTTTTAAAAGTTTTTTTTTTACATGTTTAGTTTTGAGAGAGAGAGAGAGAGAGAGAAAGAGAGAGAGACAGAGCAGGAGTGGGAGAAGAGCAGAGAGAGAGGGAGACACAGAATTCAATGCAGGCTCCGGGCTCCGAGCTGTCAGCACAGAGCCGATGCGGGGCTGGAACCCATGAACCACAAGTTCATGACCTGAGCTGAAGTCGGATACCCAACCGACTGGGCCACCCAGGTGCCCTTCAGCTCGTGGACCGTTGAGGGTTGGCTGGCTGTAGGCTGCTCGAGAATAGCTTCATCTTTGGCAGCTGGACTCTTTTCTACATGGTCTCTAATCTTCTAGCAGCCCAATGAGGATCTGTTCACAGGGAAGTTGCAGGGGCCAAGAAACTGAGGAAGAATTTATGCAAGGTCTCTTGAGGCCTGAGCAAGTCACAGGCAAGGGCTGAGGATCTAGCCTCTGTCTCCTGAGGGATAGAGCTGCACAGGGCTGTGGCCACAGGAAGGGAAATCACTGGGTGGAAGAATCCTGGAGGGGCCACAGCAGACAGCACAGCACCCACACTGCAGCGGGAGGGGCCAGATTCACTCTGCTGGGAACATGGTGGTTTCAATCTGGGGAACACTGGAGACACTTGGGTCATGTTGACTCTCCGGGGCTGGAGGGAACACCACGCTGACCAAGTTTCCAGCCTCTGCGTGCATGACTCCAGGAGAAAAACTCGCCACCAGCTGCAGACCAGTGACTTTAGCTTAACAAACCACAAAAACGAGGAGAGGCTCCTAAGTTTTTCGTTTACAAAGTGATTGATCAATGTTCTGGAACCCTCGGCTGCTTCTGTAAAATTTGTGGATTCTGTGGGTAAACAGCAACTCGGAAGCCTTTGTGATACTGGAGAAGATTTTGTCAAACGTATAACTTGCTTTCACAAGTTTGCATCTGTGAACATAAACCTAATGCACTCAAGCTTGTCACCCAGGGAGGCCTTGTGGTTCTAGCTATTTCCTCTTAGGCAAGGGGACTGCTTTGTTTGTCAAGAGCTGCTGAGCAGAAAAGTTGGCTGAGCTCATAGTAGAGGTGATTCACTCTCTCCTCGATAAAATAATAATATACACCCTTAAGAGTAATTACTGTGTAAGATAGTGGGCATGTAGGCTCCTTCCTTCCTTATTTCTTTCCTTCTTTTGTGTGTTTTTTTTTCCCTTTGTACATCTATTCTGATGACATTATTTTGGATGTTTAGAGCCTCTCAGAACAACTTGAATTGTGAGATTTTATAATTTACGTATCCAATTTTATGCACAATTTTGCTAAGTTTGTAATTAGAAATTGTACCTTAGATGCATCAATTAATTTTTATGTGAATTTTTGAACCAGTTCATTCCTATTAAACCAAAAGCATGTGTTATACGTTTATTAAACATACAGACTATATTTTTAAATTAAGAATGTTATACGTTATAAATTTGCACAAGGATTTCCAAGTAACAGCAGATAAGCATGGGAGTCAAGGACTCCTTTTTTTCCTGTAGGACTAGAATAAGAAAGGGGCGCCTGGGTGGCTCAGTCGGTCAAGCGTCCGGCTTCGGCTCAGGTCATGATCTCACAGTCCGTGAGTTCAAGCCCCGCGTCGGGCTCTGTGCTGACAGCTCAGAGCCTGGAGCTTGCTTCGGATTCTGTGTCTCCCTCTCTCTCTGCCCCTCCCCTGCTCATGCTCTGCCTCTCTCTGTCTCAAAAATAAATAAAAACATTTAAAAAAATTAAAAAAAAAGCATAAGAAAAACCACTTTGTGCCTTGAATGCCTGCCATCATTAGGAGGAAAGTGACAGGATGAAGGAAGCAATTAAAGGGCATCATAAGACTTTAAATAAGAGAACTTATTTCAAAGATACAAAATCTGTACTAATGATATGAACAGCAAAAGAGAGATGGAGTTGGAATTTTCCTGGGAAAACAAATGCACACATAGAATTTCCAAGTAGGTTGGTTTTAGTCCTGGGTGTTGTAGGGTTACTCACTGGGCAGTCTGAGGGGCAAAGGTCAAGGAAGCCGCTTCCAGAGTTCCTCGAATCAAGCGATTCCGGAATCATGGAAAATCTGCTACGAATAATTTCAGTAGCAGCTCAAAGAAGACGAGTCCTGAGAGATCTCAGAAGCCATGATAAACCTCAAGAATTACAGGAAGCTCATCTGTGGGCTGCACACACTTTGGCCCACAACACCGGTAGGAGGGTAAGGGTTTCCTGCGCTATTCCAGTTTTTAGATCTTATACAAGCACCTTTTATTAACCAAACAAAATCTGGGGCCAAGGAGAAAGGGATTCTGGAAAGTGGTGTCCATGAGAATGTAGAAGGGCAAAGCAG
The DNA here is from genome assembly GCF_046562875.1 of Panthera onca. Taxonomy (NCBI): domain Eukaryota; kingdom Metazoa; phylum Chordata; class Mammalia; order Carnivora; family Felidae; genus Panthera; species Panthera onca. The sequence continues at coordinate 38,403,074 of NC_138341.1, forward strand.
TGATGCTAAGCAGACACATAAGCAATCTGGTCCACTTCTTTGTACTCCAACATCCAAAACACTTGTATGCCCATGTTTATGTTTCCAATTAAAGTCCAATGGCATTGTGCGTCTACCTGATACGATGCAGCGATCCCAGGCAAACTCCAGACATGTTCTCCTTCTTCCCCAGAAGGGGATGCTTATTTGTTTTCCAGTTTAGCCACAATCACTTTTACCTTAAGTCATGTGAAGAATGAATTTACCACAAATACACTTTCTTTAAAAAGTAAGGAAAGAGAAGGCGATAGAGCCATCAAGTGCCTAGCTAGTACCCCCCCAGGCCCTGAAGCCACAGTGGGAGTTCAGGAATCAGTACTGATCTCTTCCTTTGTCTTGCTGGGCAATTACCTGGAACCGAAAACCCATTTAATTCTTGGTAAGGGGAATTCCATGTAGCGGAGCCCGTGCATCACCTCCATCCTTGCCGCCATGGCCACTTAATGCCCGAGCTCAACGAATAAACGCTGGGGTGTCTGCATAACAGGCTAACCGACCCCCTCCGAGTTGGTCATCTCATCTGCCTGATAACTGAGAGCTCCCCGTGCAGGGCATGTGTTGTCACGAGCACTTGCGTAGGACACAAATACCCTTACAGCAAGTGCCTGGTCCAGAGATCCATTCATAAAACTCTGCTTTGGAGCTTCTCGTCACCAACCTCCCAGGCTTGTTTTATCCAATCTTCTGACCATGTGACCACACTTTTAATCACTGCCGCTGAGTGAGCGAAGACTCTGCTTCAGTTCACCTCTACGAGAGGTAAAGCGGACTGGAGAAGCCAACTCTGAGTCCTGCCCACTAGATGAAGCTCTTCCTGCATGCTTTCCCCCAACTGTTCTTAAAGTAGTCTGCAAGGCTACAAAACTCTACGTTTGATCTGAATTTAGGCACATCTTGCGTAAAACCGGACTGCATAAAAATTCAGTGTATACTGGGCCTGAATTATTATTATTTTCTATGGTCACCTGTCTAAAGAGAATCCACGTAAGGGTTAGAATGAAAGAAGGGGAACAATTCCACAAGTGTAGGTCCCATGGGAGCTTGAAGAACTCACCAGCCCTGGGGACTGCCTCAAGGCCTACCTAGCCTGTATATCCCACTTCTACCTGATGACAGGATACTGCGTGCATACATTACGGCTTGTTGGTAGGTTACCACTCAATTCGTAAGGACAGCTCAGGTCACGTGGCTACTGCAGGATCTATATACAACGTGTCGTCTCTACCAGGGCTTAACAGCAAGCCAGGAGCCCATCTCAAAAAGGGAATTGTTATCTGTGAAGAGATCAGAGCACTATTCTAATACCCTCGAGGTCCATACTGTGCTTCTCCTGTTGGGGCTCTCTGAAGCCTCCAAATGCTCTCTCCCCGTCTGCCACAGGCACTTTAAGCGTCACTGTGCTGCTGGGTCATAAAGTCCTCTGCCCGAAGCCCTCACTGCAGAGTGCCCTTCCCTTCTGGGTCTCACTCAAAACAGGCAACCTTACATTTTCCTAAATAAATGAGTATATATTGGCTTCAGATCTAAAGAGGACTTCGTGCCGTGGAATCTGTTTCTTAGTTACTGAAAATATGTTTTATTTTTTAAGTCTATTTATTTTTTTTAAGTAATCTCTACACCCAACACGGGGCTCGAACTCACGACCCCGAGATCAAGTCACATGCTCTTCCAACTGAGCCAGTCAGGCACCTCTGAAAATGTGCTTTCATCTTGGAGGCAATTTTTTTGACATTCCCCAGACCACTCAACTTCTAGAAACTTCTCCGCAACCAGGACCGTGGAGGAAGTTCGGTGGATTTGCCTTGCACTTCTGTATTCAACCACCAAATACATGGTTTCAAGCTAATTCTGGATTTTTAATCGTGCCAGCCCTGATAATGATTTCTTAAAATTGAAAAAAAAGATTTGCCAATACTTTTTCAAAATGGTTCTTATACTTCCTTCCTCACCTTCTCTTCTCAAGACTCGAATTATTCATGTAACAGACTGCTTGAAGGTGTCGCACAGTTCGCCGATGCTCTCTCTGTTCATGTTTTTTTCAAGTATTTTTTTTTCATAATAGCACATCTTAGACAATTTCTAATGCTAAGGTTGCTAATCTTTTTTGCTGAAATATCAAATCTTGTGGCTTGCATCTGTCTGACAGACTTGGGTCTCGCTTTTAAGGTTTGTTCGGCGGGACCGGAAGAACATTTTGTCCAGGGGTAATTTGCCCCACTACCAAGACAGTACTTCCTGAGTACTCAGCCGGATGCCCTGTGATCGTGAGGTTTCCTACTCTCACTGGTGCGCACAATAACTCTTTCTGGCCCTGTGTGAGCTCTGACAAATTTTCCTTGTAATACCTTTTTATGTTTATTTATTTATTGTCGACAGAGAGAGAGAGTGAGAGAGAAAATACAATTGGTGGAGGGTTGAGAGAGAGGGGAGAGAGAATCCTAGGCAGTCTCCACACTGTCAGCACAGAGCCTGACGCGGGGCTCGAAGCCACGAACTGTGACACCATGACCTGAGCTGAAATCAAGAGTCAGACGCTTAACCTACCGAGCCACCCAGGCTCCACCCACCGCTCCGTAACACTTTCAGGCAGTTTTTCCTCCAGCCTCAGCAGGTTCTTGACATGCATGTGTTGATCAATACACTCTTGAATATTGAGCGGAACAATCTGTAGACATCCTAGGTTCTCTCTCTATGCTGATAATTTATCACTCCAAGGAAATCAGGGAATCAGAGCAAAGAGGAGGACTCTCTGTCCTAAAAAATATGTAAGCACCAAATGTAAAGACCTTGTAGAATTTCTTTGGATTTCTGGGCTTTTGTCCCACTCAGCAGACCAAGTCTTAGATGGAGAGGTAACAGGAAAAGCGGGTCACAGAACCCGAAGACAGCAAAGCAAATACTCTCATCACAGGTTAGTAGACTGATTCTGTCCCCTGGCCCTCGGGGATAGACATGTTCTCTGCAGACAAACTTGTGCTGCCCTGGTCTGGCCTGGGACTCCTGGGGGACACCGCACCGGGGTGCTGCAATTGTAAAAAGCCAGTCCTGCAGCTAAGCCCAGCCCTGACAGAGCAAAGAGGATTACAACAATATTTATCTCGTGATAATTTCTCAGAATCCTATTAATTCTTAATTTCTAGAATAAATACACTTACGTAGGCAACAACTTCTGGCTGCCCCACCTGGTAGTAGAAGTTTTTTTTCACACTTAGGCAGCTTTTCACTTGTGCTGCCTGGTGGGACAGAGCACTCAGAATGGATGAGGACACACGGCTTAGCTGGAGATGACACGTTAGCAACGGCAGATGCTCAATAGCTGGGCACTTACACACCATGACACCCACACTTCTTTATTCCTCTTCTCCCACATCGCGTGGCTGGATGGTAGTTTCTTGTGCCAAGAATATCAGGACGTTAGAGCAAAGAAGAATCTCCGTGGCCTAAATAACATCCGCAGGCACCAAATAAAAGGGGCCTGTACAAGTTCTTAGAGTGTCTGGGATTGTGTAATATCTGACAGATGCAGTCCTAGAGAGACAGTAAGAAAAATGTGTTACGAGTCTTAAAGAGACCCAGAGGACTCTACAGTCACAGGACAGCAGACGGATTCTGCCCTTTGGCCCTCCAGGGAGAAACACCTGCTCTGGAGGCAAATTTATGCTGCTCTGGTGGAACCTGGACACTGGGGGTTTTATTGCACCTGTACCATTTTTGAGATAACCCAGCCCTGTGGCTGTGCCCAGTTATGCTCTATCCCCCGCTCATTTGCATGTTCCTAGGGCACGGCCCACTTCCCTGAACGCTGATTAATGGGCCGGTCACACCCTGTGCAGGACCCAGTCCCGGTCAGGACACAGCACGGACATGAAGGCCCCCGCTCAGCTCCTGGGCCTCCTGCTGCTCTGGCTCCCAGGTAAGGAAGGAGAACACTGGGAAATTACTCAGCCAGCGCGCCCCGTACTGCCTGGCCCGCCAGCCGCGTCCTCTTATGACACGATTCATCGTGTGGGTCTTTGTTTCTCTGTGCCCCATCTCAGGAGCCAGCTGCGAAATCCAGATGACCCAGTCTCCATCCTCACTGTCTGCATCTCCAGGAGACAGAGTCACTATCACCTGCCGGGCGAGTCAGAACGTTAACACGTGGTTAGCCTGGTATCAGCAGAAGCCGGGGAAAGTTCCTAAGCTTCTGATCTATCGTGCATCCACGTTGCAAACTGGGGTCCCCTCGCGGTTCAGCGGCAGTGGGTCTGGGACAGATTTCACCCTCACCATCAGCAGCCTGGAGCCTGAAGACACTGCCACTTACTACTGCCAGCAAAGTAACAATCTCCCTCGCACAGTGTTACAGACCAGAACATAAACCACCAGGGACGCAGATGTGAGAGGCCGGGCTGCCCCCGCGGCTCCTCCTGTGCCTGCATCTGCTCAGAGAGTTTGTCAGACGCAGCCCCACTCTGGGGGGGTCACTGGGAGGTTTGGGAGAAGGGCAGGGAGGCGCCTCGCGCCCCTGACTGCCCTTCCCCCTCCTCAGTCCAGCGGCACAGACACGACAATGTCTCTTCCGATGTAATCCAGACGGAGATGTGGGCAATGGCATCCATCAGGGTTCACACAGCAGAAGAGAAGCCACTCTAGATTTCCAAGCAGGAATTTTTTTGATTGACTTTAAGTTGCAAAGAAATTCTGTGTTCACAGCAAAATTTAGCAGAAAGTAAAGAGATCTCCCGAATGTTCCCTGCTCACACACATGCACATGCAGAGCCTACCCTACTGTCAACATCCCCCACCAGAGTAGTGCATTTGTTATCGTCGACGAGCCTACATGGACACATCATTATCACCCAAAGTCCATAGTTTACATCGGCATTTACTCTTGGGGTTGTGCACTCTGTGGGTTTGGACAAATTCATAATAACATTAGCCGCCATTTTCGCATCGTATGAAATAGTATCCTTGCCCCCCAGATTCCTCTATGCTCCACCTATTATCCCGCCATCCCCACCCTAGCCCCTGGCAACCACAGATCTTTCTACCGTCTTCACAGCTTCACCTTTTTCAGAATGTCATATAGATGGAATCATATAGCACGTAATCTTTTCATATGGGCTTCTTTCACTTTGTAATATGCATTTAAGATTCCTCCATCTCTTTTCATGACTTGTGAGTTCATTTCTTTTTAGTTTTGAATATTATTCTATTGTCTGGATGTGCCACAGTTTGCTTATTCATTCACTTACTGAAAGACATCTGTTTTGTTCCCACCACCCGCCCCCCCCCCCCCCCCCCCCCAGTTTTTGGCAATTATGAATAAGGTGAGTATAAACATCTGTGTGCAGGTCTTGTGTGGACATCATTTTCAATGCTTTTGAGTAAATACTAAGAAACACAGCTGCTGGACGATATGGTAAGAGGGGGTTTCGTTTTGTGAGAAACTGCCAGACTGTCTTCCAAAGGAGCTGTGCCATTGTGCATTCCTGTCACCAATGAATGAGGCTTCCTGCTGCTCACATCGGTGTCAGCATTGGATGTTGTCGGTGTTCCTGATTTGGGCCATCCCAAGAGGTGTGCATCTCATCGTTGCCTGAATTTGCATTTCTCTGCAGACATGAGAAATATGAAGTATCTTCTCATATGCTTATTTGTCATCCGTATACCTTGTTTGGGGAGGTACCCATGAAGGTCTTTGCCCCATGTTTTAATCCCATTGTTTGTTTTCTTCTTGTTGAATTTAAAGAGCTCTTTGTATATTTTGGTAACAGTTCTTTATCAGAGAGATCTTTTGCAAAATTTTCTCTTGCGGTTTCTTGTTAGGAATTGTTGTAATACAGGGAATTAGAGTTTAACTACAGTTGTTGTTTTTTTTAATGGACTGGGAGTAGGGTAGGCAGAAGAGCAAATACGAGATTCGAGAGAGTGCCTGGTGCTCCCCCCGAGAAACCAGAACACATCACCACTGAAGGCTGAAGGTACAGGCTGCTTAACCATATGTGTGGTCCTCAAGCCTGTCTGGGAAGCCCCGGGGTAGATGTGCTGATGCTCTAGCCTCTGCAGCTCCTCCCCAGGTGGTTCTCCAGCCCTGACCTTGTCAACTCTGCCAGCAGGTGCTGACGGATAGCATCAAATCCTCCTCTTCTGAACTCCAAATCTCAGTGAGGGTGCCTTGTTGAGCACCTACCTCTACATGGAGCTATGGAGAAAAAAAGGGGGAGATGTGTTTCCAGAAGTGATGGGTGGCTGACAGCAGGCAGCCCAGGATGGTCGCTAATTCCCAGCTGTCAGAGCTCTTCCGGCTGGAGGATAGACCCAGAATACACTTGAATGTTCTCCCAGGTATTAGCGGTACATCTGGGATCATAGCATGAAACTTTATTGAGTTATATGGTAAACAGAAAATGAGGAAATTACATTCATTATATATACACATATATGTATATAAATTACACATATAGCAAACGTTTGGCAAATAAATGGAAAACGTTTTTGACACACACACAAAACACTAAACATTAATGAAGCATTCTTTGTCCTTATCATGAAAATAACTTGCTCCTCAATATTTCCCCAGAAGCCTTCATCATCATCATCGTCATCATCTGTATCACTGAGAACTTCTTATAAATACAAAATTGCAGGTCACCTGAGACCTCGAGACGGAAACCTGCATTTTAACAAGTTACCAGGTGATCTATAGAAGGTGTAAGAAGCTGTTTTAGAGACTGTTTGCTTCAGCTTAAAGAATTTTTTTTTTCCACTGAAGCCATTGAAGACAATTTCTACTTACAGCTGTACGTGGAAACCACACTCAGCTCTGTTTTCCAATTAACAGAAAACTAGACTTGAAAACATTTTTACGATGGTAGAGCCTAAAACACATATTTATCTGTCAATGGCATGATCAAACACTTTGCTTTTACTTACTTTAATTTTATTTCCAGTATAGTTAGCATAAGGTGATTCACCAGTTGCACCCATCACCCAGTGCTCCTCACAAGTGCACTCCTTACTCCCCATCACCTATTTTGCCCATCCCCCAACCCGCCTTCCCTCTGGTGGCCACCAGTTTGTCGTCTATAGTTAAGAGTCTGTTTCTTGGTTTGGCTCTCTCTTTCTTTTTTCTTCTTTACTCATTTATTTTGTATGTTAAATTCCATATATGAGTGAGATCATATGGGATTTGTCTTCCTCCGACTGACTTATTTCACTTAGCATTATACTCTCTTATCTTCATTCATGTCATTGCAAATGGCAAGACTTCGTTCTTCTTTATGGCTTAATAATACTCCTTTGTGTGTGTATATATATATATATCACATCTTCCTTAACCATTTATCAGCCAAAAGACACTTGGGCTGCTTCCATAAGTTGGCTATTGTAAATAATGCTGCTGTAAACATAGAGGTACATGCATCTTTTTGAATTACTGTTTTTTGGGTTTTGGGGGTAAATACCCGGTAGTGCAATTATTAGATAGTAGGGTTCTACTTTTGACTTTTTTGAGGAATACTCTGAAAACTTAATGGATTAAAGTTGTTAGAAACTTGAGGAATTACAAAGGCAAGAGAATATAAATTTTATGCACCAGTATTGGAGACAAATCGACTTAAATTCCTTTGTGCAGCTTGATTTGGAGATTTTGTTCACTCCTGAAGCTTGCCATTAGAGTGTTTTACCCAGAGTAGTCACTACCTTCCTGTCCTGGTCCCAGATGAAGTGCTCTCCATAGGATAGAAAGCATCTCAGTGACATATAGTAGAACCACCCAGCTGAGCCCTGCCTGGATCATCCACACCATTGTTAATATGAACATTTGTGAATATGAAGACTAATGCTTAGTATTGTCTGCCATTGGGTTGTGAGGGGTTTGTTAACAATCGTTATTGTGCAAAAGCTGACAAATATAGTATTTATACACCTGCACATTTATGTAGATGCATTTTTTATTTTTTATTTTTATTTTTTTCAATATATGAAATTTATTGTCAAATTGGTTTCCATATAACACCCAGTGCTCATCCCAAAAGGTGCCCTCCTCAATACCCATCACCCACCCTCCCCTCCCTCCCACCCCCCATCAACCCTCAGTTTGTTCTCAGTTTTTAAGAGTCTCTTATGCTTTGGCTCCCTCCCACTCTAACCTTTTTTTTTTTTTCCTTACTCTCCCGCATGGGTTTCTGTAAAGTTTCTCAGGATCCACACAAGAGTGAAACCATATGGAATCTGTCTTTCTCTGTATGGCTTATTTCACTTAGCATCACGCTCTCCAGTTCCATCCACGTTGCTACAGAGGGCCATATTTCATTCTTTCTCATTGCCACGTAGTACTCCATTGTGTATATAAACCACAATTTCTTTATCCATTCATCAGTTGATGGACATTTCGGCTCTTTCCATAATTTGGCTATTGTTGAGAGTGCTGCTATAAACATTGGGGTACAAGTGCCCCTATGCGTAGATGCATTTTTTAAAATTGGCACCTTCAGTGTGAGTGTTTAGCAATCCATTCATAATGATACTAGGAAGAAATTAAAACAAAATAATATTTGAATAAAAGTTAAAAACCTAAGTTTTTAATAAAAGTTAAAAACCTTATTTATGGCAAATATGCATATATGTGTATCTATATACATACAAATGTATATATACATATTAGTTATATTCTAGGCAGTGCATAATTAAATATACATGTATTTATGTTATGTGACTATTATACATGTATATATATGGTGATATAACTATAAATACATGTTTATTTTTTTCCAGATATAATTATGTGTTTAATGGTTACTGAACCCCTTCCAAATGAAAAATGTACTAAATTTGACTAAATTCTCACAAAAGCAAATTTCCCATAACCACACACACACACACACTCACTGCTTTCATACAGAATAAGATTAAAAAATTGATTAATTCATTTGTTCATTCTCAAGTATTTATCAATGGATCACTATGTGTCTGGCATTGGGAAAATATTACCAAAAATCAAACCAAAACAAAACACACAAAAAAGAAGGAAGGAAAGAAATGACATGATCCCAGAAGAGAGTTCTCTAATATAATAATGGACACTCAAGACATCAAAAAAAGCTTTTAGTAAACAGAGAAAATACACTCAAAAGAATTGATCATCAAGCTTCAGTATCAAACCACACAGAAAACGTATTTACAATACATGCCTATGGGCAGAAAAGCTGACTGACATTAAGAAAAAAATATCTACCATACGAATAATAGATACAAAGAAGAAAGGAAATAATAATGAGATCAATGAAATGGAAAATTAAATATATGTTTAAAAATATACAAATACACATGTCTGATCACACTGATAATAGTTATAAAATGTTTGATGAAATTTAACAATTCATTACTAATTTTTAGTTTTTTTATTAAAAAATTTTTTTTAGCGTTTTATTTATTTTTGAAAGACAAAGAAAGAGCGCAAGCAGGGGAAGGGAAGAAAGAGAGGGAGACAGAATCTGAAGCAGGCTCCAGGCTCTGAGCTGTCAGCACAGAGCCTGACGTGGGGCTTGAACCCACAAACTGCGAGATCATGACCTGAGCCGAAGTCGGACGCTTAACCACCTGAGCCACCCAGGCGCCCCTCATTACCAATTTTTAATTAAGAAATGTCTTAGTAAACTAGGAATAAAAAGAATCAGAATAGAAGGCTATCATATAACTTTTCATACAAACTGGTTTATTTGTAAGAGCAAAACGTGGGTGCTATTAAATATTAAAGATCACATTAGGACTGTGTCAGAGCAAAAGAGAAGTTATAGGTGCTCTAAGGCATGATAATTTGATGAGCAAAAACTGATGAGAATGAGAAACAGTAAAAATAGAAAAAAATTTTAACCAAAAGACATTAACCTCTAAAATAAAGAATAAAACCATGGAAATAGAATCCAATAATGTATGAGCCTTCTCTACTGCATAGTACCTTAAGAGCCATTGCATGGATTTGACCTATGAACATATGCTCTCCTGTTGTCCATATCTCACCAATATTTGTTCTATAAGTAGCATACCAAGATAGAGCTGATATTTCACACCCATCCCTAAAAAATGAGAACTCATGGAATTCTATAGGAAAAAAAGTACATTTTCATACAAAAATTTAAGACTTAGAGGGTCATCCAATTCTTTTATTTTCTTGATTTTAGAAGGTGTAGCCTCTAATCTAATTACAAAATTTAGAGCCATGAGGACAAATAGGGGCCAGAGAAATTAGAGATGCTTTCTTCTTACAAACACGCTGGAGGAGCTCCTCTGGGACTGGATGTGAATCCTGCGTCCGATGAGAACCCCCAGTTGGCACTGGGCCCTACAGGGGCCCTGGTTCTGCGGCTGCAGCCAGACCCGCCCAACCCCTCACTGATTTGCATGTTTCCCCCAGAGAATCCACATTTCTGCTCTTCAGGATCCCCATAAATAGGCTGCTCAGTGAGTCGGGGCAAAAAAAGAACCTGAGGCAGGCCCTGGATTGAACATGGGGGTCCTGACCCAGCTCCTCTGCCTCCTGCTGGCCTGCCTCCCAGGTGAGGAGGGCGGCGCAGGGGACATCCCCGAGATGGTGGCCGTTCTCTCCTCCTGACTGGGGGGTCTCCCCAGGGCTCCGTGGATCTCTGACCCGGGATCTCCCCTCCCCGCGGAGACCCAGGTGCTCTCAGCTTAGGAGACCAGGACGCCAGAACCTTCTGGGAGGGAATGGAGTGGGATCTCGTAAACAACCGTGACTTTGTGTTTTGTTTCCTTGCCAGCTGCCGGCGGGACCGCTGAGTTGACTCAGTCTCCCACCCATCTCTCTGTGTCCCTGAGAGACAGCGTGTCCATCATCTGCAGGGCCAACGAGAGCGTTAGTGATTACTTAAGCTGGTATCAGCAGAAACCAGGCCAGCCTCCCAAGCTTATCATCTATGATGCCGATAACCTAGAGTCTGGAGTCTCAGACCGCTTCTCTGGGATTCAGTCTGGCACAGAATTCATCCTCAAAATCAGCACAGTCGAGGCTGATGACACCGCCGCTTATTACTGCCAGCACGATTATGCGCTTCCTCCCACGGTGCTGCAGCCCCGAGCATAAACCCTCCTCCCGGGCTGGGGCTGCTCCTGCGGCGACGGTTGTCAGGTGGTCGGGGTTCCAGCAGCTGCACTGTGCCCTGCGGTCTGTTGGTTGGGGCAGGGCGTGCTCTGGGGAAGGGCTTGCGGGGCTCAAGGGTGATGGCCTGCAAGGGACTTTGTCCTTCCAGAGTTTTCCTTTGGACCAACATAAAACAATGAATTCATTGAATTTTATCAAGGAGGCTTCTGGGTCAGGCTTACAAAAGAATTTATCTACAGCATGGTCTTTGAATCTCTTCTCTGAGAAACTCTCCGAGAGGTTTTGTTTTGTTTTACTTTGAGACAGAGAACTAGGCTGAAAAAGGAGCCCATAACCAGGACAATACTCCTAATACGTTTAACAATAACAACAGTAATAAAGCAGGAATACGACTGACAGTAAACAGCGACAGTAACTAGTCCTCCATTGACGTTTGCCGAAGTCTTGAAGATCTGCTATGCATTCAACGATGCACTAAGGCCTTACCCTTCTCGAGTAATCAGTCGCACAATAATCCTCTAGAGATGAGAAATCAGAGGTTCTCGGAGCTCAGGTTGCTCAAAATACCAGTGCTTGTAGGGAAGAAGAAAGGGAAAAAATTCTAATTTTCAGACTCCGTAAGTCCTACTCAGTAATTCATTCATTCATTTAAAAAGTAGGTAATATTATGGGCATCTGGCTGCCTCTGTCAGTTAAGCGTCTGACTTCAGCTCAGGTCACGATCTCACAGTTCATGGATTTAAGCCTCGAGTCGGGCTCTGTGCTGGCAGCACAGAGCCTGCTTGGGATCTATGTCTCCCTCGCTGTCTGCCCTTCCCCTGCTTGCTCTGTCTCACTCAAAATAAATAAATAAAACATTAAAAGAAATAAAAAGTAGATAATATTAAGTGCAGTAAAGTGAACTAACTGTATATCAGGTGAATTCAAAGTATACACCTGGATAAAGATAAACATGTGCATATCCTCCTCTAACTGCTACCCAGTCCAGAGACCCGTGTTTCCAGCATCCCAAAGACCTCCTCGTGCTCCTTCCGTCTTTTCCAGACTCCATCCCCACCACGCCCGCCCGACCCCCAACCGCCACCACTGTTCTCTTTCCTCTGGTCTTAAACTTCACATAAATAAAATCACGCACTGTGTACTTTTTGGCAGCTGGCTTTCTTTGGCTATATGTTTTTGAACTTCGCTTTTGTGGTTGGTATGGCCATAATCTGTCCCCTTTTGCTGCGGAAAAGTTCTCTAGCATGTGAACGCATCACGATTTGCTTTAAACGTATGTGTCCTTCTAGATTTGAGACTGTTGTTGATAAAGATTTTAGGAACATTTTTGAAACGTCTTTTGTGAACTCACGCACTCACTTCCCTTGGGTACATTCCTCAGAATTGCAAGCAGGGCGTTGCGTGAGCTCGGCTGCCAGTTGCTGTCTATGCTCCAGCAGCTGTGAATGAAAGTCCCAGTTGCTGTAATCTTTGCAATACTTGGTGTAGTCATACTTTTTACTATAATCATATTGGTAGATCTTTAGGTGGTATTGTGGTTAAAACGTACATTTGCTTGATGATTAATGATGTTGAGTAACTTCTCATATGTTTGTCATTAGTTATTTGGATATCTGGGGAAATATCTGTTCAAAACACTATATATATATATATATATATATATGTATATGTATATATATATATATATTTATAAATATATATTTATCTATATAAATATAAATATAAATATATATTTATATATATATATTTTGTTACATATTCTGAAAATGGATCTTTTACCAAAAATATGCACTGGGAAACCTTCCCCCATTTTTAAGAATGTCCGTTAACTCTCTTAATGATATATTTGAAAGTAAGTTTCTAATCTTGATGAGGTCTAATTTATCAGTCTTTTTCTCCCTTAATTTTGCATGTGTATGTGTGTGCTCCATTTAATAAATATTTGCCTTACTTTTAGAGCCTAAAGATATCCTCCTGTGCTTTGTTCTAGAAGCTTCATTATTTTAGCTCTCACGTGTAGATGATAATGCTCCAGGAGTTCATAGTTTTGCCAGATGTAAGGTGGGACAAGGTTTTTATTTCTACTGTCCATTTAATCGCATTTCCACGTCCAATTGCTCCTCGTTATTTATTGGAAAAGAAAAACAGCGTATCATCCACTCCATTGTGTGGCAAATGGCCACCTCAGAATCATTTGTCATTTAATGTGAATATAATTTCTTTTACAAAAACCTTTCTTGCACAGCAGCTTGAAAAAAGAACCAAGGTCTGAAAAAAAAAAAAAAACTCATTGAAACCAAAGAGACTAGAAATGAGCTAGAAAACAGAAGAATGCTTACTTCAGTTGATAGGAAAATTCAAGGGCAGGAAAACCCAGACTACCGTGGGAGAGTCAGAATGATAGCTACCGTGTTGGGAGTAGTTGCTGGGAAAGTTCATGAATGAGGTTTCTGGAGGATTTGAAATCTTCAGTATTTTCATCCAGTTGGTGACCTACATGTAAACCTTAGTCATTGGTGCCCTGAAAATGTTTGCCCTTTTTTTCTGTACGTGTTTCATCTCAATCAAAATGAAAAAGGACAAACCCAGAGCCTTTCAAACAAACATAAAAAAAAAAGCAAAAATCACTCAATATTTGTGGAAACTCAACCCCGTTAAAATATAAATATGACTCAGAAAGTTCTGAACGACCAGAAAACTGGTTGAGAAAATAGAAGGGGACACTGAACTGTGTGCCTTTACCCCTGAGGCACCACAGAGTTTATCTCTATTGATTTTCCTCGAACTATGGAGACATTTTATCTTACTTGGCTCACAGGAGAGCCTCCCAACCCCTTCTGGTTCTCTCCACACTGCTGCACCCACAGGGGATGTGCACGCTGTTCTCTAGGAAGGCGCTTCCCTTGCAAGTCTGAGATAAAAGGTCAGCTCTCGTTTTGCTTTGACTTATCAGGACTCATCAGTTCAGTTTCTCAAAAGGACACTCCCTGCTCAGTTCCTGGGGCAGCTGATGCTCTGGATCGCTGGCAAGGACAGAGGGCTGATGACAAAGGAACAGGGGTTGGGACGGTGAATTCTGGGGACAGAGGTACGTATCAGGTGGATTTATCGACATGTTAGATGCATACATCTTGCTCCCTAGGATGGGTCATGTGATGTTTACATTCATGAGCCTGAGGAAAATTCCAGAAGGAACAAGGACCTGTGTTCTGATGAAGACTGTAACACAGAAGGAGAGGGATGGCACAGGTGACTTACACTCTCCTTTGAAGAGGCCCCTTTGTATGCTGCAAATCTCGGGTTCTTTTTGAGATTGGATATTTTAGGGGTTTTAATCAAAACTTTAAAAATGGTTTAGCCTGAAATAGGTAACAAAAGCAAAGTTCTAAAAATGACTCATAACGTTTGTACGTAACCTTGCATTTCTCTCTTCTTACTTTAGGATCCAGTGGGGATATTGTGATGACGCAGACCCCTCTGTCCCTGCCCGTCACCCCTGGACAGCCGGCCTCAATCTCCTGCAGGGCCAGTCAGAGCCTCCTGCACAGTAACCAATATACCTGTTTAAGTTGGTTCCTGCAGAAGCCAGGCCAGTCTCCAGGGTGCCTGATCTATAGGGTTTCCTCTTGGGTCCCCGACAGGTTCACTGGAAGCAGGTCAGGGACAGATTTCACACCCTTACAGAGCAGAGGCCGAGGATGCCAGAGTTTATTACAGCCTGCAAACTCTACAAACTCCTCCCATAGCTCTGCCCACAAACCTCCCCTCTCTGGGTCAGGCAGCTGCCTGCCCCGTGGTGATAGTTTGGGGAAACAAGTGGGCAGATTATTGTCTTACTCTGTTCAGTTAGTCTCTGGGTGAGCTGGGATCGGCAGAGGGTTTCACACTTACAGACCAAAAGCCGTCATCTCCGGCACACGATTTTTCCCCTTATTCTTATGGATCAGTGGTGTATTTCTAAAGAATTCTTACGGTTTCTTTTCCCAAAAAAATAGACTCCTATAAGGCAGATGGATAATAAAGTCTTGATGATCCAGAAAAATCAGGCACGTAGATATACATTTCTTCCAGTGTTTTGAGAGAACGTGAGCACTCTGAGCATAAACACATTCATGGAGCCTTCCCAGAGCTCCCTGTACCCAGCATGCCTTCTCACGGATTTTACCTTTGGTGGGTAACAATGTGCAATTATCTGTCCAAAGTGATCAGCTTGGGTCACAGGTGACTCGGGGCTCAGCAATCCACTCCAGACCATCTGCCGCTGGGGGAGCTCCCCTGCTGGGGGGGGTTGACCTCACTCAAGGGCAAACTCTCCCCTTTAAGCAGAAAGAGGAAAATTCCCTTGGATCCAGGACGTGAACAGGTCTCCGTGTCTCTAATCTCATCCAGAGCAGCGTGGGCTTGGCTGTTTGGCGTGACAAAGGCTAGAGGACACAGTGCACACAATGTGTATGAGTATCACAGTATCACTCCATCCTCTAAAGGGTGACTGCAGGATATCAGACTCAGACCCCAACGAGACCGTCTCCCCATGTCACACAGCCACACACCGGCTTCCAGCCTTAGGGACCTGAAACCAACAGCATTGAAAGCAGAGACACTGCTTTCATCGTTCAGCGACGATGGTCAGGATTAGAGATTCCCAGAGGCTGATGCTCAGCTGGATTTCATGTTCCTTGTTCTTTCAGCCTGCACATGCTCTTATCGTTTCCAGGTGCTGTGAAGGGACTGGTGTTGGCTGCTGGTTGGTTTTGCTGTCCGGGCCACAGGACACATGGTTAGTCTGTGAGAAACAGACATTCTTTTTTAGATTTAGGACTCTCGAACTTTCTGTCTACAAATAGTACAGGAACATTTCCTAGCCATTCCCCCAGCAAGAGATAATCCAAAAATATTTTACATTTTATATTTTATATTTTACATTTTAGGATAACAGATTATGACATGAAACAACCAATAAGAATTGGAGATCTTTATGACTGGAAGTTTGGATCTCTTGACCACCTTCATCTAATTCTCTTATCCCCTAATCCCTGCCTCTAGCAACCACAAATCTGATCTCGCTTTTTTTTTTTAAGTTTATTTTTGTTTTTGTTTCCTTCTTTGTTTTAGAATCCACTCATAAGTGAGAACACACACTATTTGTCTTTCTCTGTCTGATTTATTTCACTTAGCGTAATGTCCTCAAGGTCAATTCATGTTGTCACAAATGGCAGGACTCCCTCCTTTTTTTTTTTTTTTAAAACGTTTATTCCTTTTTGAGAGAGACAGAGCGTGAGCAGGGGAGGGGCAGAGAGAGAGGGTGACAGACTCAGAAGCAGGCTCCAGGCTCTGAACTGTTAGCCCAGAGCCCAAAGCGGGGCTTGAGCTCGTCAACCGCGAGATCATGACCTGAGCCGACGCTGGACACTTAACCAACTCACTTAACCAACTGAGCCACCCAGATACCCCGGGACTTCCTCTTTTTTAATGGCTGAATAATATTCCATTGTACGTATACACCACATTTTCTTTATCCATCAGTCCATCAATGGACACTTAGGTTGTTTCCACATCTGGGCTATTGTAAATAATGCTGCAGTGAACATGGGGGTGCAGATATCTTATTGACATACTGCTTTTATTTCCTCCAAATATATACCTAGAAGTGGAATAGCTGGGTCGTAAGGGTAGTTCTATTTTTATATTTTTGAGGATCCTCCACACTGTTTTCCATAGTGGCTACACCAATTTGCAATCCCATCAATCATGCACAAGGACTTCTTCTTCTCCACATCTTTGCCAGGATTAGTTATCTCTTGTCTTTTGATGACAGCCCTTCTAATAAGCCTGGGATCATATCTGGTTGTGGTTTTGATTTGCATTTCCCGGGTGATTAGTGATATTGAACGCCTTTTCATGTATCTTTCATGTATCGTGTTGGCCATTTGTGTGTCTTTGAGAAAAACGTCTACTAAGGTTCTTTGCCCATTTTAAAATTAGATTATTTGTGTTTTTCTGCTACTTAGTTGCATGAGTTCTTTATATGTTTTGGATTAACCCCTGATCAGATATATGTTCTCCTGTTCTGTAGGTTGCCTTTTCATTTTGTGAATCATTTCTTTTGCTACAGAGAAGCCTTTGTTTGATGTGGTCTTGCTTGCTTATTTTTTATTATGTTGTTTGTGCTTTAGGTATCATGTCCAAAAACTCATTCCAAGAACCATGTCAAGGAGCTTTTCTCTGTTTTTTTTTCCCCCTAGGAGTTTATGGTTTTAGGTCTTATAGTTAAGTCTTTAATCATTTTGAGCTTCCAGTAATAAGGTAAATAAATTGTGGGGATATAATGTACAACATGATAACCTTAGTTACAGTCACTATATGGCATATTTGAAAGTTGCTAAGACTGGGACACCTGGGTAGCTCAGTCAGTCAAGTGTCCGACTCTTGATTTCAGCTCAGGTCACGATCTCAGGATTGTGAGATAGAGACCTGAGTTGGCTCTGGGCTGACAGCATGGAACCTGCTTGGGATTCTCTCTCTCCCTCTCTCTGTCCCTCCCCCACTCACGTGCAGGCGCTCTCTCTCTCTCTCTCTCTCTCTCTCTCAAAATAAATAAATAAACACTAAAAATAAAGAGGGGCACCTAGGTGGCCCAGTCGGTTAAGCATCTGACTCTTGGTTTTGGGTCAGGTCATGATCTCACGGTTTGTGAGTTCGAGCCCCCTGTTGGGCTCTGCACTGACAGCATGGAGCCTGCTTGGGAATCTCTCCCTCTCTCTCTCTCTCTCTCTCTCTGTCCTTCCCTGGTTTGCTCTCTCTCCTTCCCTCTCTCTCTCAAAAAATAAAAATATTTTTAAAAAGTTGCTAGAACAGTAATTTCTAAAAGTTTTCATCATAAGGAAAGAAACATGTTTTTCTTTGTTTTTGTTTTTGTTTTTGTTTTTTGTGGCTTTTTTTTGTTTGTTTGTTTGTTTGAATCTCTATGAGATGATGGAGTTAACTAGACTTACTGTGGTGATCATTTCACACTATACATAAGTCAAGTCATCATGCTGTATACCTAAAGCTTATACAGTGCCTGGATGTCATTTCTAGTTCAATAGAACTGAAAGAAACAAAGAATTTGGAAAACTTTAAAGGTTTTATGCTAATTTCACAGAAATAACATTATTCCCTAATTCATACATCTTAAAGACTTTTGTAAAAAGGAGTTTCTGAAAATTGGACCTGTAATAAAAGCAAACAAGATAAGATTCTCACTACCACTCATTTCCCCCTAATCTATGTTTTCATACTGGATCGTGGGCACATCTTTTCCTAGGGTTGCCATGACAAAGTATCACATACTTGGTGACTTCAAACAACAGAAATGTACTCTCTCACAGGCCTAGAGGCTTCAAGTCTGAAATCAAGGTGCTGGCCAGACCCTGCCATCTCTGAAACCTGTAGAAGCTGATCCTCCCTTGCTTCTTCACAGCCCTGGTGGCCCCAGGCATTCCCTGATTTGGGGCAGCAAAAATCCAACCTCTATCTCTGTCTTCATGTGGTCTCTTCTCTCTGTATCTCTGTGCCTTTTTGTTACCTTCTTCTCCTCCTTTTTTTTTTTTTTTAGGTTTATTTATTTATTTTGAGGGAGAAAGGGTGCATGCGAGCAGAGGAGGGGCAGAAAGAGAAGGAGAAAGAGAATCCCAAGCAGGCTTCATGCTATCAGCACAGAACCCAACTCAGGGCTCAATCTCACAACCATGGGATCATGACCTGAGCCGAAATCAAGAGTCTGATGCTTAACTGGCTGAGCCACCCAGGTGCCCCTCTCCTCCTTTTCTTATAAGGCAACAGTAGGCACTAAGTGTAGGCCACCCAAAATGTGCCACTTAGGCATATTGATTATTTTAAGTAAGTTACTTGAAGGACAGCCTATGTAAGAAGGACACCTAGACCCTCTTCTGTTTCCCTGAAAGCAGGAAATAAATATCTCATGTGAAATGTATCCTCCCTGGACCAGGAGACTCCTTATCATCAGATACAGGAAATTTCTAACTGAGAGGGCTGTATAAACAACCTTTGTTACTTTTTCCTAAGTTACTACCACTGCCCAAGTCTTGTTTAGAATTCCTTACTAATCAAAGTTCTCAAAGTTCACTTTTCTTTGTCCTGTCAATTCCTCATAGATTTGTTGTTTCTTTGTCTAAGGGGTATGAAAACTGTGTGTCTTTTTTTCTTAGGCCTTTCTTAGGGCCTCAGTTTCATTATTGGGCCTCTGTGCACACGTAACAAAAGTTTTCCCCTGCTTTTCCCCATTTTTGTGCTTACTGTGTTTTTCTCTTGTAAATCTGTGCCACGTAAGTTTCTTAGTCCAGCTAGAAGAACCTTGAGCAGAGGAAAGGCTCTTCCTCTCCTCTGCCACCGATCATATTCATTGAGGGCCCAACGTACTATAGTATGACCACATCCAAATTAATTCTATCTGCAACGCTTTTTTTTTTCCAAATAACGTCACATTCTGAAGTAGTAAGGGGCTAAAACTTCAACATAATTTTTGAGGGGACACAATGCAACCAATAATAGTGTATAAAAAGTTTTTAATTTCATACATTTAAAAATAGTCCAAGAAAACTAGCTTTATGATTTTCAATAGAGACCACGCTATGTTTCTTTGTTACTTTTTTTTCTTCAGCTGCTTATCTTTCTTTCACTGGTAAGATTCATGAAGAGATCTGGAATTTTTAGGATGGCAGCCTGTTACTTAGCAATAGAAACACAAGTATTGGTACCATCAGAGGCCAGGAGCAAGACCCAAAATTGTTTCGTTGAGCATAAGAAATGACCAGGTCCAAGAAACAAACAAACAAACAAAAAAAAAAAAAAAAAAAAAAAAAAACCTCAAAATGGAATAAAATAAAAGGGTAATAATCTTTTAACTAGTGGATTATGGAACATGTGTAATTCTACATCTAACTCTTCACCATGATTTA
This sequence comes from Panthera onca, assembly GCF_046562875.1. Taxonomy (NCBI): domain Eukaryota; kingdom Metazoa; phylum Chordata; class Mammalia; order Carnivora; family Felidae; genus Panthera; species Panthera onca. The sequence goes on from NC_138341.1 coordinate 38,423,174, forward strand.
TCTGAGCAAATGAGATTGCTACCATAGAGTTCAGAGTTAATGATCAACACAATTGTTACTCCATTATCTTTTTCAGCACTGTGTTAAAATCTTACTCTTGTAGATTTCCCAGAAGATATTGTCAGCCTAAGTAATGAGGTAAAAACTGAGGCAAGCTTAAATGACCAGAAATTGAGTTTTTTCTGGAAGAACGGGGAAATCACAATTTGGACCAAGCTACTGGTGAGTCTGCTGAGGGTTTGGGGTAAGCTGTATTTATGGGCAAGAAATGGAAGAAGGGGTAAGGCCATCTACAGTCCCAGCAGTGAATTCATTGGCTTGAGGATGGGGAGAAATTCTTGGTGGATGTTCACTGGTCAGCAGATAAATCTGGATCTTCTGTAAATCAGGCATTTAATGAAAATCTGTCTCTCGGTTCTCAATTTCCATTCTTCTGAAGGCCCATATGTGAGATTCTCCATTTCATATCCCCGGTTCTATATTAAATTGAAATCCTTTCACAATGTTCAGACCAAATATTCTTGTGGAATCTTACCTAGATTAGTATTTGTTAATTTGTTTCCTTGGTCAGTTCAGTCTGACTCTGGATTTAAATTACCCAAACTATAATAAGATGGCCAAATGGAGTTTTTCAACTGCTCCAGAATTTAGTTTGCAGGACAAACGCAATTTGACACAGGCACTGTTTATCAGGAACTGTTCAATTCAACGTGATCTGTTGACACATGAAGAAAAAAAATGGGTTATTTCCCTGTTTGCGAAGGGTGGTGGGATAGATTGACATCCCAGAGCAGCTCTGACCCAGCACCCTAATCCATAGGGATCATATTTAAATGAGAACCCAGGAATGGATCAGTGCCCTGAGATATTAAAATAATGGAGGTAGTCATTGCTCTTCTCAAATATGGGATCTCCTATTGAATTGTACAATCATAGCTATGGCTTCCCCACATACAAGCCAGGTGAGAGCCTAAGGTTCTCCCACAGAGCTAACAAGAACTTCGAATATCCTGATAGGGCTTTGCTCTGTTTGATGGAAAAGAGCATGAAAAGAGGTTTTCTGGTTTTCTATCCAGGAAAAAATAATATAAAATCATGCCTTTTTTATTAGGTCCCATCATTCCAAGGGAATTATTTCCTTAAGAACTCTTTGATTGGCCTACTATGTGTATATGCGTGTGTGTGTGTGTGTGTGTGTGTGTGTGTGTGTATACCACATTGTAACAACTAGTTTCTAGGAATTTCATATTCATAGCCAGAGACATGAATTTTTCACCCTTACTATTCTCTGTACTGGGCTATAGGCTGTCTCTACAACAGACACATTATTTTTTCCCTGTCTACTTCTTTCGACCTGGGTGCTCTATAAAATTCAATTCACTGAGTCCGAGGGCAAGACCATTTATGCCATGTGATTCTAACATTCTTAAACAATTAGCCTACAAGAGTAGATACCAGAAAATTCTCAAACTAGCTCAACTCCATGTTGCTATTGGGGAAAAATTCTAATGAGCAGTACTTGTGGGGTGGGAGCTGTCTCCTTAACTAGATTAGGTGGAAGAACGGGAGCGAGATGGCCATTCGTCTCAGGAGACTGATCGTGGACACACATGTGTGCATTTCAGGGTCTCTGATTCCTTCTCAAGGGGCAGAGCCCTGTGTGCTGTATCCTTACAATACATTCACACTTGCAGAGTGAGATTCGTCTTTCCATTACTGCAGGTAGTATGGACTTTAGCTTTGTATTTTCTTCCAAATGCAGAAGACCTTTTATTTCACTTGCTTGAAGGTAGGCTCCTCCCACCCTCTCCTTAGCTCTTTGCACACTGCTGTACCCACCAAGGGATTTGCATATTGTCCCCTAAGGAGGACCTTCCCCTTAAAGTCTAGATAAAAGGTCAGCTTGAATCTGGCTTTGACTTGTCAGGACTCATAGGTTCAACTTCTCAAAATGAGGTTCCCCGCTCAGCTCCTGGGGCTGCTAGTGCTTTGGTTCCCTGGTAAGGACAGAGGGGGAAAGAAAAAGGAGAACCAGGTGGGGAGGGTGAGCTACAGGGGTACCACTGTCTCCAGGTGTATTCTTTGTGCATGTCTGACATGTGTGACTTGTCCTCCAGGGTGGGGCAGGTGACATTTAGATCTGTGAGTGAGGAAGTTTCCAGAAGGAACAAGGGCTTGTGCTCTAGTGAGGACTGTGACACAGAAGGTGGGGATGGTGTCAGCGATGGTTAGAGACCTCTCTCCTCTTCATCTTCATAGATCTCAGGTTCCTTATTGTGATGGGACATTTTTGGTGGATGCTGGACATCGCAAGTACTGGGAGTAAAACAAAGTAGTATTTTAGCTAAAGTAAATGAGAAGGAAATAATGAAAGTTGCAAAGAATATTTGTATGTAACTTAGCACTTCTCTCTCCTTAATTTAGGATCCAGTGGGGATGTCACGATGACCCAGACCCCTCTGTCCCCGCCTGTCGCCCCTGGATAGCCGGCCTCAATCTCCTGAAGGGCCAGTCAGAGCCTCCTGCCCAGCAATGGAGACTCCTACTTAAGTTGGTACCTGCAGAAGCCAGGCCAGTCTCCACAGCGCCCAATCTATCAGGTTTCCAACCGGGCCTCTGGGGTCCCAGACAGGGTCAGTGGCAGCGGGTCAGGGACAGATTTCACACTCAAAATCAACAGAGAGGAGGCTGAGGATGTGGGAGTTTATTACTGCTTGCAAGATATACAACTTCCTCTCACAGTGATTCAGCCTTGAAGATAAACCTCTGCCTGAGCGGGTCCAGCTGCCCGAGCATGTGGCTTCTCTGGGGAACACACAGGACGTTCTCTGAGTCTGTGAAAAAGGAAGGTGCTGGAGAACCCGAGGAACGGCTTGCAGCTGGATATCGGGCTCCACATGTCAAGGGCCCGTCAGCTGCACAGGCTGGCAGGCAGAACCAGCAGGGAAAAGGAGGGTCCTGTCCCGTGAGGGACCGGTTACGGTGACAGAGCTAATGACAGCTCCGCCTGGTCCTCCGTGTCGTGCCCGTGTTTGTCAAATACACGTAGCCAGTGTAGTAATGAGACAAGTGACACAGATGTGTGGCCAAAAAAGTTAATACCTTTTGGAAATGAATAGTGTGGGATGTATTTTTCACAGGACCATATTTGTTAATCTTGGTATTTTCTCACTTTCTCCTTTTCCTACTTCTCTACTACGTATACTTTCCCCTCCGTTAATATGTACAAGAGAGCAATCTACACAAGCTGCCCTCACAGAGAGAATGGGTGAGAAAGATTAGCAAACATGTTTAATTCTGCTCAATCCAAGGACCTTTGCAAATTTTTAGTAAATATAAGATTTCGATGCCAAGTGTCTTTGATTTGCCTCCACCACATTTGCCTCCATTTCAAAAGTGGACTTCAAACTAAACAGAGAAAAGTAATGATGGAGGCAAAAGTTGCATTTCTACACCACAGGAAAATCCAGAATATATGAGGTATTCCTTTCTCTCCTCAATAGTAAGGATGTTAAGTATACTGAACCTAGACATTGCTTTAGATATGATGAATTTGGAATCTATTGCTGTGAAAAAGATTTTAAATAATAAATAAGTGCATTTTTTTCACATGACATTGTCATGGGTTGAACATGACCCTGAACAGTATGTTTTTTGGAAATGTACACAAAATTCATGCTTTGAATAGATCCCCTTCAAAAGAGTGCCTCAAAGGGACACGTGCCATAATTACTAGTCATGCCCTTATGGCATCACATACCTGATAAAAGCAAGAGTGATTAAATTCACAAAATACACAACTTTGTAGGTAAGAAATAAAGTGTGTTGGGGATGATCGCCTATTCTAAGATAATGAATATCATGACAAGTGCAATTCAGTCTGATGTGTCAATTCTGATAGTTTTGATAGTGTGTGGAAAATGTCTATAGAAATCAAGTAACCAGGAGCCCACAGATCATGGGACTTTGGAATATTGATGAATGCATGATTGAGATGGACAGAGATTATGCAAAGCACTGGGAGGAAACGCAGTGAGAGCAGGAAGACCAGGCTTCAGCAATGCCACAGTCATCTTACTCCGCATGATTCATAGCAACTTGTGATCTGGGTGTTCTACTTTGATGTCAGACTGTAGAGAAAGCCAAACTCACTCCGAGTGTTGAGATAGTTAAAAGAATCCACATGATGCCCTAATCCCACAGGTGCTATACTCAAAACAATAGTGAGAAATAAATTACCGCCCCCCCAACTGAAAGAGGCCACAAAAAGAATCAGAAGACAATCTAATTGGCTGTTCCAAAGAAATCCCAAAATACTCATGGTTGAATGTGGCAAGATGACTCTGTCTCTAATGAAACAGTCCCAAGGTGGGCAGGCTAATTTGGTAACGTAAGCGGCTCTGCTCCATTAGGTCATTTGGGTTTTCCCAAACTGGTCAATGTGTGTAGTGATTAGTGACCCTGATTTTTATTTCACTCCTTAGCCTCAAAACCTATTCATTCCTTTTCTTTATTACATGTATATATATTTTTATTTTGAAGTAATCTCTACATCCAACATAGGGCTCGAATTTACCCAACATAGGGCTGAGGTCACGAATCGTATGAGCTACTGACTGATCCAGTCAGAAGCCCCAAACCTATTCATTCTTAGGCTGATGGTCACTATTTCAAAATACATGTCTTGAGAGGCTAAGAGAAAACTTACCAGGTGTACTCACAACTGCAAAGAAAAGATCTCCCCCCACCGCCGTTCCGGAAACCAGCCAAGGCGTGCCCGGTTGTAGTCTGACATAAAGGCGGGAACCAATCGAGTTCTGCTGAGCGTTCAAATTTAAATGTTAACCAACAACAGCTCTGTAACCTCTAAAAAAGGGTCCCTAACTTGTTTGTGAGGGGCTATAAAAGAAGCTGTAGGATCCTTACTCGGGGCCTCTTAGCGTCACCAGCAACGAGTGCGCAGAGGACCGGGTTCGAAACTGCAATAAACGATCCTTGCTGCTTGGTTTTGACTCTGGACTCTGGTGGTTTGTTTTCGGGGGGTCTTTCGAATCGGGGCATATCAATCTCACGATAGCACATCTCAAAGGACAGTCTTTGAAGTCTATAGGATTTAATACCCAAGCAAGCCTCTTTGTGCATTGTCGTAGACAGTGTGATTGACGGAGGCCACAGTCCTGTGTCTATTGTTACTCGATCTTCATCACAAAATGGGTTCCCTTCCCAACCAACTCTCTCCCGTGAACTCTTGGATGTTGATAGCAGCTGAGCCTCAGTGGACAGGGAGGGCTTCACTGTATCTGGAATACAACGAATCCCGGGAATGATGCATGACACTCTCTCGAGGGGAACTGGTATGAAGTGTAAAATTACCAAGTGGTTGGTAGTGTTAGTCCCTGGGTTTGAGAGCTCAGATACCCAGAGGTGACAATAATTAGCTCTACACCAGTAGAGATGGCGGTGGTGGGCTCATGCCTTTGGGCCTGTGCATAGCCTCCACCCGTGTCACCATGGCTATGTCTCTCCTGAACAGAATGAGCAAGAACTCTGGAGCTTGAGACAAAGGTTGAGGCCTGTTCATCTGCTCAGAGGTATAAGCTTGTGTTTGTTTGTTTGTTTGTTTGTTTGTTTGTTTGTTTGTTTTAGGTCTTATCTGTGGTGGATTCTCTGCTGAATTTTGCTATGACATGAAGTCCTAATGACCGTACATCCACGATCTTTTTTCCAGATCTCATAATTGGTGACCTTCTGATTTTCTCTTCCTAGGCCCTTCATTAAACAGTCACCCAGGAATCCATATCAACCTTTATCTCAAGCCAGTTCTCTATCCAGACTAAGTTCTCTGTGTGTGTTTGTGGTAGACAGAGGCATAAAGACAAGAATGCTTAGTAATGGAGGATTCCTGGCGTGGTAATCATGCTGCCTTCGGCTAGGGAAAAACCAAACACTTGGAAGAATTCACGAATTCTACTCTTTTCCTGTCAACATCTCTCTTGTCATACCCTCAGGGCCAAAGCAGCCACATGTTCTCCTTTATTTTTCTCACCTCCAAGCACCTTAAAATAGAATTGTATGCAAGAAAAGTCAGCTACAACATAGAGAGTAGGGATTCCCTGGGTCTCCTCAACCCCAACCTGGGTTTTAGGTTTCCTTCCTTGTTTAGGTGTTTTTGAAAAGGAGGTGCTGTCTCATCCAGCTGGGTTGTCACCTGAGGGTGCACTTTGAGGATTTACAAAGAAATAGGATGCAGGACAATGGCTCTGGATTCCCAGCAAAGAGGCCAGAGTGAGTCCTGAGAGGCTGTGTATGTGGAAAACAAGAACTTGGCCCTCAGACCTAGGGCCACAGCCTTGGAAGCCTGAGGGTGAGGACTTCTTATCAAAGAGCCACAGGGGTCTGAGTTGGGGTCTTATCAGGATACCCGATTTTATCATGACCATCACAGCCTGTCATACATTTGGGGACCCACCTTCAACAATGCATCCATTAGGCCCCCAAAACAAGGACTCTCAGGTGCCTTGGTTGAGGTGGGATGGACCTCACTGGATGAAGCAGGTTCGCGGTGGGAGCCTGTGGGTGAAACACCATAGTCCCCATTCAGAAGGCTCATAGTCACCCGAAGTAGGAAACAAGTTTCTCCTAATTGTACTGATGGCTCTTACACTTGAGGGCCCCTCACTTACTGACAGAGGTTCTCCTCTGGAGTTATTGACGTCCAGCATCTGGAGTGGGTCTGTGCAATCCAGCTAGAAATGTATCATGGAGAGAAGACTCTTCCTTTCCCTCCAGGAACAGCTTCATTTTCTGTCTGGTCCTTATCAAGGATAAGAAATTCCTTTCATGACAGCTCTGATTTCTCACCTACAATTCCAGTCCCCTCTCAGGTCAGAAGCTATTCCCAGGAATCCTTCCCTGGGAGCCTTTTGCTCTCATCTCCCTCCCCATCTCGTCTCCAGCACCTCCAGCCCATCTTTCCTAAAGTCAGGAAACATGGACTCCGCTAGGAAGTGGTCCTCTGAGTTTCTAGGTCACTGAATCCTCATGTTTCCCCAGTTCTGTGATGTCAGGAACATATGAAACCTGCATTTTACCTCTTTTCTGTTTTATTTTGTAACTTTTGCAATGGTTGGGACTCTAAAGTGTTCAACATTTAACCTAGGAATGAAGATTCCTTTCATTTTTTTAATCTAAAAATTGTTTTGGGGGCTCCTGGGTGGCTCAGTTAGTTAAGCGGCCGACTTTGGCTCAGGTCATAGTCTTACGGTTCTCGAGTTCAAGTGCGTCATCTGGATCTGAGCCTAGAGCCTGCTTCAGATTCTGTGTCTCCCATTCTCTTTTTGCCCCTCCCCCCCCCTCTGTGTTTCTCTCTCTCTCTCAAAAATAAATAAACATTTAAAAAATTTAAAAGTTGTTTTGGAGATTACAACCTTGGTACTATTTTGTCATAAAAAGAGATTTTTACAAAAAACATGTACTGTTTTCATGTATCATAGTCATTACCTATGATTGAATATGATACTAATGTAATAATATTTGTATAGAAAATGTATACTTTGGCTGGATACCATTTATTTAAATGCTCTAAAATTATTTCTGAACTAATACTGGCATGTCATTTACATATCATAGTACAAAAAAAGGAAACCAGTGTTTGGATAGCAAGGATAATACAGACTTATTTATGTTACAGAAATAAATCATATTAGACATTATTTCCCTTTTCAAAATGTCGATTCCATAACGAGTGCAATAAAAATGTATTGTTAACCGAAAAAAAAGGAAAGCAAGAAAGAAAGAAAAAAAGAAAAGAACGAAAGAAAAGAGGAATGCTTTACGTTAATGAGTTTATAACACATATAAAGAACGACAAGAGGGACGCCTGGGTGGCTCAGTCCGTTAAGTGTCCAACTCTGGATTTCAGCTCGGTCACGATCTCATGGTTTGTGAGTTCAAGCCCCACGTTGGTCTCGGCGCTGAATTGAGAAGCCTGGCCATGGAGGCTTTGAGGAGAAGACCACAGAGGCCTCTGACACAACCACCGGGTCCTCTTCTGTGTAAACAGGGGCCAGGCCATCACAGGACAGCCTCCCAGAGCCTCTTCCTCCCTCCTCACATACAGAGTTCATGCCCCACAGACCCTCCCGGGAATGGCCTGCCTGGTCTTCCTGAGAGTCCGCTACCTGCTTTCACCCGGTCCTTACCCCAACGGAACACTAGGGGGCGGCCAAGTCAAGGGTTCAACTCACACAGTTCTTCCTGGTGTAGGTCCTGGTCCAAAGTTGTTTTGTATTTTCCTATCACATCGAAGGTTATTGCTGTGAGGGTGTTTATTCAAAGTAAGCCTCTCATATCTCTCTCATTGTCTCTCATTCTCTCCCTGTCTCTCTTTCTCTGTAAATGTTAACTGGAGACAAATTTGGTAACGGCTGGTGCATGATCTTTCTTTTGTCCTTCATGTTCTGTTGTTGAACTGCTGTTGGGACCAGTACTACAAGGATAGTTGGAAACAAGGATACTGGCGGGAATGTTAAAACCTTGGAGTTAAGGCAAAAACAAAGGCTGTTGCTCTCGTCTGCCCAGGCTCATCCTCAGGGTTGTCAGTGACTAGCAAATATTTGCTTTATTTTTTCCTGAAAATCAGTAGATTTCTCCCGTTTATTTTGCCTTAAGTAAATCATCTTGGAACAGAATTACCATTATACTAGATTAATATACACCCTCATAACTGGTTTCAAATTCCATCCAGGCCTGCTGGATTTCCAGAATATGAGAGAGCCACTGTCTGGGTTGAGGATGTTCCCAATTTCCTAGTCTAAGAGTGTGAGATGCGAGGAAGCTGTGTCCCAGTGAGTGCCTGACAATTGTCATAGCCTTGAACTTGTTGTTCAACTTTGAGATTTCATCCTGTGTCTGCTCCAGGCAGTTCAGAATTTAGTTATATCATAACATTTTATTTTGCTAGTGATCCTTATTCTCAGCTGGGGATACTGGTGATGTAGAGGAGTCAACGCACACATTTCTGGAAGCATCGACCCCGACCCCGTCATGACAGGTGATACTTCCAACAGCATTTGCCCTTGGGGTTATCCTTGGCTCCAGGTCAACAAGAGACTGAGGACATGTGAAGTTCACACTGAGAGGCTGCTGCTCTCCTAAGGCAGAAAATCACCATTTTCATTCACTAATTAAAATTCGCAATGACCCTTTGTTTGCAAATGTCACGTCTGAGGAACTGGGCGCTAAAACTTTAACCCTACTTTAAGGCGGGTAGAAGACACAATTCAACCAATAAGATTGTGTAGAAACAATCCACACAACTTTTGAAAATAGTCCTACAAAACTAGCTTTACAATTTCTAAAGAGTCTTTTGTTTTTCTTTCTTTCTTTCTTTCTTTCTTTCTTTCTTTCTTTCTTCCCTTCAGCTGTTAATGTTCTGACTGCTTTCATTGGCATATTTCGTAGGAGGCTGCCATTGTCAGGATACAGACAATAATACTGGTAATACGTATTTGTATAGATATCGTCAGGAGCCAGAAGGAACACCTAGAATGACTTTGCTTATAATCATAAGAAATGACCCGGCCAAGGCAGCTCCAAATCTGAGCTAAGGTAGTACAATGAATGGTGAACAATATTGTAAGTAGTGAAATACAAGGCATGTATGGTTCCACATCTACTCCACACGCTTACTTTTCTCTGCAACCAGGATTCTTGCCCCGAGTTCAGAGCTGAAAGCTCCACAGAATTGTGGCTCAGTTGTGTTCTCAGCTTGTTTTAACATATGATTCCTGAAGATTTCCCGGAAGATATTCAGGCCAAACACCCCTGAAGAATCTTACATAATACCGTCAGGTTAATCTGTTGTCCCGATCGACTAAGGCTGAGTTTGCGATTAATATTCAACATAGAATAACATGGCAAATGTGTCTTTTTCAATTGGTCCAGAATTTGGTTTGCAGGGAAAAGCAATGTGACACGAGCACTATTGTTCAGGAGCTGTTCATTTCAACGCCATCTGTGTCGGGCTGACGCAAGAAGTAAAATCACATCATTTTCCTATTTAATAAGGCTGGTGTGGTAGACGGACGCCCCAGGGCACCTCTGACCCAGCACCCTATTCCCGAATGATCCGATTTAGACAGAAGCTCAGGAAGTTGTCAGTGATAGGCTGAGGCTCCGTGAATAAAATACTGGATATAGTCATTGCCTTTCTCACACATGTAATCTCCCTTTGAATTGTAGACTCATGATGTTGGATCCCCAACCTTTAGGGCAGGTGAGACCACAGGGTCCCACACAAAGCTAAGGAAACTGGGATGTCCTCATAGGACCTGGTTCTGCTTGATGAAAAGGCATCAAAGGGTACCATTCAAATACAATTATTGTAAAATCATTTCTTTTTCTTTATTTCCCATTATCTCAAGGGATTTTTGTCTCTGAGAAATCCTTGGAATAATTCTATCCAACTATCTAGATGTGTGTGTGGAGTGAGAAAATAAGATAGACTAGACACCGTATTGTAAAAATTGCTTTCCCAGAATTTCATGTTTTCACATTCATAGCCAGAGATATAATATTCTTTTACCTTTTCCTCTTGTCTCACACTGGGCTATTAACTCTCCCTACAAGAGACCCATCATTATGTCCCTGTCAAATTCATTTGTTGTTTGCACATTTGGGAAATTCAATTGCCAGGTTTCAGGAAAAGACCATTTCTACACCTGATTCTTCCATTCTCAACACTTCACCTGATGACAGCAGCTACCAGACAATCTGGAAAGAGCTCAGCTCCAAACTGCTATTGGGAGAAGTGCTGATGACCATACTCATGGGGCGGGAGCCGCTTCCTTATCCAGACCAGGTGGAAGAATGTGAGCAGATGTCCATTCACCTCCCAGAGATGGACCCAGGGCACACATGTCTTCTCCCATCTCCGTGCTTTCTCTAGTGCAGGCACAGTGAGCGCTGTGTCCCTGCCGTGATTCACCCTTTCACGTGGGATTATGTTCCCACTCCAGCAAGTTGCATGGACTTGACTTTATAGGTTTTCTCCCAAACACAGAAAACCTTATATAGCACTTTGCTTAAAGGGAGGCCCCTCCCACAACCTTCCAGCCCTGTCTGCACTGTTACACCCACAAGGGGATTTGCATGTTGTCCCCTCTGGAGGACTTTTCCCTTAAAGTCTAGATAAAAGGTCAGCTTGAATCCTGCTTTGACTTGTCAGGACTCATCAAGCCAACATCTCAAAATGAGGTTCCCTGCTCAGCTCCTGGGGCTGCTAGTGCTTTGGTTCCCTGGTAAGGACAGAAGGGATGAGAAAGAAGAACCGGGTGGGGAGGGTGAGCTCTGGGGGCACCACTGTCTCTGGGTGTTTACTGTGCACATGTCAGACATGTGTGACCTGTCCCCCAAGGTGGGGCAGGTGAGGTTTAGATCTGGGAGAGTGCGGAAGATTCCAGAAGGAACAAGGGCTTGTGCTCTAGTGAGGACTGTGCCACAGAAGGTGGGGATGGTGTCAGCGATGGTTAGAGAACTTTCTCCACTTCACAGATCTCAGGTTCATTATTGTAATTATGCATTTGTGGTGCCTGCTGGAAGTCACAAGTAATGGGAGAAAAACAAAGTAGTTTTTTAGCTAAAATAAATGAGATGGAAACAATGAAACTTGCTAAAAATATTTGTATGTAACTTGGCACCTCTCTCTCTGTTCCTCAGGATCCGGTGCGGATGTCGTGATGACACAGACCCCTCTGTCCCTGCCCGTCACCCCTGGAGAGCCGGCCTCAATCTCCTGCAGGGCCAGTCAGAGCCTCCTGCACAGTAATGGAAACACCTATTTACATTGGTACCTGCAGAAGCCAGGCCAGTCTCCACGGCTCCTGATCTATAAGGTTTCCAACCGGGCCTCTGGGGTCCCAGACAGGTTCAGTGGCAGCGGGTCAGGGACAGATTTCACCCTGAGAATCAGCAGGGTGGAGGCTGACGACGTCGGAGTTTATTACTGCCAGCAAAGTACAAAGAAGCCTCCCACTGTGGTTCAGCCCAGAACACAAACCTCCCTTCCTGGGGGTCCAGCTGCCCGAGCATGTGGCCTCTCTGGGGAACACACAGGACGTTCTCTGCGTCTGTGTAAGAGGAAGGTGCTGTAGAACCCGGGGAACAGCCTGCAGCTGCACAGTACGGCCCCGTCAGCTGCACAGCCTGGCAGGCAGCATCAGAAGGGAAATTCAAGAGGTCCTGTCCTGTGAGGAACCGGTCAGGGGGAAGGGAAGAGCCAATGACAGCTGCACCTGATCCCCGGTCCCCGCCTGTGTTTTCAATTAAATGCAGCCAGTCTAGTCACCAGACAAGTCACACAGATATTTGGTGACAAATTCATCCATAATGCAGATGAACAGTGTGGGGTATGTTTTCCACAGCATCGTAGTTGCTAATATTGGTAATGTTGGTATTTTCTCACTTTCTCTTTTTCTTACTTCTCTGTGACTCCCTGTCCCCTGCATTCATATGTTCAAGAGAGCACTCGGCACAAGCTGTCCTCACCGAGAGTACGGATGAGAAAGGTTCGTAACGATGTTTAATTCTGGTAAAATCAAATTAGCCTTTTGAAAATTTTCTGTAAATATAATAAGATTCCAATGCCAAGATTCTTTGATTTCCCTCCATTACATTTTTCAGAGTGCAAAGGGGGTTCTCGCAATTTCAAAAGTGGGTTTTGATACTAAACAGTGAAAAGGAATGATCGAGACAAAAGTTACCTTTCTGTATCACAGGAAAATCCAGAATACATGAGATTTTTCTTTCTCTCCTCTATGGTAAGGGTGTTAAGTATCTTGAACGTAAACACTGCTTTGGATATGACGAATTTGGAACTCTGTTGCTATAAGAAAAGGTTTTGTACAATACATGAGCGCATCGTTCCATATGGTGTGCTCATTAACCAAAAATGACCCCGAATAATATATTTTGGGAGAATGTGTATTAAATTCATGCATTGAATACATCCCCTTCAATAGTGCGCTTAAATGTGAATCCTGACTAATCACGGGGTCATACCATTGGTTCATGGCACATACAACAGAAGCAAGAGAGATTAAATTCACAAGCATCTAATCCTATGCCTAGTTAAGAAAATAAGGTGTACTGGAGATGATCGACTCTTCCAAGATAATGAATATCATGACAAGTACAGTTAAACCCAATGTTTCAGTTCCGGTTGCTTTGACAGGGTGTGGAAAAATGTATACAAAAATCAAACTGACTGGAGCCCACACATCATGGCAGCCTGAGTGATTGGTGTGAAACTCCTTTGCTAGCATGCATGTTAATCGTTATCAATTCAGACCTATAAACCCACTGCTTTCTTGTCTCCCGCAAAGTTTGGTATACGGTATATTCTTTCAACTCAAAAGACGTTCCAGTTTCCCTTTTTGTTCTTTCTGGACCCGACTGTTGCTTGGTAATTTCTTACTTGGTTTCTAAATGTTTGGGGATTGTTTGATAACTTTCTGTTACTGACTTTGAATATATGTGTTTTCATAGAATAACATTTTATGGCTTGTATCCATTTTAATTTTATTGACATACCCTGTGGCCCCCACTTGTGGTTTATCACAGCGAATGCTTTGAGGGAACATGTATTTTATGACCTTCAGCACAGCATCCTCCAAGTGTGAATTATGTCCCTGTGGGTGATGTCACTGTTCGGGGCGTCTGTGTCCTCACTGGCCCCAGGGTAGGGCTGTCTGCACTGGGGACTGGACCTGCTGAAGCCCGTCCCCTGCTGTGGTCCCCACTGGAAGCCACCTGACTTCATGTCACCTGGTCCCCAGGCCAGACCAGTCCTCCTAGACGTGGATGGTCTTGTCCCAGAGTCAGGGATGCCAAAAGCGATTCCTTCTTAAAGTCAAAGATAGACACTGAACACAATGGAAGGGAAGGTACCCTCCAATCCTGTTCATGGGGTGCCCAGGCCGGGGTCTCTCACCAATGGGGGAAAATATTTTATGAAAATAAACATTCTGCTGGAATCCAGAACTCTGTGGGTTGAGGTTGTTCCCCACTTACTAGGGTAAGGATAGGAAATATGGGGGAAATGTGCCCAAGGAAGTTTCTCCTAAATTATTGTACCTAGTAGTTTTTTGTGAAATCTTATGCTTTCATCATGTGACTGCTCCAGGGGACTCAGAATTCATTCATTCTATTTTTATTTTATTTTTTTATTTCATTTATTGTATTTCTGATCCTTATTCTGCGCATGGCCGAGAGGTGCTTTAGAAGAGTCGATACGCAGATTTCTGCAAGCCCTGCAGAATGAAGGCAGTTGAAGTTTCAAACAGCACTTGAACCTTGGCTTACCCTTGGCTCCTGCCTAGAAAAGGCCACATGGATGTGTAGGTCACCAGTGTGCAGCGGTTGCTCCCCTGGGGCCGGAAGTTACTATTTTCACTTACAGATGCGGACAGAGACTGTACTTTATGATCAGGCCAGGAATGGCCACTGACTACTCCATTCAGCCCTTGCCTCTTTCTTGTTTGGTACAATTCGTGTTAACAACTGGAATAAAAAGAGGGAGTCAAAGGGAATTTCAGTGAATTAAAAAAAATCAGCTTGAGTGATTGAATTCTGATTTTGTTTCTCCCAGAGGGTATAAAATTCTCTTGTTCAAAATTTGTGTAAGCATTTTGTAGATTCTTGCAATAGCTGAATATGGAAGCAACATTGAATTTGGGATTCTCAGGCTCCATTTTTCTGCGAGTAGACTAGCTTTTCTAAATAAAAAAAAAAATCCAAAGAAAATTATTTTCTTTTTTCTCCTGGAATATTAAATTCAGTTTCTCTCTTTCAATTCCCACATTGTATGTTCAAAGGCAGCGTCGATTTAAACTTAAAAGACTGGAATGCCCATGTCTCAGGAGAACCAGGCTTTCTTACAAGGTCAAACGGATTATGAAAACAGCGATTAAATTTGCAGACAAGCTGTGGCTTCTAAGAGACCGTTAGAGCAGGGACTCCCATGTCTGCAAGGGCGAGCCTAGGGAGGGTCTTAGAGGTGGTGAAAAACTTACCAGGCAGAGATGCTCAGTAGGCAATAGAATTATTGTCTCACTTTGTCCAATCAGTCTGGACACGGCAGCGAGTTTCACATTGACAGACAAAATGCCTTCATCTCCAGCACATGATTTTCTCACCTGAGAGATGAATCATATATCTCTATAGGATTTTTATATTGATTTCAAGAAAAAGGAAACAAAACTAAATCCAATAGTTGGATACAGATTCATATGAAGCCGATGAAAAGTGACATCTTGAGAATTCAGAAAAGTCAGGTATGTAAACATATCTGGTTCTCAGTGCTTTCAGAGAACCTATACACTCAGAGGATTAAGCACATGCACTGAGCCTTCCCAGACCTCCCTGTACATCGGGAGCCGTCCTCTCATGGGTAAAACATTGTAGTTATTCAGAAGAGATGGACACATTTAATCCCAGGGGCCTCAGGGGCAGGAATCCCCTCTAGTTCACCTATGGTTGGGGGTGCTCCTCAATGGCTGGGTTGATCTCAGTGCTCTGACAATGACATCACTGGGTCTTTAATCAGGAAGAACCTCTATTCGTGTCCATGGAGGGAAGAGGCCTTTGTGTATCTCTAAGCTTGGACAAAACAGTGTGGGTTTGGACTGTTTGGACCGACAAAGTCTACAGAACACGGTGCCCACAATGTGTGGGAGTATCTTACTCCCCACCTGTGACGGGACCACAGACTCAGAAGTTCCATCTGCAAGACCGCCTTCCCACATCACCCCACCTCCACACCAGCTTTCAGTTTCACTGAACCCAAACTAATGTCCTCCGGCAACACAGACAAAATTACAGTAAAAGCCACCCGTATAAGTTTTCTTCTCATTCAGCTGATGATGGTCACGTATAGAGATACACAGAGCCGCTCTGTTCCCCACTCAGACCCCATATGTCCCTTCACCAGATGTTATTATTTCTGTCCAGGCTGGAATGACTGACTTGGTTCAAGGGCCGATTTGTTGTCCAGGGCACAGAATGGTTTGTTAGAATTCAGAGTGTCATCCTTTCTGTTTACAGGTAGTAAAGGAAAACCGTGAAGCCTGTGTGACCAATTCTATAGGATGTTACATGTGTTGTGTATTTCAGAGCAACAGACTATGTGACAAAACAATCAGCCAGAATCAGAGACTCTTAAAAGACTTTTTTTTACATTAATTTCACAGGAAATGACAAAACTCTCTGATACTGAAGTATCGCAAAGAATACTTTATAAAAGTAACCTTTTCAAGAATTGCCTTGTAACAAAGAAAACACACGTTTCTCACAGTTACTACCTTTCTCACAATGCAAGTTTCAGTTTGGGTGATCAGTTTCCAAGCCTGCGATAGCAAAGCTCCACTAATGTGGTGGTCAAAGGGGCAACATTCTCTGATGTTGGAGCTCTGGTGGCAAGAAGTCTGAAATTAATGCTGTTGAGCAGCTCTGACCCAGCACCTAGTTCCCTGGTGACCATCTTCCATGAAAGTCCATGGAAATGTACAGGATACACTGAAACTTGAAAGGAATGCTGTTTCTCTTGTTCTAACATCATGGAATCTCCTTTTAAACTGGGAACTCATGGCTGTGGCTGCCCAAAATACATGACAAGAAAGAGTAGATGTGGGAAGAGATTTTCTAGAACTATTCGGAAAAAAATAATTTAAAATGATTCTTTGTTCATTTGAAATATCATTTCATCATATTTACTGCTAGAAACACATTTCTTTTGCCCTTTTCTCTTGCCTTAAACAGAACTATCAGTGGAAAACACTTTTGCACTTTTGGGGGAATTCAAACTGTGCAGCCACTGTGGAAAACAGGATGGAGTTTTCACAGAAAATTAAAAATAGAGCTGCTGTAAGAGGGAGCGATTACACTACTAGGAATTTATCCAAAGGATACAAAACTGCTGATGTGAAGGGGCACATGCATCCCGGTGTTTATAGCAGCACTATCAACAATAGCCAAAGTATGGAAAGAGCCCAAATGTCCTTCAACTGATGAATAGACAAGGAAGATATGGTATATAGATACAGTGGAATAGTACTCAAACACCAAAAAGAGTGAAATCTTGCCATTTGCAACAAAGTGGATGGAACTAGAGTGTATTATGCTAAGCATAATAAGTCAAGTCAGAGAAAGACAAATGTCATATGACTTCACTCATATGTGCAATTTAAGAAAAAAACCAGATGAACATAGAAGGGAAGGAAAAATAAGATAAAAACATAGAAGGAGGTAAGCCATAAGAGACTTCTAAATGTAGAGAACAAATTGAGAGTTGTTGGAGGGTTGTTGAATGGAGGGACAGGCTAAATGGGTGATCGGTATTAAGTAGGGCACTTGTTGGGATGAGCACTGGGTGTTATATGAAGGGATGAATCCCTAAATTCTACTCCTGAAACCATGTAACACTATATGCTAACTAACTGGGATTTAAATTTTAAAATAAGTCGGGGCGCCTAGGTGGTGCCGTTGGTTAAGCGTCTGACTTCCGGCTCAGGTCATGATCTCACAGTTAGTGAGTTCGAGCCCTGCGTTGGGCTCTGTGCTGACAGCTCGGAGCCTGGAGCCTGCTTCGGATTATGTGTCTCCCTCTCTCTCTCTGCCTCTCCCCCACTTGTGCTCTGTCTGTCTGTCTCTCTCAAAAATAAATTTTAAAATGTGAAAAAATTTTTTTTAATTTTTTAAGTAAAACAAAGCCTTGTTTTTGATCAAAGAAGAATTCTTATAGTATTTTGCATTTTCTGAATTCTTAAGGGCAACAGATTATGAGATAAAAGAACCAGTTAAAATGGCAGACTTTTAAGGGAGGTATCAATTAATTTTCACAGGAAGTAGCGATATTTTATGGAATTCAAGCATCTTGAAAATATTTTGTAAAAAAAACATTTTAAGAATCAATGTGTAATTAAAAGGAAACATGACAGGTTTCTTGCTGGTACTCATTTTCCCATAAATTGGGGTCCATACTGGAATGTAGGTAAAACCGATTAATTTATACCTTTACAGAATGATCCTTTAAAACTAGGTTAAGGTATATGATATTGTTCTTTTTCTGTTTTTATCTTTGTTTTCATGTTCAATTCAATTGTTTTTTTCTTTTTCAACTGCATCTTTTTGACTTCTTACTCCAGGATGGTTAATTAGGAGTCTGACATATTCTGAAGTAAGACCCAGAATTGAAGTAGGTAGCATAATAAATAAAAGTCAAAGAAATACAGAAGTTCCAAAAGGTAATGAAAGAAAAGATAAATAAAATTGTTGGTAGTGAAATATGAGACATTTATTGTAATCCTGTCTCCTTACCATAATTTGTTACTGGCCACCCAGATTCTTACCATAGAGCTCAACAGTGAAAAAACTGTATCATTTTTACCCAAGATATTTTCCAACCTTGTTAAAAATTCTTATTTTGTTTATTTTTTCAAAAAAACCAACTCTTGCTTTCATTGATCTGCTCTACGGTTTGTTCAGATTCTATAGTGTTTATTTCTGCTCTGGTCTTTATTATTTCTCTTCTTCTGCTGGCTTTGGGGTGTCTTTGGTGTTCTGCTTCTATTTCCTTTAGGTGTGCTGTTAGATTTTGTATTGGGGATTTTTTTTGTTTCTTGAGATAGGCCTGGATTGCAATGTATTTTCCTCTCAGGACTGTCTTTACTGCTTCCCAAAGCGTTTGGATTGTTGTATTTTCATCTTCATTTGTTTCCATATATTTTTTAATTTCTTCTCTAATTGCCTGGTTGACCCATTCATTCTTTAGTAGGGTGTTCTTTAACCTCCATGCTTTTGGAGGTTTTCCAGACTTTTTCCTGTGGTTGATTTCAAGTTTCATAGCATTGTGGTCTGCAAGTGTGCATGGTATGATCTCAATTCTTTTATACTTATGAAGGGCTGTTTTGTGACCCAGTATGTTATCTGTCTTGGAAAATGTTCCATGTGCACTCAAGAAGAAAGTATATTCTGTTGCTTTGGGATGCAGAGTTCTAAACATATCTGTCAAGTCCATCTGATCCAATGTATCATTCAGGGCCCTTGTTTCTTTATTGATCCTGTGTCTAAATGATCTATCCATTATTGTAAGTGGATTATTAAAGTCCCCTGCAATTACCACATTCTTATCAACAAGGTTGCTTATGTTTGTGGTTAATTGTTTTATATATTTGGGAGCTCCTGTATTTGGCGCATAGATATTTATAATTGTTAGCTCTTCCTGATGGATAAACAAAATTGATAAACCTCTAGCCGGGCTTCTCAAAAAGAAAAGGGAGATGACCCAAGTAGATAAAATCATGAATGAAAATGGAATTATTACAACCAATCCCTCATAAATATAAGCAATTATCAGGGAGTACTATGAAAAATTATATGCCAACAAACTGGACAACCTGGAAGAAATGGACAAATTCCTAAGCACCCACACACTTCCAAAACTCAAACAGGAAGAAATGGAATACTTGAACAGACCCATAACCAGCAAAGAAATTGAATCAGTTATCAAAAATCTCCCAACAAATAAGAGTCTGGGACCAGATAGCTTCTCAGGGGAATTCTACCAGACATTTAAAGCAGAGATAATACCTATCCTTCTCAAGCTGTTCCAAAAAATAGAAAGGGAAGGAAAACTTCCAGACTCATTCTATGAAACCAGCATTACTTTGATTCCTAAACCAGACAAAGACCCAGCAAAAAAAGAGAACTAACTACAGGCCAAAATCCCTGATGAATATGGATGCAAAAATTCTCAATAAGATACTAGCAAATCGAATTCAACAGCACATAAAAAGAATTATTCACCATAATCAAGTGGGATTCATTCCTGGGCTGCAGGGCTGGTTCAACATTCGCAAATCAATCAATGTGATACATCACATTAATAAAAGAAAAGATAAGAAGCATATGATCCTGTCAATCGATGCAGAAAAAGCATTTGACAAAATTCAGCATCCTTTCTTAATAAAAACCCTCGAGAATGTCGGGATAGAAGGAACATACTTAAACATCATAAAAGCCATTTATGAAACACCCACAGCTAATATCATCCTCAATGGGGAAAAACTGACAGCTTTCCCCCTGAGATCAGGAACACGACAGAGATGTTCACTCTCACCACTGTTGTTTAACATAGTGTTGGAAGTGCTAGCATCAGCAATCAGACAACAAAAGGTAATCAAAGGCATCAAAATTGGCAAAGATGAAGTCAAGCTTTTGCTTTTTGCAGATGACATGATATTATACATGGAAAACCAATAGACTCCACCAAAAGTCTGCTAGAACTGATACATAAATTCAGCAAAGTCGCAGGATACAAAATCAATGTACAGGAATCAGTTGCATTCTTATACACTAATAATGAAGCAACAGAAAGACTAATAAAGAAACTGATCCCATTCACAATTGCACCAAGAAGCATAAAATACCTAGGAATAAACCTAACCAAAGATGTAAAAGATCTGTATGCTGAAAACTATAGAAAACTTATGACGGAAATTGAAGAAGATATAAAGAAATGGAAAAACATTCCATGCTCATGAGTTGGAAGAATAAATATTTTTAAAATGTCAATACTACCCAAAGCTATCTACACATTCAATGCAATCCCAATCAAAATTGCACCAGCATTCTTCTCGAAGCTAGAACAAGCAATCCTAAAATTTGTATGGAACCACAAAAGACCTCGAATAGCCA
This sequence comes from Panthera onca, assembly GCF_046562875.1. Taxonomy (NCBI): domain Eukaryota; kingdom Metazoa; phylum Chordata; class Mammalia; order Carnivora; family Felidae; genus Panthera; species Panthera onca. The sequence goes on from NC_138341.1 coordinate 38,443,925, forward strand.
AAGTAATTTGGAAGAAGACCAAAGTGGGAGGCATCACAATCCCAGACTTTAGCCTCTATTACAAAGCTGTAATCATCAAGACAGCATGGTATTGGCACAAAAACAGACACATAGACCAATGGAATAGGATAGAAACCCCAGAATTAGACCCACAAAAGTATGGCCAACTAATCTTTGACAAAGCAGGAAAGAATATCTAATGGAAAAAAGACAGTCTATTTAACAAATGGTGCTGGGAGAACTGGACAGCAATATGCAGATGGATGAAATCAGACCACTTTCTTACACCATTCATAAAAATAAAAACTCAAAATGCATAAAGGACCTGAATGTGAGACAGGAAACCATCCAAACCCTAGAGGAGAAAGCAGGAAAAAACCTCTCTGACCTCAGCCACAGCAATTTCTTACTTGACACATCCCCAAAGCCAAGAGAATTAAAAGCAAAAATAAACTATTGGGACTTCATCAAGATAAAAAGCTTCTGCACTGCAAAGGAAACAATCAACAAAACTAAAAGGCAACCAATGGAATGGGAAAAGATATTTGCAAATGACATATAGGACAAAGGGCTAGTATCCAAAATCTAGAAAGAACTCACCAAACTCCACACCTAAAAAACAAATAATCCAGTGAAGAAATGGGCAGAAAGCATGAGTAGACACTTCTCTAAAGAAAACATCCAGATGGCCAACAGGCACATGAAAAGATGCTCAACGTCGCTCCTCATCAGGGAAATACAAATCAAAACCACACTCAGATACCACCTCACGCCAGTCAGAGTGGCCAAAATGAACAAATCAGGAGACTATAGATGCTGGCGAGGATGTGGAGAAACAGGAACCCACTTGCACTGGTGGTGGAATGCAAACTGATGCAGCGCTCTGGAAAACAGTGTGGAGGTTCCTCAAAAAATTAAAAATAGATCTACCCTATGACCCAGCAATAGCACTGCTAGGAATTTACCCAAGGGATACAGGAGTGCTGATGCATAGGGACACTTGTACCCCAATGTTTATAGCAGCACTTTCAACAATAGCCAAATTATGGAAAGAGCCTGTGTGTCCATCAACCGATGAATGGATAAAGAAGTTGTGGTTTATATATGCAATGGAATACTACTTGGCAATGAGAAAGAATGAACTATGGCCTTTTGTAGCAACATGGATGGAACTGGAGAGTGTTATGCTAAGTGAAAAAGTCATACAGAGAAAGACAGATACCATATGTTTTCACTCTTATGTGGATCCTGAGAAACTTACCAGAAGACCATGGGGGAGGGGAAGAAAAAAAAAGGTTAAAGAGGGAGGGAAGCAAACCATAAGAGACTCTTAAAAACTGAGAATAAACTGAGGGTTGATGGGGGGTGGGAGGGAGGAGACGGTGGGTGATGGGTATTGAGGAGGGCACCTGTTGGGATGAGTACCGGGTGTTGTATGGAAACCAATTGGACAATAAATTTCATATTTAAAAAAATAAAAATAAATAAAAAATAAAAATAAATTCGTATTTTGAAGGATTGCCCCGAAGATAGTCAAGCCAAGATCTCTTTGAGAAGCTTATTGAGAACTGTGTTTATTTGTTTGTGTTCTTTGGCAATTAAGTATGACTTTGGGTTAGTTACCCAAGATTACCCAAAGCCACACACTCGACTTTTCAATCGCTCTAGGCTGGTTTCTTTGTTTTGTTTTGGGTGACAAAGGACAGTGACTACCCTTGTGAAACAATTTAAAATAAGCTCCATTTTTCACAAGTTGTTCAATCCATCATGACTGGCATCACTGACGAGGGAAGGAGATTCAGGCGGATGTCCTCTTTGAATGACCTGAGGTATGGTGACCTGATGCCCCTGAGCCATGGCTATCTTTGAGGGAAATCGCAGGGAAATATCAGTCATAGGAAAGGGTTACCCCAAGATGTTAAAACAGCATCTCCGGTTCTTGCTCTTCTCACATACAAATCTCCTTTTGAACTCTAAGTTCATGGCCATGGCTGTGACTCATTCAGGTCGGGAAGAGACTCAGGTTTTCACACAGAGGGAACAAGAACCTGGAAGGCCTGAAAGAACCTGTCCTACATGATGAGAAAGACTGTATGGGAGGAGTTTTTCTAAACACCAAGTAGGAAAAATAGTCCTTGTTTATGTTATGCCGTTATCTTAGGCAGCTCTTCCGTTAAGAAATTCCTTTGATTAATCTGGTACATGACGGGTAAGTATGATGGGATACAGCCCATCAGTTGATGTCCAAGAATCCTACATTCACTGCCTGATACATAAAATCTTCCCTGCCTTCCTCTTACTTAAATTGAGCTATTAGCTCTCTATATGTAGGAGATGACCTCGTTTTCCCTGTCAAGTCCTCTTACAGAGTGCTTTTACGCTGTTTAACTCCCCAGATGACTTACAATGGCGGTTTCTAACACTGGCATTTTACATTCTTAACCAGCTATCCTGGCAACAGCAGATAGCTGACGACACTTGAACTAGCAGAATACCATCTGCCAGTGGAGACACCCCCCTGGTCACCACCAGAGTTATGGGAATTATTTTCTCTACAGATGAGCTGGCAGGAAGCCAAGAAGATGGCCATTCACTTCCCAGTGGTTGAACTTAGCTAGATACACATCTCTACATAGTCAATGTCCCTATGCTTTCTTAGAGTGTCAAGGCCGGTGCCCTAGGTCCTCACCACAGACCCAGATCTCCACGATCGGATCTTCACACTTCCACAGGCAGCAAGAACCGTATCTTTATTGCTTTTCCTCTGACACCACGGCATGCTTTATATGAATTTGCTTACATGATAAAGCCTTTACCCTTTTGTTGGCTCTTTCCACTCTGCTGCAGCCACAGGAGATTTGCATATTGTCCCCTAGGGAGGACCTTCCCTTGCAAGTCTGAGATAAAAGGTCACCTCTAAACTTGCTTTGACTTATCAGGGCTCATCTGTTCAGCTTCTCAAAATGAGGTTCCCTGCTCAGCTCCTGGGACTCATCATGCTCTGGATCCCAGGTGAGTGCAAAGGGGGCGACGAGAAAGGAGAATGGGGTGGGGAGAGGGTGCTAGAGCGACACCCCTGCTCTCCATGTGTATTCTGACCATGTATGTTCATGCTCCAGGGAAGAGAACTTGATATTTTGCCTATGAGAATTAGGAACTACCTAAAACAAACAATGACTAGTGTCAGATGAGTTCCTTGAGACAGAATCATTTTTATGCCTTGTAAATATTAATTTTTTAATTATGATATGGGTCATTAATAAAAAGAACCCAGATGAACCTGAAATAATTAACAAAGGAAAATCAAGAAAATTGCTTATAATGTCTGTATGTAACCTTGAACTTCTTTCTCTTTAATTTAGGATCCAGTGGGGATATTGTGATGACGCAGACCCCTCTGTCCCTGCCCATCACCCCTGGAGAGCCAGCCTCAATCTCCTGCAGGGCCAGTCAGAGCCTCCTGCACAGTAATGGAAACACCTATTTAAGTTGGTACCTGCAGAAGCCAGGCCAGTCTCCACGGCTCCTGATCTATAAGGTTTCCAACCGGGCCTCTGGGGTCCCAGACAGGTTCAGTGGCAGCGGGTCAGGGACAGATTTCACTCTGAGAATCAGCAGGGTGGAGGCTGACGACGTCGGTGTTTATTACTGCGGTCAAGCTTTACAGTATCCTCCCACAGTGGTTAAACTTTGAACAAAAACCTGCCCGTCTGGGATATTTCAACTGCCCAAAAGTGTCGTTTGTCTGGGGAAGCCACAGCAGATCGTCTGAGTCTGTGTGGGCGGAAGAAGTTGGACAACCCAGGGGAATAGGTTGCAGCTGAGGGCCCCAGACCATGAGGGCTTTGGCTGCCCCTCAGGCTCCACGTGTTAAAGTCCCATCAGGTGCCACAGGCTAAGAATGGCAGAGCCAGTCTCGCGATGTTTCTGTGGACTTAGACATGCGCTTATCTTGGGTGTATTGTTAGCAATGGAGTCTGCATCACAGGGCTGGCATATGTTTGGCTCTGGCAAGCACTGCCGAATGGTTTTCCAACGAGTCAAACGTACACTCCCTCAGCTATGTACAAATTCCAGTTGCTATAAATCCTTTGCAACACTTCTTATGCCACACTTTTTATCATATCCATATTGCTAGATCCTGAAATGGTATGGTGGTAAACATTTATATTTCCTTGATGAGGAAGACGTTGAGAAGTTTTTCGTGTTTATTTCCGATTAGCTATTTGGATATTCTTTTTCTTGGGAAGCGCTTGTTTTGTTTGTTTAACTGATATATACACTTACCTATCATCATATTGATATAATAGGTAATTTGTATGTTTATACATAAATATATATGGCTTGTCTCTTCTCTTTTAGGGAGTTCTTTATACATTCAGAAATAATCTTTTTGTCAGATTGGAGTATCCTCTCATGCTTTACGACACGTCTATTCACCTTATAAATGATTATTTGAAATGAAATTCTTAATTTGATGAAGTCTCATGTATCGAATTTTTTCCTCCCACAATTATATGGCCAGGTTGTTTAAAATGTATTTGCCTCCCTTTCTGGGTAGGTGGGTGACTCAGTCGGTTGAACGTCTGATTTCAGCTCAGGTCATAATCTCACAGTTCATGAGTTTGAGCCACCTGTCCGGCTCTGTGCGGACTGCTCAGAGCCTGGAGCCTGCTTCAGATTCTGTGTCTCCCTCTTTCTGCCCCTTCCCCACTAGCGCTATGTCTCTCAAAAATAAATAAAAACATTTAAAATTTAAAAAATATATTAAAACATCTTTACCCCCCCTTTAGGGACCAAAGATACCCTCCTACACTTTCTTCATTAAAGCATAATTACTTTAACGCTTACATGTAGAAATATGATCCTTCACTAACTCATGCTTTTGCTTGATATGAGTTGGGCCAAGGTTTTTATTTACATTTTTATAACTTATTAAAAGGTAAAAATGACCAATAATCCACCTTACTGCCTTTGTTAGAAATCAAGGGACGGCATACATGTGGGTCATTTCTTGGACTTTTTGTTTAGTTCTGTTTGTTTGTCTATCTTTATACCCAGCATATGCTACACTGTATTATGCAGCTTTGTCATAAGTTTTAAAACCTCTTATTATTAGTTTTCTGACATTATCTTACTTCTTAGGAGTTCCTTGGAGATTGTAGATCATATAAATTTCATGTAAGTTAGTTTATCAATTTCTTCAATTTTGAAAAAAAGTCCTTTAGGAATTTTAATTGGATTACATTGAATATTTATATCAATTTGGGAAAAATTTAATCTTAATAATGTTGACTCCTTTACATTATCAACCTAGAAAATATCTCTAGATACCAAAATCTTCTCTAACCCACAATAGATATTATATATGTTTTTATTTATTTATTTTGAGAGAGAAGGAGAGAGAAAGAGAGAGAATCTGAGTGGGCAAAGGACAAAAAAAGAGGGAGAGAGAGAATCCCAAGCAGGCTCTGTGCTGTCAGTGCAGAGCCCGACGTGGGGCAGATTCTTATGAACCGTGAGATCATAACCAGAGCCGAAATCAAGGGTGGGATATTAACTGACTGAGCCACCCCGGCACCCCTAGGTATTTTAGAGATCGACACTGAACCCAAAGCCTTTGCTAAGATATTTCCAGTGTTTTCTTTTAGATTTTTTAAAGATTTATGTACACAATTTGTTATCGTAAGTAAGGATAGTGTAATGGAACACATTTTACAAGGTTTTACATTATGAAGATGAAATACAGAGACAGGTAACACTGCATCCTTATTTCCTGTCTTTTTTTGATTCATTTTTAGCCTCAGGTATTTATGGTGACATTATGTTTGACTGAGTCCCCAGTCTCTGTCTGGAGCTTCTGGAGGGAGAATTATCATTACCCCCAAGGCCAATGAAAGTCTCAAGGACACTGAGGGGAAAACCGATTTGAACTGGTCCCAACAGAAAAGGGGAAAACCCAAGCACTTCATTTACCATGTTGCCCAGTTATAGCCTGGGGGTCCCGGGATGGTTCACGGGCAGTTAGTCTGACAGGGATTTCCCACTGACCATCAGCAGCCAGGAGGCTGAAGCTGCCGCCATCTTCCTTCGCTCCTCCCACGGTGATGCAGTCCCCAACAGAGACCCCACAAAACACATCTCCACGAGACTTCACTCGAGACTTCCCCTGCTCAGGCCCCTACTTGCCTGGTCTTAATCAGTGACTTGATTAATCTGTGGCTATTTAACTGAAACAGAAAACCAAAACCCCAAACCAGAAACCCCAGGTCTAGAAGGAGCCACCTGAGTTTTAGTCAAGGACCATCCAGTGCCATTTCAATAATCTTGTAAATAAATAATTAATGCCTTACAGTTATTTTCAGTCGCATGAAGGTAGAAAAATTTCTTGTCTTGAAAGAAGTCAAGAGATGAGGTACATGTAAATCACACTTGAAGCATGACAAACACATTTTATCCATTTTAAACCAAACCCGGTTACGCGTTAGTACTTTCTTCGTTACTGGGTGAAAGGTTTAGTGAGGAGAGGAATCATTTCATGTTCCCTACAGACTCTGGCCTAGTGATGGATGTCATAGTGTCAACTTCATGAATAACAGTGAAGAGTCTCACAGCCCAGACTCAAAGGGACCCCACATCAAAAAATCCTTTGAGTTGCTATATCATACCAGAGCCATTAGATGGCAGGCAAACCCCACAATAAACAACAAAGAAGAGCCCTAGTCCTGATCTTCAAATACTGAGAGAGCAAGAGTGATATTGCCCAGTTATGACCCAGGAGCTCCAAAGGCTGAACGGGTTCTCTGGTGCGATGGTTCTCTGGCTGTCTCATGAGCTGTCTCTGTGCTGGGTGGTGGAGAAAACCCTCTGTGTGGCTGTGCTCTAGGCCAACGTGGCCTTGGCCCATCCCCTCTGTGATGGCTGTGTCTCAGAGCACTTCCCTACCTTCTTGGAGCAGGGTCAGCTTCAGCAGGAACCTCGGGGACATGGGGACCCCGGCTTTGCTCCTTCCTTCTTGCTGACTGACTCTGGTGAGGAAGGAGGACTCAGGCTTCATCCTCAGCTTGTTGGCATTAAACTTGGACATTTAAACTTGGACTAGTAATACATCAAACTGAATGAGCTATCTGCTTAGTATTAACGCTTGGGGACGTCCATGTTGGCTTTCCCACTTAGGTGCCAGTGGGGACACTGTGTGGACATCTCCTGCATCCCTCCCTACGGTCCAGGAGAGAGGGTCACCATTCCCTGCAGGGCCAGCCAGTGGAGGAACACTGCCGTAGCCTGAAATCAGCAGAAACCAGGAAGGGCTCCGGGGCTCCTGCTCACTCACGCTGCCCCCTGGACGCGATGCCTGCCTGGTCAGGGACAGCGGGTGGGGACAGAAGTCACTCGCATCATCAATGACCGAGATGCTTGCAGGAACACAGGTCCTGTCCTCCTGTCGCCTCTTGGGGGCATAAACCTCACCCAGCTGTCACTCCTGCCCTGGGGCTGCTGAAGGTCTGGGACCTTGTCGGCCACAGGGGTAGGGCCGACAGCTCTGACATGGCATCCCCCCTCCTCTTCCTGCCACTGGCTCCCAGGCTCCTCATCCGGGCACCTCCAGTGTGTCTCCTCTTGGTCACCGAGTGGAAGTGCAGGGTGTGTGTGCAGCTCCTGTTCTGGATTCACCCACCCCAGGTCCCCTTACTTCCCGCACAGGCCATTCACGCCTACAGACGACAGCCTTGTTCCCTCACACATCCGGGCCCTTGTTAACCTGCGGTTCTGACTCCACCTCAGAACTCTCTGTTGGTAAGTGCTGGTTCTTGGAAACCAGAAAGTAAACTATAAACACTCAGAATCTTGCACGTGGGGACAGACCCACCCACTGAGACCCGTGTCCTGGAGGCCGTGGGTGGCAGTGAGAGCTGGGCAGGGAGATCACGCCTGGCAGGGAGTCAGACACGAGGCTGTGACCAGGCCATGGAGAGGTTTTGTCTGTGAGCTTGGCTACAAGGGAGGGACTCGTCCATCTGCCTCTCAGGGTGGGGCTGTGCCCTGTTGGGTCACCTTTCATAACTTGTCCCGGGCCCCAGGACGCATGGACAACTACATGAATTCTTGGACACAGGCAAAGGTGGGAAGGCTCAGGGGCACTTGATTTCCGGTTTGTGCCACGTTTAAGCATGACGTGGCTCTTCTGAGCATCCACGTTTCCTCGAAGGCTTTGAGCAAAATAATACACTGCGGTGCCCGGGTGGGGTGTCATTGCAGGCAGCCGAGGGTGGCACGTCCTGACTCAGGCCCCAGAGACCCTGGCAGCGTCTCGGGACAGCTTTGTCTCCATCACCTGCAGAAGCAGCACAGAGGTAGGTACCTCCATGGCGTGGTACCAACAGAAACCCAATGAGGCTCCCAGGCTGCTCATCTTTGGGGCGTCTGCCCGGGCCGCCGGAACCCCGTCCAGGTTCCGGGGAAGTGGCTCTGGCTCGGACTTCTCCCTCGCCATCCACGGAGTGGAGGCTGAGGACATCGGGATATATTACTGTCAGCAGCACTTCAGCTGGCCTCCCACGGCGACACGTCCCCACACCCAAATCCCCTGTCTGGGTCGTGGATGCCGGTTCTCGAACCAAGACACCTGCTTCCTGCAGGAGGCCACGGCGTGAGAGGTGTGACGTGCCTGTATTTGAGATTCCATACCCTGAGAGTCTCTGTCTCCTGACCTGGTGATGCGGGGGCGGGCTCTAAAGAGTGAATTGACTGTAGAAATTTATAAATTGATAGCAATGCTACTTTTATTATGATCGTCCACTGGCAATTGTGAACAATGCCAATGACAAGACACTTGTTCCCACAGGAAGGACCACGCCCCCCAGCACACCACACTCCCTGTCACGCCACTGGATGGCCCACCCACATGTCCGGTCGTTGGTGCGGGCTGTTGGCCGGGTGCCTCAGGGCCCCACGTGGCCTCTCATCGGCCATGAGGCTAGATCGGCTTTCTTGCACCCTGAGATGGAAGGTGAAAGCTGCAAAGCCTCTCGAGGCCCGGACTCCAGAACTGGCCCGGGGCCCCTATCACCACATGCTGTTTGACACAGCACATCCCAAGGGTGCACTTCGATTCAAGAAATCAAGAAATAGTCTCGACAGTCCTAAAGAGATCAGTTCCACGCTCAATGGGAGGAGCAGGTGGCAGTGTTCTTCTCACCTACCATAAGTGCCTTGAATTATAAGTTTAACAACGGCCAAGAGAAGAACGGCTGAGATATGTACTTAATGCTTATTATGTGCCATAAACTAAGTCTTAATATGAGATGTTTTATTTGCCTCTTCCAGTAGAAGGCTGTGAGGCAGAGAGAGGTTATAAAATGTGTCCGAGGTCATTCAGACAGTAAGCCAGGATTCTAATCAGAAAATCTGAATCATAGAACGGGGTGGGTGGTGTCACCACCCAGAGGAATTCTGCATAGCTAGCCGTGGAAAAATTCCCTGAGAAGAACTAGCACTGGGGGGTAGCCAGTCACATAATAAATAATCTCAAGCCTCAGATATATCCCAGATCGGACCAGCTCTCAGCGTCTCCACTGCCTGACCTGGAGCAAGCCTCCATCATCTTTCACCCGGACCAGGGCTGCACCCTCCTCAAAGATGGCTAGCTTCTTCCCTGGTCCACCTGCAGTCCGTTCTCAACTCGGCAACATCCCCTCGCACCTTCTGCTGACACAGGTTTGTGGGTCAGGTAGCATGACGCCAAGAATTTTGTGAGCCACAGACCGAGGTGCTGACAGTAGCATGGTAGACAAGGACGGCAAGCAGTAGCCAGACGTAGGGTCTACTGTAGTGGCGACAAACGGCTGTCCCCTTCTTGGTGGAGGGGGTGCATAAAATATAGCTACTACCAGACGGGTAGCTGGATCCCCTGGGCACTGAAGCCCGATAAGGGTTCAGGGATAGGATTAATCTTTTCCTTTAAACTGTTGTGCAATTACCTGGTAGGAAAATGCCACGTAAGTCCCGGTTAGGGGACGTCTGTGTTGTGGAGTCCGGGCATCACCTCCATCCTCCTCGTCGTGGCCACCGGATGCCTGAGCTCAACGAACAGGCACCGCCGTGTCTGGGAAAGAGGCTAACTGACCTCCACGGAGTTGGTCATCTCGTCTGCCTGACGATTGAGAGCTCCCTGTACAGGGCACGTGTTGTCATGAGCATTTGCATAGGACACAAATGCTCTTACAGTAAGTGCCTGGTCCAGAGATCCATTCATAAAACTCTACTTTGGAGCCTCTCGTCACCAACCTCCCAGGTCGTTTTATCCAATCTTCTGACCATCGGACCACACCGTTAATGAGTGCCCTTGAATGTTGTAGATGTCTGATTTGGGTTCTCTCTGAGAGGTAACATGGATTGGAAAACACAACCCCAAGCTCTGCCCACTAGATGAATTTCCTCCCACGTGTTCTCCTCTCCACCCCCCCCCCCACCCCCGCCATTTTTAAAGTGGTCATTAAAGCTAAAAATCTACTTTGGAAGGCTGACAGCATATCCCACGTAAATTAAACCTCAACTATTTTCTTTCTCATTCAGTGTGTAGAGAAAATTCACATAAGGCTGTGGGTATAGGATGAGGGTAAAGGAGGAATTCAGCAAGTGCAGGTTCCAAGACAGTTTGAACAACTTCTATGTGTATAGCACGTGTGCCCTGGGGACTTCGTCAAGGACCAGCCTGTGTTTCCCACTTCTACCTGATGATAAGAGGTTGTTGTGCACGTATGCATTTATATCTGGGTGCATCAGATCCCACTGAATTCATAAAGGACAATGCAGATCACACGGCTTCTTTGTGTCCTAAAGACTACAGGTAGTCTCTACCAGGGCTCAATGAGAAGTCAGGACTATTATCCCACAAGGGATAGGTTATCATTAGGAGCGACCATAACATTGTTGTTTCGATACCCTAGAGGTCTGTACTGTGGTTCTGGAACCTCCAAGTACTGTCCCTATGTGCCACAGGCACTTTAAGCATCATTGGCTTACTGAATCATAAGTCCACTGCATGCTGAACTTGGTGCGGACTTCTCTTCTGTTCTGGGACTCACTCGACACAGCCAACTTTACTACTAAATCAATAAATGAGTCAGAGAAAGTCTCTCAAAAATGGTTGTGTTGCCTTCAGAATCCAAAGAGGACCGCTACCCGGGGTTGACTGTATCTTTTAGTTATGAGATTCATGTCTTTATTTTAGAAACAATTTCTCAATATTCCCCAGATCATTTGACTACGGGAAACTTACTTACAACCACAACCAGGACCATGAGGGAGCTAGGGGCCAATTGTAGGGTTTATCTTGGGCTTGTATACTTAGCCACAGTATTTGATCTGTGACAAAGGAGGCAAGAATATACAATGGGGGAAATACAGTCTCTTCAAAAATGGTTATGGGAGTCAGTTAATCATCCGACTCCTTATTTGAGTTCAGATCATGTAGTGCTCTGAGCTGAGCATGGAACCTGCTTAAGATTCTCCCTCTCCCTCTCCCTCTGCCCCTCCCCCTCCCAAACACAAACAAACAAACAAACAAATATTATACACACACACACACACACACAATGATACTGGGGAAACTGGACAACTACTTGCAAAACAATGAAACTGGACCACTTTCTGGTACCACACTCAAAAATAAACTCAAGATGGATTAGAGTCCTAAATGTGAAACCTGAAATCATAAACCACCTAAAAGAAAACATAGGTAGTAATCTCTTGGACATTGGCCCTAGCAACCTACTTGTAAATGTGTCTCCTCAGCCATGGGGAAAGGAAGCAAAATAAAGTATTGGATCTACACCAAAATAAAAAGCTTTATTACAGCAAGGGGAACCATCAACAAAACCAAAAGGCAACCTAATGAATGGAGAAAGGTATTTGCAAATGACTTATCCAACAAGAGGTTCATGTCCAAAATATATAAAGAACTCACACAACTCAAAACTAAAAAAAACAAACAGTCCAACCGACTCTGGATTTTTAATTATATAAGCCCTAGGAATGAGTTCTTAAAATTGGAAACAATTTAGCCAATATAGTTACAAATATTTTTGTACTCCCCTCCTCACGTTCTCTTCTTAGACCTCCAATTATATGCAAAATAGACTGCTTGAAGCTGTCACACAGTTCACTGATGCTCTGTTCATTTTACTTTTTTCCAAGTTCAGAAAGAGTTTTCTACAAACCCAGTAGATTCTTCACGTGTATATCAGTCACTGTGTGGTCACATGTGCAGGGGAACTCTGTAGATACTCTGGGTTCTGTCTCCGCGCTGACAACGGACCATCCCGAGGCCATCAGCAAATCAGATCAAAGAGAAAGATTGTCTGGCCTCGGTAATATCCCAACGTACCAGATGCAGAGCTTGTTAAATGGCTTGCAGTTTCTTAAAATGTGTCATTCTCAATCGAACCTATCTTAGATGGAGGGGAGGCAAAGAAAGCATATCATGAGCATTGAAGAGTACACAAGACACTTTCCTCAAAGGACAGTAGACTGATTCTATGCCATGGCCCCACAGAGAAACACGTTCTCTGCAGGCACGTGTGTGCCACCCTGGTCAGGCTCGGGCATCTGGCGGACAGGAGCCTGGGTTGTTACTGAGATTACCCAGCCCCGAAGCTGTGCCCAGCCTGTCCCTTCCTCTGCTGATTTGCATATTACTCAAGCACAGCCTAACTGAACACTGATTAATGGGCCGGTCACACCCTGTGCAGGACCCAGTCCCGGTCAGGACACAGCACGGACATGAAGGCCCCCGCTCAGCTCCTGGGCCTCCTGCTGCTCTGGCTCCCAGGTAAGGAAGGAGAACACTGGGAAATTACTCAGCCAGCGCGCCCCGTACTGCCTGGCCCGCCAGCCGCGTCCTCTTATGACACGATTCATCGTGTGGGTCTTTGTTTCTCTGTGCCCCATCTCAGGAGCCAGCTGCGAAATCCAGATGACCCAGTCTCCATCCTCACTGTCTGCATCTCCAGGAGACAGAGTCACCATCACCTGCCGGGCGAGTCAGAACGTTAACACGTGGTTAGCCTGGTATCAGCAGAAACCGGGGAAAGTTCCTAAGCTTCTGATCTATCGTGCATCCACGTTGCAAACTGGGGTCCCCCCGCGGTTCAGCGGCAGTGGGTCTGGGACAGATTTCACCCTCACCATCAGCAGCCTGGAGCCTGAAGACGCTGCCACTTACTACTGCCAGCAGCATAACAGCGGCATCCACAGTGATTTAACGAGAGACAAAAACCTCTATAACCTTCAGTGATTATCTCATTATACCAGGTGCTTCTTTATCAGCAGCTGCTGTGGTGCTCAGCTCAGCATGTCTGTTCTGTTCGGAAATCCTGAGGTTCTGAAAAGCAAGTCCATGACAAGATTTGAACTCTGATCCCTGGCTGTGCCTCAGCCTTCGCTGCACAACTAGGTTCAAACACAATTTCGCCACTAAGGGCGTCAGATCCGATTCATATGAATGGACGCCTCCGATGGTCCCGGCCGGCGTGAGAAGACACCCACATCTGCAACAAACAGACACAGGCAGGGAAGAGTGGAAACCAATGTAATTCGCAGATGGCAGGATTGTATGCAGAGAAAATTCCAAATATTTTACAAAGAAGCTACTAGAAATAATAGGAGAAATAGGTCATCATTGGATTCAAATCAACATGCAAAAGTCAGTTTGATTTCTATGCAACTGAAAGAAATACTTAAAAATTAAACTTAGAAAGCGCATGAGTTCCAAGTGCCTCAAAAGCGTCCAGTATTTAGGAAAAATAACAAAATACACTCCAAGTTCCAGAATATCCTTTAAACACACACACACACACACACACACACACACAATCTACATAAATGGAAGGCTGTATTATCCCCAAGGATTGAAAGTCTCCATATTGTGAATATGTCAATTCTATCTTCCCTTTCTGTCCATGTCTGTGTAGAAGCTGGAACGTTCACCCCTCACAAGTCTCCAGCTCAAGCTAGGGTGCTTCTAGTGCCTATAATCCCACTCCCTAGCGTTTATAAATGCTCCATATGCTGTCCTGTGGAAACCAGCCTGGACCTGCTCGTGCACATCCTGCTGTCTCCAGGAGTCCCTCGTAGGGATAATAAACACCCTCTCGACTTCTCTTGGTAGGTGGCATATCGTCAGCCTCAAAAAATGCCTATTAATTGGAAAAGGAGTACTTCCCACCTCCACGGAAAAACGTTAAAACATAAATATTGAAAGATATAAGGAAAGAAGGAAAGCCCATAGAGTCGAGCCCCACTTTTCTCTTTTCCGGCGAGAATCTGAGATAAAGGACAGGCCAAGAGGCCTCAGAGCTGAGCAAAGCCTTCAGCCATCTTACACAGCCATAGATAAAAATTAATCTCGGGGCACCCGGGTGGCACAGTTGGTTACGTGTCTGACTCTTGATCTTGGTTCAGGTCATGATGTCACAGTCTGTGAGTCGAGCCCCACATCGGGCTCTGCGCTGATGGTGAGGAGACCAGTTGGGATTCTGTCTCTCCTTCTATCTGCCCCTCGCCCACTTGTGCGCGCTCTCTCTCTCCCTGTCTGTCTCCAAATAAACTTAAAAAAATTTTTTTTAATTAATCTTCAAGGACTATAAAGAAGGAGGGATTCTGACAAATTTCAAGGACTTCAGTTGGAATACTGGCAGGCCCACCCCCTAGGAGGAGGGAGGAACCGGCCAATGTATGACCCATGCTGGAGCCCAGACTCAAAGCACAATGCAATCCTTGACTGGATGAGGGTGACATACCCTAGCGTTTCAGGCTGCCAGACTCAAATGTAATCTCTTTCTGGATGAAAAAAATCATTCCAGAACCGAAAATCGCCACTAAACTGTTTCACGGCCACTATGTGTGTAAATCGACAAAAGGATTAAGTCCACACAACACAGTATGGTTTTCAGTCAACAATTCTAAGCCAACAAAATCAAGGAGAGAAAAAAACAGGCAACAGAAACAGACCCCTCCTTTTGCAGATATTAGGTAATAGGATGTAACATGCGTAATGCAGGAGGTGACAAGATTGAGAGTTAGAAAGCCCGAAACTATTATAAGTAACCGTCAAGACGACCCAGGTCAAGGTTCTCCCTTCCTGCACACATGACAAAGTGTAAAACCTGGTTCTCCCCAGGCCAGGGGTCATGGCTTTGGAGACCTGCAGATCACACTCACATATTTTTTAATGTTGTTCGATTATTGAGAGAGAGAGAACACAAGATGGAGAGGGGCAGAGAGAGAGAGAGAGAGAGGGAATCCCAAGCTGGCTCTGCACTGCCAGCACAGAGCCCAATGCGGGGCTTGAACTCACGAACCGTGAGATCACGACCTAGCTGAAACCAAGAGTCGGACACTTGACCAACCGGCTGAGCCACCCAGGCGCCCCGAGATTCACGTTTTTAAAAAAATGTTTATTTATTTATTGAGAGAAAGTGACAGAAAGAGAGAGCACATGAGAGGGGGAGGGGCAGAGAGAGGGAGAGAGAGAATCCCAAGCAGGTTCCACACTGCCAGCCCAGAGCCTCACGCAGGACTCGAACTCACGGAACTGTTGAGATCATGACCTGTGCAGAAACCAAGAGTTGGACGCTTCACAGACTGAGCCACTCAGGTGCTCCTGGTACATCATTTCTTTCTTTCAGAACTATTTTTTCCTATTTGCATTTCCATGGTAAGTTTCTTCCCTTTTCCAGTTTCCCATGGGTGGCTGTGCTGAATCAGGCTCTATCCCTCTTGTCGGTGGCAGTGGGAGGGCATGTCTCCATCTCCTACAGGGCCAGTCTCAGTCCCATCCATGGCACCGGTTCCAGCAGAAGCCACACCGATCTCTGGAACCACTGACGCAGAGGGTGTCCCCAGGGCCCCCCGGGGGCCCAGCCTAGGTCAGTGCCAGTGGGTCAGGGACAGATTGCACACACATAATAGGCAGCATGGAGCGTGGGGACACCACGCACACTTGTGCACACAGAACCCTCACTACGACCCTGCGCAGCGTGACGACCCTAAACACACCCTCCCGCGTGGGGGCGGCGGTTCTGCTCAACCCAACAGCTGCCTCCTCCAGGGATCAGTCAGGGCAGCTGCTCCTCTCAGAGGAAAACCAAGCTGGGGGGGGGAGGTGACAACGGTGGGGGGCCCTCGCAGGAGGGCAGTGAGGCAGAAATATGGGTTTAACGCTAGCTAATAGCACAGGATTCGTGTTAATTTTCAGGTTTGGTAAGTAGGCTGTGGTTATGCAAGGTGATACGTTAGGGGAAGCCGGGGCGGGAGTATATAGGAACTCTCTTTTGTGTGAAATTTTGGGTGAGTCTAAATTATTCCGAAGTAAATGATGGCATAGAAATAAAAATAACTCAAAGTCAGGAGAGGGCATAGTCTTACTGAAGAATTCCGCAAGCCCCATTCTGTTTTTCCTTCAGTCTCCGGTTGTAATTCCAGCGGCTGCTGGTGATGCCCGGCTCCCAACATCTGCAGGGTGTTCACTTATTGGAGCAATCTTGAAATACATAGAAGGTGATCAAACTTGCTAGTGCCTACTTCTGAGAATAAAACTCCAAGTGACCAGAGTTCAGTGTTTGCTTAGAATTCCATTTCTTTTTGTGGCACCTGGGTGGCTCAGTCGTTTAATCATCCGACTGTTGATTTCAGCTCAGGCCATGGTCTCACACAGTTCATGAGATCGAGCCTCGAACTGGGCTCTGCACGGACAGCATGGAGCCTGCTTAGGATTCTCTCTCTCTCTTGCTTTCTTCCCCTCCCCTGTTCTCTTTCTCTCTCTCTCTCAAAAAATAATACACATTAAAATAATTCTTTAAATTAACATGAAAAAAGCTTAAGGTTCACCAAATATGTATGGAATTCAGCCTTATTTAGAAGTATAAAGGTGACTGGGAAAGTTCTAGAGAACTACAAAACTGGTCGAGGAAAAGAAGGAAACGTTTAACACAAGTTACTATTTTTTTAAATATGTATTTATTTTTGGGGGGTGAGTGCAGGTGGGGAGGGGCAGAGGGAAGGGGACAGAGGATCTGAAGCAGGTTCAGTGGCTCGAACTCATGAACCTTGACATCATGACCCGAGCTGAAGTCGGGCGCTCAACTGACTGAGCCACCCAGGTTCCCCAGTGTGTGCCTGTACTCTTTAGGCAGCATCGATTTTATCTCTCAATTTCCCTTCAAACACAGACATGTTATATTACTTTGCTCACGTGGGAGTGCCCCCCCACCCCCACTGCCTCCTCCCAGCTGCTGTGCCCACAGGAGATTTGCATATCGTTCCCTAAGGGAGGGCTAACGTACACAGTCTCAGATAAAACCTTTGCACCTGACATAAAAGATCAGCTCTAATCTTGCTTTGATTGATCAGGACTCACCAGTTCAGCTTCTCAAAATGAGGTTCCCTGCTCAGCTGCTGGGGCTGCTGATGCTCTGGATCCCAGGTGAGGGCAGAGGGGGGATGAGAAAGGAGAGCGGGGTGTGGAGGGAGAGATCTGGGGGCGCTACTGCTCCCCACGTGTGTTCTGTCCACGGGTGGGACTGCCCTCCAGCAGGGGAATTTAATTTGGGGGCCTGGGAAATCAAGAAGAAACTGAAAGGAACAAAGAGCAGTGCTTTAGTGAGATGCTGGAAAAGAAGAGGCCACTTTGTGCCTGCAATTCTTTGGAAACTGGATACATTTAGAGGATGAATCAAATCACCAAAAGTGATTTAGCCTTAAATACAAAAACATTTTAAATCATAAAAATGGCTTCTAAGGTTTCTGCATAACGTTGTGCTTCTCTCTCATTATTTTAGGATCCAGTGGGGATGTCGTGATGACGCAGAGCCCTCTGTCCCTGCCCATCACCCCTGGAGAGCCGGCCTCAATCTCCTGCAGGGCCAGTCAGAGCCTCCTGCACAGTAATGGAAACACCTATTTAAGTTGGTACCTGCAGAAGCCAGGCCAGTCTCCACGGCTCCTGACCTATAGGGTTTCCAACCAGGCCTCTGGGGTCCCAGACAGGTTCAGTGGCAGCGGGTCAGGGACAGATTTCACCCTGAGAATCAGCAGGGTGGAGGCTGACGACGTCGGAGTTTATTACTGCCTGCAAGGTACACACAGACCTCCCACAATGGTTCAGCCCCAAACACAAACCTCCCTGCCTGTCACTGCCCAGCTGCCCACATGTGCTGTTTGTCTGGGGAGCAGGCAGAGCAGATTCTGAGCGTGTGCAAGAAGATGCTAGAGAACTCAGGGGACTAGGTTGCAGCTGAGGGCTCTGGGCCACAAGGGCCTCGGCTGCAGCTCAGGCACCCCACACCGAGGCCCTGGAAACGGCATGTCCTTGCTGGGTGGAGGCAGCAGGGGCGTGGAGGGGCCCGAGAGCCTTTGGAGCCAGCAGTCATGAGAAAAAGGGAGAGGTGACTGAAAACTCATCGCAATTTGCCCTGCCTGGCCTACGGGTGTCAACTCAGTCCGCATGACAGGCAGACAAGTGGGTCAGATTTGTGGAACACAAGTTAAATACACGTTGGAGTTCAGCAATTTGGGTCTATCTTTAAGAAGATCAGATCTGGTAATATTATGAAATTGATATTTACCCACTTTCCTATTTCTCCTCTTAGTACTTATGTTCCCACTCCATTGACATGTTTAAGGGAACATGCTAAACAAGCTGGTGTCAGGTGGGATGAACCGAGAACAATCAGTAAAAGTGTTGGATTCTGAGTGTGCAAAGAATCTTCCGTAATTTCAGAGCAGGTATGATATTGTGAGAGGTGACTGATGTGTGACTTTTACAAATAATCAACACATTTAATGCTATAAATTAAGTGTGACAAAGTCCCTGTTTCTGGCAAACGACCAATTTTGGGTTTTTTCTTTGTTAAAATTTTTATTTTTTTTATTTTTAGAGAGAGGGTGCACGCAAGTAAGGGAGAGGGGCAGAGGGAGAGAGAGAATCTTAAGCAGGTCCCATGCCCAGCTCAGAGCCTGATGCAAGGCTTGATCCTATGACCCTGGGGTCATGAACTGGGCCAAAGTCAAGAGTCAGAACCAACTGAGTCAACAGGCACCCCACAATCCACCAATTTCGATACACTGTTTTCTTTAGTTTTAAAACAATATCTAATTTCTCTTTTCATTTCTTGTTGGGCCCAAGTTTCACTTGCTGGGTATACTTTCTAGTGAGAGCAGATACTTAGGAAAGATGACCAACTTCAATCACAGGTGCCTCAGGGCCTAGGAATCCACTCCAGGGACCTGCGTTGGGAAGGTCCTTCTGCTGGATGGCTTGACCTCAGTACTCATGCAAATAGAAAGTCTCCCTCTAAATCAGAGACAAGTCCCTTTTGGGCCGATCAGGGAACAGGCTCTGTATATCTCTCATGGTGGCCAAAGCAGTGTGGGTTTGGAATATCTGAGCTGACAAAGTCTATAGGTCATCAAAGTCTATAGGTCATCTGAGCTGACAAAGTCTATAGCTGACAAAGTCTATAGTCTATAGCCTGAGAGTATCACATTCTCCGTTCACAAACCCTGATTCTAAAAAAACAGATTCAGACTGTTTCACCAAACCTGTCTTCCCACCCACATCACACACTGTCTTCCCATTTTATGGAACCCAAACTAATATCGTCTGACAACAGAGACAAATCTACATTAAAATCCACCTGTGTAAGTCCTTCCTTATTCAGCTGATGATGGTCAAGTATAGAGAGACTCAAAGAACTGCTCTGTTCTCCACGAGGATGCCTTGCATCCCTTTACTTATCACGTGTGTGGACTCACGGTCAGTTTCGTTGACCAGGCCACAGCATGGCTGGTTATCAGGCAGGAGACATTCTTTTTTAGAACTAGGAATATTATGGTCTCTGTATATAGATATATAAGGACGTTTCAAAGCCTCTTTGTAACCAAGAAAGAATTCTTATAAGATTGAACGTTCTCAAAAATAGTAATTTGAACATATATGATGCATATCAATGCCCGGGTGAGTGCTTTGGGGGGACATCTTCCTCACTTGGGACACAGAGTTAACCCTGGAAGCCCCAGCTCATTTTCTTTGCCTCCTATTACTCTGGCTCCCCGGGGAGAGGAACATGGGATTATTCTGCATGTCAATGAAAAGTTTCTCGATGTTGTTGAGTCCTGTGTGCCTGTGCACAGTCAGCCCAATAATTAAAGCTCCACAGAGACCAACCATCCTAGCTCTGCTGGGAAGACAACAGTTAAGGTCTAGGTTACATGGACGACTTTTGTGTTTCATGGCCAACCTCGGCTACCGCCAGAGAAACCATGATGATGTAGTCCGCAGCCTCCCTTTCTCTGTCCCCAGGTGACAGGACAATCCTGACCTAGCCCTAGAGGCTAGTTTGGTACCAGCAGAAACGCGGGCAGACCTCCAGGCTCCTCATCTATGGGGCACCCCCCAAGGCCATAGGCACCCGAGGCCAGTTCAGGGCCGGTAGATCTGAACCGACTTGACTCTCGCCACGGGCAGCCCGGAAGCGGAGGATGCGCCGGTTTGCTACAGTCAGCCAGACCCCAGTGAGAACCACAGTGACCCCGTCTCTACCACAGCCCTTAGCAGCCTCATCTGCCTTCACACTCTTTCACCCCTAGTGAACAGCTGTTTCCTCCAGAGGCAGGGACATATATCTTCGGCAGTTTTCTCTGTTCCCTTTTTCACCCCAAAGAGGAGGTTGTGAGCGTTAGAACCATACTTCATTCAGGTCTTATTGAATTCCCTGGGCTTTCAGACTCTCTTTTGCTCCCCCTCACAAAATGTCAGATGTTAAAGAAACATGGAAAACGTCATGTTCACATCTACACTTTTTATCAGGAGGAAACTGAGGCTCGGGGAAGGTCATCAACATCCCAAGTTTGTGCAAACAGTTAATGGTGAATAGATTAAGGGGGAACCTCCTCTCTCAGATTCTCCAATTTCTCATAGTTTGACCTGAACAAATGATGGCCTCATCTGTGAATGTGCAGTCCCTGACAAAATGGTTCCAGAAATGTTCCCCAGGGGCCCTCAGGGGATATTTTCTCTCAATCACAGCAGTAAGGTCTGGAGCCTGAAAATCTATTGTTGGCCAAGTCCTTTCAAGGAGAAGTACACGTTTTCTTTGCCGAAGGCCCCTTAAAAGCAACTCTGAGAATCGTGTGGTTTCAGAGGAAGAGAGACGCAAGTCCCCTGCGCGTAGGGGAGGAGGTCCTGGCTTGTAAATCCACGTGGTGCATCTGCTTCCTTGTGTAAGTGAAGTGGATCTCCGAGAGGGAAGGTTCTCGGTGCTTTTACAAAGTGAGCATCCACCTGGTCCGGGGTATCACCTGTCTGTCCCTGTCCAGACGGGTTTAATTTGAACTTCTTAGGAAGGAAAGCTCCATGGACCAGTTATGTGAAGTGAATTTCCTTGGCGATAAGAATCTGTCAAGGAAACATTCCTGTAATTTGTATCAGAAAATCCCAACCCCACAGATCTGCCTCCTGTTTCCTTGGTAGTTGCCCAGCTAAGACCTTGCCTATCTGTTGAGTTCTCTTCAAACACCCCTGAACCCTCAAAACACTGGGAAAACGAGCATCCCAGTGTGTGACCTGGCATCTAATTATCCTCAGTATGAGTTTCCACAAAAGACAGGCACTGGTTCCATCCAGAGAAGAGAACCCACCGGCAGGCAGGGCAAAATAGATCTTTCTGTCAGAAACTGAAGGACACTCAGCTATTGATTCATTAGCACAGAAATTTATCCAGCACTCTAACTCATTCTGGGTTTAAAAGCCTCCTATGCTTTGAGGACCTAGAATTGGGGCTCATATTAAATAACTACACATTGAAGTCATCTTTTTAGTCACAAGAGGAACGCTGTTCTGTTACTGGAACGTTTAGCTGAAAGTCATGTCTGTATCTATGAATGTTAGAGCAGTTTTCAAAAAGTTACATATCACTTATCAAAGAGTAAGTGAAAATACTAGAAGCAAGAGATTTTATGTAAGGATTTGTTCAAGGCAAGGTGATAAGAGATATTATTTCGTCTCACAGCAAATGTGGATCTATCCCTGTGTACACTGAAGAGATATCATGAAGGGACCGTGAGGAAACGTGGAAAGAAATACCTCCCCTGATTTCCGGGGATGAGGAACTGCCTCACTGATTCTCTCCAGAAACAATTCTCCCATTGTTCGTCATTGATTCTTAAAGATTATTAATGAAAATTACTTAGGGTATTCATGAGTAAAGGCCCCATGGCCAGAGATACTCATTTCCCAAGTTGTCTTGAGTTTACATAAATTCTTTTTTTTTTTTTAATTTTTTTTAACGTTTATTTTTGAGACAGAGACAGAGCATGAACGGGGGAGGGTCAGAGAGAGAGGGAGACACAGAATCTGAAACAGGCTCCAGGCTCTGAGCTGTCAGCACAGAGCCCGACGTGGGGCTCGAACTCACGGACCGCGACATCATGACCTGAGCCGAAGTCAGACGCTTAACCGACTGAGCCACCCGGGCGCCCCAAGTTTACATAAATTCTTGAAGGACACTTTGCTGAGAACTGAACTCTAGTATGTGGCTTCTTTTTCTTGTCATTTTGAAGATGTCTCAGTCTCTGCTTCCCTCTGTGTTTGAGAAATTAACTGTCAGTCTTCTTGTTCCTTCGAAATGGGAGGATTTTCTTTCAGGTTTGTTAAGATTTTTTTCTATGTCATCAGGAAAGAGACTAAATAAAGAATGGTGTTCCTCATACAATAACATGTGCGTGCAGAGCAACGACAATCAACTTCAACGAATGCCAACAGCGTATGAACCTAATATGCGGTTGGTGAAAGAAGCTTCATTCGTGTGAAGTCCAAAAAAAAAGGAAACATTGAACCGTTTGTGAGACGTCCTTCGGGGGCAAAGCTGTAAAGCAAAATGAGGGAGTGATTATAGTGGAGGTCAGGGTGGTGGTGTATCAGGTGTTCGTTCCTTTTACTGCTAGTTGGCATGGCATTGAATAGACAGATCACATTTTGTTCATCCATTTATAGGTTGATGGACATTTGTGCTGTTTCTACTTTGGGGCTCTTATAAATAAGGCCTGTTTATCTAGCATCGACTGTAGAATACTTCACGATGGAGAACCAAATTTTAAATATCACATAGGATGCTGTCAGTACAAGTAACAGAGGGTTAGAGAAAGTGTGGGTCCCAGAGCGGACTGAGTCAATGACTTAAAGATCAAACAGTTTCGGGGCGCCTGGGTGGCTCAGTCGGTTGAGTGGCCGACTTCGGCTCAGGTCATGATCTCACAGCTCGTGGGTTCGAGCCCCGCGTCGGGCTCTGTGCTGACAGCTCAGGGCCTGGAGCCTGCTTCGGATTCTGTGTCTCCCTCCCTCTCTCGCCCTAACCCACTCGCATTCTGTGTCTGCCTCTCTCAAAAATAAATAAAGATCAAACAGTTTCCACGTCATTGCACTGCTGTCCTCAGCCTATTAATAACAGGCACCCTCGTGATGGGAAAGTGGCTGACGTGCCACTTTGTGTCCAAACCACAGGAGAAAAACACTGTCTGTTCACTGAAACGTCAGATACAATTTTTGAGTCTGTATTTAAGTCCTATGGAGCAACCCAGAACAACCACAGTAACTGCATATACTGCTTCTCTTCAGGCAGTAAAGGTTGGGGTTATGTCAGCTTGCCACAAATCCAGAGAAAAGGTAGAAGCTGAAAGCATAAGGTACTGAGATGTTTAATAATGAAGCCTGTCTATATGCTCAGTAAGCATTCGATCCTCCTTCCACACTCATGTATGCCTTGAGATCAGGGTAGTGAGAATGGGTGAGTCTTCATAACAGAGCCCCCGTGGCAGAGAGGAGACACAGCCCCAAGAGTCCAGAAGAATATGCAAGTATTTTCACACTGAAGAAACAGGAAATGCAGAGATGCCCTAGAGATCCTGGAACCTAAATCCAGACTCACTGTCAGATATCGAACTATGAAGTCACCTCCAGCCCTACCTGTGAGGTCTACGCAGCTTCTCTAAAACTCACATAGTCCCGCCCCTTCTCAGTGTGACCTTAAATGCTTTTGCAAGTCTTTAGCTGAGATCCAGTGAGATATTATTTTTCCGTTTCCATTTTCCCTTTTCCTGATAGCCTCTTGCCAGAAGAGAGAAGAGAAGCTGAGCGAAGGGCAGTCTTCTGAACTCACTGAGTAATGGTTTCTTGAGTTGGGCAGTGATGCAGGTGATGGGATGGTTACAGGGAACGCTGACGTGCCACATTCCAGGAGAGCATATCCTGCCGCGAAAGCACACTGGTCCCCTCTCCACAAGATGCAGCCGAAGCCATGAGCGGGCCAGTGATATAAATCTATCTGTGAGAACAACTCAGATTCAGGAGATACAAAAACTCTTGGGAAAGGTAGACAAGGGTCCATGGGAAGTCATTACAGCCTTCACAGAATGACTTCCTTGCCCAAGAGACATAGAAGAGGCTACTCAATCTTCCCTCGAGCCTTGCACGTTCTTCCACGATGAAGCCAGAAGACCTGCAACTCACACAGCTTAGGGAGAAACAGGGCTGAGCAGGGAGGAAGCAGCAGGTGCAGCAAAGCCTCCCTGACCCTCGGCCCCGGGAGAAGAGGTTTGTGTGCGAGACTGAAGCACTGTGGGAGGAGAGCTAGGATACTGCTGACAGTGGTAACCCGCCACGTCTTCAGCCCGGAGGTTGCTGATGGTGAGGGTGAAATCCGTCCCAGACCCACTGCCACTGAATCGGTCGGGGACTCCCGATGCCCAGGTGGAAGCCCAGGAAATGAGCCGTTTGGGAGCCTGTCCCAGTTTCTGCTGGTACCAGGCTGAGTAGTTCTGGTTGGAGCTGTATAGAAGGCTCTGGCTCCGACTTGCAGTTGATGGTGACGCTCTCTCTTGTAGACCTAGTCACGGAGCTGGGAGACTGGGTCATCACGATGTCCCCAGACACACCTGCAATCACAAATGGACAGTGGCCGTACACGGCATCACTAATATAGTAAAATATGTATTCGAAAAATGTACGTTTTCTTATTTCTCGTAGGAAATCAGACCGTTCTAATGAAATGTTTTATCCACGCCACGTGGGAAAGTCATCGGCCAATTTTATAAAGATCTTTCTCCTCTCGGCCTCTCACCTGAGACGCAGAGCACCGGGAAGAGGAGCAGTTGGGCTGTGGCGCCATCTTGCTGCTGGTCACCGGTCTGATGCACCCAGGCCCCATCCCCAGGAAACCCTATTAATAGAGCTCAGAGCAGCCAGCCTAGGGCGTCAGGAGCCTATGCAAAGCATCAGAGAGTATGAAAGGGTCTGCTCGGTGACTTGTGAAGCACAGAATGGAAAGAAAGAGACAAAATACCACGACCGGAGGGAATGTGACCGTCTGCCACAAGAGGTCCGGAAATCACCTCAAACTATGATTCGCAATGGTATCCAGCCAGATCCCCAAATGTAAATGCTCGTCAGCACCAACTGTTCTATTTCAAATCAGCTGAAGTCAGCCTAAAAACATAAATCACTCTTTGTAGTAAAATGTATGTTTCTGAGTATACAATTTTCAGAACCTAATGGAAACAATGTAAATACGATGTCAGGACATGGAATATACTCATGCTGTTGGATACAATGAAGATACAGGGCACACGTTTATGTCTCTGTCTCTGGCTCTCTTCCGAATTTTAAATACATATTTGAAGTTGCTTTTGGACAACTCAAAGGCGCCTCGGTTCATCCAAAGCAGACCTCTTATAGGTCCCTCTGCACAAACACCATCTCAGAAAATGTGTCACCACATACTTATGAATCACCCCTGTCGCTGCTCCGCAGGTCAACCAGTGTCTGAAACAACATCTCTGATCCTCCCCACCCCCCATTCACTGACTGACCTATGGGGTCATCGCTCCTCTGGGGGCGGTAGGGGAAATAGCTTCAGCTCCCAGTTCTGTGGGGCAGTTTTCATTTATTCAGACTCCAAATCAACAATACTTCCAGAATTACACGAGGAACAGCATCAGGAACTCTCCTGGGCATAGAGCAGTTAAAACAAATCAAACAGAACCTCCGACCTCCTAGCTCTCTCCTTTCAGTGGGAGGGACAGATAACAAAGAAACAGATACCGTGTTTGCTGCTGCCACTCCTACCCTATGAGGTCCCTGCCCTGGAGCAGTGTCATCACTCAGGGCGAATGGGGCAGTGGATGTCCAAGTCCATTTGGTGTAACCTCATCCTTCAGCATGAACAGAGTCAGAAGAAGAGAGGACGCGTCTGTGCAAGCTAACACTTTTGTTCTGGAAAAATAAAGTCAACTGTAGTCTCACATGTTGTCACGTATCTAAATCATCTCTTGATCACGGACAGTAGTCTTTCAATTCACCACTTCCCTACAGCCTGAAACTACCCCGGACACAGGCCAATGATGAAAATCAATACCCTAACACCGTATATAAAAATGAACTAGACCCAGTTTCATCAGAGCACTTGGTATGGTTAATACTCATTTCTAGCGAAGAGAACCACCTCTCATTTTATCTTTTTCCATTTTTTTCTTGAAACATGAACTTTATCTGCATAGAAGAGGTAAGCATTGATTCTTAATTTGCCTCAGATTATAGTGACTTGCCCTTTGAAGCGCTCACTGTTTCTTCCTATAATCCTTAACTCAGAGCATTGGGTAGAGATGGAAGAGTGGACATCTGTATTCTTTCCTCCAAGCCATCTAGCTTCTCTGCTCAAGACTCTCTGTTACTCTTTGGTAAACTTGGTTTGGGTAATGCTGATTCCAACCTGATTCCAAGGATGAAATCCAGGACAGTAGATTTTTCTTTCAGCAAGTTCTCCTCCTTGACTGCAGTGGTCTGTAGAAATCTGTCAAGAATGGTCATTACTGAAGCTTGACCGTCTGCAGAGAATCTCAGAATTCCCGATAGGATGTGAGGAATGAATACTGTATGTACAAGGAGCATACAACACCAGAATCCGTTGGCATCCATGCTAAAGCTTCCCTTAGTATGGAACTAGCACCATGGCAGTGATCGTGGAATGGTAGGAGGGAACTGGTAGTGACATAAATAAGTGACAGCGGGGCGCCTGGGTGGCGCAGTCGGTTAAGCGTCCGACTTCAGCCAGGTCACGATCTCACGGTCCGTGAGTTCGAGCCCCGCGTCAGGCTCTGGGCTGATGGCTCAGAGCCTGGAGCCTGTTTCCGATTCTGTGTCTCTCTCTCTCTCTGTCCCTCCCCCGTTCATGCTCTGTCTCTCTCTGTCCCCCAAAAAAATAAATAAACGTTGAAAAAAAAAAAATTAAAAAAAAAAAAAATAAAATAAGTGACAGGATCAAACCTTTCCTGAAGCCTTCCACTCTGGACTTTTCATTAGCTTAAGTGCCCAGATTCCCTTTACTATTTAATACAGTGCAATTTGAGGTTCCTGCTAATTGCAACTGAAAATTTGCCAAAAGATTTTGTACTCGGGACCAACCTAATAAGGTAATGAAATTGGAAATATCTCCATTTTATTTTTTGGCCTGCAAAGTGTCACCCCCAGAAAATATGAAAGAAGCATTGTTTCCAATGGTCTGTTCCTAACCTGGAAAACCATGAAAAATGCAAGCCAATATGGTGATATCAGCCTTTTCCAGGGAAAAGATCATTATTTTCTTTAGATTGTCAAAACTTGTTTTTTAAGCCATTAACAATCCTTTACTTAAAGTATAAATTCAGTTATTTTTATCGTAGTTACAATCCTGAAAGAGAGCATGATCTCCTTCAGGAATGAGCACAGCACATGGGAAGGATCGGACCATATACACACGTGCGCTCACCTGCACACACGCATATCTACACGTTGTCATCAAATAATCATAGCCAACTTGATAGCAGGTATGGTTTATCCACTAGCTGTATATGTTCACATACATTCCATGAACTATTCCTCATCATAAATTATACCATCTTTAAATCAGTAATCAAAAACCTCCAAATAAACAAAAGTCCAGGACCAGACAGAGTCACTGGTAAATTCTACCAAACATTCAAAGATTTAAGATCTGTTCTTCTTAAGGCGCCTGGGTGGCTCAGTCAGTTAAGTGTCTGAATTTGGTTCAGGTCATGACCTCATGGTTTGTGAGTTCGAGCCCCGTGTCAGGCTCTGTGCTGAGAGACTGGTGCCTGCTTCAGATTCTGTGTCTCCCTCTCTCTCTCTGCCCCTCCTCTGCTCATGCTCTGTCTCTGTATCTCTCTCAAAAATAAACATTTAATAAAATTTATCTATTCTCCAAATTCCAAAAAGTTGAAGAGGAAAAATGCTTCAAATTTGTTTTATGAAGCCAGCATCTCCCTGATACCAAAACCAGACAAGGATGCCACAAGAAAAAAGAAATTACATGCCAATATCCTGGACGAACATAGATACAAAAAGTCTCCACAAAATAATAGCAAACCAGATTCAACAATACATTAAAATGATCATACACCACGATCAGGTAGGACTATTCCAGGGATGCGAGGATGGCTCACCAGCCATCAATCAATCAATATGTTGTATCACATTAACAAAATTAAGAGTAAAAACATAGGATTGTCTCAATAGATGCAAAAAGAGCATTTGATAAAATTCAGTACCCATTGATCAAAAAGACAAGAAATAACAAGCGTTAGAGAGGGAGGTGGAGAATGTAAATTGGTGGGAATGTAAATAGGTGCAGCCACTATGGAAAACAGTATGGAGTTTCCTCAAAAACTTAAAAATAGAACTACCATATGACCCAGCTATTCCATTTCTGGGTATTTATCTGAAGAAAACAAAAACAGTAATTCAAAAAGATATATGCATCACCATGTCCGTTGCCACCTTATTTAAAACAGCCAAGCTATGGAAACAACCTAAGCGTCCATGGATGGATAAATGGATAAAGGAGATGTGATACACACACATACACACACAATGAAATACTACTCAGCCACGAAAGGGAAGGAAATCTTGCCATTTGTGACAACGTGGATGAAACTTGACGGTAATATGCCAAGCGAAATAAGCAAGACAAAGACATTCCTGTATAATAATCACTTATTGATGTGGAATCTAAAAAAGTCAAGTACGTAGAAACAGAGAGTAGATTTGTGGTGGCCAGGGGCTGGCTGGTGAGATAAATGGGGAAGTTTAAGTGCTGATCAAAAAGTACAAACTTCCATATATAAAATAAATAATTTCTGAGGATCTAATGTACAGCATGGTGACTGTAGTTAATAGTATTGTATTGTAAAAAAAAAAATAGTATTGTATTGTACTTGAAGGTTACAAGAGGCTAACTGAACATGTTCTCACCACATGCACACACGCACACACACACACACACACACACAAAATTAAAAGGAAAATTATGTGAGGAGATGGTCGCATTAACTATCCTTATTGTGATGATCATTTCACAATGTAAACGTATATCAAATTATCACATTTGGTAAAACTTAAACTTACACAATGTTGTATGTCAATTAAATCCAGAAAAAAAAAAAAAATGCCGCATCATTTCCTCCTGGCCTCTATGGTTTCTGAATTGAATTCCTGTCTTTCAACTGGTTTTCTCCTATGGCTAAGCGCGATCTCACTCCTTCCGACTTTCAGATTTTTTTCTTTTCCTTTGGTGCTCAGAAATTAAAATGTGATTTGTCTTTACATAGATTTCTTCAGGTTTATCTTGCCGAGGGTTCGCCAAATGTGGAAACCTTTCAGCGATTTTTGTTCAAAATATTTTTCATCTCCATCCTCTCTCCCCCCTCCTTCTGGGATTCCAGTGGCACAAATGTTAGATCTTCCGTTTGGTCCCGTGTATCCCAGAGACTCTGTTCTTGTCTTGTCTCTTCTTTTCTTTTTGGCTTAGTTTCTCCTTTTCGTTTAGACCGGGTAGTTTCTTGTCTCTGATCTTTCCTCCTTTATCATTCCAGCCTTCTCCTTCCAGGCCCTTACTGGCCACCACCCAGTAGTGCGTGCACGTCCTTGAGGCCACTTCTCCAGCCCCATTGCGTCGACGACTCTTCACACTCTTTGAGTATCTACTATGTCAGCATCTTACTTCACACTCTGTGGTTACGGCTCCAGTATGGAAACTGTCCGATTTTACTTACACCAACGTATGATGCCAACCCGGACGGAGCCTGGAGTTCTTTCTCTGGCGTCAGCCGGTTGGGAAGCCCTGCGTCTTTGACCCGATATTTTAAGAAACAAAGACAGGAAGGTTATTATAATGCAGTAAGTAGTTTTTACTATACGTACAGAAACGGAACACACAGCAGGGTCCCAAGGTGACACGGCAGCACGGAGGTGAGAGGGGTGGGCAGAGAGAGGAACCGTAGGCCGTGTACTTTACTGTGTATTTCGTGAGAAGAAATAGGGACACAAAGTAAGCAAGCCACTTAGGCCTAAGATTGGACAGTTTGAAAGTTGCAGCAGGCTGCACACCACAGGGGTGTCCCCTGCAGCTGGGTACCTGGGGTGATTAGGGCAGGGGCCACCTCACAGACCGCAGGTCTGACTGAAAGGAGGCACGGGAGGATGTGGGGATTGTCCGGCCTGCGTATCAAAGGTGTGTGCTCAGGCAAGACTTTTACTGTTTGGGGGAATGCGCTAACCTGGGGAGAGGCGGTTCCTTCATGGCCGAGGCATCAAGAATGCAGAAATACGAACATACATTTGATATAAACCCCCGTGAGGCTAAAACCATGAGCTTAGGCAGAGGTGTTGGGGCAAGAGTGGCAAGTATTGTAGAGAGGTGAAACTCCTGTCCTGTGAGTTGAGTGTGTCCAGTGAACCGGCTTGGGTCCAAAACTAAAGACAGTGCTGTCGCCTTCCTGGGACTGACTGCTGCTGAGCTCCACCCAATCTTACCATTTGGGGTCTCTGACATTTCCAGTTTATGCTGGGCAGCTGAGACACACGGTCACTTGATGAACCACGGACATGTCCACCGGGGCCCGTGCCATTCTGGGAACTGCTTTGTGAACAGTGAAGAGTTGATTTTGCGAAGGGCCAAGTCCTGCTGTAGAACCCTTGACGTCTATGCTACGGCTCTTTGTCTGGGCCGGCCAGAGCGTCCACACAGTGTCCTCATCTAACACAGATGCACGTGCCACCAGGCGATGGGCCCAAATGCTAGAGCCACCTGCATCGTGACCTAAACCTGACAGAGGTTCCCTCCCGGCTCTGCGCCCACTCTAACCTGGTGACCTCAAAGTTGGCTGACACGCGGAACGGTGTAGTTTCCCCAACGTGTTGCTTCAACACTCCAGAGATGCCTACAAAATATTGTGCTTCCTTCTCAGTGGCCGGAGGTACAAGATGCGATTTCTATTCCTTTACCTTGAAGAGGATGTGCCTGCCACGCTCGGACATCTGGACCCCTGACACAGCCACCAGCGAGGCGGGCCCAGGGGTTTTTGTAGGATCTGTACCCCACTGTCGGAGCACATGTGTTTTTGCAGGATATCTACGTCCTCGCCGTTTCTTGCCCATCGGGTCTAATGACCATGAGTGCGGTACGGTGGGACGCTTCATGTTGTGTTCACACAGTGCACTGTGACAGAGAGCAGAGAGTTCACATAGCCCCGGGCCAGGACTCAGGATGTGACCTGCTGCTCACCGCGGATGCATGGAGACTCCAACAGAGGACTGCGTTAGATGAGGTGTCATTACCCTGCTGGGGGATCTTGCATTTGGTCCAGCATGGGGTAAGCTCTTTCAAAACCCCCACAGGCCAGAAGAGGGAGCCTTGATCCAGCCAGAGAAGGGCAAGGGCTTCTGCGGACCCAACATAACTTTTGAGCCTTTGAACAATACCAAAGGCCCGTAATTTGCATATACTCTTCCCCTTAGATCTGAAGTGTTTCTGCTTCTCAGGAGCTTATAAGAGAGAGAGAGAGTCTCTCTCTGGGTAAGTGGCCCGAGCAAAGTAGACCCAGCGAAAACAGCAAGATGGTGTCTCCATCACAGCTTCTTGGGCTTCTGCTCCTCTGGGTTCCAGGTGAGAATATTCGGACCGAGGTAAAAGTGGGGGGATTATTTTCAATCACCGATTTTCTTTCTTCCTGAGACTCTTTCGACAACGAATGTGGCGTACTGACTAAGTCTGAAAAATTTTTAAGTAAACAGTATTCTTTCTCCTCCCTAACTAGAGAATGTGGGCTTCTAGGCTCTGCTAATGTTTTTCATGTGTGGTTTCAGCCTCCAGTGGTGAGGTTGTGCTGACCCAGTCCCCAGCCTTCCTGTCCAGGACTCTAAAAGAAAAAGCCACCATCACCTGCCGAGCCAATCAGGGCATCAGCACCAACTTGCACTGGTATCAGCAGAAACCAAATCAGGCTCCGAAGCTCCTCGTGAAGTATGCTTCCCAGTCCATCTCGGGAGTGCCGTCGCGGTTCAGCGGCAGTGGGTCTGGGACAGATTTCACCCTCACCATCAGCAGCCTGGAGCCTGAAGACGCTGCCACTTACTACTGCCAGCAAAGTAACAATCTCCCTCGCACAGTGTTACAGACCAGAACATAAACCACCAGGGACGCAGATGTGAGAGGCCGGGCTGCCCCCGCGGCTCCTCCTGTGCCTGCATCTGCTCAGAGAGTTTGTCAGACGCAGCCCCACTCTGGGGGGGTCACTGGGAGGTTTGGGAGAAGGGCAGGGAGGCGCCTCGGCCCCCTGACTGCCCTTCCCCCTCCTCAGTCCAGCGGCACAGACACGACAATGTCTCTTCCGATGTAATCCAGACGGAGATGTGGGCAATGGCATCCATCAGGGTTCACACAGCAAAAGAGAAGCCACTCTAGATATTCCAAGCAGGAATTGCTTAATATAGGGAAGTAATATCTAAACTTCACTCTTTCAAAGGCCTGGGTATATAATAATAAGGGAAGCAGATACTAAAAACAGGTGATTCCTCCGTGGTCCCCCATAAGCCAGAGAACATATGCCACTGCCTTATACACTGTATAAGGTGTAAGAGGCTGCCTAACTACGTGGTCCTCAGGACTGTCTAGGAAGGCCAGGGATGGGGGTGCTGATGCTGTAGTCTCTACAGCACCCCCCAGGTGATTCTCCGACCCTCCCTTGTCCTCGCCTCTGCCTACAGGTGCTGATGGACGGTCCTGAATCCTCCTCTGCTGACGTCCATCTAAGGTAGGGCCCCTCCGCGAGCAGCCCCGTAGGAAACCACGGAGGGAAGGGGCTGGCTCTGGGAAACGTGCTTCCGGAAGTGATGGTGGTGATGGGGGGCAGGGGTTGGGTGGTGACAGCAGACAGCCTGGATGGCCACCATTGTCACATCTCTCAGCATTCTCCCAGTCAGGGGAAGGCCCCAGATACATTGGGACATGCTTCTAGCTACCATCAGCAGGTGTGAATTCATAACAAGAAAATTTTGTCAAGCGGCCCAGAAAACAGAGAAAAGAGGAAATCGCATCACATGGTAGAAGAATAATTTGACACACCGTGAAAGACTTGATTAAAAAGCAAACTAAATGTGGATGAAGCACTGTGTTTCCTTAATATGAAAATATCTCCTTGCTCAAAATTTTCCAGAAGCCAGAGCATCATGGACACCCCTGGAAGCCGTTACAGATGCAAACTAGCAGGCTCTGGCTGACACTACTTACATGGAGCTTCATCTATCAAGATACAGGAGATGTGTATAAGGTGTAAGATGCCCCGCTTTAGAGCACATTTACTTCCGCTAAGCAGTCTTTTCTATTTTCATTTATGAAGTTTCTGTTTAAAAGCACATGTTAGGGGTGCCTGGGTGGCTCAGAAGGTTGGGCGTCCGACTTCGGCTCAGGTCATGATCTTGCGGTCCGTGAGTTCGAGCCCCGCGTCGGGCTCTGTGCTGACAGCTCAGAGCCTGGAGCCTGTTTCAGATTCTGTGTCTCCCTCTCTCTCTGACCTTCCTCCATTCATGCTCTGTCTCTCTCTGTCTCAAAAGTGAATAAACGTTAAAAAAAATTTTTTTTAAAAACCACATGTTAACAACATATCCGATTTTATTTTCTAATTCACACAAAATTAAATCTCACACCTGTTTTTATTTTATTTTTTTAATTCTTATTTATTTTTGAGAGAGAGCAAGTATGCATAAGCAGGGGAAGGGGAGAGAGAAAGAGGGAGAGAGAGAATCTTAAGCTGACTCCCTGCTTATTGCGGGGACCCACGTGGGACTCAACCTCACGACTGCAAGATCACGATCTGAGCTGATACCAAGAGTCGGAAGCTTGACCTACTGAGCCACCCAGGTGTCCCATAAGCTTCTATTTAGATTGTAAGCACTGAAACATATAATTATTTGGAAATAGCATGACCGTATGACTTAAAAATTAAATAGCATAATGTGTTTTAACTACTTAAAGAATTATGAAGACTTAAGAATAAATCAAAATTATATGCAACTGTGTTGGCCATGATTGGACTTAAATTTGCTGGGCTTGGGATTCTGTACCTTCCTACAACTTGCCATGAGAATGATGTACCGTGGGTAATCACCACACCCTCAGTCTTGGCCAGATCAAACACAATCTACAGGCTGAAGAACAATTCGTCTGCCTGCAGAAGAACCACACACTGAGCCCTGTGTCCATCATCCAAACCACTGTTAACATGAACACCGTGACTGTAGAAACAAATGCTTAGTATTATAAGCCATTGAGTTTTTTGGCCGATTTGTTAAAATCCTGTGTAAAATCTGACTAATACAATTTTTACGCATCTTTGCATGGAGATCAACAGGTTTTATTGAAACCAATGGCATAAAAATGAATACTTGTGAATCCCTTCATAAGAAGATATAAAAACATAAGGAAATGTTTATAAAATTAAATATTTGAATTAAAAGGGTAAGATCTATCCGTTGGTAGAAACATCTAACTAAGGTTACATAGAGTAATAATAATGACAATTTTTATAGATCATTCAGACTTAAGTGATTAAGTCTAAATTTTATAAATAAAATTACATATGCAAACACGTGTCCATACGCATGTATGTGTAATTGTATATAATATACACACATGGGGGTACATATTTTTGATGTGTGTATACAGTTATCTTAGGAATCAAATGGGTTAATATGACTCCAGTAACTCCCCATCAAAAATTGGTGGGGAGTATCTCCACCAATCTCTTAAGTATCTCAAGAGATATAAATCTGTGGACTATGTTTTATTCCCCTGGTCTCTTTGAATATTTTTGTGACAAGTATAGAGTCCTCGTTACTGACTAGGACTAGGAATAGTACCTAACCTGACTTAAAAGAAACTTTGTGATCTTTGTTTCTAAATAATACACCAGTTGGCATACTTACCTGAATATATGTTTTCTAACTCTGTGGAGATCCAAGAGGTATGAATGGAGGTATTTTTTTCCTACTGTGAGAAAGTAAACATCACAGCCAATGAAAGTCCCATGGTCTCTATGTCCTCATTCATGCTATGAGTTCCAGGTACGAGATACTAACAAATCATTTTTTTCATTATGGCGAAATCTATTAATGCCCTCATGACATAGGTCACAGCTCCTGTAATTCACAGAGAGAATAACAATAAGCGACCGACTCTGGATTTTGGCTGAGGTCATGATCTCACCATTTGTGAGATCGAGCCCTGGGCCGGGGCTCTGCGCTGGTGACAGGAAGACTGCTGGGATTCTCTCTCTCCCTCTCTCTCTCTCTCTCTGCCCCTCCCTCGTTTGCTCACCAGCTCCCTCTCTCTCCCAAAATAAATAAATAAACACAAAGAAAAGCATGGAATGGACACCTAAATTATGATCCTTGCAAATTTCCTTCTCCTCTCAGTACTTAATCTTATCAATAGTTTTGAAACCTGTGACCATTTCAATGCAGCCCAAATTATCAATCTTTTATGTGTGGTGCTCTTCAAGGTTTATCTGAAAAGCCATTTCATACACCAAATTGATGAATACATTACTACTTATTTTTTTATGAAGCTTTATTACTGTACTTGAGATTTATAATCTGGCTGGATTGTTTGATATGGTATAAAGTAGGGGGTCAGATTTAGTTTTTTTTTCGGTATGAATACCCACTTGAGCCATCACACTACGTGAGGAAGAATGTTCTTTTGCCAGTTGCCTGAGGAGCCACGTTGATCGCAAATTAAGTATCTCAAGAGATATAAATCTGTGGACTATGTTTTATTCCCCTGGTCTCTTTGAATATCTTTGTGACAAGTATAGAGTCCTCATTACTGAGTCTTTAAATCAGTCTTAATAGTCACTAGACTATTCTCCCCACATTCTTTCTTCCTCTTCAAAATTGCCTGGATTCTTTTTAGTTCTCTGAATTCCCTATACATTTTAGAATTTGCTTTACAGGATACATAATAACTGGGTTTTTATCGGGAATACATTGAAGCCACAGATCACTTTGTTGAGAATACATTGAAGCCACAGATCACTTTGTTGAGATGCATGAATGTGTTTTATCTCTCTGTTCATTCAGGTCTCCTTTACTCTCTCTTAGCAAAGTTTTATTACCCTCAGGTCTGTATGGTGCCTGGTCCCTGGCACGTAAGAATGCATTTCCTCTCAATTGTACATTCAGCTTACAGTTTATTTCTAATTGCCAACATAATCAATTATCCTTGAAAACTTTTGCTTTGAATGTCTGTCTCCATTACGAAAATTCAGTTTCCCATTTGGACAGGAACCTTGCAGCCTTGATAATCGCTGTGGCCTCAGGCCGTAAGAAAGTGTCTCCTTGTGAATATTAGGTGGTAGGTCGATATGTATTCTTCTAGTCTATGATTAACCGAATCACTAGACTTATTCAGGAAGCTCATTACGCTTTACTATCTTTCCTCTGTGACAGTAGTGTGAGGTCTTTAGATAAAGAAGGACTATAACCTCATTGATAAGGAAGGAATTCATCCCCCGCTGCAAGACCAAGGAGGTCCCGCAGGAGAATGGCAGTCATACCTAGGAAGCTGGGACCCATGCATTATGCAGGAAACCGCTGTGCCCCGAAGCACTGCAGACTTTTGTTTATGAAGGTCACACCGTGGGGTCCTGGCCACTCGTGACTGTCATAGGTAGCAGCATCAGCTGTCCCCACACTGCTGAGAGTGAGAGTAAAGGAGCTACTACCACTCAAGGGTGTTGGGACACCTGAGGCCCCTGTGGAAGTGTCATATAGCAGGACCTGAGGAATCCTGCCTCGTTTCTATGGGTACCAAGCAACCTTGCTTTTGTAATTGGGATGTGTAATTGGGCGGCTGGAGAATGCATCATACTATTGCCTATTTTTAAAGCTGCAATTTTTAAGACATCCACAACTCAACACAAATACAGACCCTGACTTGGTCCATATGAATACGCGCATATATTTGAATTCTCCAAGGACACACTTTTGGACGAAGGATCCGTTTCCATGGAGAAAAATTCTCTCAGGCACATACCTAATGTGATGAGACCCTCCGGGATTCCCAATCCCAGCTCCCATGGCAAGGATACTCAGAGTAACATTTCCGCTGTCCTCTTCCTCTTCTCAGCGGGGACACAGAGCAGCAGGAAATACAAGAGCAGGGACAGAGATGCCATCTGGCTCTGAGATCTGACGGACTCCGGCTGTCTCCTCCCTCGGGGATCCATTAATAGCAGCTCAGCAAGATGAGAACTCAGGGTGACCGTGCAGATAGACTCAGTTAGAGCAGAAACTGCAGTCACTACGCAGAGATGCTCTTTTCCCATTCTTACATGTCAGCCATAGTATTGGACGTGGTTGAAAACACGTGTAGTGGTGCCCTGTGCAGGGACTACCGAGGCCAACCTGAGCGGGACACAGACACGATGCCTCCCCTGCACTATTCGTGCTGCACACGAAGCCACAGCTGTCCTAGGAGCCAGAGGGGGAAAACCCTAGAGGCGTGAGGGCACAGTGAACAAGGAATGTACCTAAAGAGGCGTCAGAACACAAGATTCGTGCAGCATCTCGTGCCTTTGTGCCTCATTTGAAAGAAATGAGAGTGTAAAGCGTGAGTGAAAGAGTGTGCATCTCATCATTTGAACCTGAACACAGCCCACTTCTTTCTTCTGGCACCTGTCATGTAGGGCGTTCGGAACAGGCCGTGTTTCCCCGAGGCACGCCTCGCTTCCACTCCTAAAGGCCACTTTGTGGTCCCAGATGCTTTCTCCCTCAAAGGTTACCTCAGTTATGATTTTTCCTGTTGAACTACATGTTCTAATGATTTTCTTTACAGAACACTTTCTCATTCCCTTATTCCCTTTTTTGTCAACAAATGGCCTATGCCTTGTATCAGAAATGTGAATCATGAGGGGCGCCTGGGTGGCTCAGTCAGTTAAGCAGTCCACTCGGCTCAGGTCACAATCTCACAGTTTGCGAGTTCGAGCCCCGCATCGGGCTCTGTGCTGACAGCTCAGAGCCTGGAGCCTGCTTCGGATTCTGTGTTTCCTCCTGTCTCTGCCCCTCCCATGCTCATGCTCTGTCTCTGTCTGTGTCTCTCAATAATAAACATTTTTTTTAATTAAAAAAAAAAAAGAAATGTAAATCATGACACTCTTTAAATAGAATTCCAAATAAAACAAAGGAACTTAGATATTTTGCAACTCTATTGGTTACAGGTTTGTCATCAATATGAAGAAATTCAGGTTGGCCTTTTGAAACCATCGATATACTAACCACTGTTAGCTGTTTGGAAACTCCTGCAATCTCTGCCTCAGTTAGAAACCACTGCATGAATTTCTGGAACAGCAGAGAAACCTGGATCTAGGCATTTCTCATAAGGAATCGTGGGTCACTAGGGGATTAGCTGGGTTTTCTCATGAGGGTTAAAAAAACTCTACTGGCGAAAATTTTCCAGCTTTAAGTGTTGGGTGTCCTGGTTCCACCGCTGGATTCAGAGTTTCGTAGGTATATGTAACCTGTGACCAGAATATTTACCCGTGAGTTTATCCTCTAGTGGGTGACAATTTGCAATTACTTAGAAAGGTTGAACAGTTTCAATCATTGGTCCCAACAATCTACTCAATAGACCTAATGCTGGGGAAGCTCCCTCTGCTGGATGGCTTGATCTCAGTTCTCATGCAGGAAAGCTCACCTTTTATCAGAAAGACCTTGCATTTGGGCTCAGTCAGGACACAGGCTTCTGTGTGTCTCTCATCCTGGCCAAAGCAGAATGAGTTTGAGCCGTTCAGGCTGATAAAATTTATAGATCAAAGTCTACAGGATGTATACCAGCCTCATACACTCACCCCTCGCACTCTGGCTCCCGGATAATGGACTCACACACTTTCACTAAAAAGACCTCTTCCCACGGAACACAAATCACACCTTGGCTTCCAGTTTCATGGATCCCAATGAACAGCCTGTGACACAGAAGCAAGACTGCGATAAAAGTCACCTGCCTAAGTCCTTGGTCTCAGTAGATGGTCATCAAGATTAGAGATGCCTGGAGTCCTGCTCCCTACTTGAATCTCATGGAAGTTCTTCTTACACCGCTCATGAATGTTTATTATTTGAGTGTAATGTGCAGCGACCAGCTTTGATGGCATCCATTTTATTGTCCAGGGTACAACAGAGTTTGTAAACACGCAGGAGAGAAGGGTTCTTTTTTGGAATTAGGAGCCCTCTTCTTCAGTCTACAGGTAGTGTAGGAAAATTACAAAGCCTTTTCCTGATCAAGAAAGAATTTTTAAAAGATTATATATTTCCTGGATGTGTTCAGGCAAGAAAATTAGAGATAAGCCACCACACAGGAGACTTTCAAAGTTTTCATGTTAAGTTTCATAGGCAATAGTAATACTCTTTGAAAAATCAAGCATTCTGAAGAACACTTTGTAAAAATAACATTTCCAAATGGATACACAGTAAAAGAAACTTGACAGGTGAATAATTCTCAGCCATATTTCCACGCTTGGAGGTTTCACACACAATAATGTGGAGTGTGATTTTTCTCTCGGTATAGTTGACACACTTTTCTATAATGTGACTCGTAATCTAACATCTGTACTGAATAGTTCTTCCAACTCAGCTAGGATGTCTAAGATGGTCTTGTATCTTTCCTCTCTGTTTTTGTCCTTGTTTTTTTCCATTTTCAACTGCATAACTTTCTGAACGAATTCACTATCAGGATTCTTTAGGAGCGCTAGAACTGCCAAGAATAAAATTCAGCATGCCTTGGCTAGGGTTGTAAATAAGATCAAGGAAGGAAACACACAAAAGGGTAAAAAAAATGTCAACCAGCAAAATATGGAACATGGGATATTATACTCTTATTTCTATCACAATATGTCATCAGCAACCAACTCCCTCCACAGAGTTTACTTTTTTTTTTTTTTTTTGTGGAGAGAAGAGAGAGAGGCAGAGAGAGAGAGAGAGAGAGAGAGAGAGAGAGAAATGACAAAGCACACTCAACAAGGGGAGAGCAGGAGGACAGAGAATCCTAAGCAGGCTTCACACTCAGCACAGAACTGGACATGGGACTCAATCCCACGACCCTGGGATCATGACCTGAGCCCAATTCAAGACTCCAACACTTAATGGACTGAGCCACCCATGTGTCCCGGGGTTCACTCTCCATATCACTTTTACACAATATCTCTCAAACCTTGGTACAAAATCTTTTTCCTGGAGGATTTCTGGAAGATATTCACACTGACCTTATTTCTGTATCATGCCTACAATTGTATGTATTTGTGTTTTTTTTCAGTTCAGTATGACTAAGTTTAAATTACCTGTGATCTAATAAAACAACAAATCTATTCTTCCTGTAGCTCCAGCATTTTGGTCATAGGACAGTGACTCTCATTGTGAGGTCACTTGAAGCTGACACAATTGTCACGATTCAATGACATACATCAGGCTGACACAGGAAGAATCATCAGGTCGTGTCCCTATTTAATGAAGGATGGTTGGTAAACCGATGCCCCCCAGCAGCTCTGAACATGCACCCGATTCCACAGTGACTGTCCTTAAATGAAGATCCAGGAAATGTCAGTCATAGATACAGGCGACACCCGTACATTAAATAGTTATCCCAGGTTTTGCTATTCTCACATACGCAATCTCTTTTTGAACTCATTGACTCGTGGTTTTTGCTGCCTAACATACCCGTGTGAGACTTAGCTTCTCAGACAGCGCTAACAAGAAACCAGAGCCTCTGACAGAAACTGGTTATGTGTGATGAGAAGCTTCCATATAGGAAGGGATTTTCTAAGCATCAAATGAAGAAAATGATACATTACAAAACAAAACATCATTCATTCTGTCCAGTCTACTTAGATTTTGCTTCCCTTAAGAAATCTCTTTGAGGGGCTCCTGGGTGGCTCAGTCGGTTAAGCGTCTGACTTCGGCTCAGGTCATCATCTCGCAGTTCATGGGTTCAATCTCCATGTCAGGCTCTGTGCTGACAGCTCAGAGCCTGGAGCCTGTTTCAGATTCTGTGTCTCCCTCTCTCTCTGACCCTCTCCCATTCAAGCTCTGTCTCTCTCGGTCTCAAAAATAAATAAATGTTAAAAAACATTTTTTTAAATAAAAGAAATCTCTTTGATTTGGGGTTTGTGTGTTTCTGTGTGTGTATCCATATCTCACATATACCATATGGTGTGTGTGTTGTCGGTCTTTCTGTCTATCTATCTATCTACCTACCTACCTACCTAAATATCTAGGGGGAAAGAG
This sequence comes from Panthera onca, assembly GCF_046562875.1. Classification (NCBI taxonomy): domain Eukaryota; kingdom Metazoa; phylum Chordata; class Mammalia; order Carnivora; family Felidae; genus Panthera; species Panthera onca. Next base: position 38,485,641 of record NC_138341.1, read on the forward strand.
AGAAGAATGACAGGATACACACCATGTTGTAACAAATGGTTATCACAAATTGCATACTCACTGCCTGAAGCATAAAATTGGTTCTCCTTTCCTATTCTCCAAAGCAGGGCTATTAGTTCTCTACCTGTGAGTGAGAGATTCTTTTCAGTCAAGGTGTTTTTACTTTCATCTTCTCGAAAGGTCCCAGGGTGAGTTTAATTCATTATTTAATCATGATTAAATTATCTTAAACCATTAACCTGGAAACAGCAGATACCAGAGGCTCTAGAACTCTCTGCAGCTCATCCTGTCGTTTGGAGATACTCTGCCAATCAGCTGGATTGGGGTGACACTGTTTTGTCCCGGACATTAGCTGAGAGGAATCCAAGCAGGACGGCCATTCACCTGCCAGAAACTGACTCTGGACACTTAAGTCTACATCTTCAGGGTATCTGGAGCTTTCTCAGAACCGTGGGGCTATGGGCACCGTGTCCCCCCAGAGATCCTGACCTTCACAGTTAGATCCTTCTGCCCACTCAGGCAGTACGGAATTTGTCTGTTGGTTTTCCTCCCAACACAGAAGACATTTGCAGTTATTTTGCTCAAGGGAGAGGCACCTGTGCCCCCTGCCTTTGGCTCTTTCCACTCTGCCACACCCACCAGGGAATTTGCATCTTGTCCCCTGGGGAGGACCTTCCCTCTGACATAAAGGCCAGCTCTGACCTTCTCTTTACCTGTTAGGACTCATCAGTTCAGCTTCTCAAAATGAGGTTCCCTGCTCAGCTGCTGGGGCTGCTGATGCTCTGGATCCCAGGTGAGGGCAGAGGGGGGATGAGAAAGGAGAGCGGGGTGTGGAGGGAGAGCTCTGGGGGCACTACTGCTCCCCACATGTGTTCTGCCCACGGGTGGGACTGCCCTCCAGCAGGGGGATTTAATTTGGGGGCCTGGGAAATCAAGAGGAAACTGAAAGGAACAAAGAAGTGAGACATTTAGTGAGTTGCTAGAAAGGAAGAGGCCACTTTGTGCCTGCAACTCTTGGGTTATCTTTGGAAACTGGATATATCTAGAGTAGGAATCAAATCACCAAAAGTGATTTAGCCTTAAATACAAAAACATTTTAAATCATAAAAATGGCTTCTAAGGTTTGTGCATAACGTTGTGCTTCTCTCTCATTATTTTAGGATCCAGTGGGGATGTCGTGATGACGCAGAGCCCTCTGTCCTTGTCGGTCACCCCTGGAGAGCCGGCCTCAATCTCCTGCAGGGCCAGTCAGAGCCTCCTGCACAGTAATGGAAATACTTATCTGTATTGGTACCTGCAGAAGCCAGGCCAGTCTCCACGGCGCTTGATCTATCTTGTTTCCAACCGGGACTCTGGGGTCCCAGACAGGTTCAGTGGCAGCGGGTCAGGGACAGATTTCACCCTGAGAATCAGCAGGGTGGAGGCTGACGACGTCGGAGTTTATTACTGCTACCAAGCTACACATGCTCCTCGCACAGTGGTTCAGCCCCGAACACAAACCTTCTGTCTGGCGCGTCACCTCCCTCCACATGTGTGGCCTGAGTGGGGAGCAGACACAGCAGAGGCTCTCAGTGGCCCTACGAGGCAGACGCTGGAGAAGTCAGGGCATAATGTGCAGCTGCGGGCTCTGGACCATGTCGTGGCCCCTCAGCTGCGACAGCCCAGCGCGGCATGACCCGCACGGGAACGGAGGTGATCACAGTGCCCTCTGAGCGGTAAGACGAAAGGGATAGCAGACCTGCACCCCGTCCAGACGCTCCCCGCTGTGTGCCTGGGTCAAGTACATTTCGTCACTGAAGGGTCAGCAATGGAGGCACATTTGTGACAACACAAGTTGAATACATTTTGGAGCTAACAAATTTTGCTGTTTTTCAATACGGTAATATTTGGTATCGTGTAGAAATTATTTTTTGTTTTTGTACTCTCTGAACTTCTTCATTACCACTTACACTAATCCCTCTTGTACAATATTCTCCAGATGGCATTACATACGCACTACCCCCACAGCAAATATGACTGAGAAGAATTCTTAAAAGTGTCAGGGGTTCGAGCACCAAATAGACTTTTGTAAATTCACAGCACATATGAGCTTCTAATCCTGTAAAGAAGATGTGGTCTACATATACAATGGAATTTTACTCAGCCATTGAAGAGAAGGAAATATTGCCATTTGCAACAACGTGGGTGAACCGTGACGGTATCGTGTAGGTGAAATAAGTCAGACGGAGAAAGACCAAGGCCATATGATGAGGATTTCATTTATGTATGGAACCTGAAAAACAAAACAAACAACAAACAACAAAAGCATAAACAGATACGTGAATGCAGAGAACACACTGATGGTTGCCAGACAGGAGGTGGCCAAAGGGGATGGAAAAAACAGGCGAAGAGGAATGAGAGGGACAGGTTCCCAGTTATGGAACGAATAAGTCACTGTGATGAAAGCATAGGGAACACAGTCAGTGCTCTTGTCATGGTGCCTGTGGGGACAGACGGGAGCTACGCTTGTGACTTGTGGTGACCACAGCATAGCGTACAGACTTGTCTAGCCTCTGTGTCGTACACCGGAAACCAATGTAGCATTGTGTATCTCCATACTTGAATAAAACAACAACAACAACAACAACAACACACGCGTGCATGCATGCCTGTGCGCACACACACAGAAGAACCTATTCTAAAAGAGTGTATTTGTCTCAATGACCTTTCTCTGAGAGAAAAAGGGAGTTCTTAGAACTCCAAAGTAAGATCTGAGAAAACAAAACAAAACAAGCGGGAAGATGTAGAGCAGAGAATGTCCCTCGTATACCACAGGAAGTGTACAGAATGATATGAACTTTGTTTCCCAAAAGGGAACATTTTAGGATCACCTAGCCTAAATATTATTTTGGAGATGACAAATTTGGCGCGATATTGCCAAAAAGGATTTCGTGCGATAGATAAATACGTTAGTTTTCCAGAACATGGTCTTACCTAAAAACGAACCCGTATTGTATGTTCCATTGAAACAATATATAAATTATATGCTTTGAGTAGATCTCAATTAAAATAGTGCTCAAAAATTCTATGTGACCTAAGTTGGGCTCATGTCAATTTCCTGTCATAACATGATGCACTAGAAGTAAAAGAACGATTAAATCACCACAGTAACATGATCCTGATTCTGGGTGAGTAACATGATCCTGATTCTGGGTGAGTAAATAAAGCTTCTTTATTGCCTATAAGTGCCTATTCCAAGATACTGGACTCCATGGCCTATGTAATTAACATTCGGGGATTCGCATGTACTCCCTGCCTCCACATATGCACAGCCCCACCGCCATCAATATCCCTTTCCAGAGTGACACATTTGTTACTGTCAATGAAGCTACACTGACACAGCATTATCACCTCAAATGTACAGTTCCCATCATAGTTCACTCTTGATGTTGACAATTCGAAGGGTTTGGACAAATGTACCATGTTGTGTATCCAATACAGTATCACACAGAATAATCTCACTGCCCTAAAACTCCTCTGTACTCTGCTTATTCACCCCTCTCTCCCCTCTAAGCTTTGGCAACCGCTGAACTTTTTACTGTTTCCATGGACAGCAGATTATGCCTTTTCAGCTGAATCACGTTTCATTGCTTAACGCACCATAGTTTATTTATCCATTCACCTTTGGAAAGACACCTTGGTTGCATACGAGTTTTGGAATGATGACCAAATCTCCTATATACATCGGTGTACAGGTTTTTCTGTGGCCATAAGTGTTCAGCTCCTTTGGGTAAATACCAAAAAATTTGACTGCCGAATTGTTTGGTAAGAGTACGTTTACTTCTGTAAGGACCTGCCAAACTGTGTTCCAAAATGGCTGTTCCATTTGTGCATTTCCACCAGCAATGAATGCTAGTCTGCTTCTCCTCATCCTCACCAGCATTTGGAGCTGTCTGTGTTCTAGATTTTGGATATTTAACTAGGCGTATAGTCTTGTTGGGATGAGCACTGGGTATTGTGTGTAAGTGATGAATCACAAGAATCTCCTCCTGAAGCCAAGACTCCATTGTATGTTAGCTAACTTGACAATAAAGTATTTAAAATATATATGCAAATAAAAATAAATGGGTGCATAGTAGCGTCTCTAATTACATTTCCTAATGACACATAATGTTGGTTATCTTTCCGAATTCTGTTTGATATCTGTATATCTTTTTGCGTGAGGTATGTGTTCAGACCTTTTCCCCCTTTTTGAATTGGATTGTTTCTTTTTGTTGTTTTAAGTATTCTTTGTGAACTTAGATAACAATCCTCGGCCAGATGCGTTTTTGCAAGTATATTCTCCCAGTCTGTGACTTGTTTCCTTATACTCTGGAGAATGCCTTTTACAGAGTAATTTTTCTTATTGCAACTGGACCTTGTTATTTCATACATTGATAAAGAATATATCACTATATTGTTAATTTTTGAAATATTTTGATATCAGTATTTAAATATAATTAGTTTATTTTGTAATCTTATGCGTTTTTTTGTTTTGTTTTGTTTTGTTTTTGCTTTTAAAAACATTTCTATGAAGGGCACTGATGTGACTAGGTCGGTTAAGGATCCAACTCCTGATTTCAGCTCAGGTCATGATCGTGTGTGGTCTGTGAGATCGGTTCCAAATTGGGCTCTGTGCTAATGGTGTGGAGCCTACTTGGGATTCTCTATCTTGCTCTTTCTCTCTCTGCCCCTCCTCGCCTTTGTCTCTCTCTCTCTCTGTCTCAAAATACATAAACATTTTAAAAAAAAAAAAACTTTTTTTTGTGAGTAGGCATCATAGATTAAATCTGACTACACAGAGGGAGATCTCACTTCGTATGTGACTAAACAGTGAAGAGAAGACACTCTCAAAATGGTTGGGACACATGAAAAACAGAAGGTTGCTGGCTGGATCACCTGACAGAAGTCACTTCTATAAAACCCTAGTCTGTTGCAGATTGCTGTCTCTTCTCCTTGGCTATTGTCAGTAAACACAGCAATTCGTTGAAATGTCATTTCCTTAGAGGTTATTTATTTACTTATTTTTAAAGTTTATTCATTTATTTATTTTGAGAGCGACAGAGACAGTATGAGTGGGGGAGGAACAGAGACAGAGAGGGAGAGAGAGAGAGAGAGAGAGAGAGAGAGAGAGAGAGAGAGAGAGAGAATCCCAAGAGGCTCTGTGCTGGTAGTTCAGACGTGATGTGAGGCTCGAACTCACAAAACCCTGAGATCATGACCTGAGCCGAAACCGAGTCTGAGGCCTGACCGACTGAGCCACCCAGGAGCCCCAAGGTTATTTATTTTTTATGGAGGTGATCAACTAAGTCTTTCATTTGCCAACACATTGAATAGTTGAGTTCTTCTCGATTTCTCTCAACCTATCTGGGTACATTGTATCATTACCTTCCCCCAAGCACCACCCAGAATGGAGCCTAAGTTTGCTCATAGCTTGTGATTCATGAGTCTTTTATCCAACCTACTTGCTGGAATAGGGGTGGAAGGGAGAGCTGGGCTGCGGACCCTTTAAGGTGCTCCAGTGTGTCTCCATTTGACTCCTTTCCATCTGGAATTCCCTTAATGATCAGTCACCTACATTACCTAATAAAGATTACAAACCCTTTCCGCCAATCACCTCTCTGTCCCTTCCACCTCTGTTTGTTTTCCTGCTCCCTCCAGCTTCAGGTGGGGATGCTCCGACATTTCACACGGGAAAAAAATATCTGGGGTTCAGAGAATGCCTTGCCATGGGTCATTAGGTAAAAGCAACGGAAACTGGAGTAAAAGGACAAAATCTTCTCAATGATTGTTGTTGTTTTCAGTTGAACCCCATAAAAGCAGAAACCCGTGTAAAGTTTCTCTGCTCTCCCACAAAAGAGAACATACAAATAACTTTTGATCCTCCCTTTTCTCTCTCTTAATTGGACTTCACAAGCAGAAGTTTTAGAGGGAAAGGGGACTTGGAGATCTCTTCCAAGCAGAACTCATTCCTTTCCTGACGAGAACCTTTTTTGTTTACTTAGCATACTTTCTTTTAGATACAATACTTGCATTCCATATTTCATTTTTTTAATACACAAATACATCTGTGCTACCAAAAAGCGCTCCAAGCGAGGAAGGGACCTCAGGCAGCGCTGTCCCTCCAGGCAGTCCACAAGGAAGGAGGGCTAAAGAACCACAGTCCAGATCTCTGCTCTGGCGCCCTGGAGACTGTGGTAGAGCAGCCAGGCGAGGCCACCCGACCTCTGACATGATGGTGACCATACAGAATTCCTGACTTATGCCTGAGAGATAATGGAACATACATGTATTTGTCTCTGTGCCCCATCCCTGGCACAGAGGTCCTAACCCCCTTCTAATTTCCTAAGTGATAAGGGCACTAGGAGCAGGTCTTATTCTGGGAAGATGACTCTGAGTGGGCTCCTAGATGGGTGCTGCTCATCAGAAACACCGAACCATGATTAGAAGCATGGAATTTACAGCACCCTCCCCCATCCTCTAGAGAGAAGAGAGGGGCTGGACACAGAGATAATAACGGATCCTGTCAATGTGAGCAAAGCCTCCATAAAATCCCAACAGTGCGGGGCTCCAAGAGCTCCCAGGTTGGTGAACGCATCCACCCTGGAAGGTGATGCACCCAAACCATGGGGACAGAAGCTGCTGCCCGCAGGACCTGCCTAGAGCTCACCTGTGTGTCTCTCCATCTAGCTGTTCATCTGTAACCTTTATCATATCCTTTACTAAACTTGGAAACATAGGTAGGTGTTCTCTGAGTTCCGTGAGCTGCTCTAGCAAATTAATCACCTCAGGGAGAGATGGTGGAACGGCCCCCACCCCCACCCACGGCTGGTGAGCGGCAGGAGTTTCTTCTTCACCTACTGGTAGACGCTGAGACTCCTTATGGGCTGGTCCTTCTCAAGCTGGGTCTCCAACCCGCCTTGAGGAGCCACAGGCAGCTGCCATAACAGGTGAAGTGCGGACACACAAGCTGCCCAAGAGCAGACCCGGACCCAGGAGGCTGTGCTCCTTGCGAGACTTCATCATGTATGTGCTTGGTGGCGTCTACACAGCAGGTCACACACAGCCACCTGGCTTTTATGGACTGGAGCGTCTCCACCACCGGGTGGTTATCGGTGCCCTGTGTCTGTGAGTTGTGACACCTTCCCCACAATGTGCAGGGGGCACTCTGCCTCCTCCCTAAACATTCACATAGGATGCACCTGGAACCAAATTTGAGGTCTTCCCTGAAACCAAGTTGAAAGTCATTTTTCTTGCCCATCACAAAGTTCAAAACTTGCCCTAATATATAAACAAAATGCTAGAGTGACGGCAAAAATAATATTATAAACTCTTCTTGCTTTCAATAAAAAGCAAAAATAAAAGTGAAAATGAGGCAACCTGAGAGGAAATTAGGAACCAATATTAAAGGGCCTGCTTCTCTGACAAGTGGATCAAAGAGGCATAAAAAAGGTACAGGATGAAGAGGAAGACATGATACCACAGACAAGGGTCTGGCCCATGGGTTCCAACTCGCGTCAACTCTGGAGAGCCGTCATAGCTCTGCACCTGCCTGCGGAGACGGCTTCGGCTTTTGTCCGCCTGCATCACAGCCCAACTTCCTCCTCTCCCCAGTCCTGCTTTCTCCCTCCGGAGATGTTCATCCCAAGAATATTCCCCAATCAGCGTCCCACGTGCTAAATTCGATGTGAGTCTGCTGTCCAGGAAATAATGCCCGTGACCAGGGACGTCAGAGAGTGACACAGGCCAGATTGTCATAATGACCTTCATACACAAAAGGTGTTCATTTTCCAAAATGAGCAGGGGCAGAATATGGCAGAAATAGGGATCTGTGGCAATAGACAATTGATCACATGTTGTAGGATATTAAATCAATGTGCAGACACTTAGAGAATTTTGTCTCTCTTACTGGAAAACTCTAGGTCAGGTGGGCTGACGCCTAAAAAGTCACTGCTTCTGACTCAGGTCCTCGACCTCAGCCAGTTCAACGTCTCAAGCTCACCGACTGAGGGCAAGGCCAGGTCTTGGAAGAAGGACCCTGAAGTGTTGACAGAGATATATTGAGCAAATTTTGCTTCCTTATTTTCTCTAAGGAACTATGAGCTCAGGGCTGAGCTCAGAATGTTCTTTCTCTGCACTGATGAGGGAGCTCTCTGCTCAGAGGAGACAAGGGGGAAGGCCATGCTCCAGTGGGTGGAGAAGGAAACATTTCTCTGTGCTCAGTGTTTAGTGTTTAGTGTTTGAGAAATTAGAAGGGACAAAACTGACGGTTCTAATGTAAATAGTTGTCTTAATGGTGCCAGAACTTTCTTCTGGAGTGTTGCATTGACAGGATATGCTACTGCTGTGGAAATCTGCACTCAAATCATACCTCTCTTATTTATAGAATAGACAGTTTCAATACATCACATAAAGATCAAACAGATTAGTGTCCTCTTCAAGCATTCTTTCCTCTCTCTCGCTCACACTCTCTCAGTTGAATCAAACTTTCCTGTAGACAAAAAGCAAGCATACAAATAAAAAAAAAAAAAAACTATCTATCTATCTCACATTCAAACAGTGGAAGATGGCACAAAAACAGACACATAGACCAATGGAATAGAATAGAAACCCCAGAACTCGACCCACAAATGTATGGCCAACCAATCTTTGACAAAGCAGGAAAGAAGACAGTCTTTCCAATGGAAAAAAGACAGTCTCTTTCACAAATGGTGCTGGGAGAACTGGACAGCAACATGCAGAAGGTTGAAACTAGACCACTTTCTCACACCATTCACAAAAATAAACTCAAAATGGATAAAGGACCTGAGTGTGAGACAAGAAACCATCCAAACCCTAGAGGAGAAAGCAGGAAAAGACCTCTCTGACCTCAGTCATAGCAATTTCTTACTTGACACATCCCCAAAGGCAAGGGAATTAAAAGCAAAAATGAACTACTGGGACCTCATGAAGATAAAAAGCTTCTGCACAGCAAAGGAAACAACCAACAAAACTAAAAGGCAACCAACGGAATGGGAAAAAATATTTGCAAATGACATATCGGACAAAGGGCTAGTATCCAAAATCTAGAAAGAACTCACCAAACTCCACACCCGAAAAACAAATAATCCAGTGAAGAAATGGGCAGAAAACATGAATAGACACTTCTCTAAAGAAGACATCCGGATGGCCAACGGGCACATGAAAAGATGCTCAACGTTGCTCCTCAACAGGGAAATACAAATCAAAACCACACTCAGATATCACCTCATGCCAGTCAGAGCGGCCAAAATGAGCAAATCAGGAGACTATAGATGCTGGAGAGGATGTGGAACAATGGGAACCCTCTTGCACTGTTGGTGGGAATGCAAATTGGTGCAGCCGCTCTGGAAAGCAGTGTGGATGTTCCTCAGAAAATTAAAAATAGACCTACCCTATGACCCAGCAATAGCACTAGGAATTTACCCAAGGGATACAGGAGTACTGATGCATAGGGGCCCTTGTACCCCAATGTTTATAGCAGCACTCTCAACAATAGCCAAATTATGGAAAGAGCCTGTATGTCCATCAACTGATGAACGGCTAAAGAAATTGTGGTTTATATACACAATGGAGTACTACGTGGCAATGAGAAAGAACGAAATATGGCCCTTTGTAGCAAGGTGGATGGAACTGGAGAGTGTTACCCTAAGTGAAAAAAGCCATACAAAGACAGATACCATATGGTTTCACTCTTATGTGGATCCTGAGAAACTTAACAGGAACCCATGGGAGAGGGGAAGAAAAAAAAAAGAGGTTAGAGTGGGAGAGAGCCAAAGCATAAGAGACTCTTACAAACTGAGAACAAACTGAGGGTTGACGGGGGGTGGGAGGGAGGGGAGGGTGGGTGATGGGTATTGAGGAGGGCACCTGTTGGGATGAGCACTGGGTGTTGTATGGAAACCAATTGGACAATAAATTTCATATATTGAAAAAAATAAAAAACAAAACAAAACAAAAAAACACTGGAAGAATATTTTTTAAATGACAAGAAAGTCATGGGATTTCATCAGACTTCTCAGAGCAGAAGTTCCAGCCCTCACGGGAGAGGCTTTGGGGTTCAGAATAAAAATTCCTACAGAGAGTAAAGAGTTCATAAAAGTAGAGAGATGACGAGGTGGCATATGGTCAAAGGAAACTTCTGTCTCCCTTTTCCCTATTAGACTGTGGTGATTTGGGCCTCCCGAGGGAGTAGCATCCTTATAAGAATAACCTTCACAGGCAACGTAAGACATTGCAACCATTTCTCCACAGGACTCAGATGAATCTCATGTATCTCGACAACATGTATTTCCTTACTTATTTATTCCAAGGAAAGAGAAAAAAAAGAAATTACCATATTGGGAAGTAATTCAGATTACACAGGTAGAGCCAGGGATGTGAAGGTTCTAGATCACTGAAGCTCATAAGTGACCTGCTTCACATGGCCAAGACGTCACGTATAAAGTCAGAAGATCAACACATTCGTAGGTGTATGTGAGCTGCCTTTGACCAGAATATTTATGCGTGAGTTTGTCCTCTAGTGGGTGACAATTTGCAGTTACTTAGAAAAGGTGACCAGTTTCACGCAGGTCCCAAGAATCTACTCAACAGGCCTGAAACTGCAGAAGCTCCCTCTGCTGGATGGCTTGCATCAGTTCTCAGGCAAGAAAGCTCCCCTTTTATCAGAAAGAACTTGCACTGGAACTCAGAACACAGGCTTCTGTCTCTCATCTTAGCCAAGGCAGGAGGGGTTTGAGCTGTTCGGGTAGATAAAATGTATAGATCCAAGTCGACAGGATGTATAACAGCATCACACTCCCCACCCCGCACACTCTGGCCCCGGGATAATGAACGCACATGGTTACACCCACAAGACCTCTTCCCAAGGTACACAAATCCCACCCTGGCTTCCAGTGTCACGGATCCCAGTGAACACCCTGCGGCACGGAAACAAAACTGCAGTGAAAGCCACCTGGGTAAGTCCTTGCTCGTTTGGTGGACGGTGGCCAAGACTGAGACGCCTGGAGCCCTGTTCCCTACCCGGACCCCATGGAGATTCTTCTTACACCACTTACAAATGTTTATTCTTTGCACGAATGTGCAGTGACAAGCTTTGATGGGGTCCGTTTTATTGCCCAGGGTACGACGTAGTTTATAAACACACAGGACAGAAAGATTCTTCTTTGGAATTAGGAGCCCTCTTCCCTCAGTCTACAGGTAGTATAGGAAAATTTCAAAGCCTTTTCCTGATCAAGAAAGAATTTTCATCAGATTTCACGTTTTCTGGATATTTTCAGGCAAGAAATTTTGAGATAACCAAAACCAAACGGGAAAGGAAACTTTTAAAGTTTTCATGTTAAGCTTTGTAGGAAATAGTGATACTCTTTGAAATTCACGCATTCTAAAGACTTCTTTGTAAAACAAACATTTTCAAAACTGAAACACACAAAAAAGAAACATGATACATGAATAAGTTTCAGCGATTTTCCACACTTTGAGGTTTCATATATGATAATGTGGAATGTGATTCTTTTTTTTTTTAGTATAGTTGACAGTGTTATATAATGTGATTCATAATCTAACACCCGTAATGAGTAGTTCTTCAAACTCATCTTAAGGTTTATAATATTGTGTTGTATTTTTCCTTTTTTTGTCGTTATTCTTTTCATTTTCAATTGCTTATCTTTCTAATTCATTCACTAGCAGGATTGATTAAGAGGGCTGGAATTGCCAAGAATAAAATTCAGGATTGCATTGGGTACCACTATAAAGATCAATGAAGAAAACACACAAAAGGGTAAATAAAATGTCAACTAGTATAATATGGGACACGGTCTATTATACTCTTACTTCTATGACAATATGTCATCAGCAACTGGGTCCCTCCAGAGTTCAGGCTTTCCTTTTTTTTTTTTTTTTTTTTTTTTGAGAGAGAGAGAGAGAGAGAGAGCACACGCGAGTGGGGGAGAGGCATAAGGAGAGATAGGGAATCCCAAGCAGGATCCACACTCAGTGCAGAGCCCGCCACAGGACTCAAGCCCACAACCCTGGGATCATGACCTGAGCCGAAGTCAAGACTCCGGCACTTAACTGACTGAGTCACCCAAGGGCCCCAGGGTTCACTCTGAATATCACTGTTACACAGTATCTCTTCAAACCTTGGTTTGAAAATCTTATTCCTGGAGGATTTCTAGAAGGTATTCACACTGACCTACGTTGTGTAATCATGTCCACAATTGTACGTATTCAGCTTTTTTTTTTCAGTTCAGTATGATTTGGGGTTAATTTACCTGAGATCCAATAAAACCACAAACTCTATACTTTCGGTTTCTCCAGGATTTTGTTTATAGGACAGTGACTTTTGTTGTGTGATCATTTGAAGCTGACACAATTCTCACAAACGAGTCAATATGCCATACGTCAGGCTGACACAGTTAGAATCATCACATCATGTCCCTATTTAACGAAGGATGGTTGGTAAACTGATGCCCCCCAGTGGCTCTGAACCGTGCCCGATTCCACTGTGACTGTCCTGAAATGAAGATTCAAGAAAATGTCAGTCATGGGTACAAGTTATACCCAGACATTAAATAATTATCCCACGTTTTGCTATTCTCACATGCAGAATCTCTTTTTGAACTCATTGACTCATGGTTGTTGCTGCCTGACATAAACCAGTGCGAGACTTAGCTTCTCAGCACTAACAAGAGACCAGAGCCTCTGACAGAAACTGGTTATACATGATGAGAAAGTCTCTGTATAGGAAGGGATTTTATAAGCCTCAAAAAGAAAATGAAGGGGTGCCTGGGTGGCTCAGTTGGTTAAGCGTCTGACTTCAGCTCAGGTCACGATCTTGCCATTCCCAAGTTCGAACCCCACGTCGGGCTCTGTGCTGAGAGCTCAGAGTGCCATTCCCAAGTTCGAACCCCACGTCGGGCTCTGTGCTGAGAGCTCAGAGGCTGGAGTCTGCTTCGGATTCTGTCTCTCTCTCTCTCTCTCTCTCTCTCTCTCTCTCTCTCTCTCCCTCTCTCTCTCTCAAAAGTAAATAAATACTTTTAAAAAAGAAAATGACAATAAAGTAAAATATTTCAAAACGAAACATTGTTCACTCTGTCCAATCTACTTAGAAAGTGCTTACCTTAAGAAATCTCTTTGATTTGGGGTGTGTATATTTCATATATACCATATGGTTTGTGTGTTATCTGTCTATACTATCTGTCTACTTAAATATCTAGGGGGAGACAGAGAAGTATGAGAGGATACACGCCACACAGTAACAAATGGTTACCACAAATTGCATACTCACTGCCTGAAGTATAAAATTCTTTCTCCTTTCCTAGTCTCCTAGGTAGGGCTCTTAGTTTTCTACCTGTGAGTGAGAGATTCTTTTCTATATGTCAAGTTCTTTTTATTTTCGTCTTCTCATACAGTATAATTCCCGAGGTCCCAGGGTGAGTTAATTCATTATTTAATCATGATTAAATTATCTTAAACCATTAACCTGGAAACAGCAGATACCAGAGGCTCTAGAACTCTCTGCAGCTCATCCTGTCGTTTGGAGATACTCTGCCAATCAGCTGGATTGGGGTGACACTGTTTTGTCCCGGACATTAGCTGAGAGGAATCCAAGCAGGACGGCCATTCACCTGCCAGAAACTGACTCTGGACACTTAAGTCTACATCTTCCGGGTATCTGGAGCTTTCTCAGAACCGTGGGGCTATGGGCACCGTGTCCCCCCAGAGATCCTGACCTTCACAGTTAGATCCTTCTGCCCACTCAGGCAGTACGGAATTTGTCTGTTGGTTTTCCTCCCAACACAGAAGACATTTGCAGTTATTTTGCTCAAGGGAGAGGCACCTGTGCCCCCTGCCTTTGGCTCTTTCCACTCTGCCACACCCACCAGGGAATTTGCATCTTGTCCCCTGGGGAGGACCTTCCCTCTGACATAAAGGCCAGCTCTGACCTTCTCTTTACCTGTTAGGACTCATCAGTTCAGCTTCTCAAAATGAGGTTCCCTGCTCAGCTGCTGGGGCTGCTGATGCTCTGGATCCCAGGTGAGGGCAGAGGGGGGATGAGAAAGGAGAGCGGGGTGTGGAGGGAGAGCTCTGGGGGCGCTACTGCTCCCCACGTGTGTTCTGTCCACGGGTGGGACTGCCCTCCAGCAGGGGATTTAATTTGGGGGCCTGGGAAATCAAGAAGAAACTGAAAGGAACAAAGAGCAGTGCTTTAGTGAGATGCTGGAAAGGAAGAGGCCACTTTGTGCCTGCAATTCTTTGGAAACTGGATACATTTAGAGGATGAATCAAATCACCAAAAGTGATTTAGCCTTAAATACAAAAAC